>NC_063447.1:53619451-54965286 GCF_020379485.1 Brassica napus
TGAAGCGGGAAGTAAACGGTTAACAGAATTATTGGAAGTCCATTGTCTCTACTAATCTAAGAATATGAGCTTAGCATCAAGCCCATAAGTGCCCAAATAAATACAGTATGGAAATTGCAAGATTAAACTTTTGCCAAAATAGTATTATGAATTAGAGAAGAAGATTGTTAAAGGCAAAGGCAAATCTTATGAACTTTGAAGTAGGCCTATCAAAAACACAGAAATGCAATAACAATTATTTAATCACCCGTACGTTAAATAATATTTAAGGATATGAACAGTGATCAACTTTATGTGGAATAAAGGAAGGAGCCAACTAATCCTCCCACTAATTGCGTTAATAAAGATGCGAAAATTATTATTTCTGGTGCGGGAATTATATTTATTTAACTTGGCCCCGACTGAAAAAAAATATAAACATCCAAATCTCCTAAACATTAATAGCCATATCCCATATTAAGTACATTCTCGGTTTGTTGACAAAACAATTATGGGACAACGTCTTTAGTTTTACCCCAAGATAAACACGGCAGTATTCTGTTCGTTTTATAACGCAATGTGACGCAATGTTCATACGTTCTGTTTTCTATCGTTTTTTTTAACTTTAACATTTATCCAAGAAAATATGTACTTTCAAATTTATGTATTTTTGTTAGTTGATACATATAACTTTATATTTTTAAATAATATTTTTTTCTAAAATACTAGTATAATTATAATCAAATTTCAATTTCTTTTTTAAATAGCACAAAAATCTGAAAACTATTAATTTTAAAAGGAGAGTATTTAGAACATGAATGCTAGTTTTTTTTGCAACAAACTACTAGTATTTAGAACATGAATGCTAGTTATATCATTTAAAATTTCTATGTTTGATTATATTAGTAATAAAATGAGATAATATATTTTCTTTATGATGTAAATTATGCAATCATTCACTAATATTGGCTTCTCAATATTCAGCCGTTAAGTAGTTTTTATTGAAATTTTCAATTATTTAAAACATAAAACCATTTTAATTAGTAAAACTAGAGTAAAAGACTTTCACTGAGAATCGAATCCAAGAAGGAAATGATCGAGTTGATGTCATGTCCAAAGTTATATATATGTACCATGAAGAATTACACAGAAAATTATATGGTACTAATTAGTACTTATTTCTAATAAAACCATGTTAACATCTCTGCCTTCTTACCTAAAGTTGTGTAATTGAATGTATGAAACAATCATTGAATCATATGTAGATAGGAAAAAAAGCACATTAACCAAACATGTATCAAAATCATAATTAGAAGAATATTTTTTAACATACGGAACAACTGTAATACAGTCGTAATTAACAAAAACATATAGGTATATGTAAAAAAATCCGTTACTATTAACTATTGTGTGGTGCAATGTGGTTTATAAACATTTGAAGCCTTAGTTTTTTATTTATTAATGCCGGTCGCAGAGCAAGGGATGAGCAGAATGATGCAAGATCATCGAAGATGTCCCGGCTTGTCTACCGCAAGTGCTCCATAGCTTAGGCTTTATGACTACCACTTTTACTTATTTTGTTTTTCTAAGTCCTCATTATTATTGTGTCATCAATAATTCCTTATTTGCATGCGCTATCCAATTAAAAGGAGCTAATAATACCGACAACCTTTGCTATACATTCCATGTGGTAATTAGTTGTTCTGAAATCAAAACTAGACTTCAGATTTTAGATCTAGTTTTGGCATAATCTTAAGGTGAAAACTAAAACCTAGCCAAGCATAGCTCGTCAGTAAAGACGTCCAATTCCGTAAGACAAATAGAAGAGTAAGGCTCATTTACCACTTTGTTCTCCTCCTACTTTTGCTTACCATTTCCCCGATTAGTCACAATTAAAGTGGTATATCTCAAAAAAAGTGGTATATCTCCAAAAAAGTGGTATATCTCTTACCGCGCCCAACTAGAAATATAATAATTAAAAGCGCATGTTAAATATCAGGACCGTACACTTAGAGCATGCGCAACGGTGAGACTCATTGGAGTCCTTAGCGACAAGGACATTTCGGATTAATCTTGGATATTTTGGATTTTCTAAAAAAAAAAAAAAAAAAAAAAGATGACCATTCACGGGCCGCCACGTAGTCGTGGGAACCCGCAAATAGTACAAGGATTCACTAAGAAAGAGTCCTTATTTAGGAATTTAAGAATTGAATCCTTAGCTTTTGGTGGGTTCCACTGATTATTTAATTTTTTTTTCCTAAGGACTCTCACTTAAGGATTCCCGTTGCGCATGCTCTTAGGCCATAAACAGAGGTAAGAGCGAAGAGGTAAAAATAAGAAACACAAACTTAGGCCGTAAGAAACAATGCTTTCCGAGTGGAGGGAGACAGGAAGAGCTTCTTAGAGCAAGTTCATTGGTTAGAGACCCTTATAGACTCTAATGAATAAATTAGTAGTTAACTTTACGATTTGAAAAGTTTTAGAACCCTTGTTAGTTTAATTAATTTTCTCATTGTCCAATCTTAAATTTTTTTTATTTTTATTTTAAATTGAATTATTGGAACCATAGAAACCAAAGTGTATATTCGGTTTTGTCATTGTAATTGCGTATGTCTTCCCATTGTTTTAGCTAAGTTTGTTTGATGTATTGCCGTATATGGACACAGATGTGGCTATTCAATTTACAGATGGTTAAGCTACACGCTTTTGACACCAAGCTAAGGAGAAGAAACCTGAAACCTCTAACTACATTCACGTTGAAATGTCTATTAACTGCAACGTTTCTCCTTCTTTGCAGATTCACTTAACTCAAAAAGGAACTGACGAATGGGATCATGTCGTTTGATGATCCTAACTTTATGCTTGTTCAATAGTTTACCAGCTTTCTCATTGTCTCTGTCCCTTGCAATGACCATTTTGTTTACCAACCAAACAACATATCTTGGATTAAGCTTTTTAAAGTCTATCAGTCTCTGACCATATTTACAAAAAAAGGAGTCTATCTTCTAGCTTTCTGCGGTACTTATTCTCATCTCATTCCACGGTACAAGACACCAGGTTGAAGATCATCCATACTATCTACATTCCTAACCATACCGTCTATGTTCCTAAACCCTCCATCAAACTCTCTCAGCCATGTCCATCCTCTTCGTCCCAAGAACTCTCTGTAATCCTCTTCCGTGTAAAACACCTTCTCCTCTTGATGAACCGGTAACGGATCAGACTCATCATAGTGGCACACTCTAACAGCTATTCCTGCATTTTTTGGATATAATACTGAGAAAAAACCACAAACCAGAAGAGAAAGAAAAAAAGACTTACTTACCTTCATCGACACGGAGTGTATAGTTCCCTAGAGGCATGTCTCGGTCAAGAGAGCGTACCACCTGTTCTTCATCTTCCAGCCAAAAAGCTCACCTTGTTCTCAATCTAAACGTGGATCTAATAGCTTCCTTGATGGCTTCAGGCTTCAGCTGTACCATCGATCCCAACTCTTCTTGTATAGTCTCCATATTCACCGTTATGATCTTCCCCGCAAACGGCTGTCCATCACTGCCTGCTTATATAACATGACTATGAAACCAGACAAAACACAAGTGCAACATAAAGCTCGATGAAAGCATAAAATTCTTGCCGTTTCCAGCGAACACTTAAACTACTTCCAAAAATCAAGCTACACTGCTAATGTAAGAGCCTAGAACAAAGAAGCTAATAAACTAACTAAGTACCAAAAATCATAGCCTCAGGAGGAAGAAGACAAGAACAGCGGATCACGAACAGAGAATGGAAAAAAAACAAATCGACAAAGCAGTAACAAAAACGGGAAATCAAAAGGATGATTTTCCATTACCGATAAGGAGATCGAGATGAGATTCGAGAGACAAGCTGGAGTAGAGAGAAGCCGGAGAGATCGAGAATGAAGAGGAAGACAAAACTGATTTAGGACCTTCGAGGAAGGAGAGATAGAAATTAATGGGGTCCAATTGTTGATCGATATGTAAGGGTTTCTTACCAGCTCTAAAAATTTCACGTTAAGCAGCGGTTCTTTACTTTTTTTTGTCTTTTTCATTTATTTATTTTTCTCTTTTGTTTAAAACATGCGTTGAGAGACCCTAGGAGCAGCATTATCGCTGACTCTTAACCCAACTATTCTCCTAAATCCAATTAAAAAACAATTAAGAAAAGACAGAAGCCCAAGACTCGCCTCTTGCGTAAGGCCTGGAAGGCCCGCCTCTTAGTGACATGTGTCACCATAACGCGACGTCTCTGTCTCTCTCTCTCTCTCATCTCTCTTTCTCTCCCGAGAGGACTGATTCGGTTTGATTTCGAAACTTCCACCACCGGAATCGCCGCCGTCTCAGTCGCTTCCCCGCCTCCTCCGTCCCGACCTTCCTCCCCAACGCCTCCTCCGTCCCGATCAATCTCTGAAGCTCTTGATATCCTCTTCTTAGGGGCATGCGTTGAGCTAGAGCACGGACTGGTTTGTTCTCTTATTACAAAGCAATAAATATCTTTGTTAGATCATCTTTGAGTTTTGTAATGATGGTTTCTTATCAAACCTCAAGGTGAATTGTGGAGCGGACCTTGCTATTTTGTTTGTTTGGTGTGGTAGTTAAATCAATTAACGCATTGTCTGTACCCACTTGGGCTGTTCATGTTTCCAGCATTGTCGAATGGTTCCTCTTCCTTCTTCCTTGCTTTAATTGATTCTACTCTCATCTTAAAAAAGTTTTGAACTTTTGATCTATAGTGATGCGAGATAGTAGTTTCTGTTGTGGGTTTCTCGAGTTCTTGATATCTGTTCAGAAAGAAAGGGTTATGAGTCATGGAGAGGTCTCTCATGGGGAATGGTTGACTTTAGAAGAGAGTTTTGTTGAATCTAAGAAGCAAATATGTCTTTGTAAGAATATTGATATGCAAATTGTTTGGTATACTTCTGGTTCATATGAGATTAAAGATGTGTTGATTTTGTTTTGATAGGCAGAGAGATGTACGTATGGGGAGAGGATTCTAGGATCAAGCTCTGAGTATGTGCAGAGCAATGTAAGAGTTATTTTATTGGTGAATTCCACATCTCTCTTTACATCAATTTTGAAGTTGTTTGTCTTCGTCTTGAAATTTGGAACATATTACTCGTTATTTTTTGATCCTCGATACTATTTCCAAGTGAATGATCAGTATGTTAGGAACAAACTCAAGGTTGTTCTGTTTCCTTTCCTTCACCGGGTGAGCTTGTCTTCTCTTGCCTCTTTCTGTTTGAGACTTTCTCAGACCAGCCATTAAGTAAAACTAGTTCGTGTTTTGCTTCAAACGATCAGAGACATTGGACTAGAATCTCTGAACCAGTTGGGGGTAGGCTCTCATACAAACCTCCCATCTATGATATCAATGCGCCAGATTTGTACATTCCCTTTATGGCATTTGGTACGTACGTTGTTCTTGCTGATCTTTCACCGGGACTTAATGGAAAGTAAGTTCTTATGACCCTATGCATCTCTCTCAGCGTTTTGAGTCTCAGGGGTTCAGTGATTGATGGACACTGAAGATTTTTAACCTGAATTCATGTAGGTCTTCTTGTTGGTACTTTGTAGTAGAAGTTCGAACATTATTGACATTGTATGTGGTAAAGATTCATGTTTTATAAACAATTTTCATCTCATGGTATCTTCTTCCCATAATATTTTTTTTAAAAAAAAATTCTTAATTAAGAACCTTGCAATGGAGCATAAAAATATTTGAGTTTCTTAATGTTGTCTCTTAACTCACTTTTAATACTTAAAAATATTAAAAAAAGCTTAAGAGCCCCTAAGTGTCTCTTAGGAATAATGATGCTCTTAGGTAGTCTTAGACCCGCTTCCAAAAGTACATAGTTCTCTCACGTGGCCCACTTCTTCGATTATCATTGACCATTTCAATCATTCATCACTAACTCTACTTTCACTTTTTACATTTCTATATTGTTAGCTAACAAACAAATTATGCTTTCTTAATTTGGTGGTACAGAAATAAGAAAAACAAGCTTTATTTGCTACCAACAATATAACGGAAGCATACGATCAATCTAAATAAAGGAAAGGACCAAGATTCGGGGATTAAAAACATGTTTTGATGCTAATCGAACCTCTGACTCATGTGCTATAATAGGATAGCATTTACCATTTAGCCTTTGAAACTTTCTTTCATTGATCGGAAATTGTCATGCAGTAATATAATGAATGATGTTATCATCTTAAATCAAGAGGGCTCAATTTGAATCTGCTAATGTTTGTAACTAACGATGAATTTGTTTGATTAATAAAATCGAAGAATTAGACGGAAAATAAAACAAGAGAACTCAATTTTTCTCCATGTGTTATTTCAATTGATCAATAATTTACATGCCATGTTTAAGCCTCTACTTCCGACGACTTCCATCACAATGTTGCCGGTAAATGGTTGATTGGTTTTCTTCGTAATACCCGCAAATTATAAAATTACAGATGGTAACCGTTATTTACATATATATATATATATATATATATATGAAAAACGGTGCGGAAAAAACCAAGATTGTTTATGACAAAACAAAAAGATGGTGATATTTACATTCTAAAATTTCAGTTAGTTTTATACTACCAATTGATATAACTTTTTTTATTACCACTTGATATGACTTGGTCAATTTGTTTTTTATTCTATGAAAGCGAAACCTCAACCTATATTTTCTATAATCACAGAAGCCGTAAATTAATACATACATGATACATTTATAAATAAGATACTATACTTTATTTATTGGGGGAAATTGCATCTAGTAGCTAAGAAAAAAAAAACAAAAAGAAAATATACTGTATTTATTTTTCCGTACTAATTAGTTTTGGTCATATGCATGGATAGATATGTGCATCAGTGCATGGATCTAAGTAAACAGATGCACTGATGAGCCTAGATTAGAAATGAAACATGTGCACGTGTTCCTCTGTCTCCGTCCATATCCTAAGCAACAAAGTTTGCAAGCAGATATTTATATGGTATTCATAAAACAATTCGGTTGCCTTGGATTCCTCCTAAAAATTTCGAGTTTAGCTTTTGTGATTACATTAACTGTACACAAATACAAGAATATAAATTTAATTTTGTACAGATAATTCATAACTGAGAAAAATGGAAAATAGATCTTAATCAACAGAATGTATAAAATGATTGTAGTGTCAGAATAAATAAAACACTAATTTATTCAGATATCAGGAATTCAATGTGTATATATATATGAAAATCACAGTGAAAAAACCATTTTCCTCTATAATTTTGCTCATGAAACACACCAATTTTTTAATTCAATTTTTAAAATAAAACTTGTATTCAGAGCACCTCCGATGGGGGTTTTCTCATTGGAGTTCTTAATATATGTGTTATGTATATATATATATATGTATATATTATATATGTATAACCAATAGTGGGGTCCACAATTTTTATGGAACCGTATAGGTAAGGGTTTTAAGAATCCTCAAAAACCTTTATTTATGGGATTCCACAATAATTGTAAACCCCACAATTATTTACACATATATAATATATATATATATATATAATACATATACTAAAAAGAGACAATTGGCTGAATATACCCAAATTACCAAGAAATTAAGAAACTACCCTAAATCAATAAAAATCCATATCCACTATAGATATTTTGTCATATTTCCCGTTTTATCCATGCCCTAATTTTTTATATGTTCTCTTTCTTGCCCTAAATTTTGATTATATATACTACAATATTTGTTAACCGCTAGGATAATATTAGTTGAATAGATAATGATTAAGTTAACATGTTAACATAATTTATAACTTCTAACAGAATATATATATATATTAGTTAACGATTCCTACTTTAACCATTTTACCAAACGATGTAAAAAGCGATAACATATTTTGTAACAGTTAACCAAACATATATCAGCTAATCATAATATGTTATATATAATATGAATACAAAGTTTCAACGTAAACTATTATGTGACTTGTTTTAACCTACTAACTTATTCATAGCATCTAACAAACTATTTATCAGTCAAGACAAGCTATTTTTAAAAAAAAATTACAAACCGTTTTAAAAGGCTGTTAACATGTTTTATAACACCTAAGTAAACATTTATCAGCTAATGATAATATATTTTGTGAAAAATCAGCATCCACCGGTTTAGTAACAACTAACCAAACATGCATATACTCACAATATTTGATTTGTAGCATGTAATCAAACAATTATCCGTTAACTTAATAAATATCGACTACAAGCACAATAACTTAAATGTTAGATTCAGGTTTCATCAATGTCGGGAAATTTCTATATTTCTTGATTATACAAACCATCACCAGAACCATGAGCTTTTTACCGGCGAATGAATCGAAGAGATCTCACATGTATATTAAAAAAATTTCTTAGACATTCATATCACGGTCAGATTGAGTAAAAGAATAGAGATGACAGATACAAAACTCATGTGAGGATAGTACTCATTAGATTCATATTCTGTATTAATTGAAATATACGTTTCCGTTGCTGATTCACATCATTGGAAACAGAAAAGATAAGGAAAAAAACATTTGTAGATTAATAGGAAAAAAAATTGTGTTTGATGATTTTAAAAATAAACAAGAGAGATAAATAAGAAGATTGTTCAGATAGAGAGAGAATGGTTCAGATAGTTGGGGCATGGGTAATTCTGTATTATAAAGATATCAACAGTGTCATAATTAGTCCTAGGGTATTTTGCAAATATTGGTTTTTTTGGTGTATTTAGAACCTAATTTCTCTATTAAAAACTCCAATGGGAAAAACCCCCATTGGAGATGGTCTCAATTTTGAAACCGTAGCGTATGAGTTTTGATCATCCTATTCTTCACAATCAGTTTCATCACAATCAATTTCGCAATCAATTTCGGCGCCGATACCTCCGGCGATGAACCCGGCGGATGTTGCCATGGTGCGCATGCAAGCCGACGGGAGGCTCCTGGTGGTCGACCGGAGGAACTACAAGAGCGTTTTGGACGCGATCGCGCAGATGGTTCGCGGCGAAGGCATCACGTTGCTGTGGAGAGGTTCGTCGATGACGATAAACAGAGCGATGCTCGTGACGGCGTCGCAGCTGGCTACGTACGACTCGGTGAAAGAGATGATTTTGGAGAAAGGGTTGATGAGAGACGGGTTCGGGACTCACGTGACGTCGAGCTTCGCGGCGGGGTTTGTGGCTTCGGTCGCGTCGAATCGGTAGATGTGATCAAGACGAGAGTGATGAATATGAAGGTGGAGGCGGGGGAAACGGCACCGTATAAGGGAGCGGTTGATTGCGCGTTAAAGACGGTGAGAGCTGTAGGGATCATGGCTTTATACAGGGGTTTTTGTCGACGGTGTCGAGACAAGCACCGTTCACGATGTTTATGCCGGTGGTGTTAATATGTTTTCATTCTATGTTTTCTATTTTGAGTGAAAATTCAAGTAGATAGATTTCTCATCTAGGTAACGCATCATTTTAAAAGTTCTGATCTTTGAATCCAATTTAATCATCTGTCGACAAAACTTTGTCTCTTTTACTCAGACTATCACTTATGGTTTCATTTCATTACTGATTCTAAGTTCTCCCTTATATACTTCATATAGCAGACCAGAGCAGTGCATCTCTTATCAAGTCAAGGCTTTATTGAACTGTCACAGATTTCAACCAATCATCGACAATGTCTTCCTCTTCTGTTACTGTTGCTCAAAAATCTGTTTCCTCCTCAACCTTTGACGATCTCAGCCTTGGTCCGACTTCTCAGGTGGTTGCTGGCCGGATCCTCTGCTTTTGGGATTGAAGGAACATGAAGAAAAATGGTGAATTGTGGGTATCACCATCCTCCTGCTAGATGAAAAGGTTTCAACATTTCTCTCTTAACCTTTAAAGATTATCAAAAAAAATTTAAGTAAATTTACAAACTAACATATAAAAGCCTTACTTGGATTCAATGAAGGGATCTGTATTTGCATATCGGGAAAACAAGGCTCTGTTTTACTTCAATCAAAGACGCATATTCAGATAATAACACTGCGTTCACTTAGAACAATTTAGGACCTTATCTCTCCACGTTTGATTGCAAGTTTGATAAAAGAGATTCATCAAAAGTTTGTAGTTTTCTTTGCAGTGTAACATGTTCATTAATTATATTTTGTGTGTTGGTCTGACAATGGTGTTGTTCTCATTAACATATTGTTTTGGTCTGTCGGTTTTTATTTTAGGTGTAAACCTCGACTGATGGAGGCTAACATCGAGATGCTGAGATTTACTCTGGTGAATCAACCGGAGTTTCAGTGAGTTATCACATACTTTATTGAATGAACACGTACATCTCTGAATCCTTGAGTAAAATAAGTTATGATCTTGTTGGGTTTCCTTAGATATAAGAAAGATTAGGGTTAGCATGCTTTTTGGATCTCTGTAGTTTGTAAAAAAAAATGTTTTGTGATAACGACTGAACCAGTGAATCGTTCTGTACTACCTGATAGAGGCTAATCCAAGAATGCAGCTCTGCCATCTGCATCACAAGAGACTTGTGGTAGACTAGATGTGGAAGGCATGGACCTTCAAAGAACTACTTCTAGAGAACTAGGAAACTCATTGCAGGTTGTGATATTTCCTTTATTTTAAGTATAGTAGAAGGTTCATGGATATATGATATATTTATATCCTTTGTAGGTAGTGGTAAATACAATCGTACACAAATAAATTAAACATTGTAATTTGCAGAATTGTAAGTGTTTTATGTGAAAACTAACAGTTTCAAACATGCATATTCAGATTTTATTGGTTGATTGAAAAGTATTTCTAATAAAAGATTTTTTCTGCATTAACCTGTCCCAAAAGAAGTTATAATAGTTGAGCTATTTTTGCCACTAACTGTACGCATTCAAACTTAAAATAAAATCACGTACTTGCAAGTTTTGCATTTTTAGGTCCGAAATAGTCATGACCTTCATCATTCTCTTGCCTATTAAATCACAAACTTAGACTACAAAGCTGCAAAAAAATAAAGCCTCAAAGAAAATCTAACATACAAATTTACTACAACTCAATACCCCACCATATCTTTAAAAAATTCAAATATTCACATGCAAAAGACCAATTCAGAACACACCATCTCCTCATCCTTAATATAAAGCAACAACATCTTCGCAGTGTGTGTGAGTGAACACAACATCATGTACACAAAATTAGCCAATACAGCAACAACGTCCCCGGCAGAAGAAGTGAGGCAAATGCGAGAATAATAATAATGTAGTTTGTAGATTTGCAACTCAGATTGTAGGGCATGATCAAACCGTACGAGTTAGAATTCTTAAACCATTTTTGTATATAAATTATTTTCAGAAACACACAAAACGTCTATTCAATGTGTTTAATCAGATTTAAGTTAAGAGTTCTTCAGAATTTTGATTAGAAACCTAATTCTAGACCTCAGACAGTGATAATTTTTGTATATATCTACCATTTATAAATTTTAGAAAGCTTTTAAATTGGGTTTGAAGTTCTCACTAATACTTGTTTTCGAGAGGTCATTCAAGACCATGTTTAAGCAAGTATCTCAGCCTTGCACAAAGGGATGACAGAGCACACAAACACTACCCAGCAAACAGGAAAAAGCTAGAACATCAAATAATAGTATTAATATTCAAAATTATTTCCAAAAAATCTGATTAATTAAATAATTAAAATAAGAAACTGTAAAATTAATATTACATCAACAACGGTAAGAAAGTAAACCTTCTATAAATTTACAACTAATAATATTTCAAATCATGAAGCAAAATTTTCTTTCTATCACAAACAAACTTAAAAAAAACACAGAAATTAAATAGCAACAATAAATGTTAAATTTAAATTTGGTTAAAAAGGTTGACAAAATTATTTTGGTTAAAACGATAAATTGAAGACAACAAATAAAGAACGGGTATACAAGTCGGTGATACTTTCTTTTAAAGACAAGTACAAAAATGAAACTTAATAATTTTAAAACCATCAAAATTTATACAGTACTAATTATAAGCTTTACAATTGTTTTACATAAAAATAAATAACCAATATAAAGAATATATAGATCTTAACTTATAATTTAGTTAACTTTTTATTAATCTTACTAATATCCTACATAAAACTCCAATAAAACACAACAAATTATTTCAAATAGTTTAAATTGATTTATGTTATAATTCTATAACAAGTTTCTAGTGCTTATCACATTTTTCGTTTGCTTATAATTTGTTCGTTTTTAAATATAAAAAAATTAAACTAATATTGTAGGAAAAAATTTGGACGTAGCCTGGAAAACCCTCTGGTACTACTAATAAAACTAAAAAAAGATGAGACAAATATTCTAGCAAATATAATAAAAAAAGGTAAAAAAAAAAAAAAAAAAAAAAAAAAGACATGAAATAGCGTGGCACCTACTCTTCTTCTACTTCTACCTTTGTAACTCTCTTGTCTTCGTACACCTTTACCCTCCTTTCTCCTCTTCTCTTCATCATTTCTTCTTCTTTACACCTCTCTCCAATGGTGGAAACTGCAAAACACTAAATCCCCTCTCTCTCTTTCTCAATAACAACTCTCGTGAATGGCGGCGCAAAAACTGGGTCGTTGTTACGTCAGCATTTCTTCTCTCTCTTCTTTCTCTTTGTCGGCTGTTTCTTGTTCCCCAAAGGAAGTGACTGTAAACATAAGAAGAGGAAGAAGAAGAACCTTAGAACGGTTTCTTCCGGTTCAGGTTCCGGTTTATCCTCTCCTTGGTCGTCTTTAAAACGGTTCTACTTATCCACGACGAGGATATCTAAACCCCGCAGCCAAACGCATCCTAACGGTCAGTTAACGACTCTGACTTCCGCTAGATCCTCTCACAACTCTCTCGTCACTCTCATTCAACCCGACCCGGAAACCCGTAACGAGTCGGATTCTCCTCTGAGCGACGAGATCTTCTCTTGCGCGACGTGCGGAGAGGTTTTCCCCAAAACAAACCTCCTCGAGCATCACATCGCCGTCAAACACGCCGTGACGGAGCTAACCGACGGCGAATCGAGCACGAACATCGTGAAGATCATATTCAAATCGGGCTGGCCCGATTTGAACAACAAAGCCCCAGAGATCCATCGGATCTTGAAGATCCACAACAGCCCCAAGATCCTCGCGAGATTCGAGGAGTATCGAGAGTTCGTCAAGGCCAAAGCCGCTCGCAGCTGCAGCGGCGGAGGAGGAAGACGGCGGGACGACGAGCGGTGCGTCGCCGACGGGAACGAGCTGCTGAGATTCTACTGCTCGACGTTCATGTGTGACCTAGGACAAAACGGTAACTCCAGTCTCTGCGGCCATCAGTACTGCAGCGTCTGCGGGATCATCGGATCCGGATTCTCGCCGAAGCTCGACGGGATCGCGACGCTCGCGACGGGGTGGAGGGGACACGCGGCGGTTCCGGAGGAAGTGGAGGAAGAGTTCGGGTTTATGAACGTGAAACGGGCCATGCTGGTTTGCCGGGTCGTGGCGGGTCGGGTCGGGTGTGATTTGATTGCGGATGATGACGTGGACAAGAGGGATGGAGGGTATGATTCTCTAGTTGGGGAAGGGAGTGGGAGTAAGAGTGGGGCCCTGTTGAGGATCGACGATGAGGAGCTTCTGGTGTTTAATCCAAGGGCTGTGCTTCCTGTTTTGTGATAGTGTATACTGTGTAAGCGTGTGATTATGTCTGTGTTATATAGACTTATAGTATAATGTTACAACTCGCGAGATTTTGTGAGGTTTGGTTTAGATGTAATAGTGAAGTGTGAACGCTTAAGATGATTAAAAAAACTTGTGGTGTCTTTCGATATGATCCAAGCATCTTTTGAGAGGTTGTGTGACAAATGGAACATTTGAAGTGTAGTGGTTTCTGATGTATAGTAGTTTTTTGTAAGTCTAATTCGTATCTAATAGATGTTGATTGAAAAACATTAGCATGAGACCAGATCTTACGGAGGGAGGAGTTAACCACTTACCACTAGTTGATCTTTCTTGTTTCTGTATTTTAAGGAAGAAAATGCTAGACAACTAGGAATGGAAGTTTAATAATGTAATTATGTTACTTTAAGATGATACTTATGGCATAATTAACCCTAGCACCCCAAATGGAGTGCTTATTTTTTTTTTTTTTTTGGTTTTTGTCTGGTTAAAAAAAAATATATTAAAAATGAATCAATTGCAGGTCGCCACGTGTCAGTGGGGCCCGCGAACAGTGGGAGCAAACGACGCTTACTGCACTTGTTTAAGCGCTGATGCTTTTATTTTTTTCTTTAAAAAAAAAAAAGATTAAACATCTGTGTAAACACCCCGGTTAACGGTGGCCTTACTGCTTTAGTTAGAAAGTTGATGTTGAAAGAAATGTCTCTTGCATTTGTTGTAAGCAATGAACGAGTAACTGTGTAAAGAATTGAACGAGTGAAAAAAAAAAACAGAAGATTTCCTTTTATTCTTTGTGATTTAATATTTTAGAATCAAAGTTGTTGGTTTGGTCAGCTTACATTCCATGAGATGCAAACTGATGGAGACCGCATATCACAACCAAATCAACATGTAAAATCATCATTTGATCGATGTGACTCATAATTTTTCTTTTTTATACTATCTCCGTTTCATAATACTTGATGTTTTGCCTTAGTGCACAAAAATTAAGAAAATTACTTTTTTCCTAAAACAAAATTTAAAGATATAATTTTAAAATCAGTTAACTAATTATACAAAAGACGGTAAAATCTAATTGGTTGTATAGTTTTCAATAAAGTTAAAGTTAACCTTAAAATCTCAAAACTTCATGTAAATTGAAACAAAATAATCCTTCTAAAACATCATCTATATTGAAACGGAGGGAGTATTAGAAAATTTGTCACAACTCTCAACGTTGCGCCACAGATAGAGACTGGGCATAATATCTGATTCACTACTTCCTTTGTACCCAGCTTGAAAAAGCATGCTATGGTTAAGTTTCACGCATCGTAATTAATAATTACTGAATCAGTAGTTAAAGGAATGTGAGATTTGATATTGGTAACACCTAAAAGCATGAGCAGGAATGAAAAACCAATAGCGTTTCTCGATAAAATAAAATAATACTGCTCCGTTCCTAAATATAAAATGTTCTAGATAAAACACATTTATTAAGAAAATTACTTTTTATCTAAAAATTATTATTAAAAATATAAATTAAAATTATTCAATTCATTACAAAATATAACTATTAAATTTGATTGATTACACAGATTTTGATAAAGTTAAAGTTACCTAGAAATATAAAAACATCCTACATATTGAAACATAAAATTTCTTCTAAACATCTTACATTTCGGAATGGAGAGAGTAACATTTATATTTATTACTATATTTCAATTATTTTCAAACAATTCCACCACTAATAAAACTACAGCGGTAGAAAAAAATATTTTCTTCTTTGTGGAAGTTTTTCTGCCACCAATTGATTCTTATGATTTGCTATTATCTCTCATTCTTTTTCAATACTTGTTGTTGTTTTTATCATCAGAAACCTATTGAGTGACGGAGGGAGTAACATTTATATTTATTACTATATTTCAATTATTTTCAAACAATTCCACCACTAATAAAACTACAGCGGTAGAAAAAATTATTTTCTTCTTTGTGGAAGTTTTTCTGCCACCAATAGATTCTTATGATTTGCTATTATCTCTCATTCTTTTTCAATACTTGTTGTTTTTATCATCAGAAACCTATTGAGTGACTACCACTAATGGTGCCCTAAAGCTCTTCCATTGTATAGGGGAACATCCATGGTGCATAAAAGAAAGAAACGACAGGAAAGAAGAGAAACATAGACAAAAAAGAATAGAAATGATTTGATATCAGGTTCAAGAGCACCAGAACTCTGATACCATGAAAGTTGATGAATTCTCCTTGATCTGATCATCGTATTTACGTGGCTATGTACAACCTTACGAAAAATAAATAATTACAACCGAGATATATATAAAAATCTAAATATGAGCATAATATTTTAGATTATATCATTCACTATACTAGTAGGGAAATGTTAGACTCTGGTTCCAAATCCTACAATTGGCAAAATCACCTTGTGGTTCATTGTAAAGTAGCACGACAAGCTTTAAGATAATTAATGTCTTGGATCCGGTTGAAACAAGAAACCATATGTTTTTCAGTTGCTAGTTATCCGAGAAAATTTAGAGTAATTTCCCACGAAGTATTCTTCGACAGACTAATTCATATTGATGGGACAGAATTCTGGAAGCGCTGGTTGATGGAGCAAGAAATATAACACATATGTTCATGTTGAGATATGTGTTTCAGGCAGCTATACATTCATCAATATGGAGGGAGAGAAAAAGGTGCAGACATGACAAACTCATAAAACTGCAACTACAGATATTCATTTCATCGATAAACTGGTTCGAAATAGGATCTTCTCTCTCAGTCGAGGAAGGAGAAGTCGTCAATAAGGCCATGACAACTTGGTTTGCCTCTCGGCAGTCCTAGTTTAAACGTTCTAAAGCTTTCACTACGTTTAGTATCTTTACTTATATTAGAACATTTTACTTATATTAGAACATTGAAAACAATGTCACACATGTTGTAAAATTTTTTTTTTGAATTGACTAAATTTAACATTCTTTTAAAAAACATGTTTTTTTTTGGCAAAATGAAGAGGTTCGTGGCTTTTAGGCAAGACAGAGGGACTGCTTGTTATCGTAACAAAGGATGATGTCGGTGTAAATGCTTGCCTTGAGATATACTATTACATCTTTCAGATTTCCACTCTATATATATTGTTGGAACAATTTTTGCAATCCTACATTGCTATGGTTTGGAGTTACCAGATGGTTTCAGGACTAGTCCATCCTTACAGCATTCCTAATTTACCCAAGATGGAGCTATGCTTTCCTTACTAAATACCCCTAAGTAGACTGAAGCTGCGTTGCTATTAGTAATTTGACAATACCCTATTTGCGGACCAAACAAATGAAATGTACCCTCTTATACTCTTAAATCTACGATATAGGCCCAACAGAAGATCCATAACCCCATGATGATGGAATATTTTCGTCTTTTTCACTAGACCAATTGCAACCATAAGGATTTAACGCTTTTCACCACCGTGACTATAATAAACACGCATATACATCATTAATATGCACATATTTATATTTATTAGTTTGTATAGAATGTTTACTTAGACGTGATGATGGACGGTCTTAACTATATGGTGTCTTCCTGAGACTCGTCGAGAGGGAAACACGTCTCATCACCGCCAGTGTTCCATAGAAAATTAGCGTAATTAGCGGCATAGAAAGAGTTGGTGGGATCGGCATCGATTGCTTCCAAGAAAGTCTCCTCAGCAGCCCAAAGATCGTCCCGTGCTCTCCATAAGAACGTGGCGTATTTGCTCAGGGCCTCTGCGTCTTTCGGTTCCACTTCTACCGCTCTTTTGAAGTATTCTTCTGCTCTGTTATACAAAATATCATGTGAGACACTAATTCACTAGATATAAAAGAATATGAGATGAACAAAATCAGAAATTTCATCAGTATGATGTTTAATGAGGAATGCTACATGTTTAAAATACTTTACTAAGCCTCGGCTTACTCGAACTCCAAAAGCCTAACTGAATTTTATAAATATCGAATTTTTTTATATATTTGTACTCAAAAGAACTAAATCGAAAAACCAATCAAACGGCCACACCTACTTACTACCAACGAAACTACAATACTAGTACTAATTAAGCTTAGATATATTAAAGCCAATGAAAAAAACATGTGTTAGTTTGTTTGGGTGGTGAATAAATCTAGACTAGAGGACAGATTGTGAGGCAAAGACTTCAGACAAAGCCACCTTTTAACTTGTTGGATTCTGGTGGGGTGTCTTTAAAGCTCCACCGTAAACTCCACTATCATCAGCCCTCAAAGACTCGAAGCTCATTGGCTTGAACTAATCTTATGTCTTTATTTATTCCCCGCTAGATATTTTTATGCACTGTCTTATTACTCCAAGAGGAAAAGAAATGGTTCAACTCTCTTGGTCGAATATATTCTGCTGATGATTTAATTTAAAAAAAAAAATTAAATTAAATTTCCACAATTATGCCCCACTAGTGAAATAGAGAAATCATCGAGCACTACGCCTACTTTTGACTGTTAGCAACAACTTGCAGCCTCATAATTCACAACCCAAAAAATCTACTAGGAAGCTTCGAACGAACCTAACTTCGAGTTTACAAAATAAAATCTAATAATTAAAAACAAAATTTAACCGAAACAATGATTAAGATGTGACAGTAAAAAATTGTTTGTTTACCTGTCATAGTCATTAGAGACGATGTAGAGGAACTGAGCATAGTTAGCGAGAAGCAGAGGATTATTAGGCTCTTGAGACAGTCCTGTTTGGTAGAGAAGCTCTGTTCTGAAGTAATGAATGTCCTCATCTGCTTCTTCTACTCGAGCATCCAAAGGAGACACGAACCGCTTCCTCGTCCCGTGATCCAACAGTGCATCGTCTGTATTTGAAAACTGCATTTGCTCTGCTTCCTCCACAACCGAATTCCACAGCCTGAGTTCGTCTTGTCCCGACACTGATGTCTCCTCTGACTCTGTTGTCGTTGACCCGAGCGTTGACGAGACTCCTTCGGGTATGCTTGTTCTGAACTGTTCTGATCCATCATCGCCATCAGTTCCGCTCAACACCGGCCGGATGTTCCCGCCGCCGCCGCCATTGTTGTTGCCGCCCAGGGAAGCCGTATTCCCGTTGGGAGACGATACAAAGAACGTTTTGACAACCGATGATGAATCGAACTTCTCGGTTGTTAGCTCTGTCACGGTGGTGGTGGTCGGAGGAGGAGCGGCTGCGGCTGCGGCTAAAGCAGAGTTGCTACTGATAGAATAAACGGTGAAGTTCGCGAGGAGTATCATCACATAGACCATCAAGGTAGGGGTGGCGGAGAAGACCTGCTGGAACAGCCAAACGAAGGAAGCGTGCATCTCTTCTCTAACTCTAAGCAAGATCCCTTGCAAGTCTTCGTAGAAGAGAACCTCTCTCATGTGCAGAGTGAAGCTCTGGAGCTCTCGGATCATGAACACCATCGAGGAGAAGGCCTTGCTCATCGCCGAGAAGGCGTTGCTCTTCTTGACTCCTTCCTCCCATTTTCTCTTCTTCTTTATCATACGAATCGAGAGAGGAAGGTCCACACTGTTCGCTTTCATTTCGATCTCGATTGAATCCATTTGTTTTCTCTCGTCGTGGAATCTGAGAGTTAGCTCTTGGATCTTCTTGGAGAACTCTTCGTCCGAGAAGGGATCTAGGCTTGCGCTGCAAGCTCTTCGAATCGAATAGGTCCTTGTCGGTGTGGATGGTTGCCATAGCTCGCAGGACTTGGAGCGATGGAGCTTTGTAGGAGTTCCGAAGAGAGCTGAGCGGTTCAGTCTCTGACAGGATGGAAACGGCGCGTTGTGACGTCGTTTTGAAGGAGATGAGATGGCTCTGGAAGCTAGGGTTTGAGAAGAAGAAGAAGGATGAGCCGCCCATTGAAGGAAGGGCGAAGTGTATCCTACTTTCACTCCCATTTCAAATTTTCGATAGAAAATTTAGATTCAACTTTCTCGGGAAAATGCTGAAGCACGAGAGAGGCAAGTCAGCTCCAACTTTAGTAAGTGGAACGCGGAGAGAGAAAGTGAGACGATGAGCTTTATATACACAGACGCGGAGCAAAGGGGTTTGTTTTAGTTGCACGAGTTTATCAAAAATATTATTTTATTTAATTAATTGAAAAATAAATACTAGTACAAAATATCGCCGGGTTAGAGCCGGTTGAACAGCGACGCGCCACGGAACTTGACAAACAAGTAGCCGGTCCCTATAATATGATTAACCGGAGATTCATAAGAATTTTTCATTTGACGGTGTAAAATAAACCACGTGTAAAATTGATTTTCTTCTCCAAACTATTGGGATTCTAGTTTTCGTCGTTTTTCTGATTTACTGAAATACTAAAAAACTAATCAACGGTCTCGGACATGCCATGTAGACAGACTAGTGGGGTCCGCAGTTTACATGTATTTTGGTAACTGTTGCGATTTACGTCTATGTTCATTTTCTGTTTGGTACTCTCTTTTTTTTCTTTTTCTTTTTATTACTCAAGATGTGCTAGTCGCTTCTTGGTTTAATACGAGTTACTATGAGCTATAATGATTGTACCAGATAATTAAACAAGTGATGAGTGAAATGCATTGCTCGTTTTGGGATTCATGTCCAATGGAAAGGAAAGTGAACTACGTTGGTTAGTTTATCGTATGCGTAATGCGTGTATCATTTGAGATATATTTCGAGCTCGTTATATATGGTGAGCCCGTAAGTAAATTCGTATAACTACATGTCAAACCTAAGTTAAACCATCAATGTCAAAATCAATTGAATTCACTTTAGGTTCTGCCATCATTTACAAAACCAACCACTCTGAACCAAACCAAACGGAACCCATAATAAACAAATGTGATAGATAACTTGTTTGAACGTGCCAAAAGCCTAGAGGGGTGAAAAATCGACGATGGAGAAGGAGAGAACAATGTGCACCAACTTGGCCATAAGATAACGTCGTTGAGACAAGGACGTCGGAAGAAGGTGAAGAATTGACGGCTCTCCTTTGGTATCTGCTCATATCTTCTTAACGGTTGATATTTATTCTTCTTTCATTGGACTCTTCTCACACTACATCGATATAATTTATTCATTCCCTAGGTTCATTTAAGATCATTTAATGCATGTACGGTGGAATCTTTCTTTCTTTATTATCGTCTATATTTGGACCGTCGAGAAAATTCGTAAAAAGAAAAAATTGAGGAAACATGGATTTTATATGATCTTTAAATCGTCTCGTGACTAGTGTTGGGCATATCGAAATATGTAACTGTTGTTAGATTTTAGTATTATAATTTTTAAAACATGCAGTTCAGAGGAACGTAATTATCTCCAGCTACTTTCATTTGTTGTACGTCTAATTCATACATAATTTTCAGTTATTCTCAGTGTGTGCTGCTCTTATTTTACATTTACCATATTACTTATTTCGGTTATACCAATCATATGTTCGTTAGCTTTCAACTACGCTAGTAACGTCTCAACTTTAATTGATGTGTGGTGTGATTGTATCGGAAGAAGAATGTTTGATGTAAAATGAGAGCAAACTACTAAGAATAGCCGAACATTATGTATGAATAGGTGTATAACAGATAATAATCTTCCTCTTTCACCAAAAAGAATTCTCTTGCTCTAATTATTAGTTTGGTTATAGTATTGTTCATACACAGATCTAGAGGTACATACACATACATTCAGTCATAGAAGTTATTAAGCAAGTTATTCATGATTTGATCTGATTTAGATGCATCAAGCGCCAATGGTAATATTAGATATACATCTAATATTGTATGACTGCAATCGTCGGAAGACGAACAGAAGATGTAAAATGCGAACATATAGATTGAAACTTTTTTTCCTGAATAGACATAACAAATCAAGTTGTTCTTATCGCAATAAGTTAAACTTTATTTTGGGCTATCCTTAATTATAGGTTCCAATAATCTTATTTGGCTAAACTCAAAGTTAAGTTAAGGTTCTAGAATCTCTTTAAAAAAATCATAAAAAATCATCACCTCCTCAAATGTTCTAGAGATCTCCTTTGGATAAGTATTAGTAGAAAAAATCTAGATATTATGGTAGAGAGTTCTAGAGATTAAGATAAGGTTTGTAAGATATTTTGTACTTTTGGAGCCTATAAATAGCTCACTCCTCTCTCATTTGTAAATAATAAGAGAAGTTGAACAAGAAAGTTTTCTTAAAGAAAAAATGTGTTCTACTCAAAGTTCTCTAAATCTCTTCGAGAGTTCTTTCATATTATTCTTCATACTTGGAAGTTTTCTTGTTTCTTTCGGGTTCTAGGGTATTACGGTCTTGGGCTAGTGCTAAGCACTATCAAGAGTGGTTTCCCTATATGGTATCAGAGCTATTCTAATCTCGTGCTCATCAAGATCGGGGTTTAAAGAGAGCTCGGGTTTATTCGAAGTATGGAATCAATGAGTCGTGTTGTTGGATTGGGAATGAAAATCTTAAACCAATCTAACTATCGGTTATGGAAGTCATGCATGGAGTCATACTTGGTCAGTGAGGACTTATGGGATGTCGTTGGTGGTAATAGCACAACACCACCAAGAGGAAATGCTGCAACCCCGGAAGCGACAAAGGAGTGGACACGGAAGAATGCCAAGGCGGAGTTTGCTTTGAAGAGATCCATATCTATAAGCATATTTGAGCATGTCTCAAGATGTACTTCCGCTAGTTCCATTTGGCAAGCTTTAGATCAACTGTTCAACAAAAAGAATGAGGCCAAGCTACAATTATTGGAGAATGAGCTTGCGAATGCGGAGCAGGGGGAGTCTTCAATCTCGGAGTTTTTTTTTATCAAGGTAAAGAACCTATGCTCCGAGATTAATACTCTAAATCCGGAGGAGTCAATTTCTGAAGCACGGTTGAAGCGGTCTATCATTCGAAGTCTACGGCCTGAGTATACACCGTTTGTGACTTCGGTTCAAGGATGGGCTACACAGCCTTCCTTGGAAGAGTTTGAAAATTTGCTAGCTTCGCAAGAGTCATTAGCCATGCAAATGCCAGGAGTCAAAATCAATGATGACTCAGGAAGCGCCTAGCTCGGAGACAACAAAGCTTCAAGGAGAAAAACAAAGATGGAGGTTCAAGACACAATGATGGAAGGGAAAGATCTTCTATGGATAAGAAAAAGTTTAAGTGCTACCGGTGTGGAAAGCTTGGGCATTTCAAAAGGGATTGTCGAGTTAAGTTGAAGGAAACAATATGGTGGAGTCAAAAAGTCATACGGAAGACGAAGAATTGGGGGAAATGTTTCACGGTGGAGGCTAAACATCCAGGTACACCCACAACTAAGAACTTGAGAAATGATTGAATTGTAGACTCGGGTTGTAGCCATCATATTACCGGAGATAAGAAGTTATTTTCTAGTCTTCAACATCATGACGGAAAAGAAAACATTATTACCGCTGATAATTCAATCCATCGAGTTGAGAAGGAAGGGACTGTTGTCATTAAAGGAGATGATGAGGAACCGATCACCCTCAAGAATGTGTACCATGTCCCTGGAGTAAAGAAGAATCTTCTTTCGGTGGTGAATGCATTCGACTCAGGTAACTATGTTCTATTTGGCCCTAGAGACGTTAAGTTCTTAAGGAATATTAAAGAATTAAAGGCGGATGTTGTTCACACTGGAGCACGCGTCAAAGATTTATATGTTTTATCGGCCTCACACGCCTATGTGGAGAAGATGAATACGAATGACAATGCTTCCATCTGGCATGCCAGACTTGGCCATATAAATATGACCAAGCTTAAGGTTATGGTGAATAAAGACTTGGTTCATGGGCTTCCAAAGTTGAAGATTCAAGATGGAGGAAGAATTTGTGAAGGTTGTCAATATGGAAAGTCACATAGACTTCCATTTTATCATTCAACCTCAAGATGCAGCGGTCCATTGGAGAAGGTCCATAGTGATTTGATGGGTCCAACAAGAACATCCTCCTATTCCGGGTTTCGCTACATGTTGCTGTTCGTAGATGATTTCTCACGGTACACTTGGGTATACTTTGTGAAGGAAAAATCAGAAGTATTTCAAAGATTTCAAGAATTCAAGGTTACCGTGGAAGGAGCGTTTGGTCGGAAGCTAAAGACTCTAAGGACGGATAATAGAGGAGAATTTATGTCAAAGGAGTTCCTCTCTTTTTGCCAAAGGAATGGTATTAAGAGAGAATATACATGTCCGTATACACCTCAACAAAATGGAGTAGCAAAAAAAAAGATTAGACATCTAACCGAGACGTGCAGAAGCTGGCTACATGACAAGAATTTGCCTAAGGCCTTATGGACAGAAGGCATGAGATGTGCAGTTTATGTCATCAATCGGATGCCACTCAGTCCAAACAACATGCAGTCTCCTTACGAGATAAGTCACGGGAAGAAGCCAACGGTGAAGCATCTCAGAATATTTGGATCAGTCTGTTACGTCCATGTGTTTGACTCTCAAAGAACAAAGTTGGAAGCAAAGGCAAGGAAGTGTATCTTTGTCGGTTACGATGAACAACAGAAGTGCTGGAGGTGTATGGATCCAGAGACACATAAATACACAGTGTCTCGTGATGTTGTCTTTGAGGAAGTTTCATCCTACTATGGATCACATCAAGTCTTAGATGAGCAAGATGGTTCAGGCTCCTCTAAGACTAATGAACAAATTATTCAAGTTCCAAGTGATAATGAAAGCTTTGAAAAGGAGACTCAAGGTGAAAGGGGGAGAGATGACCAAGATGAAAAAGAGGAGCATGATCATGGTTATGTCATCAATCAACGACCAAAAAGAAACATTGTCAAACCCGCTCGGTTCAGAGATGAAAGGTTCGTCACCACTTACTCTTGTTACTTTGCAGCTCCTCTGGATGAAGATGAGCCATCATCTTATGAAGAAGCAAAAGGAGTTGAGGAGTGGGTGACCGCAATGAAGGAGGAGATTGATGCTCTCATGAAAAATGAAACATGGGATTTGGTTCCGAAACCAAAGGATGCTAAAACTATTTCTTGTAAATGGGTGTATTGACTAAAGCGAAAAGTGGATGGGAGCATTGATAGATACAAAGCAAGGTTGGTTGTTCGAGGATTCTCTCAGAAGTACGGAGAAGATTATGATGAGACTTTCAGTCCAGTAGCAAAGATGACTACGCTTGATAAGGAAATTTTTATGGAGCAACCACCTGGTTTTGAGTCACGAGAGTATCCTAACCATGTGTGCAAGCTAAAAAAAGTTTTGTATGGATTAAAACAAGCTCCACGAGCTTGGAATATAAAGCTTGCTCAATTTCTCCAGTTTTGCGGGTATATGGCATCAAGTGCTGATCCAAGCCTATTCTTCAAGATAGGTGGAAGAGCTCATGTAGTAGTTCTCCTCTACGTGGATGATATGATCATTACTGGAAATGACGATGCTGAAATTGCTCGTCTACAAGAGGATATGTCAGTGAGGTTTGAGATGAAGAAGTTAGGCGAGCTGAATCACTTTCTTGGTCTAGAGGTCGGGAGGGTAAAGGATGAAATATTCATCGGCCAACAAGGTTATACAAAAAGGATTGTTGACAGGTTTGGAGTACACCAAGGAAAGGTACGTTCTACTCCACTGGATACTAACATAAGGTTCAAACACGATGAAGGATCCTTGTTAGCCAATCTTCGACCTTATCGCTCTCTTGTTGGAAGTCTTCTATACTTAACCATTACAGTACCAGATATTGCCTTTGCGGTTGGCCTTGTAAGCCGGTTTATGAAGGAACCAAGGAAGCCACATCTAGAAGCGGCAAAGAAGATATTAAAGTATGTGAAGACAACTCTTGGCATGGGACTGATGTACAAGTATAATGCCAAGGTTTCTCTTCATGGTTTCACAGATGCTGACTTTGGTGGAGATTTAGATGATCGAAAATCAACTTCGGGTTTTGTGTTCTTGTGTGGAGACACAAGCATTTCATGGTGCAGCAATAAACAAGCAACGGTGTCTTTGTCTACTACCGAAGCAGAGTATAAAGCTTCAACACTCGCAGCCCAAGAATGTATATGGCTTCGAAGACTCTTTGAAGACTTGTTCGAGCCAATAAATAAATCGGTTACCATTGATGTTAGGATTTTCAAGGCTCCTAAGACAAATGTTGTAGTATAAAAGATTGTCGAACCAATTCTAAGGGATTTCAAAGCAATGAGAATGGAAGTACTCACTTAATCTAAGTGCAACCGATAATTTAAGAGGTTTCTAAACTAGTGATTAATGATAAATAAAATGACTTTCTTTACTAAGGGAAAAGAGAACTCATGAGCATAGGGATTAGACCTTGGGTGATCAAGTTTCGAACTAAGGATGGCAAATGATCAATCAAACTATCAACCTTAAGCTTAGACACAATCTTAAACAACCTCTATGTCTAGATGAATGTTCATTTACTAACATATCTCAAACATCAAATGTCTTTGGTTGAATAATATGAAAACAATAATTACTAACAAGTCTATTGGCTATCTTTACACCTTTAACAACAAATGTCTTTGGTAAAGTATGTTAAAAGCTTATGAGAATTGTCTCAGGCATTTCATCGAACACCTTTCGGGTGGGAAATGCCTATCGATCAACTTTTGAGTGGCCAACTCAGAAGATGCATTATGAATACTCTACTAGCAAGGAACAAGAATGATCTACACTAAAACATCCTAGAACTAACCTAATCACCCCTGATCTCCCTAACCCATGAATTCAAAAGGTGATTACTCACTAATCTCCATGATTCCTCTTAAACCCATATTGGATTTCAGATTAATCATGTAGAGAAATAGATAAGAAATCAACAAGAACACAAGATGAAAGCAATGAAATCTGAATCAAAAGAAGTTTTACTAGTTGTTCTCCAGAAAAGAGATTGTCCTTTTTTGGTGGCTACCAAAAGGTACTTAAAAACATAGGTTTTGAAAAGTAAAAACGTGCATATGAAATAACCAAAAAGCCCTTGAGAAAACATGAATTCGGCCAAACAAATAGACGCGGAGCGACCTCGGCTCGTCGCTGCGAGAGGTCGCTCCCGGGTCGTTTCTTCGCGAGCGACTTGGCTGTGTCGCTCCGAAGACGTCGCTCCCGGGTCGTTTCTTCGCGAGCGACCTGGCTGTGTCGCTCTGAAGACGTCGCTCCGGGCTTGCTCAGAAACCATAGACGCGAGCGACCTTAGGGTGTCGCTCTAGGAGGTCTCTCCCGGCTTGTTCGTCGCTCTCAAATCGACACAACCCGAGCGACCTCTGAGTGTCGCTGTGGTGAGGTCGCTCTAGGAGCTGGAGCAACTTCACTTTTGCGCTCTAGGAGGTCGCTCCGAAGCGTAAATAGCGAGCGAGTTCATGGCGTCGCTCCGGTAGGTCGCTCCCATGCATTGCTCGTCCAATGATCACCTTAATCACCTCTTTTGAGCTCCAAACGCACCCAAATGTCTCCAAGAACTCCATGTGGTACTCCAATATCTGATAAAGACTCATGTATGCAAAATGCAACCTAAACATTGCTAAATCCTAATCTATATGATCAAAATGCGCATGGGTGAATGGATAAAACAATGTAAATATGCAAGATATCAACCATCTATGGAGATAATCAAAGTGCCATCAAGCTAGCCAATAATTCAGTATTCCATGGAAGGACGAAACACATTGAATTGGAACATCATTTCATAAGAGAGAAGGTGCTTGATGGAACAATTGAAGCATTGGAGGTTCGAAACGAGGACAACATTGCTGATATCTTCACCAAGTCATTACCAAAAGGTCATTTCGAGATACTCCGCTCAAAGCTCGGAATGATGGACAAAATCAAGTTTAAGGGGGAGTATTGAAGTTAAACTTTATTTTGGGCTATCCTTAATTATGGGTTCTAGAATCTCTCTAGAAAAATCATAAAAGATCATCACCTCCTCAAGTGTTCTAGAGATCTCATTTGGATAAGCATTAGTAGAAAAAATCTAGATATTATGGTAGAGAGTTCTAGAGATTAAGATAAGGTTTGTAAGATATTTTGTACTTTTGGAGCCTATAAATAGTTCACTCCTCTCTCATTTGTAAATAATAAGAGAAGTTGAACAAGAAAGTTTTCTTAAAGAAAAAAAAGTGTTCTATTCAAAGTTCTCTAAATCTCTTTGAGAGTTCTTCCATATTATTCTTCATACTTTGAAGTTTTCTTGTTTCTTTCGGGTTCTCGGGTATTACGGTCTTGGGCTAGTGCTAAGCACTATCAAAAATGGTTTCTCTACAGTTCTTATAGCATCCCCAGTGTAAAATTCCATTTTTTCCTCTGAAATGGAGTAAAATATAATATGGAATTAAAATGTTCTAATCATATTTCATTGCTCATTCCATAATAGAATAATGAGCAAACAGAAAAATGGATTACTTTAATAGAGTAAATTCCATTATGCAGTGAGAAATTGAGTAGAATTGGAATATTTTTTACTTTATATTTTATTTTAGAGCGAGAAATAGAATGAGTTTAGAAATGAACTTATGTTTCAGTTTGTTATTTGTTACATGTCTTCGATGATGCAATTCTTCAACGTACTCCTAACGTGTCTTAAATATCTGATTCTTTTTTTTGGTAAGTAAGTATCTGATTCATCAGAAGAAATCTTTTGACAATTGGTTTCCTTTCAATGGAACCAAGGTTGTGAGCAGAAACCATTAAAAACCATACTTATGAAAATGAAACAGTCGACACAGAAAGTATCGAATTCAATCAAAGCTACTTAGTTCACATTTAAAACGTATGTTGTTGGGAATAAATAAATTACAAATTTCAAGATTATCACTGGCATACTCTACAAAAAATAAGTCGGACACATGTGGGATCCACTTAGTTCTATGAAAAATATCTCGTATTATCAGCATGGCTCGTCAGTTAAAGTAATTTGTATTCCGTTATCTAGCTAAATATAAGAAGTAGGTTATTTGTGTTGTCTTTTTGGAAATATACAATTATAAAAAGGTGAAAGTAAGTTGGTTATGAATTATGGAAGTGATGAAAGTAATTGCTAACGGGCAGCGACAAGAATGACCAAAAAATCAAGAAAAATCGGAAAATCAAACACTAAACGTCCGAAAAATGTATGGACGGTAAATAAAACAAATAGAAAATGATATAATGGACGATGGGACAAATAATAAATAATATGTTGGGGCCGGGCCTGAGGTCCATTGCATACTCGTCGTCCGAGAGGTCTGGTCCCTTGGCGGCTTCCTCAGGGACGATGTTGTTTGGTGTCTTGTTTACGTATCGTGATCTTGTTGACGATAAAAGAAACCCACTCCAAACAAAACACACTCTTAATAATAGTTCAAAATCTTGAATATGAATTGCAAAGCAGGAGTGTTACAAAAAAAAGGATTGCAAAGCAGGAAAGGCGATATCACTCATAAAAAAAATACTGAACTACTTAGCTTTTTATTTTGATAAGATGAATCACTTTGTTATTCAATAGGAAAAGGAGAAATATTCCAAAGCCCAACAGTTTGAATTACAAAAATAACTTATTAATTTTACTAGAGTTAGTTTCAATGATACTATATTTTACAATGAAAAATAGAGTGATGAACAAAAAGCTAAACAAATTACTCTATATATAGTACGCTATATTCTACTCTATATTTAGAGTAAATTATATTTTATTCTATTATAGAATAGAAAATAGAATACTATTAAATCATTTTTTACTCTAAAGTTTAAATTCTATTTTAGAGTAAAAAATAAAATAATGTCGAAGATGCCCATATACAAATCTTTTTTTGGGTCAAAATGCAAGTCTTTATTTACCTGAACACAACAATATAGAGCCGAGCTGAAGGGCAAGACTTTTGTACGTGATCGTAGTATGTGACGTCGTCTCGTCCACGCTGCATTGAAGAGTACCTACGCACTAAGATCGTTTTTAGAAAAGAAAGAACGTTTTGATTCGAGGCGGATCCCTTTTCGAAGATGCCCATATACAAATCTTTTTTTGGGTCAAAATGCAAGTCTTTATTTACCTGAACACAACAATATAGAGCCAACAAAATGCATATACAAATTTGAGTGGATGGTGGCTCTTGATAAGATGTTATAGCCAATTTGAGAATCAAATGGAGAGAGACATAACAAAGGCCACCACGCTTATCGCCTCTTATCTTCTTTCTACCTAGTATTTATCAAAATCTGCCTTTCATATTTCATTCTTATGCATATATACAACTGATATTTTGTTGGCTACGTAACATAAGATATATCATCGGTTTATGTGGGTATCCTTTTTCTATAATTTTTTTAATGAACAGGATAGCTGAAAGAAATACCTCCACGCCGTATTTATGTTGATATCTCATACTTGAGCGATTATATATGTGGAAATAAATAAATATAAGTGCATTGACACATCGATCACCTAGGTTTCTATCTTCTAGTGTTCTTCTGTAAGTTATGATTCTTAAATCAACATTTTTGAAATTTCTGATAAGGATCATAAAGGGTGAAATCTTAAGTTCATTCAGTTTTTGTGCATGTAAAATGTGAATAAACTATAAGGTTAAGGTAAGTTTGCAAGAGATTTTATTTTCTTGGTGGAAATTGGCTTTGCATGGAAATTAAAATGATCGTTTTTCTGTCTTTTGTTTTGCCGAGAGAATGAAAAGAATAGATGGTGTCAGATCTATTGCCAATGTCACAAAGAACATTTTTGTTTCAAAGCAGTTGGTGTTCAAGAAATTCTCAGGATTAAACGAGTAGAACCATGTAAATAACAAATTTTAGAACCTAAGCACTAGGTTGATATATGTGATCTAAACTCATACTGAATTTACCTTGATCATAAATTCTTATATATCAACTCTGTTCTTACCGGGATTTCCATATGTTACATTTCAATTAAAAGCCTTGATGCTCAATTTTTTTTTCTTTTTTTCTTTTTGCGTTGTGCCAGAAAGGTAGAAAGTATCAGCTGCATCAGAAGACATGAGAAAGGCTCGATCTGTCTGCCGGTGAATACTATTGAATTGTTATCTCTGAAGTTTCGTAAGAAGAATGATATAGTACACTATCTATAATAATTGTCTATTCTTGAAATCATCACACTGAAGTCGCCAATCCTTTTTTTTTTCTTTTCTTATTGTTCGATATTCAGGAGTGCCTTAGAAATCTTAGAAACAGAATTAAAGGTTCAACAGATCAAGAACCACAAAGTCCAGTTGCAGAGGATCAAGTGGTTAGTATTTTCACTCTCTACTTTACTCGGTCGGTTCATTACTGACTCACGATGTAAATATGTAGGATCCATATAATATGTGGTCTTATATCTTAATTGCTATTATTGATATCTCTACAGGTCAAGAAGATGAATCATATGGTAACTTCATTGGCAAACACCTTTAAATCTCCACTAGTTGACACCATTCAATCTATTCTTCAACACCAGCAAGTAAGTTACATCAACATAAACTTATTGATATCTGGTACTTTTCGTTCTCAAGTCTTAGTATATTTTACAACATGCATATGCAAATCTTTTTTCTTGTTTGCCATTGTGTTCTAAAGTATAGTTCATATATTTTAAAAATATATACTAAGTTTTGGATGACAAATATGAAGTCACAAAGAAACTTAAGACCCATGCTGGTTTATTTCGCGTATGGTTAAGTATACTGAATCTGAAAGTTAGTAGTGGACAGTAATCACATTGCTTCTATTGAAAACTTGCAGATCGTAGTCTGCTCTGCTGCAAAGGCCTTTAGAGAAAGCAAAAAGGACATAAGCATTGCACTATTGCCGAGAATAATATTTATTGAATGAACAATGGACACAAACACATATAACTAAAGACATTGTACATAATATTTTCGTCTCTGTTTTGACAGTTTGATGCAATTAAATAAGTTATACTTGGAAATATGTAAATCTTCGATGATCACTCCAGCTGGAATTGTAGAGTTCAGTAACATTGTACGGTGCTAAACGACCAGGTATTAACTCCTACAAAGAATACTCGATCATCTTCTTCGAAGTGATAACAGTTTTAGAACAACTCTCATGTTTGTGTTTGGTTTATATAATCAAAGATCAAATAGAATCTTGAAAGTGTGCCACTTTAAATTGGCAGAGGGGATTCTAAAGCTCGGGAGGATAAGCTAAAGAGAGTGAGCCTAAGAGTAGGCGATTGAGTTACATCAATTTTTTTTTAATTGTTTTGGTGGTGATGGACAGAGATAAAAGAGTGAGAGCAAGAGAAATAAGTTCCCATTGCAAGTAAATTATATTTGACATCACATCCGTCATTCTCCTGTAAGTCAAAAGTAATGACCAAGCAAGCCAAAATTTTGTAGATATTTAAGAGTGAGATAGCACACATATCTCCATGCCTACCATTGCTATCACAAGGCTGAGGGAGGTTATTACTCTTGGTTATTCACATTGTCACTCTGTGAATAGCACACTTTAAGAACTACGTCGACCCAGAGTAGCTAGTAGCTCTACTGATAAAGTTTTTTTTCTAAGGTAGAGGTGTTAGGTTTGAGTTTCACTAGTTGAGCGAAGAGGACTTAGCAACAGGCTTTTGTCCCTGGCCCAAGAAGTCATGTGCTATTTTAGGATTCAAACCATAACTTCTTGAATTAAAAAAGTATTTTAGTACAGTGTCTCATTCTAGGATGTTAGAAAGGTCTTGGGTTTACAGAAAACTGCAGAAACTGAGGAAGCTAGAACAAAAAAGTTTATCCTTTCATCCAGTTTGAAGTGTATGGGATGGTAAGAGTACTTTACTTTGGTTGATAATTGGCTGGATGTAGGTAAGCTTCTATTTTGGCTTAGCTTTGATGATTTAACAAGTTCTCGAACTCTGTGATTGACAATGGCGGAGCCAAGAAAATATTTTAGAGGAGTCAATTTCATCATATATATATACATATATTACATGGGTCAATTGGTAACATTTCTCAGTTTTCTTTCCAAAATTCAAGTAAACTTTTATGTTTATAAAAATTGACATGGGTCATGTGACCCCCCTACCAAAGAGCTGCTTCATCCACTGGTGATTGATGTATTTTGTTTTCGTTTGAAACAAAAAGTTGAAGGCTTTGTATGTCGATTTTTTTTTTTTTGAAGGCATTTTGTATGTAGATCTTCTGAAGAAGGATTTGGTCTCTGCGATGGTTCTACAGAAGTTGAAACTCTTCCATCAGTAACATACATGTTCAAAAAAGTAGCCTTCTTTTGGTTGTGAGATACTGAGATACTAAGATGTAGGCTATTATCAAGCCCACTCACATTTTAAAAATGTTGGTAAATTTTGGTTTCTTTGAACAATCAAGTTACAGATTCTGATGATGAATATATTGATTCCGGTCTTTTGTATCCAATCGCGTTTGGTTTGACATTTTTTTTTTATTGAAAGGGTTTGGTTTGTCAAGAAAGGTTATGATGCTTACACCAAGTTGGCCCAGCGAAATTTTTAAAAGAAAAAGTTGGTCCAGCGAATTGCAGTGGATAAAGTATCTTGAGTTAGGCATCGTCTATTAATTTGAAAGATACCGAACGATCTATATGGTTGAAAGATACCGAACGATGCCATGCCTTCGATATTTTCGTTATACTTAATTACTTAAACGAAACATTATGAGGACTTATTTTTATAACTATAAAATTGGTAAAAGAAAAACGACATTGGATCTGCCATAACCATACATCCTATCAGGCTATGAGGTATGCCGTGGATCACATATCGAAAACCAACGAAAATACTTAAGCATAGACACAACTACCATAACTAGGGTTTGTAGTAGTCAACATGGCACTGTTTGGGAAAAAGAACTTGCACGCGTAGTCGGTGCGGTCATGGGTTGCGTAATATGCGTTCATCACGTAAGACGCATGGCCTAATGGAGTATTGGGGTTGTAACAGGCTCCGCCTTCTAGGATTGGTCTGCAGTCAACTCCATTAGCGCATGCAAACCCGAGATTTTCTTCTAGCTGTTTCTCTTTCGACGTCGGAGAGGCCACGCACCATTGTGTGGAGCTCGCCAATGGAAGGTGGTGAATCATGATGGAAGATACGAGGATAACAATGAGCGTCGAAAACGGTGACATCTTTGCCATCTCTTCAATATGATATTCAAAGAGATGTTGTAGATATTGATCTATGAGAGTAGTCTGGGCTATGTCTTTATATATATACTGAACCGAATCTATAAATATAAAAGAAAATAATGTTTAATGTTAAGATATCAACCCCATTCAATTTAGATGATTTGAATACAGAAAATCTCTGAACATTCTCTTCGTCGCGTCTGTTATTATTTCTTGGAAATTGAAACTTTTCTACAAAAAAATGGAGAATATATAGAAGAAAATCGAAGAGAGTTTGAATAAACATTTGAAATTTATGTGTATGATAGTCAAAATATTTTAAATTTCAAATGTTTATTCAAACTCTCTTCGATTTTCTTCTATATATTCTCCATTTTTTGTAGAAAAGTTCCAATTTCCAAAAAATAATAACAGACGCGGTGAAGAGAATGTTCGAAGATTTTCTGTATTCGAATCATCTAAATTGAATGGGGTTGAAACATTAAATCGCTAGATAGTCAAAATATTTTAAATACGGTAGAAAAAGATCTCTATAAGTAGAAAATATCACAGAAACTTTGAAGGTTGGTGAAAACACCTCTTCGTAATAAGACTCATCCAAGATAGTTTAATTAGTGCATTTTGATGGATGAAATTATCCAAAATAATAAATGACAAATTTACTTTTATTATAGTAAATATTTAAGTTTAAGTTTAGACAAATAAATAATTATGATATTTGTTCAAAAAGTTGCAAAATCACTCTTTTTGCTAAAATCGTAAAAACTACAATTTTCATCAAAATAACAAAACTACAATTGTCTTTCGTGACAAAAAAAAGAAGCAAAACTACAACTCTACAATTGTCATATGTCGTTTAACTAAGAGAGAATTAGTGAAATATACACGATAATGAGTGAAATTATGGAAATTCACATGATATGGCTTCGAAAATCCAATTTTAACCTTACCACTTGGACACATGCATAGATAGAAGATTGAGAAAGATATTGAAAGTTACTATGGAGTAAGCTTGCTGTTCATTGTAGCTAGGCACTTAGAGCAGGATTAGGATTTAAAAAAAAATAATTAACATAAGGAACGTCTCCTAAGTAGGAGTTAAAAGAACGTGTCTTAGAGGACACGTGTTGTAATTGTGTCGCTCCCATGACAAAAAAAACCGGTGAAGAGTCTTCTGTTTCTCTATCTCTCCCTCTCTGTGTTGCTCCCGATGAAGAAAATAGCTTGCAGCCGACTGGAATTGAAATGTAAAGCTTTGTTGTTTTGTTTTTCTGTTTGAATCTTTCAATTATGTGTTTGCATCCTTCACCCAGATTCTTATAATAAGCTAGGAGAGATGATGATTTCAAAATTTTTTTAATGGTTGTTGCAGGATGTGGAATATTCTCAATTTTGAATTTGTTCGATTGAAAGCTCAAAACTTTGACTTATTGTGTCTGTGGATGACATGATCCGTTAGACTGGATTTTAAAGTTTGTGTCTTTTGTGAATGGGCAGGTGAAGAGAGAGTTAAGAGGCATCGAGGAACAGAGAAAGATGATGAGAAGAGAAGCAGGAGAAGTGAGAAGAAGAAGGAAAAGAAATCTCACAAGCACCACCGATCAAGTACATGTAATAATACTCCTTTAATCCTTTCCTATTATCTGACTTGATTGATGTGTAGTAGCAATAGCATGTGATAGCTAGAACCTTGATGATCTATTGAGTCCAGTTAAATTTTATGCGTCATCAGTGAGCAAGAAAGTATTTTGTTTTGGTTACAGATTAAATGAATCTTTTCATCACATTTCTTTTAGTTAATGTTTTAAGCATGAGCTGTATTCGTTGTCTTTGTTTTTCAGTATGATTTGTGTTTCTTGCGGTTGTTATTGACAAAGAGTTCTTTCATGCTGACATATTGTTTTTTTATCCGATCAGCGAAGAAGTCGAAGGATGATAAGCACAAAAAGAAAGACGCAGAAGGTGACCACATATATGGTGGCTCTTTGATGGAACAGAGAACTTTAAGAATCACATTTGTCTTGGCAGGTGTTGAGATTGTAATTGCTACACCTGGTCGTTTGATTGATATGTTGGAGTGCCAACACACTAAATTGAAGAGGGTGACTTACCTTGCGTTGGATGAGGCTGACAGAATGTTAGACATGGGATTTGAACCACAAATCATAAAGATTGTATCTCAGGTTTGCTTTTACTTCCTCCAAAGCTATCACATATAGCTTTTATACCTGAGCATTTGTATTCTGCTACTAAAAACCTTATGATCTCATTAGACATTGTCATTTATAATTTTTTTTTAAAAAACCCTTAATCGAGTTCTTATATTGGAACACTCAAACTAACGGTCTTTTAACAAAAGTTCTTAACTTAACTTTAATACTTAAATATATTCATTAAGAGACCCTAACGGGGATCCATGGTTAATCATGCTCTTATATCAACTTTATTTATCTCGTTATTTCTCTCGTTCATGTACTTTCTCAGGGTAAGAACTTTATAGGAATGATCCTAGATCATTTATCGAGTATCCCATTTCTAAAGCGTTAAATATGTTGTTATCGATACTTTTAGACGATACAATATAAACATACTTTACTGAGTTACATAACATCAAAAAATAGTTGATATCCTGAATTATTTTGAGTCACAGTTTGATATAATTGTTAGGAAGAATTAGTTTAGTTTTGATGGGATCATATACAATTTGGTATACTAATTGGTGGAGGCTAATATTGAAAGATAATAATCTTATATAACCGAACTATGTATATATTAGTAGACTTAAGTGTGTAAAATTGTTGTTAATGAATAATGAATATTTTTGAGGATGCATATAAAGTTTCTAGTTAACTAATAATGAACAAATATGTTATAAGATACATGTAATGTTTTTTTTTTTTGAATTGATTTTAAATTCATTTAAGAAGAAAACTTTTTTACAGAGGATGCAACATTATTAGAGAGTTTTTGATAACTGAAACAGAGGACAAACATAGTTTATCTTACTGAGAACCATGTTTCCATGGCTTTAGTGTACTTGCAAGCTCCCACGAGACGTAAACTGGAGATACGGTTTCTTACTGCTTTGTCTATGCTTTTGATTAAAGTTGCAGGGCTGTTAGAACTTTCTCCATGCCTTCTGCTGTTCCTTTCCTTCCAAATAGCAGACAGAGTCGACTGAAATACATATCTGATCAAGAACAAACGGGTCGAGTTACTAGTCTGGTCTGATAGAAGCCGAATCACCCCTTCCCATTCATTCGTAAATTGCAGGGCCAATAGCTTAAGAGTGAGACTTTTCCAAACTTCTTCTGAGAATCTGCACTTATAAAATAGGTGGTTGCGAGTTTCAAGTGGCTCAGGGCAGAGACAGCAAGTTGTAGTCGCCGCCGTATTCCAGTTTAAACATCTATCACCCGTGGGAAGTCTGTTCAGAACCGCAATCCAAGCCATAAAGGAGAATCAAGGCGTATTATAAGGGAACCAAATACTTTTGCACCAGTCTACCTTTGCTTGCTCAACACGGAGGAGCTTCCATGTCGCTTTGGAGCTAAATTGTGTTCTGTAGTTGTTTTCCCCTGTTTTCCACATGTATACATCCTCATTCTGATTCAGGCTACGTAGTCGCAGAGTAGTGATCACCTCTTCTATGGCGTTAAACATTCCTTCTCGATGTCTTCTTCGGCAGTGATGACGTAGAGCCTTCTCGACGGTATCGTTGAGTTTAATGCCCAAATCAATCATCCCTCCGCCATTAGTTATGTCAATAAGTCTGCCCAGAGAGGACCATTGGTCAAACCAGAATGATGTCGAAGCTCCATTATTGACGTCCACCTTCTAGAAACGCATCGCAATAGCTCTGTATTTCAATATTTTCTTCCACATCCATGATCCCAAGGAGCTGCTATCTTTGACCGACCAGAAAGAGTTCTTCCGAATCAAGTATCTTTTAATCCATCTCACCCACAGGGATGATTTAGATGACATAATCCTCCAGACCAGCTTTAAACATGATACATCATTCACTTCTTTGATTGATCGTAGGCCCAATCCTCCCTCATCCTTTGGCTTACAACAATCTCTCCATGATACCTTTGCTTTCTTTGTGCTTAACACCGGACCAGACCATAAGAAGGCAGCACATAGACTGTCTATCTCTTGAATGCATTTCTTAGGTAATCTAAATGCAGATATCCAGAAGTTAGTTAGGCTGTGTATCACTGAAGCTATCAACTGTAGTCTCCCGGCAAAGGAGAGAAATCTAGCAGTCCAGGAGCTTATTCGGGACCTGATTTTCTCTATGAGTGGAGCGTAGTCTTGAGCAGTCATTTGTTTCGTCAACAGCGGCAGCCCAAGATAACGGACCGGAAGCTCACCATTAGAGAAAGTGTAATGGCTGAGCATGTCTTGCTTTTCTGTTTCATCTAAACCTGCCAGATAGAGGGTGGACTTTTCCATACTGATATGCAGGCCTGAAGCTTCTGCAAAGCTTTTGAATATATCGAGAATGTCATCCACGGAGCTTCTCCTACCGTCTGATAATATAAGCAGATCATCTGCAAAGCTTAGGTGTGTAAGCTTTAGGTCCTGACAGTATGGATGATTTCCAAATTTCCTCTGAACCGCCGCTCTGTCTAACATTTTAGAGAGAACCTCCATGCATATGACAAATAAATAGGGAGACAGAGCACAACCTTGGCGGAGGCCTCTTTTACTGTTAAAATACTCCGCGAGTTCACCATTTATTTGGACTGAAAAGGAAGCAAGAGAGATGCATTTCTCAATCCAGGTAATGTAGATACATGTAATGTTAGCAGGTAACAAATTTCTTATAATGTATACATTAACGAAGTAATACCAAACCATATAAATTTTGATGGTGTAATAAATTTTGAAATGGTAGTTAACGAATACTCAGTGACTTAGAGAATACACATAATGTTCTCAGCTAACTAATAATGTATAATTGATATCTTAGAAGATACATATAATGTTAGTGAGTAACAAAATTCTTATAATGTACACATTTAATGAAGTAATACGAAATACATATTAAAATTTTTGTTACAGTTACTTAAACAGATCCGATTACGACTCCCATAACCAAACTGGGAACTCCGTATAGTGGATGCATGTTCCTATGTCACACAAGAAGGGCGTGATGATGATCTTTTCAAGCGTGTAGATGACAGTGAATGATTTGCTGTTAGGAATATTAGGCTCATATTTCTCAATGTGAATGGAACTCCAGGTATTGGATAGTTTGGAGGTTTGATGTGCCGATTAATTGTTACATTAGATTATTTATGCTGAGGAGCAGCTCAGTATATTTCTGCTGGTTCTAAAGCTCGCAGTAGAGATATGGATGGACTTTGGGGGACAAGAGAATGAGTTTGTAATGAATGGCAAACGAGATAAAGACTACCTTTAGATGTTCGATATAGAAAAATATCTCTATAAAATTATCTAAGAAGTCAGTTTCCTATGTCAGGCTTACGTTAATTCTCACGATGGTTTATTACATTGTAAACCTTAATGAATTAATATTATTTTGCAATTGTTTTTATCAAAATTTATATTTTAGTTTTTAGTAATAATTTTGTTTCTTAAATAAAAAAGGAAAATATCTATAATTTTTTCAAAATATCTATAAACTATTTTTATTTTCGTTTTTAATATATATATATATATATATATAATCATATCAATATCATAAAGAAATTTAATATCAAAAAGGAAATATCTCAAAAATAAAAATACATAGCAGTTTGTTATATTTAAAACATGTAATTTGACAATAAGAAATTTCCTTTTATATAAATCTCAATTTCATAAACTATTTTGCTGATTTCAGTTACTAATATATCTATTTATCTTTACATTTTTCTTAATATTTTTTATAAAATCATATCAATATCATAAAGGAATTTAGTATCAGAAATAATATCTTTTTTTAAAAAATTGTGATTTTTGATATTTAAAACATTTGATTTTTAACAAAGTAATCATTTTATATAAATCTCACTTTCATAAAAATTTCTTGATATTTTTTTGTTTAATAACATTTTTCTACTATTGTTAATAATGTTAGTTATATATTTTTCATTTAAAATATAATAATTGTTTTCATAATAAAAAGTCATTTTAGTTACCAAATCAGTATTTACTTTTAATACACTAAAGGAATTATTTTTCTTAATTATAAAATAAAATTTATTTTTGGATAATTATTCAATCTCTTATTTTATACAAATTCTCTCACAATTTTATACAATTTTTCTTTCATAATTACAGATTCTCAAGCATAATACTACGTGAATGATTCAATATCACGATGATTTATTACATTGTTAACCTTAATGAATTAATATTATTTTGTAATTGTTTTTATCAAAGTTTATATTTTAGTTTTTAGTAATAATTTTGTTTCTTAAATAAAAAAGGAAAATATCTATAATTTTTTTCAAAATATCTATAAACTACTTTTATTTTCGTTTTTAATATATATATATATATATATATATATGTATGTATATATATGATCATATCAATATCATAAAAAAAATTTAATATCAAAAAGGAAATATCTCAAAAATAAAATACATAGCAGTTTGTTATATTTAAAAAATGTAATTTGACAATAAGAAATTTCCTTTTATATAAATCTCAATTTCATAAACTATTTTTTTCTAATTTCAGTTACTAATATATGTATTTATATTTACATTTTTTATAAAATCATATCAATATCATAAAGGAATTTAGTATCAGAAATAATATCTTTTTTAAAAAAATTGTGATTTTTGATATTTAAAGCATTTGATATTTAACAAAGTAATCATTTTATATAAATCTCACTTTCATAAAAATTTATTGATTATTTTTTGTTTAATAATGTTTTTCTATGATTGTTAATAATGTTAGTTATATATTTTTCATTTTAAATATAATAACTGTTTTTCATAATAAAAATTCATTTTAGTTACCAAATCACTATTTACGTTAATACACTAAAGAAATTATTTTTCTTAATTATAAAATAAAATTTATTTTTGGATAATTATTCAATCTCTTATTTTATACAAATTCTCTCACAATTTTATACAATTTTTCTTTTCATAATTACAGATTCTCAAGCCTAATACTATGTGAATTTTTCAATTTCTATAAAAAATAAACAAGCAATTATCTCAAATGAAATTCCATTAGAAAATTGGTTTCCTATGAATGTGGTATATTTGATAAAAGTAATTAATTTACTATTAAGTTCTAATTAAAACTCTAATGATTTTGAAAGATTTCAAAATTGATTCACTTATACAACTTCCGATCAACACTTAAAACTTTTTCTCATAAATTTAAGCCAAAACAAAAGTTATACATTTATAAATACATATTTAAAAATCTTAGAAAGTAATTTAAATTATATATAATCTGATTTAGTATGATTAAAATTCAATTGGAAAAAGATACAAGTCAACATACCAAACATAACTTAATTGATCCAAACTATTATACCTAAAATCATATATTTAATTAAGATAATGAAATAATGTAATTTAAAACAGTATTATATTTTTCTTTCTAATATATAAAGTAGAAAATAATTTAAACTTATCAATAATTAGAAATAAAAAGCTAATCAATTATAATGATTTTATTATTTTGTAAATGTTTTCCGTGCATTCCGTGCATGAGCACGGGAAATCACCTAGATAATTATTTTTATATTATCTAGTATATGATGTTTTTTACTAGTATAATATTATATTTTTAAACTAGTGATTTTAATCAACATTATATACCTAGTAAAATATGCTAGGTAACAACTATATCCGATCTGAGTATAAGACAGAACCAAACTGAACAGCATGTACACAGTTTTAGAGAAACGAGATGATGGAAGACGCCAATAGGATATGAAAACTGCAAATGGCATCATCACAAGTTAATGTAACTATTAGTTAAAAAAAGAGAGTATATATATATATATATATGATCACAAAAATGCATAGATTGTTACCGTTGATGGTATTGCACATAAGGAAAGGTGTTTAGCTGAGGTAAGACATTCTAGAAGCTTCTTAGAATCACCAGGTGGAGGAAGCTTGATGTTAGCCTTCACGAGGTTTGGCATATTAACTAATGAACAAACCCAACTTACTTGGCTAACAACCGTCAACTACTTTAAAGAAGCTTTGATCACAAACCCAACATCATTTCCTGGAACTTGAGAACCAAATTTGAAGTCCAAAACTGTTAATCTCAGCAATGAAGGAACCATGATTGTGATATTTTTCACGCTTCCATTGTGTTCTCTAACCACAGTTAGGTCTTCAAGGACAGGGCAACCAGATAGAATCCTAGGAACGATTTCATCGTTTGAAAATTCCACACGTCTAAGCCTCAAAGTCTTGAGTGACGGGAAACAAATTGTCAAAGGAACATCCACAATGAAAGTATAGAGTAGGCGTAACGTCACAAGGGTTTGACATGTATACAGACTCCCAGGCAACCGTATGGCCTCCTTTGGACCGAATGGATAATTGTGAAAACGAAGTTTGCGCACATCACGAGAAATTGCAACTCTATGGGTTATTGGTTGTTGTATTTTAGTGGATTTAAAAATTCGAACTAAATCAAGTGTTATTGGTTCTATGATTTTCAAATCTGTATTAAAATCATGTGTTATTGATTTAATGATTCATAAATTCTATATCAAATCAAGAGTTATTCAATCGTACGGATTTACTAATATATTTGATTTTATAATGGATTTGAATGGATTTGTTTGGATTTTTTTAGTTAAAGGTACAAAGAATCAAATCCAAGGGAAAAACTACGGATTTGCATATTTTACTTGGATTTATAAATACTATATAGATTTCTAAATCAATCAAAATATATAAACCAATAACACCTCACCATATTTCAATATCTGTAGGACGATGATTTTGGGCAAATCTGACATGCATGGTTTTTAGGACATGAGCCTTGTGTAATAGCAAAAAGTTTTGAACAAAAGTGGAACATGGGGGCAGGGCCGTGCCTGAGAATTTTAGGCCCTAAAGCCCAATTATTAATTTGGCCCCCCCAAAACTATGAGAATTTAAAATGTTTAGGTGAAGAATCGAACTGGGCACCTTAGAGCATCATTATCCCTGAAACCCCAAATGGGGTTTCTTAAATTTTTTTTTTTTACTTTTTCGAATTAAAAAAAAAAATAACGAACCAATCGTGAGCCGCCACGTGTTAGTGGGGCCCGCGAACAGTGTAAGAAACCCTTAAGAACCGACTACTATTTAGTAGTTTTTGTAACCGGTTTCTTTAAAAAAAGTGGGTCCTACGCGGGACCCACAGGCTAAGAAACCCTCTAGTATACCCGGATAAAGATGCTCTTATATACTTCTAATAAGTACATTACCAACCTAGCCACTTAGTTATTTCTGTTAGGATTTGGCTCCTAATATTTATATAATTTTTCAAGACCCCAAGCATATGCTTGATTGGCTTTTACTCAGGCACGGCCCTGCATGGGAGTGCCAAAACCTACACAACAACCATTTAAGCTATCGATTATGTACTGTTTTACCTACAAAACAAATATTTATGATTATTTTACCTGTGTTAGCTGACCCACCTAATCCCCTCTGATAATACTCAAGCTTTGGCACATGTTTCCAAACATCACGCCAACCTTTTGACAAAAGGCCTGTGGTTATAGCAACTTCTGTTCGAGGGAATGACAATATCTTCAAGATCAGATCATCAGGCAATGAACTGATCATATCCATTATTGTAAAAGAAACCCTTCAATAAAACCCAAAAATTTAGTCTCAGTTTGATCTGGTTGTCTTGCTTTTGTCAAGCCCGTCGGCCGTCGCAACCTCGCAGTCAGAGAAACAAAAGTATATAAACCCTAGCAAAGGCTAAAACCGATAAATGGATAACCGATAAATCTAATAGTATATTTATTTTATTACTTTAGAATTTAGAAAATATTTTAGTCATTTTAAATATTGATATGTGTTCATGGCCATCCAAAAATGTAGGAAAATTGCCACAAATACCATTTTCATAGTATCATTTTTATGTCTACACTAATCATTTTTACCTTCACTTTTAATGAAAGATAAAAGACACTTATACCCCTAGAGTTAACTAATCTAGACTTAAAGTTTAAAGTTGAGAGGTAGGGTAGGGTTTTTGGAATATTAAATTTAGGATTCTAAAAAATACATAAATAAATATTTTTAAAATAAAATAAATAAAAAAAAATTCAAAAAAAAATTATTGAAAGATCGAATTTGAAAAGTATAATTCGAAAACATAAAAAAAATTATGTTTTTTATTTTTTTATTTAAATAGAGTTATTATATATATATAGAACAATGATATAAGAGTCTTTTGCCACTTAATGAAGAAGATATTTTTTAAAATGTTCCTTTAGTGAAGGTAAAGATGAAAAGTGGTAACATGAAAGTGGTAAACATAAAATTTTCCCAAAAATGTATCAGCTACATATGCATGTAATTTTCTATTGATCATCGCTTTATTTTCTAATATGTTTTCTAAACACATCATCATATAATCTGATAAATATTATGAAAATACATGCACGTTTAAACGATAAATAAAATTGATCTGATTTGACTTAGTTGTAATAAAAATAATTATACTTCATTTTGAATTTGAAAGAATATATGTAACTAAATATACTCACAATATGAGTGACTCGACTAATCCAACTTATATCTAAAATTATAGATTTAACTACACTAAGAATATATAATTTTATGAAAATAATAATTTTTTTTATCAATATAAATGATATGACAACTCAAAACATATTAAAAATAAAATAAAAAATATTAACCAGCTGTTACAATTTAGTTCTTTTGTAAAATTTATATATATATGCATGATACTTTAGAATATTATCGTTATATTAATTTATGTAATTTGGAATCAGACACTTTAGTTTATTTTATATTTCATTCTAAACACAATATATCTTAAGTTATACATAATCTTCATAAAATATATTTACATATCTAAGACAATAACCACCTAAATGCAAATAAGAAATTAATCAAAATTTTAATATATGGAATAAAAAATATTACCGTTGAATTCAGAAATGTAATCCAATTTACCCAAATGATAACTAAATCGATTGTAATAACAACAAAACCGATTAAATATAACATATATAAAATCATATGTATAATTAAAGTAATATAATATTATTAATATAAATGATGCATACAAATTATAAATTAATTTAAAATTAAAAGTAAATAGCAATCAATTATTATAGTATTTACTTTAGAAATATATAGACATGGTGAGGAAGAAGGATGAATGAGATGTGGATCTTCGTTTGTCTATACTTAAAGTTTCTTGTAGTGCTGGACTCGAAATATAATTAAAGTGCCTTTACAACAAAAAATAATAATTCAAGTGAATCATACGACTCTTAGCATTGTACTGAATCTGTGTTTTTGTTTCATCCTTCTAGTCATACATAGAAACGATTTACAAAGTATCCATTTTTTTCTACATTGCTCTTACATTTCTGATAGGACTTGAAAACCAAATCCACAAAACTAGCAGCTCGATCTTGTAAGGCTTTGATTTATTCTTCTGAGATATTTGCATGCCCACGTCCTTAACGGCTTCACCCAATGTTTGTGTTTAATTAAACCCTCTGTCCAAGTCCAGTCGAGTGGCTGAGAAAGTCACATGTACCGCAGGCTAGCCACATGCATCACAAACTAGAGACATCCTCATAGATAACAGTTTTAGTAATTATATGTCTAGACATTCTCATTGTAAATGGAAGTTGGAAACGCTAATTAAACATGGTTTCATGCAACGAAAAAAAAAAGCAAGAGGAAAAGCAGCAGAAATCACGATTCGTTCACACATTCCCAACTCACATTACACTAACACCTTTTAGTAAAGTGAGCCATTTTATCATACTCATGCCTAACCAATATTTGTAAAACTAATGGGGGCATAAACCAAAAAATTAAATATACGAAATACATAACGGATCTTAGGCTATCAACGTGCAATGTAGCTTATCATCAATCTACTTTCGAAAATAAACATAGTTTCTGCTTTCTCTGTAACTTTGCCACCAGAATAAAATGATAAAACAGATTGTCTTCGAATCCAGTTTTTTTAATCTGTGAAGACGTACCCGAACCGACCCTTAAAATCTGACGACGCATACACTCAAACCTAACGCTCTCCTCAAATAAATAGCAAGCATAATATTTTGATTATATCGTAGTGGGAAAACTAGAGTTTTATCTTCTAAATAATCATTAAGCATGCTAATGACTTAGTTACAAAGAGGGTAGATCAAAAGAAATGGATTTGATGAAGCTATGGGAAGCTTAGTAAGAGCATTGGTGATTCTCTGGTAGTTCTTGTTAACATTTTTGTCTTCTCGGTGGTTCTCAACTTCAACACCAACCTTGACAGTTTCAAGACATTTCAAATTTCCCAAGAAATGCTTCATCTGATTCAGCTCTCTACGTGTTCCTCTATACCCTGAAACCTTTAGCACCTTCACTTGACATGTCGATAAACAACATACTTCCTCCTCCTTAGCGACGCAAACACAGGCGTCCCCGCATCTATCTGTAACTCGGTGCACAAGGCCCTGAAAAGCAAAATTCATGTAACAACAACAATCAAACGAATTGTGTGTGTGTCTATGTATCAAACGACACTGGTACTTCCTACCTTGATGACTAGAGTTTCTAGGTTGGGAGAGTTGTTGAGAAGAAGTGGCACCACTTGCCAGCCTCTTTCTTTGTCACTCTCAAAAGACAAAGTAAGGAGCTTATGAAAGACAGGCATTGATTTACAGTATAGGTGAAACACCTGGAGATTTATCATTATTTTATCACAAACAAAAAAAAAAAATGCAATAACTAACAACACTAAGAGCATCCCATTGAGGGATCATTCAATGGGTTCACACACATCACTATATAAAAAAAAATATTATTATAATTGTGACTTATGAACCTGCCTCTTCCAGTTTCACCGTAGTGAATCGGTTCAAGCACGCTAGCGCGGGCCCCATGACACATGGTCGTCCGCAATTGGTCCAGATATTAATTTTTTTTTTTTTTAAGTAAAACAGAAAAATAAAAATATTAAAATAATAAAAAATGAGAAGTTCACTGATGTGCTTGCTCTAAGACTTTGCACTTCAGATTGACACAAGTAGCAGAAGGACATATAACAAAACTGACCTCAAGAGACTTAGGAGACAAGTGAAGAGTTTTAACATTGATTATTCCTGCAACCAAATTCGTAACATCAGGCAAAATATCATCATTATCGTCGTCATCATACTCATGCTCATCTTCAATTATAGCATCTTCCTCACCAGAAACACTATCATCATCATCATCTTTTTCTTCCTCATCTTGACGAGCGTGTCGCTCGCGAAGGACTTTGTTTCTATAACGTGGATATACTCGCTCTCTAAGTGAAGTTCCGAGAAGCTTCTTCGCTCCAGGACAGTGCGGATCCAATTGTCCACTCGAGAAGCGTCGTGAGTGTGCTCACAGCGCAAAGAGAATCTTTTGATGATTGAGGAATTGCGCAACAGAGCTAGTGTTTTGTCGACGAAGTCAGGGAAGCCACGTGGATCACCAGTTGCAGTTGCGTCGTCGCTCAGATCGAGGCTGTCTACGAGAGAAAGCAGATTCCTCCACCTTTTGGACAGAACCGATGTGGAAGCTGCTTGCTTTGTCGGAAGCAAGGACAGGACTTTGCCAAGAACCTCATCTGGGAGACTGCTTATTGAATCCGTGGAGACTCGTTGGACAGACATATATTAAGGTTTTAGATCGAACCAGAAACTTGTCGATTAAGGTCACAAGTTCAGAACAATCGAAGAAAGGAGCAAACGAACCAAGGTAGGTGAACTTACAGTTAGAAAGGAACCGACGAGGGAGCGAAACGCAGCGTTTGACGTGGTATTTTTAATTGTGTAATATTTATTTTTAAAAAATGTGATTTCTAAAAAAAAGTTTTACAAGAAGTTGATAGGTTTTCAGGGCGTAATTGGGTTAAATGCAGGGAGGATGGGAGTAAAACTGAGTTTGCAAAAGTGAGACGGTAACTTTGTATGGTTGTGCATAGTTGAAAAGAAATAAGTTTATCATGTATTTATAATTGCTTAGTTATAAAGTAGCGACTAAATAATAAAATTTGATCATTTATATTATATAATAATAAAATAGCAAAATTAGAATATTATACATAGAATATAACATTATTAATTTGATATAATTAGTAATAAATTATTTATATAACGTTTGTTTATTTTGAAAATTTTAGTTTATAATTAGTAATAAATTATTTGTATAACATGAAATTGACTATTTGGAATACATAGTATTTGGAATATAAATATCTAAAACATAAATATGTATTCCAAATACTCAATTGCATGTTTATTTTAATATAATAACTAAAAATAAATATCTAAAACTTAAATAAGTATGTTTGTTTACATCAACTTAAATATGCATGTTAAATGGCCAGTTATATATAAATACATATTTTTCCCTATGTTTTTTTTTTTTAACTTATGATATATCCGCATTGGCGGAATAGTTCGAATTCGAGCGATATATAATTACTTTATAAGTTTTAGAATGTATTACAAATTATGACTGAAACTGAAGTGTTCTTATCCAATCTTGATATGTACTTAAAATTGTTAGAATAAAATCTATGAGAGTGAACCTAAAAATACAAAAAGATACTCTGTCCGAACCGAACTGATACTCGAACTCACATACCTAATCTCTCCTCAGTGGTTTGGTTATGTGTTATTTAGAAATCTACGGACAAATTTATAAGATAAAACAGAGATACAAAACAAAAACAGAGATACCATATCATCTCTCGATAAACAAGATATGTACTTTAGGAAGAACTCTAGAAAAAAAAAACAGAGATACCATATCATCTCTAGATAAACCAGATACGTACTTTAGGAAGAACGCCGGAATACAATCAGTCATCGACAGTCTATCTCGTAGTTGTAGGATGATACTTTTCATTGTTTTATTTCCTAAAAAACTTTTAAAAAGAATGTTGGAATAATTATATTAGCTTATTTCTCAAACATGACATTGATAAACATGTCATAACATTAATAAACTATTATACATTACAAACACTGCCAGTCTGCCAATGAAGACGTATACAAACAATATTGGGAAGATAATGTTTTACAAAAATTAGTTAATAGAGTAAATACATAATGAACACATTAAATAAAGTGTGACTCAAATGAAAAATGTGTCTAATATAGGGTTGATCAGTCGAGATGTAACAACTTTAACAAAAGAAAATAAATAATTTTTTTTTAAACTAGGAGTATTCTTGGGCCATGCAGAAAAATATAAATTTTAAGTATAATACTATTTTATTTTATAATAAAATTTAATGTATATCTGGACAACATTATTTCTATATTTAACTTTAATGGTTTGGAAAAAAAAATCATAAACATATTTTTGTAGTCTTATTTCTTTTGATTTTGTTTAACTATTTCAATTTGATTTTATTTAAATTTTAATAAAGTTAAAATTATATTTTATAAAAATGATTTTTAATTATGTTATATTAACGATTATTTATTTTAAATATATCTCTTATACATAGTCTATGTATATGTATATATAATTTCAAATAAATTTTTGATTTTTATTTAGTTAAAATATTTTAAACTAAGAAAAAATGAATTTGTTAATTAACCTAATGAATCGATAAATTTAAATAAAATTTATATCATTTAGCTACTAAAAAATATATATTATTAGTGTTCTTTTAGTTTTGTATTTGTTGATGGACACTTATAATTAACTAGGTGATTTTTCTGTGCTCATACACGGGTATAAACTTTAATTTGCACATATATTTTGTAAATTTGTATATTTGATATATGTTGTTTCAGAAAAAAATAGGAAAAATATATTAAATCAAGATTCCATAAATAAACATAACTTGTAATATTTTAAAAATTCAGGCACATTTATGGATATATAAAATAATTAAATCATAACAATTGGTTTATTTGATTCTTCATATTTTGATTAGTTTGGTTATTTATGTTTTGGTATATTGGGTTCTATTTTTTTTCAAATGAATCAAAAGATTTTATTACAATTAGACTAAAATAAGAATAACCTTGTTAGTATTGATTATTGATTCATAAGATAGTTACACCAAAAACTCATATGTTTTCACCCCGTCAGTTTGCTTATATTTAGTTCAGATCAAGCAATATTAATAAGTTTAATTTTCATTCTAACATTGTTTGAATTGTTTATTCAGTTTTAAGTTATTAATTATAAAATAAAAATAAAAATGATATTATATGATTATTTTTGATATTAAATTATAATCATTTAGTCAAACTAATATTCATCGTAAAAATATTGTTTTTCTTGTTTATTAGCCTTACATTTTAATATATGTATTTAGTTTTAAAATACATTAAAATAGTCACAAAATCTAATTGTTTGTTTTTGAAAAAAAAATTATATAATAACTATATGTTGTCAAAATTATTATTAATCATTTTATATAAAATATATTTATAATAAAATTATTATTTTTGAATAAAGATACCTATATTATTTTATTTTCACTTTATTTTGTAAAGTATATCTTAAAGCTTATATATATTTCTTTTTTTTATGTTTTTAACTAATACAAAGAATAAAAAAATTTATATATAGAATCTATATAATTTCTATTATGTATATATATACCTTTTCATTATTTATGTGTTTTTGTAAAAATAAAATTTATGTTAAAAAGCTTATTAAAGTTTTAATAAAAGAATGAAATAACAATGAATATATCAAAGTTATTATATTCAAATTAAAAATATTATCAGATTTATGTTGATAGTAGCAAAGTAACAATACAGTTTATAATGCTACGGCAAGATGGATAGTAAAAAAAATTTTACAAAATGAAAAGGGGGATAATTTTATAGAAGAAGATTTCGAAAAGAAATTATATTTTCATTTTTTTTGTGAAGCTACGTTATATATACATATATAGTAAAATTTTATATTTTCTTTATTTTTATTTATGATTTTTTAGAAAAATAAATAAATTTCTTTGTATAGAAAAATTTCATTGTTTATATTTTATTAATATTTATTTTCTATTTTTGTGTTTCTTCAAAAGGGAAAATTAAATTAAAAAGTTAACTAAAATGTTATTATTGAAAAGGAATAACAATAAAATATATTAAAGTTAATACTCCAAGTAAAAAATATTATTATATATTAGAAGAATATTTTTTAAATAATTTATATTTATAATTTTTGACAATTTACGTTATATATATATATATATATATATATATATTAAAAGTTTATATATTTTCCTTTTTATTTAGGTTGTTTTAGGAAAACTTAAAAAAATAATTAAAGTTCGTTATATTTAAAATTTTATATGTTTATATTTTATTAATATTTCGTTTTTTATTTATTTGTTTTTAAAAAAGAAAATTAAATTAAAAATTTAACTAAAATCTTTTTATGAAAAAAGGAAATACATTATTAATATCAATCATATATAAAAAATTTAGTTCATTAATGGTATCTATGTAATCAACCATCGTGAGAATTAACGTGAGCGCAACACATAATAAACTAACTTCTCAAATAATGTTATAGAGATTTGTGCAAAATTTATATCTTTATAAGGAATATTATATAAGTTGATGTAAAAAAAAACTATATTCATAATTATTTAGTTTATTTTTTTATTAATATGATATATATTAATTCAGTAGTGATATATGAGTTATTTGTTATTAATATATTTTAATGATTTTGACTAAATTAAATATTTATATAGAAGTTTTATATTATTGAGGTAGTAGTCATTGCTGTATTGAAACAACATTACCAAAAATATTAATTTTTATAAAAAAAATTGTACATGTCACAATTAAGTTATTGTCATGTCATATTTTTCAAAACGCTGTCATCTTTTTTGTTGAAATTGAATGTGGTGATTACATGTATGCAGATCACTTCACAAAGAATATCTAGTTTAATTATAAATTCTAGTAGTTTTTCTGCACATTGCACAAAATAATAATTTTAATTTTTAATTTATTTTTAAAAAGCTTAATTTATATTTTGAAGTTATTATTTTTATATTTTAACTTCATTGGTTTTAAAAAACTATAAATATATTTTTTGTAGTCTTGTTTCATATTTAGTTTAACTATTTCTTTTTAATTTAATTTAAATTTTAGTAAATCTAGGATTACACTTTTATAAAAATAATTCTATTTACATTAAACTGTATTTAATGGTTATTTATTTATCTCTTATTTTTTTAGTTTTAAAGATATCTTTATTAAAATAGATAAATTCTAATAAATTTTGAATTTTTTTGTTGGTTTTAGTTTAAATATGTTAGACTAGCAAAAATCAATATTAACCTAATGTACCGATAAATTTAAATAAAATGAATCATTTAACTATCAACAAAATATTTATTTGTTTAGTATTGCTTTATTTTGTATTTGTTAATGTACACTTACGATTAATTTTGATTATATATATAAGTATGATATATAAGTTGATGTAAGAAATACTTGTACTTATGTTTAGTTTTTTTTTTATTAATTTGATATATATATATGTATATTATTTTAATGGTGATATATAAGTTATTAATATTTTTCAAAAGTTTTGGTAATTAGTAAAACTTTTGAAATATAAATAAATTTTAAGATAAGAATTTAAATTAAAGTAATATACATATATATATATATATATATATCAAAATTTGAATTATTATTTTAAAGTTTTTGGTTTAAATTTCCACCGTTTAATTTTAAGTCTTAATAACAGTTAAAACCCATTAATGGAAAGTATTTTCACCGCCTTTGAGATCTTTTCCTCAGTATTAATCTATGTTACATGGAAACGGAAGCGGGTACGTGGAACCGGAAGCGTATGGAAACGCAGAAGCGAGATTTTTTAAAAAATTAGGAAGCGGGTATGTATTGGAAGCGTATATCCATATATATATATATATTAAAATATAAGAAAATTTTATAAAATTTAGGACTAAAATTATATGATTTAAACTTATAATTAAGTATTTATTAATTTATAATAATTTTGAAATGATTTCTTATTAAAACTGTGAAAATACACATAAATTAAGTTTAAAAAAATCATTATATTAATTATTTTTAATACTTCATAAATAATTGACACAATATATTTGAATCTATGATATATCTTTAATAAAAACCTCTATGCATAAAGATACTTCATAGTATTAGTTTAAATATTTATATATTTTAATTCTCTCTATTTCATTACTATTAAAATTTAGATTTTATATAAATTAAAACTATGAATTTTAATTTTTTTTGTTTTGATTTATGACATCGTGTTCTTAAAAAAATGTGGAGGCATGATTCCAAAACGGAATTGTAAGCTTCCAACGTGTTTTTAAAGAGAATATTTTAGAAGCCTTTTGGAAGCGAGATTCTGTAAGCTTCACAAGGTTCTGATTCCGATTCCGGTTCCGAAGTGGGAAGCGGACGTCCGATGAAGCTTCCGTGCAACCTAGGTATTAATTTCCCTAAACGAAGCAATTCCAAAACTAAAAACATAATACAAATTCATTGCATGCTTTAATTATCAGAAAACAAATAAAAATCACAATTTACGTTCCAAAAAAAAAAGTACACACAAAAAAGAACTTCTAGAAGGAAAAACGTATAAACACGTGTCTATACAGAGTGAGAACAGGACAAACAAAGCTGGACAGGGTTTTAAGTACCGTATAACTCCTTTTATACCCTCGACTACGAACACAAAACAGTTTTAAAAGTAAGGGTAATATTGTCATTTAGTTAGCCTTCAAATATTGTTTCCCCGGGGATCATGGACTCTTTATATTCAGCTTACACATATTTATCTAACTGAATCACTCAAGAAAATAAATCATACAAACGTTTTTTACGGAGAGAAACAAACCTCTCTCTCTCAGATCGGAGAAAAGAGCCATGGCGGCTGCGTGGAACGGGAGTGAGTATTTCGACATCGACGTTGAGACAGGTAGACAATCGTTCGCGCGGCCGTCGAACGCCGAGACAGTTGAACAGGACGAAGAAGATCTGAGATGGGCCGCCGTAGGAAGGTTACCGTCGCAGAGACAAGGGAGCCATCTCGCGGTTCTGCGTCGGTCGCAAACGTCGCAGGCGCAGACTTCTGGTTACGCAGACGGGAACGTCGTGCAGACCATTGACGTTAGGAAGCTTGATCGTTCTGATCGTGAGATGGTTGTTCGTCAAGCTCTTGCCACTAGCGATCAGGATAATTACAAGCTCCTCTCTGCCATTAAAGAACGTCTCGATAGGTTTGTTTCTATTTTTAGGTTTTATTTTAATTTTTGATATTCGATGGATCTTTGATATAATCTTGGTGTTGTTTTATTTGTAGAGTTGGAATGGAAGTTCCCAAGATTGAAGTCCGGTTTGAGCATTTGAATGTTGAAGCTGAGGTTCAAGCTGGTACAAGAGCTTTACCTACTTTGGTTAACGTATCTCGTGATTTCATTGAGGTTTGTCTTTCTTTTTTTTGACTATCTTGTTCCACACGTAACCTTTTGTTTCTAATATTGTATCTCTTTGTTTTTTCTGTAGCGTCTCTTAAGCAGCTTGAGGATAATGAAGACTAGAAAACACAAGCTAACTATCTTGAAAGATATCAGTGGGATTATCAAACCAGGAAGGTGAATGAAATACAATGTTTAGATTACTATTACTATGTCACAATAAACACTAACAGTGTTGCTATTCTTGAAGGATGACTTTGCTATTAGGACCACCCGGTTCGGGGAAGTCGACTTTACTTCTTGCTCTTGCAGGGAAGCTTGATAAAAGTTTGAAGGTCAGTTAATTAACCCGTGAAATTATCTACTATGCTCGTATATATCACATGTTTGATATCTCCTTTGTTTGTTTGTTTGTTATTCACATGAGCCTTGAGATTTATCTTTTTATTTGTTATAAAGTTATTTTTTTGTTTTTACAGAATTCAGGTAACATCACTTACAATGGAGAGAATCTTGATGAGTTCCATGTAAAAAGGACTTCAGCATATATTAGTCAAACAGATAATCACATTGCTGAACTCACTGTTCGTGAAACACTTGATTTTGCTGCGAGATGTCAGGGTGCAAGCGAAGGATTTGCAGGTTAGTATTTACCACTTTACTATATTTACTTATTAAAGTGAAGTGTCCTCAAGTGTTTCTTGTTTACATTATAGGTTACATGAAAGATCTAACCCGATTAGAGAAAGAGAGGGGTATACATCCCTCTTCTGAAATTGATGCTTTCATGAAGGTCAGCATCATATAACTCTTTAACTTTCTTTGATTAGTTTATGATTTATAAGCCACAACCACCAACTCTTTTTTTATTTGTTACAGGCTGCTTCTGTCAGTGGTAGTAAGCATAGTGTTTCCACGGATTATGTGCTTAGAGTGCTTGGTCTTGATGTATGTTCAGATACAATGGTTGGTAATGATATGATGAGAGGTGTTTCAGGAGGTCAAAGGAAAAGAGTGACAACAGGTCTCTTTCACTCTCTTTGAACTTATCTATTCTCACTTATCCATTAGTCTAACTTACAAACCTTGATGCAGGGGAGATGACTGTTGGTCCAAGAAAGACTTTGTTTATGGATGAAATATCTACTGGTCTTGATAGCTCAACAACTTTCCAGATTGTGAAATGTGTCAGAAACTTTGTCCATCTAATGGATGGAACGGTTCTCATGGCACTTCTTCAGCCTGCACCGGAAACATTTGATCTCTTTGACGATTTGATCCTCCTATCAGAAGGTTACATGGTTTATCAAGGTCCTCGTCAAGATGTGGTTGGATTTTTCGAGTCTCTAGGATTCCGTCTCCCACCACGTAAAGGTGTTGCAGATTTTCTCCAAGAGGTATAATACATCCTAACTCTTTCTAAATATATTCTTGTGTTTTATAATTTTTTTTTTTTGTCACATGGTAGCCAAAAAATATATTCTTATGTTTTATAATGTTGTTATGCATGCAGGTGACGTCCAAAAAGGATCAAGCTCAGTACTGGGCAGATCCTTCTAAGCCTTATCAATTCATTCCTGTCTCGGACATAGCAGCTGCGTTCCGCAACTCGAATTACGGGTATGCAGCAGATTCAAAGCTTGCAACACCATTTGATAAGTCATCTGCGGATCCTTCAGCTTTGTGCCGAACACAGTTTGCCATATCAGGATGGGAGAACCTTAAAGTTTGCTTCGAACGAGAGATACTATTGATCAACCGGCACAGGTTTCTTTACACTTTCAGGACATGTCAGGTAATAATAATAATAATAATAATAAGTCTACCAATTATCATTACATCGTTGTATAGCTTCTATGTTTCTGACATGGAAACATATTCCATGAAGGTTGCATTTGTGGGATTTGTGACAGCCACGGTGTTTTTGAGAACTAGATTACACCCAACAAACGAAGCATATGGAAACGAGTATCTGTCTTGTCTTTTCTTTGGCCTAGTACACATGATGTTCAATGGTTTCTCTGAACTGCCTCTCATGATATCGCGTCTCCCAGTTTTCTACAAGCAAAGGGATAACTCGTTTCATCCAGCTTGGTCCTGGTCTATTGCTAGCTGGATCTTGCGTGTGCCTTACTCTATCCTTGAAGCTGTTGTCTGGACTTGTGTGGTATACTATAGTGTGGGACTTGCTCCCTCAGCAGGCAGGTTGGTCATTTTTCTAGACATCCTTCTTTTTATTTTATGGTTTCAATGTCAGAAAATAAAAAAAATCTTTTTGTTCTTTTAGGTTTTTCCGATACATGTTACTCCTCTTCTCGGTGCATCAAATGGCTCTAGGTTTGTTTCGTATGCTGGCTTCTGTAGCAAGGGACATGGTCATTGCTAATACATTCGGATCTGCATCAATCTTGGCAGTGTTCTTGCTTGGAGGATTCGTTATTCCAAAAGGTTGGTTATTACTACTTTACTTCATACATAATAAAATTGTTATACTAAAACCCTAGCATCCTTTGACAGATGATATTAAACCCTGGTGGACTTGGGGTTTTTGGATATCACCTTTATCATATGGGCAACGTGCCATTGCGGTCAATGAATTCACAGCCACGAGGTGGATGGAGGTGTGTTCAATAATCTCATATCTAAGTTAATAATATTTGAGTATATACAATGCTAAACTATAGACTTTTTCTTGCACATCAAGCAGCCATCAGCTATATCGAATACTACAATTGGATTCAACTTTCTCAAGCTACGAAGTTTCCCCACAAATGACAACTGGTATTGGATTGGAGTTGGTGTACTCATTTGTTATGCACTTCTCTTCAACAACATTGTTACTCTCGCCTTGGCTTACCTTAACCGTGAGAGTCTTTCTATTATTATCTAATGATCCTTTCTTGTATATATATCACTGTAGCAATATTGTGAAGCTTTTTGTCTTTTTTCTTACTCTTGCAGCTCTAAAAAAGGCTCGAGCAGTTGTTTTAGAAGATCTCAATGAAGAAACCCAGACTGCTTCTGTATCAAATGCAAGACAAGGAAGAAATGAGAAGAAAGGAATGATTCTTCCGTTCAAACCATTAACAATGACTTTCCACAATGTTAACTATTATGTTGACATGCCAAAAGTAAGATTCACTTTCATTGTATGTATTAGTCCTATATGGTTACAAAATTTAAGATTATATTTTTGAAATGTCAGGAAATGCGTTCTCAAGGTGTACCAGAGACAAGACTACAACTGTTATCAAACGTGAGTGGAGTCTTCTCCCCTGGCGTTCTTACAGCTTTAGTTGGATCAAGTGGTGCCGGAAAAACTACATTGATGGATGTTCTTGCGGGTCGAAAGACCGGTGGATATACCGAGGGAGATATCAGAATCTCTGGTTACCAAAAAGAACAACAAACATTCGCTAGAATCTCTGGATATGTTGAGCAAAATGATATACATTCTCCCCAAGTCACTGTTGAAGAGTCCCTTTGGTTCTCTGCTAGGCTTCGTCTTCCTAAAGAGATCAGCAAAGAAAAGAAAAAGGTAAGCATGAATGAGACTTTACATAGTTGCTTGTATCCCAAGTAAACTGTTATTTAAATACTAATGATATGTTTTTGAGTTTTGTTAGGAATTTGTGGAAGAAGTTATGAGACTAGTGGAGCTTGATAGTCTGAGATATGCGTTAGTAGGTTTACCTGGTACAACAGGACTGTCAACAGAACAGAGGAAACGTTTAACAATTGCTGTTGAGTTAGTGGCGAATCCATCGATTATTTTCATGGATGAACCAACATCTGGTCTTGATGCAAGAGCAGCTGCAATTGTTATGAGAACGGTTAGGAACACTGTTGACACTGGTAGAACAGTGGTTTGCACCATTCATCAACCCAGCATTGATATTTTTGAGGCTTTTGACGAGGTTTGCCCTAAGTTTTCTTGGGATACAAGTATTATTATCAATTGGTGATCTTAACTTGTGTTCTTTTTGCTTAATCTTGAAAATACAGCTGCTTCTGATGAAACGAGGAGGACAGGTTATATATGGTGGGAAGTTAGGTGAACACTCCCAGGTTATGGTAGACTACTTTCAGGTACTTGTTTTGCCCTTCTCTACTTAGTTGCTTGTCACCCAAGAAACTGTTATTTCAAAACCCTAAATCTTCTACAGGGTATTAATGGAGTCCCTGGAATCTCAAGTGGCTACAACCCAGCAACATGGATGCTTGAAGTAACTACACCTTCTTTGGAGGAGAAATATAGCATGGACTTCGCTGATTTATACAAAAAATCTGAACAGTTTAGGTAACTATCACAACTCATTTTTCAATCTCTTTTATTAATCAATATAAGAAATTGATCTCTAACCCTAAACAGAGAAGTGGAGGCAAACATCAAGCAACTCAGTGTTCCACCAGAAGGCTCAGAGCCAATAAAATTCGATTCAATATACTCACAAAACCAACTCTCTCAGTTTCTACTCTGCCTCTGGAAACAGAACCTCGTCTACTGGAGAAGTCCAGAATACAATCTTGTGAGATTGATATTCACAACGGTCGCCGCCATTATACTCGGCACGGTCTTCTGGGACATTGGTTCCAAGAGAACTTCCACACAAGATTTGGTCACTATAATGGGAGCACTTTACTCGGCTTGCTTGTTTCTTGGAGTTAGTAATGCTTCATCAGTACAACCGATCGTTTCGATCGAAAGAACGGTTTTCTATAGAGAGAAAGCGGCGGGAATGTATGGTCCAATCCCATATGCAGCAGCTCAAGGGCTTGTGGAGATACCTTACATTCTCACCCAAACCATTCTCTATGGTGTCATCACATACTTCACCATTGGTTTTGAAAGAACGTTGAGTAAGTTTGTTCTCTACTTGGTGTTCATGTTCCTCACTTTCACCTACTTCACCTTCTACGGCATGATGGCGGTTGGTCTCACCCCGAATCAGCACTTAGCCGCTGTTATCTCCTCAGCGTTTTACTCTCTCTGGAATCTCCTATCTGGTTTCCTCGTCCAAAAACCTGTTAGTATTCAACTATATCAAGTGAAAATGTAGTTAAGATAGAGATATGACTAATCAGTTGTGTATAATGTTGTTGTTGTTTCAGTTGATTCCAGTGTGGTGGATATGGTTCTATTACATATGTCCAGTGGCGTGGACACTTCAAGGAGTGATCCTTTCACAGCTTGGTGACGTGGAGAGCATCATCAAGGAGCCAATGTTCCATGGCACGGTCAAGCAGTTTATTGAACAGTACTTTGGGTTCAAGCCAGACATGATAGGTGTATCTGCTGCTGTTCTTGTCGGATTTTGCGCTCTCTTCTTCTCTGGATTCGCACTTTCAGTCAAATTCCTCAATTTCCAGAGAAGATAGAAGACAAGAACAAAGGATATTGACGCTTTCTTATGTTAGCATCACTCACTTGACAGACTTTTCATATTTTTGGCTCTTTCTCTCATTCTAGTTAGGTTTCTTTTCTATTTTACCACAGATTTAGAGTTGGTTTGTTGACATTGACGAAAAATAAACCTAAAAATATATATAAAGAATCTGCTTTTCTCTGTTTAGGATATACTATTATGAGAAACGGCTAAAGAGAATCTTCTGTCATCTTACTTACACAACACGAAATTGTTTATATACAAGTTTAACCGATATTCTAAACCTAGATACGCAATTTTATAATAAAGGAATGTAGATATGTTACTATACTCTATGATTCTTACATGAGTCTCCCTAATAACACTACGTTTATGCCTTGCTTTCTTTGTTTATCTCTGCTCTTAGAACAATTAGAACAAACAACTCTGATTTGTTGGGTCTCCTTTAGAGAGGGACGTCGTTGTTTTTTTTGGCTCAAGGAGACTTTTTTTTTTTGAACTACCGGCTCAAGGAGACTTAACACAGCTAACAGAGTGTCTATGAATAGCAATGAGTGTAAAATGATGTCTTTGCAAATGGTAGCCTCAAGAGTCCTAAAACCATGATTAACCCGGGGTTCTTAGAATGTGGCTCTTATCGGAAGTTAAGAAATAGTTTCTTAATTTCCACTAAGAACTCCATCCTACGAATCTCAGGTTAATCATGGTCTAAGAGCATCTTTAACCCTAAGAGCCCATTAGAGGTTTTTTTTTTTTTTTTTTGTCTAATTTTAAAAAAAAAAAATTAAAAACTAACCAACTGCGAACCGCCACGTGTCAGTATGGTCCGCGAACAGTACAAGAACTACACCAAATTCGCCTCTTGAGAAAAGAAGAAAATAGTGGGTTTTAGTTTTTTGTGGGCCCACACTTCTTAAGAACCCCTTAAAAATCAGGGATAAAGATAGCTCTAAGTGGTAGCCTCATTTGAGAATAGAATATGCTTTATTGGTGTTTCCACTTTGTTAATTTCTCTTGTTCTCTTGCATCAAATAAAACTAGGAATACAAATTTGAAAATACTGTTTTGAAAGAACCAAAATCTCTATTAAAATCCAACATAGGACGAATGAAAATTTTCTAAAATTATGTAGGAACAGTTTTACGAGCTACACTAATAGCAATATCTTTATTATTAACTGGTCAAATGATATACATACTAAAAGTTTGATTTGTAAATCAACACGCCTTGGGCTAGTGGTATTTGAGAGATAATTTCAATACAGTGAACCCGCAGTTCGATCTCTGTTGGCCATAAAATAATTTAACATTGTACTTTTGAGATCTACAGAATAATCGGTTGATCATATTGTGGTTAATTCAAAAAAAAGTTCAATTTGTATTTAAAAAAAAAAACTTAAAAGGAAAATCAAAATCTTTTAAGATATATCGCAGACATGCGCATCAGAAAGGCTTTTATCTATTTGGGCCGTAAAGTATTGTCCATTACTTAAAAAGTGACAACTCCGTGACATTATTGTTGTGCTGGGACCCAAAAACGGCGTGCATTTTGTCGACTCTCAGTCGAACTTTTTCTTTTGTCCGTCCCACCATCAAAAAGTTTTTAAGACCTTTTTGATTGTAAGTTTGTAACTAAAAACATAGAGAAAACGAACAAAAACTTTTACGATTTGTAATGTAAATACATTTAATAAAAAAAAGTTTCACGAGTACATTTTTAACTTAAAAACAACCAGAAATAAGTAAAACCAAAGGAGTGTTTTATTCCTAAATAGAGCTAGGAAGAAAGATTAATTGATTTTGGATTTGTCAGAAGCATAAACGTAGAGATCTGGATCTGTCTCGTAGAAGACAATATCACCAGTGTCACTGACGTAATGATCTTTCTTAATACTTGCCACCAAACTTTCCACTAAGTGGATCGGTATTGCTCCTGACGTCTTTGGTTCTCTGTAGTATCTTCCCAACACATGTTTAGCTGCTTTCGTCTGTCGCATGTCATTAATTAAGATCACTAATTTAGTAATTAATCACCCTTTAATATAATCAAATGAAACTAGAGAGAGAGCGAGATCACTCACGGCATCGACCAAGTGATAGTGAGGGATTTGTGGGAAAAGATGATGGATCACGTGAGTTCCAATATCGTGATGAATGTTGTTGAAGATCCCGTAATCTCTATCAACAGTTGTTAATCCTCCACGTAAATAACTCCATTCCTATTATTGTACAAAAACATCAAAAATTCAGATTATTCAACTACTAATCATTATTGCTTCTTATAAATAATGTTGATCTACTTACCTTGCCTCTGTACCAAGGCAGCTTATCATCGTGACCATGATGATGCAAGTACGTGACAGCGTCCAACCACATTACAAAGATCTGAAATTTTTCCAAAACTTTTATGTCAAAAACAAATTATATTAGCAATGATATAATAAAGAAATATATGAAACTTACAATGTAAGGAACACCATAGACTTTTAGAACTGTGACTGGACCAACGAGGAATGATAGATAAACAAGAGTGGCCAACACGATCGACCAGCAAGTAGTTGAAGTTGCAATAAGCTTTCTCTCGCTTGGGGCAAATAAACTACTGTATGGGTTATAATGTGACCCTTCTTTACCAGGACTTCTGTACCACTGTAGTCATCCCCAAACAAATTTAATTTATATTTAGTTAATACTCAAAATCTAAAAATTCAAAATTGTAATTATAATCAGGAAGAAAAATTAGGAATTAGGATTTACCAGATAGAGAGGGTAAGCGAGCATGGGGAGAGGGACAGTGTATCTGAGCATCCGTGTACTGTGGGACAAATTCTTGTATAATTTTTCTGGCAACTGGAATGCAAAATTAAGATTAAAATGTAAATTAATATTTAACAGTATGGTTATATATTCGAATTTATTCATTGCATGTGGTGTGTTTATAAGTTTTTCTTTTTATTAGTTCTACGTAAACTCCAAAATTGAAAAATACTAAGAAAAGTAAACGAATTTCGAGAAGAATCATTTTATGCCAATGGCTCGAATATAAGTGGTCCGTTGTTAAAGTTAACTACAGTACTATAAACAATTTAAATCAGTTGTTTACTACAGCTAAACGACAAATCTGACAAGTGGTCGTCCTAGCCTCAAACTGGAAAAAGGATTGATTAAAATAAATACATAGAATCCTAAGAAAATTAAAATGAAAGAATTTCAAAAAAAAAGAAAAAAAAATATGAGAGAGGGAAAGATTACCGGAACCCAAGACTCGTCGTTTTCAACATGGCCATGGTTCTGGTGGTGTGTCCGATGGCTTATTCTCCTGCAACCACCCTCAGTTATAAAATAAACTATTATTTTATTTTCATAAAAATGAAATTGGAATTGTCAATAACATATCATTTTCGAAGCAGATGGTAAGAGCATGTTTAACGGGGTTTTTAAGATGGGATTCTTATCAGAATATAAAACTCAACCCCAACATGAGGCCATGATTAAAACTGTTTTTTGGTTTCTTAATTTTTTTTCTCCGATTAAAAAAAATAAATTAAATTAAAAAAGAAACCAATCGCGGACCACCACCAGTGGGATCCACAAACAGTACAAGTAAAAGACCAAAATCGATCCTTCTTTCGCGACTTTTGTAACCGGTTTTTTGTTTTTTTTTGGGCCCACACTATATCTTATTATTAATATTTTGTTAAGGACCCTTCTTAGAGCACTAAGAGCATGATTATTGAGAAGTTCTCAGGGTGGAGTTCTTAGCGGAATATAAGAACTCGTCTCTTGATTTTTAACTAAAAAAACTAAAAAACGGTTCTTAAATACGAGTTTTAAAAGCCGGTTCTTAATTTTTTTAGTTAAAAGTTAAGAGATAGATTCTTATATTCCGGTAAGAACCTCACTCTAGGAACTTCTCAATAATCATGCTCTAAGAAACCCCATAGAACATGCTCACTCGTTTAACTAAGTTATTCATTTTTGAGCAACAAACAAGTGTATCTAGGAAAATGATGCATGTTCGTAGACATTTCAAGCTGATGTATCCATTTAACAATAAAATAAGCCATTAAAACAAAAATATATAAATATTATTAAACTCACATATGAAGCTACATTAATTTATTCAAGGACATGTCATATGATAATAGCTAATTGGACCATAAATAGGCCCATAGCATTAAATAAAAGTTTGGTTCTTTTTTCTTCGATGCTAAAGATTTTGATGCTTTTAGTCACATGCATTATTTTACTATGGAAAATTAATATATTTTCAGTTATCAGATTACAGTTTGCTAACATGCACCAAGAATGACAAGGAAAATGTAAGAAATACGAAAACAAGAATAAATTTGCATGAAAAAGATGTTTAAATAAATGACTTACCAACCATGGTATGGAACGAGAATGAAGGAATGAAGAATATGACCAACCGCAGTATTCAGAAGAGGAATGTCTGAGAAGCTCCCATGTCCACTGTATTATTCAAATTGAATTTTACATCATAAACATGTTTATCATTTATTGCACAATGTTAATTAAACTTTACTCAATTCAAACGTTCCAACAAGGTAACAAAAATAGAATATGACGTGTCACATGACTATATTTCGAAAGTAGATTGGAACAACACACAATAATTAAAAGAATCAATATACAGTAATTATATTGTTACTTTCAAACAATAAAATGTGTTTTATTGAAACTTTCAAACGTAGATCCATAAAATGCGGAACCAACAATAATTATAGGAAAGAAAAAGATGTTTAGTTAGGACTTATGAGTGTTACGATTTGATCAAAAAAAAAAAGTTAGCAGTGTTACGACTGAAAAAGAGAAGAATTAAAAATCTTAGATCCCCTTTTGCTTTTAAAATAGGCCAATTTGGGTGAACATAATAATTTTTTTTTTTTTAAAAGTAAACCTGAAGAGAATCAAATCTTGAAGTCAGTGAAAATCTCATATCGAACGTGCGTTCAAGAAATCAAAGACGATGCAAAAAACGAAAAAAACATATAAACATATCAAAATTAAGAAGTTGAAGAAAAAATAAATTGAAAATTAAATTACCAGTCGTGGCCGAGTACGAAGATGGCCCAGAAAAGGGTTCCTTGGGCGGCCCAATAAAGAGGCCAGAAGAACCAGCTATCAAAATACACGGCGGCGACGGCCAGAGCCACGACGGAGAAAATGTCTCTCGCGACGTAGCTCATGGATCTCAAAGGACTCTTGACCCAACAATGCTTAGGAATCGCAGCCCTTATATCTCCGATCTTAAACGGTGGTTGTGCGCTCGGATCAAACCTTTCGTCCTTGGAATCTCCGTTCACATTGCTACGCTGGTCCATAGCGACAACCATCGCCGGAGAAAGAGAGAGCTTTGAGGGATGTTTCTCTCTCTCTAAAACTGTGTGGGCTCTGAGTGAAATGTGGTGGAGAGAGTTTGATGGACTTTGGGGTATGTGTGGTTTGTTTATATAAAGGGAGAAGATGTGTAGAGACACCAAACTGTTTTCTTTTTTTCTTAATTTAGGAAACTTTTTTATTCTTTGAAGAATAAAAATTGTATTTTTGCGGTAACCTGTGCGCAATGTATCTTTGTTACGTCGTTCATTTCGATGAAAACTAAGTTAGAGAAATGTGTTACAAAAAAAACAATGCTATAAAATTTACAGAAGATTTTAAAATTGCATTATCGAGTATAAGTAACCATGGTAATGGTATCAAAATTTACCAAGATTTTCTTCTTTTGTTTCTCTTTAGTTTTTCCTTAGAAGTAAGGATTGTGCACCGAAATGGTAGTCAACTTGTATGGTTTTTCATTTTCACTGATTGATATTTACAATTTCGCAAAAAAAATACATGTAGTCGAAAATATTATGTTAGTCTTCGTACTCTATTTTGTTTCTGCTAAAATTTCCTGACTATGTATAAATCATAAAAAACGATCCATATGGATATCATGTAGATTGTAGACATGCCAACATTTATATAGATTTTTTTTTAAAACGTATTAATTTGAGGGAAAATAGTTGCCACATCACTGTGATGTATTTGACTTAAGAAACAGACTTCCATCAGTTTTTATTTATTTTAGACGACTTAAATTGGCGGTTTATACAATGTAATTGTTATTTTCCCCAGTTTGTCATTAATTAGTTAATGGGAAAATCAGTTGGATTGATTGAACCGATTCACTTGATCCCGAAATAACAACACCAAAATAGAACCAATGTGTGGGGTAGGGTTTGAAAGAATTTCTTAAAAAAATGGTACAATTTTTTTTGGACTAAAAACATGGTATAATTCCAACTATATTTTATCGGTTTAACTTTTGACATATAATTAACTTTGAATGGTGAATAAAGTCATAAACTAAGATCAAAACATTTATGGTGTTTTGATAATAAAAGACATTTATGGGTTAGTCAATGAGACATCATATTTTAGAAATGCAGGCAAGATGGCGTTTCCTGGCCAGCCTCGAGATTTCGGGGGCTTATGCGATATTGGTAAAGATTTCATTAAAAAAAATTTAAAAAAAATTTGGAGGTCTTTTTAAAAAATTTGGGGGCCTATATTTATGTAGTTTTTTTCAAAAAAATTAGGGGTCCTAAACGAATGTTTCATCCGGCTTTGCCCAGGAACAGCTCTGCTCTACCTCTTCTTCTCTCTTAAATTAATTTTCCAACACGTCTTTACGAGATAAGCATCAACTAATTGCTACAATTGTATACAGAATTTACTTAGCTGCTGCCTCCATTAACTACATTTCAGGTTATATGGTAGTGTATGTGCATTGATTATAAATACGCAGCTTCATTGCATATATTCAAACTTTTTGTTGGAATGATTTCCCCATCTTTAAGAATCGGGTAATGGACGTGAACCGTGGGTTTACTGTTTAATTTATTAACTATACTTATATCAGTTTTTTAATATTTAATTTTATATGAGAAATCGATTAATATTACTAAAACACAAAAAATTGTTTTCTTGCGTTATTTTATGGTTTTTGTCACTGAATTTGAACATGATATTTTCTCTTTCATTAAAGGCAAATTACCCTGTTATGGTTTGAGCCAGAGACCAAATACTATATATTACGTCTATATATACTTAATCAAAATAAGAGAAGATTATATGCACTCTACCTTTAAACGTGAGATCTCCAAAACTGTCATAAAAACGTGATCTCATTTCTTCTTCCAATAACATATATCAATATTGTACATCCAATTCCTTCCTCCATAAAAACGTGAACACCTTTCTTCTTCCAATCGTAATATCAATGTTGTTCATCCAGTTCCTTCCTCCACAAGCTTTTTATCGGAAGAATCTGCAAGCGTGTTAAACAAACCACCATGGAAGATGTACCCCAGCTTCTGTGAGAGTTTTGGAGAAAGGAGATCTACATGCAATTTCTTCTAGCAATCTTTTTTAACGTAAAACATTTAATTTTCTCATATGTGATTCTATGATGCTTGATAATTAAAATATGATGGCCTTAATGAATAATCTTGATGATGTTTTTAGTAAGTCAACAGTTTAGCATATGAGATTAACTTTTTAAATATTCATTTATAAAATTTACTGCAGTTTGTATAATAACTAATTACATAACACCATATTCTTGGATCTAAAAGCATCTCCAATATAAAATTCTATTTTTTCTTCTAAAATAGAATAATTCGATTGTATAGTTAGTTTACTCCAATCCTACTCATTTTTGGAGTGAAAGCAATGATGAACAAAAAAAATAAAAAAAAAATCTATTTATTCTATTATAAGTGGAAAATATAATGTGGTTGAAGCATTTATTTACTCTAAACTCCTTTTTGAAATAAATTATGAGGTGGGATTGGAACTATTCTAATTGCTCAAATTCTTATGACTATATATCTAGGTAAGCCATGGAAAAGGAAAGGTACAAATGATGAGTGTGGGCGTATACATGAAGCCTGCACGTGAGAGTTGTAGCTACTCGACAAACGTATACTAATTTGTTGCGTACCATCTCCACTTCATATATATATTTATATATCTATGTGTGTTGAGCTGAGATATGAGAATAAAATTTGAGAATATACCTCAAAAATGCAAAGAGAAGTATGTGTTTGTTATTTAGCAGATGCACATGGTGGAGGACATCCTTCGATTTCCTCGTGAATTCCGAAGAGCTAAGTTATTTTCTTTTAATTATACAGCTTTAACCGAGCTAATTAATTAATCGTTACATAATTTGAGCACTGTTTGAAGAAGGCAGCGTATATATACACATTAGTATAGTAATACAGTTATATAGGATCCAGTTTTCTTTGTTTGAAAACACTCATATGAATAATATATACTTTTAAAACACGACCTGTAACATTTTTTGACCCGGTTTATATGTATGTGATTCATATATTTCTCTAACCACGATCGAGTACGACTAAATGTGCTTATCAATTATCATACACGTCTCTACGTGTTCATCTATCTTTTATTATTTTTATCAACCATTCGTATTCGTGTACGTTGAAAGGAATCATTACGTAGATGCCCACGATGTTACCGAAGTTGGAGAATTATGTTATTTAGAAAACCCATTTTTAATTACGCTAATTACCAAAACTAATATGGGGTCGTAAGAATATGCTTTCGGTAGGCTTCGCGTTCTAAATTTACAAACTATAGCAGTCAACATATAAGAGGTTAAATGTATTAGACTGAATTTTTTTTAATGTGTGGTGTGGGGTTACAAAGAAATAAAAACGGGATTAGTGAAGCTTATTGGTTACTAATTTCGAAATAATCATGCATGGTAAAAAATCATGTTATACATTGTTGTATCAGACCAAAAAAATGCTATCTCGGATTTTGAATATTTTACAGTCAAAATAAGTAGATTTAAAAGAATCTTGTATTACTGAAGTTGGAATTTAGAGATTATTTTGAAAATTAGATAGTTGAAAATTGATTAGATCGTTGTAGTGATGAGTTGACAAAAAATAAGGTGGTCTAAATATATGGAAATTTCGTCCTGAAGATAACAAAGGCCTTTGATCTTGCATCTAGTGCATTATTAATAGAAGAATATTCACAAGAATCTTGTGCTGTGTGACCATTTTTGTAGAACAATGGCCACAGGAAATGTTATGTTTCTTGTATCTAGAACAATAGTATCGGGAGGACTAATTGTCACCAAAACTGAAAAAATAACAAGTTAACTAAGTGTATCGATACATATTCACAGTCGAAATAATTAATAGAGGACAACTTGTCCATCAGTTGTTAATCTTGGTGGAAAAGGTTGCTTGTTAATTGTGTTAAATGCGAGTAGAGTATAAGCGGATTTACATGTAGGAAAATATAGGAAGAACATAAATATTGGTTGAAAAATTGCATCACATTTTTACCAAAAAAAAAATTGCATCACATGCATATTATTCGCATGAGATGTTTAAAGAAAGGCCCACCGCACGCGAGTTTAATCTCCAATGGAAAGACTTACAGAAAGGTCAAAGTTCTTTATCAACAGACAACAGGATATGTGTGCGTAGATTGTAAAACACGTAGTTATCTATACATAAACTAATTCTTAAATTCGTTATGTATAGTTTTTTTGGCAGGAAAAAAGCATAGAACCATAAAGAAGAAGAACGGTTGAAGATCACGATCTATTCATGAATACGTGTCCTCAGCTTTAAACCACTCACATGGACGGTTTAATATCTAACAAAGCATTGTTTTTCCAAAGATACTTTATTACTGTACTAGGCGGCAATCCAGCTGATAATTAGATGAAAACTAACACCATTTAAATAATTTAAAGTTAGGTTTGTACCAATAATAATGTCTAATTGGACGGCTTAGAGAAGAAAAAGATGGGACGTACGTGCACGTGCGGACCGACGAAACACGTTGTCCTCTGTTCACATAAGCAATGGCTCTCGGCTTTCTAAAAATATCTCTAACTATGCAGTGAATTACTTGACCTAAACCATGTCATTTCGTGCAACCCCAACAAATTCCTGGCTTCCTTTTTTTGTGGTTCATCAATCTTTTCTTAGGACAAAACGTTTTTTTTTGTTTATGTCAGTTAATAAATGATCAAGTCGAGTCTCGTTGACAACTAGATATCAACGCATATCTGGTAGATCACTATAAAACTCAGATTATGGGTGCATGTTTTGGATATTAAAGCAAATATGTTTAGGTTTGGAATATCAGGGTATATAAAAAGATATAGTTTTTGTTCTTACGGAAAAGAAACTCAAATTAATGAACATTAGGCTTGAAGTCATATAATCAAACGTGTAAATGACATTCTTTAGTAATGATTTTGTTTCCCGCAGTTTAAAAAGAAATCTCACTCATGACTAATGTCTACAAAAGTAGACAAAGGATTCTTAGTTGATTCTTTAGTAATGGTTGAATAGAGCTGAAAGCTAAAGTCATAGCATACATTTGGTCACTTTCATGAATTTACATATATAGATAAAAATATCAACTAGTTCAATAAGATATGATTGTTTTATCAAACAGAACATCATGAGTTGGAGTCTTGAAATCATTTTAACCTGTTTTGCTGAGAGCAAAAATATTGATTTAAATAACAATTGTGAGATAGGCAAATAATCTCACGTCTTACTTTTCACATATATAATACACATATAGTTCATATAGTGGGTTTGCGTTAAAATAGAAATACCATTTTCATCCACAACTAATTGATAAAAGAAACATTTGGTATCGGGATCTAAACGAAATATTCACCAATCAAATTTAATTTTATATATAGTTTTATAATGAGGAGACGAGAAGATATTTATGAAGACAATTATTAATTATGTATGTGAATATGATTCGTTTTCTTTTGGATTTATAGAGCTATAGTAGCAATCCGTAGAGAAGAAATCTGAATCGGATATAACGCCAAAAGAGAGATCATATGAGTTCTAAAAACTTAACCACGACAATGTTATCTGTCCATATTATCCATCTTCGCACTTCATTTTGTTCCATCTCTTGTCCATTCTCTATCTCTACATGACATTACGTTTCCTTAACATACATGCTTCCATTATGTTTCTGTGTAAAATTAATTACGGTTACATTATTTATTGATTTGCATTACATGTATGATTTGGAGATGCATACACTTGGAAGGAGTATACGAGCATGCGTGACAACTGACATGAACATGTGAATATTTAAGATCCAAACTTCCAAGTATCTTATAATTCAATCAGAATAGAAACTTTAAATTATAACTCTTTGTTGCCAAAAAAATTATAACTCCTTCAGGGATCTATCCACAAAATCCAAATATAGCACAAACTAATAATTAGTTTATCAGAATGCTTAATGCTTGACTATTAAATATTTCTTCTGATTCTTTTCCCTTCAAACAAAACCACAGCAACCAAAATTATCATTAAAAAACGACAATTTTAAAACCTTCTCTTTCTCCGGGAAGGTTATGTTATTATATTATTGTAAATCAAACCGAGACTTTGGTCTCTGGCACAAGTCAGTTATACGGCTAATGTCACGGCCAAAGAAGAAAGTGGTAATTTAGCTGATGAAGATAGTAGGAGTTTTCTCCAGCTTATGACTCGATCTCCATATGTACCAGCTCACGAAGCCGGTCACTGGTATTCCTTTGGCGTCCTGACCAAATAATCTATCTCAACCACATTGCTTACGAGTGAAGTTCATTCAAAAAGAAATCTCGAGTCAAAGTGATGGATTTCGTTTTAAGAATTTTCCTTGAGCTCAATGAGCATTTAAAATGTCCCAGGCCAAAAGTTCTTTTCTTAATAAAATTTGTGAACCGAAACAAAACATTCTTCTCTTAACAGGTCTTTGGGCCTGCTGTTGAAAGAAACAGATATTTAGGCCCATATATAGTAAAATTTTTATGGGGCTTATAGAAATCAGATATGAGATATTCCATAATTATCAAATTAGTTCACGAGAACCTCAAGTGATAGGTAGAAGTTGAATAAGATTATCAGTCCAGATGAATGCCTTAATCTTGGGAAAGTCATCACTTCATATGTCTGAGAAGACGTTTACTAACTTCAAAGTTTTGTTTGTAAAAAAAAAAATCAATATGTGAAATCAAATAAACTGCATGAACACACACAAAGTGAAGTATACAAAAAGCTGAAATCTAGTAAGATTAAATAAAGCTGAAATCGATGTAGAAACAGAAAATACAAATAAAGGTTTTATTTTTGAGTTATTTTTATTGCTCTCTCAGTATACATACATTATTTGTAAGCTTGCAAGTAAAATTAAGAAGACAAAAAAGATTATCACCCTCTCAACGTTTGCGTCCTCGGCCGCCGCGAGGTGGATCGTGTCTGCCGTTAGCTGAAGGTTCACCGTAGTCGTTGGTGCTCACCATCAATGACCGTTCTCTCACCACCCTCATTTCATTTTCTGTCATATATGCATATACGTTACAAGTTAGAACATAGTGAGAATATAAAATGTTGTACATAAGAACCTCTTATTAACAAACGATTTATTAATTAAGTATCTATACAAACGTCAATACCCTCGTTTTCATTTTGTTTTAACTACATCGACATGCATTCATAATCTTTTAACTTTATTTGCACATAAATTTATAAACGTATATTGATATATATGTTTCGATGGTTGTGTTATAAACTTAAATTTATAAACATATATTGATATCTGCTAAAAAGAATAGATTTAAACACACCCAAATTCGACCTTTTTGTGTGTGTTGGATGTCGGTTTCACAAATCGAAATCTTTGCTTGGATTTTTCACAGATAGTCAGATACGATGGACTAAGATCCATTTCAACTTGCTATTTTATGCAATTTAATATTATCTGTAAACTTCAATTATATAGTCGTGATCTTATCTGTCATTGTCTTTTTCAAATAATGTCAACGCTTTTGAAGTGTGAACACAAATTAAATATCAAGCTTTTATATTACATGGTTGTACTTTACAAAAACTCATAATACTTCAAAAAAATATTTAAAATACTTTGTTTTCTTCATTAGATTTATAGTTTATAATTTTATATGACGTTTTCTTACTGGATTCGTCGTTATCACAGATATGTTCTTTTAAAAGAACAAGTCATCGGCGAAAGGAAAGACAATCTCGAGCATCGTGATTCATGTTTGCTTGAATTTGAATACAAACAAGCTGGAAACAGAGCGCATAAAACTAAGGATATATCCAACTTGTTTTAACAATATATATTTCAACACTTATTCAAGTAATAATTGTAATAATTTAGTTGTGGGTTTCTGTAGTGATTTAAAATGAAAGGTCAATGAAGTTCACATGAACTAATTAGTGTGTTATTCTTTTGTTATTTGTATGGGTTCATCATGTGTTATTCTTTTGTTAATCAGAGTATGTATGCATATCTAGGGATAATTGGTATCATGTAAATACGAAGGATAAATATACATACAATTATTTATTTTGCTTGTGTAATTGAGATTTTCTTGTTTTCTTTATTAAAAAGGTAAAAACTGTTAAGGCTTTCTTCTTCTCCTGGTGATATATTTGAACATACTCTTAAGATATACACAGATTTACAGATATAGATCATGTGACTACCACCACATATCACCGATCAGTGATCCAATAATTGTGGTTGTAAAATATTTGATTCTGAGATCTCATCCAATAACACATAAAATAGTAAACTAGATTAGTTTTAACGTTAAACAAAGATGATATATGTAGTTATTAGTGAAGAAATCCTTATGAGTTGTTAACAGGATATGGATTATGAAGAACTTGTTAGCTTATATATAGTGCTTGGATATTAGATAACCAATACATATTACCATACAAAAAGCTAGTAAACACTTGAAACTAATAGAGAAACGAAGGGAGGGAAGAAGAGTATACCTGGAAATGAAAGACTGAGGCGAGCAGAAGAAGAGACGAAAGCAAATGTGAAGAAGAGTAACAAACATAACACAACCGAGGAAGATGATGCATAACCCATTCTCTCTATATATATATTTCTCTCTCTCCTCCCTTCTTCTATATATATAGACCACAAAATGTCTCATACCGGCCCTTCGTTTTCAGCCTTTCTCACTATTTAATCATTTTGATTTTTATTAATATACCCGCTTCCAAACGTTTAGTTTTTACATAATTGCGTTTGAAAGGAACATATTCTCTATAATCTAATGGTTTTGTATTCAATGCGTGTATATGCATGTGTTTGTTGTTGACAAGCACAAAAACAAGGGAACATGATTGCATTTACATACGGTAGGTTTGACAAGACTGAAGTGGGATCCCTTTAAACCATCAACGAATTAAAATTCATTTTTTCATTGTATTGGTTACAACAGAACTCAAATGCCAGCTTAAAATCCAACCCATTGCTATTTTTGATTTTATAATAGCTTTAGAGGCACAATGATTCCAAATCCATTACTATTTCTTATTCTAAAATAGAAATTACTATTTTTTGCCAAAAAAAAAATAGAAATTATTATTTTGTCCTCTATTTATAGAGGAAGAAATAACAGTCTCTATTTTTACTCTATATTTTGAAGATTGCTATTATAAAGAAATACATTAGAGTAAACTTCACCTTTTTATAAAGATTTTCTATTTTAGAGGCAAAAATAGCAAAATACATTGGTTTTAGTAATGGGTTTTAGTAGAATAATTTAATACTTTCATTGTACAAATTAAAAAACTTTGTTAGTTATCACATACATTCAATTAGGATAATCATAACATAAAAACAAGTACAGACCACCCGAGTCTAGATTATCAAGAACAAGAAAGCATTATATGTCTGGTTTTGTACCCCCATCAACTTAAGATTCTCTTGAACATAGGCAACACACAAGTTTACACATACATAGCATAAGAGATCCAAGTACTTCAAGAAAGCATAGGATCGGATAAATCGGAAAATACATCATCGTTTTTTGAAACCATATTTCTTACGTTCATAGAAGAGATCGGTCTTGGCACTCCCAAGGTTGACGATCTTGGGGCAACCATCTCTGTCTTTCTCCTGCTGCGTACACTCTTTGCAGTAGTAAGCATCCGAGATCCCAACACCTCCGCAGATAACACAGCGGCCTTGGAATGACCCGTAGTTGCATTCGTCACAGATACGCACCAGAGTGCAGGGACGCACATAAGAATCACAAACCACGCATTTGCCGTCGCATTTCTCGCACAGCCTTCCGATGGCAATGCCTGGTTGTTTCCGGCACATGATCAGATCAGGGTGATGCTTTGCCATGGCTAGTGAAACACAGACCTGCACACATAAGTCACTTGTCTTGAGCTCATATGATCGTAAAGAGTACAAAACTAGAAACTGAAGAACAAGAAGCAACTTAAAGTCCTGTTTTCACTTGTGTCTGAACAATCAATTAAAAGAAAAAGAGAGTAAAAAAATTGGAAAATAAAGTTTGTGTAGCAGTGTTAACTTCTCAGAGGAATATCATCGAACACCTTACATGCACAAGTCTCAGCCGAACATTACTCTTTCAAGATTGCAGATTCTAGAGACATGATCAATCACTCTACGAAATATAATTAATAATGGGCTGAGAAAACAAATTGAACAAAAGAAGGAAATCAAGAAGCTATCACAAACCCTAAAAATTCAAAATCAAGAAACAAACGAAGACGATAACCAATCTGGAGGAGTCCTCTTTAGAGATAAAAAAAAAAAAACCAAAGCTTACAGTTAACGGGAGATCAAACTCGAGCAAATCAAGAGACTGTTGCGACGAGAAATTTCCAGAGCGCCAAAGATCAACCAACCAAGAAAGGTCTGGAACGAACGAGGCAAGGAGGAAATTTATCACGAGTAGAGCTTTTTAAATCGGTCCACTTGTTATGGGCTTTTTACTTTGGGCTTACAAACTCTTCATCAAACCAAACCAAGCCGGTAAGCAATGTAAAATCCAGGGCCTAAACCAAACCAGGTTAAACAGCAATCTGAGTTGCGACTAAAAGTGTCGGTCTCGGTCTCCGTCTCCGTCTCAGACCCAATTTTTATTTCATCAGCCGTTAGCTTTGACTTCTGACTAGCATAACGTGACTTTGTTGCTACAATGGTACACAATATACTTCTTTTTTTAATTGGGAAAATCGCATTTTTAACCTTCAAAGTGACATTTTCTAACACTTTAAACCTCCAACCTTTTTCACTAGCACTTCAATACCTCAACCCTCAAAACTTATCATATTAAACCTTGAAGTCGTTTCCCGCTCTTAAGCCTCCAGGCGATTTGACGGTAATGTTCACGCCGTCATCCTCACTAAAAACGTGTGTCGTTTTTTTAATTAAAAAACACCAGATACGTTTTTTTATCTTTTTTATCTGTTCTAAATCGAATTGGGGATCTAGGGTTTACTCAAAATCAAAATCAGAAGGAGAAAGCTCGATACTTGGCGACGAGCAAGAGATTCGAACAGAGTACGTCGTCTCAATTGATTTGTTAAGCATCTTAGTATAGCAAGTTGTTTCTGGGCTTTGTTTTTCACTTCATAAATCATGTATATGTGTAGATAGCGATAATTGTCTGAGTTAGAATTGGTTTCACTTCGTGAATCATGTATATCAAGTTGTGTAGAAGCTCTTTTACATGTTTATATCAGATAATGGTGTTGTATATGTGTAGATGGCACACAGTTCAAGTTCATCAAACGTTGTGTACAAAAACGAAAAAGGTGTGGTTTGCAATTGTAACTGCTTAGCAAACGTTGTTCAAGCTTGGACTGATGACAATCCCGGGAGGAGGTTCTATAGCTGCGAAAAACGCAAGACTGGAGATGAATATGATTGTTGTAACTTTTTTCAGTGGTATGATGTTGAGAAGCCTCATGGATGGCAGCGTGATGCATTGATTGGTGCTAGAAATGTTAATCGCCAACAAAGAGAGGAGATTAAGAGTCTGAGGAACAAGATAAGAGCACTTAGGGAAAACATGGGACCAAATTCAATAGATTTGAAGGAAAAAACTGAAGCATGTGACGCATGTGAAGGGCTCAAAAGGGAGGTGCTGATACTAAACGAGAGGAGCAGAGTGTATCGCAATGTTCTCATAACGTCATCAGTTGGATTCACTGTTGTTCTTGGTGTGTTCATTGGTGTGTTGAAGTGGTAGAAGGTTATTCAAAGTTGTTTGATGATTTTATGACTATGTTATGACTATGTAAGCTATTTGATGTTATGACTATTTATGCTTGTTTGAAGGTGTTAAGACTAAGATGATTATTATGTTTCAATGTTATATTTTTGTCATATAAAGTAAAAAAACATCAAGATCATAAAACCGAACCAAACAAACTACATTAAGTCATGTCATGAGAACAACAAAAGACAAATTTTAAGTCATGAGAACAACAAAAGACAAATTCCAAGTCATGTGAACAACAAAAGTCATTGACACAAAAAAAGACAGATTCCGAGAAGACACATAAACAACATCAAGATCATACATAGATTTAATCACTCTTGTGGAGGAGGTTGTGGGTTTAGGTCGGACCTATCATAAACTCGATCTCCAAGCACCTCAAAAGGTCGATTTGTGAATGGACTCCATAATGTCCCAACACCATGAGGAATATTAGTTATCTTCCTTACCTTCAAAGGAAGTCCTCTTGGAGCTTTCTTGGCATGAGGCTTTGGATCAGTGGATGAAACTGATGGCTGTGGAGCAGTAGAGTGAGTTGGTATCTGAGAGGATGATTCAGCAGCTTGAACAGGTTGAGAAGAGCTTGTTCTTTTTCTTCTTGTTGAAGGAGGCTTAGGCGGACCCTGAATCAAAAATAAATGTTAACATAGATGCATTGTGTATAAATTAAAGAGTATACGAGTAACTTACCACTGGATGTATACGAGGTCGTACACGTTTGTTCTTTGGACCCTCATAAACCACTTGTTCATTTTTGCAGCCACTTTTAATGTGACCCATCTGAAGGCAACGGCTACATTTGGGCACACGTCCGTGTCTTGTCGATTTTCCAGCGTTTTCAAGGTCTTCAAATGGCTCTTTTCTCCTCTCTCTTGTTCTTGGTCTACCTCTTGGCTTCCTTAACTCTGGTATTCCTATTGATGGTTTTCCTAGCCTCTTCCACAAGTTTTCACCATTGACGGGCTTGATGTTCTCGTTGTATGTTTTCTTCATCTTATGGGTGTAGTAATACTCGGATGTATACTTCACAGGGTCTTCTTGATTATCATCAAACACACAGACATCATGTTTGCAAGGTATACCAGTAAGATCCCATCGCCTGCAAGCACACTGATGTGTTGCCAAATTCACTGTGTAACCATTATCACACTCATTAACCTCATACAAACTTGAGCTGCTTCGTAGTGTTGAACAATATTTCTTGGCAATCCTTGCTTTCTCCAATAAAGCAAGTGTGATTGGTGTAACAATAGTATCCCACTTATCTGCCATAAACCACCGCCTTGAATTCCTCTTCATAGCTTGTCTTCGAATGTCCTCCAACATAGTTATCACGGGTTTCGCCCTTGCCATCTTTATGGTTCTGTTGAAGCTCTCAGATAAGTTATTATGCACGTCAGGACAGTGTGAATCAACACTGAAATATGCTCTACACCACCTCTTAGGGTCTGTCTTGAGTAACTCTTGGTGTGCTACAACATTATATGCCTCTAATAGACTCAACTTCTCTTCATACTCTCCTTTAGTGTAGCTGTAAGCAACTCCCCAAAACAAAGATTTAAACTCTGATCTCGCAAACCCAAGCTTCTTCCAATTCGCATAAATATGTCTAGCACACATGCGGTGTTCTGCATCAGGGAGTTCCAACTGTATGGCATGAACAAGACCTTTTTGTTTATCCGAAATGATGGTCAGATCCTTGCCATTTCCCAAGTCGAGATCCATCTTTAGCTTCTTCACAAACCAGCCCCAAGTGTCTTTGTTTTCCCCTCTTACAACTGCCCAAGCAATGGGAAACATTCTGTTATCAGCGTCTCTACCAACTGCTGCAAGCAAATCTCCATTTAAATCCCACTTTAAGAAGCATCCATCAAGACCTATTACAGGTCTACAACAACTCTTCCATGATTCACGTAATTCCTTGAAGCAAATATAAAAGCAGTCAAACATCTGAACACCGTTAGCCTCTCTTGTGCATAATTCAGTGCTTATACCACCATTTGATCTATGTAACTCTGCTTCATAATCCCATATCTTGAATAGTCGGATTTTCATCCTCTGATTCTTCAGGCTCATCGTCTTCCTTTGGTCTGTCAACATCTTCATCTTCATCACTACACGAACGCTCGTCTTGTTCGGTGTTTGGTATGTGTTCCACGAACACTTCAACAACATCTACTCCTAGCTTCCCCGCAGAACGAAGTATACGCATCTCCTCATCCAAGTAATCATATGCATATCTCAGGTCTTTCATCTCCTCTTTCTCGAACTTGAACCAAAGCAGTCCAATTGGTGCTCGTATCAGTGAATCTTCCTTGCAAAACAGACTGAACCTCTCCCATGTGATCTCGTCAATCTTCCACTCCACATTTTTGGTGCCCGTTTCACCAACATACGCATATCCTTCACCATCCTTCTTCATTGAACCTCCAAAATGAATCTTTAACTTCATTTATGTTGCTTCCCTGTAATCAATTGCTTAAACTTTAGACAATTTCGAGAGATAAAACGAATGTAAAACTCGAAATTTTTGAAAGAATAGATCAAATCGATGACTCGCGGACCCTTACCCCATATTTGCTTTGATTCACGAAATTTCCTATCACTTAATCGAGCTTTCTCCTTCTGATTTTGATTTTGAGTAACCTTAGATCCCCAATTCGATTTAGAACAGATAAAAAAGATAAAAAAACGTATCTGGTGTTTTTTAATTAAAAAAACGACACACGTTTTTAGTGAGGATGACGGCGTGAACATTACCGTCAAATCGCCTGGAGGCTTAAGCGCGGAAAACGACTTCAAGGTTTAATATGATAAGTTTTGAGGGTTGAGGTATTGAAGTGCTAGTGAAAAAGGTTGGAGGTTTAAAGTGCTAGAAAGTGTCACTTTGAAGGTTAAAAATGCGATTTTCCCTTTTTTAATTAGTATACTTTCTCTATATTTCACTCCAATAGCATCTCCAATGTACACCTCTATAATTTTTTCTAAAATATAGATTTCTATTATAAAGGTGAAAATGCTCCAATATATGCCTCTATAATATAGTTCATCTATTTATACGGGAAAATATATAAATATATTTTTTCTATATTTTCTTTTAAAATAGAAGAACTCTATTATAGAGGCATACATTAGAGCATTTTCACCTCTATAATAGAGTTTCTCTATTTTAGAGAAAAAATATAGAGATAGAATTAGAGGCGGGTTGGAGAAGGTCTAATAGTATAACTCTTTGGATTTGTTCCATGGTTCATTCTAACATAATTACTAGATCTCGATCCCCGCAACCGCGCAGATTTTTGTTTTCATTTATTTTTATATAAATATTTTGTTTTCAATTCTAAATTGGTATATATTATAATAGATGCGTCTATCAATTTTTAAAGCATAATAAATTTACCGTATATTTTTTTCTTTGAATAGATTGTTTCAAACATTCACATGTATTTGTATTTTCTTCTATATATATATTTCAGATTATTATTTCATTATTAAAATCGTAACTATATATTTAAAGATTAGTAAAATATTGTTTTATTGTCATATTCAAAGATATTGTAACATTTCACAAATTTAGAAAGTTTTTAAAAAATTAAAATTTTCGCTTCGTAGATTTATATTATCGAGTAAATAATTAAACATTTGGTTTTTGTTTAATTTTTAAAATAAACTATATAATTTAAAATTTGTTTTCATTGGTTTAAGGTAGTAAATATTAATAATTGTTAGATAATATGATTTTTGTTATTTTAAAAAAAATATTTATAATTTTAAAAGTTAACATCGACAAATATTTAAATATTTAACATATGGAGGTATAGTATATTACAATATTAAATTATATATATTTAAGTTATACTATCTATAAATCCAATGGATAATCTATTGTTTAAATCCAATTATTGATAGTCCAATAAAAATTTCTGGTAGGCCAAAAATTTAAATGATATAATTATACTTTAAATGTAACATGACTTCATAGGAATAAGTTCATTAGGTCAATTTTTTTAAAAATCACATATGAATCAAGTTATGACTTCTATTTTAATATATAAGATATTTTCACAAAAGATAGAGATCATCTTTTTCTGCGCTGGGAATGGAGTGCTGATCTTTGGAACATTTGTCTGCGAAGAATGGGGTATTCCAATGTGGAGTTCCATAAATGGTTAGCCTTCTACGAATGGTAAGGCTGCATGACAAAGTTGTGCCAAGGCTTCTCAGACCCTTGGTAGTCTCAACAACAATCTATTTCATTTGCTCTCAGAGAAACGAGCGCTATTATGTTAATATCTCATCGCAGCCAACAATCATTTTCAAGCTGCTTGACCGTTTCATTACAAATGCACTTCTATTCATTAGAAATCAAAAACAGAGCTGCGGACTGATGCAAGTATGCAACATTGGCTTTCCAAGTATGCAACATTGGCTTTCCAGGGAATTAAAACCATAGTCTGAACTATACCCATTTTAATGGAATTTACATATGTGGCAAAAAAAAAAATACAAGTCAAGAGGCAGACATATATACTTCTTTTTTTTTAATTAGAAGCAAGAGTTTTAAATAAACTGAAATTTTTCATAAAATTTAAAGTAATTATTTACAAAAATTAAATTTAAGCTAATTATTAAAAATTAAAAATCAAAATTAAGCATGCCACTGAATATAAAACTATGTAAATGCTAATCTAACTAGATGTTGTGGCTGATTTGTTGAACTTTGTAGAAATGATGCTGATAAAAATGTTATAAATGATCTGATGTAACTAGGGATTCTTTTTGTTTTATTTTGTAATAAATGAAGAAAAATATTTTTACCATTATAATTTTTTATATATCTTAGAAAATAAGGTGTTCGTTATATCCCAACAGTAGTTTTTAATTGGACTAGATCTTTTTGTGTTTGTATATTTTTCGTCTTTTTTATGTATTGGTTTATTTTTTTTGTTATTTTATTGATTTCAAATATTTTTTTGTCTCAAATTTCTTATTTAGATTAGTTACCATTTTTAAATTTTGTACTTCTGAATATTTAGTTATACTCTTTATTTTCTTAGTTATTTTAATATAGTATTGCATATTTAGATACAAAGGAAAATAGTACGTGTAAAAATTAAATAATGTAGACATATTTTTCCTTGTCTGGTTTTCTTCATCCCATGTAAAAATCCACCTAACTTTGATGTAGGTTTTTGTCATGTTCCAATATACGTATAAAGTTTTTTGTTGGTAAAAATTTACGTATAAAGTTGTTTCATTATTTTTTCTTGGAGCTTCGAATAACTTTTATTGACTTACCAAAATAAAATCTTGAGTGATTTTAAGGTGAAAACTAACATTTCTGTTAAACAGTTATTATTTTTTTACATCGTTAAATAATTATATTAAACATTGCATATGGTTATTTGATATACCAAAATGTATTATTTATAACTGAGACTATGAGAAACAGAATAGATGTTAAATGCATTACTTGTAACCTTTGGCATCATCTTTGCTATATACTCGAATTATATTATATTAAGTATTTTATTGGTCTTTAACATTTATTTTAATCCTGTTCTAAATTGTAATGTATTAATTATTATTTTTATATTTGTTTGTTTTTTTTTTTTCTCATTGTGTTCTTTTCTTACATATGTTTTAGATTAAATATTTTTAGCATGTATTTTAAAAAACCTGCCTTTCTAAAATTAAAGTTATGTTGAACCAAATAAAGTTATATATGTAGTAAATTAAAATATACTTAAAGTATAAATTAAATATAATATATATTATTTAATTGTTGTTTAATCTATTGTGTTTGTTATAGTTAATAATCCACATCTAACATATTTTTAATGTTGGTGGGAAAAATAACCTTACACATGATAAAACCAATTAAATATGAAGTACATGATATCAAATGTGCCAAAAACTATCCTGAAAAACTAACATTAATCAAAAACTAAAGTAGATTATCTTAAGTCTTTACTGATGAAAAAAAAAAAAAAAAAAAAAAAAAAAAGTCTTTACTATATGGTACACGAAGCTACTCTTCTAAAATGATTTTTTTCTAATTAATATCACTTTATGAACAATTTTAGTTTACTTATTATTGTATTGTTTTCTACTATATCCTCAAATCTAAGTTCAACTGGAATTTAATTTTAATGAATCTTTGTATTTTTTATTTTATTTGCGTTGGCAAATCCTCCTGTTAATTTTTTTTTTTAATGTATATTTCATATTCTAGTAAATAACTTTTAGTTCCACTCATTGGTCAATAGAAAAGAAATATTTATTTAGGAAGCTAAGACGAAATCTGAACCATGCAACAAAAACAAACATAAAGTCATTAAAATTCAGAGACAATTTATAAGTTAATCAACATGCAATAGAATCAGCAATATAACCTTGGCCCAACACCAATGGTGATGGGAGTGATCTGCTTCACTACATCCGGAGAGCCTGCTTGCGTACACGGTGTGAAAATTTTCCCATATGTTGGTTCCTTAATTATATATAACAAAAAAAAACATGCAGGTTCCTCATTCGTTAGCGTAAGCTTTGCAGCCACATATGATAGATATGTCAACCAAATGTCAAACTCTGACCAAATTCGTTTCTAAAGCACATAACAATTAAGACTGGAAACTGGAAGATATATATTCACTATCTTACAATGACTTTCATAAGGTGCTCACTTATAGAACCAAGTGTAATATAAATTACTCACATATATGTCTTCTACTCACATATTCTCACCTGATCCCTGAGCAGGTGGTTTGTATTGATCTAGCAGTGTGTGTGAAACTGGATTTGGTTGGTTGAGTTGGCTGACTTGAGACGTCTCTCACGGATAAACTTTGGCTTTGTTCCAAATCCTATTTTGTAATTCATCACACAAACCTATGAAGATTGATGGAAAAACTATCATGAAATATATCAATTGATGAAAAAGTTAGATTAATCTTACCGTAATACATTTGAATCAGATTGAAATAGATATATCCCACCATATAAACTAAACACTAAGCTGCGTCCCCTAGCTTCTGACTCCTAGTGACAATAACAAAGGGAAGACATAAGATGGACATTCATATAGTGAAATCTGTAACTATACCAATATCAATAGCTTCAGAAACCATTTGTAGGGTCTGTGGATCATATGTATTTGCAGCTGTTAAAGATAGCAAGATGATTCCATGGACCACAATCAGCTTCTGGCTCACTTGTGCTCCGATTTTCTCACAACTTTTAGCCCGTGAACCATATACGTTTGTCTTAATTACTATATAGAACAAAGAAAATCAATATCTGCTAAAAATATATTTTCTTTTTCTGTTGATTATGTTCTAATCCATGTATTTTTAGTTTATAAACGTTGAATACAAGATATCTTCATATCCTAGGGATGCTTATATAATGCATCCTCAATGTTAATTTAAATAAACAAATTAGAGAGGGAAGTAAGGCAAACGTTTCATGAAAAAAAAATTGTAGTCATCGCATACCTCTTGTCAATCTTCCAGATGCAAAGTAGATCTATACCAGCCATTGATCTCCACTGTTCTGCGCAAGAATAATTGACTCACATTCCAACACTGAGTCCTCTCAACAATACGTAGAACAAAGAACAGTTCCTATGGGAAAGCATACCACTTAGAACATTATCACGTTAGTTTGGCATTAATCACTTTGTTACCAGCACGTGGTGCTTTACTTACCTCAACTTATATCTTTTAATTCGAGAAGTCATCTGTGAAAGGTTGCAAAACTGTATGACCAGCTGGCATCTTTGTGTCGAAAAGTGTTTGTGGGAACCGTAGAAGTTCTTGCTGCTCATTCTCAAACTTGGCCAGTTTATGCAAACCAATTCCCCTGAATATCCACCATAACTAAAGAGTTATTTTGCTATTTTAGCTCTTCCACGGACCTAGAAGTGAAACCACAAACCATAACATTGTTCAGAACTACCAACCTATATAGTGCAAAGGTCCTACACATCCTTGGTATTATAGTCGAATTCAAAACACGCACCGTTTCATTCTGACTCTGAAAGGGATTCCCAGGCCTCCACTGCGAACCAGATACACTATTTGAGCCTGAGATTTGTGTCTTTGATATCAAAGTTTGCTTAACACATCCAAACAGTGCTCACCTCGGAAATCTCTTTCTATTATGATCATCGACATCAAGAAGGAAAGATCAATCAGTAAGGGTTCTAAGCAATTTCAGATATAAACAGAAACGCCAGTGGTGTTTAGATTTAATTTAGAAACTACTGAATCAGAAAAGCGATTATTAAGTTACCGGCAATGGAGGAGCAACAACGTAACCAATATTGGAGGCCATGGCGGGAATTTGTGTTCTGAAAATTGTCATCGTCTGTGAAGAAACATTGGATTTTGAGTGTAGCCGTCGTCTATATAGTGAGGATGGCGAGAAGGATGGAAAATGAAGAGGCTTCAATATAATGTCAAGAAGGCTTAAAAGGATTTGTACGGTGAAAGAAAAAGAGATGAAGAGCTAGATAGTTATGGTCTGGTTCAAGAGAAAACGAATGGAATTGATGAAACAAAGATAAAGAAAATAAGAATGTGATGATGACGTGGCAATAAACTCTGACCTAATCGGTTGATTTTTTAATCTGAGCTGGCATCCTCTCCATTCAGCATATCTGCTTTTTAGTATTGTTAGATTATAATTAAATTTAAAATTAATAAAGCATATTTAGTAAATTTAAAAGTTGTAAAAAATATTATAAAGATATCACGTACAATATCATTTTACATAACATTCCAAATATCTTATTTTTGGAAAGGATTCTGATTCAATCTGGATCCCGCATAATAAGCCTCAGCCCTGTTCCTAACAAGAAAGGTCTGGAACGAACGAGGGAAGGAGGATATTTAGCACGAGTAGCGCTTTTTAAGTCGGTCCACTTATTACGGGATTTTTACTTTTGGCTTACAAACTCTTCATCAAACCAAACCAAACCAAACCAAACCGGTAAGCAATGTAAAATCCAGTGGCCAAACCAAACCAGGTTAAACAGCAATTTGAGTTACAACCAAGTGTCGGTCTCGGTCTCAGTCTCAGGCCCATATTTTATTTCATCAGCCGTTAGCTTTGACATATTATGACTAATACGACTGGACACAGATTGGATATCCAGATTTTTTAAGATATTTTTGATTTGATTCGTATGTTACAGATATCTAATTTATTGATTTGCTTTGTTCCAAAAAAATACGGATATTCGGAAAGACGGATATCCGAAAAATAAATACATAGTTGCGGATATTTACGAATACCTACGGATATCTCATCCATTTTGATTAATACAAACAATCTTAAAAATTCGATACAAATTTGTATTTAAAAATATTTTTTGCATGATATATAAAACAAAAATTAAAAGAAATAGTGAAACTATATATTTTTAAAATTTTAAAACTTAATTAACAATTATAATAAAATAAAACTTAAGAAAAAAATTATAATTGTTATAATTATTTCTCGTATATTTTATGTAATACTTTTATATAAGTAATAATGTGAATAAAATTTGTCAAATCATATGTTAGAATAATAATTATATAAATACATTTAAAACTTTTAAGTATAATCAAGATATACATGTATTTATATATTACCGGATTGGAGCGGATATCCGCTTCCCAAAATTTTAATATTTGTGATTTACTTCGATTTTAACGGATATTAATTTTAGTATTTGTTTTCCTTCAAAAATTTACGGATATCACTACAAGAAAACATAAGTTTAACGACGGTGGTTTTCCTCGTGAGTTTGTCGTAAAAGAGAGTTTACGAGGAATTAGCGAGGAATCACGTTTCGTCGTTATATGTTCGTCGTAAATCATATTTTCTCGCTAATTCGTCGTAAACTAGCGAGAAAACCATTTCGTCGTAAAGACGAAGAAAACAAATCGTCGTAAAGACCACGTAGATAGTCCATGTAAGAATGTCGCTAGCATTCCTCGTAAATACCACGAAAGCATTTCCTCGTAAACGACACGTACATATCTCGAAAATATTTCCTCGTAAAATTCACGTAATTACCTTGAAATTCTTTCCTCGTAACATTCACGTAAATACCTTGAAAGTATTTCCTCGTAAAATACTTGTTTACCATTTCTCGTGATTTCCTCGTAAACTTTCAACGTAAATAAATCGTAGATTAGCTACGAATCTACTTCGTTTTATTGTTTTACAGAATTTAAAAATATAATTAAAAAAATTTAAAATTATTAAATTTATTAATAAAATTAAAATTTTAAAAAAATACGCAAATATTTTATATATAAATAATTTTTGAATTTATAATACAACCACGGGAAAAAAAAAAGAACTAAGAGTCGTGCATCGCCCGGAGGAATTCATCACTCCTCCTGTCTACATCCTCCTCGGCATGTGTGTCGTCGGATGGTTCCTCGCCTGAAATGAGATTTTGTTGTCGCATGTTCCTCAACATGGTCTCCCATTCCGGATTTGTGGCCGCTATAACGTCCAAGAAGCTCTCGAGTCCACCCACACGAGCTCTGAACGCAGATTGCTTCGAAGCCAACTCGTTATGCAGCTGAGTGACTTCATCATCCCGTCGCTGACCATAAGACAATGTCGCTCTCGGAACATCGTTGACGGAACCAATCCCCAACGTCCATCCCTTTTTTTAAAGACAATCTTAAAACAAAAAAATAAATATTGTTAGTAAAAATTTAAAGTTAAATTAAATGAATAATAAAAAAATTAAAATTTTAGAAAATTTACCTCCTCGTAAATCTTATCCACTTCAAGTGTGGATAAGGTGACGAGTAATCCGTCGGTGGACAGCTGGATCTGGTGGTCTTCAACCCGAGCAACCAAGTCGTTGTAGATTTGCTTGGACTTGCCATCTAGAAATACGCCTGCCTTGTTCTTGTGGGTCCTCTCGTAAAGTTCCATAAGAGACGGGAGATGTGCCGTTTCTTTGGCCTTAAAAACATTTAAGAAAGTTAGAATAAAAATATATATATATATATATATATATATATATTAAAAAAATTATTTAATAAAATATTTAATTACCATTTCCAAACGGACACCGACATGGAGTTTTTGGCTCGTAGTGTGAAGAATCGGCCCGTTCCCGTGCTCATCGACCGTGTTACGGGAGTTAGAGCAAGACTGGGCGATTCTAATGGAATCAGGAAGACGCCAATAACGGATGAGGCCATCCCACACATCCGGGGTGAGCTCAGCGGGTTTGCCACGCTCATATCCCTTCACGATCCAGTCACCCTTCCAGTTGGAGACCGTGTCCAACAAGCGAACTATCGCTGCGATAAAATTTTTCCTCACCCTCTCAGTGATCCCATGGCCCAATGATATTTTTGCTGTTAAAAAATTAAATTAATAATTAGTTTTTTAAAAGAAATATATATATAAATCATGAAAAAAATAAAATATATATAATTAATTCATAGAAACTTACAGCGTAAATTTTGAACCACATCTTTCTAACGTAGTGAGGCGTCTTACTCCAGTTCGGATGTGGCATGGAGAAGTAACCTTTGATTGTGTCGGTTACGTCTGATGCAAGACAATTGTCAACCCCAAACCTGGAAAAAAACAAATTTAAAATATAAATTATTTTTTAATGTTATAAAAGAAATTTAAACGAAGTAAAAAAAAAATTAATGTAACATACCACAAAGTTTCGTCCGGTCGGTCGGTGTCGATGACTGGTAAACCTTCTCTGCCTGGAAGACGGAGAATGTCCTCGACAGTGTACTGCGAGGAATGAGCACTCGGAGGCACCATCAAATGGGGATGAATATCGGCGGGCATAAGAGGAGCCATCAGAGGAGGCACAGGAGGAGGCATCGTCGGAGGAGCCATCAGATGATGCAGATGAGAAACCGATGGTGCACTAGAAGAAGGAGACCGAGAGACTCTCTGAGAAGACTGAGTCTCGGGGACAGTCTCCTGACCCGAAGAACCGGGAGCAGAAGAAGACGGGTCTAAACGACTACCCGGCTCACCGAACATCTCTCTGTAATGGACAGTAAGTCTGCTCTTTCGAACCTGGAAAAAAAATTTAATTTTTAAAATTAACATCAACAGTATAATTCCCTACATTATCCAACTAATCAATACTAATTAACATAAAATCCGTAAACCTATCTAAATTCCCTATACTAACCACCTAATCTATCCTAAACTAATCAAATTAGAGAGGAATTAGAGAGACTTACTATTGCTACGAAATAGAGAAGAAGTGGAGAGGAAGTGGAGAGGAAAGAAAGAGTGAGCGCTCGGAAGTATATATAAGATTACATATCGTCGTCATTTCCTCGTAAAGTTATGAGGAATTACAAAGGCCCGCGTTTTATTATATGAGGAAATAGCGAGGAATTACAAAGGCCTGCATTTAGGTTTACGAGTTTTTTACGACGATTTAGCTTACGTAGAATTTACGAGTCAACCTTTTACGACGAATTAGGGAACCCCGCTTTTCTATAAATACCCGCAATTTTCCTTCTCAAACCACACACAAACTCACAAATCACACCCTATCTCAAATCACACACCTTAGCAAAATGTTTTTCAAATTAGAAATATTTGAAAAAAAAAAAAGGAGAGGAAGATATTGGAACACATGTGGGCTAGACTTACGTAAGTCTCGCCACATGTGATTCCAGTATCTTTCTTCTCTTCTTTTTTCTACTTTTTATTCTAGGAGGAATTAGCAAGGCCCGCGTTTTCTGGTTACGAGGTATTTACAACGATTTGCGCTTACGTGGAATTAACGAGCCCCGCTTTCTTTATTTTTTATTTCGTCGTTATTTCCTCGTTGGCTTACGAGTGTTTTACGACGATTTCTGCTTACGTGGAATTAACGAGACCCGCATTCTTTATTTTTATATTTCGTAGTAAGTTCCACGTTGCTTTACGAGGAATTAACGAGTACTATGTTTAAATTCCTAAAATCCGAAACCCCAAACCCCATCTTCCTTATCTTCTACTTCATATATTCCAAACCCCAAACCCATCTACCCTTTAACCTCAATCTATTCTTTCACCTCAATCTATTCTTTCCATTCTAAACCACAATTCCTTAACTTATAATCTCAATATCTTATTTATAAAACAAACTCCCACATTACCTTACACAAAATCAAATACATCAACCGGATACATCGACATTCTCGTCATCACTAGAAACATCATCATTTTCATTAAACTCGTCTTCAACAGCTTTGTCTGCGGCATCGTCGGTAAGATCTTCGTACTCGTGATTATGCGGAACCATGGAATAAAAACCATAGTCTGAACCAACCAATTGTAATATTTACAAACTGACTATACCCATTTTAATGGAATTTACATATTTGGCAAAAAAAAAATACAAGTCATGAGGCATACATATATACTTCTTCTTTTTTTAATTAGAAGCAAGAGTTTTAAATAAACTGAAATTTTTCATAAAATTTAAAGTAATTACTAGAGAGTGACCCGTTCTCGGAGGGCGGGTATATTATTGATGCCCAAATATATTGATGCAGTTAGGTGAGAACTGATGTGGTGGTTATTAGGTTAACTGATGCGGTGGTTATCGTATAAAGTTTGTATTTTTTTTTTATACAGTTATCATATCAAAAGGTAGGTATCATGAAAAATATTTGTTGGACTCAACTAACATCAATAGGTCACACTTGTGTTTTAATAGAATAGATTTATAAAAATTAAATTAAGTTAATTATCAAAAATTAAAAATCAAAATTAAGCATGCCACTGAATATAAACTATGTAAATGCTAATCTAGCTAGATGTTGTGGGTGATTTGTTAAACTTTGTAGAAATGATGTTGATAAAAATGCTATAAATGATCTGACGTAAATTAATTAGGGATTCTTTTTGTTTTATTTTTTTATAAATGAGAAAAATATTTCTACGGTTATAACTGTTTTATACATCTTAGAAAATAAGATTTTAGTAAATTAGATCCTAACAGTAATTTTTAATTGGATTATAAATTTAAAATTAATAAAGCATAGTTATTAAATTAAAAGTTGTAAAAAAGTTATAAAGATCTTGCGTACAACATTATTTTCCGTAACATTTCAAATATCATATTTTTGGAAGGATCTGGATCGAATCTTGGATTTGATCAGGATCCCGATAATAAGTCTCAACTCTATTCCTAACAAATGGTAAATAATTCTGATAAGAGTTTGGGAGAGTAATCTTAATTTTTAATCAAGAAGGGCAACAACTAATAAATGTGTGTTATAAAAATAACTGAAATTTTATTGTATCTCGGGAATTTAAACAAAACAAAATTTTATACCCGTGCGAAGAAGATAACACTGGAATAGAGAGAGATTTTATTATAATGGAGAAGAGATTGTGTTTTTGAGATGGATGTTACAATCAATCGAAATGATCGATTTATATAGAAGTGAAAAAGTTGAAGTTACTGTGCGAGCATAGTGACAGTGGGCTCCACACTTATTATATTTACTGGTTATTCGGTGCTGTCTTTTTTGACTTTTGATTACGTTCATAACACTTCCCCTTGGAGACTAGTGTCACTATCATTTCCTGCTTAACGTCTATGTTGCCTCGTTAAAAATCTTTCTAGGAAAACCCAATGGGAAAAACCATAGTAAGGTAAAAAGAGTACAACTACGTAAGTTCCCCCTCGAATGTGCAGTCATAGATCCTTCTGATGACGCATTCCAATGTTACGGACATGTTTTCTGAATACCGAAGTCGGAAGTGATTTTGTAAAGAGGTCAGCTGCATTGTCGCATGATTGGACATATCTTACTTCAATCTCTTTCTTCTTCACGAGCTCTTGAGTGTATGAGAAGAACTTCGGATGAATATGCTTCGTTCTATCGCTTTTAATATATCCGTCCTTTGTTTGAGCAACACAAGTTGCATTATCTTCATATAGAATAGTTGGCTCCGTATTTTTGCCAATCCCACTGCTTGAACAGATGTGTCGGCTTATTGATCTTAGCCATACACATTATCTACTTTCTTCATGGAGTGCAATGATCTCAGCATGATTTGAAGAAGTAGCCACGAGCGTTTGTTTCTGAGAACGCCAAGATATAGCAGTGCCTCCGATCGTAAAAACGTATCATGTTTGCGATCGGGCTTTGTGTGGATCTGAAAGATATCCTGCATCTGCAAAACCAACCATTTGACCTTTTGAACTTTTAGGATAAAACAAGCCTAAATCAATGGTCTCTTGGAGGTAACGAAAAACATGTTTAATCTCATTCCAATGTCTTCGAGTTGGAGATGAGCTGAATCTTGCCAAAAGATTCACACCAAATGATATATCAGGCCGTGTACAATTTGCAAGGTACATCAACGCTCCAATTGCACTTAGATATGGTACTTCCGGACCAAGTATCTCTTCTTTTTCCTCAGGTGGTCGAAATGGATCACTTTCAATATTAAGTGACCTAACGACCATCGGGGTGCTAAGAGGAGTTGATTTATCCATGTTAAATCGTTTCAACACTCATTTAGTGTATGTGGATTGATGCACAAATATACCATTTTGTGAATGTTCTATTTGTAGGCCAAGACAATATTGTGTCTGTCCTAGATCTTTCATCTCAAATTCTCCTTTGAGATAGTCTGATGCCTTTTGTATTTCCTTTTGAGTTCCGATAATGTTAAGATCATCAACATATACCGCGATTATTACAAATCCGGATATTGTTTTCTTGATGAAAACACATGGGCATATAGGATCATTCACATGTCCTTCTTTTATTAAATGATTAATGAGACGATTATACCACATACGTTCAGATTGCTTTAACCCATATAGTGATCTTTGCAATTTTATTGCACATAACTCTTTAGGTTTGGAACTTAATGCTTCTGGCATTTTAATTCCATCAGGGATTTTCATGTAGATATCAGTATCTAATGATCCGTATAGATAAGCTGTAACAACATCCATGAGATGCATCTCAAGATTTTTATCAGCGGCTAGACTCATCAGGAATCTAAATGTGATCGCATCCATTACAGGAGAATATGTTTCCTCATAATCAATACCAGGTCTTTGAGAAAATCCTTGGGCTACAAGGCGAGCTTTATACCTTGTAATCTCATTTTTCTCATTTCGTTTTCGAACGAAAATCCATCTGTACCCAACTGGTCTCACATCTTCAGGTGTGAGTACAATAGATCCAAACACTTTTCGTTTGTTAAGCGAATCAAGTTCGATTTGTATTGCTTCTTTCCATTTATTCCAATCATGTCTCTTTTGACATTCATATATGGATTTCGGTTCTGGATCATCGGTATCTTCATTTACCTCATTTGACATAAGATATGAGAAAACATCACCAATGTCATCATTTTCATTCTTTTTCCATATCTTTTTATTATGGATGTAATTAATAGAAATCTCATGATTATCTTTCGATTCATGGTGCTCTGATTCATCAGAGTCCTTATCATTTATTTCTTCCAAAATATTTTCTGCTATTTTGGGTGCATCACATATTTCAGCTTTCTTCTGTTTCCTAGGATTCTTATCCTTAGAACCAACAGGTCTACCACGCTTCAGACGTGTTTTTGGCTCTCGTGTGTCATCCTCCTTTTCTTGCTCATTTGGCATTTTGATACGAGCAGGAGCATTTGCAGCTGGTATATGAGATTTAGTTACCGTCTTGGTATCTGCAAATGCATCAGGTAGCTGGTTAGCTATACTCTGTAAGTGCATAATTCGTCGAACTTCTAGTTCTGACTCTTTAGTAGGAGGATCAAGATATAACAATGATGGTACACTCCATTTTATATCACTTCCAACATTTTTGTTTTCTCCCCCTAGAACTGGGAATACATTTTCGTCAAAATGACAATCAGCAAAACTTGCTGTAAAGACGTCACCAGTCTGTGGTTCTAGGTATCTTATAATTGATGGAGAGTCACAACCAACATATATTCCCAACCTTCTTTGTGGTTCCATCTTTGTTCGTTGTGGTGGTGCTACAGGCACATATACTGCACAACTAAAGATTCTTAAATGGGAAATATTTGGTTCTCGACCGAACGCTAATTGTAGTGGGGAATAGTTGTGGTATGCACTCGGTCTGATTCGAATGAGTGTTTCTGCGTGCAAAATAGCATGTCCCCATACAGAGGTTGGAAGTTTTGATCTCATGATCAATGGTCTTGCAATCAGTTGCAGACGCTTAATTAAAGATTCAGCCAAACCATTTTGCGTATGAACATGAGCCACAGAATGTTCAACTTCAATTCTCGTTACCATACAATAATCATTGAATGCTTGGGATGTGAATTCATCAGCGTTGTCTAATCTAACTTTTTTAATATTATAATCAGGGAACTGTGTCCGCAGTTTGATTATCTGAGTTAGAAATCTCGCAAATGCCATGTTTCGAGATGATAATAGACAAACGTGTGACCATCTACTGGATGCGTCAATTAATACCATAAAATAGTGGAATGGTCCACATGGTGGATGTATCGGTCCACATATATCACCTTGAATTCTTTCAAGGAACTTTGGTGATTCTTTATCGATTTTGGTTGGCGATGGCCTTACGATCAATTTTCCTAGAGAACATGCAACACATGTCATTTTATTCCCTTGAGAAATCTCCTGGATTTTCAGTGAATGACCATGCGAGCTCTCTATGATTCTACGCATCATTGTGGTGCCCGGGTGACCGAGGCGATCATGCCATAAATTAAAATCTTCTGGATTTTGTTTTACCATAAAATTTGATTCGATTGCATCGATATAAGTATGGTGTAATCCCGAAGGAAGTTCTGGAAACTTTTCCAATATGTGTCTTTTGCCAAATTTATCAGAAGTTATATATATACACTTCTTTCCATTCTCAGTTACAGACTGAGTATCATATCCTTGGCGATATATGTAAGACCCGATCCCGGCCGACTAGGCCGCGGTCGATGCCTCACGTCGCTCAGTCCATACCCAGACCGAACCTCTAAAAATTTTGCCCTTTATTTAAAATATCGCCCATTGGCGAGGGCTAACTCAGATCCTAGCTCAAGACTACCTTAGTCATTCCCTAGCTAGATCAATACAACACATACGCAGCGGAATAGTATCTACTTAACCATTGGTATATAACCAATATAAAATTTGTCTGGTCGAATCACCTCGGCTAATGGTTAGTATACTCAACTACCAGCTAGCTCCAAGGTCAATCCCGAACCCAAATCAAGGCATACAAATCTGAGGTTCCATTCCCCTAACCATTCTATCTAGATCTATGCAACATTGCTAGATCATACCTTTGCCACATCCACGGAGCTTGTTAGCTCATCGGCCCAGCTACACTAGCTGAATGAACTCATAAACCAGCTGATCGAGCTGCGAGGTAGCCTTTCCCAACTCCCCGTCCACTCGTCCAACTCCCTTATACCTTCATAAACTCTTCTCTTGGGTACTTAGTCATTCAGCCAACCATCCCCACAGACATAAGTAACCCTTGAGAAGTCTTCAAACAGCTAAGGACATGCTTCTGGCCCTTACCGGCTCAAGCACTGTCCCACATCCTTTTTGCCTTATCAACTTATGATACCAAGTCCAGCTCATGGACTAACAATGCCCATCAGATCCTGAGTCAATCAACCAACCACCCCACATGACTCAGAACTGATGAGTCTTCACACTTCCTAATCAGTCATGGAACCATGTCCCACTGAACCTGATTAGTGTTGCTCTTACCACCGGTGCATCCTTTGATCAATCAGATCAGACACCTTGATCCATCATCCAAGGACCAGGTCGTCCATCCTTACCCATGATCAGATCACACACGGTCTGCTTTACCAACACCAAGGTTGATAACCAGCAATTCCTTATGATCAATATCATAAGTTACAATATGTTCCAGCACACAAACATATGATCAGATATCCTAACACAAGGATCTGACCCCAATATGCCCTCAGGTGCAATTTCGACCGCAAGCAAACCTGCTCCAAAAACATAGCCAATGCTTTGCACATAGCTTACCAACCCAAGGTTGATAACTAACATTCCTTATGATCAATAATCATAAGTGACAAACATTTCACAATACACAAGCATATGATCCGATAACCTAACACAAGGATCTATCATTGCATGGCTGGTTCCATAACTAACCGATCATTTTCTCATTAAACCCAAATCTGGCCGATTTCAAGTGTGATCCAAAAACTAAATAAAATTCATGTAAATTCATGATAATTCTCAACTAAGAGAATGCCATAATCAGAATTTTCAGAACCGGCCTCGATCCTAGAGATCTTGGCCACGAACAGCCAAACCGGCCACACTGACCATCTCTAAATCAATTCGATAAAACCCAATAAAAATCATGATAATTCATTATAAATACCCACTAAGAAGAATCAATCATCAGATCCCCTCAAGTCTTTCAGGAACTATGAGATCCGATCATACCTTCCAAACCAAGGCCATTGAGGATTTCTCCTAACCAGCCAAGGCCATGGTTTAGTGTCATCAAGTCTGATCCAACAGACTACACCATAATCATTCATAATATATATATTCCTCAAGGACATGCCATACTTGACCATGATCAATTCCTCAGTCAACAGAATTGGAATTCAAAAGGTAATCATAAAACCGGTTACCTTATACATGATCTGATTAGATCATGTGTCACTCCTTATTATGTTCGGTCATGCTCCTCCAGTGCACGCCTCTATCAATCCTTATCATATACTTCCAGTATTGATAAGTTCCATTCATGGGTCACACCCATTAGTCATTCCATGGAACTTCCATGAAACCACTTTCTACACTGCATCTACCTTCAAGGCTGTCTTGGCCTGTAAGAGTGGAGTCTGGCCTTCTCCCTTCTCTCCTGGTTAAATGCGTGTGTTCCCAATACACAGAGGAAGCCCAGGATGTGATCATCCATGATCAAACATCATCACAGGGTCGACCATCACTTCCCCCTTCGGTGCCCATGAAACTGCCTTTCTACACACATCTGCCCTTAAGGCTGTTCATGCCATTGAGAGTGGAGTCCGGCCTCTCCCTTCCCTCCTGACCATTTGAGTGTGTTCCCAGGGCACAGAGGAAGCCTAGGACATGATCATCCATGATCAATCACCATCAAAGGGTCGTTCTCAACTCCCCTTGTGATTGCCCTCAAAACTGCCTCTTTGCTGCCTTCACACCACTCTTGATCTTGGATGGAGCAATCCGACTCTCTCTCTCTCTCTTTTTCTCTGGTTTTCTTTGTGTTTCAGGGTGTAGAAAGAAGCCCTGGTGTGCCTGCAAAGGCACGGACTTGCCTGCCTTTTATTGAAGAAGGGGTGGTTACTTTTTGGTGGTTACTTTTTAACCATCCCATCCCTTCGGTTTCAATCCCGGCCATTGATTTAAATCAATGGTCCAGATCACACCCTTTCGCCTCTGGCAGTTACCACACGCCCTGGAACTGCCAATCCAACCCTGGACAAGGCCAAACAAGGCCCAGACTGATTGCCCACGCCCCTGGCTCAATCCCAAGAGCCCACCAGCCCATCGGCACACACGGGTCACCCACATGGCCCGGCCACTGTCCAGACCCGGCCCAACTGCCCATGACTTGAACACTCAGTCCAGCTGAGTTGAGCTGATCCCCAGCTGTCCCAGCTGAGTGAGCTAGTCCATCTATCTCAGGGAGCTGACACACTCTTCAGTGAGCTACACTGAGCTGCACTACACTTCACCTAGCTGGTCGAGCTTGCTTACTGCATCGCCTAGCTGTTATACACTGTGTCCAGCTTGTTTCCTTTATCTTCTTCAATCCTTCTAAGTCCCTTGGTCAATTTCCAGACCTAGACTTAGTTTTCCCAGGATCCATTCTGATCACTCACTTCATCGAGCTTCACCTGGATCTTGTCCAGCAACCAGCTCGCTTGTCCAGCTCCTTTGAGCTTGTCTCCTTCTTGGATTAGCTATGCCTTAGCTTTCTGATGCCCTTAACCTTACTACCAGGCTATGACACGCTTGTCTTTGGGCCATATGACCATACTGGTGCATTTCCACGCACCGCAGTCCGTCCGGACGATCCTATCCAGAATCGGGGACATGACAATATATGTCTTTAAAACTCAACAAATTTCTCCTGAAATTTGGAGCATATAGTGCATTAGTTATGGAAATTTTTGTTCCATTTGGCAATGTAAAGTTTGCTTTGCCATTTCCTTCAATCACGTCTGCAGGACCTGATATTGTATTGACAATAATTCTTTTTGGTTTTATATCTGAGAAATATATATTTTTTCTCAAGATAGTGTGCGTTGTTCCACTATCTAGTATACATATCTATTGAATCTCTTTCTTTGATTTTGTTCCATTTGCGTTTTGATCCATTTCTGAAATTATCATAAACATTAAACAACAGTGAAACGTGAAATTTATTCATTGATTATATAAAGAAATCACACAATAATTATACATATATTGTTGTTAAAACAACATTATTCTTTGAAAACATAATTATTATACATTACAAATGAGGACTATTCAGTAGTCTTACTAGAAACATTTCCGTACTCTTCAAGAGTATTCTAGTCCAGCTCATTTGCGAAATCAGAGGATTCAAGGTATGAGGTCCCTTCAACGTTTTCCGTGAGGTTCACCTCTTTAGCCTTTTCTTTTATGAACTCTTGATATAACATGCACAAATGTGGGGGAGTACGACAGGTACGAGACCAATGTCCTTTACATCCACATCTGTAACATACAGTCTCACTTTTCTTTGTGGTATCCTCTTCGGTTTCTTTGCCTTTAGGAGGTTGTTCAGATCTAACCCATTTGTTAGATCTAATACTTTTAGGATAGTAAGGCTTTCCACGTTTGTTGTTGAAACGCCGACCACGACCTCGGTTGGTCTGGTTTCTCCTTCCCGAATATTCTACCGCCGTAGCATTCACTTCGGGAAATGCTTTGGCTCCCGTAGGTCGGGAATTATGGTTTTTGATTAGTAACTCATCGTTCTTTTCAGCCAACATGAGTGTTACCATCAATTCAGAAAATTTGGTGTGCCCACATTTTCTGTAAATTCGGGATAAGACGTTGTGTTCTTTGTGGAAAGTATTGTATGTCTTGTCAAGCATTTCTGCTTCGGTGACAGGGTTACCACAATATTTTAATTGTGCAACTATCCTCAAGATAGTGGAATTGTAATCTCTAACCCTTTGAAAATCCTGAAACCTCAGGGTTTTCCACTCTTCAAGAGCGTGAGGGAGATTGATTTCCTTTTGATTATCGAATCTGTCTTTCAAGGCTTGCCATAGTACGGCTGGGTCCTCAACGTCTCCATAGTCGTGAGTTAGATTCTCATCTAAGTGCTTCTTCAGGAAGATTATCGCTTCGGCTATATGCTCGGGTGGTGATTTGTTACCGACTTTTATCGCTTCGGTTATCTTTTTTATTACAAGATAAGGTTTCACATTTGTGACCCATCTGACATAGTTTTCGCCGGTTACTTTCAGAGCCGGGAACTGGAGTTTCTCGATGTTTGCCATTTGTATTTCTAAAACACAAAATAATAATTTTATTAGAACTTCATAATTTAAAAACCGTTTACATTAACCATACAAGCAATTACAAGGAGAAGCGATGTAAAGAAAAGTAAACCGATATTCATCTTAAATTCACCCGGAGTAAATTCTCCAACGAATAAACCGTAAACAGAAACACAAATAAAAATTGCACATAAAATCAAAAATACGCGAATCATCTTTCTTGAAATGAAAAATCGGAGGAGAGCGATTTGAAATTTTTGAGAGAAGATGAAATGTTTTGAATGATGAAATGAAGTGAAAATGAGTTGTATTTATAGATGAAAATCACTGTTCATGAACGTTTGAGAAAGGGAAAATTTTTGAAAAATTTTCTTTGTGACCGTTGGTGTTAAATCGAGTGCACCAAAAATCAGTCTGACAATATTGTATTAAACAGTCAATCAAATCTATAAAATTTCATAAAAATTAGTAAAGGTAAAAATTATGGCAACAAATCATGCGACGGCTAAGCCGGTCAATGCAGAGTAATAAATAAATTATACGGCGGCTCGGCCGACCAATTAACAATAAACAGAATATACGATGGCTCGGCCGACCAATTAACAATAAACAGAATATAAGGCGGCTCGGCCGACCAATAAATTAATTAAATTATTAATAAATAATATAGGCGGTATTCCGGCCATTATAACATAATATAAATGATAGTACATGCGGTATACCGACCATTATAGCAGAGTATATATGATACAATAAATTTTACCGAATTGCAGAACGATCGTGCTGATAACTTGTTATAAAAAGAACTGAAATTTTATTGTATCGCGGGAATTTAAACAAAGCAAAATTTTATACCCGTACGAAGAAGATGACACTAGAATAGAGAGAAATTTTATTATAAAGGAGAAGAGATTGTGTTTTTGAGATGGATGTTACAATAGATCGAAATGATCAATTTATATAGAAATGAAAAAGTTGAAGTTGCTGTGCGAACATAGTGATAGTGGGCTCCACACTTATTATATTTACTCGTTATTCTGTGCTGTCAATTTTTACTTTTGATTACGTTCGTAACAATGTGGTTATTTATGGCAAAACAAGTTAAAAACACCTAATATTTTTTTGAAATAAATTTCAGCCCCCGTATAGTTTTGTCCTTTTTAAAGATGCAGTTCGTTGAGGCTTTATTAAGTCCTCAAAACATACGTATCAACGTACCAAGTTACATGCAAAGGACAAAATATAATAACAACATTTCTTCCCTTCACTCCCTTCAAGCTTCTTTAATGTCGGCTCTTCAATGTCTCACTTTCCTCTTCTTGTTTCTCCTTCTCCAAGTCGCCACTCCTGCTTCGCCTCTCCCTCTTGGCCGGAGAAGGCCGGTTCTGGACAACAGCAACCACAGCAACTTCGCCAAGCATCCACGTCGGGCGGTTTTCCCGGTGAACAGAGGTAGCTGTGATCTTTTCGCCGGCAAGTGGGTACGGGATGAGACCTAACCACTTTACCGAGCGGAAGAATGTGGCGGAGGAATGATAGATCGGGGATTCGACTGCCAGACTTACGGCAGACCTGACTCCGATTATCTCAAGTTCCGGTGGAAACCTTTCAATTGCGACGTCCCAAGGTTAACAAAACTCACTATCACTAGCTATTCTATTAGAAGGAATATTTATATCGAATTTGTCATATGTCCTCGAGTATTTAAACATGCATAAGATTATCCTTACAAAAAATAATCTAGACAAATTCATTTACTCTTAATATTCCAAATTTAGTAACTTAATGAAAATATAATTTTAAGCAGTTTCCATCATAAATTTTGTTTGATGTCATATATAAGTATATATTATTTGGTAAATCTCCTAAAACACCATAAAACAAGTATTTATGACTAAAATACCACACAAGAAAGAAAATGAACAAAAGATGTTTCATTAGAGAATAAAAAGATTAAATTATTCTTAATGAATATTATATTTATTTTAAATAAATATTTTAAAAAAAAACAATTAAACTCCAATTAAATATTATATACCTTAGACCCTAATCCCCAAACCCTATAACCTCTTCCCAGAAAAAAAAAACTAAATTCTAATTTAGACTAATTAACCCAAAAAGTAATTCTTTTAATGAAAATTATTTTGGTAATTTTTTAGAGGCTAGCGACAACAACTTTTTTAACTGTTATATGGTATTTCTCTATATGATTTGGATAATATCAGTGATCCCATAAATTACAACACATTTATAGAACGACTACAATATATATATATATATATATATATATATATATACAAAATCTTATCGTTATGGTTATGGACATTTTTAACAGTTTGTATAATTAAACATGTAAGTCAGGGATGTATTACTTTGAAAAAAAAAAAGTTATGGAAGAGGTGCAATAAGTACAAGTTTAAAAGATTCGAAATGCATTAACAAAACCGAATTAATTGATTTGCTGTTGGCGGAGTTTGTTGCTATTTACATAATTACTTAGAGCATCTATATAAAAATATCTCACTTAAATGCTAACAAATTATAAAATAAATATATTAGTAAATTAATACTTTGTATCTGTCATTATAAAAGTTACATAAAATATCTCAAAAATTAATGTTCTTTTTTTCTATGATTTTGAGAAACTAATAATTAAACATAATTATATCTCTGAATGCGCCATGTGCAGTAAAAAAATTTAAAATATTTTTTAACAGATAAATTTAAATTATATTTTAAAATAAAATTTTATTAATATTGTAAATTTTCTGTAATTTATATATTTGAATTTATAATCTTAGATAGATTTTTCTATCTATTTATTTTAATTAAATATATTAAATAAATTTGTAAAAGTTGCATAATTACCAAAAATTAAAATTAAACAATATTTATAAAATTTGCAGATATATAAGAAAATAATGATTTTACGATTAAATTTTTATAATTTTCTAAAAAAAATTGTATACATTTTTGAAAATTTTAGTAATAAAATTGTATAATTTAATAATATATAATTAAATTATATTTCGAGATTTATAATGTCATATGTGAATATATTTATTTTAATGATGATTTATGAGTTATTTCCATATTTTTTAAAAAAATTCCAAAAATATAAATTAACATTAAATGCAATTGTCCATGTCATATTAAGGTATAAGACATGTCATCAATTTCAGTAGTCATATTTGTTTTGTGAAATTGATTGTAGAAATGACATGTGGCAAAATCACTTCGTAAATATAGTCTAGGGGATTTAAGACACCCATTTTAAAAATTTTCTACTGGAATTGTCTAATTATTAGTTGAGGTCGATGCAATGATTAATTAGTTTAACTTGGTGTAATTGGTTTTATTTTGCAAAGCAGGTTTAATGGAGTGAAGTTTTTACAAGAGATGAGGAACAAAACAATAATGTTCGTAGGTGATTCATTGGGTAGGAACCAGTGGGAGTCGTTGATGTGCATGATGATTTCATCAGCACCGTTCATTCATACACATATCATCCATGAAGATCCTCTCTCAACCTTCAAGATACTTGTAAGTTCCAACACAAATTTATACTGTCGGTTGAATTGGATCAATTAAACTCGTGAAAATTGAGTCAGAAGTGTATAATTCCAAACGTCGTTGTCACTCTGAGTAGCTGCTCAACTTGACATCGTCGGTGGCACTTTCACTGGTCCAATAAAAGGAATAATTGAACAAATACCCTCGAAAGCAACATCATTTACTATTCTAATTTCTATTATGTACACTGTAAAGTATAGTACTCTATTATACTGCTGCAATTCTGTGCATGAATATGAAATATTTAATATTTTAGATACTTAGATGAAATATCTACTGATTAGAGTAAGGTCCACTAGCTAGTGTAACAAAACATGTTCCTCTTAATTAAGATTTTATAGAGTATGCACGCTTATTAAAAATTTAATAAATGTTTATAATTTAATTTATTTTTTACTTTATTATACATTTTCCAATAATTTTCCACCAATGAAATTTAATCAATTCAAATATTCTCAATTAATGTTCCTCAAAAATATAAAAAAATACCTTAACAATATAGAAAATCTATCTTTGTGCAAAAAAAAAAATCTGAAACATATTGATTTCGGGAACGGAGTTAGTATAGCTTTTCGCACGTCCCACTTATCTATTACCCAATCAGAGTGAAAACAAATTTAGTTTGCCGAAAACAATTCAGATATTTTCTTTACAAATTAGTTGAAATTCGAAAAGTGACATTTGACACAAAAAAAAAAATCACATTTTTTTTCTTAGATCGTTCATATCAGCATCCATATTCATTCTTGTTGTCTCTTGCTTTCTCTCATTCTCTGGTCATTATTCGTTAATTACCCTTTAAATCGTAAGTCATACCTCGTATTACTTTAGAGTTTTTGCTAATAAATTTACATGGATGAATCAATGACAGGATTACGACGTTAAAGTATCATTCTATAGAGCTCCTTATCTTGTAGACATAGAAAAAATTCACGGAAAGACAACTCTTAAACTCGATGAAATCTCTGTCGATGCATCCGACGCTTGGCGCACGGCCGACGTTCTGCTGTTCAACACTGGTCATTGGTGGAGCCACACAGGGTCTCTACGAGGGTAAGCTACATTGTAACCTCTATAAGGTGAATTATCATGTAGTTAAGGGGTTATACAGATCTTTTTGGGGGTAAATAAAGGAGGGTAAATTGGGTGAAAAGTGAAAGTTTTGTGGGAGTGAGTAACACAGGTGGGAGCAGATGGAGATAGGAGGGAGATATTACGGAGACATGGATAGGTTGGTGGCAATGCGAAAAGGACTAACAACATGGTCTAATTGGGTCCTTCGTTATATCAACTCGCCCCTCGCTAGAGTTTTCTTCCTCTCCGTCTCACCCACACACTACAAGTATGTCCCTCTCTCGTTCTTGTTTTTTCTTTTAATTTTCTAAGCTTAATTTTGATTTTGTATTCATTGTTATCTCCAAATTAGTAACTTACTTATGATATATATATATATATGAGGTTTGGGGTTTTGTGATGAGGTTAATTCATGTATAAGAACATGTGTTGATTATTTACAAATAAATTATATGAATCAACTTTATCACAAAACCCCAAATGTCATGTATGATATATATGAGTTAGATCTGACACGGTCTGCGCTATGATCTTAAAAACTTGGAGATAACAATGGATATAAAATAAATTCTACGTATGAAATAAAAAAATAACTACCAAAACGTATTTAATTAATAAAAATAACAAACATTGCTAAACATTTTTTTTTAACACAATCACAAACATAGCTAAACACATGCATTGAATCGAGGCTGTTGCTAGATCATGCCAAACTATATTAATTATATATAGGGCTTTCTAGTTGCTACCAAACTACTATCTAGCACTTTACATTGTGGCCTCATTTTCGCTAGCTACCCAAAAAAGATCTAGATGTAAGTAAATACGTGCTCATAACAATTGCATTACTTATTTCGTTAATGTATTAACGTTCCAACAAAAAGTAGTTGCTTATGGCAAAGATCTCCATTTCAGCATTTCAAAACGAGATTTTTATTTCTTGTGAAAAAGTTCAGGGTTGGTGGCAATGTGGGATGGATTTGACGGCTAAAAGAGAAAAACTTTTGCAGTATTGCATTATTGCATTATTTTTAACATTTGCACCAAAAAAACCTTTTGCATTACTAACTTTAGGAAAAAAGACTTACAAGGATAACGATGAGAATAGTCTGTTTTACATGAGTTGTGTGTTTCCAAATGATAGTCCATTTGTTAGTTATGCCAGTGAGAAAGCTTCTCCTCATTGCAACTTGCAGCTTGCAAAGCAAGATGATTTATAATCTACAACCAACATAACAATTAATGTTGTATCCTATCATGCCTATAATATTTAATAATACTGTTCCCTTGTTATAATTTTATAAAATTTAGTTTTTCTTTCTTTCTTAATATACATCAAATTGTCGAATTAACTTATTGGATTTCAAAATTGCATGTTTACATAAAAGCTAGAAAGTAAATATTGATTTATACGAACTTGATGTGAAAATGTGTTGCAGTCCAAATGAGTGGACTTCAGGAGCAAAAGCTTCAACGATAACTCAAGGAGGAAAAACCTGCTACGGTCAAACCACGCCGTATAGTGGCACATCGTACCCAACAAGCTCATACGTAGACCAGAAGAAAGTGATTGACGAAGTGGTGAAAGAGATGAAATCTCATGTCTCATTGATGGATATATCTATGCTTTCAGCTCTTCGAATTGACGGTCATCCTTCAATCTACAGTGGAGATCTCAATCCTTCTCTAAAGAAAAATCCTGATCGTTCATCTGATTGTAGCCATTGGTGTCTTCCTGGTCTCCCTGATACTTGGAACCAGTTGTTCTATGCTGCTTTGTTGCTTTAAGATTTGATTACCATTTATCAACCAAATGTATCAATTGAATTATAGTTTTGCTTTTTATTGTAAGTTGGTACGTTTAACCAAACATATAATTGTGATCCGTGAGGCTCTCTATCATACTTATTCACTGATTGTTGTTAAGAATGTGTCAGGATCTATTGAGAAAAAACATTAGTAATTAACAAAGTTCAGTATAGTGGATAATCAAAGTATTGTGTAGAGTTGTTGTTAGAGTTTATAGTAGAAGTAAGGTCTAAAGTTGTAGTTGTTAAAGTATGTGTAGTAGTAGAGAGAATCTACTATAAGTATGTGTGTTTGAGATTAACAGGAACTAGAAGCAATGTAGACAATTAAAGAAAAGTGTGTTCTCTCTTATCTCTAAGGTGGACAAGGTAAAAATCAAACAAAGAAAGAAAGAATGAGTGAAGATTGTGTTTAACGTGTAAACAAAAGAAGAAAAATATAGAGTATCTATGATGATACAAAACACGGAGGAGACAACCCGAAGTGAAGAAACAAAGAGAAGCTGAGAAAACAAAGTACAAGAGAAACAAAATATATTAAGAGGAAGTTCAACAGCTGGAGACGAACAGCACCAGCCAAACTACTCAACCCTAGTCTGAAGTACGTTCTTATGGCACATTTCTATTTAAAATACGTATTATTAAGAAGACAAATTTCAAGACAATTTGAAGGTGAACCAACAGATTACGAATTTACGATATTTAACCAAAAGAATAAGAACAAAACAAAAACAAACGGTTGAAGTAAAATAAAACGGTGTACAATACAATAACTTAAAAACTTATAATTAACAGTCAACGAATATAATAATCTTATGACCAAGTCCAATCGTAAAAGTTGGGGTCTTAATGTGACTCATTCCCAAGCTAAACATAAACAGTATTTGAACACAATCAGACAATCATACCTTTACTGACTATTGTTATGATTCAAAGTTCAAACTAATGATTATTCAACTCATGGCAATTTGCTTATAATGATGGTATATATACGTGATTGCGTTTGAAAAGTACATGCAGAACCCATCTAATTGTCTACAGTAGTAGATAGATTTCGTGAACGAGCGAGGGAATAGCTAAATCATATATATGTGCAAATAAATGCTATGTTATTTAGTTATGCTTGTTGAGATAAATTACTATTAGATAGATTTTGGATAGTGGAGGAATTTTGAGATAATTTATTTATGGTTATTGGGATTCGGGCTTGCTCTTTCGACGGTATTCGTGCTTGTTAAGGGTGACTGTTGCCGCCATGAGTATCCCTGCTTGAATTAAGTGGATTTTCGCTATTTTGTGGTTGTAGGGGCTCTGGTTCATGGAATCGGCTTCTGCACAAAATACTGCTTTATTTGCAACAACAACAATTCAATTTTCTTTTTCTTCTATTCGTCTTCAGATTTTGTTTCTGAACTCTTCTCCATTCATCAGACTACAAAACCATAAATATCGCTTTATATAGTGTTATTTTTCCAACGAATACAATTTATAAAAGAAAAATCTATATGTTATTAAAAACATTATTAGTGATAAAATATTCTCTGGAGTATCTCCTAAACATAGTTTTATTATAAATTAATTTGATAATTAACTTTCAACTAATAAAAGCCTAAAACTAATCACAGTGAAAATTTTACAAAAGTATCTCATGATTTTTGTAAAATTTGTTAAATCAGAATAGTTTCTCTTCATCTTTTTCTGTTTTTTCCTTTTTCTATGTTTTTAAATTAGATATTTTTTAGAAACTACAAGTAATAGTTGTGACAACTCGTACAAAAGAATTTCACTGTTAAGGAGACTTGTTAAATTAGAAGACCTCGTATGAATTGTGATAACTAATTTCACAACAATCATCAAATGGAAGCCAAGAAAGGAAGAAAGAAACAAATCAAGAAGACTCTTCCGAGTCCTCAACGGTCACTTGCTAAGAAGCTGCGCTGCGACCAGCCCGAAAAATAAATTCATCCAATCAAATTGCAACTTGTAGCCTCTAAAGGGCCCCAGAAACGGTCCTATAATTTGTCTTCATTCATTATTTAGTGAAAATGAGTTGAAAAAAGGTGGACAGTTATCGATCAACACTTCTTTAACACAGATACGTTACCTAGTAGAAACGCCACATGTCCAGATTGTTGTTTATTTCCTTTCCTTTTAGACGTGTTTTTGACTCAACTTTAAATGTCCGTTTTACCCTCACAAATTAAAACAACAAAACTGCTTACTTTATATTCTTCTAGTTTTGGGGGAGGTGAATTACTGTCTTGTCCTACCAGATTCTCTTTTGGGGTTTGCTGTCTTTCCTTGAATTTTATGCTACAGAGACCTTTTCTTAATCCACTAGGCATAATTTGTTTCTATAAAACTAAAAATAAATTGTTTGAAACTTGAATGATTCAGTCTTTTACACAATTTATGTATTACTTTGGGAGGAAAGTTCCCCTATTTTACACAATTGTTTCACTAGGTTTTTAACGTTGATTGTGTTCTTTTATAAATGTTAATTTCGGTAAAAGTAAAGAAATGATATAAAAATTAATATTAGATTTATATCCAGTCAATTTTACACTAAAAAATTATCTCAAATATTCATCATTACATACATTTATTTATCTGTTTGTAAAACATAGCTTTATAAAATAAAATCACCAAAATCAAAAGAAGTATTTTCAAACAAAAAATAAAATCAAAAGAAGTACAGTATAATTATTTTTCTTCCTTTTTAAAAAGATCTGGTCAACAAGAGCAGGATTCTATTTTAGCTTATCTGTTTCCTCAGAATAATATCCTTTTTGTAGAAAGTTAAAGGACACACGCAGCCGTAAATGGAGGAATGGAAGTTGCAAGAGGGGCGTATACGTCATTTTGAAAGTCAATGGAATAGACTAAAGAGAATTGCTCGATAAACACGGACTCAATTATCATTATTCATTCAACAATTCACACCTTCTTTCTCCTTTATATTTAAACCTCTCCTCCTCTCTCTCTCCCCTTAAAAAAAACAGAACAGCAAGGAAGACAAAACAAGCGAGACAGATCAATCTTCTTCAACATAAACATTCTCAACAGAACCATGTCGTGTTCCATCGCCGTCTGCAATTCTCCGGTGTTATCTCTTTTCTGCAACAACAAAGCTTCTATCCTCTCTTCGCCGCATGAAACCGTTTCTCTCACTGCTTCTTCCCCTAAATCTCCGTTTCGTCTTCGTTTCAAGAGACCACCGACCGGACTCGCTCCTGCGCCGTTAGTCCTCGGGTCAGACTCTGTTTCCACGCAGTCTCCTCCCGGAGGAGTTTTGAAGAGGAAACGGCCCACGAGGCTCGATATACCGATTGCCACCGCGTCGGAGATCGCGGTTACAACGCTCAGGAAGGAGAGCAGAGAGGTGGAGAAGATAGGAGATGGTTACTCTGTTTACTGTAAGAGAGGAAGGAGAGAAGCTATGGAGGATCGCTTCTCCGCTATAACCAATCTCGAAGGAGATCGCAGACATGCGATATTCGGAGTTTACGATGGTCACGGAGGAGTCAACGCGTCTGAGTTTGCGGCCAAGAACTTAGACAATAACGTTTTAAAAGAAGTGGTTGGTTGTAATAAGTCTGACGTGGCAGACGCGGTGAAACGCGGTTACTTGACCACAGACGCAGCGTTTCTCAAGGGGAAAGACGTTAAAGGCGGTTCTTGCTGCGTCACGGCTATGCTCAGAGACGGGAACCTCGTGGTCGCCAATGCTGGTGACTGTCGCGCCGTTATGAGCGTGGGAGGCGTCGCGGAGGCTCTTTCTTCCGACCACCGTCCCTCTAGAGATGATGAGCGGACAAGAATTGAAACCACGGTGAGAATCTCAACTTTTTAGTCGAGTTTCTATTTTTAGTATACAACGTTTGATATATATGGAAAGTAGGGTTTCTAAAAATAGATTAATTGTTTTTGCAGGGCGGATATGTTGATACGTTTCGTGGTGTTTGGAGGATACAAGGATCTTTAGCTGTGTCGAGAGCGATAGGTGATGCTGATCTCAAGAAATGGGTTATAGCCGAACCAGAGACGAAGACGTTAAGAATCGATGAGGAGCACGAGTTCTTGATCTTGGCATCGGATGGTCTATGGGACAAAGTGAGTAACCAAGAAGCAGTAGACATTACTCGTCCCTTCTGCTTAGGAATTGAGAAGAAGACATTGTTGTTAGCCTGTAAGAAGCTTGTCGATCTCTCAGTTTCACGAGGATCATCGGATGATATCAGTGTGATGTTGATCCCTTTGCGCCAGTTCATCTAGAAAGAGAGATAGAGATTTTTAGAGGATTTTCTTTAGAAATTGAAGGGCGTCTTGTGATTTTTGCTTTATTTATAACTTTACTAATCATTTATTCTTTCTAACTTAGCGAAAAGCTTAGCTCAGTGTGGCCTATGTACTTGTATGAAGCATTGGTCCAGTTAATCTAGTTATCAGTTCATTATTATTATTTGCCCTAAGTGTATAATACTATAATGTAGATGTAATCTAATTTCAAGAATGAAGAGGGCCAAGAGGCCATTCGGTTTAAAAATTCTTGCAAATTCACCAACATTGGGCCAAACAGAAAACCAAATAACCGATTGGGAAAATTTCCAAAATAGCACATTTCTAAATTTATGTCACAAAAATAGCCCTCAAAAAATAGAATCACCAGAATAGCATTTTATCTTTTGAAAAATTAATTTTTTTTTTTATTTTTCAAAATTTGAAATCTTATCCCAAAACCCAACTCCCCAACTCTAAACCCTAAACCCTAAACTCTAAACCCTAAACCCTAAATCCTAAACCCGAAATCCTAAACCGATCACCCCTTAACTCTAAACCCTAAACCCTAAACCCTAAACCCCATCCCTAAACTCTAAACCCTAAACCCTAAACTCTAAACCCTAAACCCTAAATCCTAAACCCCACCTATTAACTCTAAACCCTAATGTCTAAATTAATTTATCATTGGGGTATAAATGTATATTTATCTCTTTTGATAAAACATTAAGTGCTATTTTGGTCATTTTTATTTTTAAATGCTATATTTGTGACAAAAAAAATTTTAGTGCTATTCTGATTATTTTCTCTGACTGCAGTTATTTGCACACATGAAGTTTAGTTTTGATCAACTGGGCATGACGTTCAAGATTAAAACTGCAATGCAAGTTTGGTTTGGAAGCCGATAGCATTTACATGATCGTAAATAGCAGTTGACTTTTATCATGATGCATTTATTGTATAAAGTTTTTGATATGAATAAATGTAGCATTCATTCAAAAAGGTTTAGTTTTAATCTTCAATTGTATTTGTATCTCAACCAGGTCCGGCCCTGAAACTTGTGAAAACATTTGGGCCGGAAGCTTGAAAATTTTGGGGAGGAATAATTTTAAGAAAAAAAAGAAAAAAAGAGTGTAGTTGCTTAGGTTAATTACCATGTAAAAAAATTTAAAAAACTTACATATTATACTTGTTTTGCCGGTTGAACTAATAAAATTTTTGGAAAAACAAAAGCTGATATTTTATTTAGTTTTAAGAAGGCCGGAAGCTAGTACTTCCCGCTTCCTCCTAACGCCGGTACTGATCTCAACTTGGTTTCATGCAGAAGCTAGAAAGATATGTTTGTTTTGTCTAGTTGTAACAGTCTTGTTAGATATTTCCTTTATTCATGTTTTCTACTTTCAATCTTGTTAGGACACTGAAACTACTATAAATCACCTAAGTAGTCATATTTATAGCAGACATATCCTAACAATGTTGTTGAATGTTAACATGGATAAAAGTCCCTTAACTTCCAATGCATTTTCATATCAAGAAGAGTGAGTTTACAATTGTTTTGTATCGGATTTTATCGTCTGAGAGAAACTATGAGACAAATCAAGCATGAATTACAAGTTGAAACAACCCTTAGAAGATTAAACATAGAGAAACAGTCTACGAGTTAAAATTTTTCATTATGAAAGGTCTAGAGCCGCTCTAAGAATTTGAAAGCTTGAAGCAAAAAATGTATATAGCCATGGGAGTTAAAAGGAGCTTGGACTCCCAAATCATAATACCCATTGTATAGACCATCACAACTAGACTACACAAATATTTTAATACTCAACGGCCTCTAAAATATATATGAATTGAAGCCACAAGCTAAAGCTTCCTTTTTGAGGACTTGATATCAGCTCTGGTATTTTGACCAAGAAAATATGTCCAAAAAATCACTATGATTATAGAATTTTGGGTTTCTAGCACAAATCAGAGGGGGTTTGACATGAGGTCTTACACAAACATTTATTACAAGTCTTAAACCCTCTACCATCAAACAAGTGTCTCTCCCTGTAGTAAACCACTCTCTCTTATAGTCTTTGATTGCTTTGTTGATCCAAAGTAACAAAAGTGACTATATTATAACTGATTATAACGTACACTGAGCACATTTTCCATATCCACATCTATAGTCACATATGTTACTCTGAATCATCATTATGAAATTGTCACGTACTGTATCATCGATATAAATCGCAAATTTTAAACATATGAAAATAAATAAATAAATAAATAAATAGAAAACCAAATTTGTGCGGTGATAGTGATTATGGACGTGGAGAAGGTCGATAAAGAATAAGGGGAACAAATAAGAAAAGAAGGATTGTGTTTGTGAAAAGAGGGTTGACAAAAAAAAGTGTTTGTGAAAAGAGGAAGAAGACAATGGTCAAAGTAAGAACGAACCAAACAACACGTGAAAGATAAACACATGCTTTTGTGTTGTAGGCGGAGAACACGTTGCTGTTTTCTGGTTTTCTAATGGACCCCAAAACGGCACGTCGTTGAACTTTTTCTCTTTGTTGTGTTTGTTCTAAAATTCTTATTTTACTTCACCAAAAAACTAAATCTCCGCCAATTTATACCATGATTATCGGTAAAACCCAAATAGGGTCCTTAAGAATTTTATTTTTTTTGTTTTCTCAAATAAAAAAAAATTAAAAAAATAAACCAATCGTGGACCGCCACGTATCGGTGGGACCCGCAAACAGTGCAAAAACTCTCCAAAGACCGATCTTTATTTGGTGATTTTGAAAACTGGTTTTAAAATTTTTGTGAGATCCACGCGTCAGTGGGACCCACATTTTGTCAAAAACCTCTTTTAAAATCCTGAGATATTTATGCTCTTAGCAGTTTAAACATAATTAATGGAAGTTTTTAGGGTGGAGTTATCAGCGGAATATAAGAAACCGTCTCTTAACGTTTAACTAAAAAAACTAAGAATCGGTTCTTAAATATCTTATTTAACAATCAGTTTTTAGTTTTTTTTAGTTAAAAGTTAAGATACGGTTTCTTATATTCCGATAAGAATCTCACCCTAAAAACTCCCATTAATTATGATCTTGAGTGTTCCGCGCACACACATCATGTGTTCCACCACTTCAATGTAACTAAACTACAAGTTTGGTCGCTTAACTTAGCTTCTATCTATCAAATTCATTTATATCACTGTTTTTTCTTCTTCCAAAAACATATTTATGAAGATGAAAGCCTAGCAAATAAACACCATGACCTACAAGATCGACATTGAGTTAATAACTAAAACCTACTTTACTTGTATTTTTTTCATATATTAATTTTGAAAAATTGAGGGTTTCACACCTATCTCATCTTATTACAAGTCAAAGTCTCTTTTTCATCTCATTTTGTACAAGACGAATGACGCATGAAAAGAAAAAGTTGCTGAATCAGACTTCTCAACAAATCCATAATTTAAAAATAAACAAGCATTAGAAAACATCAATAATATATACAAGTCACACTCCCATCGCATGCAATTAAATATTCTCGCTATGGAAGACAGAGTTCGTCCCCTACAACTGGCCAATGGTTGGTGTTTACTATCGATTCAAAACGTTAGAAGTGTTTTCTTTGCGTGTGGTCCCTCATTTTCAACTGTATATAAATTATAGTCTAGTATTTTTTAGTATATAAATTATTTACTCCTATAGTTACCCGTTCTGTAATTCATGAATTAATTAATGAATTGGAAGGGAGTCGTAGCCATACGTGCAAATAGTTCAAATTATATGAATCTTTTAATCTTTAATCCAAAATGCATTTGTCTAAAACTGTTTATCGTAAGGTTTGTTCACATTTAGAATTACTCGGTTACTTGTATGATTTGAAGTAATGTGCTCCACTGATCACTAATTAGATTGATCGTTTACATTGGGCGAAAATCTATCAAAACAATATACAAATTTGCTTACATTTATGTTTTAAATCATAGCTTTCATATTTTATTAATAATAATTTGCATACAATGCAGTTCTTTTTTTTGCATAACCATACAATGCAGTTCACACGACATTGTGACAGTCCATACCGCATCAACTACGCTTATAATGCTTCCACCGTCCAGATTCCTCAATTTTGTTTTGTTAAGATACTCATGATAACACACCGTTTACTACCGATCGGATCGTTATCCTTGTGATACGAAGATCAGTGTGCATGATCTTGAATAGATCCTATATAAAAAGTTGAAGATGATGTTGTTAGAGGTTTCTTCAGAGTTGCAATAACATAAGCATGTTGTATTGTCGGCCACCTCAGTTTCGAGTGTTTTCTGCTTCGTCTTTGTCTTCTACTCCCACGACACTTATCAACATAAACAGCAACTTATGTCTCTATTGTGTTTTGCTCTTTGCCATGCATCTTTAGTACCCAAAATACTATTTAATTTATTTAAAACAATTATTATAGCAAATCAACATAAATAAAATATTGTCTTTAAAATGTCAAACACTTCTGATTATTTAAGCCTTTTATAATTCTCTTAGTATATAAATGACCTAACTACTTTAATCTAGATCATACATATGTAGAGTCGATTTCGATAATATAAAAATACATTTAAAAGTTTAGTACCAACGAATGACATGGTGCACTTGCACTTGCATTGTCTAATATTTTGTATTCCAAGTGGATTGCTTGATCTGTAACTTGGTAATATGGTATGGGTCCGTTAAATCTCAAAATTTTTTTTATTTTTGGACTCTAATTGAAAGGATATCCAGCAAGTGTGGACCGTTAATTTAGTACTTCACGTTCACGGAAGGGCAGAGATCTCCCACAAGCAAACAATGCAAACTTATTTAACAACATATTATATATATATATTATCTTTAAATAGGATAATTGCGGCAGATTTATGTTTCTTCCAAAAGAAGTGACTTTTCTTAATAGGTAAATACCATAAGTAGATGGCAAGTGTATAAAAGTAGCAGAAGTATTCGTAACTTGATGTTTTGTCAACTCATGAATTAGTAACTAATCAGTAGCATATTAAAAAAATTATTTTGATGAACTTTTCTTCTTTGTCAAGGATCACGTTTGCTCAAGCATTCAGATTAAAATAGCATTTGTCTTTTTCATTCCATCAAGGATCACGTAAATAGCATTTGTCTTTTTCATTCCATCAAGGATCACGTTGAGTAAATTTCTCTGTTTTATTACCCAACAAAAGAACAAAAAGGGTTATTTAAAGTAGAGGTGGAGGACTGGAAGTGGTGAAGGCACGTCAATAGTGCAATCGTCTAACAAAAAAGTAAGTGAGTTCGGACAACTGGAGTCTTTGGTCCTCTATTGGAGAACGTGGACCAGCGATTTCGTGCCACGTAAGTTTCACCGAAGTACCCCACCAAAGATCTAGTTCATTTAGGTGCGGAAGTGATAAAGTCATGAACCTCTCTCTCATGTCTCATATCAACTTCTTTGGGGACAACTAACTCTGTTGATACACGCTTCTTACTGACTTCCAATTTTTATTCGGTTAGCTATTATTTTGAGAATCCCATGCTTCGCGTACTTTCAGTGTGCCGGTGTACCCTCGTCGACATTGATTGTTGACAATGTTTAAGCGGTTATAATAAGTTGGGGCAACGCTCAACGTTTAACGTTTAACGTGATACAACGCTCAAATATGGAGTATATATTTATACGATAGGACCAGTTCTGAATTTATGGGATTGTAAACAATTTTGTAAGAGTTTTAAAAAATATATTGTTTGGAGATTATATGTTCTATGTGTATTGAAATTTAGGACCAAAACTCATGGTTCATTGACATATATTGTCCAAGGCCGACTAGCTAACATGAAGACATGCATGCATCTTAGTGGCTTTTTATTAGTGCATTCGTTTATATCCCATTTGAATTTAAATGTGTTTTTTTCTTAATGATATAATATAAACTTTTTTTTATATGTTTTTGTTCGAGTGGGCATAAACTCAGAAGAATGCGTAATTCTATATTATTTTAGTATAATAATTGTAGATATAGCAAAATTATTATAACGAGATGTGTATTGGTATGTCAGAAAAAGTCGATAATTTGAAGCAGTCAATCGTCCAAACTACTTTCGTTATCAGACTTATTCACTTTTAGGCAAAAATAAAATTGTTTTACAAAAACTTATAGCGTTTAGATACCATCACATTTATAACTTTCTACATAATGTTTCTTTATCTAATTTCGAATCTGACATAATGTTTATTTATCTAATTTCGAATCTGACATAATGTTTCTTTATCTAATTCCAAATCTGACATAGTGTATTGTGTTGTGTATATATCTGCAAGTTGTTAAAGAAAGGCAATTATAGTTGATTGTCATTTTTGTTATGAAATAACTTATAATTTATAGTATCGAGAAGTTTAAATAAGAGTAGAATTTAATACCCGTAGGAAGCAAATAACACTAATATGAGGGAGATAGTTTATTATAAGAAAGAAGAAGAAGATGTAATGGTTCTTTGATTATAAACTCTTGTTCTTGTTTATGGTGTACAAAAGAGTGAGATGAGTGATGGTATTTATAGTGAACAACAATACATAAAATAACAAAGATAGTGCTTAATTTGGTAAATGAGTGGGTGATCATAGTGTTTGATGAGTAGATGATCATAGTGCTTGAGTTGGTAAAGAAGTGGATGATCATAGTGCTTGAGTTTGGTGAAGAAGTGGATGATCATTTCAATGCTTAATTTATAACACTCCCCCTTGATCATCCATCTTGTATTACGTGGTGCCTCGTTAAAAACCTAGTCATGGAAAACCCAATGGGAAAAACCGTAGTAAAAGTAAAAAGAGTACAACTACGTAAGCTCCCCCTCGAATGAGTAGTCATAGAACCTTTAGAACAATGATAGATTTTCATCTCTCAAATTGTAACATTCTCTTTGGTTGTCTATCTTTTGTATGTTCTTTGTTGCCTCGTTAAAACCTTGTCATGGAAAAACCCAGTGGGAAAAAAAAAAACCATGATAAGGAAAAAGAGTACAACCACACTTACTATCATATTTCTTTCTCTGGAAATAATATCTTCAGGATATGCATTCCAATCAACTCTCTTCAGAGAATTAAGCTTAAGAGAATAAACTCTATTCATTTCTATTATGATATCTAGGGCCTTTAGACTTCTTGTCCATAATTCTCTTTTGACTTAGACAATAGTTTATTGGTCTATTTGGATTTCAAACCAAATTTCTTACATATAATTGTATAGAAATTCGTCTCGTACATACGAATTATTCATTTGTAACTATAGAAGTTACTATTATGATTTTCTTTCTTTTCATATGAAATTACATCTTTCAGTAATGAAAAAGATTAATAATTTTCTTAAATAACACTCTTACGTATGGTATTTCAGGACCAAACATATACGAGCGTCTTAAATAAAATACTTTAAGGATCTTTATGATAACATCTCAGTTTTAGATCTCCAGTTTAGAATACATAAAAATAATATAGTATTGTCAAGAGTTTTCTTTCAAAATATAATTTTTCTATAACTCTTCAGGAGTTTTGATTATATTCAAATCATGATTCTATTGATTTATAATCTCTTGATAAATACAAATGGATACATTTGTTAACCTTATAATATTTCATATATCCCATAAAATAGTTTGTTTCAATTCGATCGAATATGCAGAGTTCCCGGGAACATGATTTTGATATCATCAATCCTTCATGGATTATACTTTCAGGGATTAACATTTTTCAAGTGGATTGTTTCATTCAAGTTCTTCCTTTATTACCAGACTATAAGAAATTTAAAACTAGTTGCATCTACCACATGAAATTATGTCTCTTCACAATTAATTTCATATTGATCATTCTTTGTGTGTAACGGTTCATTTACATCTCACTTGTTTTACACCTTTTAGTGTATGGACTACTGGTCCAAATACTTCTCTATTTCACAAGAAGTTTATATCTTTGTCTATTGCATCTTTCTGATTTGGCCAATCATTTCTTTGTGTACACTTTTCAATAGACTTTCTTTCATGATCCTCTTTCTCATTTATTATATCAACTGCTACTTTGCATGTATAATATCATCGACGTCAATTTTCTTATCGGTTCCATTTTGTTTCGTACATGACATAACTTATTGAGATCTCTTCATTTGTCTCAGGTACCTGAATTTTCGTCAGTCATGTTTAATTTCTCTTCTGGAGATCATACAAAACTATATTGCCTCGTTTTGACCATTATCAATATATGCTCCTTTTCATTTACGAGGATTTATCTTGGGAACCAATCTGTCTACCACGCTGCAGGCGTGACTAGCAGTTTGATATTGTTCTTGTAAAACATTTATTTTTATTGGAGCATTTACAACTGGTATATGTGACTTGATCACTATATTTATATGGGTTGTGTCTGGCAACTGCTTTAGTAAGTTTTGAAATGAATTATCTTTTGGACTTCTATTTCACATTGTGTTTAGCCCGAGGATCAATGATAATTCATTTCAACTTATTTTCTTTTCCAGCTGTTTATTTTCTCCCCCTTATGTTGGAAGTACTAACTCACTTTTAGAATTCATGTATAGCCTTACTTATATTTTTCGGGGATGGCTCTGGATTCTTAAGTGTCAATAGAGATTTATATCCAACATATATTTCCAACCTCATTTGAAAACACATCTTCATTTGAAGCTCTGTGGCGGAGCAACATCCAACATTCTTAGATGAAAATGATTGGTTTCTGATTCTATACCAATGATGGGGAGAACTAGTGAATATTTATTGGCTTGATGCGATCCAGTGTTGCTCAAAATGTTTAGCACTTATCTCAGTGAATGTGCTATAGTCGTTAAAGACTTTAAGAAGTGAATTCACCAATAAAAATGCATAGTGGGTGATCAGTCCACTAACATCTTCGTTATTTATGCCAATATCTTATTTTGGCTGGTGAAAACTATATTACCTTTTTATCTTATGGGTAAGCAACATATGTCAAATCATTCGGAAGAATCTTCTGGTTCTTATATGACTATGCATATGACCTTTAAGTATATATTCGCATTATTAATGAACCAAAATGGTCTAACTGATTCATGCCAAATGTAAACTTCTAGTTTACTATACATTTATCTTCATTATACTAATCTTTGTGTAGTACAATATATAAGAGGCTGTAGATATTTTCTCTAAAATACTTATACTGCTTTGAGAATTATTTCTGATTGAAATGTATATATCATTTCGTTTGCTTATTGTCTCAACATAAGTGTCTCAAAATCTTACGGATTTACTTTGAGAAAAATTCATTAATCTTAGTTTTAGTGTAAACATAATCTTCTAGATGTTTGACTTATCATAAAAAGTGAGATTCTTTAACTCTTCCCCTCGAGAGTATAATACTACAGGTTTATCAATCTCGAATGTATCTCATTTTCTTAATCAACAACATATCCTACATGGGTTATGTATTTTTCGTAAATCCTTTTAACTTTTGATACTTATAAAAATACAATACCTTAATAACTTTAAATTGCACTCTTAAGAACTTTAAATTAAATTTTTATGTGCAGTAATACTATGTATACTTCTGGAGCATCATATATATCCTCTTTTTAAGCATTCTATAAGTTTTACTACCTTGTATTGTACACACAATAAATTTTCTTTCATCTTCAGATGAAGTCATAATTTCTTTTCTTTATTACCATGTTTATTTTCTCAACTTTAAGTGAGAGTATGAGTTCTATAAAGAAACTCTTTGGACCTTGACCTCATTTATGCTCACGTCTAAAACCACTATTTATGAGTTTTTTAAATGTCATATTCTCTTCAGGAGAATGAATCATAATCAACTAGACGTGATTTATCAATAGATATTTTTCAATATATATGCATCATAAAAAAAAATTTCTTGAAGAAATTTTACTTTTAAACTTAACATCCAACATAGTTGGCTTTATTTACAGACTTCGGGTCTTGTAATCTTTAAATGCAAAATACAAAATGAGCTTTAGGTAATCACTTCAGGTGATAATACCTTTTTTATATATATTATCTTCCAAAACTTATGGATCTTTTAGAGTCAAGCTTTAAACTTAAAATCCTCAATATAAATGGTAATAAAATCAAAATATTTCAAATATATATAAATATGTATTAACAAAGGTGTCTTATTATATCAGAAAATAAATAAAACTTTCATAGTAATTATTATATAGACTATATTATTACTCTCATGCTTTTTAACAAAGTTTAACCTATCAATCAATTTAATGAACAAATTTATATCACTGCCAACTTCATGCAAATTGATTTATCTAATCAAGTTTGTTAAACTTGTATATAAAGCATAAAAATACTTATCTTATAAACAGAAGTATATCGGCGATGAAAGTTTCAGCTGTTCACGTTTCTGAATTGGCTGATAATTTGTACATATCTTTCCGAGAGAATACACAATCCTGAAAACTTTAAATTTTTGCTCATATAAACATGGCCATTACATTAGTAAATATCAACATATAATCCAAATTCTTTTATGATATTAGACCAAAGACTAATCGACCACAAAACTAACCGATTACAAATAATTTCTTTTATGATGTAGACCATGAATCATAAAGTATGTTTCCTTAATACCATTAAACCATGAAGCATATTAAAGTATAATAAGCAAAATTTAATTCATCAAATAACTATTATTCTTACATATAGACAAGCGTTGATATATATATATATCATCGTCTAAAATGACTATATATATATATATATATTTAGAATTTCGCAATTTTAAAATGAACCATTTATTATGAACTTCATAATTTAAAAACCGTTTACATTAATCATACAAGCAATTACAAGGAGAAGCGATGTAAAGAAAATTAAACCGATAATCATCTTAAATTCACTCGGAGTAAATTCTCCATCGAATAAACCATAAATAGAAACACAAATAAAAATGGCACATAAAAACAAAAGTGCGCGAATCATCTTTCTTGAAAAATCGGAGGAGAGCGATTTTGAAATTTTTGAGAGAAGATGAAATGTTTTGGATGATGAAATGAAGTGAAAATGAGTTGTATTTATAGATGAAAATTACTGTTCATAACCGTTGGAGAAAGGGGAAATTTTTGAAAAAAATTCTTTGTGACCGTTGGGGTTAAATCGAGTGCACCAAAAATTAGTCCGAAAATATCGTATTAAACGGTCAATCAAATCTATAAAATTTCATAAAAGTGAAAAATTATGACAATGAAATATTTATGTTATATGACAATAAATCATGCGACGGCTCAGCCGATCAATGCAGAATAATAAATAAATTATACGGCGGCTCGGCCGACCAATTAATAATAAACAGAATATAAGGCGGCTCAGCCGACCAATAAATAATAAACAGGATATAAGGCGGCTCGGCCGACCAATAAATAATAAACAGGATATAAGGCGGCTCGGCCGACCAATAAATAAATTAAATTACTAGTAAATAATATAGGCGGTATTCCGGCCATTATAACATGATATAAATAATAGTAGAGGCGGTATACCGACCATTATAACAGGGTATAAATGATACAAATAAATTTTACCGAATTGCAGAGTGATCGTGCTGATAACGTGTTATGAAATAACTTATAATTTATAGTATCGAGAAGTTTAAATAAGAGTAGAATTTAATACCCGTAGGAAGCAAATAACACTAATATGAGGGAGAGAGTTTATTATAAGGAAGAAGAAGAAGATGTAATGGTTCTTTGATTATAAACTCTTGTTCTTGTTTATGGTGTACAAAAGAGTGAGATGAGTGATGGTATTTATAGTGAACAACAATACATAAAATAACAAAGATAGTGCTTAATTTGGTAAATGAGTGGGTGATCATAGTGTTTGATGAGTAGATGATCATAGTGCTTGAGTTGGTAAAGAAGTGGATGATCATAGTGCTTGAGTTTGGTGAAGAAGTGGATGATCATTTCAATGCTTAATTTATAACAATTTTGTAGTTCTAAGCTAAAATAAAGAAAAAGTTCTATGTATATGATTGGCTATTACGTGTGTCATTTAAGAATAGTACTTGATTGGTAGATTACCACCGAATATTCCATGTTTGAAGGCGTATTAACTCGGGTCAACAAAACAAAAAATAAAACTAACAACGCACAACCAACAACAAAAGTCAACAGAAAACAAACATCCGAAAATCAATCGACACGTTTAGTTAGTTTGCCGTTCCCACGATTCGTCGGAGAGATCTCATCACTTGTCGACCCTAACCAAATGGCCTCAGCAGTAAATCAAAACAACCAGTTTATTTGTTGAATATTTTTATAAAGTTAAAAAGAAGTGTTAAAAATGAGAGCCGCTGACTTATCCATTTTACCATATTTGGGGAAACGAATCAACGGACCCGATCAGACGGTAGCAACTTGTTTCTTGTGTTGATAAGGATAATATGGAAAATACTCGGTTTCTTTCGGAACATCCCGAGAACTTCTCCAAGTGTGTCGTATTGACGTCATCAGACCGTTTTTCTGATTATCCATCCATATGTCTGATTTAAAATATAATTAAACATGTGGTAACGTTATTATTTAATTTTTGAATGTTATTTTTTATAACTTTTAAATTTATGTCAAACCTTTGTTATTGGTTACATAATTTATAAACGAATTAAGGTTATGTGTTATTCATTCATAGATATTTACTAATATATTTTATTACACAATAAAATTGTGTGGATTTGTAAAAATCTAAAACTCAAGTCCAAAACCAATTCTCCAAATTTATAAATTATCATTAAAATCTAAATTACACCCTTTAATGTTAATTTAGCGTTACTGAATCCCAAGTGGGATATTTTTTTTGTAAATGGCTTCACGATTTGAAAATTAATAAAGACAAAGTTGAAAAGAAACGTCCACGTCAGAAATTATAAAAATGCCAACTTTATTTCTCGTTCACATTTGGCACTTCAACACAGGTATAAATACCGTCGTGTGTCCTCGAGAATTTACACACGAAAGTTAGTTAGCAAACCAAGCAGCACACATGGAGAAACAGAGCATCACAAACACTTCTTCAACATTTCCTTGGATTCGAGGTTCTTACATCGGAAGGGGATGTTTCGGAACAGTAAGCAAAGCCGTGAGCAAAATCGACGGTAGAGTGTTCGCCGTGAAGTCGGTAGACCTCGCCGCGTGTCTTCCTTCTCAATCCGAGTCCCTCGATAACGAAATCGCAATCCTCCGCTCTCTCAAGCCCCACCCGCACATCGTGACGTTCCTCGGAGACGACGTGTCTAAAGAAGGGACGACGTCGTTTCGGAACCTCCACTTGGAGTATTTACACGAAGGTGACGTGGCTAACGGTGGAACCATCGTTAACGAAACGCTCCTCCGCCGTTACGTTTGGTGCCTCGTCTCCGCTCTCCGTCACGTTCACTCTAACGGAATCGTCCACTGCGACGTGAAAGCGAAGAACGTCCTCGTCGCTGACGGCGGAAGGTCCGTTAAGCTGGCGGACTTCGGATCGGCGGTCGAGTTGGAGAATCCGACGGTTGCGATCGCGCCGCGTGGCAGCCCGCTCTGGATGGCTCCGGAGGTTGTCAGGAGAAATTATCAAGGACCGGAGAGTGACGTGTGGTCTCTCGGCTGTACGGTCATCGAGATGCTCACCGGAAAGCCAGCGTGGGAAGATAACGGTTTCGAGTCGCTGAGTCGAATCGGGTTTTCGAGCGAGTTGCCGTTTATTCCGGCTGGAGTCTCCGAGCTCGGCCGCGATTTCTTGGAGAAATGCTTGAGACGAGATCGGAGTCAGAGGTGGAGCTGCGATCAGCTTCTCGATCATCCGTTTCTACGTCAAGATCAGCACTCGGTTTTAACTACCGAGTCGTCTCCGCGTTGCGTATTGGACTGGGTCAGTTCCGAGTTCGAGGAAGAAGAAGAAGAGAGCGATGTGTCTAGAGATACGGTTTCAGCGGTGGCAAGGATAAGTAAATTAGCGACGAGAGTAGGTGCAATTTGGGAATCAGATGGTTGGATTGAGGTTAGAAGCGACGCTTCCGAAGAGTTAGCGGCAAAATGGGAATATCCGGTTTCAGCAAGGGCAGAATTGCAATTAAACATATCAACGGTGTCTACTGATGATTCTGTTTCACCGTCGGGAAGTGAAGAATCGGCGTCGGTGGTGACGTGTGAACTAATGTTGGTGTTGTTATTGGTGGTAGAGGATATTCAAATATATGCCACGTTTTGCATTAATATTATTGTTCGTATGCTATGTTGTTGTTGTTGTTATTATCATCAAAGTAATAATAAGAAATTTGCGGAAACAATCTCTTTCATTCTCAGCCTTAACTTTTTGTTCGGTATTGCATGTGATTCGGATCGGTCTATCTGTCTCGTTTACGTGGTGAGATGAGTGTCCTAACTCTCAACTGTTACCTCTTTTTGTTGATAACTCTCATTTACACACAACCCAATCTTGGTCTGGTAGCTTCTTGACCAATATATTGGATATCGTTATGGATGAACTAGGACCATGCAATTAGTATGATTAGGCTTACTAAACGTAAGTGATTAGGGTTCAACATGAAATTGTCAGCATAACCTTAATGTAGTTGAAATGGTTAGGTCAAATATGTCGATGTATACTATAAACTTTGATCAATGTTAAAAATAAAACAAGCCACAAATAAGGAAATAAGGTGGAGAAATGGAAGATGACTATGATGAAGTGGTGGCCAATGTTGGCTTACCAGTTACCACAAGTTTTCAATGTGGTTTTAGGTATCAAGTACCAACATAAATTATACGCTAAAATTTAAAGAATATTCCACTCACTTCTTAAAAAAACTCCTTTAGATTTTCTTGCAATACTTTGCTTCACTTTTTAATGGATAGTTGTAGTTAAATTATATGTTTCTGCAATTGGTTATCCTCCCGTAGGAATACTTGATTTTAGCTTCCTACGATTTTATAACAATAATCTTCTCTCTTTTTTTTTATTGAATATTAAATTTATTGATCAGAATAGAAAATTTACAAGACAGGGAATGTGTATTTTAGCTTAGGAATTTACAAATAATGAAAGAATATGCGACTGTTCTAGTTATATATGAGCTCACTTCGAATAACCAACGCCTACGCAGCCCCTCCACAGTGGCGGACCCAACAGTTATATTAACATGTGTCATAATTTTCTTTTTAAAAAAAATTCACAACAAAAATGTTAAATGGAGGGTTAAGACCATGATTAACCATAGAACCCCATTTGGAGTTCTTAATGAGTATTTTAGTAATAAATATAGATTAAGAACTTTTGTTAAGAAACATTTAGTTTAATTGCTCCAATGGTAGGTTCTTAAATTAAGGGTTCTTAAAAAAAAAAAAATTTTTATTAAACATAAATATTTTATGATCACCCAGACTAGAGTTTGCTAGTATGCTCAGATTCACTTGTCCCATGCAAATAGTCTATTCTTGTCCTACACATTCCCGTTTTACAAGTCAATTACTTTAACTTCTACAGTTTCAAAGAGATGAAACTTGTTGAGTTACAGAAGAAGCAGAGGCTTTACCTCGGGTTTGGAAGCAAGAATCTCCTCAAATTGTTTCAAGAGTGCTGGTGGGGACAACCGATCAATCTCAGCTCCTAGTATAGCAATTGGCACCTTCCCACCTGCACCAAACCATTAGGCGAGGCATGAGACTCATGTAACCATGTTTATGCGAGGAATACAAGATGAAAATATCTATGTTATCAAAGTACCAATAATCGCTTACCCTTGATATTATTGACCGTAATAAAAGAAGGATGAAGCAGAATAGCTGCTTGAACAAGCTCTTGCTTAGACAATTCCACCACCACTTTCGCTGGAGATCCACTAAGAGAGATAAGGAACATGCATTAGACACTTCCAAATGTTAGTATTGAAAGATAAGAGAGTGTCACATATTTTGAATACTCTTTTTCACAAATCAAGCGAAATGAGTAAACTTTACCAAATCAGGATCATCGATTTGGAGAGCAGTGTTGATCTCGGAGTCAATCACGCGGAGAAGCGATTGCTCGGAGCTCATCCGATCAATAGCCGTCGAGTAAAGGGCAAAAGGACTAAACAGAGATGGGTTGCAAGCTAGAGACGGACGGTTAACAACAGAGGAGATGGATCGGATTCGAACCATCTGATTACCATACACGGAAGCTAACCTAGAAGCTGACCTGCGTACGCACCAAATGAAAGCCATGGCACCGGAACAGTTACGCCGACGTTCCCATTTCTCTTGTTGGAGTGGTGAATCGAGGAGAGATCAACTGAGGAAGAGATGGAATGAGACTCAATCGTAGAACTCATCCTTCAGGAGAGAGAAAGAGAAAACCAAACTCTTCTTCTTCTAACACGTGTGCCCAAGATCCGCTTCTTCCTCCCCTTAATTAAGAACCAGCTCTTAAGGTATTTTCTATTTTTCATTTACTTTAATTACAATTATATGCTAAGAACCTCCTTAAGAACCACGGTTAATCCTGGTCTAAGGGGTGTCAACCCTTTAGCAAATACCCGTTGGATTACTAGTAAATAATATAGGCGGTATTCCGGCCATTATAACATGATATAAATAATAGTAGAGGCGGTATACCGACCATTATAACAGGGTATAAATGATACAAATAAATTTTACCGAATTGCAGAGTGATCGTGCTGATAACGTGTTATGAAATAACTTATAATTTATAGTATCGAGAAGTTTAAATAAGAGTAGAATTTAATACCCGTAGGAAGCAAATAACACTAATATGAGGGAGAGAGTTTATTATAAGGAAGAAGAAGAAGATGTAATGGTTCTTTGATTATAAACTCTTGTTCTTGTTTATGGTGTACAAAAGAGTGAGATGAGTAATGGTATTTATAGTGAACAACAATACATAAAATAACAAAGATAGTGCTTAATTTGGTAAATGAGTGGGTGATCATAGTGTTTGATGAGTAGATGATCATAGTGCTTGAGTTGGTAAAGAAGTGGATGATCATAGTGCTTGAGTTTGGTGAAGAAGTGGATGATCATTTCAATGCTTAATTTATAACAATTTTGTAGTTCTAAGCTAAAATAAAGAAAAAGTTCTATGTATATGATTGGCTATTACGTGTGTCATTTAAGAATAGTACTTGATTGGTAGATTACCACCGAATATTCCATGTTTGAAGGCGTATTAACTCGGGTCAACAAAACAAAAAAATAAAACTAACAACGCACAACCAACAACAAAAGTCAACAGAAAACAAACATCCGAAAATCAATCGACACGTTTAGTTAGTTTGCCGTTCCCACGATTCGTCGGAGAGATCTCATCACTTGTCGACCCTAACCAAATGGCCTCAGCAGTAAATCAAAACAACCAGTTTATTTGTTGAATATTTTTATAAAGTTAAAAAGAAGTGTTAAAAATGAGAGCCGCTGACTTATCCATTTTACCATATTTGGGGAAACGAATCAACGGACCCGATCAGACGGTAGCAACTTGTTTCTTGTGTTGATAAGGATAATATGGAAAATACTCGGTTTCTTTCGGAACATCCCGAGAACTTCTCCAAGTGTGTCGTATTGACGTCATCAGACCGTTTTTCTGATTATCCATCCATATGTCTGATTTAAAATATAATTAAACATGTGGTAACGTTATTATTTAATTTTTGAATGTTATTTTTTATAACTTTTAAATTTATGTCAAACCTTTGTTATTGGTTACATAATTTATAAACGAATTAAGGTTATGTGTTATTCATTCATAGATATTTACTAATATATTTTATTACACAATAAAATTGTGTGGATTTGTAAAAATCTAAAACTCAAGTCCAAAACCAATTCTCCAAATTTATAAATTATCATTAAAATCTAAATTACACCCTTTAATGTTAATTTAGCGTTACTGAATCCCAAGTGGGATATTTTTTTTGTAAATGGCTTCACGATTTGAAAATTAATAAAGACAAAGTTGAAAAGAAACGTCCACGTCAGAAATTATAAAAATGCCAACTTTATTTCTCGTTCACATTTGGCACTTCAACACAGGTATAAATACCGTCGTGTGTCCTCGAGAATTTACACACGAAAGTTAGTTAGCAAACCAAGCAGCACACATGGAGAAACAGAGCATCACAAACACTTCTTCAACATTTCCTTGGATTCGAGGTTCTTACATCGGAAGGGGATGTTTCGGAACAGTAAGCAAAGCCGTGAGCAAAATCGACGGTAGAGTGTTCGCCGTGAAGTCGGTAGACCTCGCCGCGTGTCTTCCTTCTCAATCCGAGTCCCTCGATAACGAAATCGCAATCCTCCGCTCTCTCAAGCCCCACCCGCACATCGTGACGTTCCTCGGAGACGACGTGTCTAAAGAAGGGACGACGTCGTTTCGGAACCTCCACTTGGAGTATTTACACGAAGGTGACGTGGCTAACGGTGGAACCATCGTTAACGAAACGCTCCTCCGCCGTTACGTTTGGTGCCTCGTCTCCGCTCTCCGTCACGTTCACTCTAACGGAATCGTCCACTGCGACGTGAAAGCGAAGAACGTCCTCGTCGCTGACGGCGGAAGGTCCGTTAAGCTGGCGGACTTCGGATCGGCGGTCGAGTTGGAGAATCCGACGGTTGCGATCGCGCCGCGTGGCAGCCCGCTCTGGATGGCTCCGGAGGTTGTCAGGAGAAATTATCAAGGACCGGAGAGTGACGTGTGGTCTCTCGGCTGTACGGTCATCGAGATGCTCACCGGAAAGCCAGCGTGGGAAGATAACGGTTTCGAGTCGCTGAGTCGAATCGGGTTTTCGAGCGAGTTGCCGTTTATTCCGGCTGGAGTCTCCGAGCTCGGCCGCGATTTCTTGGAGAAATGCTTGAGACGAGATCGGAGTCAGAGGTGGAGCTGCGATCAGCTTCTCGATCATCCGTTTCTACGTCAAGATCAGCACTCGGTTTTAACTACCGAGTCGTCTCCGCGTTGCGTATTGGACTGGGTCAGTTCCGAGTTCGAGGAAGAAGAAGAAGAGAGCGATGTGTCTAGAGATACGGTTTCAGCGGTGGCAAGGATAAGTAAATTAGCGACGAGAGTAGGTGCAATTTGGGAATCAGATGGTTGGATTGAGGTTAGAAGCGACGCTTCCGAAGAGTTAGCGGCAAAATGGGAATATCCGGTTTCAGCAAGGGCAGAATTGCAATTAAACATATCAACGGTGTCTACTGATGATTCTGTTTCACCGTCGGGAAGTGAAGAATCGGCGTCGGTGGTGACGTGTGAACTAATGTTGGTGTTGTTATTGGTGGTAGAGGATATTCAAATATATGCCACGTTTTGCATTAATATTATTGTTCGTATGCTATGTTGTTGTTGTTGTTATTATCATCAAAGTAATAATAAGAAATTTGCGGAAACAATCTCTTTCATTCTCAGCCTTAACTTTTTGTTCGGTATTGCATGTGATTCGGATCGGTCTATCTGTCTCGTTTACGTGGTGAGATGAGTGTCCTAACTCTCAACTGTTACCTCTTTTTGTTGATAACTCTCATTTACACACAACCCAATCTTGGTCTGGTAGCTTCTTGACCAATATATTGGATATCGTTATGGATGAACTAGGACCATGCAATTAGTATGATTAGGCTTACTAAACGTAAGTGATTAGGGTTCAACATGAAATTGTCAGCATAACCTTAATGTAGTTGAAATGGTTAGGTCAAATATGTCGATGTATACTATAAACTTTGATCAATGTTAAAAATAAAACAAGCCACAAATAAGGAAATAAGGTGGAGAAATGGAAGATGACTATGATGAAGTGGTGGCCAATGTTGGCTTACCAGTTACCACAAGTTTTCAATGTGGTTTTAGGTATCAAGTACCAACATAAATTATACGCTAAAATTTAAAGAATATTCCACTCACTTCTTAAAAAAACTCCTTTAGATTTTCTTGCAATACTTTGCTTCACTTTTTAATGGATAGTTGTAGTTAAATTATATGTTTCTGCAATTGGTTATCCTCCCGTAGGAATACTTGATTTTAGCTTCCTACGATTTTATAACAATAATCTTCTCTCTTTTTTTTTATTGAATATTAAATTTATTGATCAGAATAGAAAATTTACAAGACAGGGAATGTGTATTTTAGCTTAGGAATTTACAAATAATGAAAGAATATGCGACTGTTCTAGTTATATATGAGCTCACTTCGAATAACCAACGCCTACGCAGCCCCTCCACAGTGGCGGACCCAACAGTTATATTAACATGTGTCATAATTTTCTTTTTAAAAAAAATTCACAACAAAAATGTTAAATGGAGGGTTAAGACCATGATTAACCATAGAACCCCATTTGGAGTTCTTAATGAGTATTTTAGTAATAAATATAGATTAAGAACTTTTGTTAAGAAACATTTAGTTTAATTGCTCCAATGGTAGGTTCTTAAATTAAGGGTTCTTAAAAAAAAAAAAATTTTATTAAACATAAATATTTTATGATCACCCAGACTAGAGTTTGCTAGTATGCTCAGATTCACTTGTCCCATGCAAATAGTCTATTCTTGTCCTACACATTCCCGTTTTACAAGTCAATTACTTTAACTTCTACAGTTTCAAAGAGATGAAACTTGTTGAGTTACAGAAGAAGCAGAGGCTTTACCTCGGGTTTGGAAGCAAGAATCTCCTCAAATTGTTTCAAGAGTGCTGGTGGGGACAACCGATCAATCTCAGCTCCTAGTATAGCAATTGGCACCTTCCCACCTGCACCAAACCATTAGGCGAGGCATGAGACTCATGTAACCATGTTTATGCGAGGAATACAAGATGAAAATATCTATGTTATCAAAGTACCAATAATCGCTTACCCTTGATATTATTGACCGTAATAAAAGAAGGATGAAGCAGAATAGCTGCTTGAACAAGCTCTTGCTTAGACAATTCCACCACCACTTTCGCTGGAGATCCACTAAGAGAGATAAGGAACATGCATTAGACACTTCCAAATGTTAGTATTGAAAGATAAGAGAGTGTCACATATTTTGAATACTCTTTTTCACAAATCAAGCGAAATGAGTAAACTTTACCAAATCAGGATCATCGATTTGGAGAGCAGTGTTGATCTCGGAGTCAATCACGCGGAGAAGCGATTGCTCGGAGCTCATCCGATCAATAGCCGTCGAGTAAAGGGCAAAAGGACTAAACAGAGATGGGTTGCAAGCTAGAGACGGACGGTTAACAACAGAGGAGATGGATCGGATTCGAACCATCTGATTACCATACACGGAAGCTAACCTAGAAGCTGACCTGCGTACGCACCAAATGAAAGCCATGGCACCGGAACAGTTACGCCGACGTTCCCATTTCTCTTGTTGGAGTGGTGAATCGAGGAGAGATCAACTGAGGAAGAGATGGAATGAGACTCAATCGTAGAACTCATCCTTCAGGAGAGAGAAAGAGAAAACCAAACTCTTCTTCTTCTAACACGTGTGCCCAAGATCCGCTTCTTCCTCCCCTTAATTAAGAACCAGCTCTTAAGGTATTTTCTATTTTTCATTTACTTTAATTACAATTATATGCTAAGAACCTCCTTAAGAACCACGGTTAATCCTGGTCTAAGGGGTGTCAACCCTTTAGCAAATACCCGTTGGATTGATGACTCTGATACAATTTTAAATACAAAAACAATTGTTTTGATCATTTTACCTGTGTCAACTGACACCCCAAATCCTTTACTGGGTCCGCCTCTGCCAACGAATGGCCCCATGTAAATGCGGTGTCGAATCTGTTTGTCGATAGCTCGACTAACTACGTCCTTTGTTTATGATATTGCCAAATGACATAGCCAATACCTAGGTGGTAGTATAGTCGAGCGACACTTTTTCTTTTACGATTATGCAGGTATATATATATCAAGATAACCTTGTAATATTTCTTAGAAAGCTTCATAGTTAAAAAAAGATTTGCTAAGAAAGAGAGATAAATATACGTGTTGGCTCTTTCAATTTTGTACAAGTTAAGATGTTATTCAAGACAATTTTTGGGATATGAATTATACATGGATATGCCAAACAATCAAAATGTCGAATTAGCTCAATTTTATTGAATTCGTAGATGGAGGGTTTAACCGCTAGATATAGCCGAAGCTGATAAAAAAAATAGACAAATATGCTCTTTAAAGTTAGTTGTAACGATAAATAGCTAGGAGGCTTTGGATTCAGAGATATCCAACTCTTCAACCAAGCACAACTGGCAAAGATAAGCCGGAGAATTATCATCACGAAACCTGACTGCTTGCTTGCTAGAACTCTCCTAGGCAAGTATTGCCACAACATCTCCTTCCTCAAAGCGACGAAACCTTCAATCTCATCTCATGGATGGAAAGGGATTCTCTACGGCAGAGACTTACTGACCCAACACCTAGGAAAAGCCATAGGAGATGGTGAAACTACTAAGGTCTGGTCTGATTCAATTCGTGGATCAACACTTCATCTGATCTGATCCTTATTGGACCTGTTCTTCCCCAAGATCAAGACTTGATGGTCTCCAATCTCTTATCTAGAGAGACAAAAGAATGGAATAAAACTCTGGTTGAGAAGCTCTTCTCGGAATTAACAAAAAGCCATTCTCTCCATTCGACCAAATACAACATGCAAAGGGGACTCTTTCATCTGCACACAACAACAAACAAGGATTTATTCAGCCAAATCAGGGTACTATTCAGCACAAAGAGCAAAGCTTCAAGCGACAACCACCAAACTGGTGACACAGTCCTGGGACTGGCAGAAGTTCGTTTGGTCACCAAAGCTGCTCCCGAAGATAAAGATGTTTATGTGGCGCTGCTCTTTGAACAGCCTTCCAACAAGAGAAAATCTGCGAAAAAGAGGTCTACTTGGTCATACCCTATGCGCAAGGTGTGGAGCTGAGGAGACTCTGGAACACATTCTCTTCCTCTATGCACCAGCCACAGTAGTGTGAGATCTGTGCCCATGGACCGTTCCACTGGACCCTCTAACTTGCTCCTCCTTCAGAAACACCTTAGAAGTCTCCTTCACCAAGGTCAATCTGCCACTGATTGGAACACCAGCCAACATCTTTGCTTGGATTTGCTGGAGCATGTGGATCAACAGAAACCAATTCACCTTTGAGAGCAAACAAAACGCACCTCGAGATATCTTCTCCAACGCTATTGCACTTCTAAAAGAATGGGAATATGCCCAACCTCCACTCGCTCAAGCAGCAAACATCCCCCCACCGCAAATCCCGATCCAGATCTCATCATATGCCACCATCATCTGCTACTCCGATGCAGCTTGGAATAAGGATTCGGGAGAGGCGGGGTTAGCTTGGATCTTTACAAAACACACAGGAGAGGAAATCAGCAGAGGATGTCGTCATCACTATCACGTTTCGTCAGCGCTCATGGCGGAGGCTCTCGCGGCTCGAACTGCCCTGGACCACGCTCTCTCCCTCAACTTCACTATCATCTGGCTCAGATAAGCCTGTAAGAGGCTTATTCAAGCCATCACCACGAATCAACGATCGGTAGAACTCTTTGGGGTGCTAGCTGACATTGAATCGTCCATCGCTTCTTCTTTCATTGCTTTTTACACATCGTTTATTTCCAGAGCTTTTAATGAGCTCGCAGACAACTTAACCAATGGCTCTCTTTGTAACAAACTATCAATGTTGGGCTCAGACCCACACTAAATTTCTTTTCCTTTAATGAATTATCAGTTGATCAAAAAAAAAAAGAAGTTAGTTGTAACCTAGGTTGCATGGAAACGGAAAAGGATACGCGGAAACGAAACGTTTCGAAACGTGGAAACGTGATTTGTGTTTTTATTTGCTTTGGAAATGTTTTAGAAACTTATATATATATATATATATAATTGATTAATATGTGCATTCATTTGATTATGTTTAATATATTTTATAATACAAATAAATAGATAGCCATTCTATTTAATCATACGATAATAAAATAAATCATCATTAAGCATCAAAGTCATATAAAAAATTCAAAATAACAAAACCCAATACTTAAATATCAAATAGCTTAACTAAAATAAAAATCATAACAGAAAGTCAAAGACCAATAACATCATCTTCAGCCTCATTTTCATTAGCTCCATCAAACATGACCGCTTCCAACTCAGATTCATCAAGAGAAAGATCCTCAAACTCATATCTCCCAAGATTAGTCTCATCCAGTGAATCAAATTGATCACCTCCAACGTCCCACATATGATTGGGACCATCCTTGTATGCAAGACTTCTTCTAGATAGAAGACGAAGATTAGTGTGCACAAGAAGACGAAGATTAGTGTGCATAAATACCAAATCTTATGCTCTTTGCGGAGTAATCTTGTTTCTTGTTGCTGAATGTATAAAATTGTAAGTGCTCCAGTTCCTTTCACAACATGAAGAAATTGTTCTAATTTATTAAAATAACAAACTAATCCTTATATTTATTATTATTTATAGAAATTGTTCTAAAAAAAAAAAGAGTTTCTTAAACGTTTCCAAAACAGAATCGCGAGTTTCCAAAATAGAAATGTAAGTTTCCATTAAGTTTCCAAACTGAAATTTTTAAGAAACGAGTTTCCAATGCGTTTCCGCAAGTTTCCGAGAGATTCCGATTCCGAAACGTGAAACAGACCTTCAACGGAGTTTCCATGCAACATAGGTTGTAACGAGATTATTCAGTGAATATGTACTTATACGTATTTAATTCTTTCTAAGAGGCTAGTCGTATGATTTTTGTTTCATGCGAAACTTTGGTAACATCCTCAACTCAGAAGAAATATATTTCCATGAAACAACAACATGATCAAGACAATCTTAGGAATGACAATAATTGAGTTCTAATCCTAGTGAGTGAGATACTCTACTTGCGCAACAATGGAATTCTTAGAAACTAAAAAATTATCTTATACAAAAAACTAAATTACTCTACAAATCTACAAAAGTAAAGTAAAATTATGAAAATATATATAGTTTTTTTAATGCAAGAAAAGTACATGCTAAATAAAAATAAAGAGATGGATCAAAAGCGTTAAGACTAACATGGAAACTAATAGGAAGAATAGTTGGAAACCATATATGATTCATGCGGGGAAGGATGGCATTGTGCATTAACTCAATTTTCTTGAATTTGTAGGAAGAATTGTGCACATTAGTTTATAAATCTACCAACATTAGTTTCTACTTAACTATACAACTTAAACATACATTTTAATCGAGTTTAATAAATTCCAAAAAATGTAATAAAAGCTAATCTCCCCATAAAAATTAGCAAAAAAAGAAGAAGAAACTAGTCTCCATCCTGATGGTTGTTGAATTGAGGTCTGTGATATGGGCGATGAGAAGCTTACGAGTACCAGAGGTGGTTATAGCATCAGATTATCTTGAGATAGTGGAAGCTCAAAACTCACCACACCAACGGCCACTGTTCCGAGCATTACTTGAACAGGTTATGCATGCAGCTTAAAGGAACATTTGTTAATGTGGCGTTTGAGGCGGAAAAGTATTCAACGAACGGGATAACTCGTGACATTACTAAGAGTGTGCTGAAAGATGGACGATTCCGGTCAAACCTTGCCTTGGGAGGCCCATCATAGTAGTTGCATGATCGGATTGAACGAGAAACTGCTTGGAGCGACTATTGATTTTTACTTTTAGAATGTTGTCGCCCTGTGTTATCTATTTATATAAAGAACAGTTCTTTTCTCTCTTGTACTGCCAGCTAGGATCAAGGACAGAAAGTCGTTGCACGAGAAAGCCACACGTGTCCAAAACACCGAAACACATCGTTTGATTTGAGTGAGAATAACCCATGTTGGGCTTACGAAACAAACAAAATTGGACCCTTTAAGCCAATTTGGTTTGTGTACGTGAGTGAAGCCAACAATTATTTTTAGGGTTCGTCGTCTCAATGGACGGATCAGGTCTAACATCAATCGTGGCTCTGCAACTCTCGTAGATTCGCGTCGGTGTGTATATGTCGATTCGAGTTATTTTGATCTTGATTAATCTCCTCTCAGGCGTTACAAGCTGCATTCATTCGTCGTCATCAATGAAATATTTTTACACACAAACCAAAATTATGAATTCAATTGTTCTTATCTCTCTTCCAAGCGGTGGGTCTACATCTATAAAAAAAGGTAAGTCATGATCTCAGAGAATCATCTTCACAATTCCAATCTTTATAGAAATTTTTTTCTCAGTTTAATGGCTTACTACTACTACTCTGTTCTATTGCTGATCTGAAGGCTGGTGGCAAGTTGTTGGGTGTGGACATACTCTTCCTCGACTCTCAGGTTTTCCGTTATAAACTCATAATCATCTTTGTTTAAAAACAAAATCCAGCTTGCAATCTCAAAATTTTCCCACCTTACGATCTAAATTTTATTTTTTACTCTTTCGGAGTTAATTTCAATATTATTTATTGATTAGGTATTCCTTTGTACGTGTGTTTCAGCCACCGCGAAAGCAATGAATCACTCACTCGCTCACCAACTAACAACACAAACACAAAAGCGGTAACATGATTCATCTGGCCTTGCAACGATACCGTAAGTGATCATATACTATTTTTTTTCTATGCACTTTTAGCTATGAATCTGTTGCTAAAGGAGCTCCATAAGCATGAACTATGCAATTACTCGCTTAGCTTTCTTAGAAAATCGAGTTTGTATACATCTGTAACTATCTATCTAATTTAGTCTTTAGAAATAATGATTCAGTTAATTACTTTGTCCTATCTTGCCAGCTCAGTCAAAATGCTTTAATTGATTGTCTTTGTTTTTGGTATTCTTTATATTTTTTGTGGATGTTAGGAATCTAGATCCTTCAGATCACCATGATTCTTTGCTTTGATAAGTCTATTATGACTCTTATTGTGTGTGTTTATAATATTTTAGTCAGTTCCATGATATTTAATATACTTTTGATGTAATTTTTCAGGTACCAGTTTATAAGATTACATTCTAAGATATATTTGAAAACTGAGGGATGGTCGTGTCTGTAGTTTCCTTGAGTGACTACAACCATGGTACCCGTGGATTTTTGATTCTAATTCCAGCTCATGTGAACTTAGCGGAGGAGAAGCTGATGCTCTGCGACAGTGACACATGGCAGGAGAGTTAAGGAGGGGTTTGTTCAACTTGCTCCTTTGAGTTGGATCGGTGATCGAGGCAGTCGTACCAGAGACATTTGAGGTTATGTCTGTCATCCACATCCTCTTCCCAACTCATATCTTAAATCCATAACCGCTCTTTGACATGGAACACTGTTGCTCAATGGCCACAAAGTGAGCATATATATTATACACTCATACGTATGGGTGTTATCTATAGTTTTTCATACATAAATTATTTGATCACACTTTTTTGTGTACGCCAAAGCACTGGCAAGAGGAATAATACTCATTACAAACAAAGGTCAATTGTATTTTCCCTTTTTTCATACATGTTCAAACATTCTCTTTACACATACAACTCTATGTCTAAATGTAGAAAATTCCGAGAGAGCAGAGGAACATGGGATCTGAGGGGTCAAGAGCTGCAGATATGCCAGCGATAGCCACAGAGTACAGCCGTGTGATGAAATGGCAAGCTACAGGGTGTCTGCAGATTTATTTGAAGAAAAAGAGGAAGAGACGGATGAGAAGAGTGGACAGCAGAAGTGTCTGAGACTCTTACGATCCCATTAACACACTCAAAAACTAAATGCATATAAAGTATGTGTCTTGCTTTCTTTTTCTTCTCTTTACTCTGTGGGTTTTTTGCTATTCTTGCGATTAGGGTTTTAGGTCTACTGTTAGTGTTAATTGAGGGGTTTTTTTTTCTGATTCCCAGTATTGCTGGACTGTTGGAAACACTCAGTGAGCAAGACAGCAATAATATAGTCATCAGCAGTTCAATTTTATGTTTGTTACTTTGATTTACTTTCCATTCAATGATCCTGTAAACTTAGGTTTTTAGCTAAGGTCTTATTTTCCTTACCTGACTTATAATGTATTAAATAAACACTTGACAAAATAAAATTATAAACACACGTAAAACCCGCATGGGTTAACAATCATCATGGTGGTTTTCTATTTAGATGAGTTTTCTATTTTCTTTTGTGTAAAAACGATCTCTTCCTTCTGCATTCGTTTTAGTACTCTAGCAGTACTTGATTGTAATAAAGTATAAACAATTGGGTTGATCTTATCGAACGCTAAGAAGATGGAGATGGTGCCAAGGAAGAAAGGTTAGGGTTCTTGAAAAAGATGTTGAAAAGTAAGCAGCAAGAAATGTCTTGCTTTCTAATGAATAAAAACAATGATATAAAATTTTCTGAGGGCTTTGTTTTTTTTCGTCAAACGGCTGAGGGGTTTGGTTTATGTATGTTTATTCATTAGAACTGTTTGTTGTAATGTAAGCTATCAAGGTGTTGGATATGTAATACAATAATACAATACTATAATTTATAAAATATTTTTATTTTATTTTATGAAATCTGTCATTGTAAATTTTTTGTAATGTATGGTAATTAGGGGTGTCAAAATGGGTCATGACCCATGGGTTAACCCAACCTAAATTGACCCATTAACCCAAATGAACTGTTTATTTTTGATCTAAAGGGTTAATGGGTTAATAGGTTAATGAGTTAATAGGTTAATGGGTTAACAAATTAATGGGTTAACATGTTAAATATGTTTATTGGGTTCGGTCAACTCTGACCCATTTAGTTTTTAATTAAGAAAACCCAAAAGAAAAAAAAAACTCACGTATCTCTCTCTCGCCATCTCTCTCTTTCGCCGTCCCTCATCTCACCATGAAAGGAGCTTGAAGCTCTCATCTCGCCGTCTCTCTCTCTCTCTCTCTCTCGCCGTCTCTCATCTCGCCGTCTCTCTCTCGCTTGGGTTCGTTTTTGCTTGGGTTTATGATTGTGTTCGTTTTTGCTTGGGTTCGATCTATAGATTCGCTTGGGTTTATGATTTCCTTGTTAATGGTTCTTTATCTCCTCCACAATTACTACATCACATCCCAATCCAATCCTCTTTTCTGCTATAGTTTCGGTTTCTGAATTTTGGGTTTTGTCTGTATGTCGTGTATTTAGAATGTTAGTCTGATTGTGTCAAGTTTCTGTTTTGAGATTCTTGTATAGAACTTGTTATTGCCCATGTGATTTTTTTTCTCTTGGTGATAAAATCTGGAATGTACTAACATTGCCTCTGTTTTCAACTTGCTTATAAACCATATGACAGGAAGCTATTGATCTTCAAGAGTATTCTAATGCAAAGCTTGAGAAGGTTACTTGTTGAGCATTGAGAAGCTATTGTGAAATGTCCACGGCATCTTCTCCCCAAGTAAGCTAATTTTTCCTCCTGTTACATAAAAGCAGAGCTGATGCACATGAGTACATGACTCTTTATCTCTCTTTTGAACCAGGTTTGATCCTGCTACGGGTTTATTAACGGGAACAAAAGATGGTACGCTGGTCAACGTTTACCTGGGGATTTTTGGTAGGAAAACAGATGTAGCTATAACTCGTTTTAGTTATGTGTATTGTGTTGTAGTTATGGTGCAGCTTGATTAGTTGATATAGCTGGTAAGATACTTCTTTGCTCAAACGTCACATATCTCTCGTGTACGTCACATATCTCTCGTGTTCCTTACTCCTCCATGCTAGTTTTTGATTCCTGTGGCATAATTTGAATCCTCAAGTAAACTGAAGAGTAACAAAGTGGTTTGTGATCCAATGCTCAAGTTTGAAATCGAGGAGATGAAGTTATCGAAGACTAGATTATAAAGATGTTGGGTTGATACTTATTCTCTTGTTTTGATCATGACAATACTCATGTTGGGTTGATACTTATACGGTTGATACTTATACTCATGACAATACTCATGTTGGTTTAATCAAGTTGGTTTTCAACTTAAAAATGGTTCATTAGAAAAATGTTGGGTTGATGGATCAACCATTAACCCATTTAATTTAATGGGTCATGGGTCAACCCAACCCATTTATGGGTTGACCCATAACCCATTAACAATCAACCCATTTGGGTTATGGGTTGGGTTGACCCATTTGACCCATTTTGACACCCCTAAATTGGTAATTAAGATTTCCATTGATTTTGATTAATTTAAAATTAAGATGCTTTATTAATATGTTTCACAATTATATTTAAAATTAATATGCTTTATAATAAAATATCCTTTTAAAAAAATTAGATAACTTATAATACAAATTTTATATGTGACAGGGTTTTAATGTTCGTAATTTGATTCTATTTATGTTATGGTTGATCACTTCCAAAATATAAGATAAATTATTGTAAAGTACTCTTAACAAAACAAGAAAAACTAATAAGCAAAGTTACAAGTATTTTTATGTTAAGACTAATAAGATTTGCATGCATATATTTAAGTTTACTTGCTATTTCATTAATCTTAACATCACAATAAAAGATGTAGGAATTAAACATAAAATTAATATATTTTATAATTTTGAAAATATTTGTTTTGGTAAATTTACAAAAATACATATTAATATATTTTTTTGGTCAAAACATATTAAAATCTAAACTATTTATTTAAAAGTTCATTTCTAATCTGTGTCTCCAACAACATTATGATGATAATTATGGAATTCTGATAGACGGTGTAAATGATTTTTTGCAAAAGATTTCATGGTGTTGCAATAGTTTGTATTGGGATAAAAGATCCACGGCACCCCACAACTCTTTTGGACCTATACAAACACTATCACATTTTTTTTTGGTAGGATGCAAGGGACAAAAGCCCCTTACTTTTTATTAAGCAAAAAACTTCAAAGACAACTACATGCAACATTTCCGAGTTCTAGCTATCTCATGGAAGTCCTCCGATAGCATTGAAGTAACATGCTCCGGAACCAACTCAAAGAAATGTAAACCATAAGGTAGAGAAAACGCATAGTTTGCCAATCCATCGGCTAGACGATTAGCCTCCCTATACACATGAGATATTTTGACTATCCAGTCTCTTGATATGAAGCCATAGCACAAGCGTACTAGGAACGACAAGGGATGAGTATCATGTATCCCTGTCTTTAGAAAACCCACCACACTCTCCGAATCCACCTCCACTTCGAGCCGTCGAATACCATTGTCCCATGCTATGCACAGTCCATAATAAACACCCCACAACTCTGCTAAAGGGGCGGAACAAATGCCAATGTTAATAGCAAAGCCCCCTTTCCACCTTCCATTTTCATCTCTTATCACCCCACCTGCTGCCGCCAGCCCCGGGTTCCCTTTAGAAGCTCCGTCCGTGTTCAGTTTGCACCATCCCGACATTGGTCGTGTCCATGTGATTTGTCTCTCCATTCGCGCCCCAATCACCTGTTTGTGCCTCTGATTGTTATTCGCTTTTATCACCTCCTGAGTCTTATCCTTAACAAACTGCACTCTGTCTCTACACTTCCCTGTTTCACCGAACACATACCCACATCTCCACTTCCAGCACCACCACACAGTAAGGGCGAAAAGCGTTGGCCATTTATCTCCACCAGCCGTTGAGTCTTGCGCTAAATTTTCATATAACCATTCTAGAAGTGGCTGGTTACAGAACCTTTGATATCTGCTTGGTGCCATAAGTCTCCTCCATATTCCAGCAGCTGCCTGACAGTCTCGAAGGGCATGAAGAATAGTCTCATTACCGTTCCGACATAGCGTACACATGCCATTATCACTCATATGCCTTCGTTTCCGCTCCATATTAGTCATGATCACTTGGTGTGAGACCAACCATAGGAAGACCCTTACTCGTTCTGGTGTCATAACACGCCACACTCGAGCAAATAAAGCTTCCATGTTCGGTCTTGGTAAGTCATCTCTTGTAAGAAAGGCATACGCTGATTTCACAGAGAAGATTCCATCTTTACTTTCTCCCCAAGACATTCTGTCTCTAGCTCCAGTAACCTCATCAATGACGACCGAGGCGAGCCTAAGTCGATTTTGATGCGATATATACGGTTCAATTTGTTGTACTAACCAACCCACTCCCTGTTGCCATAAATCACGGGCTGTTGCCTCCAATATGGGCTCCGGAATCGCGACATTGCTTAAACCCTGTAAGGGTTCATTCAATAGCCAATTATCCTTCCAGAACCGGACATGATGCCCATCCCCTAGTATCCAGGAGACGCTTGGAACCACGATCTGTCTGATTCCCAAAATCAAACTTCTCCATGTAGGCGACCAATTTCCTTGAGCAACCAACCATGATGTTTCATATATCTCGCCCACCCGAAACTTTTTTCGCAGGATTTGAACCCACAAACCATCCTGTGTGTTAAGCAATCGCCATCCAAGTTTAGCTAGTAGAGCTATATTCATTCCTTTAGCTGACCTTAAACCAAGCCCACCTTCTCTTTTTGGTTTGCATATTCTCTCCCAAGCCACCATGTGTTGTTTTCTGTTCCCTTCTCCACTCCCCCAGATGAAGGACCTAGCAATTCTATCCAGCTGTTCCAAAGTCGACACATGGAGAGCTATAGAACTCATTATATGGACCGGAATTGATGCGAGGACAGACTTAGTGAGAGTTATCCTACCCGCCATACTCAGAAACCTCCTCTTCCACCCAGCCAATTTAGATGCAACTTGCTGAATCACTTCTCCAAACGTCTCTTTGTTGATTCGCTTCTGTAAAACAGGCATTCCTAGATACTTTCCTAACTCCTTTGTACCTTTAATGCCACTCTCATTACTTATCGAGTTAGCTAGATCTCGATGAACATTCTCGAAGAAGAATATTAGAGATTTCGCCAAACTAACCTTCTGGCCAGAAGCTTCACAGAATCTCTCCAAAACCTTACGTACCACTCGAATCTGTGATAGTGATGCTTCAGCAAACAATATCAGATCATCCGCGAAGCAGACATGTGATAAGGATGGTCCGCCCCTAAATAATGTGATTGGTTTCCATTCCTTATTGGCCACAGAAAATTCGATCTGGTGACACAATCTCTCCATGCATAGCACAAACAAGTACGGAGACAACGGGTCCCCCTGTCTCAGTCCCCGTTGGGGCGTAAACGCTTCTGTTCTCTCTCCATTCCATAGTAGACTCATAACAGGATTCGTAACACATTCCATAATCCATTTAATCCATATATGTGGTAGTTTCGCAGCATAGAGAGTATCTTCTAGAAAATCCCACCTGATGCGATCATATGCTTTTTCAAGATCCAACTTAAGCAACATCCAGCCTTTCCGTCCTTTCTTCCTCCTCATGGAATGGACCGCTTCCTGAACCACAATTATATTGTCAGTACTTAGCCTCCCTGGAATAAAGCTCGCTTGTGATGGGCCTATTAGCTTTGGCATTAGCTTCTTTAATCTCAACACCATCGTTTTTGTTATTGTCTTGAACAAAACATTGCATAAGCTAATGGGACGAAACTGCATGATCTTTTCCGGTTTTATAACTTTTGGTATGAGAACTACCATTGCATCATTCATGCCCTCCGTTAGGACTCCGGATTCAAAGAAACTCAGTCCACATCGAGTGACTGATTCGCCCACAACCTCCCACGAGTCTTGATAAAAGACCGGCTGAAAACCATCTGGCCCCGGAGCCTTATATTTTCCCATCGATCGAACCGCAGATTCCATGTCTACTCCCGAGAAAGGTTTATTCAAACTCACCAGCTCATCCCATGTAGGCGCAGTGAAACCTTGCTGAGGTAACTTTTGTGTATCTAGGGATATATCCTCCGTCGAGTAAAGTCTCTTATAGTAGTTGATTGCTAGTCTCTGTAACTCTTCCGACTGCTCAATCCAACGCCCATCATCATCTTTTAGCATCTCAATTTTATTTCTCTTCCTCCTCACTATAGTACTCGTATGGTAGTAATTTGTGTTCCTATCTCCAAGTACTATCCATTTTTCTCGTGATTTCTGATACCAGAGCACCTCCTCCTGCTCGAGGACAACATCAAACTCCTTTTGTAATGTTGCTTCCCTTATCAGAAGATCATCATTCAGATTCCTTTCCAACTCCTCTTGGATTTCCTTAATTTCCCCCAGTAGTTTTTCCTTTCTTTTTTGCACATCCCCAAAGATTTCTTTATTCCATTTCTGGAGCTTTGTTTTGAGAACTACCAGTGCCTCAGGAGTACTCAGTTCCCTATTCCAAGACGTTGAGAGTAACTCCTTGAACCCGTCATGTTTTAGCCATGCAGCTTCAAACCTGAATGGTCTTCTTCTTGTATTTCCTCTCTGTTCTGGCTCCAATTGAACATACACCGGTGCATGATCCGATGCTAGGAAGGGGAGATGTGAGACCACCGCCTCCTGCCATCTCACTCGCGTCTGTGCACTACACAAAACTCTATCAAGACGCTTGGCCACAAAATTGCGTGTTTCTTTACCTCTTCTCCAAGTAAACCGATTCCCTTTGAAACCCATATCCACCAATGCTAGTTCATTGATCCAGTCCCCGAACGCCAGTGAATCTGGTGAAAGTCTACCGTTCCCTCCAGTTCGCTCATCCAACCTCACAATAGTATTGAAATCGCCACCCAACATAACCGGTTCATCTATATTTTCCAGTACTCGTTTTAACTGCCCCCAAAGACCACTCCTGCGGCTAGCCGTAGGGGCCGCATAGACAGCGACGAGATGTATGATGTCCATACCAACCACCACCTTCACGTGAACAAACTGATCAGAAGATTCCACAACCGTGATAACCCCGACCTGATCCCTCCATAAAACCCAAATACCTCCTCTCTGACCAATGGCATCCACTCGAAAAGATTTCTCAAATCCCAAACTTTGACATATTTTCATTGCTTTATCCCCGCCCGCATGAGTCTCAAATAAAGCAAGAAAATCAGTTTTAAACTTCTTCAAAATATACCGAATAGACCGTCTGAAATTAGGTTTATTTGCCCCCCGGCAATTCCAGAATAAGCAATTCATCATCATAAATATAATAGTATCTGATTGAATTCCCGGGGCACCCTGTTATGCGAGAGATAACACTCTCCCATCTTCCTGTAGGTTCGTCTGTGTACCAGATGTTCGCTGCTCTGCTTCGCTGATACTACCATCCCTTGGATTCTCCAATTCCTCATCACACAGCTGAGGGGTCTCAGGCACAGCCTTAGCTTTCTCCATGTTATCTCTGAATGCTCCACCTTGTCTCCCTACATTGTTATTTTCTACTCTCAGTCTTTTCCCAGACTCTGATAGGTTTATTTCCCCCTTCGTTGGCCCAAAGATCAAACCTCTTACCGGTCTGTTGTTAATCTTCTTCAACTTGCCTCTTGCTCCCTCCATCGTTTTTTTATTGCCCATCCATCTCTCCTTAGTCTCCCACTTCGAAACAGATGGTACACTTGTAGTCCCGCCAAAAACAATGCTTCCCTTCTCTTGCAAGACTCCCTTACCCTTATTATCCTTGATATTCATCTTCTGACTCTCCCTATCCTCCTCACCCGGGCTAACATCATCTCCTACTTCCCCCATTTTTCTGTCTATATCAAGGCTTCCATACTTGTTCGATAACACAATCTTCTTAGTTTCTTTCATCTCACTATTGGATCTGTCAGTCTCTCCTTTCGAACTTTTTCCTGTCATGCCAGTAGACGACCGAGGCAACGCTTGTGCTCCTCTTCTCGATCCTCGTGCTTGAATAAAGCCATCATCCTGCGGTTGTGGGACTTGAGCGGTCGTTTGTTTAACTTGTGCTGACACCTCCGTTAAAGTCATTGAAATGGCCATTCGTTCTGCAATCGTTCTTGGACATCCATGCACTAAATGCCCGTATACCCCACATTTGGAGCAAATCTCAGTTAGTCCCTCATAAGAAACGAAGTACCTGTCTCCATTTATTAGGACGGTCCCCTTCAAAGGTTTTGCTAGATTAACCTCAACGCAAATTCTCGCGAACCGCGCTCTTTCAAAGTTCAACGTAGTTGGATCCACACGAATTGGCTTACCTAGACCCTTAGCAATTCCCATAAGAATCGATCGATGGTAAAAATTTACCGGGATATTCGTTAATCTGATCCAAACCGGTGTTGTAGCAATGTTATCTTTTAATGGATCAAACTCTGGTGACCACGCTCGCACCATGAGGTAACTACCAAAGGCCCTCCATGGTCCTCCTGTCAATGCTGCCAGATACTCCTCTTCCCTTTCAAAGCGAACCATGAAGAACTGCCTCGGTAGATCCATCACATACATTCTCCCCTTCGGATTCCATAGTTCCCGTAACTTCCTATTCACTGCAGAGATCGCAACGTTTCTCCCCAAGACCCTAACAATCATACACTTCTTCCACAACCCATTCATCGCTTCGAGGACCTCGTTTTCAATCGTAATTGATGGTTCTCCATCCTCCCCATTCGGGAACTCCACGTGGAGTCTGTTAGACACAAACGAGTCCTCGATCAAAACCTCTGGAACCGGCATACCCCCTCCTACCGTACTTGCTGCCTTCGAAGCCCATGAGATTCCCTTATCAAGCGGTTCTCCTGGTCTGTTGGTTCTCTCACCCACGTCCGTCATGCTCGCGTCGTGATCCTCCGAATTCGGAACCATAGAAACACCGTTCGCCTCCATGCCCTCCACTCCTTCCGTACTTGCCGCCTTCGAAGTCCCTGAGATCCACTTATCAGGCGGCTCTCCTGGTGGGTTAGATTTCTCCCCCACCTCCGCCATGTTCTCGTCCTGATCCTCCGTAATCGAGATTCTAGAATCGCCGTTCGCCATCATCAGATCTGAACGATTACAAACACTATCACATTGACCACAAGATAATCCAAAGTGGAGATAAAAAAAGAGAAGAAATTGGTATCTCTAAATTTAATACCAGTTTACTTCCAAATTTGGTACTTTCGGTTCCATCTTATTTATCATGCTCTGGATTTTTTTTATCATGATCACTGCAATACGATTCTTCTCTCAAGACGAAAAATTCAAAGAAGCTTTTTGTGCATACTAATACACAAAATCATTTGTTGCAAAATTCAGATTAAATACTGTATAATCTAAGGATTTGCAGTTCAAATAATACAATAAATCACAATTAATACCTATAGTTAATCTCCAGCTCATAATGCAATAATGACTTAAATTGTTGGAGACCCAAAAAAGTTATTAAGAGCTGACAAAATATCTGATTTAGCATAATTGCAATCAAAAATATCCTGAAAACAAACTTTGAATATTGAGAAAATATTATATTGGTAATAGAATAAACCAAGTCCACACATTTTTAGTATCAACAAATGATATTCATAAGACCCTCAAACCACTTTCTTCAAAGCCCAAAATATATATATCTCATTTAATAAACAAATATGTATTCAGATTTCCAATAACATCCAGCCAAAACAACAACGCTAACCTCACACAAACTATATAGTATCAAAATTAAATAATCTAAACATCACCCTTCTTGCAACATAAAATGAAATTAGTACAATTATTTACAAAATATATAAGAAAATATCACTAAAAACATCAAACAAAAGAAATAAAGAAAGAAAGAGTAATAATAAAGAAATTTATTACTCTTTAGTCAACTATTCAATGTAATTAACAACAATTGTTAATAATAACAATTAGTAACATTGTCCAAAACAACTATATTAAATACCTTCGCAAAAAAGAAACAAATAAAATGGTTTTTGAAAACTCATTCTGTTTTGAACATTTCATTTGATTTAATTTATAATGTTCATGGTATAAATGTAGAAGAGTGTTATGAATATTATACCATTATAAAATTTTCTAACTCTAAATTAAATCAGTGACAATACTGAAAATGCTTCCATGACATTTTTAGTTATATAATTGCAATTTGGTGTAGACAACACTAATCTCTTAACAAAATCACACCAACTGAACATAAAAATAATTTACACAAAATTATATCTTTCATAAAAACGATACATCAAATCTCGCGCGTAACGCGGACTCGCTTGTCAGTCACTCTTTGAAGTTTCACCTTCTATTATCTCTCTATCAATTCGGACGTTAAAAACAAAAAACTCTCCATCCGGTTTAACTAGTTAACCGAATCGGGTTAGTGTCTGGACAACGGTTTGGATTACTTGGTTACAGTTACAGGTTTGATCTTTTTTCTTTAATCACCTTAGAAACCGATTATCTTCTCCGTCGATCATCCCCTTCGGCTCGCATTCTCGCGTCTCACAGTCCATCGACCGTGCCTTCAGGTACGCTATCTCTTCCCTAAGTTGTTTCCACGGGGGTAAATCTAAGCTAGGATTGTGATTGATTTCTCGGCGTGATCGATCTTCGTTTGATCTCACCTCCTGATCCGTCTGTCTAGTTCTCAAATGTTGGATCCATATGTCTGTCTTGGATTCGATTATTAGCTTCGATTTTATGTTTGAATCGATTAGATTAGAAAGTTTCGATCTTAGAATGTGCTGAGAATTGACCTGTTACATTTGTTGAAACTTCGTTCGATTCACAATCATATTACATCTTTCTTGATTTTAAATCGAATGTGCTGCTTACATGTGTGAGGTGAGAGATATGATTCTCCGCTCATCAATAATATGAACATCAACGTGAAAGATGTTATTATACTTCATTCTCTGAGATTCAATTCCACTGGAAGGTTCCTTGCCAACTCGTATTGCGTTTGTTTGTTTGTTAATTATATGTATTATTTATTAGCCTCCAAGATGAGCTTTTTACATTTTTTCAATTTATTTCAAGTCAGATACTTTGTATAGTTTCTTGTGGTTTCTGCTTCTCTCAATTGTTTACTTTTTTTAAGAAGCAGGGAAAGTAACATGCCGGGTCAGAAGATTGAAACGGGTCATGAGGACATGGTCCACGATGTCCAAATGGATTACTACGGAAAGAAAGTTGCAACTGCCTCTTCTGACTGCACCATCAAGATAACTGGCGTCAACGCTGGAGGATCTCAGCACCTAGCTACATTAACCGGCCACCGCGGTCCCGTCTGGCAAGTCGCGTGGGCCCACCCGAAGTTTGGATCAATCCTAGCCTCATGCTCCTATGATGGCCAAGTCATCCTCTGGAAAGAAGGCAGCCAAAACCAATGGACTCAAGCTCACGTCTTCACTGACCACAAATCTTCAGTCAACTCCATCGCTTGGGCTCCTTATGAGCTCGGACTCTCCTTCGCTTGTGGGTCGTCCGATGGGAACATTTCGGTTTTCACTGGCCGTGCTGATGGTGGCTGGGACACGGCGAAGATCGACCAAGCTCACCCGGTTGGTGTGACTTCTGTCTCGTGGGCTCCTTCCACTGTGCCTGGCGCTCTCGTCAGCTCTGGTTTGCTTGATCCGGTTTACAAGCTGGCTTCCGGTGGGTGTGATAATACGGTGAAAGTGTGGAAGCTCTCTGACGGGTTGTGGAAGATGGATTGCTTCCCGGCTCTGCAGAAGCACAGTGATTGGGTCAGGGATGTGGCTTGGGCGCCGAACTTGGGTCTCCCTAAGTCGACCATTGCTAGTGGCTCGCAAGATGGGAAAGTGATTATATGGACGGTGGGGAAAGAAGGTGAACAGTGGGAAGGCAAGGTTCTCAAGGACTTTTTGGCTCCGGTGTGGCGTGTTTCGTGGTCGTTGACCGGTAACATGCTGGCTGTGTCCGACGGGAATAATAATGTGACGGTGTGGAAAGAGGCTGTTGATGGAGAGTGGGAACAAGTCACCGTTCTTGAGCCGTAGGTATTTTTGATGGTCTTTTGAGGGAATGTGGATGGGATTTTCTTAATTTTGGTTCGATACATTTGGACATTTTATTCTTTCCTAGACTTTTTGGTTTTTTTTTTTTAACCTTCAATAAACCAGACCTTCATGAATATATAATTTCCCTTTTATTTTAAACTTGACTACTTAGATCTTTATGCATATGATGTTGTTGGCCATGTTCTTTTAATAGTTGCAGATTGTTTTTTGCTTCCGTTGTGTTTTCTCTTTTTACACTAGATATCGTTATCCGCACCTTGGCGCGGAAATTTTGCATTTTAATATTTTTTTTGCCTCTTGCTTACTAATATAGCATTCAGTTTTTCAATGCATTTTATCTTCACCCTCTCTTCTTGTTTTGTTTATATTTGTTTTTACGTTCTGTCGTTTGATTTATCTTAGTTTTGGCTTGTGTAATAATTTAACCCTGCTCATTCTTCTTTCATTCTTTATTGATTGATATTTTTATCTCGTTTAGCTCTATGTTGCCACTAATTTGCTCGAATCATTTTTCATCATCTGCTTCGTATTCTTTTCATATTCATTAACTATTGTCTTCAATCTTTTTAAATCCTAAAAATCCTACGTGTTCTTTTTTTATTAAATCACATATTAAATATTTGTTAAAACTGTTTATTTATTCTAATAAATTCTTACGTTTATAACTAAGATGATATGGATAAAAGACTGATTATAATTTAGTTGAAATTTAAGTCTAAAGTAGAAGTTATTAAACTTGCAATCCTTCTTTTTGTTATCCAAGATAGTTTTAGTCAAATCAATTATATTGATTTAGAAAACTCATAAGCTATTTCAATCCCAAACAACCAAAAAACAGTCGCATTTGTTATTGACGCTGCGACGGGTTTCCTTTACTATAAACATAATTGCTTGTCACAACTGTTAATAAACCCAAATGTATTTACAAAAGCTACCCATATAAGAGATTCATATTCATTTCTCTTTCTCTAGTCATCTCCTATGTTAGTAACTATCATAATACAATCATCATACAAAGGATATATCTCTTGGTTCCATATAGAACATGCAAAATGACTGTTTTCTACAGATTCTATGATCACTGAGTATTATAAATATCAAACTCTGTCTATGGTCTATTTATATGTTGAGGAAATGCCTCGAAATGTAGCTTCCAAATAATGATTTCTAGGTCAACACATTGCATGTTAACCTCCACAATGGGATCGGCGGATCTGCAGATACCGCTACATGTCGAGTCGAACGCAGCTACACATATTTTCCCTGCTTGTGCCTTTCATTCACAATCTGCAATTCTCCCAAGAACCAAAATCAATGTTAAATGAGGTAAAAGTTTTAGAGTCACAACAGACTCTGTATAGCCAAGCCCAATAAACCAAGCACCCAACGTAACATCCCCACTTGCCTATTTGTGCAGAAAATGACTTGATCATTATATAGTAGCACCGAGAAGTTAGATGGAGAATGAGGTATGAATGCAAAGTAGACAAAACAATTAAAATCTCTGATTATGGGAAATATAAGAAACCAATTCTTTTGAAATGGCGTATAACTGTCCAATAACGTAACAGAGGCACTTGTTCCTGTTCTCACCAAACTTCCAATTCTAAATGTATATATAAATCTATTAGAGTTATTGCCAGCGCTCTGTTGCGATATTTGTTATCTAAAATAATCCATCCAACATAATAGGAAAAAGAAACCAATGAAATTGTAAAGCTAACCATCAGCTGAGATGCTTTTGTTGTCCTGACACATTGCAAGCTTAGTGATTTCACTGTCAAAAGCAACAAACTCAGCAGTCATATACATCCGAGACATTTATTTACAAACGGTTCCTAGCACAGAAAAAGCATATTATTATGTTACGGATGATAAGTTTGATGCATAAATACAGTTTATAATTTTTTTTCAACCGAACATTTGTGCCTACTGAATTACCTTACAACACCCACTGCATTGTGATTTTGGCATGTTAAAGCTGAGAATCAACATTGGAGCTTGTGTTAGCATTTGGAACGTGAAATATAGCACCATCAATTTCAAGTGTTAATTCCATTGACAATAACTGTGCAAAAGAACTCTGCTAGTAAGGTATTTGTGATTAGTAATTCTTTACATCTGAGTGCCGTTCAACTTCAAAACGATAGACACTTACAATCGACGGCTCTCAAAGATGGACCGCAAACCATCTAATGATATGCTTACCTCGTCGTATAAGTAATCCATGTCACTTCCCTCCCACGGGTAACATTGCTGGTGCAGATCAATTCCCTCCACCTCTTCCTCGTCATTATGATGCTCTGTAATATACCCTCTGTAAGGTTCAAATTTATGTCGCTAGAATTATGAGAGAAAGATTTATAAAGTACCCTCCAAATTTTCTGGAGCATTGACATTTTCTTTATTCAATGATCTTCATTCAACCTAACAACCATCAAAATAAAAAGAATGTGAGGCACATAATCTTCAAAATCCAAGTTTAATGAATGAAAAAAAAACTCAGGAAGACAGAAAATGTCAAACACTCACTGGCCTCTTCTTCTTTTACTTCTTGGCTCCCGTAAATGAACTGTCAAAGTCATCATTATTTGCAGGAAAAAAGATTAAACAAAGCAACTGATGAAAAGAAACAGATATGTTTCACAACACATAAACTCTTCTTGAACAATCAGGCAACAGATAGTATGTCTCACGTGTGACTCAGCTGAGTCCTCGATGGCATCATGAACGACAAATGTCTTCTTCTTCTTCTTGGTTAGATCAAAGGGTGCAAGTAATGGATGACCAAAGAAAATTAAAACCACACAATCATGATTTATCAGGCAAAATAAAAGAACTGATGATGAATTTATTAAAGATGAGGAGATGTAGAGACTAAAGAAGATAAACTGATTCATGGAACTCAAAGAGTCAATCTGTGTTTCTTAGATGAGTCATGAACCGATGATTAAAAATTGAAAGCCCTAAACTTCCATTGAAGAGAACGCTTACAGACTAAAGAGGTCTATTGGGCATTTTTTTAACGAATCCCATTTGAAAACGTGAGTTATAAAATATTTATTAAATTATTAGATAAAAAAAAATTAATTGTGTGTCCCACAGAAAAAACCGAAGAAGCAAAAGTTTCCGAACTTCATAAATATATATTAGTTTCGGTCATCATTGTACAAAGTATCTTTTAGTTTAGTGGTATAAATGTTGGTGTTTATAACTCAAAAACCCGGGTTCGAGCCATATGCTTGACACTTTTTTCCACTTTTTAAAAGTGTGATCCCTTACCATGCTGACGTGGCGACTCAGGAACGTGGCAACTACCTCATTATATTATAGATTCTCGGAAGAGGAAGACAACTTGGAGAACATATTAAAGAAGAACGACCGCGGCATTTGAGATTACTTGTCCCTAGACCCTATCCGAGTTATTATGGGCCCTGACCCCAGTCTTTTGTCATGAGCCTCTTCTTCCTAACCTATTAGTTTGAACTTTAAGCCCAATGGGTATCATCAATTCGTGTCTGAACTAAAGCAAAAATAGATTCCTACTTTATTGAGGTTATATTAAAGTCATAATCAAAACAATAATGTATCTTTAATGTACCTCTAACAATTTAAACCAGAGTGTCATTTTAATTTTTTTAATGCAATTTGTATTTACTTTAAGTTTAATATTAATTTCAAAATACATTGATCTTATCGTAAATTTAATTATCTCAAATACTATTTGTTTTTTTCTCCTATTAGTTAAATATGTGTATAAATAAAACCATAAATATATTTTAATTTTTTTAATCTGTGTATAAAATGTTATAATGACAGTCTTCGTGAATCGAAGGAAGTAAAAAGTTGGTTTGTTGCTTGTAATCTAATGGTTTGGGTCATATGTGTTTCTAAGTGTGCGTGAATAAGTTGTTGATGACAAAAAAACTAAAGAAAGAAACTAACATGAGCGATGCAGCCACTACGGCCTAATACCTTTAAAACCTGGTGAAACGAAAGTGCAGCGATCAAATGCTTAATGATATACTAACCAAGGTTGATCTCGCCGGTCTGAAATCGGAGCTAATCCTGATGTATGTTGAAAGCCTAGTATAATTAATGTAAATGTCTACAATGGTTAAAACACCACAACCTTTTTTACAAATAGTAAAACTTGTTGATCCATGGTCTAAACCCACACGGCAAGTACTCCACCCATTCGAATATAGCATTAGGCCACATGTTCTTAGTTGGTTAAAATATTTGTTTGATTATTCACATAAACCATTAGATCATTACCTTTTAACAATGTAAAACAAGATTTTGTAACTAATTTTATGGTGTATGATTCTCACATTGTAAAAACGATCGCAACTTAATATATCTAAATATTGTGTAGCGTACGTGAATTTTTGGTAATTCTTCAGTCCACCTATATTTACATCACATATAACTTAAAAGTTATCTAAAGAACGCACTTATTATCTGTTCAAGTCCAAAACTATTTTATAAATAAAATCAAAATGAGAAAAATGAACCAATAATTGCTTCGACTTGCGCAGAAAGAAGGGCATATAAAGCACACTCAGCTTCCTTGTTCGGCAAGAGTACATCAACACCTAACTGTAGGAGTGTATTATCCTTCTAGGGTATTCAGATTATGACTATTGATTTGAAGCTTCCCATACAAACAAAAGTGGGCGATTGGGTGAAAATTATTGATTTGTGTCTATTGGTTAATCATCATCTTCCTTAGATATGTTATCAAGACAGTAAGATTGTATTAGATGGCTAGCTAACGAAGTTGACATGTTCCTAACATGTAAAGCAAATTATCAATAAAGTGAACTAAATAGTTATAAGTTATAACTAATTTATAACATAAAAACAAATCAAGATTTCTCCTATTCATAGGTAGATGCTGAGTTACCCCAGGAAAAGAAAAGATGAAGGAAATTGGTCTGATTTGATTTGGTTAGAAGAATCTACGACTCAAGTAGGATATATCTTCAGCTAACGAAACGAAGAAAGTATATATGGATATTATATGAATGCTTTCGGAAACAGATCGGCGACTCTTAAGTCTTTAAACAGCAGTTATGGTTACAGAAAATGTTTGATAACACCTTTAAAGTGCGAAATAGTATGACAGGTTACAAGATCTTTGAATTGGCCGGACCTCCTATCTGCATTAAGCTCCCGTGGTTGAGCATCTCGACGTTTATGCAAGTCTTAAAAGAAACAACCATACTGAGATACACCACATGCATGTAATTCAAATTCAGTCCCATTGAATTCTGTTTCAACATTTTTGTTTTTGTTTTTGTTTCAGCTCCATTTATTAAATTCATGATTTCATTTAAAATATACACATTTTGAGTACTAATATTTGTCGTTATCTTTATGCATATGATATTGGGTCGCTAGAAAATGAAAATTTAAGCAAATGGTAGATAATATGAAGTCAAATAAAAAACGATTGATTATACTATGCCATGATTAAATACATAGTCCAAAAGATAACAGTTGAGTACCCACCGTTTTAACTTTTTCATATTGAGATATGGTTTACTTTACTCAGCTGGTAGCATGCACTAAATTTGGCTGTATAAACATGTTGTTAAATACCACTACATATTGGCAAAAAAAGAAAACAAGAAACTTCAAATAGTTCGATCACTCAAGCCGGTAAGACTAAACACACATGAATGTAAATGTTTACAGATTTGTGCGAGCCATATGAATATCACATGGAGTAATTCGACTTATGAGGAAATGAGTTACATCTATCTTGAAATTAGAGGACGGCTCATCAATAAAAGATCAGGTTTGAAACTTAATAAGAGGGAACATAAAGGACCACATAACTGGCGGCACGGCCAATCCCTTGGTATTAATTTTCGTACAATATTGAGATATCATCATTACAAATTTGTAATCACCATATCATTCAAAACAAAATGTATTCATTAAATAAAAAATCATAATGAAAATGACTATTCTTTAACTACTTTATAGCTCTCAAACTAGATCGGAAGATTGCCAGGGACAACAAATGGTGGCACCTACTTGAGGAATTTGTTTAGAAAAGATTTATATGGAGAACGATGATTTACCTAAAGGTCCTAAACTATCATTCATAAATGAATAATTAACTATGTGTAGGGTCCATTTCTCTCTCTATGTCATGCGCCAAACAAAATGCAAGAACTCAAACCACACAAAATGTCATATAGTAATGATCTTAACGTTTTGTAGGTCGATGGTTTGTTCATAGATGACCCTTGAATTGTACGGTTTGACTGTTGGGTATTTACCGGTTGACACTCAAGCGTTTAGGATTTGGTTGAAGACATCATCACTTGGCAATGCGATTTCTTAATTAAATGTAGTCTCACGATTAGGATTGGGTCAATGACTATTACGGGAACAATATAATTAACAAAAATAAATTCACCCAAGTCAGTCATGGAGTTGCATCATTAATATCATGTCATTAATTTTGCATATTTTTATATTCGGTAAGTTATCAGCCAAACATGCATGCAACCAGTTTCCCTAGCTAGATTAGCTACACATCTCTTGGATCCACAAAGAGTGTCCCCGATTTTGATTTCCAGAACATATCGTCAAATTCACCCAAGTCAGACATCTTTTCTTCACATTTCAACGGTTTGATGCACCATGTGTCATCGTCACACGAAAGCATTTTCCAATGCGGAACACATCTTATGAGATCACCACCATTACTTTCTCCGTCGACTTCTACCACTACGACCTTACACGCGCCACCGTCATCTGAGGCAGCCATGTTATTAACGTGGTCACACAAAGCCCTAACGAGATTCCCACATAACGGACCTTCCGCGTGAACACCGTAAAGGAAATAAAAACCAAACGTATTAAACAGATCAGGTAATGCCGTTAAGCCCAATAACATCAAGAATCTTCCGACAAGGTTGCAAACTTTGGTAAGAAGCAGATAGCTCAAAGGAGCTTTCCCGATTCTAAGTTTGAATACTTTGCTACTGTTCCATACACTAAGAATTGCCCAACTGTCGATTTTGTCGTTGTTGTTGTAATAAGCCACCCATGTCCCCATGCTTAACTTGTTCCGCAAGATTTGGTCTATGTCATCCGGGAAAAAATCTGTCGTTGGTGCAACGTGTGTCCGATACCATGATGCAGCTTCTTCCACCTACTCAAAAGAATAAATATTAATGTTAATCTTTTTCCATGTGAGCCTACTTTATAACTTTACTTCATTTTATGCTATATACAATCTTGTGATGTGGTTGCTTAAGCTATCACATTTAAGTGATGATATTATATACATATGAACAACCGTAAACTAATTTTCCTAGCATTTTCATATAAAATGTGTTTATATGTGATATATTAAAACGAATTAATGTGTTTATATGTGATATATTTATTTTCCATATAACTAATTCTTAGTGTTTGTACATATTCTACGTTTCAAAACGAACTCAATATATATTATAAAGGGTTCTATATTTTGTGAATATAGGTTTAAATATCTTATGATATAGTTATAATATTTTAAGAAATAATTCACATAAGTAGCCTTTTAAAACTAATGAATGGGTAGTAAAATCACCTTTAGCTTCCTTATTCCGATATCAGAAGGCAATTTCAAATTCCGACCGGGGTTTACTGGATTGACCAGAATTGCCGGGTTTCTGAAGACGGTATAGCCAAGTGTTCCCACGAAGAGACCGAGAGAGGCATCATTGTCCTTTTGGGTGGCCATGTAAGCATAGTCAACATTGTGTGACACGAACCATTCTTCAAGATTTTGAACCAGAATCGAACCAATGCCACAGCGTCGATAAGGCGGCACGACTCTGAGACCAAGAACGTAACCCACATTCACTGACTTATCATGAAACTTAACTGGCTTCACTGAACCTTGTATGCAACCAACCAGCTTGGTCCCAACATCTGCCACCTATTAAATAATGTACATTAATGATAATTTATATCAATACAAATGGTTTACTAATTATTTGAAATTGTGTTAACATATATTGACACAAATGTTGTTTTAACGTTTTTACACGAGTTAAATAAGAAGTACGATAAATAGAATGTAAAACTGTCGTGTATATTCATGTACGTGATGGTGTTTATATATAACTAGGAGCCCCTAACCTTTAGCCTTTAGGGAATTAGTACTAAGGATAATTACAATATAAATAGTTATCTTTATGTCAGGTAGTCCTTATCTCTATATATATTTGGTTCGCCACCAGAATTGTTACACATATTTAAGACTGAAGAGTAGCTAGGCTACTTGTAAAAAGCATTCAACATTTTTATTGTTTTGTTACTTCAAAAGGATATACTACGATATAACAAACAATGATGACCAAAAAAAGATAAAACAAACAATTTTTTGGTTGAATACAATTTCATATTTAATTACTAATACATCATTTATTATTTTAAGGAGCACTTCATTACCTAATCTATCTATGAAATATAATTCATTTGATAAGAACTTAAAAATAATTTAAAATTACGAACTCTTAGAATAATATTTTTTGAAAATATAATACCAAAATGACATTTTGAAAAGAAAAAAAAAATATTATTCGCAAACCTATGTTATTAGAGTTTAAGGTCATCTTTTTTTCTTCATCAAAATTTTATATTTAAAATACAAAAGAAAAACGAACTATATATATATATCTCCATACCAAAAATAACAAAGAGAAGAATAGGAAACCGAGAGAGGAAAGTAGAGAGAAATTAACCAGCATGGTGGAGAGAGGAGTATTCCGAATTCTGCACAAGGGATCCCCTAAAGTATCTGTGAAGAGAAAAGTTTGGTCGTTACCAATCTCACAACTTTTCTCCACCCATTCCATTTGAATTATGTCCCTGAGATCATTGTAGCATCTGATCACCACGTTTTCATCATCTTCTTTCCCCCATTGCCCCACCATTTTTACTCCCTCTCTCGTCTCTCCCCCTCTCTCTACAAAATGATAAGAAAAGATCAGCTATAAGCAACTCAAGGTACCCAGCTTATGTTATATTGCGGAATATCATAGAGCTTTTTTTTTTTTTTTTGGGGGGGGGGGGGGGGGGACTTCACGTTTATCTAATTAATGATATGTCCATATATAAGAAATGTTCTAATTAGAATTAGTACAATCGCACTGTTCCACAACTTTTGTTTTGTGGCTATGACCTATACATGCTATTATTTTTTATATAAAAAGACCAATATATGCTCTTAATCGTTTACTTAACCCAAATTACATGAAACCAAGATTTAAAATTACTAGGTTTAACAAATACATCAAATCTCTTGCATATAAATTTTCTTACTTTTTAACAAATGTGTAAATGCAATAAATTTGACCCAGTTATTGTAATTGTTTCAAAATCTTGACTTGGAAGAAAAAAGGAAACTAATCTAATATATATAAGCTAATTAAGAGTGCAGATGACTAAAGAAACATGTATCTCAATCTCATAAATGCTTGTAAATTCTTGACTAAATTTTGTCAAATATATTTGAACTATTTTACTTTATAAGGTTTGTTTATTAATGGTTGGGTCATGCCTTCTAATTTAGGTAAGTAAGCCCACATACTTTGACTCAATAAGACACAAATGTTTTAAGTATACAAAATTACCTTCTAAGAAACCGTTTTATATTTGACTAACGTTGTTAGATATGCACATTATTAAAAAGTATTAAGTGTTATTTGGGTGTTTAAACAAAGTCGTATCTAGCCAATTAGTAGAGACCTATTTTTGTACCATTGCTTATTTTTTATTTTAACTACTGAAATCTAAAATATAGGATTTCCAAGATTTTGCTCTATTGTATTAAAAACTATGTTTTCTATATTTTTCTACTTTCTAAAGAAGAAATAAAGTACAATTATAAAAACATTCATCAACATCTAGTTAGATATCTAGACAAGGATTTTTGTTAATCGATTTGAAGAGATAATAGCATCTAGATAGTTTTAAACGTTAGATAGATGTTGAAGTGCCTAGAAAGATGCCTAAATGCCTAGACAGCCGATTTTAAAAATTGAATATATAAATGACATTGAAGATTTTGGTAAGATACAATATTTAAAAGGAGTTACATTTTTTAATCTTCTGTTTTGAACAAAATAACATAAAATACAGAATGTAGATGACTGTGTTTTGTCCATATCTAATAACAACTAGAGAATGGATCTCTCAACCTCTCCACACTAGAAGTGAACACTCGTTATTCATTTGTGCCCTTTACCAATCCTCCTTTTCCCATTTTCACCACTAACTATGTCCGTGAATTCTGTCTTGCAATTTATTAAAATTTTATTTCTATTTTGTTTGCTAATTCTCTTTACTGCTAAAAATGTATTAATCTTCTAATACAACTGCTAACAATGGAAAACGCATACCAGAATTTTGAAGCAACAATTCTGATTGATATTTATTTGGCACATGCACGTTTGTTAATAAATTTTAATTCAAGAACAGTTTAGAAATGATTGTTGAGATGCTGAGCTCGGAGCAAATGAAAGAAAACAGTTTTTTTCGTTGAGTCACCAGCCACAAGTTTTGTTGAGCAGAGAGAGCAAATGAAAATAGTAATCTGGAAACTGTATTCATGTATTGGATGATCAACTGATTAGTATTTAGATAGATTTTTTTTTAAAATTTTCGTAAGCGAATTATTTTATAAATAATAAATGCAAATACTATATATATACAGTATATATATTATTATTTTTGATCAAATAACCAAGAAAGATAGTTTAGTAGTTTTTCTGTTGACTGTGTGCAAGTGATACAATAATCTAGTTTCAAAGCAAAAAAAAATCCTTAAGAAAGGATATCTATAAATTCATTTTATTAACATTATTCATTTCATATAAATTTAAGTAGGATCGACATAAAGTTTGAATCGGCATTCATATTTAATTTAGCATATTGCAAGATGTTGGGAAAAGAACGTAATACAGAGAAAGAAATGCAATAAGGCACCAATGATGCAAAAGAAGCAAAAGGCTAGAGATCACATTCATCTTAAATATGCATCTTTTGCTTCTTTTTGGGTTGATATCGATTCTTTTCGATTCCGGTTTTTCCGCGTAAAATAATTTTGAATCTATTATGTACTTGTAAATTTTTTGTTTGATTTCGGGTCTGTTCTGTTCGAATTTTCGGGTCCGGATAAAATACGCAGACCTAATTTTGATTAAGTTCTATACTCTGTTTTTTAAATGTAAACACGTAAGTCCAGTTTTTAAAAACCATTTTAAACCTAATTTATAAATTATTTTTCGATAAATAAATTTTATATATTCATAAAAATATAAGATTTGTTAATAAAAATAAGCATTAGTTAACTACAGCTTAAATCAAGCACGAAAAAGGAATCTTATGGATTTCAATGTGGCCACATTGAGTTGGATTAACCAAAACACTTTGCAATATGAATCTTCCTATCAACACGTCGGAACTTTCGATCAATAAAGCTTGCACATGATTACATTTACGAAAGTTTTATTAATTAATTAGTCTATATGACACTAAACTCTAGGCCTCATGGACTCGATTTTCATTGGCTTATCCAACGGTAATAAAAACGATGATCCTAACGCAGATTGTTTTTAATTTTTATTGATCTATAGAAAAGATTTGGGTTAATAAGTCGATTATTAAAGGGGTGGTTAATCACTGCTTTAAACAAAAAAAAAAGAAGTAAGAGTATATTTTTTTGTAAACTCGAAATAAGAGTTTTATCCATGAAACAAAAGGCAAATACAAAGGAGAATTCGGCCAAAAAAAACCTCAATTTTGCACGAATTGCCAAAAGAAACATGAATTTTTGGGCTAACCAAAAAAACACCAAACTTTCATTGACTTTTGAATTAATTAACAATATTTTCACTGACTTGCCAATTTAGCACGCCGTCAACAAATTTAACAGAAATATTTGACGTCGTTTATTGTTGGCGTTTAGTGAAACGACGTCGTTTTACATGATTTGAAATTAAAAATATGTAGACCCCTGGATTCGAACCCAGGTTGGTTGGTCAAATGACAAGGTATTTTACCACTGGGCTACTGACATTTTCAATGTACTTACTAACATGTTAACTTTTATTTGGTACATATTAAATATAAATTTTTTTCTAAAAACTTAATAGATCTTTAAAATTCCAAAAACAATTAAAAAAAATTAAGAAGATTTTTATAAAATTAATTTAGAAATTAAAATTAAAAACAAAATTTTATTTTTCTTTTTAAAAAATAAATACTCTTCCAAAATTTTCTAAAAACTTAAAAAGATCTTTAAAATTCCAAAAAATTGAAAAAATAAAGAAATTTTTTATAAAATTAAATTTAAAATTAAAATAGAATTTTTTTATAAAATTAATTTTGAAATTAATATAGAAAATAAAATTTTATTTTTTCTTTTCAAAAAAACACGAACTTTTCACGAATTGAAAAGAAAAAATCAAATAAAATTTTATTTTCTATTTTAATTTCAAAATTAATTTTATAAAAAAATTCTTTATTTTTTCAATTTTTTGGAATTTTAAAGTTCTTTTTAAGTTTTTAGAAAATTTTGGAAGAGTTTTATTTTTTATAAAGAAAAATAAAATTTTATTTTTAATTTTAATTTCTAAATTAATTTTATAAAAATTTTCTTTATTTTTTTATTTTTTTTAGAATTTTAAAGATCTTATTAAGTTTTTAGAGAATTTTTTATATTTAATATGTACCAAATAAAAGTAAACATGTTAATAAGTACATTGAAAGTGCCAGTGACCCAGTGGTAAAATACTTTGCCATTTGACCAACCAACCTGGGTTCGAATCCAGGGGTCTACATATTTTTAATTTCAAATCATGTAAAACGACGTCGTTTTACATCATTTGAAAACGATGTCGTTTCACTTAACGCCAACAATAAACGACGTCAAATATTTCTGTTAAATTTGTTGACGGCGTGTTAAATTGGCAAGTCAGCGAAAACATTGTTAATTAATTCTAAAGTCAATGAAAATTTGGTGTTTTTTTGGTCAGCCCAAAAGTTTATGTTTCTTTTGGCAATTCGTGCAAAGTTGGTTTTTTTTGGCCGAATTCTCATATACAAAGAGAGGAAGAAGGAGAGTAATGGGGGACCTAACCAATACAATATTGTTACCATACTAAAATATTAGTTGGCAGACCAAAAGCAATTACAAAATAATATGATTGAGAAATGTTTGGAAGTTGATAGAAGTAGTAGGGAACGAATCATCTCATCTTCACCAACTTAACTAACCAAAGCCAAAATGAATACGTAACTGAATAAATATGATCACTTTTTTTATAAAATTTGAACATTTAAACAAAGTTTTTGGATTGATTTGATTACTTATACTCATATATGAGTGCTTTTCTTAATAGTGTTGAGTTTGGAACTTGGGAGTTGTGGCCCACAAAAACTTAGACATGGCGCATAAGTTGATTGGAGAACAACGTCCTAGGATGAAATTCCCAAAGATTTCCAGTGACTTTTTCAAGTGTAGAAAGTTGATAGACTTTCACATAAGAATTGGAAGTTAGTTTTCATGAATACTTTATAACTAGGTAACAATCTGCGCCTTGCGCGGAATGTGATTATTAGTTTCGTTATTTTTAATAAGGAGACATTAATCTGTTTAATATGGACATCTGTTCGGTTTTAGGTTGTTTTTTGGTTTTTTATCTCCTAAAATATAATTATTATTTTAAATCAATATTTATTTGGTTTGTTCGGTAAAAATGTTTGATGTTTTTGATTTTTTTCCTGTGATAATAAAAAATTACTATTATTTGTTTGTTTTCATATTATGAATCTTAGATAGTCATGATGTCAAACCAATGGTTTCATATTATAGTTTCTAAACGAATAGTTAAAAAAAAAAATTATCAAGACAAATCATTTTACTACAATTTGGTTGATAGTGAAAGAAGCATTAAGAAAAATAATATTTTAACTTCTAAAAAATTAGATATTTCAGTTGTGATAAATAATTAGTTATAAGGTGCTCAAGTCAATATGCATATGTATGTGTATATAAAAGTATATAAAGATGATTGATAAATATATAAAGATACTGTTAATTAATATTAAATGACATTTTTTTCAAAATAATACATGAAAAATAAAATTCTTAAAATAAAATTATTTAAAAACAAAAATATTGTAAAATTTATATAAACTATAATATATAACTTATATATAATTCTTTAAATATATATATATATATATATGCATATAACGAATAAAATTGGATATACGCTTCTATAAATATTGATATTTGTGATTTGTTTTTTTTTTACGGATATTGCATTCTAGTATTTGATTTGCTTCGTAGAGTTACGGATATCCGGATTTTTCGGTTCGAATCAAAACGGATAACAAATCGAATCAAAATTTATGAATAATTTGCCCAGCTCTATTTGTAAACAGTAAAAATAACATAAAGAAGAACCATGCATGTGAGTTTTATATTAAAAACATAAAGTATATAGTCTGAACATATTTATGTAGAGTTTGGCTGAGAAACTCTCTACATGTGACATGTGTCCATTTTAGTGTAAACACATTTATTACAATGATTATACACGTTACATGTGTCCAATTTAGTGTGAATGCATTTATTACAATGCTTCTCTTTTAATATATAAGAGATAAGAAAATTAGAGGAGTGATTAGCGAAGTAACACTCTAAAGGCTTTTTAAAATTTGATGGTCACAAAATATTTATAAGATTTTTTAATTTTAAATCACAACCTATTTTATAAACAACTATTTAACACTATTATAAAATCAAATCAAAAGTTATAAACTTTCTATATTATTTAACAGTATCATCAACCTATTTTATAAACAAATTATTTAACAGTATTTGACGCGGAAATTTATGAAATTCGATTCAAATTCATTTTCGGTTATATCAATTCGGTATTGTTCAGTTATTCTGTTCCAGATAAATGTGCATCGATTTTAAGAACGAAATCAAAAGCAACAGTCAGAGTCTACAAAGTCCCAACTCCTCTGATTAATAAAAATAAGTATACAAATTCTCAAACTTTCAGGGCCCGGAAAGTCTGTTAATGGCTTTGAAAAGCGTTAAATAAACCCCACAGCAATAATAAACCCATTAATAAAGAATAATCCGTTTGTCACTACTTCAACTTGGCCTAGATAGGCATATTTTACTCAAATTCCATTTGGGCCTATAAGCTATCCTTTTACCACATAGTGGCCCAACACAAAATACAACTCTTACGACGAAAACTAATCCATATTTTCCTAGCATCCGGAGCCGGTGACGTCCATCAGAGAAGTCAACATCTTAATATATCTCTTAATACCAAACGTTAAAGAGTCGTAATCAGATCTCTTGTTTTTAAATCAACCTCAAATTCATTACGAGATAAAAGCGGTCACCACCAATATCGAAGGGTAGAAACGTAATTTAACCCGTGGTATCGTTTTGTGCTACTTGAAGCGGCACGGTGTGTAGAAACAAGTTGCCGCCATGACACGTACGCGCTTCGGAGCCTCTACTTCAAGATTGATTAGACTCAATGTACCTACCACCGTCCGATTAAAAGTAACCATTAAATCTCAACCCTTCATTTAATTAATAAACCTCCACGTGGAAAATAAACCATTTATTTCATTTTATATCATTTTCTTCTGTTATCCTCTCTCATTATTGTCTTCCTCCTTAAAGAAAGGGTTTTGATAATCCCAATCCATGGATTATCGTAGCTTCGACTCTAATCAAGAAACCACCTCTGAATCGTCGAGTTTGAGTCTTAGACCGTTTGAATTCGAAGCTTTCTTTGTAAAGTTCTGAGCTTTACTCATGGCCGCTTATGCTCGTAGCTTCGCCTCGTTGACCCATCTCCACCAAACCTTCTCGCCGCCGATACCTCTTCTCCGACGACATCACAGCGCGAAACCCACTTCCCGAATCACCTGCAACCTCAAATTCAACCGCCACGCCGCCGGGAAGCTCCGATCATCCCGTTCCGTGGAACTAGACCGGTTCATCACAAGCCAAGAAGAAGAAGGCGAAGCGGATGAGGAGATAGGAGAGGGTTTTTTCGAGGCGATCGAGGAGCTGGAGAGGATGACGAGAGAGCCCTCCGACATCCTCGAGGAGATGAACCACAGACTCTCTCCTCGAGAGCTGCAGCTGATGCTCGTCTACTTCGCGCAAGAAGGGAGAGACTCGTGGTGCGCGCTCGAGGTCTTCGAGTGGCTGAAGAAGGAAGATAGAGTCGACGAGGAGATGATGGAGCTGATGGTTTCGATAATGTGCGGGTGGGTTAGGAAGCTGATCGAGGAGGAGTGCGGCGCGGGGGAAGTGTTGGAGCTGTTGGTTGATATGGATTGCGTTGGGTTGAGGCCTGGGTTTAGTATGATGGAGAAGGTCATTGCTTTGTACTGTGAGATGGGGAAGAAGGAGAGTGCTGTTTTGTTTGTTAAGGAGGTTTTGAGAAGGAGAGATGGGTGTGGTGGTTACAGTGTTGTTGTTGGTGGCTCTGAGGGGAGGAAAGGTGGGCCCAGTGGGTATCTTGCTTGGAAAATGGTGGTAAAGTTTATAGCTTTTGCCTCTTTTGTTTGAGTCATTAGCTCAACTGGAAAGAACCCTGACCATTGTGTCAGAGATCCCCAGTTCGAATCCCAAACTAATATTACAATGTGGGAAGTTACTTTTGTTTCTTTCAGGTTGATGGAGACTATAGGAAGGCTGTTGATTTGGTTGTTGATTTGAGACACTCAGGGCTAAAGCCAGAAGCTTACAGCTATCTCATCGCGATGACAGCTATTGTGAAGGAGCTGAACAGTCTTGGGAAGACTTTACGCGAGTTGAAGCGATATACAAGGGCTGGTCTTGTTGCTGAGATTGATGATCACGGTAGGTTGCTCATAGAGAAGTACCAGTCAGAGCTCATATCTCGCGGACTCGAGTTAGCAGCCTGGGCGATGCAGGAAGGTCAAGATAATGAGTCCATTGTTGGGGCGGTCCACGAGAGACTACTGGCGATGTACATTTGCGCAGGACGTGGACCAGAAGCGGAGAAACAGCTTTGGGAGATGAAATTCGCGGGGAGAGAACCTGAAGCTGACCTCCACGACATTGTGATGGCGATCTGCGCTTCGCAGAAAGAGGCTGATGCGGTTTCGCGGCTTCTGAGGCGTGTGGAGTTCATGGGAGCTGAGAGAAGGAAGAAGACTTTGTCGTGGTTGCTCAGAGGGTACGTGAAAGGTGGACACTTTGAAGAGGCTTCGGAGACGTTGGTAACGATGATCGACTCTGGTTTGTGTCCGGAGTATATTGATCGAGTGGCTGTGATGCAAGGGATGACGAGGAAGATCCAACGGCCACGGGATGCTGAAGCGTATATGGGTTTGTGCAAGAAGCTGTTTGATGCTGGTTTAGTAGGACCTTGTCTTGTGTATATGTACATGGATAAATATAAGATGTGGATAGTGAAGATGATGTAAACGCAGGAGGATGAGGTTGAAGACTCAAAACTAAGTTTGGAGAGGTTGAGATCTTCTATTTTTGGTATATAAAATCTGTATGTATGCAGTAATACGTATAATCTCTGTGTATGTAATGAAAATAACTTAGGCGTATGGTATATATATATATTGATAATCATGTACTGTACTTATGAAATAGTCTTTGAAATTCTCTGTTTGTGAATTTTTCTGTAATAGGAGCTGTTTACTATTTTTATGATTTGGCATCAATACTTTCGGCTTTGGAAGATTTATGAGTAAACTAATACTACTGTTCAAACTTACAGCAAAATCCTATATGACTAAAATCAACATCAACATCAAAAGGTATCTTATAACTCCACAGCAAAATCATATAGAGTTTCAACCAGGCGTGGGCATTTTAACATAGACCCGAAAACTCGAACCGGAACCAACCCGAAAATATCCGATCCGAAACGGAACAAAAAATTTACAAATACTTTTTGGGTCTAAATTTATTTTACCTGAAAGAACCGGAACCGAAAAAAACCGACCCGAATAGTTTCGGATCCGAAAAAATCGACCTGAATAGACCCGACCCGATAAGAACTGATTTGTACCCGACTTAAAATATGCATATTCAAAACTATAATTTTTGTGTTCTATTATATATATTATTTTATGATTTAGTTGAAATATCTTTTGTTAACAATATCTTATATATTAAAACAGAAGTCACAAACTTTATTCATGTGTGATTTTTTTTAAAAAATGGATTCTCACTAGAAATCAGTTGTCATTCATTTATTACTAATAACATGCATTAATAATATATCATTCCTAATATAACATCGATTCCTAAAACCCCGGATTAGTTAACAAACTCACCTTGATTCATGTGTGATATTTTTATTTGGATCATCATTTAAATTTTTTATTAAATGTATTTCCTTAATGCTAATATATAATCTTTTAACTACTTAAATCATAATATAATTTGATATCTTTTAATTTAAAATATAAATATATATATTTAATTTTTTTAACAAATGTGTTGAAAAACATTATAACAATATCTTAATTATCAAAAATTGTATATAAATATTTTCACTAATTTGTAATTAGTAATGAAATTAATGTTATTATACATTAATATATATATATATACTCAGTTATCTTTTATAAACATTATATTTAACTAATTTTACTATTTTATAGTTATATCTATCATTTTAAAATAAAACATTTTATTTAACTAAATATGATAAAATTTAAACTGATAAATTAATATATTTTATTTTCACAAACATTAAAAATTTATGCTAGAAATATAATATGTTAGTAGAACGGTTTAACATTAGTAAATTAGATAATACATGAATAAAATTAATTTATCTTAAAATTATATATATATAGTTATTATCTCAAAGAATAAACATAAAAAATATTGATAAAGAAAATCTAGTGCTTTGAATTACGGATCATGATCATAATAATTGAATAAAAAATAATTATAAAATATATATAATAAAAAATACCAAATATATGTGATGATTTGAAATAATCAATTAACTTACATCATGAAAACTATCAAATTGTTATATTTAAAATAATTATATATAAACAATTAAATATATAAGTAACTTAAAAAATATATTCTAATTATGTAAAATATATATAAACATGAAAATTAATACCCGCACGGTTGTGCGGGTCCAAATCCAGTTTGTTATTATTTTGTAACATTTGTAAGTAATGTGAAGCTTTAAAATGTAAAATTTAGAGTTTAAAAATGTTTTATTTTAATTATTAATATTTTAATTTAAGTTATTTTCTAAAATTTATATATATGATAAATATCAACTAAATTTGATGGAATTGGATATGTCATGTCCTTTTCAGATATTAAATATCCGAATCTGATCCGGATCCGATATGGATCGCAAAGTTATAAGTATTTTATAGATATTTTAATTATAGATCCGAACCGATCCGGACCCAAGAAGAATCGACTCGAAACCGAACCCAAAATTTACAAATATCTATTGGATCGAAATTTATAGGACCCAAAAAAATCCAGACCAAAGAACCTGGATCCGAAAAGAATCGGTCCCAATCCGACTCGAGGAACCGAACTCCCCGACCTAGTTTCAACATTCCTCCGACTGCAACTCTGCCCGGCCTATTATCACATTTTTTTACTCTCTTTCAAATATCTCTTTAGAGGAGGGTGATAAGAAAGGTGCATTATTTGAAATGGGCCAACACATTAGATCTGTATTTTGGGCCCAAAAAGAAGTCTGATGACTTGACAAGTGATGCTTCTTCGTGTTTCTGGAACTGAATCTGAAGCAAAGAACAAGAAGTAAAATTGCAATTGGAGGTCACAATGGGAGAATCCACCGTCAAGCTCACAATCAAATTCGGAGGAAGATCGATACCTCTCTCGGTATCACCTGACGCTACAACCAAAGAACTAAAGTCTCTTCTTCAACCCATCACCAACGTTCTTCCTCGTGGCCAGAAACTCATCTTCAAAGGTTTCCTCCTTTTTCAATCTCAATCTCTTCTTTAGCTTAATCCTCGTGATGGGTCTTACTCAAAATTCAATCTTTTCGTTTTTTGAAATTCAAAGGTAAGGTCTTGGTAGAGACTTCGACTCTGAAGCAATCTTTGGTGGGAGATGGTGCGAAGATTATGTTAATGGCTTCTCAAGGTCTTCATCAAGGGGTCAGTCTTCTTTCTTTTGTGATTCAATCATCAAAGTTTTGTCATTTGAATCTAATTGAGGTTACAGGAAGGTCCAGTGCTTAAGGAAGCTAGTACAAGGCCAATATCTAGAACTGTTGTGGATCAGAACAAACCTGGTCTTGTTGTAGACAAGAACCGTGCTGATCGGTGGAAAGCTACAGGGGTTATTGCTTTAGCTCAAGCCAATTTGAAGGTATTGTAATGAAGGTCTTTAGACATTGTGGTTTTGGTTTGGTGTTGAAGTTATGTTTGTTGTGGTTAAAGGAAATACCTGAAGAAGTGTGGGAATGTGGATCTGCAGCTAGAGTGCTTGACGTTAGTGAGAACTTCATTCGAGAAGTACCTGTTCGAATCAGCTCTTTTGTCTCTATGCATGTAAGAATGTTGGTTGCTAATGTGTATTTCAAATCTTTATGTTTGGTGAAGCTTTTATATGTCTTTGTAGAAACTGTTTCTTCAAGGGAATGGTCTGTCTGATGAATCAATTCAATGGGAAGGGATAGCATCTCTAAAGCGTCTGATGCTTCTCTCCATTAGCCATAACAAGTGAATCTTTTATGTCTTGAATGCTAAGTAGTCTTTTTGTTTCTAGAACACAGCATTTTATAGTGGGTTCTTGTTTGTTTTTGCAGTCTGACTGTTCTGCCATCAGAAGTGGGTTCGCTGACGTCTCTTAGACAGCTTGATGTGGCCAACAACAAGTTGACAAGTCTACCAAATGAGATAGGGCTTCTTACGCAGCTAGAGATCTTTAAAGCCAACAATAACAGAATAACTAGCCTTCCTGAGAGTATTGGAGACTGTTCCTTCCTCATGGAGGTAAAAACAGCTGTACTTTGTTAACACCTTTAGAGTTGTTTTTGGCGGATAACGTTTAAATGGGGAAGTTTTCAGGTTGATCTTTCGGCGAATATGATATCAGAACTTCCAGAGACGGTCACAAAACTGCGTAAACTAAAGGTAAACCAAGTCTTTACTCTTGTCACACGGCTTTTACGGAGACTTAGTAGTGTGTTTGGTGGTTCCAGACGCTGGAGCTGAACAACACGGGGTTAACGAATCTACCATCTGTTTTGTTCAAGATGTGTTTGCAGCTGTCAACATTAGGACTCCACAACACAGAGATAACAGTTGAATCTCTCCGCCAGGTCTGTTTGTTTGTCTTTAGTTCATTTAAAGCAGACTCTTAGCTAGATCAGGTTCGTGTCTTTAGCTTTCTTTCTACGTTTGTTGTTGCAGTTGGAAGGATGGGGTGAGTTTGATGAGAGACGACGTACGAAGCACCAGAAGCAGATTGATTTTAGGGTTGTTGGGTCTGGCCAATTCGATGAAGGCGCTGATAAATCTTGGTGACTTGTTTTAACTCAGAGTCATGAATGAATCATCACAAACTCTTACATTTCCTTAAAATCCCTGGCCATTTTATTTGATATAATAATACTCTTTTGTAATTGGATCAAATAAATAAAATTTATTTAAAATATACCCAAGTCACTATAGATTTCAATGAAATGAATTCACATTTTGACAAAAAAATATGAAACCTTAGCTGTTATGGTTTGATGTAAGAACTCTTCATATAACTTGTTTGTTTTGTTTTTGTTTTCTCCAAATGAGTTTTCTTTGCATTATTCCAAACCTCATTTTACTGATGATGTAAATGAACATAGTCGAATGTTTAGAAACATTCCAGTTAGATACCACCAAGAAAAAACATGTATCCATTCAATGGGAAGGGAAAATATAGCTGAGCGTCTCATCCTTCTTTCCATTAGCCATTCATTACAAGGGAGTTTTTTTTTCCGCTTTCAGTCTCAGGAAATCTACTCGCATGTTTTCTAGATCTTATAGTCACGCCATCATTGCACTTTGCAAGATAATGTTTTGTTCTACACGCAAAACGAAAATTCAAAGCTGTTTCTAATTAGGCTAAAGATATATATCTAAACTGTAATCACCAAGAAGACTTTATCAAGAACACACCATTTATAGTTGTAAACAACATGTTGTGGCTTTTGTTTGTTTTGCGTCAAGTCTAACCGTTCTGCAGCCGCCCTGAAATATATGGAACCTGAAACAATTACATATTAAGCATTTAAAAGTTTTGAATAGTCTGAAAGTCAGATGATTCATATATATTATTAATTAAGCACTTAAAATTTGGAGATTAATGCGAATGAATACATCCGGCTATTCCAGTACTGACCATGACGTTCTGCCACTTCGGTGAGTGTTCGACTAAACTCTCTTTCAAGTTTTTCTCTTGCTTCTTCAGGATTGCTCCAGTTAAAGCAAGAAGCGCTTCGGATAGGGAGTCTCAAACTGTTGTCTCTTCTTCTTTTGTCATATTAACTTCAAGTTCTATATTGATAGAAGCTTGGTCTTAATAATCTAAGGTTCTAAGGAGGTTTTTTTTTAACTTTTTGCGGCTCCTTAGAATCAAATGGCTGTCTCAGTCTAGCAGACTGTGGTTTCAGATTCATTTTGCAATCAAACCTTCGTTCTTAGTAATGACATTTACAATTTAGCAACAAAAAAAAAAATAGTCTCTAAAGGGTTGAAGCAGAAGGCGTTTAGCATTCTGTACAGATCTAGGATTGTCTGAATCCAATAGTTAAACATTTGGTTCTTTTTCCTTAACTTAACTAGAACGAATAAAAAGGACTCTCGTTTCTAGTTCTTCATCAGTACTTGAAACATAACTACAAACCAGATATATATGTCTGGAGGAAAAATCGAAAACTCAGGTCTTTATATTTAGATGGTGCAGTGCTGGCAAAACCACACCATTAATTGTAACATGAAAAGGAAAACATCTTAAAAGAAATATAGAACGAGAAGTGAGATGATCAAATAGCATGGGTGTCTATCTCTCAAGTAAACATCAGTCATCAGCCACAAAGATCCGAAGCAAAACGGTCTTCAAAAGAGAGACACAACACAAAGAGTTTCATCTTCGTCTTCTCTACTTTTTTTTTCTTCTTATTTTTGATAAAATTCTCACCTGAAATAGATAGAGACGAGAGGAATATCGACGTCATTGTCATCTTGATCCTCACAAGCCACCACTACATCAAGATGGTGACGGTAAGGCGGCAAATCCACTTTAGCAATATCCCTAGCGAGGTCCACCACTTTCTTGTCCATCCTCTCCTTGTGCCTCGGGAACATACTGTTGAACAGGAGACAGCTTCCGCAGGAGATGCTGTAAGCGTTAAGCCCTTTGTCCTCCAGCCACTGCAACACCTCACGCAGTGTTGGGTTTCCTTTCAGAACCCATCTGTCCCAAACGGTCCAAGCCATGTCGCGGTGCTTCACCACCTTCGGCGGAACCGGTTCGGCCATGGAGAAGAGTGGCAGCGCCAGGTTGGCAAATGTGTTCCTGTAGGCTTCCACTTTGTGTCCTCCATCAAGGACCTTGTAAAGTTCGAGGCAGACAAGACCAGTAGCCATGGCTGTTGAGGTCGCAATGGCTGGGATGATTCTCCCTGCAATGAACTTTGCTTTCAGCTTGTCGACTTCAGGTATGCTGTAGTTCCTGGCCCTCATGTTGGCAAGACCCGATATCACGTCCATGTGGTAGTTTGTATCATCATCCTACAAAAAACACACACATCATCATGACTCAACTCGACAATTTACTTTCGATCAGATCAGAGAATATTTATTTACCTTTTCGAACTGAACTGGTTTCATCCTGAAATCTGGGGACAAGTTATGCCTACACCGCTCAAGCTTAGCAATGAGGTCGTTGATGACTGTAGCGTCATCCACCGAAGCAGTGGTTAAACTGGTGGCTTTCTCATCCGTCACAATCTTTGCATCTTTCCTTGGCTCAAAGTCTGGGACTATCACACTGTCTACAGCTTCAGCTGCTTCCTTTGGGTTTTTGGTCCACTCAGGCACAGGGATCCCAAATGTCTCTGCTCTTAAAATAGCAGTCGCCGTGATGAAGTTAAGGAGGCTTGGGTCAGAAGAGGAGTACTGGAGCGGACGTGGGAATCTTTTTGGAGCAGACCAGAATGGAGCTCCCGTACTTGTCGCAGCATCTTCAGGAAATGTGTATATCAATTGCTTCACACGGTTCACAAAGTAATCCTCAAACCTGAGTCGAGCCCAGTTTAAGCAGTCCTGGAAGTTCTCACACTTCTCCTTTTCAAGGCACTCAACGATCCTCTCCAACGTCTCCCTCGCCTGAGCATCGCCAGCACTCATCATTGAGTTAGTGTACTCAACCGGGCTAGAGAGATATGCATTCACTTCAGCGGGAGTCTTCTCAAGCAGACCCTCGAACTCAGAGCGAGCCCAGGTTAAACAGTGATCGATGTTATGCGGGAACGAGTGCACCGTACACATGGGGGCCTGTTTCTCTGGCGGGTCCCTTGAGGCGCCGTAATTTTCAGTCAGATGTGGGATGACCATCTGTGTGTTGCACTTTGCACCAAGAGTCCCAGACTCAAGGAGAGGCTTCTGGAAATACAAGCACCTCGAATCAACGTAGAGCCTCGCATTGACATTATCTAACGCATTGACGACAACAGTCAAGTTCTCCCAGAAGGCATCGTCAAATACATTCTCAGTCTCAGCGCCCACACGGTTCTGCAGGGCCTCAATCTTGAACTTGGGGTTTATAGCTGCAGCAGCGGAAGCAGCAACTGTGGATTTAGCCTGTCCAATGTTCCAATCACGGAATAGAAACTGACGACTGAGGTTGCTCTTCTCGATTATATCATCATCTGTCACTGTTAACTTCCCTTGGCTTCCACACGAAACCCCCATCAGAGCCATATTTTTCAAGAACTCGCAGCCGAGAGCACCAGACCCTACTGTGAAAACTCTAGCATCTTCCAGTTTCTTCTGTAACTTGGCCCCAAATACAGATATTTGGGCATCGTACCGGCTGTTTCTCGGTGAAACGTCACTAGAATCCAGAGGTTCAGAGGGGAGTGACTCCACTGAATCAAAGTAGAAAAACTGATATAGAAAATAAGAAGTTCAACATCAGATCCATGAGATGAGAAACACTATCTATATAAACATTAGAAAAAGGAATCATATTACCTGAAAGAGGGGATGGAATTTTCCAGAGCAAGCTTTGACAACCTCCTGTCCAACAATACCGCCAAACATAGCAGCCATGGGATTAAGAACAGCTTTGGCACCAAAGGAGAAGCTTCGTAGAAGCTTATGGTCAACATTCTCCACCTTCAAATCACCCTGACCAGTATTGATGGACGTGGCGATGGATATAAGCTGCTGAGCGTCCTCTTCCGAGCCAGCAACAGGGAGCCTGCCAGATTCAGAAGCAAACCGGTCAAGTGCCTGGAACGCTAAATGAAGGAGCGGAGGCCGATCGAACTTGGAGAAATCACTAAACAGAAAATCCCCTGGATCCGTAAGCGCTTCCCTCAAGGGTTTGAAATTCAGCAACTTCGGCTGTTTCACCTGAGTGACAATCCCACCCTTCACATACGTTCCGTAGCCTGTGGTGTCCTCCTCGAGGGTGAATGAATAAGGCCGTGCGCTTTTAATCTTCCTCGGTTTCCCATCATTGAGCTCCGTCATACCTTCAACTTCAGAGAAAACTACAAGGTCGCCATCTTCGAATTCAAGTCTCTCATCGTCAACACAGGAGATAAAGGCCTGGCTCTCATTAGAGATAGAGGCGATAATGCCTGTGTGTGGCTCCTCCCCATCAACATCGAGAACTGCAAATTCAGGGCCAAAATCACAAAACACGGAGCCAAAAAGACCCCTGACGTCAGCCTTGACAAAAGCTATAGGAGGCTGGTGGCTGTGGCAATAGTCATCAAACTCAATTGCTTTTTCCATGCTTATGTCAGAAAAAACAACAACCTGTTTCACAACAAAGTAAATGAAATTAGCCTTTAACAAGCCAACACGAACAGCTTAATACGTATAACTCACACCTAAGAAGACAATAACCAGTCCTTTGGGATAGCAACGACTTCCCACTCCTATGTGTATACAAACAACTCAGATCAGATAGAACCAACGAATAAGTAGATGAATTAGCCTACCACCTAAAAAGATAGTAACCATTTCGTTGGGATAAGCAAATGATTTACCATTCCTAACTGTTATCAACTCAGTCACAAAGTTATCATATCTATCTAACAATACAGTAAACCAAAGACTCAGAGCAGATAGAACCAATGTACAAGGAAATGAGTCAGTCTATAGACCTGGAAAGGAGAAAGATGCTCTTTGGTTAAGCAAGTGGTCAAGCTAGAAACAACCACAGCATTGTTAAGATCCTGTAACTTGTTAACAGAAGCATCGGCCCTATTCTTGCCAACATCATCCTCAGAGAAAACAAAGTTGCTAGACAAGTCCCATAGCTCCACCACTCTCTCATCATGAAGCGTCACAGACTTCACACCAGCAAGAATTAGATTCTTTGCTGCAAACAAAAACAAAAACAATAATTAATAATTAATAATTAATAATTAATCTCATCAAAAATGAAAATGAGAATGAATATACCAATCTCAGCGCCAAGGCCGTGCATCCCCGAGACGAGAACGTTCGAAGCGAAGAGACGCCTCATCGTCTCGCGCCCGTACACGGCGAGCTGCCTGCTGTGCAGATCTTCGTCGATCTCCTGACGGTTCGAGTTATTACCGAAAGCCATGTGCTGGACGACGCTGCTGGAAGCTGAGATCGTAGAGTTATCACCAGTGGTATCGATACGGCGTTTCTTGATCGGCGACGATGCAGCAACTGATTCAAGCATAGAGGAAGGGAGTCGACAATGAAATTAACCTAAAACCCTAATTTGGAATTTGATTCTTCGGAGACCGAGAGACGAAGCAAAACGAAGACGGTTGTACCTTTGAGGAGGAAAAGTGATTTGAGTTGGAGATGAGGCTTAATTGGGCCTTAGGGTTGCTGCTATTGTTTAAGTTTTTAAGCCCAATAGGATTACAGGTCACTTTTTTATCTTTGTAATATCTATCACACAATGGGACACATTTTGCTTTTGAGACACTCTGTCCAATAACCGGGTCATTCCCGTTATGACGTCATTCGCTACACCTGGATTTTGAGCCAACCAAACCAAAATGTAACACGATAATTGTACAATTCTCTTATTTTTTAATGATTCAAAAAGACGATGACGGTCATCACTTGTGCAGTGAACCAAACAAACCAAAACTTCGGAATATATAGTCTTTTAGGAGATGCTCTTAGAGAATGTATAATTGTACAATTTTCTTATTTTTATTGATTCAAAAAGATGATGATGGTCATTACTGGCTTAATAACCAAAACTTCAAAATATAGTATTTTTTTTAGATGCTTTTAGAGAACAAAAAAAATTCATATTTAAAGTTATAAAGTATCTTTTGGAGTTGTTCTCAGAGTCTAATTGGTGTAACTACATCAATTGCGGATGCGATTACGGGTCTGCGGATGCAGTTTATTACGGTTTTAAGCATTATTAAGATATTTATACTTAAATGTATAACAAAATCTTAATGGTGTGAAAGATTTAGAAAGACATTTATAATGGACACATTTGTATTTTTTTGCATGACATCAATCAACTTTGATACTGAAAACTACCATTCTATCTCTTTCATATTATAAATAGTTTTAATAAAAACAGTTTTGTTTCACAGAAGTTTTAACATTTTAATATAATTTTATATTTATTGAATATCGTGTAGCTAATTAAATTATGTAGATTTTTTATAGTTAGTTAAAGTTATATATTAATCACTTTTCTTGAACGACATAATATTAGTGTTTTTAACCAAAATTACTTACATTTTACATTTTGAAACCGATACTAAACTAGAGATGAAACTCTAAAATAACTAAGATGAGGCGGCAACTGCTAGAGTCCAAGTCACGGAGTAGCACGAAGCTCTGATGTTTCAGATTGCTTCTTTTTGTTTCTTACAGAATCTCACAGTTACACATTAAATGTCTTATAAAATGGTCTTTACTTTGGAATTCTGACAAAACAGAAAATCATTTTCACTCATCCAACGTTTACACACAAAAAAAACTTTCAGGTATTTTTTTTCACCTCTTCAACATTGAGACTTTAATAATTTTACTGAACTCGTCAAACATTGCTTCTTGTCTCCTCAACGTTTTCAAAGATTTTAATTTTTCTTTTGGTATGAAAAAAAAAAACAAAAGAGCAAATACCGAGAACCGAATCTTCCATGTCATCTCGTAAAGCATTTAATGATGTGCATCGAGTCTCACATGCTTATTTTTCTCCGAGGTGCCCAAAGATGTCTGTTCTCTCTTCTTTATTTCGTTTGTTTGGTTTTAATTTCAATTTAGTGATTTTTTTGTTCTTTCTTATGAATGAATCCAAATTACATTAACAAGAACCACTTCCCAATGTGACAGTTCTAATTCTAAAATATATCCCTCCATTAGCACCTAAACTATTTATTCATCCTATGGAGTGGTCCTACTAATAGATGTAGAATGCAAGAAAAGTTAGAAAAAAACTCTCCCATTAAGTATATAAGGATTGTTGACAAAAAATAAGTATATAAGGATTTTATGTTTCAGATTTCAAAATATATTTTCATTCACGTACGAGTTTTTGTGGGGTTCCTTACTGTAAGAACATAGGGAAAAACTGTTTACCAAATTAGGCTTGTAGTAGACCTCAGTTTTACTTAACACTTCTTTAACTTTACTCTTTCAGTTTCTTATTAAAATTCAACTGCTTTATTATGCTACTGTAAAAACTAAGACTGAAGTCAAAAACCAAACACTGAGATTTCAATTAAAAAAAATCATTTCGTTGACAATTAATGTTGGCAATCAAATCGAAAAATGTTATTCAACTACTAGGATATTCATTAGAAAAGATCTGTTGATCGACAGGTGTAGTGGAAAAATGACTGAGGGGATAAGCTAGGGGTTGATTGTGATTTGGTCACGAACCACTTCTAGATTAATTAAAATATGTTAGTACAGCTTTGGATGCATTTAGAAGTTGATATCATTTTGGAGGGGCAAACAGACAATTCTTGATAAATCTGATGCATCATACATTGATTGTGGGTGCCTAACACATCCAAGTTGATAGATGTTCGTAAATAAAAACTACTCATTAATTAACATACATATATAAAAATATATATGCAAAATCATGCTATCAAGCGAATAACTTAGTAAAGATTATTGTGGGCGATGGTCACAAACTAGTCAAATGGTTTTTCATGAATGTCCCCGGCATTTTGGGGTTAAAAACATTCCTTAGATGCATCATATGAATTTGGTATTTTATTTTATATATTAAAACAGAAGTCACAATCTTAATTCACGTGCGATTTTTAAAAAAATGAACCCTTCCTAGAAAGTCCAAATTCATTTATTCCTTAATAACATTTATGTCTTACTAAATCACTCTATTTGATACTATAATAACTACCTACTCCTACAAACACGATTCAGTTAAATGGTTTTTCATGAATGTCCCCGACATTTTGGGGTTAAAAACATTCCTTAGATGCATCATATGAATTTTGTATCTTATTTTATATATTAAAACAGAAGTCACAATCTTAATTCATGTGCGATTTTTAAAAAAATGAACCCTTCCTAGAAAGTTCAAATTCATTTATTCCTTAATAACATTTATGTCTTACTAAATCACTCTATTTGATACTATAATAACTACCTACTCCTACAAACACGATTCAGTTAAGAAACATATATTTGCATCATTAATGATTCACATACGATGCATATCTGTGTTTAAAAATATGTCTATATCGAACCTAACATTTTTTCTAAATAAGTCATTTTACCCGGTTTGGTTTATACAAGTTAATAAACAAATCACAATTGGAATAACCAGTTCTGATCCAGGTTCTAAAACGGGCCGATTACGCGCCGGTGCAGCGCTCGGCGTCGGAGCTCCGCCGCGATTCAGCTCTGTTCGGCCAAAAACTCGCCTAAAAAAACACACCTCATATTATGCCATTTCCAAGTTCGAAAACGATAATTTCTTCACGAATCTATCATAATACAGTGCTAGAAACAAAGAAACGTAGTTAAATTAAAGTAAATCGTTATAAAAAAGTTGATTTGTGTTGGAGAATATGAGAAAACGATTGCAATTTAGGTCTAGAGGGAGGGAAGAGACAACAAAGAAGATGAAGAGATATTTAGGATTATGTAATTAATGAGTTAAAAACAAAAATGAAAAAGAAACACACCAGGGGGAATCGAACTCGGGATCTCCTGAACGTTAAAGAAGAAACGAAACCACTACACCACGTCAGCTTTCCTTTCTTTCTTGGTAAATCACTCTTTATTATACATAAATATCTAAAAAAGAAAAAAAATACTCAAAACTAATCTCCGATTAATCTCCGATTTTCTTACAACTCGCTAGGTCCTGACCAACCGTCCGACTCACGCCTAGCGCGATTCTGAACATGGGTTATGACCATCATTTATGATACATGATTAGATTGCTTCAATGTTTTTAAATCCGACCCGGACACTAAACCAGATGACCTTCTGAGTCATCAGATCATCGGATCGACCGCCGGTGATCGGCAAAATAATATATAAATTAATTGTATTATATAATAATATATTAGCTATGAAAATAAATATATAGAAACTAAGGTTAAGTATTTTATAATATTTATATAAAACATAAAATAACAGTTTGGATATGTAAATATTTTATGTTTAAAAAAAATTTAGAAAATATTTAACTTTAGTTTCTATATTTTTATTTTTATTATGCATACAAGATATCAAAAATAGTTTAGATTATTTAAAAAAAATTAACAAGTTAAGATTTATGACATCTAACAAAAAAATATTAAGACTTAAAAAATTATAAATAGTTATATGTTTAATGTGACTAATAAAATTAAACCTTAAATCTAAAATATACCAAAAGTAAAAATCATTAATAAAATGTTGATAACAAAACTGAAAAACATAATTTCTTAATTAAAAATTATACAAAATAGATTTTAAAAACATAATTAAAAACTAAAAGTTGTCTACTGGTTTAACCAGTGGTTCAACCGGTGACCGGATTTCGGGTTTTAGCGGGTTTTATTGGGTTTTTAAATTTTGGTTATTTTCACAAAACCCGAAATGGATTTATTTTCAGTCAATCATTGACTATTTAACATGTGCGGTTCATACATTCATTAAATAAAACCATATATCAGAAATAATCCGTACTGATTAATCTAAGAAGAAATAAGCATTATTTTGTTAAACTTTATAATGTTGTGAAATGTTACAATGTATTTGGAAATGAAAATTATTTTCTATTTTACAAAACTTTATACATGTTCATGTGTTTAATAATAAAACACTAATTCAACAAACAAAAATATATAAAAGAAGATACAAAAACATGTTACATTTTGAAATAATTAATTTGATGAAAAACAAAAAAAAATGAATAACATACTTATGTTTCTAAATTACATATACACGTATATAATTATAATATATACCATTCTTGAAATAAAACCAAATATCTATATAAGTAAAGGTAAAAATTAACCGCGCGGATCCAGATCTAGTATTTATTAAGAATCGTGACCTCTTTAGAACACTATGGTTTCTAGGGTTATGGTATGGAGTATGTTTTCCCTCGTACGTAGATGGAACTTTATTTTTAAACAAAATAAATATTGAAAAGTTGTGCTGATTGGGTACGAGCTCAATTTTGTTAGACTTATATATTTTACTCATCGAAATATTTTACTCACTACGAGCTCAATTTTTGTTATATACGTGACGATTGCAATATTTTTGAAATTAGTATGGACTGAACATACTATTTCTTATAATGAAATGGATAAAGAAGATATAAGTTACTTACTTCGTTCCTAAATGTAAGATGTTTAAAGAATTTTGATGTTTTAATATTTTCATATTTTTAAATAAATTTTAATTTTATGAAAAACTGTGCTACCAATTATATTTAATAATTTATTTGTTATTAGTTAAGTTTTTTTAGTTTATAGTTAAATAGTTTTTGAATAATTTTTTTAATATGTATGTTTTAACTAAAACATTTTATATGTATGAACTAAACGAGTAATAAGTAAGATATACTATCTCTGTTTCAAAATATTACATATTTTAGATTTTTATATATTTTAATTAAACACATTAAAAAAACACATTAAATTTGCATAATTTTTTGTGATTTTTTCCATCATTTTAAGCCAATAAAAATCTAATAAGTGCAATTAAGTTTTTTGAAGTTTGTAATTAGTAAATAAAATAAAATATATATTTTTTTGAAACAAATTTTTTCTTTAAAATATGTAACTTTATGAGACAGAAAGAATAAATACTAAGAAGTGAGATATAATGAGGGAGAAAAATGAGCCAAAGGAAAGCTACGATAGTAAAAAGAAGAGTAACATTTGGGAAACAGTGGATTAGGAGCTTGGACTCATGTGGTATATTCATTTATTGTGATGGTTGAAACTTCTCTTGAGGCTTTTATCAAAAAAACATTTACTTTGAGAATCTCTACAGACATTAATTAGGGGTTTCTTAAAAAAAACTCTAATTAGCTTTGTGTCGGATCTCGTTTCGTGGGTCTTGCATTAACTTCCTCTGGATTTATGTTGTTATTTTAGTTATATCACACTAAATATTCCTTAGCTAATTTCTCTCGACATCAATATAGTTCGTGTATCTTCGATTTCCTCACTAAGTATGTATGATATGAGTAAATCGTTGATGACTAGTCCGAAGCTTGTTAGTTACAAGCATACCATATGCAAATTCAGACTAAAGTTTAGAGTCAACTGGCTCAACAAATGTGTATATGTTTTGTACGTAGTAGCCGTATCTGAGAGAGGAGAATGACCGAACTTATGTATCGCTCCAATTTGGTGGTAACTGCGAAGTTTTTATGGTTTTGAATTTATGATTGTTCCAAATTTATAGCAACTGCTAAGTTTTTGTATGACGTTTTTAAAATTTAGTTTCATCTTTGAACATATTTTTGCTGATATATATGTCTAAAGATATAAAACAAATGAATAATAATGTTAATTTAGCCATGTGTATAATTGGGAACTACAAAGAAGATATGTGAACTAAGTATGATACCTTAGTTGTTGCAAACTCGTCCTATTGGTCGAAATCGCATATTAAATTCCATGGACTACATTTTAATAATTTAAATGTACTATATGTTACATTGTCAGGATTAATATGTGAGTTAGTTACGGATTTTCCCGATTATAGGAAAACATATGAGATATGTTTATTTGTGCTATGTATGATTGTGTTAGAAAAAAAAGTGCTATGTATGATTGATATAAACATATACAAATCTGCTTTTGTTGTACATGCCATGGCATATGAAAACAAGTTATTAAAAAATGAACATCGCCCAAAGGAAATAATTCGTATAACACAATGACTATAAAACCATTAAACTATATCTAACAAGGAAACAAATTATCTAACAAGGAAAAAAATATTAATTCTCAATGAGAAATAGTCACTTTTCTGTTTGTTCTAACCAAACTAAATAAATAAATAAATTGTTGGACAAGAGTTAACAAAATCAGCTAAATAGTTTGTGTTTTTTTTCACTCTAAATTGATAAAACATCTTATTAAATTAGATTAGCGTATAATACTACTGTTTTCATGTATCGTTACTAATTAATTACGCCAGGTAATTATAATATTTACAAAAATTATTCAAAATGATACCATTTTGTGCTGTTGACAATATGATTTAAGTTGTAAAATAGTTATCAACACAGTATATATTCTTATTTCTATTGACAATGATCTTTATGTCTTTGGTACATTGATAGAGAGAAGCAATATTGGTCTTGGGTAGAAAATCGAAGAAAAAGTGCACAAATATTTGTTCTTCTTGGATTCAAAAAGGTTAGGTCTTTGAATACTGTGTAAAGAAACTACATCTACAACTTTTGGACGTTAATTAGGTTATTAATTAGGTTGTTCAAAACAATGTTCGAAGTCTGTCTTGTTGCGAATTCTTTTATGGATTAAATATTAGTCCCCCATGTCCCATTCTGTTTATCATACCTCTATACTTCACATCCGTATTATTAACAATGGTGATAATTAGTTCGACTGGCAGTAAACATTTACCTATAAAAATTTAGCTACGGATAAATTGGTTGTATATGTTAAGTTCTTATTGTAGTTTTTTCTTGCAGAAACTTTTAATTTATTTAAATTTATTGTAACTGTAAATTATAGACTGTAAATATTTTAAAATAAAATATGTTAAATATGTTGTATATATATAAAATAATAAGTACTTTTATCAATTAAAATAATTTATATTAATATTTTTTTATAAATTATCAAAGTTTACTATTATTTAAAATTTGATATGTAAATAATATTTATGGTATTTTAAATATTTGAATAATTTTAAAAACACCAAAATTTAAATTAAAATATTTATAGATGTTTTTGTTATGATTATCTAATTTATTTGATATTATAGGTATTTATTTTTTTCATTTTACTATTCTATAGCTTATAAAAAGGAAAGTAGGTTTTTTGCCAAAATACCAAAGAAAAAAGTTTATTTTTTGTTGTTGTGCAAGATGTTTGGTAAAATTTAGGAAAAATAATTTCTAGCTACATGAAGTATTGGCCATCACATGACTAACCATGCAAACTAAATTAATGTATACCTAGCCACACAAAGTAGATGTTATGCATGACAAAATCCCTCAACTTTATGATGCTATGTAGTCAACATCACAAGTTTAGTTTCATTCATCCAAAAACTGATGCGGATGTTAGAGATCAATTAAATATCCTGTTTCAACAATTAAAATACGACCGACCCTACTATAATTTAACTAAAATTAGATTGTGACCCACATTTTAAAAGCGTAAGAATATTTTTAATAAAATCTAATTTACAAAATCAATATGTTTTAACATTTTTTGATACATAGTATTTTAACATTTTTTATTTTAGTTTACTTTAAAACTATACCATTGTATTATTTTTATTTATATTAATCTGTTTAATGTTTGAACATTTTTATTTTAGTGTCTTTTAAAACTATATAATTATATTATTTTTATTTTTCTTAATCTGTTTGGTTTTTTTAATTATTTTAATCTACTTTGTTATGAACTTTTACTAAAAAAATTATAATTCGTTTGATTAATTGTGTGATATATATTTCTTTGATATTTTCTTAATTATAAAACTTATTTGCTGTCAATTTAATAACTCTAACATTTTATTTCCTTAAAACTTATTTGATGTCAACTTAAACCAACATAATCTTGCGTATATATAAATTATATAAATTTAAGAATAAAAATAATCAAAGAATAATAATCTAATATGAAAGGTTTACTAAGTTTAAATGAATGGAATTTTTGTTTATGAAAAAATATATAAAATAATTAATCAACTTAATAATTTTATATTAAACAAATAAAATGCCAAAGTCAATAAATTGAAATAAAAGATGTTTTATAATATTTTTTAATCAAATAAAATATATTTAATCAAATGAATTAATTTTTTTATTAAAAATTCATGCCAAAACAGATTAAAAGAATTAAAATAAATAAATTAAATAATATCTTATATAACTTTTATATGTAATATGAGTAAAAATAATATAATTATATTGTTTTCAGATACACTAAAATAATAATGTTAAAACACTACTTATCAAAATTTATAAAACATATTGATTTTGTAAATTAGATTTTGTTAAAAATATTTTTACTCTTTTAAAACAAGGGTCAAAATCTAATTTAGGTAAATTACCGTCAGGTACGTCTCATTTTAATAGATGAAAAGAGAGATTTAAACGGTCTTTGACATACATATCATTCTTTGGATGAATGAAATTAAACTCGTGATGTTAACTATATAATATCATAAAGTTTAAGGATTTTGTCATGCATAATATATACTTCGTGTAGCTAAATATACATTTTTTTTAGTTTGCATGGTTAGCTATGTGATGGTCAATACTTCATTTAGCCAGCAATCATTTTTCCTAAAATTTATTATAAATTCTATGTATTCTTTAATTTTTAAAAATAAAGCTATATCATGATTGGTAAAATTTAATGATTTAAAAAATAAATAAAATTAAAAGAAAGAGATAAAGCCTAACTAATCATCCCGAATGTCATTTGACCCGCATAGGGTATATTTTTTATTTTTTTTCTTTCCCTAAAGAAATAGAGAACAAAAGAGATTATAATATTTTTCACCGAAACAATTGTCTAGACTATTAGCATGATTAAAAAATTAGCACACTTATCAAAAAAATTCACCGAAAAAATTATTCCATCTGTTTTTAAATAATGGTCACTTTGACATTATTCACACAGATTAAAAAAGTGATTGAAATGTATTTAAATTGTTATTAATTACACCTCTTTAACAAATAGTATTTTAAATAAATAAAATTATTTATAAAATCAATACAATATAAAATTAATTTTTAGCTAAAATTAAATATAATTTGCACTGAAATTCTAAAGTGACATTGTTTTTGTGTAACAAAAAATGTTAGAATGACACTTGTTATAAAATAGATGGACTATTTTATTTTTGTTTTATTTTTTTATCATTTGATTATGTATTATAATCAACTTTTCAAAACATTTTTATTGAGGTGATGATTGTTTCAATAGTTTCTTGTTTTGGTTTTTGGTTTCTAAATTTTAGTTTTTGGTTTTTGTTTTTCAGATTTTGGTTTTTAGTTTTTGATTTCTAGATTTTGATTTTAGTTTTTAGTTTTGCTGTATTTTTTTTTATTTTTTAAAAATTAATTAATACATTATTTTAAAATAATACAATAAAATAACAATAAATCTTTAGATTTACAACTAAAATTTATCAAAATATAGTGATTATTATTTAAAATAAAATACAATAACATATTTTAATTATCACATTAAAAATTATATCTTAGAAAATATATATTAAATTACACAAAAATAAAATATTTAAAAGTTTGAAACTACTTAGAAATTTTTCTTACATAATTGTTTTTAATTTTTTAAAAACTTGAATAGCCAAATTTTTATTATATAAATACTATAAGTTATACAAAATAAAAATACTCAAAATTTTGAAACTAATTATAAATTTTAAAAATTTAAAATTATTTATATTTTCTTAAAATGAATGGTTATTTTTATTTTTCAAGACTAATACAATACATTGTATGAATAAAACATGTTATTTTTTATAATTTTTAGTTATTTTTAATGTGGCTAATAATTATTAAAGATATTGAATTATTTTATTTTTAGAAATAATAGATAATTGAAAATTAATTAATATTATTTATAAAATACATAATTTTATTTTAGAGATTTGAAACACAAATAAATTATTTCACATTATTATTTAAATGATATCTAATTTACAAAAAATTGTATGATAATTTTATATTTATAAAAATATTTTTTTAATTATTAATTAATTAAAATGTATTAGTTTGTTCAAAAAAAGTCAAAATTCGTTTTTTCATAAAAGCTAACAAAAGTTGGTTTTTGATTTTTCTTCATAAATTGGTTAAACATTTTAAAAACTAGTTTCTCTAAATTTTAGGGAATCTATTTGTTAGAAAACTTGATTGGCAAATGAAATAGTTTTTACAAAAATAAAAACTAAAAGATAAAACTTGATTGGAGGAAAAATAATTTTGAGGAAACAAAAAACAAAAACTAGTCTAAAAACTACAAACCATCAACTTCTAAAAATGACAGAATTTCCAATCTGACAATATTTTTTTTGACTATCAAAATTTTGAGCTAGAAACATAAGATATACTAATATGTTATTACGTGATTCATATAACTTATGTAGTTTTTAATACATTACTCTTCTTTATATATATGATGTTCATGTAGCTGGTAATTATTTATTACTTTTATGACCATTATGTATAATATATCTTTCCAACTATTTATTCATAAATCGAATGATCTTGTGTGAATCGTATTGTGAATAAAGTTAATTAAAGTATTTCAAGTGTTAATCAAATGATATCACTAAATGTTTTTAGGGTATTTGTCAAACGTTTTCCAAAGCTTACCAAATAATAGTATTTCACTATTTTCGTACGTATTTATAATCCTGGAATTATTTCGTATAAAAACTAAACTATTTATGTTTGCTAAATTAGTCTATGATATTTTCATCTAGCTTTAGTAAATCGATAAGCAAAAATTTATGTGCAAAAATTCAGTCTTGTTTTCAAGCCAGTGGTAAAAGCAAGATCACTTTTTGACTACGATCGTGCAACAAACTTTTGTTTTACTAGAAATGTGTGAAACCACACTCATTCGTTAATGCCTAAACATTAATTAATTAGTTTCATTGTGTGGTGCCAGGAAATATACATTAGTCTTTTACAGTATATTCGTATTTTGTTTTTTTTTATATTAACACAGGGTATCTCGGACTTATGGAAGAGCTCAGACTAATCTCCAACTAGATGTGCAGCTCATGGATAGACCCTCTATTCGGATATTCAAATGGAACAAAAGCAATGACACATATCCATGTAAGGTATCCCGGTAACATGTGACTTAGTTTCGCATAGCATAGCAGGTGGATCAAATCAGAAATGTGTTGACATCTCAAACCATTCCCTTTACCAGTTGACTACAAGCTCTCAGACTATTTGTATTTTGTTTCTTTTCTGAAAAACTTTTTAATAGATAATATTTTTTCTGTTTTTCTAAAATCAAACTCTATTTCAAAAAAAATCCATTTTGGAGTTTTTATATGTATTAAACATATTGAATTTTAGTTATAAAAATATGATTTTTTTTTGTGAGTATCTACTTCTTACAATATTAAATTAAAAATTTCAGTTGTTATATAATTGTTTTTAAATAAACAATATGCCATTACTATTAAAAATGTAGAAAAATATAACAATATATCTTTTGATTTTTATTTTATAAAACATGTATATTTCCTTAAAAGGAAAAAAATATATAACAATTGTTTACCATAAGACTTGTCTCACTTTGGTTTATCGCCAAACATGGAGTTTATGAATGTTTAATTTTGGCTCTCCGTAATACGATTAAAACAAGTGTTGCTTTCAGGCATTGAAGTCGCTGACCTAAGATGCTTTGCAGAGATTCTGTCCCGATTTTTATATATTTTCATTTTAAAATCAGGGGAGAAATAATGATAATTATCCCAAGTTTATAATTTAATCAGTGTCTTCCCATAAAAACACGAGCCTCTCCAACATTATTATTCTCATAATCACTTTACAAAGTTTTAAATAGTGTGAGTATGTATAAATTAATAATAGAAAGAGGAAGTTTTGTGTGAAGGAGAGATTGGTTGAAGTTTTGATGTGAATGTCTTTCAAGCCAACAAACATTCACGTTGGAGGTCATTTCAAAAGGAGTCTCGGTCCTAATTAGGGTTTCACGTCATTCTCACTTCCATAGTGTATTATCCTAACATTACACACACACACACTCTCTCTCTCTTAATTATTACTCTTATTTTTATTTATATAATTAATAACCTAACAAACTTTTTTTGTTTCATTTTTCCGTATGTGATAGAAAAATCAAACATAGGCCGCCATAGGATTTTCTCCAAACCATATATATATATTTTAATTGTTGTGGGTGTATAGAAGGTGGATTTTCTTTTATACTACACAAAGAAATGGTTTTAAAAATTGTATATATTTGAAACACCTACTAAAAATATGTAAGTCATGTTGCTTATATATGGTTGGTTCTTTTCACTTTTGATGTAAGATTTCTAACTCGTTTTCCAAACGATAAATTCTTTCATTTTGAATCGTATACCTGTTTGGACTATGATAGTATATGATCTACGGTATTAACAATTTTTATTTATAAAAGATATGGAAGTAGTATATACTCTTTATCAAACAGATATATATACAGTTTGATTGAATAGTATATGTTCAAAAGCCCTTAATCACGATATAGTAAAGAGACATAAAGGGTAGTAAATATCTTTCTTTGTAAACCACCCATCTCACCTCCTCGACTTTGTAATCTTTGAAAGAGAGAAAATTGAGACACCGAGAAACTGGTTAATATTTTTGACAACTTATTTTATAAATACTATAAGGAATAAAGAAATATAAGAGATTCGTAATATACGACTGTCGTGTAAAGGGAAGAGTCAAAGGACAACGTGGGGAAACTTCTCAAACAGCATCGGACGCCAACCTATCACGCGCATGTGCGGTGCTCACTGCATTTTTCTAATTTACCACATTGCTCTCACCATTATCAGAGTCAATAACGTCTTTGCAGACGTCTATTTTGAGACGTTTGATTATTTACCTGTAATGTGCATGCATTCTATATAGTCCAAAATGTGGACTTATTTACGCATGTTATGAACATGATAAAATACATGATAAAAAAAAAAAAGCATGATAAAATACAAAGTATATTCGAAGTCTTCATAAATCAGTATAATTTGTTAGATTTAAATGTGATATTGCATCTCTACTAAGCAATGTAATGTAGCCAGATCTGAGCTTTTGAAGCTATAAGAATTTACTAAAAAAAACTTTTTTAAAAAATTCTCTTTTATAATTTAGAAGCATATGTATATAATGGCCAATATTTTTGGGGAGCCAAGATCAATATTTTACTGGATTATGCTCTGATCCGGTCTTGCTACTTAACAAAAAACGGGTTAACCATTTTGTTACCATGAGGTCCATGATGGTAGTAAACCCCACTTATATCTTCAAATTTATAAGAGTTACAAGATAAATTAAGATTGATATGAAATATTTACCCTCAAATGATTTTTCTCTCAAATGATTTTTGGGGGTGATTGATAAGTGTTGTGAGTGCCTTCTACAACTCATTTTTTTTTCTACATCCACTTTGGTTTACCAATCATGCTTTAAAAAAAAATTTAAAGGTACAACCATAAAAACTAAAATAGAAAACAAAATAGCTTTGAAAATCAATTTTTCTAGAGTTTTATATTTAGTGCTCTGGAAATAATTAATCTACAGCTACAACAATAAAATCTACAGCTATTATTCTTAAGCCAAAAAATAAAAACCACAACACTTACCAATCATCCCCTTTCTCTCAATTATTGACCAAAGTTTTAGTAAAAATCTGTGAAGCATAGTAAAAATATTTAATAGAATTAAATAAACTAATGAATCAGATATTCAAATCTTAGAATTCGTAAAATTAAATTATAAAGTTAATTTAATTGTTAAAGATAACCGAAAAATTATTAATGTAAATTGTAACACAAATACGGAAGAATATTGGAAGGAATATGGCTAAAGGGATTCAATAAACTTGGTCGTGAGAATGGTTACAAAAAATGTCGTCAGAAAAAAACCAAGGCTGGTTGTTTTCTTGATTAAAGTTAAATACTATAACAAAAAAAACATTTAAAGTTAGAATTAAATGAACACATGTGAACACCAACCTCGCTCTCTCCAAAGCCTTCAAAAACCTATTATAAATACACAACTCTTTAACTCTCTCCCTTTAACACTAAGCTTTTCTTTCTTCCTTCTATATTCTCAAACTTCAAGAAAACTCTATACTTAGGTAACAATTCAAATTAATAAGACAGGTGTGATCGTGATCAAAGCAGAGATGGGCGGTCCAGGATCATCATCCCCATGTGCTTCGTGTAAGCTTCTTCGACGACGCTGTGCAAAAGATTGTATCTTTGCACCTTATTTCCCTCCTGACGATCCTCACAAATTCGCCATCGTTCATAAGGTCTTCGGCGCAAGCAACGTCAGCAAAATGTTGCAGGTTTCATTTTCCCCATAGCTACATTATATTCAGTATGTGTTTGGTCAAGTATCAAACTTTTTTTAAACATGTGCGTCCATAAACCCATTTTCAAAAATAAAAAAACATGTGCGTCCATGACATACATATCTAAGAACCTTTATTCACTTTGATGATATTATGAATTGGTTGGCTAAATATGCTTGGAAAACTATATGAATGTTGGTATAAATTGTCGCAGGAACTACCAGTTAATCAAAGAGCTGACGCGGTGAATAGTCTGGTTTTTGAAGCAAACGCACGAGTTAGAGATCCGGTATATGGCTGCGTAGGAGCAATCTCCTACTTACAAAACCAAGTCTCACAGCTTCAAATGCAACTAGCAGTGGCTCAAGCCGAGATTCTCTGTATCCAGATGCAACACGAGCAACCTTTACAATCTCATCATCAAGTACTTGAACTAGACCAAGACGAAAAAGCTCTCTTGCTAAACAACAACAATATCAATAACTGCAACAACGACAATAACAACTTGGGTTATGCCATGTCTTCTGGGCAGTTTAACTCTAACTTTGCTTCTCCAAGTAGTATAATGCAGATGCAGATGCAGATGCAAATGCAAGACCCTCTTAAGCAAGAATCTCTTTGGACTTGACTTAAGCCATTGTTATAAAATTAATCATCGTTGTTTGGAAAAACTCAAATGAAGACTCGACAAGTTTGCTTCTTGGCTATGTTTAAAAAGAGAAGATGGGAACAAGTTTCGTGTTAGCAAAGTAATATAAGTCAAAAGCTTTAATGCATGCATGTGGGTGATGAGTTGAAGTTAGAAGCTTTAGAATAGAGATCTGTTTTTATTTCCCTCTTAATTTGGTTTCTCACTGTATTTTTCTTTTCCCATCGTTTGAACAGTGAAATTAGATCTAATTCCAAACCCTGTTTAATTTTCTTTTCAAGTCTAAGAATTTCTTTTTTGGCTGAAGTCTTCAAGAAACTGCTCTACCCACAACGCTTTCATTCCCGAAGAACCGACTCAAAACGGTTTCGCGTTCAGATTAAGAGAAAATTTACCCGGTTCAATGGATAAGTTTAAAGCATAGAGATGATCAATATTTTGTTTCTACTTGCCACAAAGTGAAGTCGAAACTGAAGAAAAAATCAAGTTGAAATCGACATTCTATTCAAAAACAAATCGACATGATTCAACCTTTACAATTCGTTTGACTTACTATAGATTATTAATATTATTTTGAACATTAACTTACTATTTATTTATTCGACCGACTTGATTTGATTAATCATAAGCAACACGTTCTAACGTAAAGTCGCATGTACTGTTGCTTTTGTACTAATCCGTTTTTGCAAATAATTTTTAATTCATAAAATTCAGTTAGAAAAGAGGAGGTGGTGGTGTTGAATTTGATTATGTTATCTCCATTGCTAGTGTTCATGTGATCAGTAGATAAAAAAAAAAATCAAAATATTGCCTGTCGACAGGGGAAAGAATCTTAATACTAAAAATAATCTATGAATCTATCATGTTCTTTTCGGATTTTTTTTTTCAATTATTGTAATACCCTTAGCTTGTTTTTAACGAACGAACCAAGCCAGAGAACTTATCACTGTCGTATTCATATCATAATCTTTTTTTTTGGCTTTATATATCCTAATTTTTTTAGTTTGATAGCAATACTGTATCCCCACTTTACGCGTAACACTTTATTAGTAATGAAAAGTAACTCTTCTTCTGTGGGTTGAAAGCCATGTTTGAAATTGCGCAGTCGACCTAGCGAATTACTAAAAAATCGGTGATTAATCGAAGATTAATCGGGGAGTAATTTTTAATAATTAATATATGTTAATTCAGAAAATATATTATAAATTTCTAACACAAAAGCTTATACTCCAAAATATATTTATATTTCTTCTAATACACATTTAAAAAAGAACAAAAACAAATTTTTATTGGTTGGTAGATTATCCATTGGTTCTTAAACAAAATAATTAAACAAACAATGAGTAATATTCTAAACCATTATTAATAGAAAATGAAAAAGACATGAAAACATTGAGCTCTATAGTCAACATAATCATGCAGAGACAGACTGATTAAACACAACTAAATAGCTGAACCAAAATCAAATTCTTTAGTAAAAATGAAGAAGAGCACGAACTGTAACATTTATCTTCAAGACCAATAAAAACACGTGGCTTATACCAACTATAAAGTTAACACATAATAACATACTAGGATAAGACCTGCGCTTTGCGCAGGGTGAATTTATTTATTATCGATAGTTTCTTTTATATATTTGATCATTTTATTTATATATATAAAATATTTTTTGTTGTTATTATATAATTTCTTTCCGATGGATCAGATCACTTTTTATTAAAAATAATGGAATAAAACTATAATTAATACATCATAGGTTAATCGGATTGAACATTAAACAAATTATGACATAAAAACCTTATTTTTTCCATCGAACACATTCTTGAAAAAAATGAACAGTATTGTTTTCACAGTTGAATTATTTTGACTTTTATCTTCCATACGGTTTTGAAAGCTTTCAAATCAACCATCGAATTGATACATGTCATTTTAATGTTTTTAGTCGTATACTTAAGGAAAACTTACATTTTTGTAATTTAAAGTCGTTTTAAGAAATTCAAAATATAACATAAAAGAAAAAATCTAACATATAATAAAAATATAACATATAAGGTGTCCTCATTTTTGTATTTTAAAGTCGTTTTAAAAAAAATATAACATATAAGGTTTTCTCATTTTTGTAATTTAAAATCATTTTAAAAAATTCAAAATATAACATATAAGAAAAAATCTAATTTTTTTATTATATGGTTAATGTGATTGTTTATTTTTTTAATAATATAAAATCAAACAAAATGGGGAAGGATGCAAAAATTGTTATCAAATCTTTATTATTTATAATCATTAATTGTCGTATATATGTAAATCATATTAGGTAATTTCGTAGCTTTTATTTAGGGAAAGAATACACACTTCTTATATTTTAGGTTAACATAATGTTCTCTAGTGTACATTAAACAAATTATGACATAAAAACCTTATTTTTTCCCTCGAACACATTCTTGAAAAAGTGAACAGTATTGTTTTCACAGTTAATTTTTTTTTACTTTTATCTTACATATGGTTTTGAAAGCTTTCAAATCAACCATCAAACTGATACATGTCATTTTAATGTTTTTAGTCGTATACTTAAGGAAAACTTACATTTTTGTAATTTAAAGTCGTTTTAAAAAATTTAAAATATAACATATAAGAAAAATTCTAACATATAAGAAAAATATAACATATAAGGTGTCCTTATTTTTGTATTTTAAAGTCATTTAAAAAAATATAACATATAAGGTTTCCTTATTTTTGTAATTTAAAGTCATTTAAAAAAATTCAAAATATAACATATAAGAAAAATCTAATTTTTTTATTATATGGTTAATGTGATTGTTTATTTTTTTAATAATATAAAATCAAACAAAAATGAAGAAGGATGCAAAAATTGTTATCAAATCTTTATTATTTATAATCATTAATTTTTGTATATATGTAAATCATATTAGGTAATTTCGTAACTTTTATTTAGGGAAATAATACACACTTCTTATATTTTAGGTTAATATAATGTTCTCTAGTGTACATTAAACAAATTATGACATAAAAACCTTATTTTTTCTCTCGAACACATTCTTGAAAAAGTGAACATTATTGTTTTCACAGTTAAATTATTTTGACTTTTATCTTCCATATGGTTTTGAAAGCTTTCAAATCAACCATCGAATTGATACATGTCATTTTAATGTTTTTAGTCGTATACTTAAGGAAAACTTACATTTTTGTAATTTAAAGTCGTTTTTAAAAAATTCAAAATATAACATATAAGAAAATTCTAACATATAAGAAAAATATACCATATAAGATGTCCTCATTTTTGTATTTTAAAGTCGTTTTAAGAAAAAATATATAACATATAAGGTTTCCTCATTTTTGTAATTTTAAAGTCATTTTAAAAAATTCAAAATATAACATATAAGAAAAAAATCTAATTTTTTTATTATATGGTTAATGTGATTGTTTAATTTTTTTTAATAATATAAATTTAAACAAAAATGAAGAAGGATGCAATTATCAAATCTTTATTATTCATAATCATTAATTGCCATATATATGTAAATCATATTAGGTAATTTCATAACTTTTATTTAAGGAAAGAATACACACTTCCTATATTTTAGGTTAATATAATGTTCTCTTGTGTTATATAATTATGAAATAATGTGACATCATTAGATTAAACTATACTTTATATTAGATGCTCTAGAATTCTTTGAAATGAAATTTAGAAGACATTTAGAGTGTCACCTAGGATTTGAGGTTTTTTTTAATTAATACAAAATTAAGGTTTTAATTTTTCAAATGCTTCTCAATTAATATATAGGGGATACGACGAACACGAACACATAATGAAAATATGTGATAATGGGCCAATTGGGCCTACCCGGTTATGCAATTACACGGTGCTTTTTGTTATTAATCGGTCAAACGCGGACAAACTGCGTTGACCGCCTAGCTTGTCCGACTAGGGTCTTTTCGCCACGGTAAGGTGGTGCCTAGCGAGTACTCGGCCGATTAATCGGTAACTCAGCCGAGTTTTAGAACATGGGTTGAAAGTAACTTACTATTACTTTTTTTATACAGCATATATGCCGATCTGGTCAGTTTAACGGAAATATTAATCATTTGGACCGAAACCCAAAATTATATTGGCTAAATAGTGATAATTTAGTTCTCCGAAAAAATCGAATTCATAATTGATATGGATACATACCGATAGGGATGGCAATCAAGGATCTGTACCGCGGGCCTGACCCATAAAGGCTTACTGCGGGGCGGGATTGGGCCTCCATTTGGTAAGCCCGCAAAATTACGGGCCTCGCGGGACGGGTTCAATGCGGGATGGGTTGAAAGCGGGACGGGTCGAAAGCGGGACGGGTTGAAAACGGGACGGGTCGAAAACGGGACGGGCTTAACCTGCAGGATTTTGAAGACCCGCAACCCTAAGTCCCCATTTCTGCTTTCGCCTATAAAATTGAGAGAGAGAGAGAGAGAGAGAGAGAGAGAGAGAGAGAGAGAGAGAGAGAGAGAGAGAGAGAAGGCGATTCGACGGTATGTAGCTCCGATGATGGTGGTTTCAGGGTCGGTGATGCTTCTGGTCTTCAAAGCGCCTTCGATCTGCACCGGTGGAGCTTCTTCGAGTCATCATAAGAAGTTTGAAAACTCACTTTCCACCAAAGAAGAAGATCTAGTTTCCGCCATGAGTTCTTCATAGTTTTGCGTATATGTATTTGTTCATATTATCATACATTTTGGAGTTTTAGGTTTCAATATATCTTTAACTGACTTCTATTATTCTTATTTGCATAAGATGAAGTTGATGGTGAAGAAGAGAATCCATCTTTTTGTCGCTTGTTGGCGATAAAGATGAAGAACAAGAAGTGTGATTGGTGTTTTTTTTTTATTTATTTTTGAAATTAACATCTTTGATTTGGTGTTGGTTTTATTTAATTTTGGATTCAGAAAACTAAATCATTTTTGTTATGAACTTATGAGTTATAATATTTGGATTCATCAACTAAAATATTTTTTATTTTTAAAATGTTTGGAGTTTAACAAAAGTAAATAAACTAGTATTTTGATCCAACTAAAATCTTTAACTAACAAGTGTATTGCCTTATCCAGTTCAATCCTTGACTAAACTCACTTACCGATGCGTCATGAAACTGATAAAGCGTCCTGAATCAGGTCTTGAAGCGTTCAGGAGCCATATGTTCGTTTGTAATTCTATGTCCCGCGGGCCGATCCGCAAAGGTCTACATGTTTTGCGGTACGGGTTTGGTCATCCATTTTGAAGACCGCAGCCCACGCGGACCTGGCCCGCTGTGACCCTCTCGAAGACGAACCCGCTGCGGTACGGGACAGGACGGGATGGATCAACCTGTTTGACATTCCTACATACCGATGCCCAAATACCACTAAGTTACTACAACTTAGTTAACTTGAGACTTTCTCCAAATTTCTCAAAGCATATAAAGAGGTACGTTAGACCATGTATACATCTTGGCCTTTGATTGGTAACATTCAGTAAATGCCGAATGAAAAATTAATTAAAGTGTGAAATTTTTTAATATGTTTAATAAAAAACATAAAGTGGTTTTGTATGATTGGATAAATTTTGCAGAATGGTAGAATATAAATTAAATTAAAATTAATTTTTGATACATTATTTAATCAATTAATAAATGTTAATAATTTCAATGGTATTATAATATAAAATTAATAAATATTAATAATTAAACTAATTATTATAATAAAAAAATTCATTATCATATAATTAACTAATTTAATCTTTAGTAGCTTAAAAATTCATTATTGTATAATTAAATAATTAATATTAAAAAAATTATTTCACAAGCAATCTAATAAAACCTTAATTTTTACTTAATAATTTTTTTGTGTGTTTATGTCAGCGAAAACAAAAAATTTTCATTTTCTATTTTATTTTATTTCACAAAAAATTTGTTTGGTAATTTCTTCATGGAATAACGTTGTAGATGTAATTAATTTCATCATTCTACATGTTACCAATCACATACCTTGTTTTTTTTTGACTAAAATCATATCCCTTGTTAATCACGCGTAAACGTGCGTAAATTTATATTTTTGCCATGTGTTCTCTAGTTTTTGTTCAATCCACCAAGCAGTCCAAACCAAGTAAATTATAAAGCAGAAAGAGTCTCCAGATTAATGCTTTGATGACAGTGGCGGAAGCAAATTAAGCTTACATACTTGACACATAAATCCACACCCGTCGACGCTTAATTAATTTATTCAGACTTCAACGAACTTTCCAGTGGAGGGATAACGAAATGTTTGTTTGCTTGAAGACCGTCTAAAGACAACTCAAGAGGAATTGATGTGTGCATATTTCTTGGCTTTTAGGCATGTAAATATAGTTTTTACATGTTTTGTTTTCTGAACACCAAATATATTAACAAGAAATCATCCCAGAATTAGGATGAACACTGCAAGAAAACAACGGACGATTTTCGTCGGAAATGCGTCGGAATAAGCCATTTATGACGAATTTCCGACGACAAAAGTCGTCGCTTTTATCTCGTTGGAAAAAAAATTCGCCGGATTTTCTGACGAATTTACGACGAAATTCCGACAAACAAATTTCCGACGAAATTCCGATGGATTAATTTCTGAAAAAATTCCAACGGATATATTTTCGACGAAATTCCGACGGACACCATTCCGACTAGATTCCGACGGATAAATTTATGATAAAATTCCGACGGATATATTTCCGACGAAATTTCGACGGACAACATTCCGACAAAATTCCGGCAAATGATATCCGTCGGAAATTTTGTAAACTATTTAATTTTTTTTTTATTTTAAATATAATATTTTAATGAATTACTTAAATCAAAATTTAAAATCATTTATAATAATTTTTTTTAATTCTTTATATATAAATAAAATAAAATTTAAAATTAGGAAAACGTTTTTGTAATATAATTATTTTTAAAATCGTTTATAATAAATTTTATTATAAATTTTTTAAAAACATAAAATGTTTTACAAATTGAAAATATTTATAGATAAAGAGGAAACATTTTAATAAATTTAAAAAAAACATAAAAACCTTTTATAGATTGAAAATTTTTTTAAAAAGTGAAAAGTGTTTTGATAAACTTTAGAAACCAGAAAACGTTTTATAAATTATAACAAACTTAAAAACTTTTTATAAGAACTTAAATTTTTTTATAAAAAGTTTAAAACGTTTTATAAAATCATAAAAACGTTTTAAAACAACAATAATAATAAAAACTTGAAAATGTTATATATATATATATATATATATATTAAATAAAACTTTCAAAAATTATAAAAACTCCAAAAAGGTTTTGAAATTTGAAAATCATTTTATAAAATAATAAAAACTTTTTGAAATTTCACAAAACAACAAATTAAATAAACAGACCACAAAATCACAATCAAAACCTATCTAAACCACAACCTAACAACAAAATCTATCATATAATTCATAAAATTCTTCATCCTAACATAAATCCAACATTCAAAACCTAAAATTCACAATTTCACAATCAAAAAGTAACATAAGTCAAATGAGAAAAGGAAAGGGATGACTTACATAATTTGTGAGGTGGATTTGAGGAGTTTAAGGTTTAGAATCGCTGGATTAGAGAGAGAGAATTTGAGAGAATTTGTGTGGGTTGAGAGAGAGAGAGGAGAAATGAGGAAGAAGAAGGGGCTTACGTTTTTATATTAAAACTTCTGACAGACTGTGTTCATCTGAATTTTTTATTTTGGTTCTTCCCGAAAAATTAGGCGGGTTTTTTCCCGGGCATATTTCAATTTCCGACGAATATACCATTTTCGTCGAAAATTCGTCGGAATATATCATTTTCGTCGGAAATTCGTTGGAAATATTTCATTTTCGTAGGAAATTTCCGACGAATTACGTATTGGGGGTTCGAATTTTTGACGAATTTCCTACGAATTTTTTTCTACGAAAATTTCCTACGAAATTTCCTGGGAAATTGCTGACGAATTTCCTAGAAAATTTCGTCAGAAATTTGTCGGAAATTTGTCAGAAATTTCTAATGAATTTCCGACGAAAACATAAACCCCAAATCTATACCATAAATCATTTAATCTTCCTCGGGAGTCGTCGGTATTTCGTCGATTATTTATGACGAAAGAATGTTCGTCGGAAATTCCCAGGATATTTCCGACGAAATACCGACGAGTGGTAAAATTTCATATTTCTCGTAAATCCGTCAGAATTTCGTCAGAAATTTCCAACGAATACTTCTTCCGTCAGAAATTCTGCCAGAAATGACTATGTTTTCGAAGTAGCAGTAGCACTATAAAGAGTAGACTTAGCAAGCAAATCAGCTGAGAAGTTCAACAGGGTAGAAAAAATGAGATAGATGTTCGATGTGCTGGAGGATCCCATAGAGGTCAGCCAGAGGAGACTTTTAAGAAATTGCTACTAAGAGCGAATGGCAATCTGTGTTGAAACAAATTCTTAAGTAGTCCCATGTTTTGGCGGTAAGTACTGCACAAAGTAGTGCTAGAGCTTCGGCGATGAGAGCAATGAGACTTGTCTTTCCACTCGAGAAACCTGTTGGATGATTTTCCCTTCTGTATTTTTAAAAATATATCCAAATGCTGCTGTGTTGCTTTCCTTCTTCCATGCTGCATCTGCAAAGCAGAGTACTTAATCATCAAAGTTGGATATGATCAATGACTTACTGCATTGGTGGGCCGGTGTAGGCAGCAGGGGTTGTGCCATATTCCATTCCTGTTCATTCCATATGGCTTTGGACAGTGTTTCCTCCGGTGAAACTAGCCTATCTTCAAATATCAGTTAGTTTCTTCCTGTCCATAATCCCCAGTATATCCAAAGAAAGATATCAGAGATAATGCCATTAGGGGGCAGGCATGTTACCTTTTTACAGATATTTAGTGCATGTTTATTGGAGTATTTAAGTGTGGCTCTTAGTGTAATAAGTAATTAAATTAAAAAGAAAATAGCCATTTACTTAAGAGACGTGTCTTGATTAAGGGCTAGAAGAAACGTTTCTTGTGGGATAGGTGTTTCTTTCTCTCTTCGACGAAGCTTTTATCGGTATCTTCTGCCTTCCATGGCCAGTGAAAGCAGCAGAATTGGATTGTTTACGAACGCGGAGGTGACCACGAGCGGAAGACCAGTGCTCCGCCGCAATGAAGTCGAGTGCTTCCTCCTCTCCTCTGTCGACCTAGATTCCGAAGACGATCCACAGCGATTCACCTCCCTGAGGTACTAGAAAACCTCGCCGTTCTGAGTTATCAATCCTCGCCGAACTTTGTTACCAGAATTTCCGCCTCCGTTTCTCCCAGGTGATCCCGACTCGAACCTAAGTCTCCGATTGCCTATTTCATATCTCATTTCACGCAGTCTTCTTATCGCTTTGAGAGGATCAATCTGATTAGGTTTTAATCCGTGATCCCGTCTCTTAACTCTTGTTATTGATCCATCTTTGGCATTCATATTGAGATTGCGTTTATGTATTATGTTTGTGATCATTCAAGAAGCTATCACACTGATGAAAAAACGAGATTCATTCAAGTCTTCAACTTTTGTAGTTAGTTTTGATTCTACAGAGCTTGCATCCTGCGTTTTATCTGACTGATGACGCTTGATGATTATAAGGTGGAAGAAACTAAGGTATGATTATCATGATCCTCACCATCATCAAGGATTTGTTGTTATGTTTTGAAAGAGTTCTGAAGATCTTTGCTAAATCCTTCTTCCCGGTTTTGGCAGTATAATTGGTGATCTTCAGTTTCAGCAACAGTTAAAGGTGGAGCTTATGGTTTCATCTCGGTGGTGTTGTGGAGTGGGTTATATCAGTTTCAGGTCTGTAGTTCTGAAAGTAGACAAGACAAACCTACCTCATGGATCTGCAACAATAGGTCTGTAGTTTTTTTAGTTTTCTGGCGTGGATAAGATTATGTTCAAGCTTGGTGATGATTTAAGTAAATATATCTCCTTGTGGACTTGTCAGGTAGTGTAGCTTCTTCGTCAAAAGTTGTTTATCCAGATACAGCTCAGATGATCGTTTATGACCCAACAAAGAAATCAGGTAGCATATAATACTTCCAAGGTAAAGTGGGTGGCAGAGTCGATGAAAGTGGGTGGCAGAGTCGATTCATCAAGTAGCATATAATACTTCCAAGGCAAAGTGGGTGGCAGAGTCGATGAAAGATGAGGAGCCTTTGCGTCTAAACACATTTTTCTTATCACACAAGCAGCATCGTCGTAATACATTAATAGTATGAGAGGAGAGATTTGTGAATAATACTTTAAATAATGAAAATAGAATGTTTGTATTTTAAGACCTTGGGTGTCTCATATATATATACAGTCGATTTATTTCTCATATTAATGACGCACAATATTTTGCACAATAAATAATGAAATCGTTTAAAGAAAGATATTAAATGTGTATTGTCAAAAAATGATTTGCATATGATATGATTTTAACTTGCGCAAGTAATCCATATTAGAAAGGTAATTTATTAAAAACAAACAACCTAATTAGAAACATTAAAATATTTTGTAAGCAATGTAATAAATATGATATCAACATGCGCAAGTTTACCGTTTGAATAATAAGGAAATTTTTTAATATTTGTCTTAATTCTAAATCTTGCCCAAGGGTAAACTAAATCGATAATATTTAATGATTTCAACTTGCGCAAGTAATTCATATTGTGAATAAGTGATTTGCATATTTAATGATTTCAACTTGCGCAAGTAATCCATATTAGAAAGGTAAGTTATTAAAAACAAATTTTGTCAATAAGTTATTTGCATATTTAATGATTTCAACTTGCGCAAGTAATCCATATTAGAAAGGTAAGTTATTAAAAACAAACAACCTAATTAGTAGGGGTGGGCACTTTACCCGATATCCGAAGTGGCACCCGAACCCGATCCGAAAATGCATGTCAAGTTTTTTATTTAAAAAATTAACAAAAAATTACATCCAATTTTTTTTTTAAAATAACTAAACTAATGCCTTTTTAGTTTTAAATTTTTATGTCTAATTCTATTAACCATTCAATCTATTAAAAATAAAAAATTAGTTAACTGAAAATTATATTTTTAAATATAAGAAACTTGAGAAATGAAAATTTTAATTTTTTTTTTCAAAGTCTAAATATCCGAACCCGATTTGAAATAACCGAATCCGAACTAAAAATATCCGAACCCGACCCGAAGTACAGAAATACCCGAACGGATTCTACACGTATATACCGAAATACTCGAAAATCCAAAATACCCGATCCGAACCCGAACGGGTACCCGAACGCCCACCCCTACTAATTAGAAACATTATAATATTTTCTAAGCAAATGTAATTAATATGATATCAACATGCGCAAGTTTACTGTTTGAATAATAAGAAAAGTTTTTAATATTTGTCTTAGTTCTAAATCTTGTCCAATGCTAAACTAAATCGATAATTATTATCCCCTAGCTATATATGGGCTTAACGAAATCGACAATAGTTTTGAGCTTGTCTACATAAGCGATTGATTAAAATAAATGAAAAATAAAATTCAAAAAAATCGACCAATAGAATTATAACAATTTTTCTGAGAAGCTCTATATTAATACCATGTCAGCAGAAATCACTAAAGTGACTTCTCTTTTAATGTATAGGAGGATTGTATATGTGTCGTAATTCTTTATTTAGGTGAATAATTTTCTACTTCATAAATAATAAACAAACATTTATGTAGACATATTAAAAGAAAATATAAAAAATCAAAATATTATCCATAAATAATATAAATTATGAAGTACATTTCTCGATAAAGAAAGCAAATTCAATTAGAAACGTGCAAAAAATTAAATAAATTTTGTAAGTAATTTGACGGGTTAACATTATTTGATAGATTTATAAATTTCTAAATTTTATTGAATATGAAATAATATTAAATTGACATACCGTCATCGGTCCTCTAACTCATCACAGCCCATCTGGCAAATACAAAAAAATAAATAATTGTAACCGTTTATATATTTTAAAATTTGTATTTAAAAAAAGTAGATTAAAATTACGTACCGTGACTACGGAATATTCTGAAAAATTTGTTTGTAGACAACATTCAATGTTTTTGTCTTCGGCTTCCCTTCTTTACCAGTTATTAGGATTTTTAATCCAGATCTCGACTTAACTCTTGAAAGTGCAACTTTGTCTTGCATTTTGTAAGCATTTTATAAATTATTTTAAAATTATGATAAATTTATTCTTTAAACAACGATAAATAATTTAAAAATAATATTAATAAACATTTTTGGATTTTGTAATATTTAAAATAGTTATTATATAATTATATTCGAACACAGTTCATCAAGTAGAGGATAAAACTATTATAATTATCTTATATAAAATTTCGTTCATTTTATTTTATAGATTATAAATATTAAAAATAATAAATAAAACATTATTAGTCTTTCAATAATTTCGAGAATAGTTTCCATAAATTGTTATTTGTAATATTCGTTAGATTATATGGCAAGTGATGTTAAACGTCAATAAGTTAAACAATTCTTCCATATTTGGAAAACATATATATATATATAACGATGACAAATTAAATGGTAGAGTATGTAAACACCGCCGTATTTAAGAATCATAAGAGCCTCTACAGGTCTTTATTCTTCGCCTTCACCATCCCACTTCAGCGGCTTCAGTTGAACCTTTCTGTATATCCCTGAGAAATTTTCTCCCTGCGCCATTCCAAAAGGTTCTCTGCTGTGAGAAAATAACCTCATGAATTAAATTAAAAATGCATAATGCTAGCTTACTTATAAGATAGTATATTCAACAAAAAAATGATATAAGATAGTATTACTAAATGATACTATGTAATACTTTCCTGGACAATATTCAACAAAGAGAGAGAAAGTACTAAAGAACCTCTTCAAGAACTGCTTTAACTTGGCGAAACTTCTCAGCATGTTCAATCAAGGTTTTCTGGATCACTATCCCTCTCACTACCTGGTCTACATTTAAAAAAAGGAAGACCATATTGTCGTTACCAGTATTCAACACATGGAAAAGATAGACCAGACATGCTTTTTGGAGACAAAACACAAAGAGTTGAGTTCAGGGTTCTAAAGATGAGGAACCTTTGCGTCTAAACACATTTTTCTTAGCACACAAGCAGCATTGTCGTAATACCTTAATAGTATGAGAGGAGAGATTTGTGAATAATACTTTAAAAAATGAAAAGAGAATGTTTGTATTTTAAGACCTTGGGTGTCTCCTATATATATACAGTCGATTTATTCTCATATTAATGATTTTAATATTTTGCAAAATAAATAATAAAATCGTTTAAAGAAAGATATTAAATGTGTATTGTCAAAAAATGATTTGCATATGATATGATTTTAACTTGTGCAAGTAATCCATATTAGAAAGGTAAGTTATTAAAAACAAGCAACCTAATTAGAAACATTAAAATATTTTGTAATCAATATAATAAATATGATATCAACATGCGCAAGTTTACCGTTTGAATAATAAGAAAAGTTTTTAATATTTGTCTTAATTCTAAATCTTGCCCAAGGGTAAACTAAATCGATAAAATTTAATGATTTCAACTTGCGCAAGTAATCCATATTGTGAATAAATGATTTGCATATTTAATGATTTCAACTTGCGCAAGTAATCTATATTAGAAAGGTAAGTTATTAAAAACAAATTTTGTCAATAAGTTATTTGCATATTTAATGATTTCAACTTGCGCAAGTAATCCATATTAGAAAGGTAAGTTATTAAAAACAAACAACCTAATTAGTAGGTGTGGGCACTTTACCCGATATCCGAAGTGGCACCCGAACCCGATCCGAAAAACCCGAACTGAAATCCGAACCAAAGTAGCAAAATACCCGAACGGGTATTGAATAAGGAGAGATTGGATACCCGAACCCGAACGGATAATACCCGAACCCGAATGGATATCCGAAGATAACCGAACATATGTATAATTAACCTTATATTTTTAGTTTACATATCTCATTTTATATAAAATATTTATATTGATACTACACATACTTTAAGTTCATATGATATACATACAATTACGAAAAAAATGATTTGCTACTCACTTAAAATGCATGTCAAGTTTTTTATTTAAAAAATTAACAAAAAGTTACATCCGAAATTTTTAAAAAAATAACTAAATTAATGCTTTTTTAGTTTTAAAATGTTATGTCCAAATCTATTAACTATTCAATCTATTAAAAATAAAAAATTAGTTAACTGAAAGTTATATTTTTAAATATAAAAACTTGAGAAATGAAAATTTTAATTTTTTTTTTCAAAATCTAAATATCCGAACCAGATCCGAAATAACCGAATCAGAACTAAAAATACCCGAACCCGACCCGAAGTATAGAAATACCCGAACGGGTTCTATACCTCTATACCGAAATATCCAAAAATCCGAAATACCCGATCCGAACCCGAACGGGTACCTAATGCTAAACTAAATCGATAATTATTATCCCCTAGCTATATATGGGCTTTACGAAATCGACAATAGTTTTGGGCTTGTCTACATAAGCAATTGATTAAAATAAATGAAAAAGAAAAATTCAAAAAAACCAGCCAATAGAATTATAACGTTTTTCCTGAGAAGCTCTATATGAGTGCTAGCTCAGCAGAAATCACTAAAGTGACTTCTCATTTAATGTATAGGAGGACTAAGTACAGTAATAATTTTCTAATAAGTGCTCGACAAGTGTTGGTTCACTTAAAGCATATTTGCTTTGATTAAAATATCTTCTTCTTTTTTTGTAAGCTGGCTTTCATTTATACTAAGAAAAGAAAATATTACAAGCCCAAGGCTAGTGTTTTCAGGCAAATGCCTGGTTCCACATAACACAATCAAAAGCCCAAGAAAACTCAAATAAAGAATTTTCATGTTTGCAAGGCCCACCAACCCAAGAAAGTGAATCGGTGACAGTTTAGGAAGTTGGAGAAAGTTGTGTCGATGCTTACGAAGGAGTTGATCGAGTTGGAGTTGTTTCGAACCAACGCTGCATCATCTGTGAGGAGAGGGTAGGATTTGATTCCCTAAAGCTTTGGATTTTGTTTCTAATCAGACAGTCAAGCAAAGAGAAGATGGAATCAACCGACCTGAAGGTGTTGTTATGGTGACAGTCATTGTGCTCCTTCCATAACCAGTACACAGTTGCTTGCCATGAGAGGAGTGTAAGAAGACGCTCAGCTTTCCGCAGAGGTAGCGTCTCCATTTGGGCGATCGTTCGACTCCAAGAAATCCTAGGGGTGATTCAACATCGCGTTTTTACCATTGTCAAGAGTGCGAAGCCGTAGGAGCAGTCAAAATATAGGTGATCTCTTGATTCGGGAGCCAAATTGCAGAGGAGGCAGGTAGGATCTACTTGAATCCCCCATTGGATCATTCTATCTCTAGTTGGACACCGATCAAGAGTCACCAACCACAAGTGGAAAGAGTGTCTCGGGATAGCTCGAGGGAACCAAATTGCTTTAGTCCAAGATGGTTATGAAATTGTACCTCGCAAGTAAGTGTAGATTGCTCCCGTGCTAAATTTTGTGGTTGTTGTTCCTTGTATCTCCCATTCGTAGTAATATTGTTGATTGGTAAGCTCAATTGTTGTCATGTAGGCATAGAGTTCAAGCATTGCTTCTGACCTAGCCGGTGGTAATCTCCAATTCCCCTCTCGATTCAGTGAAGTGATGGTTGCATTCAGCGGAATTCCTAGACGGCCACCAGGGAAGACCTGCGACATTGTTATGGAGCTTGTGGGTGCCCAATTATCTAGCCAAAAGCGGACCGACCTTCCATTCTCAACCCTCATCTTGATTAAGGGGTATTTCTCCGTTCTCAGCTTGATCAGTTTATTAACTAACCAAGAGTTTGATTGGCTTGGTTTCACTGTCCAATAATTTTGCAGAGCGCCTTTAAGTACTACTTCCTTGAACCAAGCTGCCCATACCGAGTCCTCTCTGAAAAAGATTATCCAAATGAGTCGCATTGAGCAAGCCTTATTCCACACATGTAAGTCCTTTATCCCTAAGCCTCCTTTATCCCTAAGCCTCCTTGCTCTTTTGTTAGTGTCACTGTGTCCCACACCACTTTTGCTGAGTGATGACCCTCCAAATTTTCTTTCCAAAGGAAAAAGCCACACATTGAGTTTATCTTGTTGATGCAGGCTTTAGGTAGAATAAAAGCAGAACACCAAAAGGTTGTGATCCCCGCAATCACCGTCTTGATTAGGAGAAGCCGCCCCGCAAAAGACAGAGTTTTAACCGACCAAGAGGAGAGGCGAGATTTGACTTGCTGGAGTAGAGGTTCACAGTTCACTATAGACAGCTTTCTTGAGTTCAGAGGGACACCTAGATAACGGAAAGGAAGGGAGCCGTGCAGCATACCAGTAGGCGCTTGAATAGTACTTATTTCCTGATCTGATAAGCCCGAGGCATAGAAGTTTGTCTTCTGGAAGCTGACCGCAAGGCCTGATCTCAACTCAAATTCTTTTAGTACCTGAAGTACATTCTAGACAGAGCTGAGGGATCCATCGATGAAGATTAGGAGATCATCAGCGAAGGAGAGATGGGTAAGCTTCATTCTGTCACATCTGTTATGGTACTTGATTTTTCCATTTTGGGCTGCTTGGTTTAACATCAGAGAGAGGAAGTTCATGGCTATGACAAAGAGGTAGGGAGAGAGGAGGTCTCCTTGCCTGATCCCTCTCTTTCCTTTGAAGTAGCCATTAACAACTCCATTATAACCCACCATAAAACTGGTTGTGCATATGCAGGCTTTGATCCAAGAGATGAATTTTTGAGGTACTTGAAGACCTTCCAAGCAGGGGAGGAGGAATTCCCAAGACAGTGTGTCAAACGCCTTTGCAATGTCAACCTTAATGGTAATCCTTTTGGTCCCAGTATGCTTGTGATACCCATGAATTAATTCACTCGCCAGTGTAGAATTTTCAACCAGCAGTCTATCTTTGACAAACGCTGTCTGGCTAGGCAAGATGAGCTCAGGTAGGAAGGGCTTCAGGCGAGTAACAAGCAGTCTTGAGATGACTTTATATACCGTGTTGGGACATGAGATAGGACGGAAGTCTGTGATTTTGCTTGCTCCTGGGAATTTAGGAACGAGAGAGAGGATGGTGGCGTTGGCTGCGGCTGGTAGGAATGAGGATGCAAAGAAGTGTTGAATCGAGACAACAACCTCTGCTCCTAGAGTGTCCCAGATTGCTTTGAAGAAACCCGAGGTTAGACCATCAGGCCCCGGAGCCTTGTTTTGATTTAGCTTGTAGAACTGCTTCTTTATCTCTGAGGCTATAGGAACTAACAACATTTGTTGCGACTGCAGTGCTGATACTCTGAAGTTGGTGAGTAGCGCAAACCAAGATGGTTGGGTAGCAATATGAGGCGGTCTATAGCTGAGAGGTCCCAAGACTGATTGAAAATGTGCTATGGCCAACTGGCTCATTTGAAGGGGGTCAGTAATTTGAATGCACGCAGCAGTGATGAAGGACCTTATTGCGTTGTAGCTTGCTCGAACCTAACAGATACGATGGAAGTAGGTAGTGTTCAGATCCCCTTCTTGCAACCAGTTAATTCTTGACTTTTGTCTGAAAAAACATTCCTCTATTTGTCTCAGGAAGATCCATCGATCATGTAGATCATTTTCCTCCAGGAACAGCTGTTGGCTCGGTGCTTGAAGAGAGTGTACCTGCGCAGTTTGTAACAGATTGTAAGTCTCCTAAACACTTTCTTGGATTTTAGAAAAGTTATCTCGGTTTAGAAGTTTCAAATCTATTTTGATGAGCTTAAGCTTCCAACAAAGTTGAGTGAGAGTCCAGCAATTGCTTCCGGCCCGAGACCAAGCGTCGTGTATCACCATGGTGAACTCCGGGTGTTTAGTTAGATAGTTTTGGAATTTAAAAGGTTGGGTTCCCGCTTTAGGTAACTGGAAAGCAAGGTCCAGAAGGCATGGGGTGTGGTCTGATATGTCTGGGGGTAGGAAGATGGCTGTGGCGTGGGGGTAGGCTAAGATAGTATTGCAATTGGTGAGAAGTCGATCAAGCTTCTTTGCAATAGGCATGTCAGGTTGACTGTTTTTCCATGTGTGGCAGGGACCGTTATATCTCAGATCAAAAAGCCCAGTCTGCAATAAGCAGTCTTGAAATTGGTACATCTGAAGATCTTGAGCATTGACAGTTGGAGATGAATGCTCCGAAGGCGTCAGGATTTGATTAAAGTCGCCTCCAACAATCCAACAATAGTTCTGCAAATCCAAGGAGTCGTGGAGACATAACAATTCTGTCCAGAGATCAGAACGGTCAGCAGTTAAGTTTGAAGCACACACTGCAGTATAGTAGAAAGGCACCGAGTTTGGGAGCTGTAGGATGCAAGTGATGCTCTGACTGCTTTGGTTTACAAACTGAACCTTCAGTGGGTGTTTCCAGATTAGGATGATTCTTCCATCTTCATCTGATAGGTGGTTTGAGACAAAGTTCCAGCCGGGGTAGAGCTTTGCCATAAGAAGCAACAGAGAGAGTTCTTTTACACGAGTTTCAAGAATGGCACCAAAAATGGGTTTATGAAATAAAAGCCAGCTTACAAAAGTCTGATGCTTATCCGGGTCATTTAGGCCACAGACGTTCCAAAAAAAAAGTTTTACACTCATTGGGGAGGGAGGGAATGATCCCCATTAGAGACATGGGAATCGAGTAACAAAAGAGAAGTGGATGAGAGGGGCTGAAATGGGTTGGCGGAGGGGGTGATGAATTTTTTGGAAGATGGGTTAGACAAAAAAGATAAAGAGAGGACCGGGTCATTTTTTTCCTGGACAAAAGGGTTAGGATTCTGATTCTGAGTTGTAGATGGAGAAAAAGTGGGGGAGGATCGAGATTGCTTTAGTGAAGGCCGTGGAGGGGGATCAGGAGAGGCCAGGTTATTTGAGAGAGAAAGGTTCTGATGGACTAGGGAAATTGGGCAGTCTACGTCCATTTGGTTCAGAGATAGAGTTAGTTGGTTACTGTTGGAAAGGTTGGGAGTGGAGGAAGAAGTGTCATTAGGATCAGGGGCAAAAGGTAAAGAGGTATGTGTTTGAAGCTTTTTTACATAAGTTTGTGCTGGTTTAGGTGGAGGAGTTTTGGATACTGATAAAGTTTTCTTGGGTGGTTTGTTTGAGGAGGGATTGGTAGGGCGGGAGGACTTGTTGGGAGTGGCTTTGGCGTTTTGTGTAGAGGTATTTGGTGGGGGAGGATCAGCAGATGGAGGTACATAGAGGAGACAGTTTCGAACAATATGGCCAAGTTCATGGCAGTGAGAGCAAGTTGGGGGTGTCCATGGGTAGTGGACCAGGACTTCAACCACTTCTCCACTTTGTCGTTGAAACTCAACAACTGAGGGAAGGGGGATTGTTAGGTCAACTTCAACTTTAACATGAGAGACTGTGAGGCTGACCAGGTTCTTTGTAAAATCATCTGTCTCCTTTGGCTCACCAACCAAACCAGCTACAAGACTGAGACCTTGTTGGTGCCTCAGATCGAGTGGAACCCCTGTCAAGTGTGCCCAAATCTTGATAGCTTTGAGCGGTGGAGTTGTCATTGAGTGTTCAGATGTCCATTGAACAGTGTGGAACATGGAATCGCCGACATACCAAATACACTTGTCATGAATCTTCTCACGCAGGTATTCACTTCGAATTCTTACCAAAGTTGATCGATTTCTAGGATTGTTGTGGATTTCTAACTGTTTACCTTTCCCCCACATATGATTGAACACACTTTGGATTTGGCTGAATGGTGGAGGCTTTCCGTTAAAGTAGCATACAATGAAATCCTTGCAGAGCTCTGCACCTTTTTCAAAAACTGAATCTGGTATGAGAACTCTTGGTCTACCTATGTCTGAAGTGGTAACATGTGCTACTTTTTTTAGGGTTTTATCTTCGGACTTTCTCAGTCTCTCAACAAGTGTTTTCTCAGGTAGTTGTGGTTTATATGATAGAGGGTTTGGCATTGGAGGAACAGAGGGGAGTTTGTTTAGGATGGGTGGGTTTGGGGTTTGGGTGGAGGCTTTGTTTGTGTTGATTGGGGAAGAAGGTTTAGAGTTAATGGTTTTTAGGGTTGGAGGTAGTGCTGGTTCTTCTACATACTCAAATAGTGTGGCTGCGGGAGTGACAGTTTGAAGCGTATATCCCCTTTCAGGGCCAGTGGTCTCAGTTATAACCTCTGTTCCTAACTTAGTTTGAAGACTGACTAAGTCTTCTAGTTGTTGTTCCTTTGCAGGAGTGATGGCAGCAGGAACCGTAACCCCAGTTTTTAGGGTTTTCGGTACTGTGACAGATCTGTTTTTGGAGGAAGAGTGAGAGGATAAGGGAGGGAATTCATGGGGGGAAAGGGGGGGGGGGATCAGGGGGTTCAGGTGGGGTGGGAATGGGCGGAGGAGGTTCACCAGCGGTGGACGGCGGAGGGCTCTGGGCGGAAACGCTGCTTGGGAGCTTCCATACAGACTTCATTGGGAAGCGTGTCAGAGAGGTTTTGACTTTTTTTTACTATTGATTAAAATATCTCTGACTCATTATATGGATAAAAGTCCAATAATGTGTAAACAATGTTTTAAATTATATTGAATTATGATAAATTCTTAGTTTTAAAATTATATCTTCTATAAAGATTTTGGCTTATTTTTTTCCTTCATAAATGGAGAGATAACAGAGTTGAATTGTGATGGTTTTTGAATTGATAATGTATATAATAATAAACATTTATAAAATGATTATTTCTGCATGTGCAGATTAAACACTTAATTATTTAAAATTCAAAACAAAATAATTTCAAGTTAAATTAAATTAGATAAATTTATATTATTTATTACTTTCATACAGTAAATAAGCACTTTTAATACATAAATTGTACTATATATTATTTTAAGGAGAACTATATTTTGACCCGTCCTTTGTTTTACATTTTTTAGAAATTTAATTTTCATATTTGTGTTTTTTTGTAATCATATTTTTGTTTTTACTTCTAATTATATTTGTGTAAATTTTTTTTAAAAAAAATTATAAGTAATTTTTTTTAATAATTGTATTGAATTTATGATGTTGCATAACTATACACTTGTACTATAGTCATTTGACACATTAATTTGGCACTTTATTCCTAAACAGTTATAACTTTTTCAAAAAATAACAAAATATAGTTACAATTATATGTTTTGACTGAATTTTCATGAATTTATTTCATATAATGATAATAACGTTATTATTACATATAGTAATTTGTCATGCAATTAAAAATAAGTTTTGTAAATTTTGACCCAATGTAAATGAAAAGGCTCATTTAGTTGTTAAAACTGCGTTGTATTTATTTAAAATATTGTGACTCATGGCCCAATTGTTAAACAAAAACCTAGAAAACCTAGATTTTGATCCGCGCTTTGTAAACCTGGGTTTATTTTTGAAATTAAGAAAAAAATATATATGAATTTCTATATAAAATATTGTATAGGTCTACGCACATTTATCTGAAACCACTAAATCAGAATCAAATTCATAAATAATCAAGAAAAATCATATATATATATCACGACAGAACTAATCCGCAAACCCAAATTTTAAGAATAAAAATTGTATACCTACAAATATTAATTATATTTAATTATAATTAACCAAATATACCAAAAATGCTATTTATTAACCGAATTACTGGGATACTTTTTAATCCAAAACCTTCAAATTATTTGAATTACTTGATATTTTTATTCAAACAACTCGATATTTATACTGAAAATCTGGATTATTCGTTTTTTTATATACATTATGCAAAATTATCCAGAAAACTGAACTGGAACCAATGTTTTGAAAATCGAACCGGATATTGATTTGTTATGCTTACTGGGACTGGTCAAATATGTTCAACCGGATTTTCAAAAATTTACAGAATACTTAGTTTTTAGTATATTTTAAATGTAAATTATAAAGATGAACAGAAATAATATAAATGACCAAAATTATTTTTGTAAAGTTATTTCTATAAATGCTATAGAAAATATAGCAAGTGTGTATAATGAAAACAAAATGAATGTGAGTAAGGAAAAAAAATGATTTTGTTTACAAACGACTAAAATCAGGAACTAATCAAGAAATGTCATTTATGGTAATTATTAAGAATCAAAATTAATCGATTATGCTTAGAATTGGTTGAATCGGATTTTGTAATTAATAAACATGGGAATAAATAATATTAAATTTCAGTGGTCTGGTGGCAAATGTTGTTGGCTCAATCGATTAGACCATGATTAACCCGGGGTTCTTAGAGTGAGGTTCTTAGCGGAAGTTAAGAAATTGTTTCTTAACTTTTAACTAAAAAAACTAAAATCCGGTTTTTAAAGTCATTATTTAAGAACCGGTTCTTAATTTTTTTAGTTAAAAGTAAAGAAAAAATTTCTTAACTTGCGCTAAGAACCTCATCTCCTAAGAACCCCGGGTTAATCATGCTCTTAGTTCCCTGGTTCTATACGACAAAAACTTGTCTTGCTTTTTTATTTAATTTATCGTTTTAATGTGTGGCATAATTGTAATTTTTGCATCATCTTCCCTTGAATCTTTTTTTAGGGTTTGACTCTGTAAATCTATTTTCATGGCGGTCATCAACTATTTTCCTGTAAAGTATCAAATTGTTGTGTGATTAAGTATTAATTATGTCTCAAATACATAGATCTGCCATAAAACATCAGTTTTAAACATTCTAAACTCAAAAAAAAAAATTACGACAAACTTGGATGCCTTACCCGTGTTTTACAGGGCCTTTGTCTTAATTTTTGTTGTCTCAGACCGGTAAGTGGAATAAAGGAAAGCAGCTACAAAGTGATTTCGGAAACCACAGATGGATCGATTGTAGTTTGTACTCTGTATTCCTGTCTGACTTCTGTTATTTGTTACTGGGAAATTAATTGATGATCATAAAAAGTTTTTTCAAAGAAAACCTGATAACTGTTTTTGGTTAAAAAGTTATAACGTGGTTAGTGTTTTGATATAATTAAATGCAGTTATATAAAATTCAGTTATTTTTAATTGAACATAACTTTTTATTAATTGGTCACACTGCTGTTTTAGTAGAATAGATGCGGACGAGGACATTTTGAATCACATGCGGCTTTGTCGGGCCAACAAGGATCACCTTTTAAGGCTACACAACACCAACCCCATTTCTTAAACCATTTTGTATGCATACAATTTGAGTCTATGATTAGCTTTGATTCATATATAACTCTAATATCCGTCCTTGCACCTTCACATTAAAATCACACATCAACCAAACATTAACAAGATAAAAAACAAAAAAAAACATAAGTAATATAATTGCAAAAATCTACATACACTGATGTAAAGTAAATAGGGAGATGATGAATATGCACATGAGAGCTGTCTGTATCTTCATGGTTTTCTTAAACAACAATGTGATGTCTTTAACCTTAAGTTGTTTAGTAGTCTTGTCTCAAAAGAATGTGATTTTTTTCTTCTTGTAATTTTGTTTATAAAGTGTGCTATTTAAATGAAAATCTAAAATATTTTGTTTAATCTAATAATTTTAAAGAAGTAATATATATATGTAATCATTAATTATCAACTAGATTGTTACATGTTTATATTCTATCCAAAATATGTGTGTATATATTTATTGTTATTTAAAAAATATTCCTATGCATAATAATATTAAATACCAGAAAACTAAAAAATATTAAGGAACAAAAAAAACTTATATGTTTATTAAAAAAATATGATAACATTTGTATGGTTTTAAAAAATTGCATGTTACAATTAAACAAAGGCAATTCTATCAAATAACTCTTTTTAAGTTTTTGTCACAAGCCCTCAAGAAAGAAAATGACCAAAATAACCTTTTTTATTTTGAAATTTTTAATATATTTTTTTTTTTTAAATTTGAAACTCTGTCCCAAAAACTCACCCCTTAACTCTAAACTCTAAGTCTAGATTAATTAACTCTAGGGTAAAAATGTACCCTAGGGTTATTTTTAACCTTTAATAAAAGCGTATTTTGGTCATTTTCTTCATTGATGACTATTTTTGTGAAGATAAACTAAAAAAGGCTACCCTAGGTAATTTCTCATTAAACAATTAGTTATTATATTTATAGTTATATGGTGTATAATTTACAATTTTTTGAAAAAAATGTAGAATAATTGTTTTAAATTATGGAGATTTCATGCATTTCACCTAGTTTTAACTATTTACAGTCATTTAATATGTTTTGGATTTTATATTTGTTATATTATTACTTATCTATCATTTTGTTGGTAATATTCTCAAATTGGGGATTTTAATTATAAAAATATTTTTGATCACAATATTAGTTTTCTATATTTTTATTATCCTTATTAATTTTGAATATGTTTTAATATCTTTCATTCTATGTTAGTTAAAGTAGTTATCATCATTAATATATATTAAAGTTTAAATTTAATACAATTTAATTTTTAAATTTTTTTATAAATTTATAAAATTTCACAGAATTTTAATTACTATTATAATTTGACATCTTTTATATTTTTCTATTATTGATTATTTATTTTTAATTGCTTTACACATTTTACATATTCTTTACTTTCTGAAAGTTAATTATATAATCTATTTTAATCACACTTTATAGTATTTTCATAATACATAGATTTATTTATTTTGATAATTCTTTAATCTATTCTATTAAATTATAATTATGACCTATTGATATTTGTTTAGTCTAACAATTATTTTCTCATAAAAGGTTGTTACAAAATACTCTCTCCGTTTCAATATAGATGATGTTTTAGAAGGATTATTTTGTTTCAATTTACATAAAGTTTTGAGATTTTAATGTTAACTTTAACTTTATTGGAAACTGTTCAACCAATTGAATTTTACAGTCTTTTTTATAATTGGTTAACAGATTTTAAAATTATGTCTTTAAAATAATTTTTTAGAAAAATGTAGTTTTCTTAATCTTTGTGCACTAAGGCAAAACATCAAGTATTATGAAACAGATGGAGTATTTTGTAACCACCTTTTTAACAATTTTGACCTACCTAAAAAACCCCAAATACTTTACACGGTTTCCTTTGATTCCTATATTCTAGGATCCACGACTACAACATTTATGAGAGTGTACAAATAAAATTATTGATATATGTCGATTAAAATCTGTAAAATAAACAACAATTTTTTTTTTAAATCATCTAGACATTTTGTTACGGACAATATATGTTATTAATCAACAAATAATACATTACTTATACATTATACATTTGTTAATCCAATGAATTAATATCCACCTTTATTCTTACTATTATGACTACTAATTAAAATCTAAGTTTATACTTAATATTCTTTTAATAAAACAGATAATATATTATTATAATATTATTTACCATTGAAAAATTTAATATAAAAATTATTTTCTATTTGCCAAATACATATAGATTTTTATTTCAGTTTCATGAAATAACAATTACTTGAATAATCTATCTACAAAAAATAAAATAAAAATAATAATAATTATCATGAAATTAAATTTAAATTAAAACAAAATAAAAGATCATTAGATTTATCTAGTTTTTTTTCGAGTCAAGCATTAAATGTCAATGCCAATTTTATTGGTTTTTAACCGGATTTTATGGAGTTTTTAAATAGAAATTTTATAATTTAATACAAAATCTGAGTTGGATTATATGCAGATCACTAGATTTACCATTTTAACATAGATTCAGATCAAATATGAAAATATCACAAAAGATATTAAAATTATATTATAAATTAAATTTAGCAAAATTTAGATAAATACAATAAATCAATATTGTTGAATATATGTCGAATTTAATCGGATTCGGGACCCAGACTTACAGGTAGATTTCATATTGGTTTTTCGAGTATGAATATTTAATTACGTTAATAATTCAAAATTTTAATAAATGCAACAATATCATGATTTTATTGAAACCTTATTACATATTTTATCATCAAAATTATTTGTATTAAAACGTTAAACATATTATAATCTGCACATTTATAACACTTTCTTTATAGCATTTAAATGTAAATAAATAGTCAAAAATATAAATTTATATCAAATAAATTTGATTTGTTTCAGAAATAAATCCGCATTTAAAAAACACGGGTAAAAAATATAACTAATAACTATATACTTTGTTATTTAAAAAATAATAACTGTTTAAGAATAAAGTACAAAATTAATGTGTGAAATGGCTATAGCACAAGTGTGTATAATTATGAAACATCACAAATTCAATACAATTATCAAAACCTCGTATTAATAATTTTTAAAAAATATTTTGCACAAATATGATTACAAAGAAAAAACACAAAATGATTGCAGAAAAAAACACAAATATAAAATCAAACTTCTTAAAAAATATAAAACAAAAAATATACCCGCCCTTTGGAAGGACGGGTCAGAATCTAGTTCTATTTAAATTTATATATCTCTAACGAGTTTTCTTTAGGCTGAGGGCATCTCCAACCCAACATTATTTTTTTCTACAAAATAAAGTAAAAGTAAGTACGAAGTAAAAAATATTCCGAGTCCCAATATTTTTGGGTAGATCGTGGTTAAGTCTGATTGGAATACTTTTTACTTCATACTTACTTTTTACAGCAGAGTCCGGTTCCTTTGGATAGCTTGTGGATCACGCGAGTCAAGTTTGAAGGAGGCTGTTGACGGTAGTTTGGGTGTTGTAGTAAGCTGGTGCGATCAGCTGCGTGTGTTGTGTCACACAGCTGTAGTCGGGTTTTGGACGCATTGTGGGTGTATAACGAGACATTGGAAGGGATGTATTCTGGAGTACCAAAGCTGAAGTTTCCTTTGGTTTGGGATCAGTTTTTGAATGCTAAGATGATTGTTGAGGAGAGACGAGGTCAAGGAACTGATGAAAAGGTTTATTGATGGAGAGACTGAAGAAGGGAAAGATGTGAGAAGAAGGGGCTTGCGATCTCAGTGAGATCTGTCGTGGAGCTATTGCAAAAGCCGGTTCTTCAGATGTTAATATCGACGCTTTCATTAAAGATATAACCATATGATCGTGCATGTGAGTTTTACGTTGTATTTTGGTTAAATAAACGAAACAAAAGCACTAAGCGAATAACTAGAGAAACTTAGTGCTGATAAGGTAGCATACGCTTGAGTAGTTAATGCTTAGTGATGAAGGGGTTTGAAAGTAAGTAACCACCAATTAAACTGGTCCATAGGTGCGACTACTAATGGAATTAAGCCCATCCTTCTACAATGAGCGGCCGTTGAACTAATAAAGTAGTGGATTCCAGTTACAGTGAGCTTGACAAGATCGTGGCAGGTGTTGTACACAGCTATTGGAGAAGCAGGGTCGCAGGATTTGAATTCAAGGTTCTTGCTTGGAGGTGGTGGAGGAATCAGACGTTACGGTTCATTCAAAATGATTCTACTATTTTAAAAAAATATTAAGCAAATAAATTAATATATCATCATTTAACAGGAATATACAATTTAATATTCGATTAAGACAACAAACAAGAGAGAAAAAGGAAAGCAGATATAATACAATTTAATATTTGATTAAAAATATATGAGTATAATTTCAAAGTTTTCAGTCTGTAATTACTAGAGGGAAAAGGTAAGTAAAAACGAGAAATTGCATTAACCTAAGCGAATAAGGAAAATGAGGCGGTGCACCAAACCCTCTATATAAACACCCTACCACCCCCTCTCAATCTCCATAAAACAAGGTCAAAAACTTCAACAAATCTCTCACAAACTCGTTGTCCTTGACATCGATTGATTTTTTTGTTCCAGAAAAAGAAAGAACCAAAACATCGATCATGGCTTTGATTAAGAGCAACACCTTCTTCCCTTCTTTGATGATTCTTCTCGCTCTCTTTGGAGTTGCCGTTGGAGGAACAGTGCACAAAGTGGGCGACTCAAGCGGATGGACCATGATGGGTGTTAATTACGAAGCCTGGGCTTCTTCAAAAACTTTTCAAGTCGGAGACTCTTTGGCTTTTGAATACAACAACGGTTTTCATGACGTCACTGAAGTCACTCACAATGATTTCGAGCTGTGTGAACCGTCTAAACCATTAGCCAGATATCAAACAGGATCAGATACGATCAGTCTAACAAAACTTCATATGCGGATTTCCTAGTCACTGCGACATAGGACAAAAGCTTCAAATCCTCGTCCTACCAGCCTCCTTGGGTCCCGTTGCAGCCCCAGTTCCCGGACCAGTTCGATCACCTACTACCTTCTCGTCATCTCTTTCACCGGTTAATAATGTTCCACAGCATCAGATGGGTCCACCACCAACTCCACATAGCGCAGCTGCAACCAATAATGTTTGGATCGGATTCAGCTACTTTCTACTTTCTCTTTTCATCTTAGTTTGATAGATCATTCACATGAGATTTTTTCCTTTGTCATATCTCTAAGAATCTTTCTATTTTTCTATTTTTTTGATGCTTAATAGTTATTATTTAGTTTTATATGGTGTGAGCAAATTTTAGTATCCATTAAAAGTTATTCAGATTTAATTTAATTTAATTTTTCACTATTCATATAATAAATTTTAAGCGATACCATTCATGTTAACGATTATTCTTCAATTTAGTTTAGTCTGATTTCATGATCACTACAATCCAACTTGACCGCAAGTTTTCTAGAATTCAAGTGAAAGGGATAAGTTTGATGTTAGATTATCATATCGAATTTCATAGTCTATATATCATTGTGTTAAGAGTTAATAAATCCTATAGTTAGTCATCTCAAGTACTTTAATTTTCTCATAAACGGCGTTGGTGTTCGGTACAATAGGGAGATATATGCTCAAATATGTCATGATAATAGCACACCAAGTTACTCGTTTGCTTGAGTTCTTTACAACTATAGCAGTTTCTTTTTTTCAATATACTTTTTTCCAAATATAAGAAGAAGTATCTGTTAATTACAAAAGATTTTCTATAATGTTTCTATTTATAGAGAAAAAAAATTTCCACAAAAAAAAAGGAAGAAAGAGAAAATGGTATCTATACGGCCGGATATAATGAACAAAAAAATATTTTTAATGGATGTTTATCAATATTAGTTAAAAGTTTATAAGATATCTACTTCAAAAATAATACTAGCTTAAGACCCGCGCTATATATAAAAGTAATTTTTATCTATTATTATTTATTTGTATTCATTTACGTATTATGTATATAATTAAATTAGAGTAAGGACATAAATAAAAACAATACATCTTGTTTATTTGCGATACTTTTTTGGTAAATTAATCAAAACAATTATTTTATTTATTTATCTATACTATTATTTAAGAAGTGATTTAGCTTACTTGTCATGTTTTTCATGATTTTAGGATATTTTGCTTATTTGTCATGTTTTCAACAATTTTAGTTAATAATTTTCTTATTTGTCATATTTTAATTAATTTAATTGAATCATTAGTTTAAATGATCGATCTACATTACTATTTAAAACTTAAAAATCATCATCTATATAAAAATTTGATATTATTTTATTTATTGTAAACTAAATGCATAATGTTTGACTTTGCCGATTTTATAATATTTGACGTTAAGTTTATACGGGAAATCTGCTTTAAACTATCACAAAAGTTTAACCATGCTAAGGGACATAATGAAACCCTTGATTTTTTTTTGTCTTGGTGAATGTTAGCGTCAGTAGATACATGTATATACATATTTCTGTTTATTGATGGACATAATGAAACCTTTGATTTTGCAATATGTATTGATCTTCATTGACTATTTTGAAACCCTTGATTTTGCAATACGAATTGACATGTTCATTGACTCTTGAGGTTTAATAGTTAGTTATATTATTATATTATAAAGTTTTGAAATATTAATTGGTTTATAATAGTATCCGGCGAGAAGACAGATCAGACATTAAAAAGGAATATTGTTGAAGGCATTAAAAAGGAATTTGCTGATGTTTTAATATATCCAGTGAATTGAATGAAAGTGATTGGATGACCATCAAAAAAATTTCATACTGACATGTAGGAGAAAGTTATAGGTTAACGCTTCATGATTTTAAAATAATTTGGAAATCCAATACTTCTTTTTTGTAACTTAAATCCAATACTTCTTTGAAACATATTTAGTGAATCATGATTCTACTTAAGTTTCTTGAAAACATATTTCTCATTCGCTGGATATGAGGATATACACATTGGATTAGATTTAGTTATATTTTATGCTAATTATTAATTTTAATAATTTTTTTTAGTAATTTAACTGATAATTTATCATTATCTTCAAAATAATTAAAAAATTGTAACAATACTATCATACTTAAATTTATATTATATTTAATTTAATAACATTAAAATATTATATATATATGTTTACATTATATTTGGTTTTAGTAATATTAAATCGGTTCTAATTTTAGCATATATAACATATAAGATAGAATGAATCATCTATCTTTTAAGATATATTTATTAGGACAATCAAAATCACTCATTTTGATATTTTTTTACAAAAGTTGGCTAAGATACGAAAAAATATATATTTTTTACGAAGTGATTTTTTGCTCTTACGTTGAAAATTAAAGCGTTTAAAATAATCATTATCCTTAATAAATAATAATATTAGATTAATTTATTAATATATAATGACCATAAATTAAAAAAAATTATATATTATGTTATCCAAAAATACTTTACATCGTAATATTTTAAAAATAAATATATATCCATGTATATATTTTTATATATATATGAATGTTTTCAAATTTATTTTACGTAATAAAATATATTTTATTAAAATAAAAAAACTTTATCTTATAAAAAACTTTACAATATATCTATTTACAAATATTTGTAAGATTATTAAGCCCGCAAGTGCGGGCAAATCACCTAGTTTATATGGTATATAACTAAATTTCAATGACATGGACATAAATATATAGTATATTTTAATATAAATATTTATTATTGAGAATTCATACTCATATGATAAATACAAAATTTCTAATGTGCGAATTTTTTAGTGCAAATTTCAAAATTAAAATATTAAGGTTTCAATACAAATTTAAAAATTATCATATTTAAGTATTTTTTTTATTTTATATAGTTTAATTTTAAACTATATTAATATATAATATGAATGTCTAATAAATGAGACTTCATATTCATACGATTTATGATCATTTGTATCTTGTTATTACCAAAAAGAGTTAAATTAATGATCACAAAATTTTAGTGTGAGACGTTTAACATTTTTAATAATTTATAGTCGTTTTAAAAATTCAAAATATAACATATAAGAAAAAAATTTAATTTTTTTATTATATGGTTAATGTGGTTGTTTAATATCTTTTATTAATATAAAATTAAACAAAAAAAAGCTAAGATAAAAAAAATTATTATCAAATATTTATTATTCATAATCATTAATTGTCATATATACGTTAATCATATTAGGCAATTCCGTAGTTTTTATTTAATGAAAGTGCAAAAATATTCTTTTGTACATTATTTATCAATTTTATAGTTTGTTTGATAAAAAATATGATATAGGTTAAAATGAACCAATCTATTTCTCTAAGAATTCTGAATTAACTCGTGTAGAGCTTTTAACAATTTTCCCCTCCCTGACTTACAAACTCAAAACTTCAATTATCTTTTCAACTCGTTTTCGTTTGTTGTGGTTAATTAATTACCTCGTATCGGAAAAAAGATAAGAACTTACAACATGAGTTTTATCAAAAAAAAAAAAAACTTACAACATTGGTTAATATGGCTTTGATCAAGAGCAACGCCTTCTTCACTTCTTTGATGATTCTTGTGGCTTTTTTTTTTTTAATCATCAAAGCCTTTATTTCATTTATGAACTAATAAAAAGAGATACATCTTTACACCTAAAAGGCGCCAACAACCGTGTGAAATAACCAAAAACTTACCTATACAAAGATCTTCAAACTACCTGCAAATTTTTTTTAACTCTTCTAAACTTCTCTACCATAACCACTTCTATAATTTCAAACTTCTTCAACTTCAACTTCTATCCCTTCAGTCCTTTTCACCTTCATCGACTCTGCTAAAAAAAACTAAACCAAGTGCCAAGCAGAGTAGTATCAGTCCTTCTAGAGTTGCTGGCTCTTGATAAAGGATCTAATCGGGCTTGAATAGCTTGCTTCATCTCAAGGATCACTGCCTGTGCCGGGCCAAATCTCTGATTATGAATTCGATTGTTCATTTCCTTCCAAATACTATAAATTGCTGCTTGGTATACGAGCTTAGTTATCAGCTTCACGGACTCATCAGGAGATGGGTTCCTGAGTCATCTCAAACCATCTTCAAACAGGACAGGAGGGTGAATATTCAATCTCGAGCAGAAAAATGTCCACAATTCGGAGCTGTAACTACAATAAAAAAAGAGGTGTTGCCTCGTCTCATCTGCCAAGTTGCATAGAATGCAAGTTGACGACACCTGAAGTCCCCAACTCCGCATTCTATCTCTCGTTCCCAGTCTGTTTCTAGCAGTCACCCAAGTAATAAAGGCGTATTTCGGTATCCTCCCTTGGAACCAAACTTGTCGGTGCCAGAACACTGACTCCCCCTGAGGATGCAGAGCTGCCCAAGTATCTGCAGTGGAGAAAGAGCATGAAGCAACTCTGTTACCTAGCTTCCATAAGTAACTACAATCATGTTCAGAAGAGATAATAGGGCCTGCTTCTGGTAAGCAATCTCGAACCAGAGAAATAAGCATGTTCCTGCTACGGCTTCTATTAACCCACCAGTTATCTTCTCTTAAAGCTTCCGCAACCACTGCATCACCATGAAGACCCGTGACCCCTGGTCCTCTAGGTCCCGTTATATCGATCAAAGGACCTAGAGAAGTCCAGTTATCATGCCAAAAGCTAGCAGAAGCTCCATTACCTATCTCACATATTATCATAGGGAATGCAATGTGTCTCAAATTACAGAGGCTTTTCCAAATCCAACTATCTGATTTCTGTGGTTGAAGCTCCCAAAAGTTTTTATCCCTAATTAAATGACTTCGGACCCATGAAACCCACAGAGAGCCACCTGCTGCAAAGATCAGCCAAATCAATTTTAAACCGAGCACTTGATTCCATTCCTCCAACCTCCTTAGACCCAAACCTCCTTCTTCTTTGGGAGTACAAACTAAAACCCATGAGATTTTAACTCCCCTAGCATCCGTCGGAGCTCCTCTCCAAAGAAAAGCATTGCACATTTGCTCCAGCAATTTTATGCATTCTTTTGGAATGATAAAGATTGAAGCCCAAAAGGCAATCGTGGAGTAGATTACTGCTTGAATGAGTTGGAACCGACCCGCGAAAGATAAATGACGGACTGTCCAGGAGTTGAATCTGTAAAGTACTTTGTCCAGTAGAGGTTGAAAGTCACTCTTCTTCATTTTTTTTGAAGACAGCAGCACTCCCAAGTAGCGAATAGGTAGAGCCCCTTGCTTAATTCCCAACCTCTCTGCCATCTCCTGACATTTAACCAAGCATTTTCCATCCAATAACAGCTCAGTCTTCTCCTTATTAATCCTTAGCCCCGAGACAGTTTTGAACTCTTCAAGTATACTCATAATACCAGCTAGACTCTCCTCAGAGCCATCAAAAAAGATGAGGACATCATCTGCAAAGCTCAGATGTGTGATAAGAGTACATTATCTGCAGAAAAGATTCTTGTGGCTCTCTTTGGAGTTTCTTTTGGAGGAACCGTACACAAAGTAGGCGACTCAAGCGGATGGACCATGGTGAACGTCAATTACGAAGCTTGGGCTACTTCGAAAACTTTTCCTTCTTCGAAAACTTTTCAAGTTGGAGACTCTTTGGTTTTCGAATACAACAATGTTTTTCACGATGTCATTGAAGTCACTCACAATGATTTCGAGCTGTGTCAACCGTCTAAACCGTTAGCAATAAACCAAACCGGGTCTGATAGGATCAGTCTAACCAAACCAGGATACCAAAACTTCATATGTGGTGTTCTTGGTCACTGCAAAATAGGACAAAAACTTCAAATCCTCTCTTTCCGGTCTCAATGGGTCATGTCGCGGCTCCAGTTGCTAGACCGGTTCGATCACCTAGTACATCTTCGTCATCTCCTTCACCAGTTAGTAATGGTACACTGTATCAGATAGGTCCATCACCAGCTCCACATAGAGCAGCTTCAATCTCTATTGTTTGGATTGGACTCAGCATATTCTTTCTACTTTCTCTTCTAATCTTAGGTTGATTAGATCAATCACAAACGTTTTATTTCCTTTTTTGTTCTACTCGATCCTTTTATGTCTACGTGTGAATTGTAGGTTTTCTTCAACATAATTTTGGATCAATTATATATTTATCTTATAACATACTCTTTTAAATTTAAACTGAAAATATTATTTATAATTAAATTTAGCTTTTCCCCTACTCACCTTCTAGTTTCTTTCTTAGATATGAATGTTCCGTCGATTAAATTTTATCGAATTCATTAGTATTCTTGATCAAACAACTGAAGAGTTAATTAGAAAATTATTATATTTACATTAAATATTTAAAATTTAATTTGGTTAATTAGAGAATTATTTTAATGAAATATTAAAATTTTAGATATACTAAAAAATAAATAAGACAAATTTTTGAATTTTCACAAAAAAAAATATATTGAAAAACCCATTGTTTTATCATATAATTAAATTAGTCATAATTCATTTTGATTAAATTTAATTTAACTGAATTAGATAAATTAAAACTGACTAAGGATTATTTAAATTGGGATGAATCAGTTAAATTTAAATAATATTTTAAGACATTGTTTACTTTTATATATTTTATTTTTTTGTGATTTGTCACTAAAACCAAAAAATTAGATGACACCTAAAAGTATATAAAGTTATTTATTTTGAATTTTAAAGTTTTTCTGTTATTTTTAATTAATATTTAACATGATTCCAAATATTTATTTTCCTCATTTCTATATGTATTATGTTTACTGTTTTTCGCTATTCATATATTTTTTCTGAAAACTTGAAAGAAATTAATTCCTAAATTTTTAGTTGAATTACTTATATTTTAATAGAGTAATTAGACACTAGCTATAACTTATCTAGAAACTGTATAAATTAAAATATTTTAATTAATATTTCCATAAAAAATGGATTAAAACTCTTATTAGTCCAAAAAAAATTAGACGTTCTAGATTAATAAACAAGTTTTTGATAAAAAGAAATTATAATAGACATATTTTGTCAGCTTTCCCGTTTTTATTCTGTTATCTAAAACAAATTAAGACAGAATAAATCCTTAGGGGAAATAAAAGGGATGTAAAAGCCATTGGCGAGCACGACCCGAGAACCTCCGGTAAGAAAACCCTAGCTCCGACCCGCCGCCTTCGACGGTGCCGGAGGCGATTTCGTCAGCCCTCTCTCTCATTTGCTCTTTGCTCTCTTCTTCCTCCTCCATTTCCAAGTCAATATGCAATTTGCTCCGTAACTCTCGAGTTCCACCGGTGATGCTTCGGTTTCAACGGAGGCCGGACTTGTTTTCTTATGGAGAAAAGGCGAGGCTCAAGATACGGCAGAGGAATGGTGAGTCGGCTTTTAGGACTGATGATTAAGTCAGATCTGGTTTTCCCGTTTCAGATCTCCGACGGAATCATCACGGAGACGGCGCGTGCTCTGGTGAGTCGCCTCATCTACCACAAATCTACTTTCCCAGGAGGCGGTGAGGCTGATGGAAGAGTTGTTCAACGAGTGGGTTAGAAGACTGTCCTCTGTCTCTTGGGGATCCAACATCCCACCATTGACGACGAGCCTCAGGTTCTGTCCGGCGGTGGAGGTTTAAACTGTTGAAAGATTTGATTAGTTGGATGAGTTCGTCGCTTCCCGTCATCAAGTTTGGGAAGCGCCTTAGGGTGATGAAATCATTGGTACTTGGTCTGAATTCAATCTCTTGGAGACTAACGGTCCGTCTAGGAATGGTTTCGGGATTAGACTTGTCCTGTCTACTAGTATATTTATTTTCTTAGCGGCATGCCAGTTCCAGTGCGAGAAGTTTCTGTGTTTGGTGTTTGACGGGTTCAGTGGCAGACTTCTCCTTTTATGGTGGTGATTGCAGTGAGCTTTCGTCGGTCGGAGTGTTAATGAATGTTATGGGTTTGGATCGTCGAGGCTTGGTTGTGTGAAGGGTTATGGTGAGCTTCTATCTAGGTGTAAAGTGGACGTCAGAGAGTGCGTTCAAACCGTATCCGAAAGTTGTGTGGATCGTGAAGCGATTCTTCTTGTCGGGTTGTGAAGCTTTGGGTCTTGGTTACGAGTAGGGATGGTATTGTTTGGCAGGCCATAGGCGGCAGCGATAGATCCGGGTTAAGAAGACTTGGTGTCTTGGGTTCTTCAAGCGGACGGTATCGGGTGGTTGCCGTGGGCAGCAGCGATATGTCTAGCTCACTGCTTATTGCTATTTAGGAGGTTTGCTACATTGGAGTGTCTTATGCTTAAGTGTAGTTGTGTTTAGGTTGCTGCGTTTATTGCGGTTTGGTCTATGTTTTATCAAGGTTGTGTTGGTAAGTTGCCCTCGTTGTGGGTTTAAGCTGCTCCGTTGTGGGCTTTAGTTGCCTTTCTTTGGGCTTTGGTGTGTCCGACATGTTGTGGGTCTAAGCTGCTCCGTTGTGAGCTTTAGTTGCCTTTTTTTGGGTTCTAATATGTCCGAAGGTGTTGTATTAGGATTTTACTTTTGAAATAATATTATCAGTGGAAAAAAAAAAAAAAGGGATGTAAAAGCCCAAACCAAGTTTTAGTTTACCCGCCGCCCCCACCTTCCTCTCTGTCGGAGATTTCAGTTCTCAAATCTCCAGATTCGAGAACTGATCTCGGAACCCTAATTCAACAATGGCGATAGAAGCCGCCGCCACAACATCATCCAACGACCTCCGTCCAATCCCCCAACCACCGGATTTCCACCCCGCCATCGTCGTCCCATCCCAACCCAACGGACTCCGATTCTGGCAACTCATGGTCGCCGGCTCAATCGCCGGCTCAGTCGAACACATGGCGATGTTCCCAGTCGACACCATCAAGACCCACATGCAAGCCATCCGCCCCTGCCCGATCAAACCCGTCGGAATCAGCCAAGCTTTCCGATCGATCATCAAAACAGAGGGCCCATCCGCTCTGTACCGAGGCATATGGGCCATGGGCCTCGGCGCCGGCCCAGCTCACGCCGTTTACTTCTCCTTTTACGAAGTCTCCAAGAAGTATCTATCCGGCGGGGATCCTAACAACTCCGCGGCGCACGCGGTTTCCGGCGTGTGCGCCACCGTGGCGAGCGATGCTGTTTTCACTCCGATGGATATGGTTAAGCAGAGGCTGCAGATCGGGAACGGGACTTACAAGGGAGTTTGGGATTGTGTCGGGAGGGTGATGAGGGAGGAAGGGTTTGGTGCTTTCTACGCTTCGTATAGGACGACGGTGCTTATGAACGCTCCGTTTACGGCGGTTCATTTCGCGACTTACGAGGCGGTTAAGAGGGGGTTGAGGGAGTTTTCTCCGGAGCGTGTTGGTGGCGGAGAGGAGGAGGAAGGGTGGTTGATTTATGCTACGGCGGGAGCTGCGGCTGGTGGGTTGGCGGCTGTTGTGACTACTCCGCTTGATGTTGTTAAGACGCAGTTGCAGTGTCAGGTAAAGTTGAAACCTTTGTAACTCTGAATGACTGTCTATAGAGTTTATGAGAACCAATGTGGTTGTGATGGTAGATGCTTTATAGGTAAACATAGTTTGTCTCTGGTGATGTTTTCAGGGTGTATGTGGTTGTGACCGGTTCAAGAGCGGTTCAATAAGCGATGTGTTTCGGACAATATTGAAGAAAGATGGTTATAGAGGACTTGCCAGAGGGTGGCTACCGAGAATGCTATTCCATGCTCCAGCAGCTGCGATCTGCTGGTCCACTTATGAAACAGTCAAATCATTCTTTCAAGATGTTAATGGCGACTCAAACACAGCTTGAAGAAGATATAAACATGAGTTTGGCTTTTATTTGCTTGCCTGATTCAGGTAAATTGATTCTTCACAGAGCTGCTGGTTGTTGTTAGTGTTAACACATTCGCTCTTTAGAGAGATCTCTGTTTGTATACTGATTTGTTTTGAAGCAATAATAATGTTATCAGATTAGAGTCCCCATGTTTTTTCAGATTAGAGAGATCTTTGTTTGTATTTTTATTTGTTTTTTATGAGATATACTAAAAGGAATAGATAAAGAGTCAAATTTTCCGATGAAAATATGTTCTTTTGTTGCATTGAATTGTTTCACATCCCATTTATCGAAAAAAACCCGTACACGATCACATCTCCCTTCTTTACTTTCCATTATGTTAAACTGCTTGAAGAAGTAAGAAGTATGTTGCAGAGGCATGTAAAGTGGCAACATATATATTTACCGATGCATCTAGATAGGTTTGACCAGATCCTTGAGAGCTTAGTTGGTAGGGACAGTCAAAATAGTATTCTTGTGGAGTAGTCGAGAAAATGATCTGACATGCAGAACGAGAAGTAATCAAGCTCTCTTACTCAAAAGGCTGAACATGAAACAAAATAGCATCTACAGATGTATAAGAGAAAAGTAAAAAAAAGAAGATTAAGTCCACAGTCTCCAACATTGCCTGTATTCAGAACACCAACTTCCTCAAGCATGGGTACAATACTACTTCACCAATAACCTCAACATCGAGATACCCAAGAAGAGACAACAAAACAACATTTGTAGATAACAACAAAGATGAGAATAATTTAAATCTGATATACGAAAAGGTTTGAAGTTAACATCTAAAAATCCAGCACCAGTGGTCTAGTGGTAGAATAGTACCCTGCCACGGTACAGACCCGGGTTCGCTTCCCGGCTGGTGCATTTATTGTTGAAGAGCTTTGATGATTATTGGCTTAGCAATGGTTGGGTCCTTTGCATACCTCTGATTTCTCGGGTTTCACTGCCATGTGACTGAGCTCTTATTTTTTGTTAAAATCTTTTTTGTAAACATATAAATTGTAAAAAAGCTCTTTTCATCTGAAAGCACTTGTCTTATATATTGGAGTAGTAGCGAATCTTGTTTTTTTACTTGATTTAGTAGAATTAATTATGTAATAGGTTTTGGTGTATCAAACAATTACTACATTATTTTCTTCTTAGTATGCTACATTTAAGAGCTGAACTGAATGTGTATGTGTACAAGCTCAATTGGAGATTATTTATTTCTACTAAATTTTATAAGTTCAAGAATATCTGCACTTGAGTTCTTAAGCTCTCGGAAAGATAATGATCCTCATTGAAAAAAATTTCTTTAGCTTTTCGGAATAGCACTTGCCGTATACACCGAGTGTTGTATTGTCTTTGTCGGAATAACGAAAGTAGTAGGCTTTGATCATTTGTGACATAATGAGGTGAAAGATGAAGAAAAGATAACCAAATGTCAGGTCTAGGTTTATAATCTTCTAGCAATTTGGATACTTGTTTTGTTTCACTCAAACCCTTATCAATGCCATTTCTTCTGCTCTGTTCTGAAAATTTGTCTCTGGTGATGGTTCAGGGTGTGTGTGGTTGTAACCGGTTCAAGAGCGGTTCGATAAGCGATGTGTTCCGGACAATAGTGAAGAAAGGTGGTTATAGAGGAGTAGCCAGAGGATGGCTACCAAGAGTGCTATTCCATGCGCCAGCAGCTGCGATCTGCTGGTCCACTTATGAAAAAGTCAAATCATTCTTTCAAGATGTTAATGGCGACTCAAACACAGCTTGAAGAAGATATAAACATGAGTTTGGCTTATATTTGCTTGCCTGATTCAGGTAAATTGATTCTTCACAGAGCTGCTGGTTTGTTAGTGTTAACACACTCGCTCTTCAGAGAGATCTCTGTTTGTATACTGATTTGTTTTCAAGCAATAATGGTATCAGATTAGAGTCCCCACCACCCCAAGGCCTTGTTTTTTCTGATTTGCTGTTTCAGATTGGAGAGATATCTGTTTGTATCTTTATTTGTCTCTACGAGATATACCAAAAGGAGTAGATGAGCTTAAAATAATCCATTCAGATTACACCAAAAAAAGAATCCATTCAGAAGGATAAAAATTCAATTTTTCTAATGAATGTCATCTGTTATTTTATAGCATTGAATTGTTCACATCCCGTTTATACAGTACTAGAACATATCATGAAGACGTGAGAAAATTTTACCATGAAAGAATCTAGCTTCTCAGATGACAGAACGATGAGGGAAATAGTAACCTTCTCGAATATGCTCAAGTCGAAAATAAAAATAAAAAAATAGAATATGCTCAAGTCCACAGTCTCCACTCAACATTTGCATATTTTAAGAATACCAACTTCCTCGAGCATATTTGTTTAACGACTTAAAACTCGACTATCACATGGTTAAGAAAATATTCTATGAAAAAGTTCTAGCTAATAATATTAATTAAAGATACAATAGAAAACTAAAACTTAACACACAATACTGAAAAGAAAAACACAGAATACTGATCAGATACCAATATCTAAAGAACAGATGCAAATGTCTTATAGTAGAATATTACTTTCCGATTCTTCAATGTACCAAACCGAACCAAAACCGGAATTTATCCGCGCGTAATATTCGGCCGGTAAGAACCGGTCTCGACAAATCGGACATGTGATCTTGCGGCAGTCGACGATCCAACGGTCCATGCAACGATTGTGGAACACGTGTCGGCAGTTCGGAAGCTGTGTAACTTTATCATCGTATGCAAAGTCCAAGAGACAAACCGTACAGCAGTCTTCGAGATCGGTCTGAAGATCCGAGAAACGAACCACCGGGTAAACCTCGTAAGCGAGAGTCACCGCCGTGTTGTCGGGTATGATGGGGCCGGGTCGAGGAATTCCATCGTCTAAAAAATGGGGTAAACCGATGTAAGGACAGAGAGCGTTGACCATGTCTCTGAAGAAACCGATGACGGAAAGTATCTTAAATAGGTACTCCGGAATCTCAAGCTCCTTTATACCCGTAGGAAAACCCATCGCAGAGAGAGAGATAGAGAGAAGAGATGGAGCAAGAGATGTTTACAGAGACGAAAATATTTGTAAACATAGATGCTTGGGTTTTCAACTGAAGATATGAAATGAGCAATTGGAGGGGGGACCAATGACGGTGGGTCTATGACAGTAATATATAGTCTACTTCTTTTTGACAATGGTATTATTATTATTATTATTATAATTTTTTATTATTATTGTCTTGGTTAGGTGGAATAGGTATGTAGATCAGATCGGTGGTATCTTGTCTTCTCTCTTTCCCATTCTCATGTCTCTGTATTAAGTAACCAGTGCTTTAGCTAAATAGTAGTCTTTGTTCAACCTGTTGTTGTTATCTTAAGAATTGTATGTAAATATGATTTACGTAATCGTCAAAGCACCAGTGGTGTAGTGGTAGAATAGTATCCTGCCACGGTACAGACCCGGGTTCGATGCCCGGCTGGTGCAACATCTCTTGGAGAAGAAGAGCTGTGATGATATTGGCTTCAGCGTAGGTTGGGTCCTTCGCAGCTTCCTGATAGTGAAGATGACATGCAATGTGACTGAGCTCTAATTTTTAAAACCTTCTGTTATTATTAAGTTTTTTTATTCAATTTTGTAACAACATATTTGCTCAGAAAGGTGGAACACAGTCTCTATGAAGTATTGCCCTTTCATCAACCGAAACTTCAAATCAAAATATTTCAACATATATCGTGCTAACTGTTACAGATATATTCCATACAAAACTTTGAATTCCAAACCACTAAAACACCAGAGAGATTCCACATACATAATAAGACTTAATTTACTTATTATTAGTTTATTACTGATCCTCAACTCAAAATACAACATGAACAAAAAGCTAGCCAGAGTCTTAAGCACTGATATTTTCAACACTGGCAGATATATTCCATACAAAACTTTGAATTCCAAACCACTAAAACACCAGAGAGATTCCACATACATAATAAGACTTAATTTACTTATTATTAGTTTATTACTGATCCTCAACTCAAAATACAACATGAACAAAAAGCTAGCCAGTCTTAAGCACTGATATTTTCAACACTGGCGCTTTTATCCACTCTCTTGAATATCCCAGCAATCACCTGCCGTTTTAAATGCAACACAACTTAGACGAAAAAAGAAGCTTCAAGCTATAACAATTTACGAGGCTAGAAACAAAAACAAAAAAAAAAACCTTTCCAGGTCCCAATTCATAGCTGCTTTTAAGTCCTTTGGCCAAGAGTGTCTTGACTGTTGTCTCCCATTGCACTGGAGATGTAACCTGGAGGTTTTCAACACCCTTTTGAGTCTTTGTTTTTATCTTTACCCGCCACAAGAAAATAAGCAAACACAATGTATTGATTTTGTTTATACCTGGCGTGCAAGTATCTTCTTGATCGTGTCAGGATCTGCATGAGGCTGTGCGTCGACGTTGGATATCACTGGGATCCTAGGACTCCTGATCTCCGTTGCTGCCAACGCAGCTTCTAATCTAGACACTGCTGGTTCCATGAAGCTCGTGTGGAAAGCACCCGCAACTGCTAGGCGAACCTACACACCCAACAACCATGTTTCTGTAAAAGCCGGAAAACCGTACTGACATAAACGATAGAATAAAAGCGATGTTAAGGAAATAAACGAATGTAAAAGACGAATACAAGAACGATAAGAAATTGTATTCGCAAAGAGACATGAAGTCGAGATATGATCTCTTTCCTTAACTCAAAATATTCGCTCCGTTAGTGAGACGGGACTGTACGAATATAGAGTCCCAGGATACAACCATGGCAGACGAATCACGCCTCACTCGTGATCACCCTATCGAACTATAAACTCTACGAAACACTCTCTAGACTTACGTTGAGGGATCTGGTGATTTTTTGTTGCGTAAAAACTTAAAGAAAAATGAAGGAGGAGACGAGTTTTTAAAGAAGAGAAGACGAGCCATTTTCCGTAACTAATGCCGTACGTGCGCACGTTGGCGGAAACCTCGCGAGGATCTCGGAGGCGAGGCGTTACGAAACTTCTTCCGCAAGATCTTTTCTCGTTTAAACTTATCGTCAAGAAGAGAGACAGCGTGTTGTTTTTAAACGAACTACGTGTTGTTTAAAATAAAATGCATGTCGTTTTTCGGGAATTAAATGGCAAAACGTTGAGCTTAACTTGGTCCAAAAAGAATATTCTTATCGGGGAGGCCGGAGGCCGGAGGCCCGACCCAAGACCCAAGACCACGCCCGAGCCGAGCCGAGCCGAGCCGGCCGGACGGCGGCGGCGGCGCGCGCGCGGGGAGCTCTATCTTCCTCTGAGCTGTTTAACCTCTCATGTCATGAAGACATATATATACTCCTCAAAATCAACTCTCCCAACCAATGTGGGATGTTGTTAACTTCATTTCATTAAAGCCAACAAGGCTTTTTATAAGAACCCATAGGCCCATTTGTTTTCACATTTTGCCATATATTATTTGAGCCATTAGACTTAATAATTAGGCCCAACAATCCCCCACATGAATAGAAATGACTCTTCTAAAACATATGCAGACTAAATACAGACTCGATAGACTCTAAAAACTATACTTATTCTAATCTTTACTAGACTAGACAAACTTATCGAGAGTGTTTGCGAAAAATTCACTGTGTTTGAGTTGGTGGCATTTTTAAGCCTTGAACCACTCATAGTTAATATCTGTCGGGTTTACTTTACCAGAAGGTGAACATGATGTCTTGAACCAACTGGTGTTTTATGTAAACCGAGACAACAGGCATAACGCAGCTTCATTTTCTCGTAGAACTTAGTTCTCTATTGTGTTCATTGTGGCCCTGAACTTTCCTGGTTTTCATGAGTGAACTTAGAGAATATAGCCTTGCATTCATTCTCCTAGAAACGGCCCCATTTCACACTCATTAGGTGATTGACCCTGAAAAGTATTGAGTAATACTCCGCTTAGAATCTATGGAATCATTAAAAGCTTATGCTTATCCTTTACACATTTGTTAGCACTTTTCTCATCTTAGGAGCTGGGAAGAGACTACTTTGTCTCAAGTGCTTTGGTTAGATTCTGTTTGATTTTGTTTTCCCTTTGAACCTACGTCTTAGGATCTCCAGTCATGATAGGTAGGGTTGCAATCACGTATCCTCATTCGTTATAGGCTTTAAACCCATTCCTTTTGATGATTTAGCAACAACATCTCTTGGCAAACCTTTAGTAAATGGATCCGCTAGGTTGTCAGCCGATTTGATGTAGTCTATTGTGATTACACCAGTTGAGATAAGTTGTCTAATGGTTTTATGTCGTCTTCTGATGTGACGAGATTTACCATTGTAGAGATTATTCTGAGCCCGAGCTATTGCTGATTGACTATCACAATGTATGCGTATGGCTGGCACAGGTTTCTCCCACATAGGAATATCTTCCAAAAAATTTCTAAGCCATTCAGCTTCTTCTGCTGCTTTGTCTAAGGCTATGAACTCAGATTCCATGGTAGATCTGGCTAACACTGTTTGTTTGGTAGATTTCCATGATATTGCTGCTCCTCCTAGTGTAAAGACATATCCGCTCGTGGATTTTGAGTTTTTGGAATCTGATATCCAGTTAGCATCACTGTATCCTTCTAAAACTGCTGGTTCTTTACCATAGTGAAGCCCAAAATCTTTGGTGTAGCGCAAGTAATTGAGTACCCTCGTTATAGCTTTCCAGTGTGTATGACCTGGATTACTTGTATATCGACTAAGTACGTTTACTGCATGCGCTAGATCTGGTCTAGTACAATTGGTCAAGTACATGAGACTTCCAATCACACGTGCATACTCGTTTTGTGAAACCGCTTCACCTGAATTCTTTGTCAAGTGCATTTGGGGATCTAACGGAGTTTTTGCCGTACTCTTAGAGTAATTTTTAAATCTCTCTAATATTGTTTCAGCATAATGAGATTGGGTTAAGATAACTTCGTTTGAATTTCTTGTGACTTTAACCCCGAGAATTACATCTACTAATCTCAAGTCTTTCATCTCAAATGTCCCTTTGAGCATGTTCTTTGTTTGATTGATAATGTCTTTATTGTTTCCAATAATGAGCATATCATCTACATATAGACATAGCAAAACATACGCATTTTTGGTAGTTTTGTAGTATATGCATTTGTCACATTCATTTATTTTGAAACCATTTGACATCATTGTATTGTCAAATTTTTCGTGCCATTGTTTAGGAGCTTGTTTAAGCCCATAAAGTGACTTTACAAGTCGACATACTTTGTCTTCCTGTCCGGGAATGACAAAACCTTCAGGTTGTTTCATGTAAATTTCCTCTTCTAAATCACCATTTAGAAAAGCAGTTTTTACATCCATTTGATGGATTTCTAGGTCTCTTAAGGCTGCGATTGCTATCATCAGTCTTATTGATGTTATTCTCGTCACTGGAGAATATGTATCAAAATAGTCAAGGCCTTCCTTTTGTCGGAATCCTTGAACTACAAGCCTAGACTTGTATTTTCCACCAGGTTTTCGTGTCATTATCCATTTATTCCCTAATGCTTTGCAGCCAGGTGGTAAATCCGTTATGTAATAAGTATAATTTTGCATGATCGAATCAAATTCACTCCTGACCGCTTCGTTCCAGAATGGAGCTTCTGGTGAAGCCATGGCTTCTGCCAAAGTTTTTGGAACATTTTCTACTAAAAATGCCATTAGGAAATCTTCTCCAAAAGATTTTTCTTTTCGAGCTCTTTTGCTCCTTCGAGGTTCATCTTTTTCTTCATTTTCTGAAATATCATTTATAGAAATCTCGACGTTTGTCTCAGTTTCTGAGTTTTTGTCATTGTCTCTTTCTTCTCGAGTTCGTTTTGAACCTTGTTTTTCCTTATATGGAAAAATATTTTCGAAGAAAGATGCATTTCTTGATTCCATGACTGTATTTTCATGAATGTCTGATATTTCAGATTTATGTACCAGAAATCGATAAGCATTACTGTTATGTGCATATCCGATGAAGATGCAATCCACTGTTTTAGGTCCAATAGTGACCTTCTTTGGTGGCGGTACTGCAACTTTTGCTAGGCACCCCCACACTTTGAGGTATTTATACGAAGGTAAATTACCTTTCCATAATTCATATGGAGTTTTGCCAGTTACTTTGTGTGGAATTTTGTTGAGGATATAATTAGTGGTAAGCAATGCTTCCCCCCACATGTTCTGGGGTAACCCAGATTCCTGCAACATTGCATTCATCATCTCTTTTAGAGTTCGATTTTTGCGTTCAGCAACTCCATTAGATTCTGGTGAGTAAGGAGCTGTAGTTTGATGGATTATTCCATGTTCTTTACAGAATGCATTGAATGGACCATCATACTCGCCTCCTCTGTCGCTTCTAACTACTTTAATAGTTGTTTTAAGCTGATTTTCGACCTCGAGTTTAAATTCTTTAAATTTTTCTAAGGTTTCGTCTTTGCTATGTAATAAATATACATAACAATATTTTGTGCAGTCATCTATGAAGGTCACAAAGTACTTTTTACCACCTCTAGTTTGTAAGTATTTTAAATCACATAAATCTGTGTGAATTAAATCTAGAGGTTTATTAGTTCTTTCAACACGAGGTGATGGCGTTTTCGTGAGCTTAGCCTGTACGCATACTTCACATTTTTGTTTACTTGTTTTGCATTTAGGAATTAGATTTAAATTCATTAATCTTTGTATAGATTTGTAGTTTACATGGCCTAATCTTTCATGCCATATATTAAAAGACTCAACCAAATAAGCAACTGGCTCTTTCTTATTCATTGAAACTTTTGAAGCTACAACTTTCGGAGGGACTGTCATTACATTCAACTTGACAAGTCCACCCTTAACATACCCTCTTCCCAAATACATCCCATTTTTCCTAATCACGAGCTTGTCCGCCTCAAAATTTGTGGCGAATCCATTCTTGCTGAGCAAGGTTCCCGAGACCAGGTTCTTCCTCATGTCAGGCACATGCTTCACATTCGTCAGAGTGACCTCATGTCCAGATGTCATCTTCAAAATCACATTGCCGCGTCCTTCAATCTTGGAGACTGCAGTGTTTCCCATCTTGAGCTTCTCCTCAGTCATGCTTTTCTGATAGGTGCTGAACATCGCCCTATCGGTGCAAATGTGGGTGGTTGCACCAGTGTCATACCACCATTCCTTGGGGTTGTTGCTTTCAACCATGTTGGCTTCAGTCACCACAGCAACGAGATCCTCCTCTGTGAGATTTGCCTGAGCCTTCTCATCCTTGATCTTTTTGCGACACTCAACAGTCTTGTGCCCCACTTTGTGGCAGTAGTGACATTTCCCCTGAACTTCTCCACATTCGCATTCGCATTGATTTCAATGCCTTTGTTCTTGAAGTTTTTTCCAGAAGCCTTCAGGGCTGCAGCAGTTTTGGAAGGCTTGGCAGGAGAATGGGCGTGTGCCTTTCCTTTGCCTTTGTGCTCAGCCATGTTGACACTGTGCTCCTTAGCAGTGACCTTGTCAGCAATTCGGTTTCTGGATTCCATCTGAAGCCTCATGATGAGCTCCTCGAGCCCCATCTTCTTCTTCTTGTGCTTCAAGTAGTTCTTGAAATCCGCATAGCTTGGAGGAAGCTTTTCAATGAAGCTGAGAGTTGTGAATGTCTCGCAGATGGACATTCCTTCAGCAGCGATTTCATGGCAAATGAGCTGAAGCGCTTCCACCTGATCCATGATGGGTTTTGAATCCACCATTTTGAAGTCGTGGAACTTTGAGACCACATACTTCTGGCAGCCAGCGTCCTCACCTCTGTACTTCTTGTCCAGTGATCTCCATAGCTCTTTCGCCGTGGGGATCTCACAGTAGACACGGTACAATGGGTCAATGAGACGACCCAAAATGTAACCTTTACAGATGAAGTCGGAATGCACCCATATGTCAACAGTTGCAAGACTGTGGACATCATCAATCCCGTACGGAATCAGGGGCTTGTCCTCCTGGATGAACTTGTCCAGTTTCATCGTTGTCAGGAAGAACATCATCTTCTTCTGCCACGTTTTGAAGCCTTTGCCATCAAACTTGTCTGGCATCAGCCCTTGAGTGAACAAGCTAGGTACAGCCGGAGGAGTTTGAACTGCCACCGGACCACTTGCAGTTGCTGATACTGAACCCGTCTGATAAAGACCAGCACCGAATAGGCTACGGCGAGTGGTTTCATCAGCAGCATTTCCCGCAGGGAGGATAGTGCTCGTTGTTGCTGCAGCGGTTGTCACGCCAGTTGCATCAGTTGCTGCAGCGTTGAGTGGAGTCTGAATGACATCCGTGGTGTCAATGGGGGTGTTGTTATCGTTTGTCATTTTTCTGTAGAGAAAACATGAAAAAACGGATTAGTACTCCATTCAACAAATAACATATTATTTTAAAGAAAATAATAGTCTAAAATCGATGTTCATTTTTGGTATTTGAACCAAATCATATGGATATAAGTCTGAAAAAAAAACGTTTTGCAAACTCGCTTAAAAGCGTTTGCAGAAACCATTTTTATAGACTTAGAATGTTTCACAAACTCGCTTAAGAAAACGGTTACTGAAACGATTCATGTATATAACGTTTGAAGGATGTATCAACGTTTTGCGAAAAATGCTAGAAAGCAATCCGCAAAGCGTAATGAAATAAACCAGAAACGTTTCGCGGAAGTGCTCTAAGGCAAATCGCAAACACATTTAGGCAGAAACGTTTCGCGGATAAGCGTATAGCAAATCGCAAACATCGTTGTGAGATAAGAACAAAATGTTTCGCGGAAATGCTAGAAAGCAAATCGCAAACACGATTCCAAAACCCGTTTCTATTAATCGTTTATCAACCCGACTAAAGCTTTAAACATAAAGCGATTTTGAGTTAAGATTGTAAAAGCCGGAAAACCGGACTGACATAAACGATAGAATAAAAGCGATGTTAAGGAAATAAACGAATGTAAAAGACGAATACAAGAACGATAAGAAATTGTATTCGCAAAGAGACATGGAGTCGAGATATGATCTCTTTCCTTAACTCAAAATATTCGCTCCGTTAGTGAGACGGGACTGTACGAATATAGAATCCTAGGATACAACCATGGCAGACGAATCACGCCTCACTCGTGATCGCCCTATAAACTCTACGAAACACTCTCTAGACTTACGTTGAGGGATCTGGTGATTTTTTGTTACGAAAATATAGGGACAAATATCCATATGAGTCCAAGACCCAAGACCCAAGCCCAAGCCCAAGCCCAAGCCCACGTCGAGCCGAGCCGGACGGCGGCGGCGCGCGGGGAGCTCTCTCTTCCTCTGAGCTGTTTAACATCTCATGTCATGAAGACATATATATACTCCTCAAAATCAACTCTCTCAACCAATGTGGGATGTTGTTAACTTCATTTCATTAAAGCCAACAAGGCTTTTTATAAGAACCCATAGACCCATTTGTTTTCACATTTTGCCATATATTATTTGAGCTATTATGCTTAATAATTAGGCCCAACAGTTTCTTATAGCCTCTACATAAGATAAAAGGATTAAGAGAGAGAGGTTACCGTCATTCGGGCCTTGAATGACTTGGCTTTGGCTTCAACAGCTTCGATTCCTTTGAGACCTCCAGAGACAGCGTAGTTACCCTATAATACCAGACTGCATTAATAGAATGGCGCAGTTGGTTTTTTACAGGTTTTAAATGCAAAGAGAGATGGTATTGGATTACCGGACATAAGTAATTTGCGATCTGAACTTTGTCAGCTTCTTCTACTTCTTGATTTGCTGCATCACACAACTGCTGAACTTTTTCTGAATCCAACCCTATGATACTAACCATTGCACTCTTAGCAGCATCCGCAGCAGCCTGAAAAAAAGGCATTTAATTAAAAACTAAGTGAGATCAGTCACTTCAAGCACAAGTTGAAATAATTAATTAAGGATGTACAGAATGATGCTTATAAAATCTTACCTGCATGGCTTCCCCTCTAAGTTTGACAAGCTTTAGCCCATCCTCGAAGCTTGAAAGTAAATAAAAAAGAAAAGAACTAAGGTGGATGGTTCACAAATGAAACAGATGGATTAAGTTGTACTTGTAACCTTGTCGTTTTTCTCACAGAACTCTCCTAAGTTTGGTATCTTTTATGAGATGAGTGTTGTATGACAAACTAACCTGAAGGCTCCAGCAAATGCGAGGGCAGTGTACTCTCCTAAGCTGAGACCACAAGTCACATCAACCGAGTTTATTATTTGTTCGCCGCCTTCACGAACACGAAGTAGTTCAACTGCTGCTAGACTTGTGACATAAATCGCAGGCTGAGAAAAATGACAAACCAATATCTTAACAACCATACATAAATGAACATCATAAAATACTAGATAAAGGATTCAGTTATGCTAGATATAGGTGACGAGAAGAAAGATGTACCTGGCTAATGACAGTGGAATCAAGCTTCTCTTTTGGTCCATTAACACAAATGTCAAGAAGATCATACCTATAAGCCACCATTTAGTTTAAATTATTTATTCACTAAATGAAAAAAAAAAGAAAAGAATAGTTAGTTACAAGCAAAGGGAACATATACCCCAAGATATGGTTAGCTTTGGTGTACAAGTCTGCAGCTGCAGCAACACTCTGAGCCTCTTGGCCCATCCCTATCGCTTGAGCTCCCTTATATATATATATATATATATCTCAAAAAATCATTACACGACAACTTTACTAGTACAGTATCTGACATGGTTCTGTCGCAATGGAATTTTACAATCAGATTCATTAGACAAAACTCTCAGTGTAGGCATCGCAGAACCAAAGAAAGTCTCGAAATTTCGAACTTTTTTCTATTAAAAACTCGCACTTTCGATGTTAGCATACGATTCAATTCAATTACAGTGGGTACCTGACCAGGAAAGAGAAAAGCAGAGGAGGGTTTGTAATGGGCGAACAAAGAGTCGTTGATCGCAGTCTGAGACTCAGTGGAGAGGCTCATTGAAACTCTAGATCGCGTGACGGAGAATCCGAGGGAGGAAGCATTTCTGGAGCTGGAGAGTTTGTTGAGAGATACGGATGGGAAGAGCAAGGAAGAGGCTGTGGCCATGGTGCGCAGGTTAAGAGAATGAACCGGTAGAGCAGTGCGTAGGATAGCAGGTTGGTGAAGCAGTGAGCGCATTCAGACAAGGGTTAAGTCATAAAAGCTCAAGGCGGAGCTAACCAACGTTGTGCTAGATGGAGAATCAAACCCCGACCTTTTTTTCTTAGCTAACTAGATTTTGATATATTTTGGTTTATTCAAAAGTATATAAAGTAAAAATTAACATTTGTACATATTTTATTTTTAAATGTGCATAACTTTTTGTTGAACTATAATTATGTGACTTTTTAGGTATTTTTTAATAATAGAAAATGGTGATGTTCTATATAACGTGGAAAAGTTACAAGCAAGAGTACAATGGAAACCATAAGATGAACTTCTTTTCAATAGAGCAGTTGTTGATCTTCAACAACAACACATAACAAAGAGACGACCCTCAAACCTTTTTTGATTAAAATAAAAACAAAACAAACCCCCCCCCCCCCCCCCCCCCCCCCCCCCCCCCCACAAATCCTTTAGAGATCTATATTAGCATCTTGGAAGATCCAAAGGTGGAGCCTGCACTGATTGCAACTGTCCTCTTCCGTTCTCCACCAAGAAAACCATCGCTAAACCCCATCCCAAATGTGAATCAATGTGACAATGCATAAACCATGCTCCTGCGTTATTAGAACAAAGTTATGGTTTAAAGGTTGAGGCTAACTCGCTTAATCCATAATTTAAGTAAATTAATTACCTGGATTATCAGCTACGAACCGGATTGCAACCCAACCACCTGGAGGTGTACCAACGGTGTTCCTCTCCGGTGGGTCATATAGGTTAAACCGAGCCGGGTCAGTTCTCGGGTTAAAATTCCCAAAACCAGACCCGACAACGTAGAATTGGTACCCGTGAAGATGCATGGGATGATTCTCAGTCGTGACAATACTTGTGTCTTGTAAAACAATCTGAACATTAGCTCTGTACTTAAGCTTGTAAGCTTTGGTCCCTTTCACGGGCTGCCATAGCCCCCGGCTAACGTTACCGGTGTAATCGAACTGGACTGGTGGAACAGGTGGGAAGTCCGTCGTGAAGATACCAGGCATGCCTTGGTAATAAGCTTGCATGATGGAGTTTCTTCGTGGTAGCACGAAGGACTGGTTGTTTATGCTGGCGGCGAACCGGGTCCCGTTTGGACCCTGGCAACGCGGACTGTTGGGGTTGGAGCAGTTGGTTAGCCCCAAACCAACGGTGAAAAAGAGGTTCTCGTTGACCTGGAGCGGTACTCGAGCTCGTTTCCAGTACCGCAGACGGTTGGTGAAAGCGGTTGCGGTTGCGGTATCGTTGAACCCCGGAAGAACCGGGAAAACTGGAACGATTTGACCGCGGCCGCGACCACGTCTAGTGGGAGCGTTGACGTACTCTAAGATAGCAGTTGTGGTTGTGTTGTCAAAAGGGGCGTTTGCGCTGTTGTAGGCACGAGCTGCCATGTAGTAGCGACCGGGTCGCTGGTTTGCCGTGAGGAGGACGTTAGTGGTTTGTCCGGGACCAATCATGATGACACTAGTGGTGAATGGTTTTGTGTAGGCGGAATCGGTTTCCACAACTGTGAGCTGATGGTTGGCGACTGAGAAGAAGAGCTCTTGGTTCAATCCAGCGTTGATGACGCGGAGCTGGACCGTCTCACCAGGGAAAATTGGGAAACGGACTGTTTCAGCCCGCGAACAGCGATAGAGATCTCCTGGTTGGCCATTGATTGTGTAAGCGTCAGAAACATTAGCTGCTGCTCCAGTGAACTGTGCTAGCCTCAAAACGTCCATTGGGTTTCTATCCCACCATTCCCCTGTGTTCCCATGATAAATGTTATTAGTGATCATGAAAAATGATATTTGGAATAATTAGAAATTATAAAATATTACCGAGAAGAATTGGTATGTCACGTTTAGGCATAGAGAAGGGATAAGGAGAACCCAGACGAGGGTAAATGATAAGAGCACCGTAGACAGTGGCTCTGAGCCAGCGGCTATGAGCATGCCACCAAAGAGTACCTTCTTGGTCTTCTATTGTGAATCTGTAAGTGTAGCTTTGACCTGGACGGATCGGACACTGTGTTATGTACTCTGGACCATCAGCCCACGGATTCCGCAGCTGTCTGATTCCATGCCTGTCCCAAAAAACAGAGCAAACACAGAGTATAAAAACAGAGCAGAACATAGACATATGTTTGTTAGTTACAGTGATGTAATCATTTTAGTTACCAGTGAATGCTAATATTGTAACGAGCTCTGTTGATGACGGTGATTGCGAGAGAGTCACCGTTCCTGACCTCGAGCGTAGGACCAGGGAACTGACCATTCACCGTGATGCTTTGGTGAGTTCTGCACAGCCTCTTCACTGGTTTTGGCTCGATCTAAAGTCATCCACAACAGACACAAAACCATCGCGCAAGTTTGTATAAATCATCATTCATCTAAACTCACCTAAAGAGAAAAGCTATAATGTAAGAGATTAGCCAGCTTACCACAAATTCACGGACGTGAAGTTCAGCTGAAGCGAGAAAAGCGAAGTAAGCAAGAAGGGCGATGAAGGATACTAAGGAGAATTGCCGGGGAGACTCCATTGTTGCTGTATTGAGAAGCTCTGTGTTGGGATGTGTTGTGTGAGTTTAGAGGAAGGAGAGGAGTGGTTTTTTATACACACTAAGCGGGAAGCAACAGAGCTATTTGTGAATTCGTTAGCAATTTAACAAACTTATATTATATTATACTATATTATATGGTACTATTAGGTTTAGAGAGCACAAGGGAGAAAAATGAAAACAAAAATACACAAATGGTTTAGTTGATTTGGTGCACCCACTGGACTAATTTGGTACTAGGATATATCCTCTAATTATTATCAATCATTCTTTTTTGTTTGTTTGTTTTCATTATATATGATTATGTATTAAGTTGAGTCTCACCATGGATGCATATAACGCATTGACTCCGTTAAACATTTATAAATTACGTAAACATAAACGCAATATATATGCTGTCACATATACTCCAGTAAGTTTTAGGGTTATTGCTGACTTTAAATAACATAACGTTAATCATTTTGCCACTTCTCGTTTATAATGGTACAGGAAGCAAACTTGCTTTACACATTCCATATAGCATCTTTGGTAATGTTTGATAAATTTATGTTATATTTCAGTAGATTTACAAAAGCTTTTTGTTTAAATCTAAAAGCACTTAAAATTGACAATGATCAGCTAATGAAACCAAAAATGTGAAGATCAAACTAAGAAAGAAGTGGTTCGATGGGAGTTGAAATTTGTTGCATGGATTTGGTATAGAAATCCATAACTAACCTTTACCGATATAATTAATTTTAAACAAAATGGTTAGTTGACGTCTTCTATATTAGTATATTCTAGATGTTTGTTCAACGTCTTTACTTATAATTTAAAGAAACATATATAAGATTATGTTTTTGTCAAAACATTAGATAGTTCAACATATAATAAATACTATATTGATTTTGAGCTATATTGATTTTGTGGGACTTTTTGTGTTTTGTTTTAAGCTTTTTATTTTAGTGAATAAATTGTAGTGAAATACGCCTAAAGCCAACCTCGAATCTGAGCAGCTATGAAGTTACCAAGGTAAATGTAGGCTGCTTCCGAAGGGTGAATGGAGTCCCAAAGCAAGTGATCCGAATGATTTTGGACAAGTCTTTGAAAGGGCATTGTACATTAAACCATCCGTTCTTCGTCTCCTTGAACCCTATTTTCATTTTGACAAACCATGAGTATATCTATATTATTAAAAGAGAAGTACTCATTTGAAAATGTTCTTACTTCATTAGTTAAACTCCTTTTTTTTTTTGCATGCTTTTTTCAGTTGTATTTATGAAATATCCTAAAACGAATAAAACTGTCTAATTTATTACTTGTTTTTTCAGTTACATTAATGAAATATGCTTAAATGAATTTAAACTTCCTATTTTATTGTTTGTCTTTTTCAGTTACCTTAATGAAATATCCTTAAATAAATTTGGACATAATGTCATTTAATCAACCAAAAAAACTCATGAGTTATCCTTACGTACATAATTTTAATAATGGAGATTTTTAAAAATGTGCATCATTAAAATGTTACCTAAAACATGCAGCACTAATATATAACATGCATCAATAAAACTAGAATTTGACTCACACAATTGTACGAATATTATTTTCAGTTGATTAAATTTTAAAAAAATTATTTATTCAAAAAATATTTAACAATGGCTATGTTTTTAAAAATTATATGGTATTATTTGCTCATAACTCATTTGTCATTTGATAAATTGTTAGAAAGAAAATTTTAGCATAATATAACTTAGTTGTCATTTGCTAAATTTATGGTTTTTATTTATATTTATTTAATTATAATATTTTTATTTTATATTTGAAAGATAAATGAATTTTCTTTCAAACAATATTTTTGTAAATGTATTTTTTAAAAATAATCAATTAAAATTGTTATTATCATTGAATATCATTATTTTTGACATAATTTGAGTTTTTGTTTACATCAAAAATTATCTTATTTTAGGATAATTTTAATTTAAAATGTAATTTTCATATTTTTGAAACAAATTCTAAAAATATTTTTTAAATATTTTGTTATAATTGTTAAAAAAAATATTGAGTTGCATTTCAAATAAAAAGGTAAAGATATTAAAAATATTCTAATTAAAATATGTAAGATTTAATATAGTTTTAAGGAAATTGTCAAAAAAAAAAAATTACACATAAAATAATCATGATTTTTGTTAACTGGGCGGATCATTATTTATATGATATCGCACACGAAAGAAAATTTCTGTTTTTAAAATTATCTAATTAACTCTATACTCATTTTTTTTATATTTTTTATATGATATCACACATTCGTAAAAAATTAGATAGTTTAAGATGCAAAAAAAAATTATTTACTTAATGAATATAATATGAACAAATATTACAAATACATCATTTAATAAAATAAATAATAAAAACTGAAAATTGCGCGCGGGTCAGGGTTTAGTGTATTACTAAATAAGAAGCGACTGACTTTCGGAACAAGGAAGAAATACCATATTACACTACAAGAAAACACGCCTGTTGCAAGAGAAATTTGCGGAGGAAAAAATTCCTCGCAAATTTGCAACAGATCTGCAAGCGCATTGCGACGAAAAAAAAATTTCGCTCGCAAATTTGCGTCAAAATATTTTCCTCGCAAAGTTGCAACTAATTTGTGAGACTTTTCCGCAAACTCACGCAAAACCGTCGCAAATTTGCGATAGACGTTGTCGTCGCAAATCTGTTACAAATTTGCAAGGAATTTGCGTGTGAATTGCAATACCATATACGTTCGTTGCAATTCCGTCACAAAAAAACAGATAGGTTGGTGATACACTTTTTTTTGTTTTGTGTAACTGATTTATGAAAGGCATTTAATCTCGCAAAAAACGGATAGGTGTACACGTTTTTTCTAAGTGTAACTAATATTTGCAAGGGACAAATCTCTCTCGCTAATCCCTTGCAAAGGGGAGAGGCATCGCAATTCCGTTGCAATATATGTTGCAATTCCGTTGCAAGTGTCTTGCAAATATTTTTCAGATGTCTATATATAGCAGCTGTGAGAAGTGAGCGAACATTGAAACAAAAAAACGAAAAAAAGAAAAGAAAACGAAAAAAAAGAACAAAAAGTTGAGATAAATATATTGCCGTGTGTTGTGAGTAAGAAAAAAAATAAAAAGTTGAGAGAAAAATGGCGTCCAGACATGAAATATACGCGTTACGGGCATGGATGTACAATCATAAAGATCTAGAGACTGGTGAAGTGACGAAGGAGTATCGGGCTGGACTACGAGGATTCTTACAACAAGCAACTAACCAACCATTCGCAAGGGAACATGGTAAAATCTTTTGTCCCTGTAGAAAATGCAATAACGAGCCATATTTAGAAATAGATACTGTGAAGAGGCGTCTATATAATAGAGGATTTAGACCAAACTACTAAATATGGTTTTTGCATGGGGAAGGTGCATCAAGTAGTAGTACGGGTCAGGGATTTGAACTGCCAAATTATAATGCAAATTATTATGATCCTCATGAGCCAAATATGTTTAGAAATAATGCGGGTGATGGGTATGAGCAAAATATGTTTGGAAATAATGCGGGGGATGGGTATGAGCAACAGGGAAATAGGTATCATGATATGGTTACAGATGCATTGCATGAAGCTGGTATTCCTGATAGTAGTAGGGAAGAACCTAATATAGACGCACAACGGTTTTATAATATGTTAGACGCTGCCAATGAACCCATCTACGAAGGATGTAGAGAAGGGCTTTCTAGATTATCACTAGCATCAAGGATGATGACCATTAAAAGTGATCATAATCTAAATGAGAAGTGCATGGATTCGTGGGCTCAACTCATTAATGAGTATTTACCAGAAGGTAATCTTGCTGCTGATAATTTCTATGAAATTCAGAAGCTAGTTGCGGATCTTGGTCTACCATCTGAAATGATTGATGTATGCGTTGACAACTGCATGATTTACTGGAAAGATGATGAAAAACTGACGGAATGTCGATTTTGTCAAAAGCCAAGATATCAAGAAACCACAGGAAGGAATCATGTGCCGTACAATCGTATGTGGTACTTACCGATCACAGATAGATTGAAGCATTTATACCACTCAGAAAGGACAGCCGCGTCGATGAGATGGCATGCCCAACATTCAGTGAAAGATGGCGACATTACACATCCCTCAGATGCGAAGGCATGGAAACACTTTCAAACCGTATATTCCAACTTTGCGAGTGAGTTTAGAAACGTTTATCTTGGCTTATGCACAGAAGAATTTAGTCCATTTGGTATATCTGGAAGGCAATACTCTTTATGGCATGTCATCTTGACGCCATACAATCTCCCTCCGGAGATGTGCATGCAAAGAGAATTTTTGTTCTTGAGTATTCTAGTGCCTGGTCCAAAACATCCAAAGCGAGCACTTGATGTTTTTTTGCAACCTTTGATTCATGAGCTGAAACTGTTGTGGTATTATGGCGTGCAGACATGGGAATACTCGCAGCAACAAAACTTTAATATGTGTGCAGTGCTTATGTGGACTATTAGTGACTTCCCCGCATATGGAATGTTATCGGGTTGGACCACACATGGAAGATTATCATGTCCATATTGTATGGATATGACAGATGCTTTTCAGCTGAAAAATGGGAGGAAGTCATGTTGGTTTGGTTGTCACCATAGGTTTCTTCTGCCGCATCATACATATCATAAGAACAAGAAATTGTTTAGGAAAAACAAGGTAGTGCATGTTCCTCCCCCAGTAATGCAATCAAGAGCATCTTTGTTATAGCAGATTGATTATTACGGTGCTAAGGAGACATGTAAAGTTGGGGGAAATTGGAACACTCCACCTAACATGCCAAACAGATATACGACATCTCATAATTGGCATAAAAAGATCATATTTTGGGAACTTCCATATTGGAAGGATCATCTCTTAAGGCACAACCTTGATGTGATGCACATAGAGAAGAATGTTTTTGAGAATATCATGAACACTCTTTTGGATGTGAAGGGGAAGAGTAAAGATAATTTGAAATCGAGGTTGGATTTGACAGAGTTATATGCAAGACCAGAGCTGCATGTGACAAGAGAAGGAAAATTACCAGTTGCGAATTTTAGATTGTCTGGGGTGGCGAAGCAAAAGTTGTTTGACTGGGTAAATTCTGATGTAAAGTTTCCAGATGGATATGTGTCAAAATTCTCAAGATGCATCGAGCAAGGAAAAAAAATTTCTGGTATGAAGAGTCACGACTGTCACGTTTTCATGCAGTGGCTCCTACCGTTCGCAATGACGGAGCTATTACCGAAACATGTCCATGAAGTAATAGCTGGTGATAAAAGTGACTTTTAAAATTATGTATAAATTTATTGTCTTTGTTAATTGAAATAATATTTTTGTTTGATGATGAATTTGTAGGAGTTGGAACATTTTTTAGGGATTTATGCACTCGAACATTGACTGAGGATGGGATCGAGTTGTTAGCCAAGAATATTCCGATTTTGCTTTCCAATCTGGAAAAAGTCTCCCCCCCCATCTTTTTTGACGTAATGGAAAATCTCATGATTCATCTACCTCTTGAAGCGGCTCTTGGGGGCCCTGTGCAATTCCGATGGATGTATGTATTTGAGAGATTCATGGGATATCTCAAAAATTTTGCCAAAAATCTTGCCAAAGTCGAGGGTTCGATAGTTGCAGGAAGTTTGACGGTGGAAACTTCGCACTTTACATCCTACTACTTTATCCCAACCGTTAGAACGAAGAAGACCGCTCCCAGACGATACGACGACGGAGGAGTTTCACCTTCATATCTTGTTAAAGACGTTCCTGACATATTTTGTCAGATTGGAAGACTTGCTGGCAAAGTGAGAGAAGTTTGGTGGGAAGATCATGCACATGCTCATGTGGCTCACATTTATATTGTGCGAAACATTGACTACTTGCAGGAATTTGAAAGGTACTCATACAAATTGAACATATATAAATTTTATTGATTACTTTGGTTTTATATTTACATGTATGCCTAACAAATAACAATTCTTTTATGCAGCATATTCAACTTACAAATTCGAGAACACTATCCTAATTTAGAAGAAAAGGATTATGAGCAGTTGAACGAACGAGATTATCCTGGGTGGTTACAATACTATGTACGTACAATCTTTAGACCTTTAAAAATTAAAATGACTTATTTTAATATTTATATATTTTGAGCAGGTGAAAAATGGATGTCATGACAAACCAATTCCGCGATGGTTGTATGAATTTGTTGATGACCCGGTTGCTAAGATCACTACTGCTCCAATGTACTTCACTCGTGGATACACTTTTCTTACGTACACACACGGTTCGAAGAGATCAACTGCAAATTTTGGAATCCAAATCAAAGGTGAAACTGACTTCTACGGTGTATTGCAATAGATCATAGAAGTCACTTACCCGGGAACCATCAACTTAAAATGCGTATTATTTAAGTGTGATTGGTATGATCCAACGAGTGGCCGAGGGGTCCGAAAAAATAACCTTGGGGTGATTGATGTCAATGCAAATAGACGTTATGCAAAATTCGAACCATATTGCCTTGCATCACAAGCAGATCAAGTGTGTTTTCTTCCATATCCAAGGATTAGAGAAAGGCGTGAAAGGTGGTTATCAGTGATTAAAGTGAATCCGCGAGGGCGTATAATCGTCGGAGAAATTGCCAATGTCGCTATGCAGTCCGAAAGAGTTGCTGAAATGTCCGTCCCAACCGAATCGACTGAGAATATCTTACACATCGATCCAGATAACCAAGAAGTAGAAGTCATTGTTGATGATTCCACCGAAGGGTCTGTTTCATAAGAAGACGAGTTTGATGCTGAAACTGACGAAGATGACATCACAAATGATGAGGCTGAAAATAGAGACAGTGAAAATGTATCTGAAAATGAGTCTGATTAGACAAAATTTCACTTTTATGCTGTATTGTCTTGTATTTGATTTTTTTTTTAAATAAATATAATAATTTGCGAAGGAATCGCGACTAAATTGCGACGGAATTGCAAGAATCTCTCGCAACTTCCTCACAAATTTGTGACGGTTTTGCATGAAAATCCTCTATTCCATCGCAACTCTTCAAACCACTAGCCAAAACCCTAAACGAATCCCTAAACACATTAAGTTAAACCTTTGCGAGGGATTTGCAAGAAAACTGTCGCTAGTCCATCGCACTTTTGCAAGAAATTTACGAGAACTCTCCGAAACCCTTGACATAAGCTCAAACGAAACCCTTGACATTCGTTGCAATTCGCTCGCAAATGTGCAAGAGAGTTGCGTCGGAAATTAGGTTAATATATAAGGACAGTTAACCCTTCTTCCCCATTTCTCTCTGCCGTCAAAGAAAAAAAAGAAGAGAAATCTCTCTCCCATCCCTCCTCTCCGCGTCTCCTCTCTGTGCTCTCTCTCCCCGCAGCTGACGTCTCTTGTCAGTCTCGCCGGACTCTCCCGCCTCTCCCGCCTCTCCTCTCCGCCGTATCTCTCTCTCTCTTCCCCTCTTTTCCCAGCCGACGTCTCAGTCTCGCCGGGTCTCATTCTCTCCACTCTCTCCTCGTCGATCCACTTTTATCTAGCTCTCCTCGCCGGATCTCCTTCTCTCAACCCGTCTCTCGCCTGATCTCTCTCCTCGCCGGATCTCTCTCCTCCCCAGATCTGTCTCTCACCGGATCTCTCTCCTCGCCGGATCTCCTGCTCTCAACCCGTCTCTCGCCGGATCTCTCTCCTCACGGTCGCCCTCATCAGCCGTCATACTCGCCGGGCTTCCGCCATCATTATCTCGAACTGGCGGCTCTGTCCCTTTTGAAAGGTTACAAATTTCGGTTTATGTTTAAGTTTAATTATCAATTTAGGTTTTGATTATCAGTTTTGGTTATGGATTTGTGACGATTCTGTGTTTGGTTAGGGTTTTAACTATTTAGGTTATGGTTAATTTCTTTGCAGATGTCAGGAAATGATTATAGCCGCTATCTATCTACTGGTTGTAAGAAGAGTTCTGGTAGTAGGAAGAGTTCATCCCGTCATACCAATACGGGTAGTTCTTCTAATTCCCAGATGGCCGAGAGTTCGGCTGTTCCTAACAGCCAGACGCAAGATTCCCCTCAAGCTCCCGCTCCAGCTCCCGCCCCAGCTCCTCCAGCTCCCGCCCCAGCTCCTGCAGCTCCCACCCCAGCTCCTGCTGCTCCCGCCCCAGCTCCTGCTGCTCCCGCCCCAGACCCGGCGGCAGATTTAGTGTCAATCAATATGATTTTGGCTAGTCCTGGACATGATCGTCTTCCTCACCTCCATCCAGATCGCCCTCCAAATACGCTTTGGTAAGTTTTTTAATTATAATTCATTGTGATTAATTATAATATTTTCATATTTTTGTAATTTAATTCTCTCAATTGTCTTTAATTTTCTGTGATAGGTTTGATGACGATGTAAGCGTGAAAGAGATTTCAAAGAACCGCATGCTAGTTGGAAGCAAACCCCTGGGGATGTTGTGAGACTTTGGTTTGAATCATTTGTGGTAATTCATTTAATTTTCTTGAAATTTAAAATTTGTAAAAAAATTAATTTTATGTTCATGAATGTCTATTAATTTGCCTTTTTGTTGTGTCAGCAAATGTATCATTGGGATTCCGGTATAACAATCCTCGTTCGCAACTCTTTCGAGGCCAAATTGAAACTCCAGTTGTCTCGCAAAGTTAGTCGGTGGAAGAGTAAATGGCGGAAAAAAGGTGATGCAGCTATGCCTTTGTGGTTTGACCCAAATGTTTGGGCTGGTCTTGTTGCTTATTGGCTAGATCCAGAATCTGAAGTCCGGAGTTGTAACAGTCGGGCAGCTCGTTACTCTGACCCTGATGGACATGGACCGTCTAAGCATCGTTCAGGTCACGAGTGATTGTAAGTTCTTGTTTTTCTTATCTTAGTTCATTTAAGTTGTGATCTGAAATTGCCGATTTTATCTAAGTTGTGATCTCATTTTTATGGTTTAACTTAATCTTTTAAATTGTAGGCTGAGCAAACTGGATGTTCTATTCCAGACTTGCTTGGGGTTCTCGAGATCACTAAACGAAACCCGGATGGTTCTTTTGTTGACGGTAAAGCTGAGCAGCTCTACAATGACGTGACATCTAAATTTCAAGAGTTATCTCAGGCTGCTAGTGATGATCCCGAGAGCACTGGTTCTAGTGGCCTCTCTCCAATAGAAAAGAACAAGATCTATTGTGGGGTAATTTATTACTGTTCTCAGTCTCAAATTTTTTTAAGTCTTCCTTGATATTGATCCTTCTCTGATTTTTTATGTAGTTCGCTCCCCGCAAAAAGGGACGACTGTATGGAGTGGGTTCTCTAAATACATCTTTATGATCTGTTCCTGCTTCGTTTCCTTCTAGCAGTACTGAGGACCAATCTTTGAAGAAGATCATCCACGACCAAGCTCAAAAGATTGAGAGCCAGGGAAATGAAATTTCGAAGCTGAACAAGATCGTTCGTTATCTCGCTAGCAAAGACTCTACCGTGGCCTACATTCTTCAGTCTGAAGACGTGTCTCATGGTTCTGGTTCTGGAGATGATGATGAATCTGATGCTATTTAGTTTGTTTTCTATCATTTTCTAATGACTTGAAACTTCTTTGTATGTGTTTGTGTAATGAATCTTGAATTTCTTTCTATTTCAGTAATATTTTGGTTAACTATTTAATTTTCTTAAGAATTTTAAAAATAAATAATAATTTATAAAATTTCAAATTTTGCAAGAAAAAGCAATTACTCGCAAATGACTTGCAAAATTGCTACGGAACAAGCCTCGCAAATGTGCAAGGAAAAAACTCCAATGCAAAATTGTGACGAAAAGATTACTTGCAAATTTGCGAGAAAAGCAATCCTTTCAAATTTGCGAGGAACAACTAAGCCGTCGCAAATATTTGTGAGGAAATCAGTTTCGTCGCAAATTTGCAACAGTTATTGTTGCCTTGCAAATTTGCAAGGAATATATTTCCGTCGCAAATTTGCGAGCGTTTTGCGAGTGATTTTTATTTGCGACGATGATTTGCGAGGGAACGTGGTTGCTCGCAAAACCCTCGCAATAAGCAATTTGCAACGGAATTGCGATGCAATTTTCCCTTGCAACTGACGTGTTTTCTTATAGTGTATATTTGCTAGGGTTTTGGATCATGTCCATTACATGGTCACAAACATTGGCGTATAAAAAACTTGCTTTCTGGGAGAGACGCTTCTATTTGTGGAAATTTCTTTTTAAGTTTCTGCTTGAATAAGACTGAGTCTCTGTTCTCTTGTTCCAAGCAAGTTTGCCATTTGGTGGTCATTTGGATCGGCAAACACCCATTGACGCTCCAAAAAAAAATTTAGGAAGCCTAAATCGTAAAGCTCCTGAACACACGTCAAATATACAAACTGAGAAATCTAACGAGCCAAATATAAAAGACAGAACAGTTAAACCAAAGAAGTTTACGAGACACTAATCTAACAAAACTGTCAAGTCTCTTAAGCACAAGGTCGTTAGGCCCTGCGCTTATACTAAAGCGTTTCCATTAATCTCCATAGCTTTGCTGTCTCCTACGATACCTATGAGACGAGCAGTGTAGTTCTTTAACATGCTTGGTTGTTTTAAGACTGGAATCGATTGGCTCGACAGCAAGGACACAAGAATCACTTGCCCCGGGAACTCTAAGAAAACTGGTTACTCATGTCATTGTCTATCACAATAGCATCTCTCTTACACCTCAGCAGGTCTTCAAGCTTGTTGACAGGGATATCAGGCATACCATAACGCCGAGACAACCAAAGCGTACATTCTTAGGCCTAATGGCGATTTGGATAAGATGACCACACTCTCAGATCCTCTCACAACTTCTTTCCTTGTTTTTATCTAATTTTTTCCAAGGAAACAGTATGTAGAATTCTTTACTAGCCAGAGACAAACTTTTCATTTTCTTTAATGATATTTACAATTTAGCAAAAAAGATAACGCTTTTGACTATAAAAAAAAGGAAAAAAAAAATAACGCTATAGTTTTGTGAAAAAACGTTATAAATTTGGGGAATATGATGATCCATAGTTTTTTCATCCATGTATCTGAAGGTTTAAAACTTTATTAATCGTTAAGTATTTGAATTTATACTGCCGTTGCAGTTTTGTTTATTGACAACCAAATTATTGTTTCATTTTTTTTGCAGGCTAGTTCTAATCAGATGTGAAATATGCTTTTGTCTAGGTTTACTGACAAACTAACACAAGATTGGGTATGTTTAGAGCCCAAATAAATATTTAAAATATAAACTAGATTATTATATTTAAAATTTGAATAAGATTTTGTAACAGTTGTAAAAATATAACATGTTGACAAACTAATACATAAAATTGGTATGGCTAGAGCCCAGAATAATTATTTAAAGCATAAAACTAGAGATTATATATCTAACAGTGAATAAGATTTCCAACAGTTTTATAAATCTATTAAAGCTTTATTGAATTAGATGCACAAAACATGAGAAGTTTACAATATTGGGTACTTTCTTATGGGTCTTTATTATGTTGACACACTTTTTCCATGAGGTGTACTTTGTCCCTTACTTTTGATTTTTCTCTTCCTTTATTCCCCTTCACGTGGTCACGAGGACAAGAGATATGCTAAATTCTGGTTTGATGCTGACTACAAGTAAAATAGCCAAAAGTTAACTTCCTTTGGGTGTATTAGTTTAGTAGGTTAATTGAACAGTGGGATTGGATTAGAACCGTTGGATTAAAAGTTTATAAAATAAATCAGACGGCTATTATTGAAGCAAGTACATCTACTTGTTTCGTAGTGGATGGGGATTTGTACTTTGGTTGGGTGATTTGTGGTTAATGTTACTGTAGGTGGAGAACTTGTGGTTGGGGGAAGGGGTGTGACTTTGGGGAAGTGCGCTGGCCAAGAACATGTGGTCAAGAGTGGTGTGGTCATATATAATTCTATACAATATTCACATCTTCTCGTCACTACCACTTCCATAACCATTTCCATAAGCTTTTCCGCCGCCACCTCCTCCATATCCTCTGGTTTATGGTCTATTTCCACTTATGGATCTTCTTTCTTCACTGATTCCGTAAACACCATCACCATAAAATCACCTCTTCCATGACCGCCTCCACCTCGAGCAACACCTCCATACACATCTTTACCTTGTGTTCTCACTTTCGTTAGTTCCATTTCCGTAACCATGACCTCCACCACCATAAGATGATTCTCCACCATCTCCGTTATCACTTCCGTCTCCGTCTCAGCAATTGCAATTGGTCGCCAGGGTATAATCGATGGAAAAAGAAGAGACAAATTATTAGATTAGGGTCTCTAAAAGAGTAAAGTGATTTTTCGGTAGGAAAAAAAAAGTAAGAGAGAAATTATGTTTTTGGATCTGAGTTTAAAAACGTAACAAAAATAAAATGAAAAGTAGTTTAGTTAACTTGTGTTTTTAGTTGTTTTAGTTGGAGGGTATAAGAGACATTTTTATGAGACAAAGTACTCCACATGGTAGAAGTATGTCTGAGTGTAAAGGAAAGTGTAAAAATATGTATGAATGTAATTATTTCACAAAACATTGTGCACGCATGATTGACGTATTGATGTATTGTTTCGGCGGTTTTAACCAGTACTAGCTCTTGTTCCGCGCATATATTAATTTTTGGGTTTTAGTTTTTTCTATTTGTACTAAATGATGTATTTGTAATATTAGCTCGTATTACATTGACTAAATCATGATTTTGTGTGTGTTAAAACATTTATTGTATGGACAATATTCGATTCATATAAACAAATTCAACATAAATGTTTAATTAAAGATTTGTATACGATATATAGAAAACAATGTTTTTGAATTTAAAATATGAAGAAATATATATAACCGATTTTAAAAGTTATTTACACTACAATGTCACTGAGACTTTAACTGTTTTGAATATATTAATTTGGTTTGGTTAGAAAGATTAGAAAATCATAGGTATATATGATTTGAATTTTATACATTTAAGAAATATATATGAATCTTGTTGCTTTTATGGGTTACAATAATATATCTATATGATGCTAATGATAACGTGACTGAACATAAGATTTTTGGAGGAATAATTATTAACATAAAATGATATGAATGAAGACTTGAAGTGATGATTTTAATTATTTTTTTTAAATTAAAATTATTGTCCATTGCTCTGTATATAGGTCCATCAGCCAAAAAAAAAAAAAAAGGGTCCATCAAGCCATAGGAGAGGAACGACAGTTTGATGTTACAGTTATTAAGAAAGGTGTCACATTTTTTATTTTTTTTCGTCTAAAGGTGTCACATTTTATGTAGGGAAATTTTCTATTTTTCATATCTATCTTAACCAACATTACCTTTAAAAAACTAAAGAGAAAAAATACCATTATATCCTTAAATAATTAAACATACCTAATCTATTTTATGTATGACACAGTAGTTTAATTATTAAAAACAAAACATGGTAAGTGAAGAAAAAAGCTTCTGGTTACAGTTTTTTTATAACATTCAATTGGCATGATATTTTTGACACTGTAATGTAATTAATGGAAACAAATTATGTTGAAGTCTTGAAGTCGTTATTTCCGTTTTAGTAGGAAAAAATATAGTTAGGAATATGCATTAATTAATCGGAAAAGATAACATTATTAGAAAGAAGGATTATTTAAAGTTTCAATGGCATTGTAATGTAAATAACTTTATAAATTTATGGGCAATTCCTAAGTGTATTTCTATTTTAATAACATAGATAAATTTGGAGCTAGGACTTTTTGTCGCAATTCCTAAAATAAAAATGCTACACTGGATTAGAATACATCCTCATCTAATAAATAAATAACTGTGTGTGTTTTACATCAGATAAAAGAGTGTGTATGAGTTATCAAGGTAGAGAAACATATTTTGACCAATATGTAAGAAACACACCAATACATATTTTTCAGTTAAAAAGAAACTGGACCAGTAAAGAACTCACCATACAACAATCCATTTCCTCGAAATCCTTTCGCTTACAGATTATTCCTCCTGTGGTAAGGTTTTATTTTCTTATAAAGTTTGGCACTCTATTTTCATAATCTACTAAGTGTGTCTTTATCTACTGAGAGCATGATTACTGGGGGGTTCTTAGCGGAAAATAAGAACCGGTTCTTAAAACTCTTATTTAAGAACCGGTTCTTAGCTTTTTTAGTTAAAAGTTAAGAGACGGGTTTTTATATTCCGCTAAGAACCCCACCCTAAAAACTTCCCAATAATCATGTTCTAAAGTGTGTCTTTATCTTGTCTATTGTAGTTCTTTTATCTTGGTCTGATGTTTTATCCACTGGTTTAACCATGGCATGAGCTCTTTTACGATACGTCCAAATGATACACGAAGAACCTGAATTTTCAATGGAAAAAAACATTGGGTGTTATTTATTTTCTTTTCATCGTCATTCACACCACTACAAGAAAACAGCGGTATTCTGACGGACATTCCGACGGAAAATGAAATCGTCGGAATATACCGAGGAATTTCCGAGGAAATTCCGAGGAAACACAAAATTGGGGTTCCTCGGAATTTCCTCGGAATATACCGACGGAATTCCGAGGAAACCTCAGTCCGTCGGAATATTCCGAGGAAATTCCGAGGAACAATGTGTTCCTCGGAAAAAACCGATGAATTCCGAGGAAATATTATAGCCGTTGGAGAGCCGTTGGGGGATTTTACAAAATTCCGAGGAAATTCCGACGAACTAGCCTTTTCCGTCGGAATTCCGTCGGAATTTCCTCGGTATGTCGGCAGGATTTAATCTATATAAACAAGCACTCCTCTTCCTCTTCATTCACTCCATATCTTCATCCTCCCTCTTACTCTATTTACACACGAATTTGATTCATAAAAAATATGTCTTCTTCAAATTATTTTCGTTCTTGGATCGATCGACCTCATTTGGATCCGAACACGAGATTGCTTACGGAAGAATACCAACGAGGTATAACCGAATTCATGGGGTTAGTTCACCGACAACCGGAAGCAAAAACAGGTAAGTTAAGATGTCCTTGCTCTAATTGTAAAAATAGAAAGGTTATTAAAGAGTGGGATGTTTGGACTCATCTATATTTGAGTGGGTTTACACGAAGTTACAAAATTTGGTATCATCATGGGGAAACTGATTATGAACATGGTAGTACTAGCGAACCTCAGCCAGCGGTTAGATTAGAAGAACCAATTAGAACGGATGTAGATTATGGTGTAGGTACTGAGCAGATGGTAAATGATCATTTTAGAGGGGAAGATTTACCCAATGCAGAAGCTAGGAGATTTTATGATATGTTGGATGCTGGAAAGCAACCATTGTACGAAGGTTGCAGAGATGGTCATTCAGCTTTATCATCTGCTACAAGATTGATGGGCATTAAAACAGATTATAATTTGGCTGAAGACTGTGTGGATGCGATTGCTGATTTTGTAAAAGGTATTCTACCCGAGGATAATGTAGCTCCTGGTTCATACTACGAGGTTCAGAAACTCGTAGCTGGTCTTGGTTTATCGTATCAGGTAATAGATGTATGCAGCGACAACTGCATGATTTATTGGAGGGCGGATGAACAGCGGGTTACATGCAAATTTTGTGGAAAGCCTCGTTATAAAGATACGAGTGGAAGAGTTCCAGTGCCATATAAAAGGATGTGGTATTTACCTTTGACGGAAAGGTTGCAGAGGTTGTATCTGTCTGAACGCACAGCGCAACCAATGAGATGGCATGCGGAGCACTCAACAGATGGTGAGATCAGACATCCTTCAGATGCAAAAGCGTGGAAGCATTTCCAATCAAAGTATCCCGACTTTGCGTATGAGAGAAGAAATGTCTACCTTGGATTATGTACTGATGGTTTTAGTCCGTTTGGCAAGAGTGGAAGACAATATTCTCTATGGCCCGTCATTCTTACACCATACAACCTCCCCCCAAACTTGTGCTTGCGACGAGAGTTTTTGTTCCTCTCGATTCTCGTTCCCGGACCAGAGCATCCTAAGAGATCACTTGATGTGTTTCTTCAGCCACTAATATATGAGTTGCAACAACTATGGGCTCAAGGTGCTGAAACATACGATGTTTCGTGTAAAGAAAACTTTCAAATGCGGGCAGTACTAATGTGGACAATAAGTGATTTTCCAGCATATGGTATGTTGTCTGGATGGACAACGCATGGAAGGCTATCATGTCCATATTGTCAAGATAACACTGATGCTTTCCAACTAAAACACGGAAGGAAAACGTGTTGGTTTGACTGTCACAGGAGATTCCTACCACCTGATCATCCATATCGTAGGAGTAGGAATTTGTTTACGAAGAACAAGAGGGTGTTTGACAGTCCACCTCCGGAAATTTGTGGGAAAGATTTGAAGATACAACTAAGAGATTTTGGTGCAGAAAGGACGCCAGAAGTCGGTGGACATGAGCGTTTTCCGGTAGATGCTGTTGGAGAACTACATAACTGGCACAAAAAAAGTATTTTCTGGGATCTGCCATACTGGGAGGATCATCTGCTAAGGCATAATTTAGATGTCATGCATATTGAGAAGAACTTTTTTGACAATCTCATGAACACGATCCTTAATGTTCAAGGTAAAACAAAGGATAATTTGAAGTCAAGACTGGATTTAGTCGATATATGTGCTCGTTCAGAACTTCATGTTGATGAAATGGTAGGGCTCCTTTTCCCATATACCGACTTGATGCAGCGGGAAAAGATGCGTTCTTTGATTGGATTTCAAACGATGTGGAATTTCCAGACGGTTACGCATCAAATTTGCGTAACTGTATCGACAGAAAGGAAGGAAAGTTTACTGGCTTGAAAAGCCACGATTGCCATGTAATGATGCAGCGCCTCCTTCCGTTCGCCTTCAAGGAACTATTACCACGAAATGTTCATGAAGCAATTGCAGGGATAAGTGGTTTCTTCCGCGATTTATGCACGAGATCAGTGACTCTTGAAGGTATTGAAAATTTGAAGACTAACATAGCCGTGATTCAGTGCAACCTTGAGAAGATATTTCCTCCCTCATTTTTTGATGTTATGGAGCATCTTGTTATTCACCTGGCAAGAGAATTGGAACTTGGTGGTCCTGTGCAGTATAGATGGATGTATCTGTATGAGCGGTATATGTTCCATTTGAAGAAGATGGTGAAAAATTTAAGTAGGGTGGAAGGTTCTATAGTCGCACAGATGATCAATGAAGAAACTTCAAACTTTGCCGAGTACTACTTTCCAGCAGAAGTTCAGACCAAAAACAGAAGACCTGCTCGGCATGATGATAGAGGCGAACGGGCAGCATATCATGTTACGGTTCCAGACATTTTCACAGATGTTGGACGACTTAGCGGAAAACCAAAGGACCGTCGACTTACTGAGCAGGAGCGCAGTCATTTGCAAACATATTTGCTCACCAACTGCGAAGACGTTCTTCAATATGAGAGGTAAATAAATGAGCTTACAAATTTTTATTTTAACAAGTTGAAATTTAAATCTTAATTAATTACATTATTGTCATCATATACAGGATTTTCATGGCAGAAAAGCGGTTCGAGTATAGATACGCCACAGAGGACGAACTAGAAGAAATGAAGCAGAGAGAATTTAGTGGATGGATGTTTACTTATGTGAGTGCTTTAAACAAATTAAAATATATTTTATCACATATTTATACTAATTCACATTTATTGATATAATATATATATATGTGCTATTAATAGGTGTCTGCTGGTTTGGCCAGAGGTGAAACATTTGACGATTGGATACGTGAGATGGTCGTTGGACCAAACTTTGTTGTGAAGTCATATCCGAGATTTTGTACTCGAGGATATGCATTCACAACTCAGAAGAGGAGACGTTCGAGTACGACTTATGATGCTGGCGTTTGTTCTGCATCAGGAGATGATGTATACTACGGACACATACATGAGATTTTGGAAATTAAGTATTTGGGCATGGTTGGATTGCGCTGTACTGTTTTCTATTGTGATTGGCACGACAACACCCCAGATCGAGGTGTGAGAACAGATGCATTTGGTGTTACATCAGTAAATTCGAGGCGAAAGCTGCAATATTATGATCCTTTCATTCTTGCTTCTCAGGCCGATCAGGTAATTAAATGTTAATTATTCAGAATGATTCATCATCATGTGTATTAATTTATAATTTTTCTAAATGTTACAGGTTTGTTATATCAAGTACCCCCGGGTAAGAAACAGAGATGATCCATGGGTTACTGTTACAAGACTCAACCCGAGAGGCCGAGTTCAGGGAAGTTCTGAGCTGGAAGACCCACTACAACCAAGCACATCCGGCAACTTAAGTGCAGCAGAAGATTTAGCTGGAGTTGGCCTTGTAGTCGATTTAACCGACTTTGGAGAGGAAGCCGTCGTTCACGTAGAGGATGAACCAGTGATTGGAGAGTTTCACGAAGATCCAGATTCAGATTCATCTGGTGATGATGACTCGGAAACAGACTACCATTGAACTTATTTTTTTTATTTTTAAAGAAATACCGAGGAAATTCCGAGGAACACTTGATATAACCTCTTTCCTCGGATAATAGTTATTTGGTTTATCTAGCAAGGCAAAGCTGAATACGAATTAAAAACTACTCAGAACACAACCAAATAAAACGAAGAAACCATGTAAAAGAAATACGAACTCATAATTAAGAAACCCAAAAAAAAACTCAGTTCAAAATTAACAGAAAATAAGACCATAAAACGTTAGAATAGAAAAGAAAATAAAATAGCCGGTGATAGCTCCTACTCCTCGTCTCCTGCTCCAGATGTTCCTGCATCGTTGGGTCTCTTGGACCTCTTTCTTACCCTGTGTGTACCACTCGAACCCGAACCAGAGGTGGATGGAGAGTTGTCCCGATGAACTACATCATCCTTTTGGCAACGACACGGCCTGATACGTGAAATGGCAGCCCAGATCTTGTGTAGCATGTCGTTGTTTGTCTTTATGCTCTGATCTCTCCAATGTTGTTGCTGGCGCGAAGTGGCGTTCGGTGGAAGCTCTTGCAGCTTGTACTGGCTGGAGTCTGATGGGAGTAGCTGATGGGGTTGTGAATCATCTGGAATGGCTTGTGCAGCCTCATCTTCTCCTTCTTCATCAACCACGCCCTTGCCTTTGGTCTGATATTTTGGCGTGAAGAAGGATGGCTTGTCTACTAGTGCGGTAGCAGGGGGTAGGAACTCAACTGCAGCCTCTGAAAGTAGAGAAGTGAGACCGATCTGAGGTAGGTGGCAGTAGAGTGTTTTCTTCGCTCGGTCCTGGAATACGTAGACGTAAGGACCATCCCGATGGATCCTCGAGTGGGGACCAGCTATGAACTCCTTACTTACTAGAGAAATGACATCCAGGTAGTTCCAAGCAATGTTGTTCGATCTGTCCAGTGCTACCTCCTGGTTCTTGCAGTCTACACCCACATGTCTAAGGATCCGAGTAATCACTGCACCAAATCCACATGCATTGCTCTTTTTTTTGGTTACTTTCCCCTTGTATCCTGCTAAGTTTGCGGCCAGCACCGCTCCCATGTTGAAGGCAGTAGCAGGTGGGAATGTAGAGTTTCCAAATGCCGGTAGCAAATGCCTCACACCTTGGTACAGGAGGCACAACTCCCATTGCGTGACTGATGCGGCTGTGGTTGTCCCGTATAGCAATGAGCCAATGAGGCGTGTGGCATATCTCAGTACTGGGCTCCGGATAAGTGACTCCTTTGCCTGAGAAGATCTATAAACCCCTGTGCCAATCGTTTCCCAGAAGTTCAACAGCTCTGAAGTCCAATAAAGACCAGATGTCCTCTCCCCTGCACTCAATCCAAATAGTCTGCAGAGGTCTGTGAAAGATACCTCATAGTATACTTTCTGCACTACGAATGCCAGAAAACCTTCCTGATGGCTATCATCGGGACGGGTGACGTATGCGGATGCTATGAACTGGCGTACCAACTCCGGATAAGTGGGTTCGTTGAGGTTGCATAGTTGGCCTAGACCCATGTTCTGGAACAGTCCTTCAATGTCTGCTTGGATTCCCAATATTGTCATCGTCTCAGGACATGCTAGTTGTGTAGCCGGAACGGCTACCTTCTTCATGTTGTTGTAGTGGGTGGTATCAGACTTATCCCACTTCTTTGGCCTTTGCTTCTCTCGCTGAGACGAACCCTCTTCTTGTGTGTTCTTCTTTGCTGACATTTTTGTGCGCTTCATTCTCTACAAAATAGAATCATTGCTCTCAACATGGTTATAATCAATTAAGAACTCAAAGCAACATGAAAATGAAAAGCGAAATCGAGTTGTGATAAAAAAAAAACCAAATTGAAAAAAATTCTCAATCCCTAAATCATCTCAAATCCTGTTTCAAACTCGTTGATCACAGACAATTGTGTTCTATTCCATGTTTAAACATCTGTTTCATGCATATTTGATCAAGGAATCAACACGGAAATAAGAAATTCACAAAACCCAAAAAATTGCTCAAGAACACGATTTCAGAATGTGGAGATTCGCGGAGTATACCTGTCTTAGGGTGAAGACGAGTGTAGGAATCAGGTAGAGCTCGAAAAATCAAGTGGAATGGAGCCCAAAATTGTTCAAATCGGATGATTATAGAGAGAGAAAGGGGGGGCGAATTATAGGGGAAATCGGAGGGGATGAGAGTTCTAAGGTTTAGATCCAGAAAAGGTCGGGTTTTGCCTTATAATTCTGTTTTCCGAACACACATCGATCGATGCGTTTTTGTTCTATAACGCATCGATCGATCACAATCTTACGGCCCGGTCCATCTTTGTAATCGATCGATCTGTTTTTGTTCAGAAACACATCGATCGATGCGTTTTTAAAAAAACATACAAGATTTTCCGAGGACATTCCGAGGAAAAATTGAGATTCTCGATCGATCGATGGGATACTCTCATCGATCGATCACAATCTTACGGCCCGGTCCATCTTTGTAATCGATCGATTTGTTTTTCTTCAAAAACGCATCGATCGATGCGTTTTTAAAAAAACATACAAGATTTTCCGAGGACATTCCGAGGAACAATTGAGATTCTCGATCGATCGATGGGATTCTCTCATCGATCGATCACAATCTTACGGCCCGGTCCATCTTTGTAATCGATCGATTTGTTTTTCTTCAAAAACGCATCGATCGATGCGTTTATTTAAAAAAAATTACGTTTTGAAACCCCAAACACTAGTTCCTCGGAATTTCCTCGGAATATTCCGAGGATATTCCAAGGAAGAAGAGGGTTTCCTCGGAGTTCCCTCGGAATAATCCGAGGAAATTCCGAGGAAATAGGGTTTTTAAACTGAAAACAACGTTTTGCCGTTTGAATAACACCTATATAACCCTTATTAAGTGTCTTACGTTCATTATGAAGACAAAAATTTGTTCCTTACCGTATAATTAACACTTTTCCGATTGTATGAACGAAATCTCGCAACATAAGACAAACACTTATACCTTTTAATGAACGGTAAAGGGAATACTTTCAATTAGTTTTGAAATTTTTTATTTCATGGTTTATGCTCATCTATATAAAGAATCCTCAATGGTATGCATTACAATTTGTATAAGAAATGAAATATGGCAAAAAAAATTGATGTTTTGAAACCCCAAACACTAGTTCCTCGGTATTTCCTCGGAATAATTTCATTTTACCAGGCAAATATTTCGCGAAAATTGAAATTAGAATTCCGACGGAATTCCGACGGATAATATCCGTCGGACCCTAGGTTTTATACCCACGAGCCACTTCTTCTTCCCCATTTCTTTCTTTTTCCTCTGCCCGATTCCTCTTTTTTTTCTCCGGCGATTTCCCCCTGAAATCCGACGATATCTCCGGCGATCTCCCCCTTTTCTTACACAAATCATGTAAGGACCCTATCCCACTCTCTTAGGTTCTATTTGTTAGGTTTTTGTGTAGTTTTGATAGATTTTTGTTAAGGTGATTGGTTAGGATTGTGAATTCTTTGTATAATAGGTTTAGAATTGTGATTTGGTTGAATGATTTGTTTTGTTGAATTGATTTAGAATTTTTGTATAATTTTTTTTTTCTATTTATAAAATCGATTTTTGTATATAAATCGATTTTTGTATTTTAAAAAACGATTTTTCTATATAAATTCGATTTTTTGGACTTTACAAAAAAAAAATTTCTATATAAATTCAATTTTTTGGATTTTACAAAACATTTTAAATATCTATAAAACTTTTTTTGTGATTAAAAACTATTATTTGGGATTTGAAAATATTTTTAATATATATATATTAAAACTATTTTTTGTAATTATTAAACTATTTTTATTTATTACAACTATTTTTTGTTTATTAGAACTATTTTTATATATTTATTAAAAATTTTAAATATATATAAATCTTTTTTTGTGATTAAATTATTTGGGAATTTTTTTTTAAAAAAAAATTAATTTATATATTTATGTATTTATTAAATATATTTTTTAAATTTACAGGTCTCATGATGATCAGACCCGGCCTCGACAGCGTCGTGGTCGTGGTGGTACGGGGAGCCAGTCTCGGGATTCCAGCCATTTTCAAGATTCCCCTTCGCCCCACAGCTCCAACCATACATCTCCCTCTGCTGCACCCGCTCCTGCTCCTCTCGCTCCCGCTGCTGCATCCGCTCCTGTTCATCCGGGTCCTCCGGGAGTGATGCGTGTTGCGGAGTTGGTTCAACAGCCCGGTCGTGACCATCTTCCGTATCTCACTCCGTATCCACATGGACGGGGTCAAACATGGTAATTAAACATTTTTTTTTCTTTAAATTTGGATTCATTATTAACCGTTTGTTCTTTTACTAAGGTTCAACCGATCCGGGAACGGGATCAGCGCATGGATCAACCGTATGATGTACTCGGCCCTCGACAGTGGACATCCGACTTTCACTCACTTCCCAACCGACAAGCAGGTTCTGTGGTTTCGTCAGTTTGCGGTAAGTATTCTAATTTTTTACTTATATTTTTAATCTTTAATATAAATTTTCTACTAATTGTGTTTTTTTCAGCAAGAGTTCAACTGGAATTCCGATGAGACGCTCTTTATCTATCACCACTTCGTCCATAAAGTAATGGACAACTATGGGAAGCAGATCCAAGAGTGGAAGAAGAAGTGGGAAATCAATAAGGTTCGATTTAATTTATTAAACCATTTTTTAATTTATTAAACTATTTTTTAATTTATTAAATTTTTCTTTTTTTTTTATTAAAAGGTCCCAAAGTCGATGAACGACACGGTCTGGAAGGAGTTGTGTGCGCATTGGGATAAGGAAGAGACGAAAGAAACTTCTTCCACCAACTCCACCAACCGCAAAAGCGACCGTAAAGGGAAGGGCATCTACAAGCATAACTTGGGTGCTCAATCTATTGCCACTCTCGGAGATCGCATGGTAAGTTCAACCGTTTTTTCTTCAATTATTTGAGTTTTAGAATTTAAATTTATTGTGCATTTCTTCTAATTTCTAATGTTTCTTTAATTTATGTTTTTTTTCAAGGCGGAAGAAAATGATGGCGAGCCGGTTGATGATCTCGCCCTAATGAGGAGGGCGTATACCAACAAGAAGACCGGCCAGATTGATGACGGTCTTGTGAGGGACGTGGTCGACCTGGTCCAAACTCAGGTGGTAGACGAAGTGTCTCAGCTTCAAACCGAGGATGACGCTTCGACGGCTTCGACCAACTTGTCCCGGTTTCGAATCAACGAAATCGTTGAATCCGTAAGTTCTTTGTTTTTAAAAGTTCAATTCATTTATTTCTTGGTTTAAATTTCTAAATTTGGCTTTTTTCTATTCAGTCGGTTCCAAAGAAGAAGGGACGTTTGGTCGGTTTGGGTCGTCGCACCCGGTCGGTTCCCCCTTCTTCTGCACCACCGCCCTTCGTTGATCCAGAAGTACTTACGGCCCAGTTGAAGGACAAAGATGATCGTATATCTTTGTTAGAGACCCAGATGGCGGCTCAACAGGCGGGCTATGAGGCACAGAGGAGGCTGAACCAGCAAATGATGGAGATGATGCAGAGGATGTACCCGAACGAGGTGTTCCCGGACGTGCCAGACCCGTAGTTTTTTTTTTTCCACAAACTTGGAATGTTTTATTTTTATTTGTGAAACTTTGAATATTAATTAATATGATTTCAATTTTACTTTTAATTTCATATTTTCGAATTTAAATTTCAGAAATTTTATCTTTTAAAAAAATTAATATTTTTTACATTCCGAGGAAATTAATTATATTTTTCACTTGATCGATCGATGCGTTTTTGTTCAAAAACGCATCGATCGATGCGTTTTTTAAAAAACGTTCGGGCTATACCGAGGGACAGGTTCCTCTGTTTATTCTGAGGAACTTTTCCCTCGGTATATTCCGAGGGACATATCCCTCGGAAAATTCCGAGGGAGCCGTCCCTCGGAAAATTCCGAGGAACTGGTCCCTCGGTATATACCGAGGGAAAAATTCCTCGGAATAAACCGAGGAAAATGTCCGTCGGTATACTCCTATCGATCGATGTATATATGTCCAAAAACGCATCGATCGATGAACTTCCGAGGAATTATACCGACGAAGTTCTCCCTCGGTATATTCCGAGGACATTTCCGACAAACTAGTGATCCTCGGAATTTCCTCGGAAATTTATTTCCTCGGAATTCCGACGGAAAATTCCGAGGGATTTCCGAGGAAAAAATAAATTCCGAGGAATTATTTACGACGACGTGTTTCGTCGGTATGTCGTCGGAATAACGATATTCCGACGAAATTCCGACGATTTTTTCCCTCAGAATCCTTGATGTTTTCTTGTAGTGCACTAATATAGCTATTAAAAATATGTTTCTATAACCAAATTTAATATTCAATTTTTTTTTTGAATTCACTATGGGAAATGAAACTATTAGCTTATAAACTACAATAATTAAATATCAATTAGTTAGCCTATATGTAATAATATATTAAGATTAATAAACTTAAAATATCATCTTATTACATATATACAGATTATATATATGTTAATATAAATTATGTTGAGGTAGCATTGCTAATATATTTTAGAAACAACTAGCTTAATTTTAAGTGAATATATATATGATTGCTGTTATATGTAGCATTGCTAATATATTTTAGAAACAACTAGCTTAATTTTAAGTGAATATATATATGTCTACATCTTCTCAAATTTCTTTAAATTTTTATTTGGATTCTTCTGACGCGGAAACTTTGCTAGCTTGAAGATAGAAACAACCTACTGTTATATCATTTAAGATTATAAAATTTTGTGACTGTCTGAAAGGATCTTATACACGAGAGTAAATCTAAAGCAACGTGTGTTATCGAATATCGACTGGAGATATCTCCAACATCTAAACTAAAGTCTTTATGTTATCCTCTTATTTTGTCGTTACACCATCAGGTTCTTCCCCCTTGAACACTATCACGTCTCATATTTGTTTGTTACTACGAAATCTAGTAATCTGTAACTTAATCTTTCCAGAATCTATCATTCCTTTTTCAATAGTAGAACTCAAAGTAATTCCAGTTCAGATCTGCTTTAGTGTTTTGTCTTTTTCGTACAATTAATAATCAATTAAATTACCATACTAATTTATAGATCGAACCAATGAAATTAACATTTATCTTAATACAAGTTACAATTTGTCTGAAATTTTTACATTAGTATTTTCTAGGAAAACATTTCCAAGAACTAACTCCGTCATACATACATAGCTCCCAACAACTTGTGTTTATGTTTGGGATAACATTTTCATTATATTTTCCTAGAAATAAATTTCCAGAAATTAACGTTAAACTATACAAGTTACAATTTATCTGAAATTTTTACATTAGTATTTTCTAGGAAAACATTTCCAAGAACTAACTCCGCCATACATACATAGCTCCCAACAACTTGTGTTTATGTTTGGGATAACATTTTCATTATATTTTCCTAGAAATAAATTTCCAGAAATTAACGTTAAACTTCACGCGTATACATAGCAATAGATTGTTCACCATGCAAGCTCATGACATTTATATATCCTCTGCCATATATAACAAAATGTAAAATGGAAATTTTGAAGGGTTATTCTCTCGAATAGTTTTTTTAAAGATTTTTCACAAAATAGTACCAAAATAGATTCTTTTTATTTTAAAATTTTTAATTTTTAATTTTTAAAATTTGAAACTCTATCTCCAAAACTCCACCCCTTAACTTTAAGTCTTAAGTCTAAATTAGTTAACCCTTGGGTATAAGTGCATATTTAACTTTTAATAAAACTTATTTTGGTCATTTTCTTTTTTAAAGTCTATTTTGTGAAAATAAACTAAAAATGACTACGTAACGGAATTTATTGATTTTCGACTAGAGCCAGAGAATAGACTTTTATTCGTTGAACCGTTTGACCAAAATGACACAGCTATACTATACAGACGTTTTATTTCTTTAATGTCACCTAGCATTGTGATCATCGAGAGCACTTTCGATGGGGTTTTTCCTATTGGAATTCTTAATATATGTGTTATGTATATATATATATATATATGTATATATTATATATGTATAAGTAATTGTAGAGTCCATAATTTTTGTGGAACCCATAGGTAAGATTTTTAAAAGAGAGTTTTAAGAATCTTTAAGAACCATTATTTATGGGGTTCCACAATAATTGTGAACACCAGAATTATTTACACATATATAATATAAATATATATATATATATATACAAAATACATATATTTAGAATTCCAATGGGGAGAATTCCTATTGGAGATGGTCTAAGTTAATTATAGAGATATGATGAGTGACCATAGAGAAATCGGTTTTCTTGTTATGATGAAATCTAATATGTTAGTGCAAAGATGACACCACAATTGAGTAATGCAGAAGATAAATCAAGAGACAAAATATATACAAGCAACCAACTATTGCTTTATAAGAAATCGCCTAAACAATCTATTACAAGACTTGCTTATCAGCTTTACACAACCTGTTAACACCCTAACAGCTGCTACTGAAAGATTCCTAATCTACTCAAACTTGTTTCTCTGTCGTCAGTACTTCAGCATCTGCTTCAGCAAGACCCAAGAACACCCCTAAGGGATTTTTACTCTTCCTCTATAATAATAGCCAGTGTCTTCTGGAATACACACGACTCCATAGCTCTTTTATAGTGATCTCCACGTTTCTGAAACCCTAATCTCCAAGGAACATGAATATGGACAACTTCCATGTCAATAAGTACACTTTCCTTTTCTTGAAATGTACTTATTCCTCAAGGCATAAACTTGCTCCCCAAGTTTATCTCTTGCCTTTTCTCTACGGTATAAACTTGCTCCTCAAGTTTATCCCACACCAGCTCAGCATCTTGCGTCCACATGGTCTCTACCACTCTGCATGCCTCCTGGTTCACTCTCTGACACACACTGCCTCAGCAACTACTTCAACGACAACGTCAAGACATAAACTCTCAGTTTATCCTTCTCCATCTCAGCATATCTTGCATCCACATGGTAACCCACCACTCTTCATACCTTATGTAGTAACCACTAATTAATGCATCCAGCATCAATAACTTCGTCACCTAGTTAGTCACAGAATACTATTGACATCTACGAGGTACGAGCTCCACCTGCATCTTCATAATAAGAACAATTATAGTTTCCCCAACATACGGCAGAAATGGTCTACAGAATGCAGTATAATATATATTTACAACCGACTGGTTCCTACGTGAAGTATTATTATGATTCACGTTAATTCGATCTCGAATGATTTTAAAACCGTTTATCCCTTTTCACTGACCTTATTTAACTACATGATTAATTATGCGGTCTATGATCAACCGTGGTTGGAAATACTAGTACTGTTGTCCAATTGAGGCAAAAGACAGAGCACGTTCTTGAATTAATTGACCCTAGTTTCATATTTAATTAAGCTCAATCATAAGTGAATACCCAAAAGAAATCGTGTGGCACGCACGAGGCGTATTCACTTTCTTAGTTAATCAATTTCAGCGCCGCTCGTCCGTAGTCGGTGCCCGAAACCTCCGTGCTACGAAGCTTCCTCTCATACGTCCTTGGTCCTTTTTTATTGGGCATTAATCATTTGATGAACGGGTTTACCAAAACCTTAAGCATCTAGTTCCAAAAAAAAAAAAAAACCTTAAGCATCATTAAATTCATACAAATTATCACCAAGGGGAAGTGACGCCTCGAGAGAAATAATCAATAAAAATAACCCCGAGAATGGGAGAATCGTGAGTACTAGCTAGATTCCTACACGTACATTTTGGTACATGCATGACCATTCTACTCACTGTAACAGCGTCATAATTAACATCGAATATAACGTACTAGTATTACAAATGGTGTGGTTCAAATCCTATAACTTTTGTCTTATCGAGATGCGACATGTGATAGCAAAAGTTTTCTAGATTATTTTTTTTATTAGGAAATGAGGACAAAACACTGTTTCAATAATTCAACTTCAATGATGCTTATGTAATTCTATCATCTACTAAAATAGTTATAAACTTTTCTTCTTATAAATGTCAAAGTAACTAACAATTGCAGTATTTAATAACATCAATGTAAATACTCTAATTTAATCTAGCTATGCTAAAGAATCTCATAGCCATCCCTCCATAAATTCTTGGAAAACTAGAAAATAGTTATTTCACCTGATTTTGGAGCACTGTATTTCATTTTCTAGTGACGCTAATTAGTATAAGAGCATCTGCACTTATGCATCTCTCACACTTAGGGGATGTATTCAATTTAACATTTGATGTGATTTGATTTTTAGGGGGATGTATTCAACTGAGAGTTTCAGGTGATTTGTATTAAAATGACAAATTCACTGTTATTAAAACTTGAATTTTAAAAACTCATTTAAAATCTACTGTTATTGAATTTGACATTTCTTAAAGTACTCTGAAATCCACTGTTATTGAAAATATTTTAAATTGTGGAGTTTTAAAGTTTTCAGGTGATTTTAGGGTGTTTGGGTAGGATTTCTTAGTTAAAAAAATTAAAAATCAAATACCATAGTTTTAGGTGATATTCTAGAATAGTTTAACAAAAATCACTTAAATCTCTGCAACTTATTGAAATCATCTAAAACCCCATTAAGGGGGATGTATTTAATTTAACATTTGATGTGATTTGATTTTTAATGGGGTTTTAGATGATTTCAATAAGTTACAGAGATTTAAGTGATTTTTGTTTAACTACTCTAGAATATCACCTAAAACTTTGGGATTTGGGTTTTAATTTTTTTAACTAAGAAATCCTACCCAAACACCCTAAAATCACCTGAAAACTTTAAAACTCCACAATTTAAAATATTTTCAATAACAGTGGATTTCAGAGTACTTTAAGAAATGTCAAATTCAATAACAGTAGATTTTAAATGAGTTTTTAAAATTCAAGTTTTAATAACAGTGAATTTGTCATTTTAATACAAATCACCTGAAACTCTCAGTTGAATACATCCCCTAAATCTCTCAGCAATATCTTATTAATATTTTAAAAATAATTAAATTTTAAATTAAAGGTAAATGCTTAAAAATAAGATGCACCATTCACATAGAAACATGTGTCATTTTTAGTCTCTCCGACTTTTTAAAAATCTCTTAGCAGAGAGACGATTCTTGCTAATTCCACAATCTCTCCTACTTTTGTTTTTTAATACTTTCTTTTTGCCGAGGGACCATTGAAAGAGCTCCCCACTGCTGGTGCCCTGGGCTTCCTTGGAAGCATAACAATAAGGCGTAAGAGCATTATTATCCAGAGTTTCTTAAAGTTCTTAAAAAAATATAAAAACATGTTTTTTAATTTTTAACTAAAAATTTCGTTCTAAAAAACCCTGGATAATGATGTTCTATAACTCCTCTAACTCTTCGTTTTTTATTTCTTTCAACAGCGCCTTTCACCATATTCTATAGATTGGCTTTAGAATTGTTACTTTGCATTGTCATTTTAAAATTGTTACTCTGCATTATCTTTTGAAATGTCAATTTATAGTTATTCAGTTTCATTGACCAATGAGTCAATGACGGAAGCAGAATCTTAACTATATTCCATTTAGATAAAAATAATTTTGAAAATAGTAGTTTACAAGAATTAATCGTAAATGTCGCCGTATGTCAGTTCTCTCGCCCAACGTCACACTGCTAGCTGGGCTTGTCCATCGTCTGTCGAGAATTTTTGATGAATTACGACATGAATGTTCAAATCCTTTTATTATCACAAAAATGATAACTCTTTAAGAAAATCAAACCCTTTTTAGAAAATATGTAGAAGGCCATCTAAATAATTAATTCCTTCAAATATAAGTTTATCTGCGTATATACATCTTTAGACTTTGGAATCGGAAATGTGGGGTGGTTAAAAACAGGGAAATGTAAGGTTATATACTTAGAGTATCTCTAATGGTTGGCTTAATTTTTATCTTAAAAAGTTCATTTTTTTCAAAATAAAATAAAAAATAAAGCAATATTCATTCCAATGGTTTGCTTTATTTCTTTTTTGAAAAAAGAATATTCCAAGTATATTTCATCTCTATTTTATCAATAATTACTAATAAATCCTTAATACTTTTTCATATTTACTAATTTTACCTAACTATTTTATTTTAACAATAATCCAACACAATTATTAAATTAATATAAATTAAACATTATCATATAATTAATTTATTACATAACATGAATAAACAAACATAAAATATCATAGTTTGTAAAAAAACACCATAACCATATATCTTTTTTTCTATAAGTGATTAACAAAAGTGTTTAGAAATAAAAGATGAGATTAGTTATCTTTGATTCTTTTTAATCTAGTTGAAAGTTTGTAAAAATGAATATTCATATAGTCTTCGATTTAAACATTTGATTATATGAAATAATAGTCAAAATTTTGAAATTGATTGGATAATATTAATGTATATAATTTATTTCGGCAAAAGATAAGAATAAGTAAAAGTTAAGGACCAATTCACCATATAAAAAGTCGATCTTCAAAAAATGAAGATATGCACAGTAAATCTTCAAATTTGAAGCAACACTGTTCATTGTTTTATTTTGAAGAAAAAAATGAAGTAGAGTTGGAGCAAATCTCACTTCAAAATAAAACATAAAGTGAAAGATGAAGTAGTATTGGAGATGTGGTCTAAGACCAGAAAGAAAATTAATCTAAACGTCAATATTTTATTTTCTTAGTTCGTAGCTTGTACCCATAAACATGCATATATGTTTTTCTATTTACACATTTACATACATACAAACTTAAATTCATTCTGTTTTTTTTTTAATATTTTTTTGTAGATTTTGTTAATATGTATTTTTTATTTTGGTCTTATTAACTTAATATTTTATTTTCTAATAATGTTACACCATCTATATTTTCACATTCTAAGTTATATTTAATTTCAAAATAAGATGTATTAAATAAAATATAAAGTCAATCTCTTAAAAATAAGGAGACTACATTACAACTCTTTCTAGTCATTTTAGTTGACAAAAGAGCCTTTAGTTAGGTATTAGTTAGTATATATGTCCAACTATTTAAAATCTTAAATCTTTTAGGGGGAATCTTTTAATCATATATATCTTTTTGTCATCTCAATTTGATTAATATTTAAGTGAAATGTATTATATATATAAAAGCGACAGAGTATAAAGAAATCTCTGAAACAAAAACCTAAAGAATGCCGAGAATATAACACCCATTTAAGAAACGAGACTAGCAATTACAACAAATATCTGTATATATCAGAGTATGTATTCGTATTTTAAAATAGCTCTCTACTTGTTCTGCAAAATACTTCCATACATGAATTTAAGTCGCCAGAAACTTCATGTTATGCTAACATGGAAAAAACTAATCGATGTATCATGTTTTGTGGTTAAAAAAACACTAATCGATTTTATACATAGGTAACACTCACGGTTTTATCTGATATTTTAGTACGAGCTGACGTTCAACTTAAAAATATCTTATACATTGTTGGTTTTCTATTTTTCTGTTAAATTCATCTACAGTAGACTAATTGTATTTCATGTATAAAAATAGTTAAATCGAACCGTCTTTTCTTAAAATAAATTATATGAAATCATTACAACTTCAAATTGTCTAAAGATGCAATAATATGAGGGTCCCCGATTATTTGTGACGAATTCATTATTGGACAAAGCATAAATTTTAGTAGACTTCGTAGTTTGGTGTAGAAAATAGGATAATGCTAAATTGTTATTTCTTTCTGATTAGTTTCAGAAATAATCATATTACCTAGTAGTTTCAGTCATTTATAAAATGATAGATTTGTTATAATATTTAGTAATAAGAAGATTAGACAGGTTAATTTTAAGACCACAGACCAATGAAAGTGATCGGTGTCATTTTTGTGGTTAGATAGGTAGTTTAATGGGATAATTTGTAAAATACTCTATTAATAGTTTCAAATTTGAAAATTACATCTTCTATATTATTTTTTGAAAACTTCACTTTCTTAATTTAGAATTGATATTTTTATCCAAATTAGATATATATTTTTTTAACACCTCCAGATTAGATATTTCAATAATTGAAATAATAATAATAATAATAATAATAATAATAATAATAATATTTATATTTAAGATAAATTTGTTTGTTGCTCAGATAAATATGTACTTGAAGTCACTTAATCTCTTAATATTATTTATTACACAAACACAGCTCGCGTAATTTTTGTAATTTAATTTTCAGTGACCTATGTTACCACTGTATTAACTCTTACTATACTATCTCTGTATTGGAACAAAGTTTGAAATCACGCATAGAGAACTAGTACTTGAAGTCACGTAACCTCTTAATCAGGCAACTATTTACTGCGTACGAAATGTCAAAATTATGCTCAGTGTTGCTTAATACATCACATACTTCTTTTTGATCCTGTAGGGAAGTTAGCACGACAACTAATAATGAAGCTGCGGCAACATAAACGAAGTTCCCGCCATCACTCGTAAACTGCGCCGCAACAACAGGGTCACTTAAACTCAAAAAACAGATAATGGCATAGATGAGAAAGTTACACAGATCAAATGTATTTTTCAAGAGAAAGAAGATAATAACAGAAAATGAGAATTTACAAATTCTATGAACTAGCTAGCCTCTAAATGAGAGAAAGAATAAACTATGAAACAAGAGAAAGAAAAATGTTTTTGTAAAAATGGAGGATAATGTCTCATGGAGAAGAAGAAGATCGTCTAGATTGTGTGTTTTTTTTCGAAAAAAATATATTAAAAGAATATTTTCTAGATATTCTAAAGATTTCTATGTTTTCAAAAAAAAAAATATTATTTTTGCTGAAACTGTTATTTTAACTATAAAATAAATTTGGATGAAAAATAATTGAGAAATATTCAGACCGTACAATTTAGTCAATTTATATATACAAAAGTGTATTTTTCAAAAAACTTAAATAATAGTGTTCAATTAAAATTTTATCTAAGTGTATTATTCCAAATTTTCCCTAGTTTAATTGAGTGGAATAAAATATATAAAAATGAACACCAATAGGAGGACTGCTTAAGTTAATCACAATGAGAAGGAAGGCATTTCGGTAAATAAAACATACGTAAGGTCAAGCTCTATCTTCTGGTCACTCTATATATAACCTCATCTTCCCCACAAAAACATCACACGCAACAACAAAGAATAAACTACAAAAAGCTTGAAAACCTTTTGTTTTTGTTGAAGAATAACTTTTCAGATTTGTTTGCAAACTAAGAAGGTATGGGAAACAGTTTACGGTGCTGTTTGGCTTGTGTACTTCCATGTGGAGCTTTAGATTTGATCCGAATCGTGCATCTCAACGGACACGTCGACGAAATCACTCGTCCAATGACCGCCGGCGAGATCCTTCAGGCGAATCCTAACCATGTCTTAAGCAAACCATGTTCTCAAGGAGTTGTTCGTAAAATCTTGGTCTTGTCTCCTGAATCTGAGCTTAAGCGTGGAAGCATATATTTTCTTATTCCGGATACTTCCTTGCCCGAAAAGAAGAAGACAAAGAACAAAAAGGATATTCCACGTCGGAAAAAGCCTCTTGAAAACGCCAACAATATAACTAGTGATCATCATACGGTAAGTAGTACTAATAAGGATCTTGATTTAACGTTGTGTGAGAAATATTTGGAAGATGTTATGTTGTCGTCGTCGGAGAAGAATTGTTCGGCCGGTAAAGAGAATCGTCACCGTCGGAGACATAGTCGGTCGGCATCGGTGTCTATGTGGCGGCCTCACCTTGATAGCATCTCTGAGGATCTTAACTAGTGTTATTGTTTTCATTCTTCGTTAATTATGTCTCTATTTTCTTTATTTTTTTTATTTTTTTTTTAATTTCAGATCCGGAAGACAATATTTTCATTTTCTTAATTTATTTTGGGATGAAGTTAAAAACAAAACTTTGTAATGTACTACTGTGGATAAGATCTATGTTAAATTGAAAATCTAGTTTCGGTCGTCCGTAACACTGAGGACAAGATCATTTGATCATTAATTTCTAAGACTATAAATATGTAATTGGATCTTAAGACAGGAAACGAATAATTTAACGAATAATTTACTATTACAACTAAGAATGAAATTCTAAAATATAAAACAATTTTCATCAACCAAATAATTATACGCAATGGTAAAATCATGTGCGGGTAACAAAATTAATAATTTGCTATCTCTGTTCCAGAAAGATGAATTTCTTACACTTAACCAAAAAAATTTTTTCAACAACAGAAGAAATATTTTGGTTAATTAATAGTCAAAGAGATAGAAATTTAAGGAAAATTAAACTGATTAATGAATCATAGTACTGACTAATTAGTTCAGTTATACTTTCGACGACTATATTTAACCTGTGGTCATTATAATATCGAAAGAAATTATGAAAGCATTGTAAGAACTGCATGTTCAACTGTAATGCAACGTATTTAGACCAGTTGGTTTAATTTTATACGTTCGGCGTTTAAGTATAAATATTATTTTGACTTCTTATTGTGAACAATGCGAACTCAAGACGGCAAATTAAAGGTTTAAAGAAACAGTGGAGTGATCATGCAGGTTGTCACATGTAGATGTAGCCATGTAGGTGGACCAATCGAAAAGCCTTTGAAGCTGAAAACAAACCATATGGTTCAAATAATATAGAATTCAATCATATATATAAAAGTGCAAGAAACTTAGTACTATTTACTATATATGGATAAATTAACAAAGACCTCCATGATTTTACATGTGAAACCCATAAAAATGAAAAAAAAAACCTCAAGATGTTGTGCCCCTTTTCTGTTAATGCTTTTTCCATCAAAAGAAATTGGCAAACTGTTGACACAAAATTACAACTTAAAAAACGAAAAATGTATACGATTTTTGAAATAATAGGTTGTTAAATTCCTCCTGGGTATTTATTTAAATTGAAAAATAATAAAATGTTTTTAGTCATTTCTATTTGAGATTTAAATAATATTTTGCTTAAAATTGAGATTTAAATTAATTTTTTAGCTATCTTTCTATATATATATATATATATATTTTTTTTTTGTTAAAGATCTTTCTATATATTTATATACATGTAAACCAAATCATAGTAGTTTGTTATGTAGATTGTGGATAGAAAATGATTTGCAGTGGATACAAATTCAGAGTTGTTGTAAGATTTAGGTATACTAAATTAAATTTCAGAATAATGGCCTCTTCAATATATATACTTTTTGCATCTTTAGAAATATGCTATATTAAGATGTACCAATATATATCACTGATTACTCTAACTGAGATTTAGAGATTTATTTTCCTCAATCCGAGAATTTATAAGATCAAAAGAATGGGGAATGATTGCAAGGAACTTTTTCTCCTTGCCAACATGATTCTGAGGAACTTAACAGTAATGACTTTGTAAAACAATTTGAATTTATAATCAAATTCAATTTAATATTATGGACTCTTTAGAAATATGTTATTTTGAACTTACAACAGCTATCTGTATTATCTATATATATATGAAATAAACTTACATTAGGAGATAGAGACAATATATAAGTAAAAAAATCGAAAATAGTTCAAATCTTTAAAAAGAAAATAGAAAATAATGGAAAAGGAAAAAGAAAGCTGGCGAGGGCATCTGATTCGGCTCCCTTCCACATGATGGATTCCATCCTTTATGTCCCGTCTCTCCTAAACACCTATCTTTTTTGTTTCTCACAACCATTTTTTTATAGAAATTAAACTTAACACTAGTATTATTCTTCTTTCTTATTTTATTTTTGTTTAGCACCCTTTTTCAGTTACAATTGCTAGTTTTTGTTACGTATTAGGACTTAAATCGGCACGCAACCACCTGAATAGAGTAACATGTTGTATTTGTTAAGAGCATCTCCAGTAGGTGTGCTTCATTTTTATCTTCAAAAAGTTCACTTTCTTCAAAATGAAAAAAAAAACAATGAAACAATTTTCATTCCGATGGGTTCCTTCATTTTTTTTTCTTGTAAAGAGAATATTCCAAATATATTTTATCTCTATTTTATCATTAATTACAAATAAAATCTTATATTTTTTCATATTTACAAATTATATCTAACTATTTTGTTTAAAAATAATCCAACATAATTATTATTTCATATAATCAAAAATTATCATATAATAAATTTGTTGCACAACATGAATAAAAAAACAAACACAGAACATCATAATTTGGAAAAAGACCATATATATAATTTTTCTATAAGTGATTAACAAAAGTGTTTAGAAATAAGAGATGGGCTTATTTATAGATTCTTTTTAATCGAGTTGAAAATTATTACAAATGAATATTAATATGCTTTTCGATATATACATTTGATTAAATGAAATTAATAGTCAAAAATTAAAATTAATTGGATAATATTAACGTATTTAATTTATTTTGGGAAAAGATAAGAATAAGTAAAAGCTAATGACCAATTTACAATTTAAAATTTTCATCTTTTTTTGAAGTGTACAGTAGATCTTCAAATTTGAAGCAAAATATAAAGTAGGATAGAAGCAAATCTTACTTCAAATAAGCAAAATATGAAAAATGAAGCGAGATTGAAAATGGTCCGAAAATTGTTTTGACAGTTTTTTTTTTCTTTTTGGTAGAGCGTTTTGAGAGTTTTTAACATTAATAAAAGAAAGTGTGTGTTTTGTCTCGAAGTATAGTGATAGAAAATCTAGATGATTGTAATATTATGCAATTTCTACTAAACTCTTACGTTTCAGAAGTTATATATTCATGAGAATATGAGTGACATAAAAATATATATACATAATAAATTACGATAAAGAATGCATCTAAAATATGCGACTAAATTGTGATAAAATGTGATGTGAAAATTTACAAAATAAATACCTAGGATAAAAGTTATGATGGTGTCAAAGCCTAGTCCAACAAAAACAAACCAATTCTTATGGATATTGTTCTTCATGATCAATGGAGTGACCTCTCATAGGTCATTAATGGATCTGCTCCGACTACTTATATAAGTGATTAGAAGTGCATGAGATATCTTTTTAAATGATGCAGTATGTTAATTACTAATGTATAATAAAACATATGTGTCTATGAATTATATTTTAAGTTACAGAATAGCTGATGGAAGCGAGTATTTAAGTTCTGCCTAGACTCGATGGTTCATATTAATTAAAATGATTTTTATGGTGTTTATGTGCGATATGAAAAAAAACCATTATGAATTTGAGGATTCGAGTGAAACTATTTTCTTAATAAACTATTTATGCAATTAACTTACCGCTAAAAATTTACTAACATAAAACTAAAAAGTAAAGGAAAAAAAATAGAAACTACAATTACAACACATGACATATCTAGTGTAGAAACCCAAAAAAAAAAAATGGAATGGTCGAGTATCTTTTGGGTGGTCGAGTCGCGGACGATCAGATTGTTTTTGTCTGAACTATGAGTCAAGCATCCCACTAGACAATGGTTAGACAATGTGGTATATTTACTCAAAGGACGTTTGAAGCATGACACTTTTGAAAGCACAACAGGAAGATCGGAAATTGGGCGAAAAACCCTAATTTCGGTCTTATGGAATTTTTTGAAGAAGCCGGAAACTCGGGAAATATTTTCCATCAAGTCAAGATTCATTTGGAGTTTATTAAAAATAATCAGATCATCAGAACGGGCGTCGAAAAATATTGGGATTGATCGCGGGACGAAAAATTCACCGGAAAGGCCAAAATTGGACGAATGGACCGAGAAGCTCGAGGTGGCTCTATCTATGAGATCAAAACGTGGTGGCAACTGCCTGGCATGGTATGTGGCAACTGCCTGGCATGAGGTGTTGCAGTAAAAATGATCACAGCATGCGGAGTGACACATAGAAGCACGAGGTGGTTCAGCCAAGCACGAGGTGTTGCGATGCATGCGACCGGGCCATGCGGCCAGACATGTGGAGGACGTGGTGTCACCTTGCATGTGAGAAGGCCATGCATACAGACAGGTAGAGGGTGAGGTGTAATCCTGCATGAGACTGAGACATGCAGCCAACCATGTGGAGCACGAGGTGTCCCCGCGCATGCGTCCGGAGCCATGCGAAGCGACACACGGGCTGCCACACGGCTTGTTCCTGATTGGTTGCTGTTTCCTATAAATAGCCCACGTCCCCCTCTCATTTGAACACATTCAGAACACTTGAAAGACAGTTCAAAACGTGAGAGAGAAAGCAAAGAAAGAAAGATTGAGTTTCGATAGTTTTCGAGCGATTTAGGCAGTTTTCGAGAACAGTTACTCTGCCGTTTTTGAGTCAGCACCTGGAGAAGGTTCTGTTCAAGTGAAGAGAGATCAGTTCTAGTGGAGACCAGTTCAAGACCATTCTGGACGTGGGTCTACTTGAGAAGGTCAAGAAAGGGTTCGGATCGCAGAAGTCGGGTTTGGGGTCAAGGCCACGGTCAACCAAAAATTGTGAGTTATAATCGATTGATTGCTGAGTTGTTTTCATGCAGGGTCCCGTTACTTGAAAGTTGGATCATGGCAGATGGCCGGGTCTAACTGAGTAACGGTTTGAATAATTGAGGTTATGTTGATTGAGTTGATGGCATGCTTGTTATTGTTTGAGAACCGTAGTAGCATGCTAATGGTTATGTTGATGGGTTAGTTAGCGAATGCGGAATGCTTAGATGATATCGCTAAGTTGTGGATAGTTAGGTATTCTGGAATTAGTCTTTATTCTAGATTCTGGAATATGATTGATTGTGTTAATTTGCGATTAATACTAGGAACCTTGTGTTATTTTTACCGGGTTTAGTATTAATCATATTTTGGCCATATAGCATTTGTGTAACCCACAATGCTAGGCATGTTTGAGGTGGAATGTGTTGATTGTGTGGTGATTAATACTAGGAACCTTGTGTTATTTTTACCGGGTTTAGTATTAATCGTATATTGGCCGACAGCATTTGTGTAACCCACAATGCTAGGCATATTGGGGTGAGTTAGTGTTCCTTCATACCTCGTACCCGGCGGGTTCAAGGAAACCCCTTATTCGCTGGATCGGGAAGACTCAGATAGACGGGGTCATGGCCTATGGCTGAGTGATTACACGACGGTGTAATGTGGCAGTGACCCGAAGGACTGTGGACTGTCGCGCGGTGACCTGAAGGACTGTGGGCCGCGGTCGGTTGAAAGTTCCTTCTTCTGGCCTTTGTGGTAGGAAGATAGGATATTACCGATAGTGAAGGAGGAACATAACGTCACCAGGGCCCGAGTTTGTTATATATATTATATCGTGTTTCGGGTTATTGAAGCCTGGTTTAAGTCGAATTTGAGTTTGGTGTTGAGCTAGTAATTAGCATATTGCTAGTTATCTTACTATCTTTTTCCAGCTGCGTATTTCTGATATTGCTTATTGTTATTGAGTTGTGTTGTTAGGTGAACCTCTCGCTTTAGATTGTTTGGGGTGGGATAGCGAGGGGTTGTATTTGTTAATTGGGGATTGTAACTCGCTGAGTAATGCTAGATTACTCACTCCTCACTCGTTGTTGTTTCAGGTGACCAGTAGCAAGCTTGTAGAGGTCGCGGGAGGCTAGGCTGGCTGGTGTAGATTTGCATCTTTTTGCTTAAGACGCTTTCAGACTATAAGTATGTACTTTCGCTTTCTTGGCATGTCACCGATTGTATATTATGTTGTGTGTTTTGAACCATACAATATATAAAATAAATAAAGCGAATGTTTTGTGTAAATGCTTTGTTGTTCTGATATTAGCTTGTCCAAGCTAACACAACGTCAGATCGGAGTATGGGTTGAGAAGCCTTAGGCTTTGGTATGACGGGACGTGTTAGCGGGCGGACTGGCCTAATCACGAATTGCACTTTTCGTGACCTTGGCCGGATCGGCCGTTAACCCGTCATATAGCGCTCCCGATCCTTGGTAGACGATCGGCCCGTCGGTCATGTTCTTATTTGATTGTTGGCCGGTGGTTTGAACTATGCCTATAACGGTTTGGAGGTTTTACATCTAGTGTCTTTATTTTTAAGGCTCAACTCAAGATTCCAAATACATCTATACTTCTAAGAGATAAATAAATATCTATAGTTATGAACTTATTAGAAATAAATGTTACTAAATCAAGATCAAGCCACTTGATTACTCTAACTTCTGTCGAGATCAATGGTAGTGAAACCTTCTTCAACAGAGAATCGTTCTTGTATTTTTGTATCTCCACTCTTTTGATCCTCGACAGGCAATTTATAACTATCGTCCATGGCCAGTGCACCCCCTTGCTGCTGATGAACAACGAGTACCGAGAAATGAAATTCAGGGGCCGTCAACATATCTCCAATCACGCCTAACTCTGGGCACTCACTCCAATCTGTAAGTCCGTACAAGACCGAAGACTCTAGGTCATGGTTTCGGCCCACAAAAACCATGTCATAAGCATCTCCAAGTGAGCTAATCGCTTGCGTGGTCTCCACGCCATCTTTCACTATCTCCTCTATGTAATGTACTTTCCCATTTTTCGCTGCTGCATGGCTCTTGAAATCGTTTATTAGATTGTACTCAGCCATTTCGCTGTAATCCTCGTGCTGAAGGGAGCTTTTGTGACGGAAATGTATCACTGTGGCTTTTGTGACGGAAATGTATCACTGTGACGTTAAGCTCCGGTTTTTCAGTCATCCGCATACATAATGCGAGCGCCTCCGCGTCGTCCCGGCCTCCGATGAAGAGCACCGCCACGTTTTTCCATGTACTGGTCATCAAGACGGAGCGTCGTCCCTTGCACTCCCCTCGGTCTATGAATATGGCGACCGAACATGGTGCCGCTTCAAGGACGTTAAGGTTGATGTTCCTGATGGGCCCGTTGACTTGTCCGACCGTCCCGTCGATCGCGTATTGCTTGTGGAATGGAATCACGATTAGTGTCGCCTTCTTGTCAAGTGCGAGCGTGCATACGTCGTTGTTTATACTCGAGAAAGGCGCGGCTGCGGTGAAATGTTGCGCCATGAGTGTACCCTGATGCATCATATGTTTAAGATAATAAATAGGTATTGTTTCCAAGTTATATTTTATCTATAACAAATTTTAGAATACAGTTTAGATTTTTTTTTTGAAAAAAAAAAAGTTTAGGTTTGTATATCTCTTTACGTTTATATTTTAGAATGTATATTTCCCAAATTTTGTTGATTAAGTATATTAGGCCAAAAAGGTTGTTAGTTGGAAATGTAAACGCCAAACGCAAAACGAACCAAATCGTTCACTTAAACGCCAAATGAATTAATATCTTCAAGTATAAAAGCATTTTTGAAATTTGAAGAAGGTTTTATAGGAAAATTTTTAATTTGTTTTTCTTGTATACGCAGACAAAATAAAAGAAAAAAATAATGTTTATAATTTACCTGATACTTTTGCTCAAACCGTTGGAAGGCACTGACAATGTATGTGGACTGGGCCGTGTTTGGGTCAAGTTTGTTCATCTGGTGGTGTGGCGTGAGGACTGCGTGAGATCGGCCTTTAAGCTCCACAAGGTGCAGCGTGAAGAATGAGATGGGATTAAATCTTGTCGGGTACGTAGCTTCTAAAAGGTTCACCATGGAAGGAACGTTTTCGACGTTGTACATGCAAAGAAGAAGACGGAGCTGAAGATTGCGTTCCCTCGTGTTGAGGATCGTTCGTTTGCTTCTGCATTTGTAGCGTTTCGATGGATCGTAGAGGTACACCACGAGGTACCGCGAAATTCCGGTTACAAGTAAAAGCGTAACTATCACTAGATTAAAGCATTCTGTATCAACAACCTGTAAACACAAACATTTTATAAAAGGTCAACTTCCTATTCTATTTTTTGGATTATGGCCAGCACCCAAAAAATCTACTAAGAAAATAAGAAAAATAAGTTGAAAACCTAGTCCCCTACACCCAAAAACACTTCATCTAAAATTAGTTTCGTTGTAATGTTATTCGATTAACGAGCCTCTAGTATTTAACTATGATGCTTTATAAACAAAATTTTATGAGAACATATCTTAATTAGGTATTAGGATTATGAAGAGATTAATTAGCAATGTACTTTAATCCCTAAAATAGTAACAATACAAACTCTCACATCGAAAATTCAGTTGAGACATAAATTATATATATATATATAGATTTAGTACATCTATTCGCAATTTTATAATCCGTATTATAAGTATATTGGTCCAAGTCCATATTAAAAAGTGTGGATCTATGTACTAAACATTTTTAGCACTAACCTAACTACTGAAAGGGTTTAGTACATGGATCAACACTTTTATAATCCAGACTTAGACCAATATACACTTATTGCTAACTGGTTTTGATTTGAAAGTTAAAAAAATAACATTGAGCTTAATCCTACGGTATGAATCACAAACAGTGACTAATCCATTTTTGAGACACTAAGCATCATATTGTTTAATTTTCTATTCCAGATTAATCAAAACCAAAGTAACCAACGTCTCGTCTTTTTTACCTGAGCGTCTTTCCACACGACAATAGCGTAGACTTCGATGATACCTTGGCAACACATCAAGAACGCCAAACAGAGCGCGTCTCCGATCTGCGTTTGGCAGTAAGCAGACGCAGCCGTTGTTCCAAGGAACTTGCAGCCGTAAGTCACCAAGAGAATCACTTCAATCAACACCACATGGTTCTCATGGCTCTCCGTGATCTCAAAGAAATTAGTCTGTAACCCACTAATTGCTATGAAACACGGGAGAAGCATATTCGAAGCGACCAGCTCAAGTTTCATAGCGAGCTCTGTCCCTAAAGGCGGACCGTCAGGGAGCGAAACGCCTAGCCAAAACGCTCCAAACGCAGCGTGGACACCCATGGCCTCTGCACTAGTACTAGCTATAGCCAAGATCAAGAGGACCGGGAAGAACGGGACAATATCTTTTTTGTTCATCGACTTGCTTTTCCTCTCGGTGAGGTATATGATCAAAGGTCTAAAGACTCCTACAATGACCCCAATAAGACCTCCGATCATTACAATCCCCCAAACGCCTTTTATGGTCCGCTCTCGCGTGTAGAGATTAAACGCTAAAGCCACGAACCAGCTACAAGCTTCGCAGACCATTGAGCAGTTGGTGGCTAACCGTCCTAGCTCTGAGTTGAGGATGTTAGGCTCAGCTAGGACCGTGGTTGTTACCGGGAACGATGTCATGGAGCACAAGAAGATCACGGTGCTTGCGCAGTGAAACACGTCTCTGTGAAGTCCTACGGTAGTATTAATGAAGAAGACCGTGAGGTGTCCGAGGGAGAACGGGAAGGCGTAGGAGGCTGTACCGATAAGTATGGCTTTGGAACTTGCTTTTTTGATAATACTCGCGTCGATTTTGAGTCCGAGGATGAAGAGATGGATGATGAAACCGACGTTTGATAGCGTTTGGATTGTGATCTTGCCTCCAGCGGGGAGGAACATGTTCATGTATGTCACGTTATGTCCTAAGAAAGACGGTCCAAGAACAATACCAGCCTATATGTAAAATATAACAGAATATGATACACATCTTGCGGCCCAATATATCTCTAATGCTATACAATAACATTTCAAAACGTTTTATTTTTTTATTGCAAAAACAATATGTTAAGACAATGAAAGCAATATCTAGAAAGTTATACCAACACTTGAGCGGAGATCATTCCTTGTTTAAAAGGTTGGAGGAAGCCGAAGATAAGCCTAGAGGTGATGATGATGACTGACATTTGAAGAAAGAGAAGAGGCGTTGCGTATTTGAGAGGGTTACTGTTCTTGAAAATACCCTTTGAGATCATCATGTTTTGATTTTGGCACACTAGATCCTCCATCATGAATGGACCGTGCACTTTGCCCCAATGTGATGAGTTGATCTGTTTGCTGCCAAACTTCGACCAATCCATGGTCTTTTCTTAGAGAGAATGAGAGAGAAAATAGGCTTGGGATTAAACTATGAAGGCTATGTTTTCATTTCTAAGGAGGAAAATGTAATGGATGATGCATTGAGAATGAGAGTGCAATGTGAACGTAAGGAGATAGAGAAGAAAACAGAGGACTCTGTGTTTACTTGGGTTGGTAAAGGTTAACTTAATCCAACATGTTGGTAAGGTAAAAGAAACAAGACCGGAGAAAGAGAGAGAGGTATGTGAGACAAGAGAAGAAAGATTAGCCTATTTTTGTTTCTTTCTATTTTTGTTTGGTTGATGTCCTTTGTGCATAATCTCCACCGTTCTAAACTTGTGGTATTGGTTTCACTTTTAAGTTCTAATAATAATTTAAAAAACTGGGGTGTAAACAATACACTCTGTACATAACCTGCCAAATGGATTATATAGCATTATTATTTTCAATCTTGAATGTCAAATATACAACAATCAAGCAAAAGACCAAACACAAGAAACTATAATAGAATCTCAAGTGTTAAAAGATCGAACATATGTATAGTGAGGTTCTGTAAGGCCAAGAAGATATATAAAAAACTGCTAATCAGTAATCACCACTCTGACAACACAAAGTACTGACTGTGTTACAAACAAATAAACAAACTATAATGAGCACAAAAGACAGCCATAGTAAGACTTATATTCCAAACCCTAAATGATATTACTAGTAACTTCAGCCCCAAGGATGTTCTGTTTTCATGAGCGACGTGGCGCGGTTGGGACATCATGATTGTGCCTTCCTTCATAGGTAGTGAGAACCGCTCTCTCGTCTTCTGCTGATCTTTCCACTTGCTTCCTCACTCCACAGCCTTGGTATGTGCACTTGTAATAGCTCCTGTCATAATAACCAAAGAGGGTTAGGAACATAAAAACAACTTTAATGAGAAATTAGTTAAAAGATTTGAATTAACCTTGGGTTGGTATTCCCCTTGACAACTTTTTGACCATACTTCCTCCATCTAAAGCCATCTATAAGAACATCAATCTCACTTATTGTCTGAACAACAACTCTTGGTTCCTTCACTCCTCTGCTTACTTCTACAGACATCCCTTCATCTCCACCTTCTCTTTTCCTATCACACAAAAAACGTCATTTTCTTAATTTCTTAGAAACATTTTAAGTTTCCATTAACTTAAATTAAAAAATCTACTTACAGTCTCTTAATCTCAGGCTGTTCCTTCTCTTCATCTACCTCTCCATAATCAAACGAGATCGATGAACTCTCTGATTGTTCACTAACAACAGAAGAAGGATTAAGCATTCTTCTGGCATTAGCCGACGATGATGATGGTCTCTTGGTGAACTCAGGCTTAGGATGGTTATGACCACCTTTATAGATGATCTCAGTGATCTGTCCATCAGAAGTAGTCTCAACAATCTTCTTGGAAACACAGTTGGGATACGTGCACTTGAAGTAACTCCTAGGGTTCTCGCTCTTCTTCACTTGTTTCTGACCGTATTTTCTCCAACCGTAACCGTCGTTAGAGTTCCTACTCACCATGTACGATGGTACCTTAACCTGGCGATCCGCAAACTCACGAGGAACCGGATCCTCCTGCTTCTTCTGGAGATCTTGAACACCATACGTCTCTTCTTGCAAAGCCTGTAAAAGGAAACAAGTTTGGTTCAGTACAAAGAAACTGTACATGTCGCTGAAACGCTAAGGGGAAGAAACATACGGAAGCAGCGTTTGGCGTTTGCGTTTGCGTTTGCGTTTGCGATGGTAACTGCCAGGGAAAATCTGATCCGTTGAAGCCTTGAAATGGAAACGCTCCTGTCGTTGGAGATATCAAACTCTGCAAGTAACACTACAGAACATCACTAAGAGCTTAAATAGATGAAATGATTGAAGAAAGATGGAAGCTTTATACATGTGAGGAGCTGAGGAGAAGAGGAGAGTCAAGCAACTCGGAGAAGGCGAAGCTGCGAGAAGATTGCGAGATCGGAAGAGGCGACGGTTGAGCCGTCTTGAACTTGGGTAAACCCGACCCAGTTGTCTCCGGGAAAAACCCACCAAGAAAGTCTTCGTCTTGCTCGTAGGGGTCAACGCCGGAGGAAGCAAGGAGGTCGGTGAAAGATGTCGAAGACATGGTTTTGATAAAAGGAGACAACTTTAGAGCTCACAGGAGCAAAAGAAAGAACAAGAAACGAACTTTTTTGTTGTCAGAGAAATGATCTGTGTGTCTGAGAAGAGAGGATAAAGATGTGGAAGACGACGACGGTGGCGTATCGAGCAAGGTTTGTCTATCTTTTTACATTTTGTCTTTTTCTGCTTGTCCTAAATAAAATTTTTTGTTTTAATATTGATATAAATGGTTGACCAATGGCAATGAGATATTATTATTTTTTTAGTTGGGTCGTCCCCTAGACTGTGTGTGAAACCGCGTGTTAATGGTCATTTTTGTCGTCGGCAGTGATTAAGACCTGTTACTTTAATCAAACCGGAATCAATTGCACTAAAAAACACTAAACCTTCGGTTATAGACCAACAGATGCATTTGTTTTCTTTGTATAAGCACTACTAGAGTTTATCCCGCACATAGTGCGGGTATATTTTCATTTTATAAATATTTAATTTTAATATTATTATATAAATTTAAATATACAATTTATATTTTAGTGTTTAGTATTTTATAACTTTTTAATTTTATTGTTTAAGTTTCTTATTACTTTATTAATATAGGGGTTTGTTTTATACATTTTACCTTTTTTATTACGTTTTTGAGTTTTCATAATTTGAAATCATCAAATAAAAAATATTCTTCAACATATGATTTTTGAAAATATATAGCTGTAGAAATAATTTTTTAACATATGTTAATAACTTCATTTGTATAAAACAAATTTGACATGAGTAACAAATTTGAACCCGTTTTAGTGGTAGATGATAATTTATTTAAATGAAAGCATTATATTATTTAATTACGAAATTAATTAAACAAATATTAAATAAAAATTATTTAAAAATTTAGTAGGATTTTGTTAGATTTTTCTCAACAGATTTTGTTATAACTGAAAATAAAATTCAAATCTATAGTTAAAATTAATTTATTATTAATATTCCTATTAATTATTATATCATATTATGTGATTAATGAAATGGTCCTAGTAGACTTCTAAATAGTAGATAAAAATGGTACTTCTCTTTTAATAGAGAAGATACGAAGATGAATAAACAAGACAAAAAGAGTGAAAAATGAATATAGAGAAATACCTTAAGATAGCACAAATTTTTAAAAGAAATATTTTTAAAACAATAGTTATATTAAATGTATTATCTTTTAAATGTAGCTTTGTTTTTTTTTTGCCTTTTTTAATAAATGGTATTTTAGTCATTTTTATTTATTATTTTGTATAAAAACTATCTTCTGTGTTTTTGGATAATTGTCCATGAATATGTAAACTAATTATGAAAGAAGAATAAAAATGAAATGAATATTTTTGTTTAATAACTCTTTTATCTCTTATATTACTTGTGATAAAAGACATCTACCAAGTTTTGGTTAGTTTTATTTTAAACAATTTTGACTCACAGCCGAAGACTATAGTCTTCTTGGCATATATATATCATCATTGATTTGCTACAATAAAAACTCACCGTTAAGAGCTAACTAAATGTAGTTTAGTATTTATTTCTTTCTTGACTTGCGGTTTCTTGGACACAATAGAGTATAAAGTGTATAACCACGGACCAACAGCACCAATCATACAAATACTCTCTCTAAGGACAGGCAAGAAACTAGCCAGCAACTTCTGGTCCTCCAAGGATGTTAACCTAGAGTAAGATGAGAAAATGCACCTTCAGTTACTGCTACTTCAAACACAGCTAAACTATTTCTCACTCTTAATAATTTATATACAAGACAACTTAATTACTCTGGTTTTTCTTCAGCATCAACACGAATAACATCATAGAAACTACACCTCTCATGAAGTTCTTTATCTTTGTTTCCCTTCCCACTCCGCCAATTGCTCAAGCCGAGCATTCTATGCAGCGGTCTAGCAGAAACAGTAAAACTTTTCACAAGTCTCGAGTTAGCTACCTAAAATGGTACTTAGACTCTCTTAAGATGTTAAGAAATGTTCTCATGACCAAGAGCCAGTTAGTTACCTGTTGCTTTTTGCAGTCTTTGGTCAAGCGCTGTTCCTTCCTTCTTGAAAGCAACTTTAGGCTCTTCAAACTTTCCTTTGCTGCAACTATTTTCATTAACATCAGACTCCAACAGAAAGAACACACAAAAAAAAAACAATCAAAACTGCATTCAAGGTCCATACTTTAACCAGAACAAAAAAAACGTTGCCTCGCAAATAGAGAGTGAATGACATCAACAGTGACTGTCTCCAAGTGCCGCAAGAGCACCTTCTTGGGCTTCACATCCTCTGCCACATGAACAACATTCAAGTCTCACCGAGTCCATACCAAGTACAAAAGGCCTGAAAATGATGTAAAATTACCTACCTTTCTTCACGGAACCGGAAAGAGGTAGCTTTGATAAGTTCAGTAACGGCAGTTTGAATGATCTTTCATTGATCTCCAACCCTAATTGCCATAACGTTTTCAAGTCCCTTCCTACTTTACGTTTAACTCTAACAATAACAGGCTTGCCTCCTACTTTGACTTGGATTCTACAAAACAAATGTAACAATTCCATTGCAAGATGTATCAGATTCTCTATTTCCGTCAAATTCTTTTAGACCAAACCCTCTTTCGAGCTAGATGCCAACTGAAATGTTCAACAAATCCAAACAACGATTGAAGTTGTTGTAGTAACCTTTAATGAACATTTCAATAATATTATTGTTCATACTTTCTTCATTTGAATCCTTTTACTGTCAGAAATGATATCACGTATTTATGTTTGGTCATTTCATGACAAAACATGATTCTTGGCTAAATAGATACCACTCAAAATGTTGCAGTACATTGTATCCAGATCACGATATAGACCAAAATCATTAACCAATACTCTCAAGAGATTCCTTTTTTTTCTGGTAGCTTATGACAACACTTTCTTTATTAGTAGACAAAGTTATTGTCGACTGCAAAATAGTTTTCTACCTAACAATGGAACCATCCAAAGTAAATACATAATCAGTCATATATATTTTAGTATCCACAATTTCTACATAATTAGAGTTAAAATTTTCTGTAACCAGACACACATATTCTTGTCTCCATTGACAGGACCAACATCAAATGTACCAAAAAATCTTTTAATCGGAAAATTCTTTTTACACATACCCATTATTCTTTTCTTATGCCCCTTGATTCTCTGAGGCACGGAAAAATCCCCGGCTAACTAATAGTACAAGTTATATCGGATTTTAAACATATCAATTTTTTTTTTTATGTTAAAGTCCCTCTATGGGTTTAAATAGCTTGTCATTCTGTTTTGATTGTCTGCATATCTTTTCATCACGTGCTTCTCCGACTTGTGCTGATCCTTTTTTGACCAACTTGTGCTGATCTTGGAATGAAGATAGTCGTCCTTCACTTATTCCGCGTATATTTTTGTAAGGAAAATTAGGCTGTATAGGTATAAAATAAACCAGAATTAAATATCTAGTAAAAAAAAGGTACTTCTATTATTTCTGCTCGTCTCCGGTTAATGAAAGAGAAAATATTTTTTTCTCTTTTTGGATTATCATCTACCACCATTCTTCTTCCATCCCTACCACCTTACTTTCCGTCACGTTTACAATATGTCATCACCAACTCTACGTTGTGTTTTGTATTTATCGCCACTTTAATTACTATCTTTTTTTTATAATCAATATTTTTTTTTCATAATCATTATGTCCTTATTCATACTCACATTCATCATTGCCCCACCAAAGCCACCACAACCACCTCCAAATCCATAATCTTTGCTACATATGTCGTCTCCGCTTCTGAAATCTACAGACCACGACGACGTTACGGTGGAGGCGCCCTTGTTTGTTCTGTAAGTTTCCAGTAGTACTATGTTATTTGAACAATATGCACTATGCTATTTCGTTTGTTATTATTCTATTTTAATAATGCTTCATATTATATAATATGTCCATATTTTGATATTTGAGTTTGGGTTTATATTTCCTTTTAGGGTTTAGTGATTAGTGTTTTGGGTTTAGTTTATGAAAGGTTTGAGTTGACTTTGGGGTAGGTATTACCTTCTTTCCTGTAATCTTAGACATTTCAAAATTTAAACATTAATATGTACTATGTTATTTCGTTTGTTACTACTCTATTTTGATAATGCTTCATATTATGATATACTATGTGCATATTTGATATTTGGGTTAGGGTTTATATTTTCTTTTAGGGTTTAGTGGTTAGAGTTTTAGGCTTAGTTTATAGAAGGTTTAGGTTGACATTGGGTAAACATTACTTCATTCCATGTATTCATAAACATTTCAAAAAACAATATGTACTATGTTATTTGTTTGTTACTATTCTATTTGCATATTTAAAATTTTGAATTTATTTTGATATTTGGGTTAGGGTTTATATTCCCTTTTAGGGTTTAGTAATTAGTGTTTTGGGTTTAGTTTATAAAAGGTTTGGGTTGATTTTGGGATAAGCAACCTCTACTATTATTAAACCATTTTAAAATTTCATTAATATGAAGTATACCATTTAGAATGTTCTATTCTATTTACTATGTTTATCTTCTTCCATAATATTATATGTTTCTCCAATCATCGCAGTCATAGTAATCTTTATACGAAAGATGACTGATTCTTTTGGATTGACGACCTCTGTTTCATCTGTAATCACTCCTGCTGTAGCCACTATCTTTGTAGTCACTGCCACCGCCGATGCGTTAACCAGCAATAATCATCAATGTTGTTTTCTTATAAACCTAAAAAGAGAAATTGGGATGATTGGAGAAATAGATAATATTACTGGCAACTTATTGAAAAGAAGGACGAAACCGAAAAAATATTGCACAAATGCTGTGAGAATTAATAACGTCAAAATCAATACTATATTCTTAATTTATCGTTGAAATATGGCTAGTTGGCAAATAAGCCATTTTTGTAATCACTTGTTTTTGCGTATTTCGTTACTAGTCATATACACGGACATGGGGTCGACAAGGCATATATTAATTTATTTCAGTATAAATAATTATTTTCTGAAGTAGCAGAGTTATGTTCCCATTGTTTCCAGTTTCATAGTTTGTACTTTGCAGGATTACAACTCATTCTCTATTTTTTATTTCGGTTTATTTATGAGAGCGGAGAGAAAATTGTTAAAATTTGTTACAAATTTGTTTGAAATAAACTGTGATGTTAAAAAGCAAAAGAGCTAAGGTTTTATATCGGTTTGTTTTAAAGAAGATTGCTAAATTTCAGTTCAGATATTACTAGGACAAGTACAGTATATTTCCATTCTGAACTTGATAGATGGCATCAAAGATTGGCTTTTCAAATTTAACCACTGTTAATTGTGTTCTAAACGTTAAGCTTATGAGCCGGCACACTTCTTAGCTAGCCAAGTTGACAATTTTATTTCTCTGGTTATGTTTATCCTTCATGGCTAGCTAATTAAACTTTGTACTTTGATTATGTTATACCTAATTATTATTGATGTCTTTTTGGAAAAAAAGAAAGTTACAAAGAAAATAATCTTATGGGTCCTGCCTCAAGAAGGTTGAAAGCTTCTCAAATGAATGTTGCAAATGTTTAGTTTTGTGATTTTAAATGTGTTATTGTTAGTAGTCTCAAAAAAGGGGAAGCAGGTCCACTTCCAGTTCTATGCATGTGTTAGAGGTGCATTTGCACATGGTCCAAGCTCAATTTTGTGTGTTTCTCGTACTTTCTTTCTGTTTATTCCTTTTCTTTTATATAGACTCCCACGTAGAAATTATAGGCAACAAATGTTTTAGGATAAGCTCTTCTGTAAATCCAGATCACTTTCAATTCTAATGATATTTGCATGTTTTAGCATTTGCCATGGCGTGCGTTTCCGAGAAGCAAGGGCATCATTAGTTAAAATTTATTATTTTATCATAAAACGTGGAAGAAAGTGAATCCAATCTGAAATTTAAAAAGACGATGGAGACCTTCTCATTGACCCGCAGCTCACGAGTACAGCTTAACCAATTATCATCCGTTCACATTATCGAGCATAATCAAATGTGCTACATTGTGAGCAAAGAAATGTTGGGTAGCGTCTGGACCGATTTTAGCACATTGATAAAATGCAATATACAAACTCTTTAGAAGATACACAATATGATACTTTCTAGACTTCTAGGAAATCAACAAATATATTAAAAAACATACATCAACCACTCATAAACCTTCCAGTGTCTAAATAAGAGACGCATAATCCACGTATGTAAAACTTTTGAGTTCTAGAGTGGAATATACAAAACATGTTAGATTAAAATTATTAAAATCGGTCAGATAAATTAAAAATTCTGATTTAAGAGTCTCAAATCACTCCAAGTGGATTTAGTCATCTTAAATCATCTCAACTCTGTTTGGGTCGGTCTAAATTAATTTAGAGTTTGTCAAAATCGGTTGTATTACTGGTTTTAGTTTTGATTAATTTTTAATTATTTTGTGTTTTAAAATATTAATGTTTCGAAAAAAAAACATCAGAGTAGATTATGATATTATCTTCACCATCAAATTGCACGTGTATAATCAAAGGTTATCCTTCTTCTTCCCAAGTTGGTTTGTTAGTGCAAATTAACAAGTTTATTTGGTTTTCTTATTTTGTGTACCTTATTTTGTATTATATTTCACTAAAATAATTTTCTAATTAAGTATAAAATTTTGAAAATATATAATATAAAATTCATGATAAATAAATAAATATTCAAAAAATGTTTACGTCATGTCTAGGCTCCAAATAATTCACGTAGACGCTAGTCCTCTACTAAGCACACAATTATCATATATCAATTTCTTGAACATTCCATATTTGATGTCTGCGACATTTTTTGTTGTGCAATTTCTCAATGATGTATATGTTATGTTGAACATGCTCCCGAATATACACATAGCAAATAATCATAATTTTGCGAAAGGACTAAAAAATTATGAGATTAGTTGTCATATGGTTCATAATAGTCTTAAAGAAGTGTTTTTAAGTTTTCTTCGTATTCGGAAAAGCCACGATTGTTTTTGTAAGGACTAGGGAGTGCATGTTCACTAGACCAGCTCTTCATTGGTCAGACCATATTAAACTAACTTTACGTATGAGAATAATTCTTAAGGAGAATTGAACTTGTCACCATTTAAACTTTTAATAGATGATCCAAAAAGTTTATTCACTAGACCAGAGCTACAATTGGTGCAACATGTGAATTTTTAATGATCGGTCAGCTGACAAAAAAAAATGATCGGTCAATCCCAAAGCATCTGAAGTTTAAAGACCTGATGATCAATAATGGCCAACTGATCAAAGTAGATATGACCGAACAAACACTATTATTGTTCGACCGATCACCACTTGTGTGGAAAATAAGTGGTTTTCCAAAAAAAAATTCATATTCATCGTAATTTTATCAGTAAAAATCAGTCGACTCACGACTGTATACTCTATATTAAAAAGTACATATATATGAGCTACTAAATATAAAAACCTCCTCATATGTCAAAGACTTCCACATCGTCGCTGAAAAAGATGATAACCATTAACCATAAAATCGTTCTAACTACGACCTACATGTTCATTGCATGAGAGAGAACAGAGACACATATCTGAAAACACCTGCATCCGGCGCGAAGATATTGTTATCACCGAAAAATGGCCTTGACCATCACCTTAATTTTGAAATCATCTTTGAGATGATTATTCTATGTTTTACATTAGTTTTCTTTGTCACTGAACATACATGTATAGTACGAATCTGTAAAATGCCAAAAAAAAAAATTAACCAGTATATCAACATACTGTGACGCCCGATCATCAATTATAAAGGCAGGCTTTCTACGTCTGTTCATTCGATCTGTAGGCCTTATATCGTGTGAAAGTCGGTACGTTAATTTTGGGAGACTCCAAAGCTTGTTATCTATGTAATCATCTAAAGTCTTTTCTCGTGCACAGCTGGTCGCGTTTGCACAATATTTAAAATAGCTTTCTAATATACTCATTTATCATTCCACTATTAATTTTATCTCAAATATGTTTAACCCTTAAATTATTTCTAGACAAATCAACAAAAAATAAAACATTTTAGTAATATAAATTAATATTCAAATCAATTCTTTTAAATATTTATACGTTATCGTATACCACCAAGATGTTAGACATACATACATGATATATTGGCTATTGGAACTAGAATATAAAAGAAAAGAAAACACAATTGTGGTATATGTGAGTTTTTAATTACGTATAAAGTTCGTTCATTGGGTTATACATTATACGTAACTTTTTAATTGTCAACACATTAAACGTAATTTATTAACTCATAGGTAGTTGTCAGACTGTAAAAATAAAAGTTCAAATAAAATATAAATTTATGCATCTTGGATTAATGATTTGAATTTATTTGGATATATTCAAATTTTGGGAATATTAGATAAATAAAACATTCTAAATTTTCTCAGATACCATCATAAATTGTGTTTTTCTACAGTTTTAACTACTTTGAATTCACTCAATTCATTCGAATTCTTTTACATAAATTTTTATAAAAATATTGGTTTTCCTACGAGGAGAGATTTAAAATATTTTTTAATAAATAACAAATTCAGTAACTTGGATTTTGAATAATTTTACCAAATGTTGAATGTAATAAGATAGGATGTTACGACATTGTGCGAAACCATGTATACAATAAAAAGAGATTTGGTAAAAAAATTAAACTCCTACCAAAACATTGGTCCAATGTACCTCTAATAGTTTATATATAGGAAATGTACGTAAACGATAGTATACACATAACAAAAAAATTTCAACAAAAAGACTATAATAGACTAAGAAAAATCCAAACCCGCTAGCCAAGACGGTGGAACTGAGTCGACATAAACCATAGCTGAAGGTAGACTTCTAGCACCGCGTGCTAACTTGTCGGCCTTTGTATTTTGCAGGCAACATCACCGCACTTAATTAAAACAATAATTACGCCCTAATTTCCTCGTTCCTTTTTCTTGATTACTAAACTGACCACACCTTTCTCATTACCACAATACTAAGTGCCATTAGAATATAAAATCGACATCAAATGCCATAGCCCTCATCAGTTATAACTTATAAGTACAAACCCCCTTAACGAGTGATCTTCTCAATATTCACAATCTCAAGTAACATGTCTCCCAACGTTCTCAGGTGGTTTAGCCTCGTAGCTCTTCTCTGGCTTCAATCTATCAATGGCACCAACTTGAGTTTCCCTGCTTACTCTTCACAGCTCAAAGAGTTTCTCTCAATCTCTCAGTTTAAACTAAACTACCTCTCCTTCGCCTCCGACGCCGGAAAAGTCCTCGGTTTCATCTCCGGAATCGCTGCCATTTATCTTCCTCTACCGCTCGTCCTTCTCGCCGGAGGTTCTTTGGGTTTCGCCGGCTACGGTCTCCAGTATCTATGCATCGTCAAAAAGATGTTCACGTTATCGTTTTATCAGATATGGGGGCTGAGTTTCTTGGCCGGAAACAGTATCTGCTGGATCAACACGGCTTGTTTTATCGTAGCCATCAACAGTTTTCCTGTGAACCGTCAAGTCGCAGTAGGGATCACGGCGAGTTATCAAGCTTTGAGTGGAAAAATCTACACCGACATAGTCCACACGTTCTTCTACTCGTCTCAACGCGAAGCTGCCTCTGGTTATCTTTTGCTCTGCTCTCTCGTTCCTTTGGCTTGTTGTCTCGTGACGGCTCCTATGTTGATGAGAGAAGCAAAAGCGATGTCGTTTTCATCTAGGGATGTTAACGTGGGCTTTATCTTTTTGTTTGTTGTGACTATAGCCACGGGGATATACTCCGTGGCTACGAGTCTTCTCTCGGTTCCAGCGGTTTTAGCACTCGTAGGCATTGTTTTGTTTCTTCTTGCTCCCCTGGCTATTCCAAGTGGAGTTAGGCTTGAAGAGCTTATGTCCTCAACAAGAAGTCAACAAAAGGTATACAACTTGGAAGCTCCTATTGAAGAAGATCAAAAGAAAGAAGAAGTTGACGAGAAGGCAATAGTTGGAGTTAGAGAAGAGGTCGAGTGGACAAAACTATGGAAGAGACTCGACTTTTGGATATATTTTGGACTATATTTGTTCGGTCCGACGGTGGGGATAGTGTTTATGAACAATCTTGGTCAAATCTCTGAGTCTCGTGGCTGCGCCGCGACCTCTTCCATGGTCGCTCTCTCGTCCTCGTTCGGGTTTTTCGGCCGCTTGCTTCCTTCGTTACTCGACTACTTCCTCTCTAGGTACAATCACTTTTTAGCTTTGTGCTTTTACCCTTTCTGTATTAATTAGGAAGATACTAATTAATAAAAAACCTTATCAATTATTCCATAATAATACAACTACGTTGACCTAGCACGTACCATTATAACACATGTTGCATTCACAGCATCTAGGCCTCAGACTTATTATCCGAGATCCGGATTCGATCTGAGATCCGCTCCGGATCCGTTCCGAAAATAGGATATTCGGGGTGCCCGAATCCGAATCTGGATAGTGAAATCTTGGATCCGTCCAAACCGAATCCGGATCCGGATATCTTAATTTTTAGGTCAGGATATCCGGATCCGAATCCGTACTTTTAAAACACATTAAATTTTTAAATTTCATTAATATTTATATTTGATATATTAATATATATACATGAATTAATCTTATAATATTATATTTTAGTTCTTACAATATTATAGACATATATAAATATATTTATAAATCTTGTATAAATATTTAATTTATGTATTATATTAAAAAAGTAGTATTTTTTTTTAAAAAAATATTATTTTTAATTATTTTGCGGATCCGGATATCCGTGGGTAATAGAATATGGAGACGGATATCCGAAATTCGTATATCCGGAAACCACGAATCCGGATCCGGATATTAAATCCACAGATCCGACGGATGAGGATCCGGATCCGGGTACCCTAAATTTTCCGAATATCCGGATCCGTCCAGGCTGCGTCTTCGTGTTTGGTCTAATTCATTGAACAATCTGTGGACAAAGCGATCGAAAACCATCTTTATAATTATTTTCCCTGATTTTCGGAAATTATTCTAACTTTCGAGAATTATTCTAAAATTGTTTTTATTCATTACAGGAACAGATACATGCCATCAAGCCCGGTTTCTATGGCAGTCTCACTTGTAGCAATGGTTGCTTCGTTTCTCCTCCTCCTCATCGACTCTGACATTGCTCTCTACGTCAGCACGGGGATGATATCGGCGTCGTTTCCGGAGCATTGACTTCTCTCTCCGTCACAATGACTGCAGAGCTTTTTGGGACAAAACACTTTGGAGTTAACCATAACATTGTTGTCGGAAGCATTCCGATCGGTTCGTTTGCTTTTGGTTTATTTGCAGCTAAAGTTTACCGCGATGGAGCTTCCTTGGACGGACGTTTTGACGGAAAGTGTTTTGGGATGTATTGCTTTCAAACCACTTTGATCTTTTGGGGAATGCTATGTTCTGTCGCCACCGTTCTAGCCACCGTTTTATATCTGCGCAACCGCAAGTTCTACTCGCAGATGCGTTAGTAGAAGAATAAACACAACAAATATTGAGTAGTATACGCACGTTTTTCGTACTCACGCGCTTTTTCACTTCATCAAAGGACGACAGTTTTTTGGACCAAACGGAAATATTATTGTATAGTTATGTTTTTGGTGATAGACTGATGGTAAGACGGTAAAAGTATTGTACGGTAGACGAATAGTAAAAAATAGATATGCAGAGAAGGGTGTAAGGATCGAAGTTATTTTTAATAAAGATCCGATTCTCTTATATATAAGTTGTATGATAGTAAACTCAATCTTTTTGTTTTTTCAATCTTTTTGTTAGATTAATTGGTGTAAGATCATAAATGGTGAATACTAATAAGACTATGATTAACCCGGGGTTCTTAGCGGAAGTTAAGAAACACTTCCGCTAAGAACCCCATTTTAAGAACCTCGGGTTAATCATGTTCTAAGAATACTAAACCAAAAAATGCTGATAATTCAAAACGATTTTGTTTGAATGTAAATGGTGAATACTAGTTTACAACAACAAAAATGGTGAATACATTTTTCAAATATTAAAAAAAAATGTGAGAAATATGACTTCACAAAATTTCGGGTGAGTCCCATTAATATACCCAACATAATATTGTGGGTGCGTAGTTGATGTTCTGTTGGTTCTAACGTGGGCAAAGAATCTTGATCATGCATCTATTATTTTTAAGTGATTACTAGATTTGGACCCGCGCGCGGGTATTAATTTTCATTTTTATTTACATATACATTTTTTTTACGTCAAGAATGATGTATATTCAAATGTGTATAGGGATTTTTCAAACATAAGTTTGTGATTCAAGTTTCTTGTTTTTCATCAAATTAATCATTTCAAAAAAATGAACTATGTATTTGTATTTTCTTTTATATATTTTTGTTTGTTGAATTAGTGTTTGATTATTAAACTCATGAATTTTTGAAATCTAGTTTGGTAAAATATAAAAATAAAAAAAATTCTAAGATATTGAAACATTTCACGAAAATTTAAAGTCAAATAAAATAAAACTTATATCTCTTATATTATAATTATAAATTAATTAATTAATTTTTTTTTTTGTTATTTTTTAAGAAAAATGAACTATCTTTTATTTAACAAATAACATTGACATATATTTTAAATGACTTATAGATATATCTTAAAAAAACGTTAAAACCATGTTATTCTAGAATTTTTAATAACTTATCTTCTTAAATTAAAAAAAAAACAATCAAAAAACAGAGATTAAATAATGATTGTAATATGGGCCACAATAGTTTATGATCCAAGTAATGAGTCCATTAGATTTCAGTTACCTATTTTTTTCCGGGAACAAAACAAACTTTTTGTGAACATACACGCGTCTTTAGCTTCGTTAAGAATAAAGCTAATCTCAGAATCTGTTTTTGTCTTCCCCACCAAATCGTTAAACATAGATACAAATCACTTTTCACTTGAATCTAAACGGAAGAAGTTTTTGAAGATCATCACTAACTAACGCTTATCTACAAAGGTTTGGAGATTATTTTAAATTTATCTAACAACCGATTACTATTTTAGATGATTTTAGGGTTTTGTTTTCTCCCCCAATTTGATTGTTTTTCAGCTCAAATCTTACGATTGTTTCATATTCTTAAGCTCTGTTTTGTTCACTCTGCAGAGAATCATCTTGAAGATATGAAGAATATTGTAGCGATGTTCAAGAAACTGAATCCTTTGGCAAAGGAGTTTTTCTCTTCTTACTACAACAACACCAAGAAAAACAATCATACTGGGAAAGACAATCAAATTATGCCAGCTGGCGATTTCGTGGCTAAAAAGAATCAATCCGGTGAAGAATTTGATCATGATCTCAAGAAGGATGACAATAACCGGAAGGTATGATTGATCTGATAATTTACATGTGACTTTTTTGTTATTGCAAAGCTAACTTTGATTGAATTGTTTTGCTTGTGCTACATTTGATTCTGTTTGTGATTACAGAGAAGAAACGGTTACAGCCAAGGGAGAAGGAGGTTAAATGGAAGAATTTCTAAGGCTGGGAGAGAGGATAGTATTAGAAGAACAGTATATGTTTCTGAAATTGACCAGAGTGTAAGTTTGGCTGATGGATTCTTGAAATGCTATAACAAAGAAATTCCATGTCCGTTATTTTAACCCATAGTTGGCATTACAGAGGGTGCAAGGGAAGCTTTAAGGCTTGGTGGAACGATGCTTGGGTACTACCCGGTGAGGGTTTTACCCTCCAAAACTGCTAGTCTTCCAGTTAATCCCACATTTCTTCCCATGGTAAGCTCAAGTGTTCCTCAGAATATCCATTAAATTAATTTTGGTTTGAGTTTCAGAAGTATTTATTTACCATTTATCATTTGCTAGTATATCTAAGTGGTTTGGTTAGTATAAGAAGGGAAATTTGGTTAGATTAGAACCATTTATCGTTTCCTAGTATATCTAAGTGGCTTGGTTAGATAAGAAGTGATGTACAACAGATTCATTGGTTTATTGTTTTGGCTGTGAGTTGATTGCATGTTGATATCTTGGTTTAATTGTTTTTATTTCTTTGCTATAGTTTTAAAATCTAGAAAATAAATAGAAAAATGAAAAGTTTTATCAAAAACAACACAAATCCATAAATAAGTCGAAAACAGCTTGAAGAAATTCAAGTACGATAAAGAACGATAAAGAACTTCCTCATCTCTTCTCATGAAGTGCATAACTCTGAAAAACACATCACGTTTCAAAGAGTTTTTTTAAAATATGATCTTAGCATATAGTAATAAACAGTAAATGATGGAGAGTTTAATCACATACCTCATCGTGACTCTTTGGCTTACAGATTATTGAAAACCTCTTTGAAAACAACATTGACGGTCTTACGCTGAGGTTTTCCATCTTTGTCCACAATAAGAATTTTCAATCCTTTCTTCGATGTGACCCTGGAAATAGCTACGTAGAGCTGTCCGTGTGAAAACACAGGTCTGGGTAGGAAGAGTCCAACTTCTGAGAGAGACTGCCTTGACTTTTGTTTATTGTTATAGCAAAAGCAACAGCTAAAGGCAATTGCCTTCGGCGCATTTTGAAAGGCAGTCTCGTATCAGATGGTGTTATCAATAATCTAGGAATATATATTGTCTTCCCAACATTAGATCCAGTGATAATCTTAGCGGCAACCATAAATTCCATCAGCTGTGTAATCTGTAGCCTTGTTCCATTCATTAACCCTTCTGGAGGATCAACATTCCTGAGAACCATAACTGGGCAACCAACTTTCAGGCGAGGTCTATGATGTTAGGAGTTTTCAAGCTCCTAAGACAAATGTTGTAGTATAGTGATTGTCGAACCAGTTCTGAGGGATATCAAAGCACTGAGAATGCAAGTACTCACTTAATCTAAGTGCAACCAATGATTTAAATGGGTTTTAAGCTATGACTAAAACTAGAAAGCAATAACAGAATGATACTTTCTTGACTAAGGGAAAAGAGAACTCATGGGCATAGGGATTAGACCTTGGGTGATCAAGTATCGAACTAAGGATGACAAATGATCAATCAAACTATCAACCTTAAGCCTAGACACAATTCTAAGCAAGCTCTATGTCTAGATGAATGCTCATTTGCTAACACATCTCAAACATCAAATGTCTTTGGTTGAATAATATGAAAACAATCATTACTAACAAGTCTATTAGCTATCTTAGCATCTTTAACAACAAATGTCTTTGGCAAAGTATACTAAAAGCCTAGGAGAGTTGTCTCAGGCATTTCATCAAACACCTTTCGGGTAGGAAATGCCTATTGATCAACTTTTGAGTGGCCAACTCAGAAGATGCATTAAGAATACTCTACTAGCAAGGAACAAGAATGATCTACACTAAAACATCCTAGAACTAACCTAATCACCCTTAATCTCCCTAACCCATGAATTCAAAAGGTGATTACTCACTAATCTCCAAGATTCCTCTTAAACCCATATTGGATTTCAGATTATCATGTAGAGAAATAGATAAGAAATCAACAAGAACACAAGAACATAACAATAAAAAATCCAAGAGATGAACTTCTCCAGAGAGTTTTTGTGTATTTTTCAAAAGATCCAAAGATAATCTGCCCTGGTGGCTACAAAAGATGTTTAAAAACATAGGTTTTTAGAAGTAAAAACGTGCATAATGAAATGACCAAAAGGCCCTTGAGAAATCATGAATTCGCCCAAACAAATAGACGCGGAGCGACCTCGACACGTCGCTGCGAGAGGTCGCTCCCGGATCGTTTCTTCGCGAGCGACTGATATCTTGTGAATTTACATGTTTTTAACTTCTTATTCTTGCATGGTTTGGTCATTTAGAGTATCATTTAGGCACATTTAGGTTGCATATCATTGCATTTGTACATATCAGGTGTTGGAGAGCACCATGGATGAGTTAGAAGACCATTGGAGGGATTTTGAGTCCAAAGAGTGAAAGATGAACACGGATGAAGGCCTTAAAGATCTCTTCTGAAGCTCAAAATTTGTGGAGACACTAGAAATTGAGTTAGCTTTACAATGGAGGTGGTTTCAAGTCGTTTGGAGCTGTATTGAGGGATTTATGATCAAAATACTACACACATATCAATATGACATTCCTAGCGGCCAGGCGTAGCGGCAAAAGATGGTCGCTACAGAAGATAGAGCTGAGGCGCCTAAGTACCGTAGCGGGAGTGTGTAGCGGGTTAGAGAGACCGCTATAGTTGAAGCGCTTTCTGTAGCGGTCTTCCGTAGCGGCATAATTAGGTCGCTATGAGTTCAAGAATGCGAAAAAATCGTCCAAGTGTCCTAGCGGCCACCCGTAGCGGGCATTTCAGGTCGCTACAGGCGTAGTGACCTCTTGTAGCGACCTTTTATGGTCACTACGGAGAAAAATATCTGTTTTTATGGGTCAACCCCAGCTCGAGTTTTAGTAATATATAACTACTTTTCAGACAATAATGGGGGATCTATCTACTTTTTTATGAAGAACACAAGAACTCTTGAGAGAGAAAGCTTGAATCTTTAGTTTCTTTTCTTCTTATTCTCTTGAATTTGCTTGTTTAATCCTTGTTTATCTTTATTCTCTGTTGTATCTACTTGAATATGCTTCAATCTATTATGAGATTAAGTGTTTTCATGGAGATTAGTGAGTAGTTTCCTTAAGAATTCATGGGTTAGGGAGATTAGAGTAACTTAGTGAAGATCTATGGTGTTATTGTATTAGATCCTTGTATGAACTTGCTTGTTGAGTATTTTTAATGCTTGTTTAGTCTTGATCACTCTAAACCTGATTTCTAAACACTTCTCATCAGACATGATTAGATGAAGTGTTTGAATCAACTCAACTAAGCTCTAGTGAGATTAGCCAAGGACACTTGATGTTAAAATTGCTAGATAGTTATTAAACTTGAACTTAAAGATTGCTTGATTGAATTAAGCCAAAGACATTTGATGTTTAATGATTTCTAAGCAAATGGACATTTACCTAGACATAGGACTTGTCTAAAATTGTGTTTAGACTTAAGAGATTACTTTGATTGAAAGCTTGTCACCTAGATTGGATCTTAGTTACTTGAAGTCAATTCCCAATACCCATGGATTCACTTGTTTAAATTGATTAAAACCTTGTTGTATTGCTCTGTTTGCTATTGTTAGTTGTCACACACTCACCACTATTGAATCTACTTAGCTTAAGAAATGACTTGTATTCTCACTGATTCACATCACTAGGACTGGTTCGACATTCACCCCACTATACTACAACATTTGCAATAGGCAAAAACCCTATTACCAAATTGGCGCCGTTGCCAATCCTAGTCTGATTGTGACATTGCGTTTGAGTCTTTGCTTGAGACTGAGTTTTACTTTGTTTTTAAGTTACTAATTATCTATCTTCATATATATTTGGATGACAGGTGCATGAACTTGAGAAGCAAAGGATCAACAAATCTTGCACCAAGAGTGGACAACATCAAAGCCTTAGAAAGAGAGTTGGGAAGACAGAGAAGAGAAAGAGAAAAGCAAGCCCACTTACATAGATTGGGGCTTGAGATGGAGAGAAACCCGAATCAACCGGAAGGTGTCTATGAAGTTGATGATCATAGACAAAATGTCCAAGAAGTTCCTCCTGGAGCTGCTCAAGAGGGCAATGGTCAAGGAGCTGCCAACCTTCGACCTAGACAACCACAACGCCAAGCTAGGGCCATCGGTACATATGATCAACCGAACATAAATGGGAATAGGTTGGGCATTAGGGCACCCCCAGTTGCCAACAACAATTTCGAGATCAAGTCCAGCCTCATCAACATGATTGAAAACAACAAGTATCATGGACTTGCCTTGGAAGACCCACTAGATCACCTTGACAGATTTGATAAGTACTGTGGCTTGTCAAAAACAAATGGAGTTTCAGAGGATGCTTTCAAGCTCAGATTGTTTCCCTTCTCTTTGGGAGACAAGGCTCACACTTGGGAGAAAAACATCTCAAGTGATACTATCACCACTTGGGATGAATGCAAGAAGGCCTTCCTCAACAAGTTCTTCTCTGCTACAAGGACTGCCAACCTTAGAAATCAGATCTCTGGTTTTCAACAAAGAGGACTTGAAGGATTTTCAGAGGCATGGGAGAGATTCAGAAGCTACTTGTCTCAATGTCCCCACCATGGCTTCAACAATGAGAGCTTGCTAAGCACTTTCTACAGAGGAGTCTTGCCTAAATTCAAAAGCCAGCTTGACACTGCAAGCAATGGAAACTTCTTGGGGAGGACTGTCGAAGATGCTTTAGAACTCTTGGAGAACATGGCACAGAGTGACTCTGTCTACAATGATGAATATGATAGAAGAGACAGAGGTGGTGGAGGAGAAGATATGACCACAAAGAGAGAGCTGAAAGCACTTCAAGAAAAGATTGACATGCTACTATCAGAAAAGACCAAGAAAGAGGAGTTACATATGGTTGCTGAAGTTGATGGAGTAGAATGCCAAGAAGATATGTACTATGTCAATGCTCAGGGTACATGGTACAAGAAGGAGCCTGACTATCAATACCAGAACAACTACCAACAGAAACCCTTCTACAACAACCAACAGAAGCCATTCAACAACTACCAGCCAAGACCATTCTACAACAATCAGCCTAAGCCATTCTACAACAACAACCAAGGTGGTTACCAACCCAAACAGAACTTCCCTCCTGGATTCTCACCAAAACCAAGTCAACCTGCACAAGACCAAGCTGGATCATCAACACAACCTCCACAAGAGAGTAGTACTGAAGCTATGCTGAAACAATTATTGGAGGGACAAACAAGAAGTGAGAAACAATTAGGGTATGAGCTGAAAAATCTCCACAACAAGATTGATGGGAATTACCATGATCTAAACAACAAGTTCAAAGCCTTGGAGAACCAGTTTGTCTCTATGACAGCCAGCTCAAGTCGCCAACAAGGTTCCCTACCTGGAAAGCCTGAACAAAACCCAAAGGAGACAATGAAGGCAATCACCCTAAGGAGTGGAAGAGAGTTGCCTCCTAAAGTTCTCATTAAGGATAATGAGAAACAAGGTGGGGAGGTGGTCATCAATGTAGATGATGATGTGGTGATTGTGGATGAGAAGACTAATGAGGAAATCTTGGAGAAGATAGTTGAAGCTAAGGGCAAGAGAAAGATGGGAGAGGAGAAAGTTGAGAACAAAAATGAGGCTGCTACATCAACAAAGGAGAAATTGTTCACTCCTCCTCCCTATGAGCCAAAGCTTCCCTTTCCTGGAAGATTCAAGAAGCAACTCCTAGAGAAGTACAAAGCCTTGTTTGACAAGCAAATGAGTGAAGTTCAGCTCACCATGCCCATAATTGATGCATTTATGCTGGTTCCACAATACAGCAAGTTCTTGAAAGATGCTGTAGAACAAAAGAAGAAAGAGATGGAAGGGATGGTGATTCTTACTCATGAGTGCAGTGCCATTATTCAGAGACTGACTGTCCCAAGGAAGCTAGAAGACCCTGGTAGTTTCACCCTGCCATGCGCCATTGGACCTTTGACATTTGAGAAATGTCTATGTGATTTGGGAGCAAGTGTCAGCCTCATGCCACTATCCATTGCCAAGAAGCTTGGGTTTACACAATATAAAAAGTGCAAGATCTCTTTGGTGCTAGCTGATCGATCTGTCAAGCTCCCCATTGGCATCCTAGAAGATCTTCCTGTCAAGATAGGAAATTGTGAAGTGCCTACTGACTTTGTAGTGCTTGAGATGGATGAAGAGCCTAGAGATCCTTTGATCTTTGGAAGACCTTTCTTGGCAACTGCTGGAGCAATGGTGAATGTGAGAGATGGCACAATTGATCTCCACCTTGGAAAAGATCACATTCTCCATTTTGATATCAAGGAGATGATGAAGAAGCCCACAACTCAAGGAGAAATATTCTACATTGATGAGATGGATGCCTTGGCTGATGATTTCCTTGAGGAGTTAGCGATTGAGGACTCTCTTCAACATGCCCTGACCATTGAAAGAGAGACCCAAATGATTGAAAACAAGGAGAGTGATGAGCTAGTAAGAAGGCTAGATGTTCACCTTGAGGAGGATGGAGAAGATGAGTTCATGGAGTTGCCACAAATGACTCAACATGCTGCCTCAGCAGACATTCAAGAGAACCTCCATGAAGCTGATTGGAGTGAGCTCAAGGCACCAAAAGTGGAGCTTAAACCTCTTCCCCATGGTGTAAGGTACGCTTTCCTTGGACCTAATGAGACATATCCTGTCATTGTGAGTAGTGAGCTGACTGAGAATGAATTGTCTATGCTTTTAAATGAACTTAAAAAGTATAGAAAAGCACTAGGATACTCACTTGATGACATTAAAGGAATCTCACCATCTTTGTGCATGCATAGGATACATCTAGAGGATGAATCTAAAACTTCAATTGAACACCAAAGAAGATTAAATCCTAATTTGAAAGATGTTGTTAAAAAAGAGATAATCAAATTGTTAGATGCTGGTGTGATCTATCCTATCTCTGATAGCAATTGGGTTTCACCTGTGCATGTAGTTCCTAAAAAAGGTGGCATAACAGTTGTTAAGAACGAAAATGATGAGTTAATACCAACAAGAACAATAACTGGACATAGGATGTGCATTGACTATCGAAAACTGAATGCAGCCTCTAGAAAGGATCATTTCCCTTTACCATTCATTGATCAGATGTTAGAGAGGCTAGCTAACCATCCTTATTATTGTTTCCTTGATGGATACTCTGGATTTTTCCAAATCCCTATACACCCAAATGACCAAGAGAAAACGACATTCACTTGTCCTTATGGTACCTTTGCATATCGAAGGATGCCATTTGGACTGTGCAATGCACCAGCAACATTCCAAAGAGCAATGATGTCAATTTTCTCTGATCTTATTGAGGATGTAATGGAGGTGTTTATGGATGATTTTTCTGTATATGGTTCTTCGTTTGCTACTTGTTTGTCAAATCTTTGCAGGGTATTACAGAGATGTGAGGACACTAACCTGGTGCTCAATTGGGAGAAGTGTCACTTCATGGTCAAGGAAGGGATTGTTCTTGGACACAAAGTTTCTGAGAAAGGAATTGAAGTGGACAAAGCCAAGATAGATGTCATGGTTGGTCTAGCTCCACCAAGAACAGTGAAGGATATAAGAAGCTTTCTGGGTCATGCCGGTTTCTATAGAAGATTCATCATGGATTTCTCTAAGATAGCTAGACCATTGACCAGGCTGTTATGCAAAGAAGCTGCATTTCACTTCGATGGGGAATGTATGGAAGCTTTCAAAAACCTGAAGAATGCACTCATCAGTGCACCCATAGTTCAACCGCCAGATTGGGATCTCCCCTTTGAGATCATGTGTGATGCAAGTGACTTTGCTGTAGGAGCAGTCCTAGGCCAGAAGAGAGACAAGAAGTCACATGTGATCTACTATGCAAGTAGAACCCTTGATGAAGCTCAAGCTAAATACTCTACAACTGAGAAGGAGCTATTGGCCATTGTCTTTGCATTTGAGAAGTTCAGAAGCTACTTGGTTGGGTCAAAGGTGACTGTCTACACTGATCATGCTGCATTGAGACACCTCTTAGCCAAGAAAGATGCAAAACCAAGACTGTTGAGGTGGATTCTGCTGCTACAAGAGTTTGATCTTGAGATCAAGGACAGGCCTGGAGTTGAGAATGGAGTAGCTGATCACCTGTCCAGGTTGAAGGTGGAGTGTGGAATCCCTATTGATGACAGACTTCCAGAAGAGCAAATGATGGCTATTCATGCAGTGGTAGCTGTTTGTGAGACAGGAAAGAAACTTGAAGAGGTGAAGGCGGCTGATGAGAAGGGTCCTTGGTATGCTGATATAGTCAACTACTTAGCTAGTGGAAAAGAGCCATTGAACCTTGAAGGTTATGCCAAGAAGAAGTTCTATAAGGATGTGAAGAGATATTATTGGGATGAGCCTTACCTCTACATACTTTGTAGAGATCAACTCTATAGAAGGGCAGTGGCTGAAGAAGAAATTGATGGGATCCTTACACATTGTCATGGATCATCCTATGGAGGCCACTTTGCTACATTTAAGACAGTTGCAAAGGTGCTACAAGCTGGATTTTGGTGGCCTCACATGTTTAAAGACACCCAAGACTTTGTCTCAAGGTGTGACTCTTGTCAAAGAAGAGGAAACATCACCAAGAGGAATGAAATGCCTCAAAACCCCATCCTAGAAGTTGAAGTGTTTGATGTCTGGGGTATTGACTTCATGGGGCCTTTTCCTTCATCTTATAGCAACAAGTACATACTGGTGGCTGTAGATTATGTCTCTAAGTGGGTTGAAGCAATTGCAAGTCCAACCAATGATGCAAAGGTGGTTCTAAAAATGTTCAAGAGCATAATCTTTCCAAGGTTTGGGATTCCAAGAGTTGTGATCAGTGATGGAGGGTCTCACTTCATCAACAAACTGTTTGCAAACCTCCTTAAGAAGAATGGTGTGAAGCACAAGGTTGCAACTCCTTACCACCCCCAAACAAGTGGTCAAGTTGAGATTTCCAACAGGGAGATCAAGTCCATTCTGGAGAAGATTGTGGGGGTTACAAGGAAAGATTGGTCCATCAAGCTTGATGATGCATTGTGGGCTTATAGGACAGCTTACAAGACACCTTTGGGAACTACACCTTTCAACCTTCTCTATGGAAAGTCTTGCCATCTACCAGTTGAGCTTGAGTACAAGGCACTATGGGCAGTCAAGTTGCTGAACTTTGACATCAAGAGTGCCAAGGAGAAGAGATTGATCCAGCTGAACGAACTTGATGAGATAAGACTTGAAGCTTTTGAAAGTTCAAAGATCTACAAAGAGAAAACAAAGGCTCTCCATGACAAACATATCCTGAAAAGAGACTTTAAAGAAGGAGATCAAGTTCTTCTCTACAACTCCAGACTGAAGTTGTTTCCAGGCAAGCTCAAGTCAAGGTGGTCTGGTCCTTTCAAAGTTAAAGAGGTTAAACCTTATGGAGCAATAGTTTTGTGGAGTTCTGATGGAAGAGAGTTCACCATCAATGGACAAAGGGCTAAGCTTTACTTGGGAACCAAATCGGAAGACCTGGGAACTTCAGTTCCACTTTCCGATCCAACCACAGTCTAACCTAAAGGAGGCAAAGTCAAGCTAGAGACTTAAAACAAGCTCACTTGGGAGGAAATCCCAAGAGTATCCTTTGTATATATGTGTGAATGTTTTTAATAAATTGTGTGAACTATCCTTGTTTGTGTGTTTGTTTGTGTGAATTGTGTGTGATTTCAGTTTGGAATGTGCTCAGGAAAAGGAAAGGTTTCAAAAGAGGCTAGGAAAGAAACACAAGTGCTGTGGAGACATGCTCATAGCGACATATCCATAGTAACATGCTCAAGTCGCTACAGTCACAAGGTAAGTACTCTAATCCGGTTTAAAATCTCTCCACATCTCTAGTAATTTTTATTTTACTTATCATGTAAACCACTCCAAATTCAAAGTCACACAAGAGACTGTGTGATTCGAGTGTGGTGGGGGTACTATAAAAACTGATCATTTTGCTTGTTTTTATTTGGATGATTTGCATTTGACATATCTAGCACTTTGCATCTGTGTGGATTTTAATGATTTGCATTTTGGATTTTCTTGTGATTTCTAAAAAAAAAAAAAAAAAAAAAAAAAATTTAAAAAGAGTTGTGAGTTTTGAATTATGCATAGGGAGCCATGATTGAAATTGCCATGAAAAGAACATATCTACAAGCATCTCTTGAGCCTTGAAAACTCTTTTTCAAACATGTTGCTCATATGATATTGACATTGTTCTTGAAACCAATTACAAACTGAACTTGGGCATAATGAATTTAATCTCTCTTGCATATGGGCACTTGCATACTTGATCATGGATTTCATACACATTTGGGTTATCTTATTCCATGTATTATCCTTTGATTAACCCGAATGGCACTCCCCTACCCTTAAACCCTTGCCATTCTTTGAAACCAATATTGATTTGTTGAGTGAGGTCTCTTATTGATAGCTTGTCATGTGCAAAATCTTGAGAGTATTGGGAGCGACATATGTTTGTTCTCATCTATTGCTAGCATAAGATCCTCATTTGAACTAGCATCTAGGATGGTGAGTGAGTTTGTGTGTTTTTAAGTTGTTATATCTTGGGTTTGAGAGAAGAGAAAAAGATCAAAGAGTGTCAATAAGAAAAGAAAACCAATAGGAACCAAGAAAATAAAAGAAGAAAAACTCTTAAGTGTGTCAATTAGAATTCCCCAAAGTAAAAAAAAAAATGAATGAAAAATCATAATGGGGAAAGAAAAAGAGTGTCAAGTTCTTAGTTGGTTGATCATGTAAATAAAAAAAAAAAAAAAAAGAGAGAGTTCACTTGGTGAGAAATGTGAGTGAAGTGTATATACTTGGGTTTTGAAATATAAAAGATGGGTAGAATTTGTAATCACTTAGGAAGAAGAGTAGAATGATGTGAATGAGCTATGTATGCATGAATTGCTCCTAGTCTTAGATAAATTTTGCATAATGATCATGCTCCTTGTTCTTGAGTGATTACCACCATTAAAAAGATTGTATTTGAACCTTTCTTTTCATTCATAAAAGACCATTAATCTACCAAGCCAAGTGATTGAGATCATGTGCCCATTTGTGAGAATCCACCTTGTGTGTGTGTGTGTGAATGAATGTGAGAATTGGTTGAAGTTACTTGTTGATTGATGAGCATTGCACTTTGTATAAAGAAATAAAAAGAGTTTGATAGGCATTGAGAAGCTAGACTGATAAAAGAATGACCAATGATTGTTTGCTATGATCATTTGGAATGTTGTAGAAGAGCTAGGATGTGTGTCTTTTGGCTATGAGCTCCCTTTTTCAAACTTCTTCCTTCTTAGGACTTGAAAGTTTACTTGAGGACAAGTAAAGGACTAGTGTGGGGGAGTTGATATCTTGTGAATTTACATGTTTTTAACTTCTTATTCTTGCATGGTTTGGTCATTTAGAGTATCATTTAGGCACATTTAGGTTGCATATCATTGCATTTGTACATATCAGGTGTTGGAGAGCACCATGGATGAGTTAGAAGACCATTGGAGGGATTTTGAGTCCAAAGAGTGAAAGATGAACACGGATGAAGGCCTTAAAGATCTCTTCTGAAGCTCAAAATTTGTGGAGACACTGGAAATTGAGTTAGCTTTACAATGGAGGTGGTTTCAAGTCGTTTGGAGCTGTATTGAGGGATTTATGATCAAAATACTACACACATATCAATATGACATTCCTAGCGGCCAGGCGTAGCGGCAAAAGATGGTCGCTACAGAAGATAGAGCTGAGGCGCCTAAGTACCGTAGCGGGAGTGTGTAGCGGGTTAGAGAGACCGCTATAGTTGAAGCGCTTTCTGTAGCGGTCTTCCGTAGCGGCATAATGAGGTCGCTATGAGTTCAAGAATGCGAAAAAATCGTCTAAGTGTCCTAGCGGCCACCCGTAGCGGGCATTTCAGGTCGCTACAGGCGTAGTGACCTCTTGTAGCGACCTTTTATGGTCACTACGGAGAAAAATATCTGTTTTTATGGGTCAACCCCAGCTCGAGTTTTAGTAATATATAACTACTTTTCAGACAATAATGGGGGATCTATCTACTTTTTTATGAAGAACACAAGAACTCTTGAGAGAGAAAGCTTGAATCTTTAGTTTCTTTTCTTCTTATTCTCTTGAATTTGCTTGTTTAATCCTTGTTTATCTTTATTCTCTGTTGTATCTACTTGAATATGCTTCAATCTATTATGAGATTAAGTGTTTTCATGGAGATTAGTGAGTAGTTTCCTTAAGAATTCATGGGTTAGGGAGATTAGAGTAACTTAGTGAAGATCTATGGTGTTATTGTATTAGATCCTTGTATGAACTTGCTTGTTGAGTATTTTTAATGCTTGTTTAGTCTTGATCACTCTAAACCTGATTTCTAAACACTTCTCATCAGACATGATTAGATGAAGTGTTTGAATCAACTCAACTAAGCTCTAGTGAGATTAGCCAAGGACACTTGATGTTAAAATTGCTAGATAGTTATTAAACTTGAACTTAAAGATTGCTTGATTGAATTAAGCCAAAGACATTTGATGTTTAATGATTTCTAAGCAAATGGACATTTACCTAGACATAGGACTTGTCTAAAATTGTGTTTAGACTTAAGAGATTACTTTGATTGAAAGCTTGTCACCTAGATTGGATCTTAGTTACTTGAAGTCAATTCCCAATACTCATGGATTCACTTGTTTAAATTGATTAAAACCTTGTTGTATTGCTCTGTTTGCTATTGTTAGTTGTCACACACTCACCACTATTGAATCTACTTAGCTTAAGAAATGACTTGTATTCTCACTGATTCACATCACTAGGACTGGTTCGACATTCACCCCACTATACTACAACATTTGCAATAGGCAAAAACCCTATTACCTGGCTGTGTCGCTCCGAAGACGTCGCTCCCGGGTCGTCTCCTCGCGAGCGACCTGGCTGTGTCGCTCTGAGGACGTCGCTCCGGGCTTCATCGGGTGTCGTCTCGCCATGGAAACGCGAGCGACCTTGGATCGTCGCTCTGGCAAGTCGCTCTAGGAGGGGTATCACAGCGACTTCATGTAGTCGCTCCAGGAAGTCGCTCCCAACGCTCTGCTCGTCCAATGATCACCTTTATCACCTCTTTTGAGCTCCAAATGCACCCAAATGTCTCCAAGAACTCCATGTGGTACTCCAATACCTAATAGAGACTCATGTATGCAAAATGCAACCTAAACATGTCTAAATCCTAATCTCTATGATGAAAATGTTTATGAATGAATGGATAAAACAATGCAAATATGCAAGATATCAACTCCCCCAAACTTGTTCTTTTACTTGTCCACAAGTGAACTTTCTAGAACTCATAGGGAGAGAGGTTTGAAGATGGGAGCTCTTAGCCAAAAGAGACACAACTAGCACTCAATTCAACATCTAATCCAACATGAGCACACTCTCTTATTACACTCTAGCTTCTCTAGGCCTATCTCTACTCCTTTTTGGCCTTATATTCATCATCAAGCATCCACACATTCAAATCAACCAACTCTCACATTCATTAAGCATAAGACATCAAGTGAATTCTTGCAAATGGTCAGTTGGTCCAAGTCATTTGGTTGGGTAAGGGAAGGCTTTTAGTCAAGTGAGTCAAGAGGTTCAAAATATATGATCTTTAGGGTGGTTTACTCTCAAAACAAGTAGCCTTGACATTGCACATAATATATCTAAGAAAGGGATCAACTCATGCATACATGATATCTCATGATTTTTATAAGTTTTAGATTCATATTTTAGCTTATTATGATCATTTTAGGTTGCATTTAGGTCTTTGTGTTGTATTTGCATACTCATTTGCATATCATAGGGGTTGGAATGCTTATTTGGAAGTTTGGGGCGAAATTCAAGGGTTATACTGCAAAGTTTGGAAGTTTTGGGTCCACTGTGATGTTAACAAGAATCCAGGGACCAAGGTTGCAAATTCGTAATATTCGCTTGGGCTAAATCGCGCATTGGAAACTTTGGGTTTGATTCGCAAGGGCATTTTTGCACATTCCAAAGGCTGGGTCCGTTTTGTAAAGAATCAAAAGGACAGGGACTGGTTTTGAAAATAATGAAGAAGTCTCCATTGGAGGAGATCGAGAGTTTGGTTTCAACGCGAACGACGGCGAGGCTAATTCCAACCACGGCAAAGCTCGACGACGATGAGACTCGAGCACCTGAGAGCACGACCTGGAGGAGGATAGCTCGAGAAATGGAGAGGTCGTGGACATGAGACCTCACGTCGATGGCATCCGGTCGCGGTGAGGGATGATCCCGACGACGAGAATGAGCACGGCCACGGGAGATAGAGAGGCCGTGAGCCAGTGACGACGAAGGAGACGACGGCTGAAGCTGGAGACGAGGAAGCTCGGGTCTCGAGACAAAGAAGAGCGAATCGGAGCTCAAGCTCGAAGAAGTTCACAGCGACTTGGCAAAACGAGTTAGTGAGGTCGCCGCATCATGAGCGTGTGCTGGAGCGAGTGATTGAAGCGACGTGATGAACTCGCTCGGCAAATTCCACATCGAAGATCAATCACCAGAGCGACTTGGTGGAGCGAGGTGCAAACGTCGCTGTGGAGAAGAAGGGAAATGATTGACCGGTTTATTCCGGTTTGACCCGGTTTAATTCACTAAACCAGCTCGAGTTTGGCATCTCTTATATATAGTTTTAAACCTAAAAACCTAATCTGATCTCATTTTTCTCTCAAGAACTTGCCTCCCTTTGTAAAAAAAAAGCTTGAATCTTTATATCATAATCTAAGGAAATTCTTCCTATTATATCTTGTTTCTCCTTCTCATAAACATGGTGAGCCTTGAATCCATCATGGGTTTGAGGTTTCTCATGGAGATTAGAGAGTAGACACTCCTTGGATTCATGGTTAAGGTAGATTAGGGTGATTAAGTGTAGATTTAGGGTGTTTTATTGTAGATCCTTGTATGAACTTGCTTGTTGAGTATTTTTAATGCTTGTTTAGTCTTGATCACTCTAAACCTGATTTCTAAACACTTCTCATCAGACATGATTAGATGAAGTGTTTGAATCAACTCAACTAAGCTCTAGTGAGATTAGCCAAGGACACTTGATGTTAAAATTGCTAGATAGTTATTGAACTTGAACTTAAAGATTGCTTGATTGAATTAAGCCAAAGACATTTGATGTTTAATGATTTCTAAGCAAATGGACATTTACCTAGACATAGGACTTGTCTAGAATTGTGTTTAGACTTAAGAGATTACTTTGATTGAAAGTTGCCACCTTTAGATTGAACCTTGATCACCTTATATCAATTATCCTTACCATGGATCCATCCTTAGTATTTGATTGAATTCTTGCACTTATTTCTTGATTGGATTTGGGATCACCTTGTTTATATTTCTAGGATATTAGTTTGTTACAAATCATCTATCTTCTTGTTTGCTTAAATTAGGAAGGTTTGTGTATTCTTAGTGTTATAAGTCTCTAGTTCTCTGTGGATTCGATCCTAAAATGCTACAATGACATACCATTCGACTGTGGTATTGTTGGCACATTAGGTTAATTGGTGTGTGCTTAAACGCGTAATCAATTTGGCGCCGTTGCCGGGTAACTAAGTAGATTTGTCATTAAGATTTCAAACTTTCTTGAGATTAAGCTTTATTTTCGTATGCTTTGTTTTGCTTTTGTATAGCTACTAACCTTTTATTCTAGATTTTCTCTTTTGTAGTGATGGCTTCAAGCTACTTTGAGAAGCCACAAGAAGAGGAAGACACATTTGAAGATCACATTGAAGATGAGCCCTATGTGTTTGTGGAGCCACCACCCTTTGATATACGCATACTCACACCAGACCAAAGGGATGAGTTGCATCGGCTTCAGAGAACGAAAGAGTATTGGGGCAAGCCAATAAGACACCTAGCACAAATGGTCCGGATAAACCTTATTAGGGATAGAGCAGAGTTTGAAGGAAGAGATGTTAACCAGTATGAGTTTGATGCTGCTTGTGCCCTTGATGAGGTAATGTATTGGGTTCCACCACCCCAGCTGGAAGGTATAAGCATTTCCACTTTAGAACTTAAACTTGAGGAAATTTGCTTGCCTTGTGGTGAGGATAACGCCCATGATCTTGATTCTCTTGTGCTCATAAATGAATGTCTTGATCTGATATGTGAAACTAGGAAACTAGATGAATTGAGAGTAAAAAAGCTTGCTAAAGATCACATTGAAGTTTGCTTTGTCAAGAACTATATTTGTGCTTCATTTGATCTTGAGTCCAACTTTTTGCTGCTTGAGAATTCTAGACCTCTTCTTGAACTTGCTGATTTAGGGGATGAACTTGATGTGGATAAGCTCTTGCTTGAGATAGAAAACCCCCATGCTGAAAACTATCATGAGAATTTGAACGTTGTGAATTATTTGATTGATGGAGATAGAGTTGACTACTTTGTTAAAACCTCGTTTGAACCTGTAGTTGATTTTGTGTTTCCACCTATTGCTTTTGATTCTCATGATCATCTGAACCTCAAGAAGCATTTCATAACTCATACCATATCTTTAGTGAAGCTCTTTGAGGAAAAATCTGTCTATTTTCTATGGACAGTAGTGTGTTTCTTTGCACACTTGGTTTCTTGTTCTTGTAGGAGAAAGACCAAAGGTGCATTGGCTCAGCCTTTTGATACTTATGATTAGCAAGCACACAAAGTCAAGCTAGAGACTTAAAACAAGTTCACTTGGGAGGAAGTCCCATGTCTATCCCTATATATATTATTGTTTTACTTGTGTGGTTTTTCTTTTGTGTGTTTAATAAATGTGTTTAAAATTTTTAGGTGATTCTCCTCTTAATCAAAGAGAAAGATGGCCATCCTGCAAAGCTACAAGTGATAAAATTATTCAACTCCATCTAGCAACTCCAAGCTAAGTGTCTCTACAACCATTGTAAATATATAGTCTTCTTGTTTGTTTCTTCTAGACCTCTTCTTTCACCTTGCTCTCACACAAGAGATTGTGTGAAGTAAGTGTGGGGGGGGAGAGTCTACTTATCTCACATGTTTTCTGTTTTGTTTACTTGTCATAAGCATTGCATATCCATTTGCATAGAAAATCAATAAAAAAAAATATACATTTGCATCTTTAGGTTTGAGTCTAGATCATATAGAATGCATAGGTAAAATCCCTATGCAGGACTCATGCAATGAACTCATTGTTGATACCCTTTTGAATCATAATAAGTAGCTTGAGCTTCTTCTGAATTTCTTGTAGACTTCGAGCCTTGAAAACTCCTCTTAAGACTCATTGAATCTTACTCTTTGAAACCAACTCCGATCTTAATTGACTAAAATGAACTTAATGCTTCTTGCTTATGGTCTCTTGAGTACTAAATCATGGCTTTACACACACTTGTGCTTGTATAAACCATTTTACCAATCTTTTTGACAACTCAAGTGGTAGTCCATACCCTAAACCCTTCCCTTCTTCCAAACAACCATTAATTGTTGAGTGAGGTCTTTTTGTGAAAGCTTGTCATGTGCAAAATCTTGAGAGTATTAGGAGCGACATTGATTTGTTCTCATCTCTTGCTAGCATTAGGACCTCTTTTGGGCTAGAATCTAGGATGGTGGTTGGAATGATGTGCTTTAATTATTTTGATCTTGAGGATTGAATTGGGAAAGATTATGTAAAGGAAATGAATCAAAAAAAAAAAAAAAAAAAAAAAAAAAAAGAAAAAGAGTGTGTCTAAAAATATATATATATATATAGCTCAGATTGTGTCAATGAAAACCCCAAAAAGAAAAAAAAAATGTTCATTGGGTAAGAGATGAAAATGGGTGTACATTTGGGATTTGAGATGAAGAAAAGAAAGGGTAGAACTTAAAAATTGTCTAGGAAAAGGGTACAATGATGAGAACCGATTTATGTATGCATTAATTGCTCCTTTTCTTAGATAAATTTTGCATAATGATCAAACTCCTATTCTTGAGTGTAAGTCACCATAGCAAAATGTATTTGGACCCTTCTCATTCTTCACATTAAGCCATTTTTCTCACCAAACCAAATGATTTGGACCAATTGGCAATTTGCGAGAATTCACTTATGATATTTCTTATTGAATGTGAGAGTTGGTTGATTTGAGGATTCATCATAATGAGTTAAAATATCAAAGGAATTGATAGGCCGAGAGAAGTTAGAGCTAATAAAAACAAATTGCTCTTGCTATTTGGTATGATTTTGTAAGGATATCACAACGATGGCATTGAAGAGTTTCTTAAGGTCATGAATTTCCATTTGTGTATTGAAACATCACTTCCCATGTTCTTGAAAGTTTACTTGAGGACAAGTAAAGGACTAGTGTGGGGGAGTTGATATCTCATGATTTTTATAAGTTTTAGATTCATATTTTAGCTTATTATGATCATTTTAGGTTGCATTTAGGTCTTTGTGTTGTATTTGCATACTCATTTGCATATCATAGGGGTTGGAATGCTTATTTGGAAGTTTGGGGCGAAATTCAAGGGTTATACTGCAAAGTTTGGAAGTTTTGGGTCCACTGTGATGTTAACAAGAATCCAGGGACCAAGGTTGCAAATTCGTAATATTCGCTTGGGCTAAATCGCGCATTGGAAACTTTGGGTTTGATTCGCAAGGGCATTTTTGCACATTCCAAAGGCTGGGTCCGTTTTGTAAAGAATCAAAAGGACAGGGACTGGTTTTGAAAATAATGAAGAAGTCTCCATTGGAGGAGATCGAGAGTTTGGTTTCAACGCGAACGACGGCGAGGCTAATTCCAACCACGGCAAAGCTCGACGACGATGAGACTCGAGCACCTGAGAGCACGACCTGGAGGAGGATAGCTCGAGAAATGGAGAGGTCGTGGACATGAGACCTCACGTCGATGGCATCCGGTCGCGGTGAGGATGATCCCGACGACGAGAATGAGCACGGCCACGGGAGATAGAGAGGCCGTGAGCCAGTGACGACGAAGGAGACGACGGCTGAAGCTGGAGACGAGGAAGCTCGGGTCTCGAGACAAAGAAGAGCGAATCGGAGCTCAAGCTCGAAGAAGTTCACAGCGACTTGGCAAAACGAGTTAGTGAGGTCGCCGCATCATGAGCGTGTGCTGGAGCGAGTGATTGAAGCGACGTGATGAACTCGCTCGGCAAATTCCACATCGAAGATCAATCACCAGAGCGACTTGGTGGAGCGAGGTGCAAACGTCGCTGTGGAGAAGAAGGGAAATGATTGACCGGTTTATTCCGGTTTGACCCGGTTTAATTCACTAAACCAGCTCGAGTTTGGCATCTCTTATATATAGTTTTAAACCTAAAAACCTAATCTGATCTCATTTTTCTCTCAAGAACTTGCCTCCCTTTGTAAAAAAAAAGCTTGAATCTTTATATCATAATCTAAGGAAGTTCTTCCTATTATATCTTGTTTCTCCTTCTCATAAACATGGTGAGCCTTGAATCCATCATGGGTTTGAGGTTTCTCATGGAGATTAGAGAGTAGACACTCCTTGGATTCATGGTTAAGGTAGATTAGGGTGATTAAGTGTAGATTTAGGGTGTTTTATTGTAGATCCTTGTATGAACTTGCTTGTTGAGTATTTTTAATGCTTGTTTAGTCTTGATCACTCTAAACCTGATTTCTAAACACTTCTCATCAGACATGATTAGATGAAGTGTTTGAATCAACTCAACTAAGCTCTAGTGAGATTAGCCAAGGACACTTGATGTTAAAATTGCTAGATAGTTATTGAACTTGAACTTAAAGATTGCTTGATTGAATTAAGCCAAAGACATTTGATGTTTAATGATTTCTAAGCAAATGGACATTTACCTAGACATAGGACTTGTCTAGAATTGTGTTTAGACTTAAGAGATTACTTTGATTGAAAGTTGCCACCTTTAGATTGAACCTTGATCACCTTATATCAATTATCCTTACCATGGATCCATCCTTAGTATTTGATTGAATTCTTGCACTTATTTCTTGATTGGATTTGGGATCACCTTGTTTATATTTCTAGGATATTAGTTTGTTACAAATCATCTATCTTCTTGTTTGCTTAAATTAGGAAGGTTTGTGTATTCTTGGTGTTATAAGTCTCTAGTTCTCTGTGGATTCGATCCTAAAATGCTACAATGACATACCATTCGACTGTGGTATTGTTGGCACATTAGGTTAATTGGTGTGTGCTTAAACGCGTAATCAATTTGGCGCCGTTGCCGGGTAACTAAGTAGATTTGTCATTAAGATTTCAAACTTTCTTGAGATTAAGCTTTATTTTCGTATGCTTTGTTTTGCTTTTGTATAGCTACTAACCTTTTATTCTAGATTTTCTCTTTTGTAGTGATGGCTTCAAGCTACTTTGAGAAGCCACAAGAAGAGGAAGACACATTTGAAGATCACATTGAAGATGAGCCCTATGTGTTTGTGGAGCCACCACCCTTTGATATACGCATACTCACACCAGACCAAAGGGATGAGTTGCATCGGCTTCAGAGAACGAAAGAGTATTGGGGCAAGCCAATAAGACACCTAGCACAAATGGTCCGGATAAACCTTATTAGGGATAGAGCAGAGTTTGAAGGAAGAGATGTTAACCAGTATGAGTTTGATGCTGCTTGTGCCCTTGATGAGGTAATGTATTGGGTTCCACCACCCCAGCTGGAAGGTATAAGCATTTCCACTTTAGAACTTAAACTTGAGGAAATTTGCTTGCCTTGTGGTGAGGATAACGCCCATGATCTTGATTCTCTTGTGCTCATAAATGAATGTCTTGATCTGATATGTGAAACTAGGAAACTAGATGAATTGAGAGTAAAAAAGCTTGCTAAAGATCACATTGAAGTTTGCTTTGTCAAGAACTATATTTGTGCTTCATTTGATCTTGAGTCCAACTTTTTGCTGCTTGAGAATTCTAGACCTCTTCTTGAACTTGCTGATTTAGGGGATGAACTTGATGTGGATAAGCTCTTGCTTGAGATAGAAAACCCCCATGCTGAAAACTATCATGAGAATTTGAACGTTGTGAATTATTTGATTGATGGAGATAGAGTTGACTACTTTGTTAAAACCTCGTTTGAACCTGTAGTTGATTTTGTGTTTCCACCTATTGCTTTTGATTCTCATGATCATCTGAACCTCAAGAAGCATTTCATAACTCATATCATATCTTTAGTGAAGCTCTTTGAGGAAAAATCTGTCTATTTTCTATGGACAGTAGTGTGTTTCTTTGCACACTTGGTTTCTTGTTCTTGTAGGAGAAAGACCAAAGGTGCATTGGCTCAGCCTTTTGATACTTATGATTAGCAAGCACACAAAGTCAAGCTAGAGACTTAAAACAAGCTCACTTGGGAGGAAGTCCCATGTCTATCCCTATATATATTATTGTTTTACTTGTGTGGTTTTTCTTTTGTGTGTTTAATAAATGTGTTTAAAATTTTTAGGTGATTCTCCTCTTAATCAAAGAGAAAGATGGCCATCCTGCAAAGCTACAAGTGATAAAATTATTCAACTCCATCTAGCAACTCCAAGCTAAGTGTCTCTACAACCATTGTAAATATATAGTCTTCTTGTTTGTTTCTTCTAGACCTCTTCTTTCACCTTGCTCTCACACAAGAGATTGTGTGAAGTAAGTGTGGGGGGGAGAGTCTACTTATCTCACATGTTTTCTGTTTTGTTTACTTGTCATAAGCATTGCATATCCATTTGCATAGAAAATCAATAAAAAAAAAATATACATTTGCATCTTTAGGTTTGAGTCTAGATCATATAGAATGCATAGGTAAAATCCCTATGCAGGACTCATGCAATGAACTCATTGTTGATACCCTTTTGAATCATAATAAGTAGCTTGAGCTTCTTCTGAATTTCTTGTAGACTTCGAGCCTTGAAAACTCCTCTTAAGACTCATTGAATCTTACTCTTTGAAACCAACTCCGATCTTAATTGACTAAAATGAACTTAATGCTTCTTGCTTATGGTCTCTTGAGTACTAAATCATGGCTTTACACACACTTGAGCTTGTATAAACCATTTTACCAATCTTTTTGACAACTCAAGTGGTAGTCCATACCCTAAACCCTTCCCTTCTTCCAAACAACCATTAATTGTTGAGTGAGGTCTTTTTGTGAAAGCTTGTCATGTGCAAAATCTTGAGAGTATTAGGAGCGACATTGATTTGTTCTCATCTCTTGCTAGCATTAGGACCTCTTTTGGGCTAGAATCTAGGATGGTGGTTGGAATGATGTGCTTTAATTATTTTGATCTTGAGGATTGAATTGGGAAAGATTATGTAAAGGAAATGAATCAAAAAAAAAAAAAAAAAAAAAAAAAAAAAAAAAAGAGTGTGTCTAAAAATATATATATATATATATAGCTCAGATTGTGTCAATGAAAACCCCAAAAAGAAAAAAAAATGTTCATTGGGTAAGAGATGAAAATGGGTGTACATTTGGGATTTGAGATGAAGAAAAGAAAGGGTAGAACTTAAAAATTGTCTAGGAAAAGGGTACAATGATGAGAACCGATTTATGTATGCATTAATTGCTCCTTTTCTTAGATAAATTTTGCATAATGATCAAACTCCTATTCTTGAGTGTAAGTCACCATAGCAAAATGTATTTGGACCCTTCTCATTCTTCACATTAAGCCATTTTTCTCACCAAACCAAATGATTTGGACCAATTGGCAATTTGCGAGAATTCACTTATGATATTTCTTATTGAATGTGAGAGTTGGTTGATTTGAGGATTCATCATAATGAGTTAAAATATCAAAGGAATTGATAGGCCGAGAGAAGTTAGAGCTAATAAAAACAAATTGCTCTTGCTATTTGGTATGATTTTGTAAGGATATCACAACGATGGCATTGAAGAGTTTCTTAAGGTCATGAATTTCCATTTGTGTATTGAAACATCACTTCCCATGTTCTTGAAAGTTTACTTGAGGACAAGTAAAGGACTAGTGTGGGGGAGTTGATATCTCATGATTTTTATAAGTTTTAGATTCATATTTTAGCTTATTATGATCATTTTAGGTTGCATTTAGGTCTTTGTGTTGTATTTGCATACTCATTTGCATATCATAGGGGTTGGAATGCTTATTTGGAAGTTTGGGGCGAAATTCAAGGGTTATACTGCAAAGTTTGGAAGTTTTGGGTCCACTGTGATGTTAACAAGAATCCAGGGACCAAGGTTGCAAATTCGTAATATTCGCTTGGGCTAAATCGCGCATTGGAAACTTTGGGTTTGATTCGCAAGGGCATTTTTGCACATTCCAAAGGCTGGGTCCGTTTTGTAAAGAATCAAAAGGACAGGGACTGGTTTTGAAAATAATGAAGAAGTCTCCATTGGAGGAGATCGAGAGTTTGGTTTCAACGCGAACGACGGCGAGGCTAATTCCAACCACGGCAAAGCTCGACGACGATGAGACTCGAGCACCTGAGAGCACGACCTGGAGGAGGATAGCTCGAGAAATGGAGAGGTCGTGGACATGAGACCTCACGTCGATGGCATCCGGTCGCGGTGAGGGATGATCCCGACGACGAGAATGAGCACGGCCACGGGAGATAGAGAGGCCGTGAGCCAGTGACGACGAAGGAGACGACGGCTGAAGCTGGAGACGAGGAAGCTCGGGTCTCGAGACAAAGAAGAGCGAATCGGAGCTCAAGCTCGAAGAAGTTCACAGCGACTTGGCAAAACGAGTTAGTGAGGTCGCCGCATCATGAGCGTGTGCTGGAGCGAGTGATTGAAGCGACGTGATGAACTCGCTCGGCAAATTCCACATCGAAGATCAATCACCAGAGCGACTTGGTGGAGCGAGGTGCAAACGTCGCTGTGGAGAAGAAGGGAAATGATTGACCGGTTTATTCCGGTTTGACCCGGTTTAATTCACTAAACCAGCTCGAGTTTGGCATCTCTTATATATAGTTTTAAACCTAAAAACCTAATCTGATCTCATTTTTCTCTCAAGAACTTGCCTCCCTTTGTAAAAAAAAAGCTTGAATCTTTATATCATAATCTAAGGAAGTTCTTCCTATTATATCTTGTTTCTCCTTCTCATAAACATGGTGAGCCTTGAATCCATCATGGGTTTGAGGTTTCTCATGGAGATTAGAGAGTAGACACTCCTTGGATTCATGGTTAAGGTAGATTAGGGTGATTAAGTGTAGATTTAGGGTGTTTTATTGTAGATCCTTGTATGAACTTGCTTGTTGAGTATTTTTAATGCTTGTTTAGTCTTGATCACTCTAAACCTGATTTCTAAACACTTCTCATCAGACATGATTAGATGAAGTGTTTGAATCAACTCAACTAAGCTCTAGTGAGATTAGCCAAGGACACTTGATGTTAAAATTGCTAGATAGTTATTGAACTTGAACTTAAAGATTGCTTGATTGAATTAAGCCAAAGACATTTGATGTTTAATGATTTCTAAGCAAATGGACATTTACCTAGACATAGGACTTGTCTAGAATTGTGTTTAGACTTAAGAGATTACTTTGATTGAAAGTTGCCACCTTTAGATTGAACCTTGATCACCTTATATCAATTATCCTTACCATGGATCCATCCTTAGTATTTGATTGAATTCTTGCACTTATTTCTTGATTGGATTTGGGATCACCTTGTTTATATTTCTAGGATATTAGTTTGTTACAAATCATCTATCTTCTTGTTTGCTTAAATTAGGAAGGTTTGTGTATTCTTAGTGTTATAAGTCTCTAGTTCTCTGTGGATTCGATCCTAAAATGCTACAATGACATACCATTCGATTGTGGTATTGTTGGCACATTAGGTTAATTGGTGTGTGCTTAAACGCGTAATCAATACAATGCTCAATCTCCATTGTTCTACCCTTTTCCCAAACATACAATTACACAATCATTCCCAAATGTCAAACCCAACTCACATCTCTCACCGAAAGATCCTAAGAATATTAACTCCTTCTCTTTGAAATCTACAAGGGATTTTTCACAACCTCAAAACATTAATTAGCTCCTAACAACTTTGCTAGCCCCCTTTTTCTTTCTTTTTCTTTTCTTTTCATATTTTCTTTCTGTTTTTTTTTTTTTTTTTTAGATGGGGGCCAAGACTTTTCATAACTTGAGCTAGAAGTTTTTCTACTTATCCCAATAAGACAATTCATTTAAACACAAAGAATCATTTCTTTTCCTTTTTCATTGCTCCCAAATCATAATCACAACTCTCACCCCCCACCTATAGCTAGACAATAGAGTGCCCAATCTAGCAAGAATGAAGATCAAGCATTGTCGTTCCCGATACTCTCAACATTATGCACATGTAAGACTTTCCGAAGAAGGCCTCACTCATCAAACAATGAAAGCTTAAAAGAAGGGAAAGGTTTTGGGAGTGGTCTACCACTAGAGTTTGTCAAAATAAGATTGGCATAAAGGATGTGACAACTCAAGTGTGTATAGCCATGACTCAGTACACAAGGGACCATGAGCAAGAAGCATTAAGTTCATTCAGTTCAAATAGGGTTTGTAGTTGGCTTCAAAGACTGAGTTTCAGCAATCAACAAGTTTCAGGAAGAGTTTTCAAGGCTCGAAACATACAAGTATTTTTGAGAGGTGCAAAAGCTACTCAGGTGCAACGTAGTGTTCTTTACAAGGCGTTTAAAATCATTTCTCCCAATGCAAGTGAATGCAACCTATATGCTCTAGACTCTCCTAAAAATGCAAGTGATGCAATCTATATGATTAGTGTTTTTTTTTTTTTTTTTTATTTTTAATATGCAAATAGGTATGCAATGCATGACTCAATGAACAACATCAAAGCAAACATGATCAAATACTTGGTACCTCCCCCAAACTTAAATGACACAGTCTCTATGTTGTCAAGTAGAGAGAGATACCCAAAAGAGAAAGCTAATATGCAAAAATGAAATGGTATATACAAGGGAAAGTAGAGAAGTACCTCAAGTGGAAAGTTGAGAAGGAGGATCCTTCTCAATGTAGGGGTCTCCACAAGTGATGGTTCCATAATACTCAACATCCAGTGGAGACTGAATTGGGTAAGAGACAGCTTGTTGACATTGAGGAGTGTGACCTTCTTGTTGGCGAAATCGATGCAAGCACCCACAGTAGTAAGGAATGGTGTGCCCAGGATCAATGGAACTCTCTTCTCAGTTGCCATCTTCAAGACAGTGAGGTCTATAGGGATGGTGCAAGATCCAATCTTCAAAGGGAAATCCTTGATGAGACCAATAGGGGTAGTAGAAGAAGAATCCCCAAACGTGAGAGAGGAAGTATCTGACTCCATGTGTTCAATCTCAAGACTCTTCACCATCTCCATTGAGATCACATTCACACTTGCACCGGAATCAACAAGAGCATCGTCAAAGGTGAGCTTACCAAGGGAGCAGGACAAGGTGAACTTCCCTTGGGATTCTAGTTTAGGGAGAAACTTTGGTGTGATGGCTGGATCAAGTTTCAAAGTTGAAATGTTGAGGAGCTCTGCTACTTCTGCTTGGTGGTCTACAATGTCCTTGATGAGCATCATTTGGACATGAGCCTCACGCATACCCGAGATCTCTGGAAGCTTAACTCCAATATCACTTAAGTCTTTTATGAACTTGGAAATTACCTTCTTTTGAGCTTTGGTGAGGACCCTTTGTGGAAATGGGAGCTTGTCATAGGGTGACTGCTCAACTTCAGTGGTGTCCTCCAGCTTGACTTCTTTCAGCTTCCGGTTAGCTCTCTTCGCAACTGGTTTCTCAGCCATGGGTGCATCTCCCTTCAAAATCTTTACTTCAACCATTTTGTCAGCTTCCTTCACAATCTTTGCTTCAGCTGTTGCTACAATCAGATGCTGAACCTGTTCAATCTCAGTTCCAAACACCAATCTTTCAATTTCATCTACCTCTTTCTTGTGGTTACTCAATTCAATCCCTGAAGAAGTGGTAGAGAGGACAACATTGCAATACTCCTTGGGTTTTTGCTCAGATTTTCCAGGTAGAGACCCTTGCTGGCGATTCTGGTGAGTGGTCATGGAAGCAAACTGGTTTTCCAAAGCCATGAACTTGTTGTTGAGCTCATTGTAAGTTCCATCAATCTTGGAGTGAAGGTTCTTCAACTCATATCCAACCTGCTTTTCACTTCTAGTCTGAGACTCCAAGATCTGTTTCAGTAGAACATCAGTGCTGCTTTCCTGAGTAGTAGAGGTAGAAGGATTAGCTTGTTGTTGAGAAGACTGGTTCCCTTTGTTGGAGAAACCAGGAGGAGGGTTTTGCTGAGGCTGATAGTTGCCTTGCTGGTTGTTCCTAGGCTGATAACCACTCTGTTGGTTGTTAGGATAGGTTTTGTGTTGGTAGTTGTTGTACTGAAAGTTGGGCTCTTTCCTGTACCAACTACCATTGTTGTTGATGAAGCACAGGTCTTCTTGACTTTCCAAACCCTCAACCTCATTGACCCCAGGTGGGGCATCTTGGTTTGGGTTACCAACAAAGTTCAACTGCTCTTGGGTGAATTTATCAGCAATGAGTATGTCTATCTTATCCTGTAGAGCCTTTAACTCCTTCCTCGTCTGCTTATCATCTGTTCGACTGCTTCTGTCGTGGTCTCCACTGTAGACTGCATCACTCTTTACCATGTTGTCAACCAGCACCTCTGCATCTTCCTCAGTTCTCCCCAAGAAGAACCCATTGCTAGCTGTATCCAATCTGGCTCTGTACTTAGGAAGGGCACCTCTGTAGAAGGTACTCAGCAAGCTCTCCTTAGAGAAACCATGGTGTGGGCATTGAGCTTGGTAGCCCTTGAATCTCTCCCAGGCTTCACTGAATCCTTTTAAGTTCTTCTGTTGAAAACTGGAAATCTCATTTCTCAGCTTAGCAGTTCTTGAAGTAGAGAAGAACTTCTCCAAGAATGCTCTCTTGCAATCATCCCAAGTGGTGATAGAGTCGCTGGGTAGAGACTTCTCCCACTGACGTGCCTTATCCCCCAAAGAGAAAGGGAATAACTTCAGCTTCAGGGCGTCCTCAGACACACCATTTGTTTTTGACAACCCACAGTAGCTGTCGAACCTATCCAAGTGATCAAATGGGTCCTCTAGAGCCAAGCCATGATACTTGTTGTTCTCGATCACGTTGAGGAGTTCTGACTTGACCTCAAAGTTGTTGGCTGCCACAGCCGGTGCTCGGATTCCCAGTCTATAACCATGAATGTTGGGGCGGTCATAAGTACCAATGGGTCGAGCTACCCGCGGTTGGTGTTCTGCCCCTTGCGGTGGATCTGCCATATCAATATCCAAGTGGGCCTGGTGTTCTTCTTCTCTTCTAGCTCTAGCACACTCCCTCTCAAAAGCTCTGATGTCTGCTACTATTGGAACTAGGTTTGATGGACCCCTGCTCCTCAAGTTCATACACCTGAAAGTGAAAGGTAAGTGAAGAAGAAGAATCAGTAACAAAACAAAATTAAAATGACTTAGTCTCAAGCAAGTGACTAAATCTCAATGTTTAAATCTACTCAGAATTTGGCAACGGCGCCAATTTGATGTTAGGAGTTTTCAAGCTCCTAAGACAAATGTTGTAGTATAGTGATTGTCGAACCAGTTCTGAGGGATATCAAAGCACTGAGAATGCAAGTACTCACTTAATCTAAGTGCAACCAATGATTTAAATGGGTTTTAAGCTATGACTAAAACTAGAAAGCAATAACAGAATGATACTTTCTTGACTAAGGGAAAAGAGAACTCATGGGCATAGGGATTAGACCTTGGGTGATCAAGTATCGAACTAAGGATGACAAATGATCAATCAAACTATCAACCTTAAGCCTAGACACAATTCTAAGCAAGCTCTATGTCTAGATGAATGCTCATTTGCTAACACATCTCAAACATCAAATGTCTTTGGTTGAATAATATGAAAACAATCATTACTAACAAGTCTATTAGCTATCTTAGCATCTTTAACAACAAATGTCTTTGGCAAAGTATACTAAAAGCCTAGGAGAGTTGTCTCAGGCATTTCATCAAACACCTTTCGGGTAGGAAATGCCTATTGATCAACTTTTGAGTGGCCAACTCAGAAGATGCATTAAGAATACTCTACTAGCAAGGAACAAGAATGATCTACACTAAAACATCCTAGAACTAACCTAATCACCCTTAATCTCCCTAACCCATGAATTCAAAAGGTGATTACTCACTAATCTCCAAGATTCCTCTTAAACCCATATTGGATTTCAGATTATCATGTAGAGAAATAGATAAGAAATCAACAAGAACACAAGAACATAACAATCAAAAATCCAAGAGATGAACTTCTCCAGAGAGTTTTTGTGTATTTTTCAAAAGATCCAAAGATAATCTGCCCTGGTGGCTACAAAAGATGTTTAAAAACATAGGTTTTTAGAAGTAAAAACGTGCATAATGAAATGACCAAAAGGCCCTTGAGAAATCATGAATTCGCCCAAACAAATAGACGCGGAGCGACCTCGACACGTCGCTGCGAGAGGTCGCTCCCGGGTCGTTTCTTCGCGAGCGACCTGGCTGTGTCGCTCCCGGGTCGTCTCCTCGCGAGCGATCTGGCTGTGTCGCTCTGAGGACGTCGCTCCGGGCTTCATTGGGTGTCGTCTCGCCATGGAAACGCGAGCGACCTTGGATCGTCGCTCTGGCAAGTCGCTCTGGGAGGGGTATCACAGCGACTTCATGTAGTCGCTCCAGGAAGTCGTTCCCAACGCTCTGCTCGTCCAATGATCACCTTTATCACCTCTTTTGAGCTCCAAATGCACCCAAATGTCTCCAAGAACTCCATGTGGTACTCCAATACCTAATAGAGACTCATGTATGCAAAATGCAACCTAAACATGTCTAAATCCTAATCTCTATGATGAAAATATTTATGAATGAATGGATAAAACAATGCAAATATGCAAGATATCAGTCTATGATTCGGCAGTCCAGACACTTTAATATTGTTTAGAAAATCTGAGTCAAGTGCTTCATCATTCACTGCTTTTGTATCAGTAGGATCAATACTATCTGCACTGAGATAAATCGTTTCCTCACCTAAAAAAAAAATAAAACATAAGATGTAGTTAGTGTATATAAGAAACAGTAAATTTGGGATCTAAAATCAATCACAAAAAGGTGATAATATAAATTACCATCCAGCTTATCCAACATGTAATCATTGATCATGTTAACATCCTCATTGGTTGGACACAAAATAGCTCTCTCTTGGAAAAATTTAGCTTCTTTGTTTCCTTTCAACGAAGAAGGATCTCCGTACACTGCCTTGCTAATGGCCTCTATTGGTTCATCAGAATCAGTAATCAAAAATTCAGAGGGGATCTCGATCTTAGCTACTCCATCGTTAGGCTCTCCAAGTGTACCATCACCAACCTTTAAGATCCACTCAGAGAATTCCTTTAGATCATTCGACTCTTCAGCTGACAAACCACCAGATGATAATCGCATGTTCTTAGTTAATTTCAGCACTTTACAATGCTCCCACAGATACGAAGAATTCATTGAAGCCATAACGATGGCAGCTCTACTACCGCCATTTATTACTGGGAGCACTTGTCTGAAATTGCCTCCGAAAACTACAACCTTTCCACCAAAAGGCTTGTCGCTATGCTTCCCAATAATATCAGATAAGCTTCTATCTAGTGCCTCAAAACAATACCTACTCATCATGGGGGCTTCATCCCATATAATCAGTGATGCCTCTTTCACCAAATTAGCTTGATCTGATCCATGAGCCATAGTACACGAAGAAAACTCATCTGGATTAAGTGGTATCCCAAACCTTGAATGAGCAGTCCTACCACCTTGTAACAACAAATAAGCAATCCCACTCGATGCAACATTAAGAGCAATATCTCCTCGCGATCTAACGCCTGCAGATAGTAATTTCCAGAGAAAAGTTTTCCCAGTGCCACCAAATCCAGACACAAAAAACATTCCACCTCTTTCCTTGTTAACAGCCTCTAGGATTTCATCATATATTTTTCTTTGCTCTGGAGTCATCTTTGGAATAGAGACCAGAGTTTCTAACAAAGCCTCACGATCATAGCTTCTCTCGTCTAATATCAACACATTTGAATCCTTACTATGTGTCTTTGCTACCTGTGGCATAGAAGGATATTTTGCCAAAGAAGTCCCACAACGCTTCAGAATCTTTTCAATCTCCAGAAAGGCGAATTTCTTTTTCTCATCGTCACTTAACAATAGTCCTACAACAGAAATTTATCTATTTAAAAAAGACAGAAAAAGTATGTAACATTTTGCTAGAAAATCAAATAATACACGAAAATAGTGAAGTAAAACTACCTGGCCTATTGAAAGTTTTACGCCTGTGATGCTCAATATCATCTGAAAGACATTCCCAATTCTTCTCCCAAACATCCTCTGGCCCAGATAAACTGTTGTTCATGAGCATCATAACAAACTATTGTCTTAGTTCAGCTCATGTGCTTTCATAGCTTCTCCTCAGAATATCATCAATGTACTCTTGATCATCATCTAACAATCCTCGAGCATAACATGCATCTTTGTAGCTTGGATAAACAACACCTTCAAACGTTTTGATGTCATCATAACTCGTAGGACCTCTCACATAGTTCAACAACACACAGAGATAATAAGCATGTTCTTGATTACGTGGAGCATAGTTGATTCGGCCAACACTGAATCCCCTTTTCCGTCTTATGAACTTCTTCTGACTCTTTGAATATGTAAAGAAGTTAGGAATCTGAGCATAGGTGAGAGTTTTAGCCAGATCATCAACTTTACACAACTCAAACCATGCTAAGAACATTGTATTCTCAATGAGTTTACGACTGATCAGTGCTTCCAACTTGTCTTTTTTTTGAAAATAATGGTTTGTTTGCCTGGCAGATGGAAATTAAGCTTCTCAACTGTAGTAGACCTGTAATGAATGGGGAACTTAAAAATTCTCCATGATCTTTCAGACGAAGAAACATATCTACAATACCAAACAAAACAGATTTTATTAGTATTTTTATATTATGTACTGATTCAAATAAATTCAGTTGTATAGTTAAAAAAGAAAAAAAAATACATGCAATCAAAGAACTCCTTGAATTCATTCCCTTTTTTTGGGTCCACTTCTCCTTCTGCACAACCAAGCGCCTCTGCAACCATGTGATCTGGTGGTTCCACCAACAACTGTCACACGATAATGTACTTAAATAAGTACTTTATAGAACCAACCTGGTTGCACCACTCTACATTAATATGAGCTCGATAACGTAGAAATAGTTTCTTGTTATAAGGAATAACAAATCTGTTGTCACATTTCACCCCATTCTTCTCTACAAAACGATCTGTATCTTCTCTTCTACGGTAAATCGGAAATCCTTCTTTACTCACTGTTGTCTTATCAGCAAATGATTTCGGGTAAAGCTTCGAACATTTCCCATTTTCCATGCAAGGAGATTTCATATTAGCAGCTCCACATGGTCCATGAATCATCATATCCTTAATGATATCGTACAACTCTGGTTCTTGAGACTTATCAGGAATCTCAGCTGAAATTATCTTGCCAATATCATCTGTTGTGGGAATCTTGGCCGTAGGATGAATGTGAGCATGTGGTAGACCACGTTTCTGAAACTCAATCGTGTACATAGCTGCAACGATCAGACAACAATCACTTGTTTAGTAAATAGTTGAAAATATAAAGACATATGATCAAGAAAGCTGAATATTTAACTCACATGATACAATTTTGCCAAGGATATTCTTCTTATTTAAATCATCCATCAATGAGTCCAGTTTTATTTTGAACATCCTGCAAATGATGTCTGATCTGTCTTCTGCCTTTAAATTTCGTTTCTTAAGATGTCTTGTGATCTCTGGCCATTTAGGATTGCATGTAAAAGTGATGAAAAGATCAGAAAAACCAAAATGCTTACATATAGTCATTGCATCCAGATAGAGGTTTTTCATATATCTAGGACCACCAGTGAACGTAGCTGGTAAGAGAAACGAAGATCCTTGCTCGGCCATATCAATCCTGCCAGCATTTTCTGACTCTTTGATAGAGTCATAACTATCATAACGCAAACTCGTCTGGTGAGTCTTCAGATAGCGTAGGCGATTGGATTCTATAGTTGTGTAGGCATCCACAACAAACTGCTGAAACAACCTTCCTGAATTTAGGATAGTATGAGCCTCATTCTTACATTCATGCAAACGAAACGCAAAGAACTGCCGGATGCTGATATTTTCCTTTTTCTGTTTCTCCGTAGCTTTAGTAACACCTTTCTTTATCCCAAGTCTGAAACCATCCTCTCCATGTACAAATAAAAGAGGATATTGAAGTGCAAGATATGAAGCATGTATTTCATCGATCCTTAGCAACTTGCCTGATTTCTGTTGAAGAACAATATCTCTTTTATCCATGTCCAGATTAAAATCTCCAGGAATCAGTGCAGCAACTTCTGATGCTGTGGGTGTGTCATAGGTTCTTCCATCCTTTGCTCTATCACTGACTATCCTCATGTGAAAAGAGTCTTTAGGATTGATGGTGAAACGATCTTTTGCTGACCTGAACTGTTTAACGTAAGGGTTGGTCTCATTCAACATCTTTATCAGAAGGTCAATGATCTCCTTCTTAAGTCCATCACGTTTTTTATAAGCTTTCTTTTGCCCCCCTTTGCTGTAAAAAATAAAAAATAAAATGGTTCAGATTAATAGTCACAGTAAATGTATCTTCTCTATTAAAAAAAAGTATATTCAAATAGTTACCTTAAAGCATTTGTTCGATTTTCTGTTTCATTTTCAGTGTCAACGATATAAAGCTGTCCAAACTTAGCATCATTTCCAGTAGGTGGTTGTAAACTACCAATTAAATGGTAATTCTCACCTTGGAGTACCAACATGTTTGGACCTTTTCCCTTCCGAACAGCTCTATCAACCTTTCCACCAAGTGAAGTGAATGAGAACACCATGTTGTAAGCTCTTGTGTTTCTCTGAAAATGCTTGCTTAATTTATCATCTCTATTCAGCAAATTTTGTAGCACTTCTGGTGGTTGTTTTAGTAATGGTAACTGCACTTGTCCTTGCATACAACAGAGAGCAAACTTAGGGTTGCGTGTTTTTAGACGCCTGTTTAAGCGTTCACCAAACCACATAATAGCTCCACAGTAAGTACATGTGAAAGTAGCATCCCCTTCATCTATATAAGCTGTAGATACCATAAAAAAATAAGTATGTCAAAATTGTTTTTCTAAATATCATATGCAAGTAAATCGGTATATATTACCATCTTCTTTTGGTTTAGTTTTTTTAGATGGTTTTTCTGTAGCACGAAATGCTTCTTCAAAAAGTGATGCTAGAGATTTAACTCTGTTCCTGGCCGGTATGCTATTTGGCTCCTTAGTGACTGTTAAATCAACAACTTCAATTTCTGGATCGGATTCTTCATCTGTGTTTTCTTGTGAACTACAGTCAAGATTTTCTTGAAAATTTCCATCAAATCTATCTGCATTCACACAAAACATGATAATGTTAATACAGTAAACGTATACAAACGGTATTAAATAGTATATAGATAGAGAAACTAAGTTAAACTATAACCTTCAAAGTCTGAATCATAAGCTACTGCATTACCATCCTCTTCACTTTCATCACCACTAGTTTCATCCAGACGATCCATAAAACTGCATATATTAGTTTTGTCTTGTAAGCCAGAACGTAGTCTCTTTCTGATGCCAGCTTTGTCTACCAAAGCAATACAAAAAAAAAAAAGTGTTTTGTCTCTGAATATCTTTCATACGATTTACAGTCACTGTCGTAATGATATCTATAATTACATGCTACAGATGTGAGACAACTTCTCTGTAAAGTTCCATATGAAGCTTGTCCAGTTCCACAATCCATACCTTAGAATGATAAACATATAAATAATGGTTAGATTCAAATGGACAGGGGGGATATAAAAACATCAACATTAGCGCATTTGATCCACTGAAACTTACTTGTAGCACATTTGATTATGTTTCGTGGTGTACATGGAGTGAGTTGTTTCCCTTGATTTACATTAGGTGAAACAGCATCAGTGTGAATGTATCCAACACCATGAAATAGTCTCTTAAAAACTGTAGACACAGGAACATCCAGAGTTCGGATTGATTTTTGGTTCTGAGATCTTTTGACTTGAACTAAATTCCCACTGTTCTGTTTTCGTCTAGTTATCCTCTCTGTTTGTTGTGTCGAATCCCCTCTTTGTATAGGGGGAAAACCTTGTTTCCTCTTCATTAAATCTGCAAAGATGTTCGTTGGGTCAAAATATTAATATGTAAACCATAAAACTAAGTCTGGTTGTGGTGTGTGTCAAATAATATACTTGATTAGGTTTCTCAGTCTCGAGAACAGTCTCTGCTAGTTCCAGTGATGATCAAACACGATTTTACAGGAAATGAAATTAAAATTCGAGAATAAGAAAAGTTATGTGGAGTGCACCTGCGTTATTTTGTTTGCAAAGGCCTCAAAATTTATTAGTTCCTAAAATCTAGTAATATTGTGCTATTACTTTCAATTATTTAGTTCCTATAATCTTAGATAAGTGATATGGAGTGATATTGTATTATTTTACTTGCTCAACTATTTTTTTTATTCATTAAATTTTCATGATATGTAAACAAACATATTGATTTCCTCAAGACTGGGTTCTATAATTTAATTGTTTCCGTATATTGTTTAGAATATTTTTTAACTTGACAAATATGGCATTTCTAATATCATATTACCCGATTAAATTAAACATATATTTTAATGTGTATTAATTCATATATTGTATTTTTTTTTGGTTCCGAAGATCATATTGACAATGTACTGTGGCTTGCTGACTGGAATAAACAGGAAACTTCTAAGGGCAAATCTCCAAAATAGCACCTTTCTAAGTTTATATCACAAAAATAGCACTCAAAAAATAAAATGACCAAAATAGCACATTTCTAAGTTTATCCTTTGAAAATTTTAATTTTTTTATTTTTCAAAATTTGAAATCTTATCCCCAAAACCTCATTTCTCAACTCTAAACCCTAAACCCTAAACTCTAAACCCTAAACCCTAAACCTAAACCCTAAACTCTAAACCCTAAACCCTAAACCCTAAACTCTAAACACTAAACCCTAAACTCTAAACCCTAAACCCTAAACTCTATACCCTAAACCCTAAACTCTATACCCTAAACCCTAAATCCTAAACCCCACCCTTTAACTCTAAACCCTAAATTTGTGACTTTTGATAAAACATTAAGTGCTATTTTTGTGACTTTTGACCTTGAGTGCTAGTTTGGGAACAAAAACTTGATTTAGTGCTATTTTTGTCTTTTTCTCAACTTCTAATGTACGTGCAGTCCAAGTAAGTTTGTTTATACTACATTGTGTAATAGATAATTAAGTGGTTTGGTTAGATTAATATTAGGTTTTGCCATTGAAATGCCTCTGTTTTAGATTCTTGATAAATAAATGAACAGACATTATAAAAACCCACAATTATTAAGTAAAACTCAGAAAACAAAGTGTGTTTTATCAAACAACAGACATTATTAGAATACTAAACCATTAATTAAAAGAAAAGCCAAAAAGCAAGATAAAAATACTAAACATTCAGCTCGTCATCTTTAATCTTCTCCATCTTCACCACCTTGGTGCAAAGTTTTTTGGAAGTTGAAGTCTGGTCAACTTGATCTTTTTCCTTACGCTTTGAAAATGGGGTTGAAGAACCTTCTGATGAATTTGCTTCACTTTTTTCTGTTAAAGAAACCTTATCACAAGACAAAAACACATTGAAAATAATAGTAAAAATCAGAACAATGATTAAACAAATAAAGGTCTTTCTATAATACACGATATAAGATTTTCATATGTATTTTAAATATACCTCTCCACCGGACATTATTGATGAAGCAGAGCTAACATGAGTAATAGGCTCAGAGTTGGACTCGATTTGGAGAATATTATCACCAGACCATACTTGTGAAACCAGAAAGATGTCTGATCCATTTTTAACATTTTCAGAGCCAAGAGTAAGACCAAAACAAATAGATTTTCCAACCAAATCTGTTATAGCTTGAGGCAAAATATCTGGATCTTCAATCTGTATTTTTAAATATATAAGGTATAAATTGACTAAGTATATAAAATATATTTGTGATGATATAAATTAGTATAACCTCTTCATAGGAACCATCCCAAATATCTTTAGCATCGCAGCCCACAACGACTTTAGCAACAGAATCAAGAAGCATCAGTTTGAAAGTACTTGTGTCATCCTTGACAATCAGATGCAATTTGAATCTGTTTCAAAACCAAACAAAGTAATCACCAATTTGAACCGTAAATGTATATAAAAAATATTAAAAAAATAAAAGTCTCGTTAAATGATAGCAAAAACTAACTGTGGGGTTACGGTGGGTGTATTAACACGACATGATGTGCACCAGAATAATGGTTTCTCATTTGTAGGCAAATTACCACCTTCCTTTGATTTGATTCGAAGGCAACGTTTGTTACACCTGTTCCGGCTAACATGAACAAAAATAAACCAGCTCCAATCCGTATCAATAGATTCGATTGAGCAAATTATTTTGCAATCCTCATCCTAAGGGTACAAACATAGTAATAGTTTTAGAACTGATAAATTGTTGACGTTGGTAAATATAATGTTAATTAGAATTTTAGAAAAGAAACCTGAGTTGCCATGATGATTTCAGAGATAGATTTAATACCCACATCATTCCAATCATCAATTTGATCCTTGATCGGACGCTTATCATTCTTTGTATCAGTTAGAGCAAGAGCAAACTCATCATTTGGCATACTGAAAAATGTAAATAAATCCGTTTTTTAGATGTGCAGACAAATTTTACGTAACTGATAACGAATACTATTTCACACAGAAATCTTACTTGTTTTTTAAAGCCAGACATTCAGGTAAGTCAGGATCGAAACAAATCAGGGATGAATCAAAAGCATTGGTTATCTGCACATCTCCTACACAAAATAAGCATGGGACATTTAGTAAATATTATAACAGTATATGAAATGGATAAATATAAATATACAAAAGATAAAAGGATAAATTATTTATATCTATATTTCTAATACCTCTGTAAAACCCAATTTTAGCAAAGCGGATCATGCACACCATATTAGGATTATTTGTTTGTTGGAGATGCTCTTCAAGTTGTTCTGCATATTTACCCCACAAACAACATGCAATGTTTTGACCCCTGAAATAATAAGGTTTTGAAAAAAAATTAAACTGAAAGTATATATAATATAGAGCGTAATAAAAGTACCACAATAATATCTTGATTCACTTACTTGATGTCCATTAAGCGAAATTCAATTTTTTTCTTATCATTCCCAGCAACTTGGACAGTTTGGATGTTACGAAGACTGGATACTTGACCAACTACATCTGTCAAATAATTAATTGCTTAATATTAGTACAATATACATATATTATGAAAAACAAAATCTCATTGACTGACTAACCGATCAGGAAGTGAGTATTAAGAGTTCAATTTCCAATCTTGTCAAAAGAAGGAAAATTCAGGAACTCATCATCACACTCAAAAGTACTTTGGTCTATAGAGGTGTCTTCGATGATAGACATTTTGTAAGTATGGTCTGTGGGACGGTACTGTCCTCTTGCGTGAGACACTGTAAATGTGTCTATGAGTCGCCGTTCACCAAGCCGTATTTTACTCTCTGGTTTTTTTATGAGAGTCTTCCTGGCCGAGCAGTGTATCTTAACACCCTGAAACAAAATAGATCATAAAACTTAGTACATAGACATAGTTATTTAAATCATAAAGTACATAAACATAAACTAAAACAGAACATAAAACGTATAAAAATAATCTTACAGTTTCATCTGTGAATATCATCTCAAGGGTATCTCCTCCATAATTGGTTTTCTGCCTCCAGGAGTGAAGCAACTTAACTTGGACTCGCCAGCCCTGTTTGTAGGGCTTGACGTCTTTTAGTAACGAAAATGCTTGGATCATAGACATAGCTCAAACTGTTTTAGTTTAGGTGATGGTTGAGGTTAAGTGTAGTGCGTAATATATATATAGATCGCTAGGTTTGTTAGGGTATTTAGGGAGAATATATTGTGACTTTATTCGCAAGGAAGAAAATTAATTGTAGAAAATTTAAAATCGGTTGTTATAGTTACCTATATTGTAGATATTGATATATTCATTGTAAATCTGGTATCAAGTATATTAGATCGATGATATTGTTTAGGTTGTTATGGAAAATAAAAAAAAAATTACGTGATTCTGTTTCGAAAATATAGGAAACAAATTGAGAAGGTCAGGGCAACAATAAATATGTAAGCTTGATCTCCAAGCTTTAAAATAAATGCTTAGAATATCCTATATGTTAGTACACTCACGAAAATTATATATTCTTTGAAAGTAGATATTGCTTTGATTAGTTATAACAGAATAGGAATTAATCTTTATTTAATTTGAATTGTTAACAGAATAGATGTAGATATCTATTGTTGCAACTGAATGTAGATATTCTAAATTTCTTATAGACGTTAACAACGGACCAAATTCATCTTCTCCAAATGCATCAATGTCTTCAGTAAATTATTAACATAGTTTCAGAGCTTACAATCCAATAATCTTTAGTAAATGGTAAGACAACTAAATGAACGTAATTGTATCAAGCGACCATTATTTTAATATTGTCTTCTGCTTTCATTGATTTGAAAAACATAAATGGACGTTAACAATGGACCCACTTCATCTTCTCCACACTAATCAATGTGTTCAGTAAATTATTAACATATGTTCAGAGCTTACGATCAAATAATCTTTAGTAAATATTGTCTGCAAATACAACACTACAAAAACACAATGATTAAACAAATAATCTGGAAAGACGTCTGTTCATGTCAAACTTTACATGAAAACCAAAAACTCTCGTGAGTTATAGAGAGTTATATCTAAGTGCATAGAGATTTATAGATTTATATGTCTCTAGAAAATATTTTTTAATAATGTCTTTTATTTAATATAAAGATTACTAATGATTGAAATAATGTGATCAACTCTAGTAGATAGTTCATTTTTTTTAAAATCACACATGAATGAGAAGTCATGACTTCTGTTTTAATATATAAGATAGGTCTAATGTGAGCAACTTTTCTAATTACGGGACCCCTACAGCTTATCAATATATTCTCACTACGTCATATTATTTGTATTGTTCAATGGTGTCCATAAAATTGTATTAGTATGTGCTTATTAGACAAAAGAATAAACATTTTGTGTGAGAGAGACGACGGAACTTATTCGACCACAAATACTCTGCGGGTGCAACTGGATTATCAATTTAATTAATATTTGGAATAAAATGATACAAAATGGCTTATTCCATTAATTCAAAAAAAAAGTATTTATTTTGAATGGAATAAAATGGTCATTTTAACAATTCCATAAATAAACAAATTATAAAAAGAATTATTCCATAGAAAAAATGATAAAGAATTAATAGAATTGGTCTATTCTATTTCTTCTCTACATTATATTAATTTTCATTCATCAATCCATAAATATGTAAACCAGTTACAACATGCATGTTTTACGCAGAATTTAAGATTTTTAATATAATATATGCCTCAAAAGCATTTTTCGCTGTTATTGAAGTCTATGACACTTTTTAATATTTTTAATGTATTAATAAAATTGTACTTGTTCAAAATTGTGGCATCTGAGTTGATGATTTGTACTACTATCATCGTCGTGTTATTACTTTAAAATTTTAATTTAAAGGTTGAGAATGTGTGACTTGCAGATGAAAAAATAGAATTTGAGGTTACATATTATTTTGTACTAGATACTTTATTATTTTTCTTATCCTTTTTCATTTTCTTCTGGTGAAATTAAAATATCAAATTTTAGATTTATTGAAAATTTAGATGCGTTTCATTCAGAAAAAAGGTAGGTGAGCAAACTACTATTACACTCACTTTGAAGAATTTGTTAAAAGATGAAAAAAAACTCAGGTTTAAAATTGAGTTTTTTAAGATTATCGTCCATAAAAATGTGATACTTGCAAATTGAATTGGTTTAAGATTTTAACATAATAGTAACACGATACGTAACCAATTATTTAATTGTATGTACTTGTAGACAAGCTACGACAATAATTTTTTTTCTTTTTTAAAAAAGAGAATGAGAGAGGTAGATTAATTAAAATCACCGTCCGCTATATGTTAATCGAGGATCTTTTAAAAAATTAGAATCTTAATTTTGTATCAATTAAAAAAAATCATCTTATGTGGCACTTCTAAATGTATTTTAAATCATATTTCTAAAAATTCTATAGCACATAATATAAACCATAATTTAATATAACGTTGTCACATAGTTTGGAACAAGACTTAGGTTCACCCCTATGCTGAACCTTTAAATTCACCTCATTTTTTATTACCAATCAAAATACCACCTAAATTAATAATAAAATAGATTAATTTTATTTAAAAAAATATCAAATAATTGAAAAAAAATAATAATTGAAAAAAATAATAACGTCAATTTTAAAGATGCTAAAGCCACTAACTAAACCTAAACTTTAAATCTATACTCTAAACCCTAAACCCTAAACCCAAACCATAAACCCTAAACTCAAACCCTATATCCTAAACCCAAATCTTAAACCGTAAACTCTAAACCCAAACTCTATATCCTAAACCCAAATCATAGACTATAAACTCAAACCTTATATCCAAACCTAATCCCTACGCCCTAAACTCAAATCGTAAACTCTGAACCCAAATCCTATATCCTAAAGGTTTGGGTTAATGTTGATGTTGTTTCTTTAGGGTTTAAGATTTGGGTTTAGAGTCTAGGTTTGGGTTTAGGATATAGGGTTTGAGTTAAAGGTCTAGGGTTTGGGTTTAGAGTTTACGGTTTGGGTTTAGGGTTTAGGATTTGGATTTAAGATATAGCGTTTGGGTTTAGAATTTAGGGTTTAGGGTTTAGAATTTAGGGTTTATGATTTAGAATTTAGAGTTTAGTTAGTGGCGTTAGAATGAGTGTCATTATTTTTTTTCAATTATTTTAGATTTTTTTTTTAAATAATATATTTTATTATTAATTTATGTGGCATTTTGATTGGTAATAAGAGGAGAGGTGAATTTAAAGATTCACCGTAGGCGTGAACCTAAGTTTTGTTATTTCCATAATATAGTGTTATCTATTCTTTCTTTAAATGAAACCTACGGAATTACATAATCTGATTAAAATATATATGGCAATTAATGATTTTAAATAATAAAGATTTGATAACAATATGTATACTTTTATCATTTTTGTTTATTTCTTTATTATTAAAACAAATAACACAATTACATTAATCAAATAAAAAATCTAGATATTTTTGTATAAGTTGTGTTTTGAATTTTTCGAAAAGAGTATAAATTACTAAAACTGTTAAAAGTCTCACATGAACTTTTGTGATCAAAGTTTGAATTTTTTTTCTATATTAAGATATAATGATTATAAGACCATATGAATAAATAAATTTATTTTAATAGGTTTTTATGTTAATATATATATATATATATATATATATATATATATATATATTTCATATCATTTAAATTAAAATATACATCATAACAAAATACATACTTATATTTTGATATTTGCATTAAACATATATTGAAAAGTTAATATCTTAATTTTGAAATATTCATTGTTTTTATTAAATGATTATAAATTATTGAAACTACTAAACATCCCCATTTAAAAAAAAATCATTGGTGTAAAATTTTGCTACACAAATATGCAAATAATCATAAAATCATATAAGTAGAAACCTCATTTAATAAATATTCATATTAAAAGTATACTATATATCTATGTTAATATTATTTAAATTTAATTATATATCATATACGATAGATAAGATTGATTGTTTTGATTTATTTACCCTAAAATAATTGCGAATAAACAAAAATGATCGTTTGATTTATATGCACACACTAATTTATTACATAATAGTAACTGATTACTTAGTTATTTAGTATATATACTTATTATTTTATTATTTCATAATATGCAGACAACATAAAATAAGTAATAAATATAAAATATTTATTGTGCAAAAGGTGCAGATCTTAACCTAAGTTTGTATCTCTTTAATAATTTTAAATCTTAAACATTGTGTAAATCTTAGACCAAAACAAACAAACGAAATGAGAATAAACTCCAAAATCAATATTTATATCGAGCAATAACCAAAATGAAAAACAGACACAAAAAAAAATTGAAGATACATATGATTGACACATGAACGTAAACTCCTCACGACCATAATTAACTTTTAAATTTCTAAATCATGATATAAAACTATGCTGACATAGTTTCATTGTAACCAAATAGTAGACCTGAAATTCTTCGGCCTAAACGTTAAAAACGTTATTATGCGATAAATAATTTTTTGACCTAAAACATTTTTAAAAAATGGGATCAACTCATCTGTATATAAATTATTTAATTAATAAAAAGTGAAAAAAAAATTAAAGGCCAAAATATTAATTCGATCAAAAATATAAATTTATTTTTTCATACAATATTTTTTAAATAATTTTTATATAAATTTTCTATACGCAAGGCGCAGGTGTTATGCTATCCTAGTTCATTATCGTTTGATAAACACATGAACGTGAACCACACATCAATATATAACAACCAATAAAAGCTTTTAAATTAGACAATGACATGATAAATCAGTGTATGCGAATCTAAAGGATGAAACTAAATCCCAAACACACAGAATGTAAACCCTGTTTTTAGTGTTAACGTTTTGCAATAAGTCAATAATTTTTGATGTATAAAGAGAGATAAATTTCATTTAAGGGATTCCAAAAAGGTTAACAAACCCTACAATCATTTTAGTATAGATGTTTGATGTTCGTTCATCACAAAGAAAAACATCACAAATCTGTAACTAAAAAATAATGAAATATTAACTAATTCAAAATAATAACAAACGTAACTTTATTTCCTATTTCAATTATATAGAAAGCAAAATTTAACCGAAAAGATTTAGTAAAGATATATACTAACTTCCATAACTTCTACCATGTAAGATTTCAGAATAATTTGGGCAATACTGTATATATTAACCACACTAGAAGCTCAAATCTATAATATTATAATAACTTAGCTAGGTAACACTATATATATATATTAAATTCTACTATGTACAATTTCAGAATAATTGGGCAACACCATATATTAACCACACGTGTTCAATTGAATTCCTATACTATAGTAACTTACATCCCTTATTGTGATTTCGTTTAACAGATTTATACCATTACCATTAATGTATATCATTTTATTGACCAACAAAAGAAATTTTCAACTAGGAAATTCTCAGCTTAAGTTAAGAAATGGCCTATGTTAAAATGAAAGAGTTATAAATTATATTACATTAATAGGATAAAAATTCTCTTAAAATAATATAAAGGCTTAAGTTTATTATATATATATATATATATAAGTTTCCAACACAAAAATTTTGAACGTTGAAAAAATTATATATATTACAAATTTTAAACAATTCAGTTAATATATTCTTAAAGATAGTAGAAATAAATTATTCGCGACTCCAAAATTATAGTCCTAATAAAAAAATTAAATTAAACAATGCACATTGCACACAAAGATAATCATAAATTTGTACTTAACCTAAAAATAGATAAAGTGTACTAAAATATAATTTATTTAAATTATATAAAATATATAAATCATCTAAAAAAAATTTCAAAAAAAAATGTTTCTCGATCAAAAAACAATTCCGCGCTTTTAAAGCGCATGTCAAAATCTAGCATATTTTAAAACTAAGATATGTTTAATGTTCAAAATATTCAACCATGTGCAAATGACTTGGAGATCGAAAAATATCTCATTATTTTGATTTTGTTGTCATGGTCGATGGTTAACTCCACGTAACAAGTTGCAAATAATACTATACGTAGTAACAATATCTAATGTACTTTAATTACAAAGTTGGTCAACTGTAGTGTGAAACTAGAGATAAGATATGAACCAGATTTCATATATACAAAAAATCATATATACGGTCTTTAACATTACTACTTACATGGACCATTGTAGTATATATTATATAAACATTACATGAACATTTTTTATTGAAAGTATTAATTGTTTTGTCATGTACTTGATAATATATGTATTTCCATTTTAAATTTTCACTCGACCAATAAATTTCTTTTACTTTTTTAAACCATATAGTTTCAGTTCTTCTGTTTTGACTATACTAGTTACATCTGTAATTAGACTCCAATATTCAGATCTCATGTTTCCTTTCTATCTAATTTTTTTTTTTTTTTTTGAAACACTTCCTTTATATCTATTTATTTTTCAGTTTCTAGAAAACAAACTTAACTCATTAGACCAAAAAAAAAAACAAACTTAACTCCTCTCTCACAATAAAAAAAACGAAAAACAAAGTTACAAAATAAGAGAACAAACACGCACATGTGCAAAAGTGCAACTCAGTCCAACAGAAAAGTCAAAGGTCATGCATTCCCTTATAAATAAGTAAGCACATACATTTCAAATTCAAAAAAGTAAAAACAACAAATCAAATCACGTATTTCACAATGTGTACGTCTAAAACCATAGTTCTTGCTCTCTTCGTTGCAACACTCATGGCGTCTTGCAACGCGGCCACAATAGCCACACCACAGCCACCGTTCCCGGCAATTCTAATCTTCGGGGACTCAACCGCAGACACAGGCAATAACAACTACCATTCACAGGCTGTCTTCAAGGCTAAGCATCTCCCTTACGGCGTTGATCTCCCCGGTCATGAAGCTAACGGAAGGTTCTCTAATGGAAAGCTGATCTCTGATGTTATAGCCTCCAAACTTCACATCAAAGAGTTTGTTCGTTTCTACAACCTAACATCTCCGACCAAGACATTGTTACTGGAGTCTGTTTCGCATCTGCTGGTGCGGGTTATGATGATCGTACCTCGCTCTCGAGCAAGGCGATCCCGGTCTCAAAACAACCAAGCATGTTCAAGGATTACATTGCTCGTCTCAAAGGTATCGTAGGAGACAAGAAAGCGATGGAAATAATTAATAATGCTTTAGTGGTCATAAGCGCAGGATCTAACGATTTCATCTGGAACTTTTATGATATTCCCACTAGGCGTCTTGAGTATCCTGATATCTATGGTTACCAAGAGTTTGTTCTCAAGAGGCTTGACGGTTTTGTAAGGGTAATGTTTTCTATGTGTCATTAATATATATTCAAACTATTTTCTATATTTATCACGTTGATTTTCTCAATTTTTTTCCTCTTATTTTGTGCAGGAACTTTATAGTTTAGGTAGCCGGAATATAGTTGTCGGAGGGTTGCCGCCAATGGGATGTTTACCGGTCCAAATGACCACGAAAATGAGAAATGTTATGAGATTTTGTGTGGAACAAGAGAACACGGACTCAGTTTTGTACAATCAAAAACTTGTGAAGAAACTGCCTGAGATTGAAGCGTCTCTACCAGGAAGCAAGTTCCTTTACGCCAACGTATATGACCCTGTGATGGATATGATCCAAAACCCTAGCAAATATGGTATGTATCACTTCTTCCTTGTCTCGCAAGTCATTAAAATATTCTCTTATTAAGTTAAATGCAATTCATTTCATGGTTGTAAAAATGAAAACAGGGTTCAAGGTGACGAAAAAAGGATGTTGTGGGACAGGGTACTTAGAAACGGGCTTCATGTGTAATGTCATTTCAAAGACATGTCCGAACCATTCGGATCACTTGTTTTGGGACTCAATTCATCCCTCGGAAGCTGCTTACAAATACCTAGGAAACTTTGTTGATGCTCAGATTCGAGGGTGGCTTAAGACGTAAGTCACTACAATTTTCAAAATGTATTTTAGTCTTGGATATGACCAAGGCACACATATGCCCCTATGGAGATATATGTATCGAATGGAATGGGTGCTGTATTTCGAACTATGATTGGAGTTTCTTATATATAATTGATACCCTCGTAAATAAATACCATATCGTAAAAAATATTCTCACGTTGCTTTTTTGCATAGGTTACAAAGATTTTAATACGTAATCATGAAGTGAGTAGGTTGACTTTCTAAATCACCGGATTACTTGGATCGTATTGGCTCGACTACGGGGTCATATCACATTTATACTATTATTTACAAAATAATTTTTTTGAACTTTCACGTTAAAAGTTAGAGCGATAAAAGTCAATGATATCTTTAATGAATTTTTACATATAATTTATTTTATAGTGAAAAACGAATTTTATATTAACTATTTTAGATTTATATGTTATGTTAGATCATTTATAAAAAATAGATTTTTAAAATCAGATAATTCTTATATGTATTGTGTTGTTATCTATAAATAATATTTTCTATTATAAAAGTTAAAATTAAAATCATTTATAATTAAATATTAATCAAACAAAAACATTTGTATAAAGATATTTTCTAATGTGTGAGTTTTTAAAAATTTAAACACAATAATAAGCATATATATATAGAGATAATTGATGAAAAACATTGTCATATGATGTTTGATTTAAAATTTTCAGAGATACAAATAATAACTTATCAAGCTGATTTTTGACTTAATAAAACATAAAAGTAATAAATATTCGTAAAAAAATTATGCCCACATATGCGGTCAAAACATGTAGTTTTTATAAAATAATATGAGGTTTTATATGGGAAATCGACAAATCACTTGTTAACTGAATTAAGCTAAAAATTCATGACACTCAACATGCTATCCAAGTCCAACCTCCCGTATAGATATGTTACCAAATAGAAAAAGAAATTGAAGAGCTATTTTCTAATTACATGAAGAGTTCTCAATTAATTATGAGTGAACAGTTTTGTAAAGGATTATCTGGTGCACAAAAAAAGAAGTAAAGGATTAATCTATGATGAATAGTTCATCTAAGAACAGATTAACCCATGACCACTAATTTTATCTACACTACATATATGATAAACATCTTTACTACTCCCACTGTTCATCTTTCAAAAAATGGAACAGTGTTTGATATTAGTGTTGGTATATCTGTAGGATAACATTTTAACAATTTGAAACGGGGGAGAGAATTATTCAAAGCTATTGTGTGTGTTGCTAGGCAAAACATGAGCTATATAAGCCTTTAGGTAATGCCCGGGATTAAGAAGACATTAATGTAACTATTACTACACTCTCTGTTTTATTTTAATAATTTAGATTTGGACACATAGATTAAAAAACATTTAATTTAGTATATTTACTAAATAAAAATATCATCGTTGTCAAAAAAAAAAAAAAAAAAAAAAAAAAAAAATATCATTACCAATACATATAATCATATTTCAACCAATAACAAAATAAATTAGAATATAAAATTAATAAATTTTACATTGAAATTTTTTAAAAAAAATTATTTTAAAACGAAAATTTAACTCTAAAAACGAAAATTTAACTGTACAGACGAAAGATTGTGGGCTATGCGTAATCAAACATAAGTTTGTGGGGCTCTGCGTAATCAAACATCAGATAGTAGTAGTACTATAGTACTAGTAGTTTATGTAACTGCGTCATGTGATGCCTCTGGAACTCTGTTAGAGATATAAATAGATTCTCCTACGGTTGTCATTAATTTAATTGATCAATTAATTCCCTTAACTAATAGACTGAACCACATTAAAAATTTGTTGATTAATTAAAAAATTTGAATCAGTACCTGGGAAAGCTCGTTGCTTAATTTATATATTAGTCAACGCCTTCATTTACTGTTAATCTAACAAAATAGTAGTATACGTGATTTAATAAGCTCATAACTTATGTGCTCGAGTCTCAGATAAATTAATACTTCAATTTACCAAGACTTTATCTCTGGTTCTTTGTTCCCTGTAAATTTTGTCGTGGTTGATGTGGATTTATATTAATTTAAATGATGTAGATCTATTATTTGTTCTCTTCTCGATCTATGTTTTGAAACTAGTTAAGCATGGTATAAAAAAAAGGAATCCACGAAGCAAACCTTACATCTAACGCGAAAGCAAATGTCACCTCCTACCAAAAATGTAATCTAATAGACAACTTTATAATTTTATTTTTAATACAAAAATTCATATTTGATTGTATCATTTTGAACCGTTCTGTGAAAATTCACATATAAACGATTTTTTTTACCATGTTAAAAATCTCTTATAAAATTCATATCAACTAATTTGCATAGTTGTTGACAAATCGATTCTACTGTAATTCAAAATTCAAAATTTTTAGTTTTAAAAAAATTAATAAACATTAAATTAGACAACTTGACCAAGGTTTAATAAATAACTATTAAATCTATTTGAAATTTTAAGTCACATGTATAAATATGTTTAAAATTTAATAAAGTCATACATAATGTAGTTACCGTGTGCATGAGGGTTGAATTTTTCTCGTGGATGAATATTGTTTATGAAAAGACTATTATAATAACATCAGTAATTGAGCTCCGTATGCCACCCTTGGATTCCATACAACCTAACAGTAAGAAATGTGAAGTTATACATCAAAATGCATATCTATTTCATTGTAAGTTTTTACAGATGAACTTAGAGTACAAAGTCTTGTACGTGTCTTGCTTGCATCACACTCATTTATGGTAACGTTTCAAAGAATTTGCAAATTGATGTATAGATTATATATCTAACGGCGCAAAATCAGGCTATGAGTAATTTGTAGAAAACAAAACCGTGAGATATTGACAGAAACAAAATGACTGAGCAAAACGAAATAAGTAAGATATTATTTAATCGTCTGATAAGTTATAAATTACGGGCCATCAAAGCAAAAGTGAATGTACGTAATGCAACTTTTAATCTACATGAAATAAAAGCAAAACAAAAACTCACGCCGTATTCTCAACATGGATCAACATTCGAACTTTTACCTTAAAAGGACCGGGGTAAGTAAGAACATAATTCTGATTAATCGAAGTAATGAACATTGTTGTCACTGGACAGAGAATTACTGCATCCAGCGGCCGAAGACGGAGGGGAATTATACATAGAATTGGCAGCAGATGAATTAGAAGACGAAGAAGACGATACCATCATCGACGGAGAGGGCAAAGAAACCGGTGGAGCCGCCTGAGACGACAACAACCTTGGTGGTCGTGGCGGATGAGGCGGTGGCAGTGGTGGTGGGAGCAGAATGGCCGCAGCTAGAGCAGCATGATCGGACACTGATGTGGTTGTAGTATCGTTGAAGTTGTTGTTGTTGTTTTGAAGGGAAGTGATTGTGGCGGCCTCTCGGTATTTGTGGCGAAGGATGTCTGTACGGACAGCCGTGAGTTCGGACTGGAGAGATTGGATGTGGTGTTGAAGAGCGGAGATTGCTCCCATGCAACCGTAGATTGGATCTCTCAGTCTTAAGTTTGCTTCGTAGACTAAACTGTTTGCGGCGTCCCCTCTCTGACTTTCACCCACTTCCTGCAACATTTTAGTCAATATATTTTATAGCCACATTCACAATATAACCAGTAAATTTTATTTTTACGCAAAACGGCAATTTTTTGTGTGTTAGATGTTTATTTCATTAGTTAGTATATACATAACACAATAGTTAGCTTCCTACACTACAAATGTTTGACTTGCTATATTTACAAATTGCAACGGTTGCAACCACCTATTGATATTAGAAAACCAAATGCTCACTAGATTCGGTAGAGAGGAACTTTACTAATAATAAATTTCGTTTAACTATTCAAAATGCCAAGTTGATTCAAAAAATTAGAGTTTGTTAGTGAAGTTGCGATAATATTCTAAGGAAAAATACAAAATATGTAATTGATACTGGTTTATACTTTATACTAATGTTGTTGCTACCATAATCCAGTTTTAACATGTAGTGATATGCATGCATGAGTTGTAGGAAAAAGAGATGCTAACAAATACCTAATTCTCATTTTATCTAAATATGTTAATATAATGATAGAGTTTCTACTTCAGTTAATTAGATAAACCACCTGGGGATTAAGAAAATTATCTGAATGGTAAATATTATTTCGATGCAATAGATTTGAAAAGTCAAACAATAAAATGGTAGATCCCTTCAACTATATCCCCAGTAATCATCTATAATACGTTTTTGTTTAACTGATATGAATCCAAAGAATAATCGTAGTAAGAAAATATTAAGAAGATATTAAATCATTAGTGTAGACGTATACGGTAGGTAAAGTACCAGAAGCATCTTGGAGACGTTACTGGCACCGAAGACTTTATGAACGGCGGCGAACTTGTGGGGTTCGTGAGGCGAGAAGTAGGGCGAGAAAGGGCACTCCTCCGCGCAACGACGACGGAGTAGCTTACAAGCGGCGCACGGAGTCACGGTGTTCAACGTTGTCCCCGGAGGCACCGCCACGTGTCTCCTGATTCCCATCACGGCATGATCCATCGTCTTTTCGAAGGTTGGATCTTTCTTTACCTTCTTCACGATCTTGTAGTAATCTCCAAATCCTTCCCTGCTGTTTACAATCAATTCAAGATCATCAATAGATTAATAACTTTACCAAGATATATAAAAATTAAAAAGCGATATGATACATGGTGATTAAATTTACCTGTCTCTGGACATGCAACCATGCTAATTATGAGTGTGTTCTTGAGAGCGTCAATGGAGGAGGAGGAGGAGAAACGAAGAAGAAGAGGAGAAATGGAGGAAATAGACCTTCTTAATAAAAGAAGTCATTAGGGTGAATTTAATGGTCATTCTTTAACTAATTCAAATTTATTGTAATAAAAAAAAACACTATAGAATTATAGACTTATATCATCTCGGTGATTAAAAAACTCTTATTAGTGTCTTACTCTTGTACGATAAGATATTGATTATCAAATTCTGAGTATGCTCGAGATTTGCAAGAGGTTATTATTATTTACCTAAAATATGTATAAGGAATGAACACATACTTCCGAAGACCATAAATCATTACAGTAAATTAATTTTTGGGTTTAGAATTTACTAAATATGTTCACTAAGTTTTTTTTCAAATCTGACCATAAGATATTAAACACATTTCAATTCCAATAAGATCGACCCAACCATCAATACAATTCATAAATATTAAAGTTTGTGGTTTGTTAATAATAACTTGAAAGAAAGTTGGTTTGCATCGATCGTTGTACACGGGGTGCAACTCAATATTGAGCCGTACTGATTCGATTAGATTCAAACCAACCGAACATAACGGGTATTTCCACCCGTACTCTATTTTCACCTAAAATAAAATTAAAAAAATGGGTATATTCTTTAAATAGAATAGTTATTTTATTTTTATTCATCACTCTATTTTTCATTATAAAATAGAATATCATTAAAGTATAAATAAATTCTATTATAAAATTATTCTATTTTGAAAAAAGTAAACTATTGGAGATGGTCTAAGTCAGCTAACGCTTATACGTGCTCATCTGGAGCGTGGGTTACACTCTAGAAACTAGATCCGGCAAAACCAGCCATCATTTTGGACTTCTTCATTGGATAGAACCATTTAAGCCAATGATTAACTTTTAACCCACTCGTTAGGGTACGGATCGGGTTTTTTGGATATCAAATTTTTGGATTTAAATTAAACTTTGTTTGTATATTATAAATAGATCTGTAGGAATCTAAAAATATATAAATAACTTATGTGTTTAGAAATATCATTAAATAATCTATAAAAAAAAGTAAAAATTAACACTATCATGCGGATCAAACTCTAGTTTTGTGTGTTATAATAGGAGAAACCAAACTTTTTCATACATACTTTCTCTGGTCAAAGGTCTTCACGTGTTATTTGCTACTTTATGTGCAAAATGTCAAATTGTAGAAAGAAAATCTACTACATAAGGGTTACAAAAGAAGAAAGAGTTGCTGAATGTATATTGAGCATGTGGCTGCACGTGCATGATGTTTCCGCTTAATCAAGAACTCAAATTAAATGCATTAACCAGTTCATAATTTTACACGTTGACCGTAACTACAAAACTTTTGTTCGTGTGTTTCGTTTTTTCTAGTCTCCCCACGTCTTAACATGCATGGCTGCACACAAATCTAAGTCAATATCGAGAACATGTGGGCACGCACGCACACCAGATCTCATCAATTTCACACTCTTGAAAATTACAACAAAGTTTATTTCGTTTTACACACAACTCGTGTATTATTATTACTTTACAACTCTATGAAATTAGGAGACTTTGTCAAATCTATAAACTCGGAAACTCTCGGCCTCTTCATAGACGATCCAGCTCTGCATGTCGGTGATGGAGTCATCAGATCTATCACTTCAACTTCGGTGCTCGATGTGACAAAGTTGCTTCTTCTCCAACAGTCTTTCTCCATAGTACTACACTGTGATACTTTATCTTCAACAATCTTTTCTAACCAAACCCAGTGAAGCTTGCTAACCTGTCATTAAATACAATCTCCGGTTCTTTCTCCACAGCTTCAAAGGATCCTACAGTGCTATATGGCACTTCATCTTCATCACTATCATCTAATAAACCAAAACCAGTGAAGTTTGCTAATCTGTCATCAAGTACAGTTTCAGGTCCTTTCGCTTTCTTAAGATGTGGGTCATCCAAGTAGGTTGAAATTGGATTCCCAGGCTGGTTTTGGTTGCTACTATCACCAACATCCTCTTTTTCATTACTACCCGGACTCTCACCATCTTCTTCTTGAGAATTGTCGTCTTCTTTTGTGAAACACGGAAGATCATCCATAGGACAAACATGGACTTCCATATGTGGAGGCAAACTAGGAGAAATACCGCCAAGGTGTGTTGGGTTCCTTCTAGATGGAGGAAACCCATTGAGTTAGGTTGGTGATAACCAAACTTGGAAGTTGGGCCATTGGTATTAGTCCATGAGATTAGTATTGGGCTTTGGAGGTTCTTAGGGTTAGTGAGACACATATATATAGTCTCTTGGCCTAATTTTTTATGCAGAGACTTACAAGAATCAAAAAATGGACAAAAGAGAGAAAATAGGGAATGAGGCAGAATTTCGTCTGGGTTTGTCAAGGTAGATTTGGAGGGTCAAACGGATCCTGATCGGGCTGATATATTGTGGGAAGCTTCTTCAGTCAGTGAGTTAAAGGTTCACCGAAGGGATTTAGATTTCAACGGTTGGATCTTCTGTTGTCTGGGTTTTAGTGAAGCTGGTCGTCACAGTTCTTCAGCAGTGCTGTCTTGAGTGTTTGGTAAATCCGACGGTAAGATCTTCTCTGATTGAGCTGAAATTTGTCAGAGGTGTTGTTGACTGGTTTATCTTGGATTTGTACGGTGGGATTAGTCTCTGGTTGCCGGAATCCTTGTGAGCTGAGGTCGTTTGGTTTCTGCTGGTTTTGAAGCTTTGTGTTGCTCTCTTGTTGTTGTTGTTCTTGTGTTGGAGATAACTCTTTGTAGCTTGAGTCTCTGTTCTGTTCAGGTTGTTGAACAGTGAGGACGTGGTTGTACTCACATACATTTATATAGTGGATTGTTGAGTGGACTACGGTCCCGTGGTTTTTCCTTCTCACATCGAGGAGGTTTTCCACGTAAAAAGTGCTTGTCTCATTTAGTTATTGCTTATATTATATCATGCTATCGTCGAAGTATTTTTCTCTCAGATTCTCACAAAGTCAGGGGAAACACGATTGCTACATTCCGCTGCGCCTCGTGTCCGCTTTCCCCAACAAAGTGTGCATACTTTGATGAGAAATAGTTGACTGTCAGGTTTAAACTGGTCACAGAAGAAAGATATACAAGTTATGATCGGTAAGAAGAATGTGAAGTACATAAGAAACAGCAATGAAGCCTTTTTCATTACCTATTCCAAATAGGAAGAGAGAGTATAGTGTAAGCAAGCTTGGTGTTGCTAGCAAGTCCAGAGATGGATTTGAAAGAGGCAGCAGCTTCTCTCACTGCAAGTGATTCTCTCGGATACTGCCAAGCCCACTCAAACTGTAAAGAGGTTCCCAACACATTAAAGAAAACATTTTTAAGCTTTACCCATTTCAAAGAGGTAAAAGAAGGAGAGGCCACAACAACTTGAGCTTTAGCCAGGAGGATTATCTAAAGGGTGGAGCTTTGGAGGATAAGATGTTAAGGAAAAGAAAAGGGACCTGAAGGGCAGAGACTTTAGTGGGGAAACCATAGATACAGAGGACCATTTCCCAAGGACGTTTCTTCTTGGTTCTATATGCACCACTTGTGATCTCTCCGTTGTGCTGCCTTATCCTGCGCTTTGGGTTCACCGTGAACCTGCAACACCAGAAACAAATCTCAAGATTACCAAAAGGGAAATGAAACAATCCCATGCACTATATTTGCGAAGTGATTTTGCCGCATGTCTTTTTTACAATCAATTACAGTACACAAAACAAATATGACATGGCTACTGAAATTGATGACATGTCTTATATTTTAATATGACATGGACAATTGCATTTAATGTTAATCTATATTTTTGGTAAACTTTTTAAAATATGGTAATAACTCATATATTACATTTAATGTCAATTTATATTTTTAGAAATTTTTTTAGAATATGGAAATAACTCATAAATCATCATTAAAATAAATATATTCAACTATGGCATTATAAATTTCGAAATAGAATTTAATTATATATTTTTAAATTATACAATTTTATTACTAAAATTTTCAAAAATGTATACATTTTGTTTAGAAAATTATAAAAATTTAATCGTAAAATAATTATTTTCTTACATATCTACAAATTTTGTTAATATTGTTTAATTTTAATTTTTGGTAATTATGCAACTTTTACAAATTTATTTAATATATTTAATTAAAATAAATAGATAGAAAATCTATCTAAGATTATAATTTCAAATATATACATGCATATTCTTAAATATAATTTTTATGTTTAATTAAATCAAACTTATATTAAAATATTGATACGAAAAAGAAAATTAACAATATTAATAAAATTTTATTTTAAAATATAATTTATATTTATCTGTCAATAAATATTTTAAATTTTTTTACTGCACATGGTGCATGAAGACACCTAGTCTCAAAATCAAAATCAAGTTTCCACTTTTTGACGTCTCATAAAGTAGTACCCTTAAAATACTACTAGAATTTCTGTACTCTATATATTTCTAAACCTGTGAAATGTGTATAGTGGAGAAACATAAATTGTTCAAATTTGAAAGCTGTAAATATTATAATTTTTGTAAAATTAACAAATAAATAACAGAAATATTATTTAATTAAAAAAAAACAAGATTTTCAAACAATTAGAACTGTATAAATTTAAACACATAATTTTTGAAATGTCAGTATTACCAAAAAAAATATATATATATATATATATATAATTTAAAGTTATATGTCATTGAGAGTACCTACATAGGATTTAAGACCGCTAATCATACTATAACGCATCATATTTTAATTTCCTATTTTTAAAAAATCAATATTATCAAAAATTGTTTATTTTAAAATAAAATAGTAACAAATGTCAAATAAGGTAAACTTACAAAAATATAAATATTATATATGAATTAACATAATGTTTTATAGTTTTCTCTAAAATTTAAAAATAAAGAAAAAAAATAGTATTGAATTTAAAATAACAAGACTTTCAGACATTGATAATATTTACACATATTAGATTTAACATATACAAACAAAGAGGTCTGAATGTTTGTTATTTAAATGGTATAATTTTATCAGAACTTAAACATGAGAAATATTAAAGCATACATTGAGTACAATTTTATAGAAAAATGTATATACGCCATTTATATATTAATATTTGCAAAATATTTACAAAATAAAACTAATTGTTAATATAAATTTATGTGTAGTGGAAGTTAAAAAAAATTCTATATATGTATCCATTCATAAAGTAATGCATTTTTAATAGTATAGATAAGCAAATACATCAAATTTTATTTTATATTGAATATTTTAAAATTCAGAAAATATAAGATTTAGCATCATTAAAAGATTTTAACCAAGTCGAACTATTTAAACCCAAAATAAAAAAGAAAGTGATGGGTTAAGAGCATCTCCGATGTATTACTCCATTTTCTATTCCAAAATGGAGTAACTCCAAAATAGAGTTAAGTTTTACTCCAATGTATTACTCCATTTTCCACTCCAAAATAGAATATTCCTAATATTTTATATTTTATATTTATTTAAAAATTAGTAATATCACCTTTCATTTATACTATTTGCAAAACAATCTATTTTCAGATTGTAATAATTATACTAAATACAATATTAATCACAATTAATTTTTTATTATAAAAATACTCGACAAGGTTTATAAAGAAAACATTTATTACATTAAAAATTACATTACATAGCTTAAACACAATAATACATCAACTTAAATTATTCATTAGAATTAGTATAATTTTCCCACAAATGATCAATTAATGCATTTCGAAGTAAAAAATGAGCTTCTTTATCTTTGATTTTTCTGAAACGGGAAAGAAACTCTTGGAATCTCGCATTATTATTTCCTACAATTTCAACTTCTGGAAACGGAACTTCTCTTTCAACTTCAATTGGCGCCTCGAGATCACGTTCATCATCGATTATCATGTTATGTAAGATGATACATGTAGTCATAATATCATGGAGTACATTTTTTTTCCAGAAACGAACAGGTCCTTTCACAATAGCGAACCGAGACTGGAGAACTCCAAATGCGCTTTCTACATCTTTCCTACATGCTTCTTGTTGCATAGCAAAATATTTTTTTCTTTCGACCTACTGGCTCTTGAATAGTTTGCACTATAGTGGACCAGTTTAATAACTTTAATGGATCCGGAGGTGATTTATCAGATTATTAAGCAATTATCTTTGTTGTAAGATTTATTTTATGTTATTTCTTTTGTATGGTGCTTATCTTTTATTTTTTATATGTATGATCTGTTATGTTTTATATTATATATATTTTGTTGCATAAAATAGTTCATTAGATGGCTATATATATAATTAAGAAATGTTGACAGTAAATTTTATAATATATATAGTAAAATAATATTAATATACTTATTTATAACAATTTTACTGAAAATGAAAATATTTAAATGTGGAAGACCATTTTATAAATAAAAAAGTTAAACTCTATTTTGGAGTAATGAGTTGGTTTACTCCATATTTGGAGTAATCATGTCTATTACTCCATTTTGGAGTGGGTTTTGGAGTGGGGTTGGAGATGATTTTACTGCAAAATGGAGTTTGAAGTGGGTTTTGGAGTAGAGTTGGAGATGCTCTAAGCAAACTATTTTGGGAAAATTTTATTTGGAAGTCACAAAATATTTGGGAAAAGAAAAAAATGGAAAGGGGCCGAGCCGAACACACGGGTTAGGGGGCCCGTATGAATCCCAATCACTAGTAGATATATTAGAAAAAAGGAAATAGGAAAGACCTACCTATGGCCCAAAACGAGAAGAATAAGACGACTATAAGACCATCGGTATCGGGGGCCCTTAGGCCCGTCCCATAGTTTTAAATGGGTCGATAATAAATGAAAAAGAAATTAAAAGAGAGTGGGACGGGCCTTTAGTAAAGGCTGTTCGGGCTCGTCCTGTAGGCGACGTGGCAGCACGGGAGTGGGCGATGGAATCGGTGTTGTTCGGCTGTTGTTCTCCTCGAGAATTCCGAAATCGAAGTCAAAAAAAAAAAAATCAAAAGCTTGATGGCGATGGCGAAGGCGATGGCGAAGCCTTGATCTCCAAATCCATCTCTTCAAATCGAAAGCCAACCCTGCGTCTTCTCTCTTTCACTGGAGTGGGAGATCTCTTTATCTCCCTTGGCGAGGTCGCAGCTTCCGGCGTCGTTTGATCCCCCGATACTCCTCCAAAGCTCAATCCACATCGGTTCGCTTCCGTTCCAATAAGACGAGAACCAATCCTCTCCAAAACCTTTGAGAATCGTCCCAACAACAAAAAAAAAAACAAGGTTTGCTTTTCAAGTCCGATCTGATTTCAAAATTTTTTTTAGGGTTTTGTCGAAATTCGACGAATAAAATGGTATTTATCCGATGTTGTTTGATAGATTCGATGGCAAAAAAATATAGATTCATTGGTTTGAGAACAATTGTATAGATTCTAGGGTTCGGTAATTTATGATAGTTCGTATAGATTTCAAAAACTTTCTATGGTTCGATTGTATGATTGTTTCGTTGTAGCTTGTGTGATTGTTTCGTTTTGATTGTATGATTGTTTAGTTGGTAAAAAAAACATCCTTGTTCGGTTCAAATTTCTATGTGTATACTAAATCGTCTTCAAACACGAAGGAGACATGGTGTTTCATGTCACTCCTTTTGGTCCTAGATGTTGTGAGATTCAGTATACACATCCTCACATCATTAAGGAAGAAGCTGACGCGGATGATGCTCCTTCTTTCTCATTCGACTACTGTTTTTTGGCTGAGGTCACTGCTTCAAATCTAAAAGAAGACAAACTTGTGAGTCAATTTTCATACGTATAGACCATATTTAGTTAGTCAAATATATGGTTTGATCTGTTCTGTGTTTGCAGTATCTTCCTGTGGAAGCTACGACTTCTACTGCTTTGAACAAACAATGCCAAGAGATAATACTTGTGAACAAATAGGGAAATTCATGGACTGTGAGTTTACGATTTAGCGAATCAGACGGCATGTATTACATCAGAAGAGGCTGGAGAAAGTTCTGTCTTGATAACAGATGCGCCATAGGAGACTTATTTGTGTTCAATGTGGTTGGAGATGGGAAAACTACTCCATTAATGTGTGTATGTCCGGAAAGGAAAGAGTGTTCTGAACTACTGATCAAACACTTGAGCAGAAAGAATGGTGAGTCTTCTCCATTGACTTCCTTGACACGTCTTTAACTTGCTTGTTATTTCTTTTACTACATTGCTTCTGCTTTAACTTGTTTTGTCTTGTTCTGCATGTCGCATTGCTTCTAGCTCACGGGTGATTTATGAGTGATTGTGACCGGAAATAGATATTTTTTTTGCTGTGTTTCCTCTCTATCAAACTTGTTTCCTTTTGTTTCATTAGCTAGTTATCTCTTTCGGTTTGTTTCGTCTCTATCAAAACTTGTTTCCTTTTCTTTCCTTTTGGTACTACTGTAAATTCTTGTTGTAATCTTGTTGCTACAACTCGAAGTTGCCACAAGTGTAATCATGTGAACCAAGTGTAATCTCGAACAAGTTGTAAGCTCGGTCTCATTACTGCTTTCTCTATTAGGTAACTGTATTATTCCTTTATATGCTTCTCTTATGTTGTTCTCGGATAAGGCTAGTGTGTTAAACTTGAATTTGGCTTGAATTTGGCTTGTAAACATTTTTAAACTTGTATCAAACGTAGACATTTTTAAACTTCTATCACACTTATAAAACTTATAGAAACCATATTAAATGAAACTTATAGTTTTAAGAAGATAAACTTATACATAAGATAAGAAAAACTAACAGAAATTCTTTAGCTTATAGCTTATAACATATTCTCTGTTTTAATTCTCTTTTATAAATTTTCAATTTTTGAATAAAATGTTTATAAGTTAAAAACTATGCTTTTATATATGTTATTGCTTATTAATGAAAATAATCAATTTAATTAAGTAAGAGACAAGGTTAGTCCCACCAATAATCAACTATTTATATAAAAACCCTTAGCTTAGTTCCTAAACACAAAAATAATAATAAAAAATGCTAAGGGCCTTTAATCAAATCCCTCCCATAATCCCTAAGTACCTTCCTCCTCCTCCTTGTCTTTTTTTTTGAACTACAAAGGTTAGAAAAAAGAATCCTCCTTGTCTTAATCCCTAAAATCTGAAAAAGATATCGCAAAGCGGCAGCCTTAGGGTTATAACAACATCTCGATGGACACGTACTCTTCTTGCAAGGGATCCGCCCTCAAGGTAATCTTCTAATCATTGTGAATTCTTCTTACTCGGATCTCTTTTCGAAAATTAATAAAAATATCTGATTACATATGTTGTATGTTTTAGGAACCGTTCAATAGCGAAGCTGCTGCTAAGGGAAAAAAAAAGACTTCTACGAGAATTACGTCAGTTCCTGGTAATTGATGCTTTATTTATTTTATAATTAAGAAGATATTTGAATGTGTTAATAATTTTTTTTTATCTCCTGCGAATTAGGGTTAGGATATCTGTTGAAGGATTCAACCCTCTCCGACCTGAGGATGAAATCAAGAGTGAATTGATTAATCACTTCGAATCATGTGGCGATATCATTAGGGTTGATGTTCCCACAGACCCTTTTTACGACAGGTTTGTTTGTGTCTTAATATAATATATTTATTTTGTTTTGTGAGCTAAAATAAAATAATTCTTCTTTTTTTTTTTTTTTTTTTTGATTAACCTGGAGGGACTTCCACCCCCAGGGGCCAACCCCTCGGCACGAGGCGGACCATTTGGTACTATGGGGAATTAGATACCCCAATTGCCTGGCCAGCGGTTCGAACCCGGGTACGTATTGAGGCCGAAGTTCTCTCAACACCACCAGGCCAACCCCGCTGGTTATAATTCTTCTTTGTTACAGTCGTGCTTTTGTTATTTTACATGGCAATGGCTTAAAAGTGAGAGAAAAAGCGTTGCAACTTAATGGAAGTGACATTGGAGATTGGAATGCCCTTGTTAAGTTAGCACCCGAGGAAGAAGAGGAGGAATACAAGGCGGCAGTAGCTTATAAAAAGTCTCTGTGTGCTGACCTAGCCAATGACAAAAGATTGTAAGTTTATGATACCCTTTTTGTTTTCATATTTTTTTGCATCTGTTAAAAATGTTTTGTGTTGTTGATAACTAACATGCAACAAATTACTGCAGTTTGTTTGGCATTGCCGTTTTGGGGTATGACACTTCCCTTCCTCAAGATGAAGTCGAGAGCATTTTGAGGGAACATTTCTCTTCTTGTGGAGAGATAACACATGTTTACGTTGATACTCTAGACAAGTGTACTAATATCTATTTTTCCAAAGAAGAAGGTGAAGCTAGTGCCCTGGATCTTAATGGAAGTAAAGTGGGCGGATTCAAAATAACTACTATGCGCGTAGCCACAGTCAGAAGTAACCGTCGCTCTGGCCCCGGTACTGTTGGCTCTTGTATCCCAGGTAATACATCAAATGTTTTTCTTGATTCTTTATTTCCTAACGTTTCTTAAATCATCTCATGAATTCAACTTTATTGTTTATGCAGCTCATTTTCTTGAGTTTTCCCGCGAGAACACTAAGAAGCTCGAAGATTACATGACTGAGTGGAGGGCCAAGGCGAGGAGGGAGAAGGACAGCGCTCTTAGAAAGCATAATACCTTCAAGGCTAGTAAGAGGGCCAGGGGCTAGGGCTCTTAGGGCTCGTAATAAGAAGATCACCACGGCCATGATCAGGAGGGAAGAGGGCAGTCGTAATTAATTTCTCTCAGCTCTTTGGTGTTTATCAATCCTGTGATAATACTATGCAACCTTCTTTATCAGCAATCCTGTGTTCGTTTTGTGTGTGTTGTGGATGATAAACTTAAAAAAAAAAACTTATTTTATTTTAAGTTTTATTAGCCGATTTGCTTTGGTAGACAGAAAGCATAATCTCCTCATTTGCCTACAATACTATCCTTCGCAAATAGACACCACATTAATTGCGTGTTTGTTTGTGTAATTCGTTAATTTAGAAAAAAACGCCCCAAGAACAGATATAATTTTCAGAATTTAGGCTCCATACCCACGAAAAAAAAACACTTTAATTAAGAAACTACGTTAACACTGTTGAAGATACTATTCAACTTTCAATGGAGGAGTGAGATGCTCAATGGAGCCAAAGCAAGGAAACGTCTCAGCCCTGGGAGATGGAGTTTCCGCGGCAGCGACTGCAGCATTGACTCCTGTAATGAGAAACCCGGCGCCTTGGTGGATGACAGGATGTCCACGGAAAGAACCGGATTTTACCATTTGGGCTGATCAACAGCCTCTTGGGCTGGATTCTTTTGGGTGTGTTTTGTTTGATCTGGACTTTCTACTTTACCTACACTTCATTTCCCGACGAGGATGAAGAATCTGGTCTTTCTCTCTGAACATGTACTATTAGGTCACTTTTAGCCTTCATCAGTGTGCATCTCTCTCCCTTTCCTTTTCCATGTCAGGACATGAATCAACAATGTTCTTCCGCTTTCTTGTAATTTAAATTAAACTCCAAAAATTCAGGTTTCATGATCAAAAGGATGACTAGGAGGAATAAAAGTTTATGTTACCACTGGCTTGAATTAGAATCACTGAATTGTACACCAGAAAATTATTTAGATTTTAGAGTCTCCTAATGAACTAATTGCATGATTATAGCGATATAGATTTGATAATTTTTGGTAATACATGAGGAATGAAGAAGGATGAAATAGAAAAACATCATTTTATTTGATCATTAGATAATTTATTTGGTAATAATACTAACCATAAGCATAAAGCATGTTCACTGCATAGACTAGAGTGAATTACATAGACCAAAATTATTTGCTGCCCTGTCCACTACCGTGCAGGTTTGTTGTAACAATTGTGAGAAGGAACAGATGCGGAAACAGATGAATAAAAGCGATGTAACAACGACACAGAGATTTAACGTGGTTCACCAACTTGGCTACGTCCACGGGCAAAGAGAGATCTTATTATTGGAGGAGATATTGAGTTTACAGAGTGCAAGTTTAGAGTTACTTCGAATACAAGATATATATATAGTAACATCTCGCATCTAAAACCCTAGACTAAACGGACTCATGGGCTTAAGCCCACGATCAGATGTAACATCCATAATAACTTGATGCAACGCTCTTGATGCAACCGAGTCGGTATGATGTACATGATGTAACATCCATCGCCTAGATGTAACATCCAGATTCAAGGCATATCAACAATTCTCCACCTTGACTTGAATCCTCTCAATAACAGATGTACCAGATGTACCTTCAAGTGTCAAATGTACCAGATGCGCTTCTCTGCGCTAGATGTACCATCGCTCTCTTTGCCTCAGATGTCCCTTCGGACCAGATGTGCTGCTTAGACGAACCAGACGCCATTTAACGGCCAGATGCTCAACTAGAGCCAGACGTTCGTTATCAGCCAGATGTCCCAATAGACTAGACATCCTTACGGACCAGATGTCCTTACAGACCAGATGCCCCGACGGGTCAGATGCCCCAACGGGCCAGATGCCCCAACAGGCCAGATGCCCCAACGGGCCAGATGTCCTTGCGGACCAGATGTCCTTGCGGACCAGATGCCTCTTCGGGCCATATGCCCCTTAGGGCCATACTAACAGTTTGAGATGTTTAGCAAGTCTAAGCAATGCTTAAACTTGCTGTGAGGAACCGGCTTTGTGAACATGTCAGCAGGATTATCTGCAGTTCCTACTTTCTTCACTTCAATCCGCTTCTCATCTCTCAAGAAGTGATACCTCACATCAATATGCTTCGTTCTCTCATGATGAACCTGATCCTTGGCTAAGCATATAGCGCTCAAACTGTCACAATACACAGTAGCCTGATCTTGATGCAAACCGAGATCATTAACCAATCCTCAAAGCCATATTCCTTCCTTCGCAGCTTCTGTTAGCGCCATATACTCTGCCTCAGTAGTAGACAATGTCACTGTAGACTGTAAAGTCGCCTTCCAGCTAACCACAGAGCCGCCCAGGGTGAACACATAACCGGTCATAGATCTTCTGCTGTCCACATCTCCAGCATAATCAGAATCAGAAAAGCCTGTTACCAATCGCGGATTGTCGCATCCATAGATGAGACCAACATCAGATGTACCCTTCAGATACCGGAAAATCTGCTTCACAGCTGCCCAATGATCCTTCCCAGGTTGTCCCATAAACCTGCTAACCACACTGACTGCATGTGCCAGATCTGGTCTTGTGCAGACCATTGCATACATCAAGCTTCCTACAGCGCTAGCATAAGGAACTCGAGACATATACTCTGTCTCTTCTTCAGACTAAACCTCATACATGGTAAGATGAAGATTTGATGCACACGGAGTACTAATAGGTTTACATGAAGACATTTCGAACCTTGTCAATACCTTATTAATGTAGGTCTTCTGTGACAAGAACAACTTCTTCTTCTCCCTATCTCTAAAGATCTCCATCCCTAGAATCTTCTTTGCTGCACCCAAATCCTTCATCTCAAATTCAGAACTCAGAAGCTCCTTCAGCTTCTTGATGTCACACATCTTCTCTGCAGCTATCAGCATGTCATCCACATAGAGCACCAAATAGATGAATGTGTCATCTTTCAATTTTCTCATGTAGACACAACAATCATAAGGACTTTTGATGTAGCCCAACTTGATCATATAGCTGTCGAATCTCTTGTACCATTGTCTGGGAGACTGCTTAAGTCCATAAAGGGACTTCCGAAGCTTACACACATAGTCTTCTTTTCCAGGAACTCGGAAACCATCCGGCTGAGTCATGTATATCTCCTCCTCAAGCTCTCCATGAAGAAACGCAGTCTTCACATCGAGTTGCTCAAGCTCCAAGTCCTGATGTGCTACCAGCGCTAGCAACACTCTGATGGAAGTATGTCTGACCACTGGTGAAAATATCTCATTGTAGTCTACTCCCTCTCTCTGACTAAAACCTCTTGCAACAACCCGAGATTTATACTTAACTCCTTCTGTCGGCGATGCTCCATCCTTAATCTTGTAGATCCACTTGCATGTAACAACTCTTCTCCCTGGTGGTAATGTGACCAAATCCCATGTATGATTCGTCTCATGAGACTCCATTTCGTCTCCCATTGCTGCATGCCATTTCTCATACTCGGGACAAGAAACAGCTTCCATGTAAGTGGATGGTTCATACGTATCCACTTCCTCTGCAACCTGAAGTGCATAACCCACCATATCATCAAAACGATATCTTTCTGGTGGCCTGACATCAACCCTTCTTGGTCGATCCTTCGCGATGCTACGCTTCGTAGCATCAGGCGGTTGAGTCTCCGTAGACTCCAACTGAACTTCTTCTACACGCTCCTCTTGATTTTCTGTGTGTTCATGCACATTGATCACGTCATGATCATCTCGCAGCTCCACCTGTTTATCAGTGCTACCTTTCTCTGCTTCAGAACTGGACCATGAGCTTCTAACCATAGATGCTTCATCGAAAACAACATTCCTGCTTAGAATCACTCGGTTTTCTGATGGAGACCAGACCCTGTATCCCTTGACTCCATCGCCGTAGCCCATAAAAACTCCCTTCCTTGCTCTCGGCTCTAGTTTACCTTCACTTACATGATAGTAAACAGTGAAACCGAACACTCTTAGAAGTGAATAATCAGCAGATCTACCTGACCACACTTCATAAGGTATCCTGCACTCGATGCCTGTGTGGGGACCGAGATTTATCAAGTAACAAGCCGTGTTGACTGCTTCAGCCCAAAACCGCTTCTCCAGACCAGCATTCGAGAGCATGCACCTTGCTCTCTCTAGCAATGTCTGGTTCATTCGTTCTGCTACACCCTTTTGTTGTGGTGTTTCTCTGACTGTAAGATGCCTTGCAATCCCCGCATCCTTACAAAACTGATTGAACTCTGCTGAGCAGAATTCCAGACCATTATCAGTACGAAGTCGCTTCACCTTCTTCTATGTTTGATTCTCCACCAATATTTTCCACTCCTTGAAGCTACTGAACGCTTCACTTTTGTGCTTCATAAAAATTATCCAAGTCTTCCTCGAATAATCATCAATCATAGACACAAAATATCTGTGACCTTTCAGTGACTCTACTCTGGATGGACCCCAACAGTCTGAATGGATGTAATCGAGTGTGCCTTTTGTTCTATGAATTGCCTTGCGAAAGCTCTTTCGATGCAGCTTCCCAAATACGCAGTGCTCACAGAACTCTAGACTCTTGGTCTTGTGACCACAGAGAAGACCTTGCTTCGACAGAAGTTGCATCCCACGTTCACCCATATGTCCAAGCCTCATATGCCACAACTTAGTCATATCTTCCTCTGAGATCTCTGGTGATGCAACATATGCTGAACCTGTAACGGTAGTACCCTTCAGCAAATATAGAGTACCTTTCATGAAACCCTTCAGAACCACATCAGAACCCTTGCAGACATTCAGAACTCCATCACCACCCGAATATTTGAACCCTCTACTGTCCAGAAGACTCATGGATATCAAATTCTTCGTCATTGATGGAACATGCCTAACCTCGTTCAATGTGCAGAATCTACCATCATGTGTCCTGAGCTTGATTGAGCCGATCCCAGCAATCTTGCAGACAAAATCATTTGCCATCTTAATCTTGCCGTCAAGTACCTCTGTGTACTTCGAAAACCACTCTCTCCTTGGTGTCATATGGTAGGATGCTCCTGTATCCAGAACCCACACATCAGAAGAGTGTGTGTGTCCGTGCACAACAAGAGCGATGTCACTATCAGACTTGGCTTCATCCTCAGCTACTGCAGCAGATCCAGACTGTTGTTCCTTCTTCTTCTTGGGACAGTCTGACTTCCAATGTCCCTTCTCTTTGCAATAGTTGCAAGTATCAGTTGGCTTAGGACCTCTTGGAAACGATTTTCTGTCTTTCGACTTCCTTTTGTTCCCATGTCCCTTCACACCACCGACAAACAATCCCGAAGCTTGATTGTCTGTCCCTGAGCTGGATGCCCTATGGCGTAATTCCCGACTGTGAAGCGCCGACCTAACTTCTTCCAGTCTCACTGTATCTTTGCCAACAATGAACGATTGCACGAAGTTCTCGAAAGAGTTCGGCAAAGATACCAACAGGATTAGAGCAGCGTCTTCATCCTCCACCTTAACATCGATGTTACGCAGCTCCAGTAATATCGAATTTAACTTGTCAAGATGGTCGCGAAGCTCAATACCTTCTTGCATACGCAAGGCAAAGAGGCGATGCTTCAGAAGTAGCTTGTTCGTTAGAGATTTTGTCATGTACAAGCTCTCCAACTTCTGCCACAAACTAGCAGCAGTTTTCTCATCCGACACTTCGATGATGATCTCGTCTGCTAGACACAACAAAATTGTTGAGAACGCCTTCTCTTCTAGAGTCTCCAAATCAGCTGCTTCAGATTTCTTCTCTGACAATGGTCCCCAAATGCCTTGTTGCTTCAACAACGCCTGCATCTTAATCTGCCAAAGACTGAAGCTATTTCTCCCATCAAACTTGTCGATCTTCGCTCTTATTCCAGACATCTTCTCACTAGATCACAACCCGAAGCTCTGATACCAGTTTGTTGTAACAATTGTGAGAAGGAACAGATGCGGAAACAGATGAATAAAAGCGATGTAACAACGACACAGAGATTTAACGTGGTTCACCAACTTGGCTACGTCCACGGGCAAAGAGAGATCTTATTATTGGAGGCGATATTGAGTTTACAGAGTGCAAGTTTAGAGTTACTTCGAATACAAGATATATATAGTAACATCTCGCATCTAAAACCCTAGACTAAACGGACTCATGGGCTTAAGCCCACGATCAGATGTAACATCCATAATAACTTGATGCAACGCTCTTGATGCAACCGAGTCGGTATGATGTACATGATGTAACATCCATCGCCTAGATGTAACATCCAGATTCAAGGCATATCAACAGTGCAGATTATCAAAGTAGCCTTTAGGGTCACTCTCAAAGTTATCTCTTGAAATGTAGGAAGATCCGTTGCTCCCTGGTGCCACCATGTAGCCACCTCCTCCAACACCGCCACCACAACTTTTTCCTCCTCCTCCACCTCCATGACCACCACCAATGCTTCTCCTACCTCCTCCACTGCCACCACAACCGCCGCCTTTCCCTCCTCCACCACCACCTCCTCCTTTCCCTCCTCCACCGCTACCGCCTTTCCCTCTCATTCTTTACTTGGTCGATTTTAAAGAGGTTTTAAGATTTGAGTGAATGAAAGTAAGAAGGATCGATTGGGGTATTTATAATAGGGAAAAGTTTCAAATGGATGGTCAAAATCTATCGTTCCCAATAATACGATTATAGTTAATTGATCCAAACCCAACCTCGTAACAGACGTGTCATTATGGTGGTAAAACATACTTTGAAAACGAGAATAAATCTTCAACTACTAGAACATCCAGCATGGTTTTTTTGCTTGTTTGTTACAAAGAACATCATAGATTGTTATTGCACAGGATTATAGTTGCGTTATTAAAGAATGAGGAATTGAGGATCGCTGGTGAATTTAAAATGAAAATAGTAATAACAGTTGTTTTCATGTATTGTAACGACTCCTGATTGTAAGTAAGTGCATATAAGCATACTGCTCATTTGCTCGTCTGGCATTTGTGTAAAATTAAGCACATTCGGTATGCAATTCGTGATGAAAGTTTATTAAATGTATATTACTTGTCTTGTGTTTATGTATGTACAAACATGGAAATATGATATATGCTTATGCATGCTATGCTAGTGGAGGTGATTGTGATCATTTTTATTCGTGACATTTACAAAGGAAAACACGTTAATATAATATATATCAAAATGTGTAATTACGAAGGGAGAAGACGGAGCTGGGAGAGGTGGTGGTTTAGGGACTTTATATCATTGACTTTAACAACATAATTATTATTAATTGTTTTATATCTTATTTTTAATTTTTATAATTGAAAAATATGTTTTAAGATAACAGCACAGTATACAATAATTATTTTATTCTTTTTAAAAAGTAATATTATTAATAAAAAAAAATTGATTATATAATTAATTATATATAAAATTCATTAAGGGTATCATTAACTTGATCATTCTTACTTTCAACGTGAGAGCTCGATTGCGAAAATTTACCTCGGTATAGATGTTTTTTTCTTTTAATCTTTTCTACTTTTTTTCACAAAGGCCTATAAATTTGGATATCTAGTTAATTTTCTAATTATATTTTTGATTTCCAAATTAAATTATATACCCCAACTTAATTTTGTGTTTTTAAATTAGGCATGCAAATCTTTGAGCAAGAAAAATAAGTGTTATTTAAAACTTGTTCCAATAATAACTTTATATATATATATATATATATATATATGTTAGTCAAGCCTGTTTTAAAATATAATTAGTTAATTAATTACTACTGGTTTAAAGTTGATAAAATTTGTTATTCAATAACGTATTTATAATCAATTTTAAATTTATTTTATAATATGTGTAAAACATTTTTTAATACTCACCCGTCAAGGAGATGGAGTAAAGCCTCGAGGTTATGAGCATTAGAAGGATCAACGGACGGTTTAAGGAACGGCGAGTTCTGGTGGTCCAGCGCCAGCTCCTCCCCCACGTGGCAGTAACACCACGGCAACCCCTCCGCTATTTTCATCACCGCATGCGGAGCACGTTCGTTCAGAAACAGTTCCAGCGATTTCGGAACGACGTCGTGCACATTCACAGCTCTCATCACCTTCACTCCCAGCTCCTTCAACCTCTCCTTGAACTTCACGTTACCCACGGTATCATCCTCCGCATGTATACCATATCATTATATTATTTAGTTTACATAATTTATATATATATATATATGTATATTTGAAAAATAATCAAATGTTTGTTATTGTTTTAATAATTTAATATATGTGAAGAAATTGAAAAAACAAATACTCATTTTTATTTTACAATAGATCATATATTTAAAATAATATAGTAAACAAATTTACTTATACGAATATATCTACTTTCTAATCTTTTGAGCTTAAAAAGTTCTTATTTAAGAGAATAAATATAATTAAATACATATTATATAATCTAAAATTATAATAAAAATACTTTAGCATGTAATATATATATGATTATTTTAAATGAAATCAGAATATATAATATTATTAGTTAATATATAATGAGTTAATTATATATAGTAAAGTGTAAGAAGCCAAGTACCATTTATTTTTAAAACCTAATCATGAGTTACTTATATTATTTGATTTATTTTATTTTAAAACATCATCTATATATTTTTTAAGACTCAAACAAACATGTATAATTTAAATGTATAATTTTAAATAGTAATGATCACTTTTAAAATTTTATGTAGCCAGAAGTTCTCACTACTTGTTAGTTATTACTTATAACTTCACTAAACTCATCAGACAATTTTTAAAAACTAATTTTAACTATTACAACAGTTAGATTAAAAAAATATTTAAAAACAGAATAATAATTTCAATAAACTTTTAATAACTAATAGTTTTAAACTTTTAAAATAAATAGTCAAATAAATAGATAAATAGTTTTAATAAAACATTAAAATTAATTTAAATTTCAGTTAAGAATAAGTTAAATATTTTAAGTAATTTATACTCCCTCCGTTTCACAATATAAGTAGTTTTGGCTAAAAACACGAAGATTAAAAAAATTATTATGTTTTTAAAAAATATTTTATAATAAATAGGTTAAGATATAATTTAACCAATAAAAAATAAGTCTATTTAATTTGATTAGTCACACTGTATTCAATAAATGTAAAAATTACCTAGAAATACGAAAAATACTTACATTTTGAAACAAAAATATTTCCGTAAAACTACTTACAATATGAAACGGATGGAGTATTATTTATTTATTTGTTAACCGGTCTGTAGGATAGATCTGCCATAGTATATATCTTATTGAAACTGAGAGAGAACTTTTCAATGGTCTCGAATAAATGACCTAAAATGCATATGAATAGTTGACCCTGACCATATCTTTACAACTAAAAGACAGGTCAATCTAATCACATTCTCCGGAATGAGGTGTCCACCCTTTTTCACTACTGTCATCATAAAATATTTGGACATGTGAATGGTGATTTAATAAATTAGTTACTAATAACAAATATATTGAGAGAAAATTCCGTGGAAAGGAATAATTAGTCTATGTGTATATTAATGAAAATAATAGTACAAAGTATAATTACAAGGTCATTGTCCTCTCAAAAGTATTATTAATGGCGAGCAAAAGAAAATACGTACTACTTATTTCCAAATCTTTCCTCAACCACTTAGTTGTTGATAGCAAATAGTCATTATTATTGTACAACAATTTCATGCATTAAAACTTTAAAAGTTACAGTAAATTCTAAGAATTTCCTTGTATAAACAAATTCCTCTACTAAAAAGAAGAAACTTAAACATATCGTGAATATGAATAAGAACTGAGAGGTTGATATGACCTTATATTCGTACAACCGGTTAAGCATCCGGTATGAATGTATTGTTAATGTATCTCACAAGTGATAACCAGAAATTGGAGAACATTTGGTGAGCATCCGACGCGTGTGAAATAGGCATGGGATGTAAATTCCGTGTTGACGAGGTTTATGTAGGAATAAATTTCTTCACTACTTACATCATAAAATATTTGGACATGTGATTTAATAAAGAAATATTTTAAGTAATTTATATTATTTATTATATATGATCAATACAATTCATTAACTATAGAGTTTGTGGTTTGTTAATAATAGCTTAAAGAAAGTATTACACCCAAAAAGGCTTCAAGAAGTAAGTTTAGTATCGATCGTTGTGGTTCAAACTCAATATTGAGCACGACACTAGGTTTATACAATCCGGATGAACTAGATTCGATCAAATTCAAAACCAACCGAACATAACCGGTATTTAAGAGAAACCGAATCTTTTCATACATTTTTTTATTCTTTAGTCAAACCTCTTCACGTGTTATTTGCTACTTTATGCGCAAAATGTCAAACTGTAAAAAGAAAATCTACTACGTATTACAAAAGAAGAAAGAACTGCTGAATGTGTATAGCGAAGTTGCACATGTGGCTGCACGTGAGTGATGTTTCTGTTTCGTTTAGAACCCAAACCAAATGCTTTAAACCAGTTCATAGTTTAAATCATTGACCGTAATTAATTACAAAACTATTGCTCATATGTTTCCTTTTCCACCACGTCTTAACATGCATGACTGCACGCAAATCTAAGTCAATCAAAATCGAGAACATGTGGGCACGCACGCACACCAGATCTCATCAATTTCACACTCTTGAAAATTACAACAAAGTTTATTTCGTTTTACACACAACTCGTGTATTATTATTATTACTTTACAACTCTATGAAATTAGGAGACCTTGTCAAATCTATAAACTCAGAAACTCTAGGCCTCTTCATAGACGATCCAACTCTGCATGTTGGTGATGGAGTCATCAGATCTATCACTTCAACTTCGGTGCTCGATGTGACAAAGTTGCTTCTTCTCCAACAATCTTTCTCCATAGTGCTATGTGATACTTTATCTTCGACAATCTTTTCTAATAAGCCAAAACCAGTGAAATTTGTTAACCTGTCATTAAATACAGTCTCCGGTTCTTTCTCCATAGCTTCAATGGATACTTCATCTTCATCACTCTCATCTAATAACCCAAAACCGGTGAAATTTGCTAATCTGTCATCAAGTACAGTTCCAGGTCCTTTTGGTTTCTCACAATGTCGGTCAAGCAAGTAGCTTGAAGTTGGATTCCCAGGCTGGCTTTGGTTGCTACTACTATCATCATCATCCTCTTCTTCATCCTCGGGTTGAGAATTGTCGTCTCCTTTAGTGAAACAAGGAAGATCATCCATAGGACAAACATGGACTTCCATGTGCGGAGGCAAACTAGGAGAAAGACCGCCATGGTGTGCATACTTTGATGAGAAATAGTTGACAGTCAGATTTAAACTGATCACCAAGACACAGAAGAAAGATATACAAGTTATGGTCTCGGTAAGAAGAATGAGAAGTAGATGACAAACAGCAATGAAGCTTTTTTGCATTACCTGTTCCAAGCAGGAAGAGATAGCATAGTGTAAGCAAGCTTGATATTGCTAGCAAGTCCAGAGATGGATTTGAAAGCAGCAGCAGCTTCTCTCACTGCAAGTGATTCTCTCGGATGCTGCCAAGCCCACTCAAACTGCAACGAGGTTCCAAACACATAAGCATGACTTTAACAGCAACAAAAAGCATTTTTAGCGATAACCCATTTCAAATTGATGAAGTAAAAGAGGCCACAACAAGTTGATAACCAGATGGGGTTCAAAAGCAACGAGCTTTAGCCAATACTATCTAAAGGGTAAAGCTTTGGAGGAAAAGAGAAGGGGACCTGAAGGGCAGAGACTTTAGAGGGGAAACCATAGATACAGAGGACCATTTCCCAAGGACGTTTCTTCTTGGTTCTATATGCACCACTTGTGATCTCTCCATTGTGCTGCCTTATCCTTCGCTTCGGGTTCACCGTGAACCTGCAACACCAGATTATGCAATCCCTTCACTGAACTAACTTTCAACAGTTTATAAAGAAGGCTAATAAAAACCAATCAAGAACACATTTTTATCTACAAATAATACAAATGGAATCGAACCCAAAGAATTGGATACACTTTCGATTCACCGATCTGACTTTTCAGATTTCACAATAGTTTGATCAAGAAAAGCATAATCCTTTGTTTCGAGGGCATGGATGACCAAATCAACAGAAAAAAATTCGAATCGAATTGGAGAAATGAAACGAACCCAGAAGAAGAAAAGGAACCCAAAGATTAGGGAGAGATCGTGGAAGAGGAAGTGGAGATACCCGATATAGGTGTGACCCTTGTGACGAGGGCTGAGGGAGGTCAAGATGTAGCACGCGTAGAACCCTTTTCCATCTTTTCCGGTGACTCCACCATCCTCGCCGACGGGATCTAGGGTTTTCGGATTTTCCCTTCTTCCCCTTTTCTCTCTCATCTCTCCTCTCAGCGTCGATTCGACCGTTGGAGGAGACGATACAGTCTAAAATCCGTTTTCCGCAAGACCGTTAATGGGCCGATTGGTGGGCCACTTTAACTAAGGCCCATACCATTGGCCAGTTTGGAAAGTGTAGAATCTCTTCACTACGCTACATCAGACTTGGTTTGTTATCTGTGATTTATATGTTTGTGCCACTCCGAGTTTACATAATTTATAATAGCTTTTATCGATCTAATTGTTTGATAAAAGAAGATAACTTCACCAACCACATTACCACATTCATCCACTTTCCTAATTTCATACATTATCTCCCTTTGCTTATTCAAACCAAAAGGTGGGCAGGAACTGTACTTTAAGATTGGGACATGATCATATATGACTTTAAATAAATAGATGAGATGAATGAGAAAAGACTGGTGCTTATGATGATGCTTTAATAATGACATTCGTTCCTTAACCTCCACTCCTTTTGAGTTGTAAACAGTTTATCATGTGGACACTAATAGCTTTTTCTCAATAATAAGCTGCATTGTTTTATTTTTTTAAACCCTTTTATCCTTTTGCATCACTGGATGTGGAACTCCCATTCAATCATTTCTTATGTTCATTAATAGAAAAATATAATACTAAACTGCAGAAGCTAAATAAGAAAAAGCTCAAAATCCAAGATCAACAAGTGAAAAGTTGAATAAACCAATTATGGTTAAGTATCTGAGTAAAATTGGAATGAATCCAAACTATAATTAGAAGAACATTTTCCATATTCACAAAATAGTAAAGTATCTACAAATGCAATTTAGACTTGTTGAATAAACCAATTATGGTTAAGTATCTGAGTAAAATTGTTATGAATACAAACTATAATTAGAAGAAATTTTTATATGTTATACAAAAGAGTAAAGTATCTACAAGTGCAATTTAGACTTGTTATACATAGTGAGCAATACATTTGATTTTACCAAGATGCAAAATAGATACCTACAATTTAGTATAGTATTATAAATATATATGTTAACTTTTTTTTTTCCTTTTTGGGTAATAAATCTAAGATACGTAGCAGAACGCAAATCAATCAATCTCATCCAACCGCAGCGATTTGGCGTTTGATTTGAAAGCACATCATGAAAAATCCACAGTTGCGGCTGGCGTTTGATCGCAAACGCGATCAAGTTGAACCCTGAGTTTGTTACTCCACATCTCCTTGTAACAATCTCCCTCGCCGCCTCTCCGCCTCGCCTCCACCACCACGAGCAAATCATTCAGCCGCGAAATATATAGCCCAATTACGAATTTACCATTTTGCCCTTCCATCTCAAACCCATACTCTTCAATCTTCTTCACCCTCAGCTTCTCCTCCTCCGCGAACGCCTCCACCTCCTCCGCCAATTTCTCCGGGGACTTCTCCGAAACAAACCTCTCCGTCTCGCCAATCGAACTCCCCCCACGGGCGAACAAACCGGAGAGATCTAACCCCGACGAAAACGAAATCAAATCAAACGCGTTTAGACTCTTCACCGCTTCACCTTTCTCCTTCACCAAATCGGAATCCTGATCGTGAAACTTAATCTGCTTAACACCTCCTTTAACGAACCAAGGATCTTTCAAAATCTCATCAATGGTGATTCTCGTCTCTGGATTGATATCAAGAAGACGAGAAACGAACCGTTTCAGATCCGGAGACATCCACCTAGGGCAACGATACTCTCCTCTGTAAATCTTCCTGTACATATTCATCACATTCGGATCGTTAAACGGTAAAAAACCAGCTGCTAGGACGAACAAGATGATGCCGCAAGACCACACGTCCACCTTCGCGCCTTCGTACCCCTTCTTGGAGAGAATCTCGGGCGCCACGTAAGCAGGCGTGCCGCACAAGGTGTGCAGCAACCCGTCAGGTCGGATCTGATCCGTCAACGCGCTTAAACCGAAGTCGGTTACCTTCAAGTTCCCGTTCTCGTCGATCAAGAGATTCTCCGGTTTGAGATCGCGATGGTAGACCCCGTGCGCGTGGCAGTAACCGACGGCTGAGATTAACTGCTGGAAATAACGACGGGCGAGATCTTCGCTTAAACGACCGTGTTTTGAGATTTTGTTGAAGAGCTCGCCTCCTCTAACGAACTCCATCGTGAAGAAGATTTTTCCTTTAGTCGCCATCACCTCGTGGAGCTTGACGATGTAAGGGTGAGACAGACGCCTCATGATGGAGATCTCGCGCTTGACGTTGTTGACGAGGGTCGGGTTCGCGAGGAGTTTCTTCTTGTTGAGGATTTTGACGGCGACGCTTTGGCTCGTGCGGCGGTCACGCGCGTGGTAGACTTTGGCGAATGCGCCGCATCCGAGGAGCTTCCCGAGCTCGTATTTCCCGAACAAGGCGTTGCTGTTGTTGTTGTTGCCGAGGTTGTCCGCGACAAACTCGATCTCCGACATGGTTTTAGAAGGCGGAAACTGATATGAGAGATGAGTTGTTGTTGTGTTTCTTTGTTGTTGTGTGTGTTTACTTTTTATGGAATTAGTAATAAGAATTTTAAACGGGAGTGGTTGGGTATTTAAGAAAAGGAGGTTTACGCGATGACTATTTGTTATTTGATTTTTAAGTATTTTTAAGAAGATTAGTTCTATAGAATAATAGAGGGGAAAAGGATCTAGATGTCTAGATGATGATGACTAAAACAGGAGTTTAGAGCTTAAGCTATATATTCATCATATTTGTTTTTAATCTTGCGGCACAGAAAATTGGGGGATCTGACCGTGCAAAAAGGCTAATTAAGTTTAAAAATAGTAGTATAAATATGAAAAGTTTGGTAATGTACTTTACCATAAAACATATCTCATCAAATTTATGTTCAGTGGAAAAATGAAAACTTGAATTTTAGTGAAATTATAGATCTAATTATCAAAACGTAAGTACATTACCAATTATTATTTTCTCCATTTCAATATATGAGATGTTTTATGAGATTTTTGTTATTCAAAATATAAAATGTTTTTGCATACCTAAATAATTTAATTTTTTTCAGAAATGTGTATTTATTTATTTATATTATTTTATTGATAATTAAGTTAATTAATTTTAAATTATAGTTTTTGTGATAGATGACAAAAAAAACTAGTGATATATTTTCTAAAAAGTAAAATCTTCATATATGTACATTAAGACAAAATAGTTTTTAGTTTGTTATTTTAATATTATTATATGCTAAAATAGTTAATGTTTATTTTAAAACAAATATTTTAGTGTGATTTATTTTATATAATATAATTACATAGTAATTTATTGTATATATTAAGTGATAATAAAATTTGTAACAATAATATTAAAATAAAACAATACAATTTTGTTATGAGATCTGATGTTGTAGTTGAAAAAGAAAGAAAATGTAGTGTTGAAACTATATTAAATGGTGTAGATTTCACACTGAAGTGATGTTATGGATTGTAAGGTCATCTTCAAGAGACATCAAAAAACTAATTTTAGTATAATTTCAACTTTAATCCCTCGAACATTATTTGAAAAGTGATTTGCCACATGTATTCTTTACAATCATTTTCACAAAAATGTAACAGGTCTACTAAAATTGAATACATGGCTTATACATATATATGATATAGACAATTACATTTAATGTTGATATATATTTTTGGTAAATTTTTTAGAATATAATAATAACTCATATATTATATTTAATGTTGATTTTATATTTTTGGTAAACTTTTTAGAATATGGATAATAACTCATACATCTTCATTAAAATAAATATATTCAAATATGCCTTTACAAATTTTGAATGTTATTTAATTCTATTTTTATAATTATACAATTTTTAAAAATTAAAACAATTATAAATTTTTAATCATAATATCATTAGTTTCTTTTATATGTTTACGAATTTTATAAATACTGTTTAGTTTTAATTTTGAGAATTATAAATTCTTATATCAAAATTGTTTTATTAATTTTATGGAAGTCGATTTAATATATTTAACCAAAAGAAATAGATAAAAAATCTATCTAAAATTATAATTTTGAATATATACATATATATTCATAAATATAATTTAAGATAAACAAAATTAATTATATATTAATTTTGTGCTTTATTAAATCAAATTTATATTACAATATTGGTAAAAATAAGAAAATATACAATATTAATAAAAATTTATTTTTGATCTAATTTAAATTTAAAATTTATTACTGCACCTGGTGCAGAAAAACACCTAGTAAAACATTAAAAATAATATAATTTTACCAAATCTGGTATAATAATATTCATCACAACAAATATTTCAAATATATTTATTATATTTCATTTAATAAAATAGCTAAATTTTTCCGGATAATTAATTTAAATTATCTTTCAAAACTTAATTATTTTTTATATTTATCATTTTATTTTCACAAAACTAAAAAATTAATAAATATTTTTCAGCTAGTAATATCATCAAATGAACATTATCATTTATATCACATATCGTAACAAAATAATGATATCCTACATATTTTTATATTTTTGTTTTAATATAAATTTTAATTGTAACTAATATTTTTATAAAACATAAAATGACAAAAATTAAATGTAATAAAATAATTAGTTTCTCGAAAATGTAATAAAATAATTATTTATTAATTAAAATATTAAATATTAAGAATTAAATATGTGTAATATTATCTTTTGTGTGAAATATTATGTTATGGTTGAAAACAAAATGATACCAAAGTATTAAATTTACTGGAATTTCAACACTAGTTTTGCTGCCATTCTTTGAGTTGCCGTTACTCCCAACACTCCTTACGTTCATTCGTTTGATTAAGAAACAGTCTATGTCGACAACCAAAGTAGAAATGAGCATATCAAACGTAAACGTCATCGTGACTTTTTGGGTGACAAATCGAGGGAACTCATTCGTATTAATAAATAGTTTCTGAAAATTCATCTAAAAGTGTATAAATCAAGCGTTTAAAAATAAATCAACTACAATTAAACTAAGTAGACTGTATGAATAAGTCTAACATGAGAAAATAAAATCATCCAATGAACAAAGAAGTCAACGGATTTCTCATTTAATAAAATTGGGAGACAATGAAATCTCAAATTAAATACTCAATAAGCGGATATACGGTTGTGCCGTGTTACGGTAGTATATCCATAGTTCCTCGTCCCACGTTATTCCACAATTTGATAGACCAAAACGAATCAAAACAATTCGAAAACATGAAATCTGTGGGAATTCTGACATGCTAAATAGTGCCATACCAGGCCAGGATGATGTGATCGCCAAGAAACATTTCACATCACTCATATACCAAAACTTTAATGTATAACAACTTGAAACCCGAATGTAGAATATGTCTCATCTAATATGGTACTCCATCTGAGGATACGAGTTCCCCATTGGGAATGATTTTTGTAACGTCGATGTACATATTTAATTGTACAAATATGTTATATATATGTTTTTATTTTTTAACATTATATAAAATTATCTTAAGATTAATGACTTTATTTCTATTATTTCTGTATTCTCGAATAACCGATATACACTTTCAATAACTAGACCAATTTTTCACAAATCATTACATAATCACTCAATTATTATGTTGTTGATGGTTTCTACTGCTTTTCCTTGGCGCGAACGAGTGACCTTTGGACCTACCCCATAACTTCTCCGGTACTAATTTTTACTTCTAGAACTATTCAGAAGCTTGTATATGTACATATTGTAAAAACATTATTCCAATAAAATAGGTCTTTCGTATAATATTAGTGTCTCATCTCATGTGGTTTTAATTGTTTTAGGTAGTAAAGATAGCGACTTGGTTAGTAAATTAATTTTTAAACATAAGCATGCCCCATGGAATGGTGTCAGGTGTCTGTTACGTCTCGGGCATGGTGGCACGTGGCAATACGGTGGAGCAAGTTGACGCCGGCTTCCAACTGGACGGTTAAGGATGTGGGCCGGCTGGTTCCACCTATTTCGTTGATTTTGAAAAGTGTCGATGATATACGCTATTATTTAAATCTGATTAGAGACATAACTTTCCTACTATTTAATCTGACTAAAGACTAATTATTTTATTTTATTTGTCACTGAGAGACTAATTATTTATCTTATATCTATAATTAATATAAGTTGTATTACATATATCTATTATTTATCTATGTCATCTTACATTATATAGTTCTAAATATTTACAAAATCAAAATTAATACAAACACTTTAGCAAACCATATGTAAAAAGCAAAATTATATATTTTACGTTAAATTATTTTTTTATAAAAGTGTTTAAAATAAAATTTGTTATTTAGTTTAAGCTTATAAACTATTAAAACACTTTACAAATCTTTACTATTAAATTAGCCTAAATCTACCAAGTAAATCTTAAGTCTCACGAACTCAGCAAATGTAATCCTTATAAAATGCAAATAAAACATAATGTGAGAGTAGGTTTGGGCATTAGGTACGGATCAGTTCTTTTCAAGTCTAGGTTTTTTGGATCCTAAACATTTGGACATAACTAGGTATTTAAAATTTTATGTTTCAGATTCAGGTCGATTCCTTTAGGGTTCAGATCTATAATTCAAATACCTATAAAAGACCAACAGTTTTTGGGTACATAACGAGTCTGAATTAGTTTGAGATTTTTCGGACTCGGAAAAATTAGAAGTATCCAAAACCCAAAAATACCGAAACACAAAAACACCCGAAAATCACAAACAAATACCTGAAAAATATTTAAAAATTCTCAAAACACCCCAAAATTTCACCATAAAGCTGACATGTGGAACATCAAAATACCTAAAAACATTTCCTAATACCCAAAATATTTTTTTAAAATTAATTTTTTCCCGAAACTCGAAACTACAATCAGAAACCTAGATCTGAAACTTGAAAAAGTATTCATAATACTGAAAACACATTCGAAAACCAAAAACATATCTGAAATATCCAAATATACCTAATATACCTAATATACACAAAACATTTTAGGTAATTTGGATACCCGATTAAATCTCGGGTAGGGCCTGAAATTGAATAGAGACCGCGGGTTGAAGAAATAATCAAATATGTACTTTGTCCTAGACCCATACCCAAACCACAGTTATATCTCGGGTCAATTTTGGTTTTGTTTTTTGGACCGGTAAAATGTCCAGGCCTAAAAAAAAGTTATATAAGACTGTACATACAAAATCTTATATAAACTAATTCATAAATTATATAATTTTAAACAAGTGCCCTTCTTCGATATAATGACTTTGTAACATAATAATGTACACCAATTCCAAAATTAATTCACAAACTTTGCTTACAATCCAAAAAAAAACCCACATTTTCGAAGCGCGGATCAAAATCTAGTAAAACACTGAAATTCGTTGGTCAAAATGGTTTAACTAATGATTTAATGGGGTCTGGTCATAAAATATTCTTGGTTTCCATTTATTTAACGTTTTTTGGTTTCAGTTTGGTTAATTATCGGTTAAAAATAGATTATGGTATGCTTTAAAATAGTAAACCAATTTGTTTTTGGTCAAAAAATAGTAAACCAATTTAAATCACGTTTTATGGGATTTTTGTTTTCGAACTTTATATACGTGGGGATATGTCTGTAACTTTAATATTGTAGGGACTTAGGACTGAAATTTTATATCTGAGGATAAATAGAACAAGGTCATAGTTTGGGAGACATCTGGTGCTATACGATAGTTTTCGTGGAAAAATAGCTCGTCTACCTTATATTATGAGCATATGCGCCATTAGAAAACTCATACGTTGAAAAAACAATATTTTCTGCAAATGCTATTGAAGGGATACATACTTCAACTCTGTTTTGAAAAGTGTTACAAGGTATTATACATTTGGAATCTTTCTTTACTTTAAGCAAAATTCCGATTATAGGGACAGCTCTTTCAATATATACATTGGCTAACGTTTAGGAGCATGCGGATCTCAGTTGCTCTTCATGTCATTGCTAAAGGCTTGAATTTGAAATCTTTGAGGTACATGTCACCATGAAACTTCGGTAAGCTTCTTTGTTTTCCTAATTCCTAAAATTAATTCATATAACAGGTTCCAACATTTTTGGTAATCTGATGGATGTTGGGGTTGTTTAGTCTGTGGAGAAGAAAGTTTTGGAATTAGTTAGTTTCTATTTTCACATTCACACATCTATTGATAACTTATAACCCATCTTTACGGTTCTGAAAAAAAAATCTTTCACATGCTCCAACCATATCCGTGAGAAAGATAGAATATGGATAGTTTTTGTGTGGATGTCCTACTTGCTCACAAGAACAAGGAAAATACTGACTAAACTGGTGACAGTTGAATACATTGCCCACCAGCACTGGGTTACCCATGGCCTTCACTATCACACCCTTTATAAACCAGAAGCAGCTACAAATCAAGAAAAAACATCAGAAAACAGAAACAGACGCAAATGCATCATCATAAGCATGAACATAACCAGATGCAGCATCAACAAAACATTGTCACTGATAACCAGAAGAAGCATCAGAATTAGCAACCTAACCATCAGATGCATCATCGTTAAAATGTTGTTCTTCCTCAAATGATTTCCATCGGTACATAGTAAAAGTTGAGCAACAGTCTGCGTTCGAATCAAAATAGCTCTGAAACGCTCCTATCAGTCCAATGTCAATATGTGGTATTAGGGTTTCATCAAGGATACACTTGTACTCTAGTATAGTTAGGAAATGCCTTGTAACCAAAAAAAAAAAGGAAGTTGCATCTTATCGATATGAGAAAGTCATATCATTCAGCTTCACACACTTTATCTTTAAGATCTCAAAACACTTTCAACAATGAGGTAAAAAATGCTAAGGCTCTAACTGGTAACCATTAAAAGAATATGGAGAATAAGAAAAAAAAATGAATGAAAAGAATAAAATAAGAGAAAAAATTATTCATCTTCTAATTTGATAAAGAATAATTGTAGTATATTATTCTTTAAATGTTAAGGAATCATAATTCAAAAAAAAATGTTAAGGAATGTAGAGGAATAATAGGAAATTGTAAGGAATAATAAGAAATTCACTATTCCCACTCATTCCCTTGGTCACCATTTAGAGTCTAAGTTTAGTGATTGTTATTATTATTATTATTATTATTATTATTATGCCCAACAAAGATAATTCTCTTAATATTTTATCCCCAAAAGAATGTAGACGCATGTAAAAGCTTAGGAACTAAGGGAGCATTTGGTGAAATTTCATTCTTCTATTCCCAAAGTACACAAGTACACATTTCCACTTCTCTTTAATCCTTTCACTCATCAGTACTTACAACTTTTGACTCTAACATATACCGCAACTCAAAGCCTAAGAAACACTTTGCAGGATGTTTCTAAAAAACAAAATAATAAAAGTCAACAAATATCATGTTAACCATGATTCCCACATGTCTAAGCTCTTCTATCTGAGATAGGTTTATATCTGAAATACAAGCAAGATCTAGAATCATCAAAACTATCTACAATATGCAAATCTTTAAAGGTAAAAAAATTATATCATCATACCTTGTATCCAAACAGTGTTAATGCCTCTTAATAGACTCTTCGGTATCACTTCTTTCTTGGTCAAGAAATTACTTCTTGCTTGGTCTTTCAAATGTTGTTTCTTCATGCACATGTTCAATTTTCCAAATGTTTGTAGCTGCATCCCTTTTTCTGTATGTTTGTTCCTAACTAAACTCAAGGTTTTTCCAAAACACCCTATTCCACGATAAACGTATTCCAGTCACACACCTCTCTCAGATGATCTTTGACCATTCCAAACTTCATCACTTTCATACCCACACGCTAATTGGATAATTTTTTCTCCCTCAATCCTTCTTTTGGCACATCAAACCACGAGAGTGAACATTTGAGAAATAATCAAACTTCAGAGTATGATCAGATGAAGCACTGTTGCTAAATGGTTTTCCCAAAATTTTGGATACTTCTTCAACATATAAAACTCCACTACCGATCATGCTCAGTCGCTCTCCCATAGAAGGACTTAGGAGCAAACTAATGTTGAACAAAGCTGGAATGCTTCTAGGAGCCCTTCTGATCTCTACCATTAGTCCATCCTCTGTCACAAAGACAAGAGAATCTCCAGCGGAGAGCTTCTTGATGTTCACAAATGCTTGCCACCCATTTGTAAGGGTGTGAGACTCCAGAATGTGGTTGTGGTTATGTTGAAATGGCCATATGCGTTTGTGTATGTCCCTAATTTGTAAGCTGACACGTTCCTTGGGTAACACTACACCAACTCCAAGGCTAGCTACATTAATGGTGCACTCATGACTTATCAGATCGTTGGTATCAATAACCTTGATGAATCCCGGTAGTATTGCTAGTCTAGAAGCAGCAGGAGATGTAGTGTTTGATACAAGCATAGTTGTAGGTTTAGGAGTTGGGTTGTTTCTTGCAAGCACTCTAGGAGCATCATAAGCTGATGTGTTTGATACAAGCGTAGTTGATGGTCTACGAGCAGCAGGAGCTGATGTGTTTAATGCATGCATAGTTGATGGTCTACGAGCAACATAAGCTAATGTGTTTGATGCATGTATAGTTGTAGGCCTAGAAGCAGCATGAGTTGGGGTGTTTGATGCAAGCATAGTTGCTGGCCTATGAGCAACTGAAGCTTGAGTGTTGTGTAATACATTTGGACGTTCATACTTGATAACAATCTTCACATAGAACTCATCTGTTATGGTATCAGGAATGTATTCAATTGACACAACAAAGAAAGTTTTTTATTATCCACAAATTGTTGTTATCCATTTGTAAGGCTGAGACTCTCGAAGATTTGGTTGTATGTATGTTGGAATGATCATAAATGTTGACTAGCAGTATGATATAAAAACAGTATGTTACAGAAATTATATGCTTTCATTAATGTATTTATTATAAATAATAAATAATTTATAAATAAAACTTTTAATATTCTATAAACTAATTACTCTATTATAATCTTCACATAAAAACATAGAATAAATAAAATTTGGAAAACATTTGCAACTTCTAAATGTTTTTCTGTACGCTTTAGTAAAGTTTATAATGATAGTTGCATTTATTGTGCATTCATGACTAATGAAAACATAATGCTAGTTGAAGTTATTGTACATTCATGACTAATAAGATTGTTGTTATTGACATATTTGATGAATCCAAGTGGGAGTGTTGGTCTTGGAGAAGTAGAAGCGGGAGAGTTTGACGTGTTTGGAGTTACTGATTTACGAGCATTAGAATCTTGAGAGTGATGCGTTTAGATTTGTTGGTTTATGAGCAACATAAGCCGAAATGTTTGATTCAAGATATTCAACTATTAAAACATGGCAGTGAGCACATGGCAAATGACTGCATATAAGTTTCAGTTTTTCACTGTTGTTATACTATTCAATAGTTCCATGTGAGAAGTAAAAATGACTTAATGTGAAAAAATTTCAAGCATTTATCTGTCCCACACACTGCTGTTCATATCAATTTGGGGTTTATAAATAGTGGACATAAGACCAAAAGCAGTCACTTTGAGGCACTTACACATGTAAAGGAATCACCATACCTGAGTACACACAATACTTGGTGATTTTGCTAACAAAATTTCTTGGGTAATCGCTTGGCCTAAAGCATGTTTGTCATGATCTTTGTTGTAAAGCACATGGTGAATGTACTTGATTTTGATCGGTGAGTTACATTTTCTAAAGTAATACCCATTGAAAGGAGTTTTTCTAAAAGAGTGCTGAAAATTGTCTGATATAACTGTTATTTTCAGTTTGAGTGTGATATTGATATTGCGATTTTCAGAATGTTTGCTATGGATTCTTGACTTTTTTCATTGAACTGTTCCTTCGGTTATTCGACGTGGGATCATTACAAAGTATTATGAAATTTATGGGTTTTTTCTTTGATTTCATATACATGCTACTCTTATTTCTCGCTCTTGTTCTTACTAGTCTTGTACACTCTTGCTGCCACATGATTCATTCAAGATTACATGTTAGTCTCATTTTTTTGGTCTTGTTTCTCGCTAGTCTTCTACAATCTTGTTGTGATATGCTTCATTCAAGATTTCATGTTCGTCTCATTTCTCGTTCTTGTTCCTCGCTAGTCTTCTACACTCATTTCATATGAATCCATGTTAGCTCCTCGTTTGCTATACAATCTCCATTCATTTCTACAGGTATAAGATTCATGTTTGTTTGTGGTCTTTGGCAAACATGTATGTATAAAATTTCTTCTTTTTTTTGACTAAATGTATGTGTAAAACTTAAGCTCATACATTTCGTAATGTCACTTCCTTTCGTATAATGAATTTTCCCCTGTTGAAGATGAAAAGCTCTGTTTTTTTTTTTTTGAACACAGAGAAGCTCTGCAGAAACACAATAAGTTTTATCTTCCACACTTGGACAAGCACCGATAGGTATGCCACATAGATAGTAACACCCAACGTTCACATATGCTATCGGTCATATGTGTGCCAAAGGATATATTATGTTATTGGGCTTATCATGAGCCTAAACCTATATGCCATTAGGAATGTCGTACATTGAAGAAAGCAGTAATATGTATATTTTTGTTAGCTCCTTGTTTGCTATACAATCTCCATTCATTTCTACAGGTATAAAATTCATGTTTGTTTGTGCTCTTTGGCAAACATTTATGTATAAAATTTCTTCTTCTTTTTTGACTAAATGTATGTGTAAAACTTAAGCTCAAATATTTCGTAATGCCACTTCCTTTCGTATAACGAAGTTTCCCCTGATGAAGATGAAAAACTCTGTTCTTTTTTTTTTGAACACAGAGAAGCTCTTCAGAAACACAATAAGTTTTATCTTCCACACTTGGACAAGCACCGATAGGTATGCCACATAGATAGTAACACCCAACGTTCACATATGCTATCGGTCATATGTGTGCCAAAGGATATATTATGTTATTGGGCTTATTATGAGCCTAAACCTATATGCCATTAGGAATGCCGTACATTGAAGAAATCAATAATATGTATATTTTTGTTAGCTCCTTGTTTGCTATACAATCTCCATTCATTTCTACAAGTATAAAATTCATGTTTGTTTGTGTTCTTTGGCAAACATGTATGTATAAAATTTCTTCTTTATTTTTGACTAAATGTATGTGTAAAACTTAAGCTTAAATATTTAGTAATGCCACTTTCTTTCGTGTAACGAAGTTTCCCCTGATGAAGATGAAAAACTCGGTTTTTTTTTTTTGAACACAGAAAAACTCTGCAGAAACACAATAAGTTTTATCTTCCACACTTGGACAAACACCGATAGGTATGCCACATAGATAGTAACACCCAACGTTCACATATGCTATCGGTCATATGTGTGCCAAAGGATATATTATGTTATTGGGCTTATCATGAGCCTAAACCTATATGCCATTAGGAATGCCGAACATTGAAGAAAGCAATAATATGTATATTTTTGGTCATCTGATGAATGACAATAATTCATAGCTACCATACACATGAACTTCTTACCATATAAGTTATATCATACATGTATGTACTAATGTATATATTATAACACGAGATATGCTAACAAAATATAGTATATACGAGCTCCATCATCATCAATCAGTCATCAAAGATTTTACGCAGGGAGTTGTCCTAGAAGCATGTTTAATATGTAATAAGTGTTTGAGCAGAGGCATAAGGCAGACCATGAACCTTCATATGAATCATATATATATAACGTATATATGTGAGTATATATATTATATATAAAACATCATGGCATGTACAACTTGTTGCCGCACTTGCACCTCCAAGCTTCAGGGTAGTATTCGGCGGTGACAGGCGTGCCCGGAGGTACCGGGACGTGCACAGGCTTGCACGGCGTGCATCTTCCACACTTGGACAAGCACCGTGGCGGAGATGACCCCAGTCCCCTCAAAATCCTTCGCTCCCCCGCTGCGTTGCTCCGGTCACCGGTCTTCTTCATCTTCTTTATCATCACCAGTGTACCCTTGCCCTCCTCCTGAATGATACGGTTGTTCAATCAATAATAAATTATATTGTTTTTTTCTGCCAACTAAACTTTTAAGTTGAAACTAGAACTTGATCCGCATATCCGCGCGGATATTCTTTCTTTTTTAAATTATCTTATATAAATGGTAATATATATTTATAAAATTTATATGTATTAAATAATTGTTTAATATATTTCTAAACCCATAAATTTTATAATTTATTGTGAATAATTTTATTTTATTTTTTGATCCATCAATTATTATACCCATATTTTTAAAATATAACCCGCGTATTGGTGTAAATGTATTTTTTATGGATAAAAAATTTAGGTAAAATAAAAATGTTGGCTATGGTTATATTTGATTTATACGATCAAATGATCGAATATATATTATTTATAATTTTGTGTGTTTTATATGATGTATTTTTATAACATTTTTTATGTTTTTAGACATAGTTAATATACCAAAATAAAAAATAACCAGTCCGTATAATGAAAATTTTGTTATATTTTTGGTATTGATTAAGTGTAATTTATTATTTAACTTGATTATAGGAAGTATTCCTTAAATAAGTAGGACATAATTTGTTGTATTTCATTTTAGGAAAATGCATTCATTAAACTATAAAAGATAAGAATACTAAAAAGTAGGTAAATTTATTACTTCAGCGGCATTGAGATGTAAATAAATTAAAAAACTAAGAGTTAATTTATAAGTGCTTTAATAAAATAAATGTGTTTTATATTATGTATTTTTTATAACATTTTCAATTTTTGTAGGCATAGTTAATATACCAAAATAAAAAATAACCGGTCCGTATAATGAGCATTTTGTTATATTTTTGGTATTGATTAAGTGTAATTTATTATTTAGCTTGATTATAGGAAGTATTCCTTAAATAAGTAGGACATAATTTGATGTATTTCATTTTTGGAAAATGCATTCATTAAACTATAAAAGACAAAAATACTAAAAAGTAGGTAAATTTATTACAAATATTAAAAACTAAGAGTTAATTTATAAAAATAGAAGAGATATATCTTTAAAACAATTCATCATGCTGCAATCATTATAAGACAGCGAGTGAATTGTGTCTTTAATTGCATTGTGTAACTTTAGTAACAATTAAAAGACCTAGTGAACTGTGTTAGTCAGGTATTATTTTAGCAAAAATGCGCACTTTAGGTAAGGGAGTTTTTAAGACAGGGCTAGGGGGTGTTAGACAAGAACCGGGAATACCGCTCCGCAGAAAGCGCTACGCACATTACCAAAAAGGGCAGAGAGATTGGGAAGTTCCAAGAGGCTTGTCATACGTTAACGTGCGCCGTGGGGCGAGAAAACTGATAATATTACCAGTTTACCACTCGATTGAGATCGAAACGCAGAAAAAGCCAAGGCATGGACCCACAGGTGGTGAACGGACCAAAGTCGAGTACTGTCCTTGTCTTCGTGTGCTGAAGCGAATCGGACGGCCCAGTCAGTCTCGACATGCCGTCACAGTCCCCGACTGTTCATGCGTATTTTAGCGACATCCCCTTTTGTTTGTGTAGTCCTTTTAGAGATCCCCACAGTATAAGCTTATTTACAATGTTTTAATGATGAATCAACGTCAATCTTGTCCTCCAAAGATACTTGAATCAGGAGAATTGATGGACACTACTAAGCTTTTTCGGGCTTTGTGTTGTTATGCTTATTAGGTATATAAAAACACTGGTAGTCCAGCCTAATTCCTAGTTAATTATGGACTCAAAAATAAAAGTTAGTTTTTACTTACAAAAAGAAAATAGGATAGTTTTTACTGCTTAGAATATGGACCACGCTAGGTAAGAAGAAGAGGATAAAAAAGATTACGAACCTGAGCATCGAATTGCCCTAGTTTTCCAGATTTTGAGTTCCTAATATCTGCATTTTTACAACAATTTAACTTTTATAAATGGTACGGTAATGATTTTTTCTGGCGTACGAACCAAATATTGAAATACATTTATGTTTGAGAAAGATAATAACGAAAGATTTTGTAAAAATAAAGTGATCTGTGTTAACGGAAAAGGAAGAGGGCTTACATGGAGAAGAAAGTGAAGAGGGAGTAATGAATGTAGTAAGCGCACAAAGGACAACGCAGAGTAGGAATATATAAAAGACACTGAACTTGGCTCTCGAATTTTCTGATGATGGTAATGATGACGGTCTCTCTAATCCCATGATTACGAAAATTTATGAAAACTCCACCTGAGAAGCAGATATATTACTTATGACTCTTCCAGGATAGTTTCATGCAAAAACTTGGTGGGTTTATAAAATGGAAATCAATAAACGATTATACAAAAAGATCTATTAATGTATTTTGGTTTCTTGTGATTTGAGTTTTCTGAAAAACGAGAGGGAGTAGTGGAGTGGTTGAGAAGGAGAAGAACAAAATGAGTCGATTATGAGCGAACAAGGAGGGTTTTACTGCAAAATGTGCAATTAAATTTGGAAAAATTAATATAATAGGATAGTAAAATAATAGAGAAAAAGAAGAGAAAGAGTGTAGAAAGAGAGAAGTAATTAAGAAAGGTACCTAAGCATTGCTAAGTTTGGGAGTTAGATTCTCCTGCACCCTATTTTTTCTGTCATTGTACCCTTCCTTTCTCCAGAATTTGGTTTTAGCAATCTTCCAAGCTATTTGTTTATCTATTATATATATATATATGTATATATTATGTTTTTAAAGTTCTTTATATTATATTCATGTGTCTGTAGAAATTTGTGCTGTGTGTCACATCGCATTAATAAGATATGATTTCACGTGACTAGTAGTACTACTATATAATCTTCATTATATTGTTCTGAGGGTTTAATAGAAAATTAGAGATACGATCTGGGTTAGGGTTTTAGATAGTTTGTTGTAAAGTTTTAGTAAAATGATTGTTTATTAGTAATCGTTGATCATAAGTTCATAATTGAGGCAGAGAGAGGAAACTGATCTGAAGAGGAGAAGGAAAAGGCAGGGCCGCAGAATGAAAGATGAGAGAGATTCGAAAGGCAAGGAGGTATGGACAAAACATCCCAGCAAATGTGTAAGAAGGGTTCCATGTTCATTCCTCATTTACAGATTTATATCTATAGTTTTATCAATATTATTTACTCTTATCAATTCACACAAAAAATATGTACTAAGGATTCTTAAAATATATAGCAGAAACGGAAAAATAATATTCACCTAAACGACAAACCAAATTGTAGTATATAGAACTTTAACATCGAAGATTAGACATATACGTTACAGTTCAAATTCTAATGCGTACTCCATTCGTATACAAATGATGTTTTAGATTTTTCAACTTGTAAACAAAAAAACTGATGTTCTAGTTTTAATTAATGCATTTTATTAATATGAATAGTAGAATTTTATTGGGAAACAAATATATAAGACTAACAAAACTTATAAATTAAATTATATATATTTAATTTTTATTAGTGTAAATCCTAAAACATCAATGTTTTAAATCTAGAGAGTATTAAAATTGTGTTCTAAGGGGTTAGCGATATCAACTATTTTTCTTAGTGAGATAATTAATATTAGTTGACAAAAGATGTAGTAATCAAAAAGATGAATATTTAACAATGAACATGAGTGAAACAAATTTCTAAAAATTTAAGAGGTTTGAATCAAATATATTAATGACTTGTCTTTTGACTTTTATGGTATAACTAGATCTTGACTCGTGCTTCCGCACGGGTATTTACTTTTAATTTTTATAAACGTTCAAAAATTAAATACATACATTATTGCACTAATTAAATTAGAAGAGGCTAATTAATTAAATATAACTGAGTTGGTTTTATTTTTCTGAAAATTTAAACGATTTTGATTAGTTTAATTTTCAATAAACCAATAAATTGATCTGATAATTTAATCTATTTCATAATTTTTCTTTTAAGATTGCAAAATTGATTTTTTGATTTTGATTTTAAAATAAATGAAAGATTGCATATCTTCTAAATTTATTAAATAGCTAAATATTAGACAATTTCGTAACAATTTTTTTATGGAAATTGCTATTTATAAGGTCAGTGGCATTGGATAGTGATTATTGAGGAATTCTTAGGGTTAAAATTTATTTGTACTTCAGTTTTAAAAGTTTAGATACGCTTGACAATACTTGTTACCTGCAATATAGTGAATACATTCATTCTCTCACCGTATTTGTTCATTTTATGTGCTGAAGTTCTGTCAGGCCTTTGCACAGCAGCTCAGAACAGTGGCGATCTTTCCGGCGTCAAGGTGGCCCATAAGTGCCCGAGAATAAACCATCTACTCTTCGCTGGCGATACCATATTTTTTGTCCGGGCTAATCTCCGCAGCAGCTAAACCCTCGTCTCCATCTTGAAAGATTATGAGACCGCTTCCAGACAGCTCATCAATACTAATAAGTCCTCTATCACCTTCTCTGCTAAAACACCACAGAAAACCCGCCTCAGGGTTAAATCAACCCTTGGTATAGCAAATGAAGGAGGAGTAGGCAAGTATCTCGGTCTCCCCGAACTCTTTACTCCTAAGAAGAGAGATCTGTTCGCCTCTATAGTTGATAGAATCACGCCGAAAGCTGCGTCCTGGTCTTCTAGGTTGTTGTCAAATGCTGGAAAACTTACAATGCTGAAGGCGGTCTTATCACCTATCCCCACATACGCAATGTCGTGTTTCCTCTTCCCTATTGGTCTGTGCTCGAGGATACAGTCAGCCTTGACCCGATTCTGGTGGGATGTTGATCCGACGACAAGGAAGCTATGCTGGATTGCATGGGAGTCCTTATGCCAGTCGAAACAAGAGGGAGGCTTGGGGCTTCGCGATATCCAAGCCTTCAACATTGCCATGCTTGCTAAGATATCATGGAGAATACTCACCAGACCTGAGAGCTTACTAAGCAAGATCTTACGAGGTAAGTATTGCCATAGCTCGAGCTTCTTGACAGTCTCATGCCCCTCTAGTCCTTCACACGGTTGGAGAGGTATCTTAATGGGACGTGATCTACTTCTGAAACATCTCGGTAAAGCTATTGGAAACAGTGAGACTACTAGTGTTTGGTATGATTCTTAGATATCAACAACTGAAGACATCAGATTGTATGGGCCACCAATTGAGAGAGATAGGGACCTAGTAGTGGTGGATATTCTTACCCGCGGGAAGCCGAATTGGATTCATTCAAGAGTGGAGGCTCTCTGCCCCCAATATGCGCATCTCATCTACCAAATCAAGCCTAGTTCCCTAAACGCTGAGAATGTGTACTGCTGGTAGAAAGCAAGAAACGGTATCTACAATGTTAAGTCGGGTTACTATGCTTGCCTAGAATCAACATATCGCCCTTCCCCTGTCGTTCCTACCCCTGAAAACTTCAGCTGGAAACGTGACGTATGGTCTCTCAATACCTCAGAGAAGATCAAACTGTTTCTCTGGAAACTTTGTAGAGGAGCACTGGCGCTGGGAGAAAATCTCCAGCGTAGAGGCCTTGCCTTAGACGCAGTCTGCCCACACTGTAACGCGAGCGAGACGTCTACTCACCTCTTCTTCACTTGTCCGTTTGCACAACAAGTGTGGCGTCTAGTCCCTCTCTCACACCCTGTAGACTGGCTCAACATTGATTCGCCGCTGGAGGCTCTGTGTAGATCAAGCACTCTCATCCGTCTCCCACCAACCGGTCTAACGTCCGACCTGACCTCATGGATACTATGGGGCTTGTGGAAAGCTAGAAATTTACTCACCTTTGAAAACAGAGCTACCCCAACATCCTCGGTTGTGAATGTTGTTGTTGTAAGTGTGCGGGAGTGGTCGTTGGCGCAGGTAACATCAAAGTCAAATGATCACGCTTCAAGAACTATAGAGGTCCCACCTATGATGCCTCATGCCTTGATCACCTGCAACTCTAATGCGTCATGGAGCAAGAAAACCAGGAAAGCGGGTCTTGGCTGGATCATGGAGGTTTCCCGGGGAGGTCTGATCGAAGAGGGCCAGTCGCATTCCTGGTTTGTTTCATCTCCCCTAATGGCTGAAGCCCTAGCAATCAAGGAAGTTCTGGTAGCGGCATCACACAAATCTACACCTAACGTTTGGATTCGTTCCGACTCTCTCGAGCTCATTAGAGCTATCAACTCAAACACTTTTCCTATGGAGCTCTATGGAATTCTCAAGGACATCGAGTCTCTATCCTCTGCTTTTGTCTACTTTTCGTACGTACCAAGGTTAAGTAACGCTCATGCTGAATGCACTATGACTTAACCAATCTATTTTCTAGTAAAACTCATTTATTAATAGAATGCATGTTGTTCAAAAATAAAAGGGAATACATTCATGCAATCATCGCAATACAAAAAAACAAAATCCCTTTATCAAAAAAAAAAAGAAAACAAGGCATAAATATTCATGGAGAGCTTAGGCCATCTTTATCCCTAGTTTCTAGAGGGAGTTTTACAAAAAAAATAGTGGTGGGCCCCACAAATCAGCAAAAAAACCAGTAACAAAAGTGATCAAATAAGGATCAACTTTTGTTGGTTTCATGTACTGTTCGCGGGCTCCACTGACACGTGGCGACTCGCGATTGGTTCATTTAAAAAAAAATTTTTCGAACAAAAAAAAAATATTAAGAAACCCTTAAACTGTTATAAATCATATTGTGGATATCCATAACCGACCCGGTTCATAACCGGCCCAATGCTAGAGAGAGAGAGAGAGAGAGAGAATCGACACCTTGCCTTTTCCTTATTAGATTATGATTTGCTTTCCATATTTGTATTTCCTTTCTTTAGTCTTTCCATTATTCTATGACGGTGTAATTCCCTATATATAAAGGGCTCCTTATGTTTATGAATAACACAGAAACATAGATTACATTCTCCAGTTTCACAACACGTTATAAGCACGATTACTCTAAATCCCTAAGCTAAACAAACCCTAGCCGGCGAATCCATAATCCCCTCGACGATAAACCCTAACCGTTGAGAACTCCCGATCACGAACCCTAAACCTAATACTCATCATGTTCCCGTTCGTGACACGATCCCAGCTCACGACCTCAGACCGTCTCAGCTCGATCCTGAGACACGATCTCAGCCAGCTCGCGATAGACGACTCGATACCGCTCGCGATAACAGCTTGTTTCCGTTCGTGATCAGACGATCTCAGCTTCAGCTTGCGTTCCCGATAACAGCAAGGATAGCTCGCGATACGTTCCAGCTTTATACGACCTCAGCTTGTTCGCGTATCAATCTCAACGTTCAGCTCGCGATCCTCATCTCATTGGTGGTCCATTCAACCCTACTTGAGGTTAAGGTAATCCTTAAACCCTAATCGAAACACTAGGGTAATAGATCAAAATCCCAATGAGTAAATCAAAGCTCATAATCATAAGTTCGATTCCCTAAACCCAAATTGATCTAATGATCAAAATCGTTTTCCTAATACCTTTAGCCGCATACATGCATAATGCATGCTAGGCATGAAATCGATTAAAACCCTAAAGCTAATGCATAATTGATTTTATCCAAACCCTAATTAATCTTTGAGATCGAAATTGATTGTTTGAATGATTATATGTTTGGATATAGTATGCTAGCCTTGATTAATTAAAACCGTATTGAATTTGATCACATAGAAATCGATTGCTAGGATTGATAATTTCATTCTTGAATTTGGTTGTTTGAATTGATAAAACCGATTGAATGATTTTCAAATTGAAGTCGTATTGATTGTTTGATCGAAACCCTAATGTCTTGAAATTAAAATCGAATACTATCTTGTTTGATTGATTAAAACTGAATGCTTGAATTGAAATAGAAATCGCTAGGTAGGTTAAATGATTTATGCATTCTCTTCTTGATAATGATCCGGCTAGTATTGATTGTTTTCATACATTCTCGAATGAACCCTAATTGATGCATTGCTTGACTGTTTGATTGCAATTACACATTGAACTCTTAGAAAACCGTTTGCTAAGATTGAAAACGAATGACCATTGTATTGATTGCATTGAAACCGTTTGCTAAGATTGTAGCCGTGCGGCTGGTTTGCATCATGCATGCATAATAGTACGAATTGATTGCATATAGAATCCGAATGCTAAGATTGAACATGTATGCATCATATACGAATGACCTATTTGCATCATACCTAGAATCCGGATTGCTTGAGCATATTGATTGCATTCGCTTGAACACTTTTAAATCTAAATTATGAAACATATGATTTCAGATGTCGAAAATCAAAAACTTGGATTTTGCTGCCCTAAATCTCTCTGGAGATAATTACTTGCAATGGGTACTTGATGTTAAGATCATCCTAAAATCCAACGGACTCGGTGAATGTATCACCGAGGGCAATAATGCAAGTGAGAAAGATAGATATGGAGCTATATTAATTATACGCCATCATCTTGTTGAAAGTCTCAAAGATCAGTATTTGACTATTGAGAATCCTCTAGACCTTTGGACAGAGTTGAAAACGAGATATGATCACCAGAGAACGGTGTTTATTACCAAAGGCTACGTATGATTGGAGGAATCTCAGAATCCAGGACTTCAAGTCCGTGGACGAGTATAACTCGGCCCTTTTTAAGATAGTTTCTTAATTGAAATTGTGTGGTGAGGATATAACGGATAAGGATATGCTTGAGAAAACCTTTTCCACCTTCCAAACAAGCAATGTGTTGTTACAACAACAGTACCGTGAGAAGGGCTTCACAACTTATGCTAATCTGATCTCTTGTCTCTTGCTCGCTGAGCAGAACAATGAACTGTTGATGAAAAACAGTGAATTGAGACCTCCTGGAACAAACCCATTACCTGAGGCACATGCGGCCGTAGAGGATAAGAAAGGGTCGAACCATGTCCAGAGTGATAGCCAACACGGTCGTGGTCGTGGAAAATGGCATGGACGTGGTGGTCGAGGCTGAAACTCGTTTGGTCGAGGCCGAGGCAACTCATATGGCCGTGGCCAAGAAAACTCTTATGGAGGCCGTGGTAATGGCCGAGGCCGTGGTACATCATTTAAACCACAAAACTCGACCAAAATCTGTGTGCCATAGATGTGGTATGGATAATCATTGGGCTAAGACATGTAGGACTCCGAAACATCTCGTTGACCTCTACCAAGAGAGTTTGAAGGGAAGAATCCTGAAGCTCATATGACTTATCAAGATGGTGAAGATGATTTCAATCATGAACGAGACGATCGTATGGATTATGAAACTTCAGATTGTTTAAAAGAATGAAGTTGAATTCGACATCTATGTTTTGTGTTCTTTGCTTTGTGTGTTTCCATGTTTTGATTGCTTTGAACTTATTTTATTAATGAATGAAAGTTTTTATATGAAGTCTCTAAAGTATCATTCCGGGTATAGCCAGTCTCATAGAAGGCTACGACCAGGCTAACATCCTATTACCTAAGGGTACGCATCTAGAGATATCTAATGCATTGTATTCACCCAGCTCTAAGAGAAGCCTATTGAGCTTTAAAGACATTCGAATGAATGGTTTTCATATTGAGACTAAGGGCAAAGGAAACAAAGAGTTCCTTCAGATAATAGAAATCGGCCAAGGACATAAGAAAGTCCTAGAGTCTATACCTACGCTCTCTAATGGCCTTTATTACGCCAAGGTCAGTATGATGGAGGCCAATGCCGCATTTAATAAAGTGGCCACCGAGAATTTTACTCTCTGGCACGACCGGTTTTTGAATACAAACGGCCATCCTTTTAAAGACTATACGTCTTGATAATGCTGATGAGTTCACGTCCCAAGCGTTTAATGATTAGTGTATGTCCATGGGGGTAAGTGTGGAACACTCCGTGGCACATGTACATACACAGAACGGCTTGGCTGAATCATTCATAAAACAAATTCAGCTGATAGCTAAACTATTGCTTATGAGGTCTAAGCTTACGGCCACAACTTGGGGACACGCGGTCTTGCACGCGGCCGAACTGATTCGTATCAGACCGTCTAGTGAACATAAATATTCCCCATCACAATTGCTTACGGGTCATGAGCCAGACATATTCCATCTGAAGACATTTGGTTGTGCCGTCTATGTGCCAATTGCACCACCATAGAGAACAAAGATGGGACCTCAAAGGAGGATGGAGATATATGTTGGATATGATTCTCCCAGGATTATAAAATACCTTGAGCCAACTACGGGTGATTTATTTAAGGCCAGGTATGTGGATTGTCACTTTGATAAATCCGAACATCCAACATTAGGAGGAGATAGCAGTAAACTGGTAAAAGAAATTACATGGAATCAAACATCCTTATCTTGGCAAGATCCTCGGATTCAAAGAGTGTGATTTAGAAGTCTAAAAGATTATACATTTACAAAAGCTAGCTAATCAATTGCCAGATTCCTTTGCTGACCCGAAAAGAGTGACTAAATCATATATACCAGCTGCTAATGCACCAATCAGAATTGATGTTCAAGAGGGACACAATCAAGTTGCTACAGAGTCTAGACAACGTTTGAAACGTGGTAGACCAATAGGTTCCAAAGATAAGAACCCTCAGAAAACTAAGAAAGATGTAGATAATGAAACCGAGGTTGTTGAAACCCTAGACGCGACCGCGGCCGTTCCTAAATCCCAGGACTTAACCGCGGCCGATCCCAAAACCCTAATAGCGATCGGGGCCGATCATGAATGCTTAGATGCGGCCGGTCCTGATGTATCTAATACTGATTCTTGGGACACAGAGATTCAAGGTACTGAAGGTTCTGATAATAATGAGATCTCAATAAACTATATCTTGTCTGGGATACAATGGAATAGAAAGAATGTCGACATTGATGATATATTTGCATGCAATGTAGCACTTGAAATCATGGATGATAATGAGGATCATGAACCCACATCTATTTATGAGTGCACTCAACGATCAGATTGGATCAATTGGAAAGAAGCTATAAACGTGGAGTTAAACTCTTTAAAAGAAGAGAGATGTCTTTGAACCAATAGTCCGGACACCTTATGATGTTAAACCAGTCAGCCATAAGTGGGTCTTTGTGAGAAGGAGAAACGAACATGGTAATGTCGTTAAATATAAAGCACAGCTTGTTGCACAATGATTCTCACAAAGACCAGGAATAGATTATGAGGAGACATACTCCCCTGTGGTGGATGCTACTACTTTTATATTCCTGATAATTCTGGCTATAAGAGAAAAAAATTAGACTTGCGGTTAATGGATATTGTAACTGCATACTTATATGGGCCACTGGATAATGAGATTTATATGAAAGTACCAGAGGGTATAGAGTTGAAAAACAAATCGAGTACTCGAGAACAACACTATATAAAGTTGAATAAGTGGATTGAAACAATCAGGCCGAATGTGGTACAATAGATTAAGTGAGTACTTAGAGAGAGAAGGATACAAGAATGATCCGATCAGCCCTTGTATCTTTATAAATTAATTCGGTCAGGGTTTTGTGATTATAGCAGTGTATGTTGATGATTTAAATATCCTAGGAACCTCTGGAGAGATTTCCCAAACAGTTGAATATCTTAAGAAAGAATTCGAGATGAAAGATCTTGGAAAAATAAAGTTTTGTTTGGATTACAGCTTAAGTACATAAGAGATGGAATCCTTGTGCATCAAATGGCATATACAGAAAAAGTACTCAAGAGATTCAACATGGCCGAGTCTCACCCCTTATCTAGCCCCATGGTCGTGAGGTCCCTCGGCCTGGACACTGATCTGTTCCGTCCTAAGATGGACAATAAAGATGTCTTTGGTCCCGAAGTGCCATATCTTAGTGCCATAGGAGCTTTGATGTATCTGGCTAGTCACACGACCAGATATATGTTTTGCCGTGAATCTATTATCTAGATTAAGCTCTTGTCCAATCCAAAGGCACTGGAACGGGATTAAACATGTTCTTCGTTACCTGCAAGGAACGAAAGACTCGGGTTTATTTTATACTAACCAAAACAAAGAAGGTTTAGTTGATTTTGCTGATGCAGGTTATCTTTCGGATCCACACAATGCTCGATCACAGACAGGCTATGTTTTCACACATGGTGGAACGGTCATATCATGGCGTTCCATGAAGCAGACGATCACGGCCACATCTTCAAACCATTCGGAGATCTTGGCTGTTCATGAGGCCATCCGCAAGTTGTTCAGAACAGGGGAAGTAATACGTGTTGTACTCTTTTTCCTTCACCATGGTTTTGTCCCACTGGGTTTTCCTGGTAAAGTTTTAATGAGGCAACATCTAAAGCGTATTACAATCCATGTATGGTTATGGCATCCAAGAGGGAGTGTTATAAATCATATTGTGGATGTCCATAACTGACCCGGTTCATAACCGGCCCAATGCTAGAGAGAGAGAGAGTTGACCGTGAGGAGAGAGAGAGAGAAAGAGAATCAGCATCTTGCATTTTCCTTATTAGATTATGATTTGTACTATTTCTATATTTGTATTTTTTTTTTTTTAGTCTTTTCATTATTGTATGACGGTGTAATTCTTTATATATAAAAGACTCTTTATGTTTATGAATAACACAAAAACATTGATTTCATTTTGTAGTTTCACAACATAAACTCACTTTATCGATAATCCTTAGAACAGTATATATATATATATAACCTCTTGTGTCAGAAAAAGAACGGTATGACCTCTACGATGTTATTTATTTATTTTTTGTTACCTAACTAATGAGAATAAAGGAGCATTAGTATGATCCCAAGATACAATCTCACCGACAACTCCTAGTTTCCTACCATGCATTGACGACCTATAGTTGTATCCTTTAACGTACTGTAGTTCATGTAGTTTTGTAACTCAACACCAACTTTTATGAAGGTCAATCGTTAAATTTAATTGGTAATACTAATTTTAGGATTAGTCAAAAATAATAATATTAATTTTAGGGTTTGTAGAATAATCCTTAGTACAAGCGAATGGCCGTTAGAAGTTTCCAATATATAAAACCACAATCACGGAGTACTGTGAAATGATTTATCTGCCTTTTGTTTCTATATTTTATATTATTTAACACTTGTTTGTTTGTTTGTTTCTTGAGAAACATTTGTTTGTTAAAATTGTTAATTTAAAAGATGAATTCCTGAGACAGCTACTGCGAGATATAAAATTCACCAAATATCCATGTAATATCTGCACATGGATGTGATAATTTATCACACAGACAGACAGACATATATATTTCTAGCGTGAGTCAAACGCTTTATACGAAATAATATTATATTTTGTGATGTTTATTTAGAACAGAAATTTTAAACACAGAATATAATTGTAATAAAAAAAGAGAACCTGAAGATCATCAATACTTTTCATTGCAGACCTCAATGCAATTGTAGGAGACGTCCCATACGAAAGGATGGTAACTCGTAGGATGCATGTTCAAGGCTAAGAGATATTGTAAAATAAAGATCACAGTTTATGACGTTAATCAAAAATTCCATTTTGGGGCATTATAATCAGCCCTTAATTAAATTTTAGGAACAAAGACGTATAATTTAGTATTCAATTTTTGATAACCATTTAGTATGTTGTATGTGAAACATTTCGATGCGACTGCATATTTTGACAATTGATCCATGCATATTTTGTAAGGCTACATTACGATATTATGGATTCAAATATAATAAAGTATTGGAACACAATTTTCAAAAGATCCAGTTGAATTTCCTGTAATTACATGTTTGATTATGGTGTTCTGTTTGAAGATGAAGTATAGCTGACTTTTTTTTACTACATAAATATAGCTAAATAATGATGAATTGAATGTTCTTGCTAGCGCAAATTCCCTCGCTAGAATCTGCTATTTGAGCTGTCTAAACGTTAAACTCCGTTTTTGAAAATGGAATTGGTATCAAAAGTTATCATCTGATTATAAATTATTATTTTCTTTTTGTAAAAGATCTGATTATAAATTATCCGTTGACAAAAAAATAGAATACAAAATTATCCGTAGTCTCGAGAAAAAATTGAAACGAGACCAAATGTTGTTCTGCTTGTGGCATAGTTTTTGTTTATAGAAAAAACTTATATATAATTAATTTAGTTTGAATGATTTTATATTCAAATAATTGGTTGAATAGTTTGAATATGAATAACTTTTTTTGACATATAATATGAATCACTTTACTTCCTATAATACTAAATTTATCATTTTGTAAACTAATTTAGGTCATCTTTCAATATTATAACTCCACTAATTTTTAGATTATGATTATATCTAAATTATATTCTAAGATGTATCTTAGTACAATAGTACTGTCCCGCGTGCCGTGTGACAAATTTGAGTTTAAATACGAAAAATATATATTTTCAAACCAATATTTTTTCCAAATGGAAACTCATAAATCCTCACACAGAAACAGAAAAAAAGAACATCTAAAAACTAAATTCCTGTTCAAAAAAAATTCAAAAAAGGAAACAAAAGAGAATGGACGAAAATTTGCCACCCGTATTTCGAACATCAGAAAACAACACATGGAAAGCCAGTTTACAAAAAAAAGAAAACAACGCATGAGCTGATACTGTGGCGAGAGACTATTGTTTACCATCATTTTTATATCTATTATGGTTGAATTTTGAGATCTTGAATTTTCCTAACAATCAATCAACCGCAACAGTCGACGAGGAGAGAATACAAAAATATATTCGTGTATAGGAAAATATCGATATGGTCACATGCCAAGGTAATCTCTATCCCTGAGACCCTGACACACCACTTATCAATTATTTTTATAATGAGGGTTAATACAAACATGATCTGACACACTATACTTTTCTCAATTTACCATGTTATTGTTATTGAAATTTCATTTGGTTTCTTGATTGAGACAGATGGGACTTGCATTGTTTCCTATCTATTATGCATGACTCGAAGATGTCAAGAACCATGCATAAAATTTAACTATTTTCTTAGAACATGTTTAATAGAAATTTTTAGGATAGAATTCTTAGAAAAATATAAAAATCTGTCTTTTAATTTTTAATTAAAAAAACTAGAATCGGTTCTTAAATAAGACTATACTTTTCTCAATTTACCATGTTATTGTTATTGAAATTTCATTTGGTTTCTTTAATGAGACAGATGAGACTTGCATTGTTTCCTATCTATTATGCATGACACGAAGATGTCAAGAATCATGCATAAAATTTAACTATTTTCTTAGAATATGTTTAATGGAGATTTTTAGGATAGGTTCTTAGCGGAATATAAAAATCCGTCTATTAATTTTTAACTAAAAAAATTAGAACCGGTTCTTAAATAAGATTCCTATCTATTATGCATGACTCGAAGATGTCAAGAATCATGCATAAAATTTAACTATTTTCTTAGAACATGTTTAATGGAGATTTTTAGGATAGATTTTTAGCGGAATATAAGAATCTGTCTCTTAACTTTTAACTAAAAAATCTAGAACCGGTTTTTAAATATCTTATTTAAGAACCGGTTCTACCTTTTTTAGTTATAAACTAAGAAACAGATTCTTATATTCCGCTGAGAACTTCACTTTAGAATCCCTCAATAATAATATATTTTTTTTTTTTTTGAAAATTGTCCCTCAATAATTATGCTCTTAGGATTTCCATTCACTCCAATCAAATGATGTACGCGTCAGCATTCGTTCAATAACATATGAAAATTTTGTACATTGGTAAATGGTAGGTGGTGTCTTCGATCTCAAATCGTAGGCATTTGCAAGGTTGCATGCATAGCATATGCATACCTTAACAACTTTATTTCCCCGATCTTCTTCACAAAATACGATAATATTTTGTCATAGTAAATGAGGTTATATTATCGTCAACCTTTTTTTTGTCCCAATGTTCTCTTAATAATTGATGTTCAATGTTATGTTATATTATCGTATAATAAATTTAGTTTAATAGAATCTAATCTTAGGATGAATTATACTCCCATAGAAGTTTTATTTATTCATTTTGCCATATATTCTATTCTCCAAAAATAACGATCCTTTATCCAGCATAATAAAATAAATTTGCTAGATTTCACCATAACTCTATTTATATTTCATCACCAACACAATTAATGTAAGTTATGAACATTTTGATAGTAGATAACCTTTTTGCTAAAATATATCGTAGGAATCCTTGAGAAGATCTCGTATGAGAGCTCTCTTCTCACGCCATACATATATAATTACAAAAATGTAAAAAAAAAAAAGAGTACTGATACAAAAGGTCCGAGGAGAGAAAAAGTGAAGATGGAGTATGGCAGATGGAGGAAAGCCAAAAGTTGAAAAGAGAAAGAGACAAGAGATGCACGAGGGTGTTGAATTCATGCCTTGTGTGTTTTCAGTATTTGGACCACCTAGCTCATCTTTTTTTTAAGCTCCTCTGCTTCTTCTTCGTTATCAAGATACAATTCAAAGTAAATACTAACTACTATCAGATAAATAGAGTCTAGTATTGACACATACAAAAAAAGAAGAAGCATATATAAAGAGCTAGTACGATTTACAAATCTCCTTTACTTGAATGTGTTCCCTTTGTTTCAAATTATAATTAGTTTTGGCTACAAACACAATTTTTAAAGTAACCATTCTTTAATATTTAATTAAAAAGAGAATGACCAATAATAAATTATACTTAAGAGCTTTTAAGACTTTAGTTAAATACTGCTTAGCCTGTTAACTTTTTGCATTGAAATTTGGAAACAATTTACATTGTGAAACAACAAAAACTCTACAACTATTTATATATTAAAACAGATGGAGTATTATAGATAAGTCGTATTCAACCATATGGATGAATTACTACAAGTGTTCCAAGAAATGGAGGATGAATTCATAGAAAAGGTATAAATGCGGTTTTTATTATAACGAAAATGGTATAAATGTGTTTAACACAAAAGTATCATCCTATATATATGGTTTAAGATGTTATAAATGCTTCTTATCATAAAGAAGAGATATAGTTAGATGTTACACCGTAGAATTTTGTTCATAAAAATGTTCAAGTGATTTGGTTAATTTCGGCTCCTACATGATTTTGGAAACAAACGTGGAGAATATTACACAAGTGGAGTCATGATCAGGAACTCTCGCTTTGCTTTGACAAGGATAGTTCGATATGTCGCTCCCTCAGACCGAACCAACCATTTATGTCACGTGGCGTATCATTATTTAGCTTCTAAAGGGCCGAATATGGCCCAAAATAATATAAGTGGGGCCTTTAAACGAAACTCGTTAAGTTGTATTTACACGTTCGAAGAAAGGAACAAAGAAGAGAGGGAAGATTCCTAAGGGGGGTTTCTCTTGGATTCCTAGGACTTTTTCAAAAGATTAAAAGTTTCTTAGTTCTAAACACGAAGAGAACAGAAGGCCAACTATAATCACAATGCTAGGGTTTAAGATTGGAGATTCAGTGATTAGATTTTAGGTTTATCTTTCTCAATGTTTAACAAAAACATTTCTGGAGATTCAGCTATTTAAAAAGTTTTGTAGGTAAGGAAATTAATATTTTAATAAATGATAATTTGCTTTGTAACTCTTTTCACATTCAAGATTAAGCTTATGGTTAATACAATCTTGATAGTCTTCACACATTTTAGTTTCACTTTGCACTTAGAAACCCTTAAAGGATGTTTGCAATGATTGCCAAAACCGAAAATAAACTTTGTTTTTCTGGTTTAGAAAGAAGGATAAAAAGGCTTTTTGCTTTGAACATTATTGGATTATGTTCATTCACCTGAAAACAAGTCTCTGCAGAGCTCTTCATAGAATCTGGAGACAAGTTCAATGAAGACAGGGCTCTTAAGATTCTTCCAACAGAAGAGAAGCTCCTCTATGTCCATTAAGTCATCCATTTTCCCTTCTTCAGTCAGATGAGTAAGATAGTTTTCAAAGCTTCTGCAAGCATCTTCCACAGCATTGTCTTCGAATGTATCTCTTGAGTTCAGTGATTTCTTGGTCCATGACGCAGAAACAGGTGTCGTGATGGGTGAAGTGAACAGCTTCTTGGCTGCTGCTGGCGTAAGAGGCGAATGTGTAAACTTCGAAAAATCATCATCCTTCACACTAACTGCAATTCCAATTGGAGAATAAACAGATAAATTAAAAAAGCTTGTAAGACATTTTTGTTTACGAACATTGTAGAGAAGTTTTCTTACAAGGTTTGGTCTGGCTTATCTTCTGGTCTTTGATTTTGCTGAGAAAACAGAGACAAGACAGCAAAGAGGAAGGACAGATTGGCTTCTTGGGATGATGTCGATGTCTAGGTTTGACATTGCCATGACGTGCACGGCGAAGAGGTCTCATGAAGACAGGTCTCTTAACTCTGAAGCGGAAGAGAGAGACGAATCTGTTGCATGATTCTGAAAGCTTTGATCTGAAGTTAACCAAAGTTGCTTTCGCTCTCATTGTGTTGAAGCTTTTCGTTGTTGTTTTGGTGTGGTGATCCTCTTTGGACTTTCTGTTTTGTTTTGGTGTGTATAAGGTTAGTGAGAGGAAGGCTTGTGTTGCATGGGGTTCACGTCTTTGGGTGTCAAAGTCATGATGGTGGAGTCCCATGAAGTTTAAAACGGTGGATAATAAATCTAAACTATACATTAGTTTTGCTCAATAATTATTTTCCTATGCCACTGATATTAAACCCAACGTTTTGACTTTTAATTAACTACATGATTTGCCTTATTAATAAACTTGAAAACTACTAAACCAATTCACCTTCCGTTGCCCACATATTGTTCTATACAATTAATAAAACACAGTGTTTTGCCTTATTACTAAACCATACAATTAAAAACCGATACTAAACCAAACCATTAAAAATCATCAAATTAGATGAGTTGTTTCCTACATATGCTAAGAAAACCATTGATAAAACATTGTATTAAATTATGATAGTACCTTTTTCCTGTATTACATCGCATCTTCATCTTAATAACACCACCTGTTTTCTCAGTCTGGAAAATCAAAACACTTATATTAGATAGAACAAATCCATGTAATTGATTAAGAAAGCTTGAAAATTGTATTCTTTCGATCATAATATATATCATGTTTTATACAAATTTAAAAAAATTCAACATCAAAACAATAAGATAATATCCGTAGAAATTATTTTGTTTAAAATTAAAACTAATCATTTATTAATTTCCTAAAAGAATGACCTTCCTAAATCTATTCCTATATTTTAGCAAATCTTTGTAACAATCACGATACCAAATCATTCACATAACTAGCACAAGATTTTTTAGGTTTCTTTTCTTGCAAATCACGTTTAAAATCATATCATTTAACCGGACTAACCTGTTTAGTATTTTATGGGCTTGGTCCATTAAAATATAATTAAAGCTTAATTCACATATATTGTGATGAAAATAAAGTTTTAACATTGTAATTAAGTTTTGGTCCATTTGACCAAATTAATTACCAAATAGTTATTTTTTTATTTGTCATGGTGTTAATATAATACATATGGTTTATATATCAACCCATCTATTTATAATTTACATAAGATGTTTTATTTTGAAAATTTTGAATTATAAATTTATATAAATATATAATTACATTATAAATAGGATAATGTAGTTAAGTATTACTAATTGACAAATATCTTATATAATAAATTGTTTTGATTTGTCTAATATCCCATCACGATATAAACAATCAACAACAAATTTAGAAACAATTACTTTTTCATGTTGGGTTTAATCTTGGTAATAAAATGAACCGAGCTTTCTTTTGGGTTTACATCAATCTAAAAACTCAAAAAAATATGAAACAGTAACATCAATGTTTAACATCTATTAAGTTTGAACATATATCCGCGCGGACGCGCAGATTCAAAATCTAGTGTTTTTTATATTGCAAGTGTTTGGGTTCAAAATCTAGTGTTTTTTATATTGCAAGTGTTTGGTGGCTCTTGCTTATGACTAAAATCCAAGATGATAAAATTGGTTTTGGCTTTGTATAATTGATAAGGTCCTTGGTTAATTGGTGGGTCAATGCAACCGGATATATTGAACATAAACCGGTCTCATATCTAGTGATAATGAATTTGATGTAAAGATTACTTGCCTTTTAGATGTTTCTTTTTTTAGGTCTGTTCACTTCTTATGTAAGCTCTATTTTCAAATTGTTGAAATATGAATGATAACTTGATTTTAACTTGAAAGTCATTGCTTCTGATGTAAATAATCTTTGTTTTTTTTTTTGTTGATCTATACATGTGATATTTTGACAAAGAAAGCAAAGAGAATTGCTATTAAAGATAGATATAAAACTCCTAAATCTTTCTTAGTAGCATACATGATACATCTTAATTCTATAAGTATAAAAAATAAGGACTTCAAATAAAATGCAAAACGGTTATGTAAGTTTGCCAGATTTATCAATGAGTCTATAAAACTGATGTTTTAGGTGCCAAAAGATATTTATATATTTAGAGGACCTCAATTTCAGTAAACTAAAGATGATGTAGTGGTAAATACTATTACATCTGATTTAGAGATCCAGAGTTTGAACTTGAAAATAGCTTAATTTTTTCTTCTTTTGGAACAATTCATAGATCTTGGTTTGTTAACAACAATCACCACCATGATATCAAGGCTGATTTAGTTCCCGTTTCATATCAATAGCTCTCACTGGTCACATGTGCATGTTTAAAGTAAGGACTAAGGATTATGGATACTGTTTTGATTTGGATAATCATCTTTCTTTGTTGAAGAAACAATTAACAAAAAATTGTTGATTTGGAAAGGGAACGTAAGGAGAAAACGGGTGTAAAAGTGTGGTGTTAGTGGACACTTTGGACCAATATTTTCTTAGTTTTCATCATTATGATTCAAAAGCTGTCCCATTTACTTATTTACAGATTTTAAATAAAAATGCAAATTATTGATTAACACTGGTATCATCATTTTGCATATCTGTATCAGCTTAATATATTGGGATATATTTATACAAAGTTTAATAAATAAATACTAAATTAAGAAAAGAAACAAATATCATCTTTTAGGATCTGGAAGATATTGTTGCCGATGAAGAATATCTCCAAAGAGAAGGAGACCATATAATGGTGAACCCCAAAAAACAAATGATTAAAAATTCCCGATTTTGCTAGCTTTCTACCCCTTTGTTGCCGATGAAGAATATCTTCAAAAAGAAGGAGACCATTTATATATGTTAATCAATAAATATATAAAATTCTCATAAAGTTATCAGACTTCTTTTTATTTATCAGACTTCATTTGAACTACATCAAAATCCATTAATTGTATTTTCATAATTTTTGTTATAAACCATTTAGTGATCGACCCATTTATCAGCCCGTGTACCAAGACGGGCCAAGCCCATCCGCAGGATCATACTGGCGCCTATCTACTCTTGTGTTTATCTACATTATAGTTGGTGTTTATGTTACGTATTGCTAGTCATTATCTAGTTAAGGATAAGTACGATCTCATGTCGATCCAGTACTTAGACCGTCATTACCATATGTATATAAAGACCAGTTGGTCGACCTAATAATACACACAAGTTCCCCTCTTCATTCACAACACGTTATCAGCACGACGTTGCTCTCATAAACCCTAACCCTAAAAAACCAGAAATAAATCCGAGCAGTAAAAACCCTAATTCCCGACGAACTTCAAACAGCTCTATCCCTCAACTCCGGTGGATCCATGATATCTTGTGAATTTACATGTTTTTAACTTCTTATTCTTGAATGGTTTGGTCATTTAGAGTATCATTTAGGCACATTTAGGTTGCATATCATTGCATTTGTACATATCAGGTGTTGGAGAGCACCATGGATGAGTTAGAAGACCATTGGAGGGATTTTGAGTCCAAAGAGTGAAAGATGAACACGGATGAAGGCCTTAAAGATCTCTTCTGAAGCTCAAAATTTGTGGAGACACTGGAAATTGAGTTAGCTTTACAATGGAGGTGGTTTCAAGTCGTTTGGAGCTGTATTGAGGGATTTATGATCAAAATACTACACACATATCAATATGACATTCCTAGCGGCCAGGCGTAGCGGCAAAAGATGGTCGCTACAGAAGATAGAGCTGAGGCGCCTAAGTACCGTAGCGGGAGTGTGTAGCGGGTTAGAGAGACCGCTATAGTCGAAGCGCTTTCTGTAGCGGTCTTCCGTAGCGGCATAATGAGGTCGCTATGAGTTCAAGAATGCGAAAAAATCGTCTAAGTGTCCTAGCGGCCACCCGTAGCGGGCATGTCAGGTCGCTACAGGCATAGTGACCTCTGGTAGCGACCTTTTATGGTCACTACGGAGAAAAATATCTGTTTTTATGGGTCAACCCCAGCTCGAGTTTTAGATATATATAACTACTTTTCAGACAATAATTGGGGATCTATCTACTTTTTTATGAAGAACACAAGAACTCTTGAGAGAGAAAGCTTGAATCTTTAGTTTCTTTTCTTCTTATTCTCTTGAATTTGCTTGTTTAATCCTTGTTTATCTTTATTCTCTGTTGTATCTACTTGAATATGCTTCAATCTATTATGAGATTAAGTGTTTTCATGGAGATTAGTGAGTAGTTTCCTTAAGAATTCATGGGTTAGGGAGATTAGAGTAACTTAGTGAAGATCTATGGTGTTATTGTATTAGATCCTTGTATGAACTTGCTTGTTGAGTATTTTTAATGCTTGTTTAGTCTTGATCACTCTAAACCTGATTTCTAAACACTTCTCATCAGACATGATTAGATGAAGTGTTTGAATCAACTCAACTAAGCTCTAGTGAGATTAGCCAAGGACACTTGATGTTAAAATTGCTAGATAGTTATTAAACTTGAACTTAAAGATTGCTTGATTGAATTAAGCCAAAGACATTTGATGTTTAATGATTTCTAAGCAAATGGACATTTACCTAGACATAGGACTCGTCTAAAATTGTGTTTAGACTTAAGAGATTACTTTGATTGAAAGCTTGTCACCTAGATTGGATCTTAGTTACTTGAAGTCAATTCCCTTAGCCCATGGATTCACTTGTTTAAATTGATTAAAACCTTGTTGTATTGCTCTGTTTGCTATTGTTAGTTGTCACACACTCACCACTATTGAATCTACTTAGCTTAAGAAATGACTTGTATTCTCACTGATTCACATCACTAGGACTGGTTCGACATTCACCCCACTATACTACAACATTTGCAATAGGCAGAAAAACCTATTATCAAATTGGCGCCGTTGCCGGGGAACTAAGTAGATTTGTCATTAAGATTTCAAACTTTCTTGAGATTAAGCTTTATTTTCTTATGCTTTGTTTTGCTTTTGTATAGCTACTAACCTCTTCTTCTAGCTTTTGTTATTTGTAGAGATGGCTTCAAGCTACTCTGAGAAGCCACAAGAAGAGGAAGAGACATTTGAAGATCGCATTGAAGATCAGCCATATGTGAAGCCACCACCCTTTGATATACGCATACTCACACCAGATCAAAGAGTGGAGTTACACCGGCTTCAGAGAACGAAAGAGTATTGGGGTAAGCCAATAAGACACCTAGCACAAATGGTCCGGATAAACCTTATTAGGGATAGAGCAGAGTTTGAAGGAAGAGATGTTAACCAGTATGAGTTTGATGCTGCTTGTGCCCTTGATGAGGTAATGTATTGGGTTCCACCACCCCAGCTGGAAGGTATAAGCATTTCCACTTTAGAACTTAAACTTGAGGAAATTTGTTTGCCTTGTGGTGAGGATAACGCCCCTGATCTTGATTCTCTTGTGCTCATAAATGAATGTCTTGATCTGATATGTGAAACTAGGAAACTAGATGAATTGAGAGTAGAAAAGCTTGTTAAAGATCACATTGAAGTTTGCTTTGTCAAGAACTATATTTGTGCTTCATTTGATCTTGAGTCCAACTTTTTGCTGCTTGAGAATTCTAGACCTCTTCTTGAACTTGCTGATTTAGGGGATGAACTTGATGTGGATAAGCTCTTGCTTGAGATAGAAAACTCCCATGCTGAAAACTATCATGAGAATGTGAACATTGTGAATTATTTGATTGATGGAGATAGAGTTGACTACTTTGTTAAAACTTCGTTTGAACCTGTAGTTGATTTTGTGTTTCCACCTATTGCTTTTGATTCTCATGATCATCTGAACCTCAAGAAGCATTTCATAACTCATATCATATCTTTAGTGAAGCTCTTTGAGGAAAAATCTGTCTATTTTCTATGGACAGTAGTGTGTTTCTTTGCACACTTGGTTTCTTGTTCTTGTAGGAGAAAGACCAAAGGTGCATTGGCTCAGCCTTTTGATACTTATGATTAGCAAGCACACAAAGTCAAGCTAGAGACTTAAAACAAGCTCACTTGGGAGGAAGTCCCATGTCTATCCCTATATATATTATAGTTTTACTTGTGTGGTTTTTCTTTTGTGTGTTTAATAAGTGTGTTTAAAATTTTTAGGTGATTCCCCTCTTAATCAAAGAAAAAGATGGCCATCCAGCAAAGCTACAAGTGTTAAAATTATTCAACTCCATCTAGCAACTCCAAGCTAAGTGTCTCTACAACCATTGTAAATATATAGTCTTCTTGTTTGTTTCTTCTAGACCTCTTCTTTCACCTTGCTCTCACACAAGAGACTGTGTGAAGTAAGTGTGGGGGGGAGAGTCTACTTATCTCACATGTTTTCTGTTTTGTTTACTTGTCATAAGCATTGCATATCCATTTGCATAGAAAATCAATAAAAAAAATTAGTTATATCATTTGCATCTTTAGGTTTGAGTCTAGATCATATAGAATGCATAGGTAAAATCCCTACAAAGGACTCATGCAATGAACTCATTGTTGATACCCTTTTGAATCATAATAAGTAGCTTGAGCTTCTTCTGAATTTCTTGTAGACTTCGAGCCTTGAAAACTCCTCTTAAGACTCATTGAATCTTACTCTTTGAAACCAACTCCGATCTTAATTGACTAAAATGAACTTAATGCTTCTTGCTTATGGTCTCTTGAGTACTAAATCATGGCTTTACACACACTTGAGCTTGTATAAACCATTTTACCAATCTTTTTGACAACTCAAGTGGTAGTCCATACCCTAAACCCTTCCCTTCTTTCAAACCATCATTAATTGTTGAGTGAGGTCTTTTTGTGAAAGCTTGTCATGTGCAAAATCTTGAGAGTATTAGGAGCGACATTGATTTGTTCTCATCTCTTGCTAGCATTAGGACCTCTTTTGGGCTAGAATCTAGGATGGTGGTTGGAATGATGTGCTTTAATTATTTTGATCTTGAGGATTGAATTGGGAAAGATTATGTAAAGGAAATGAATCAAAAAAAAAAAAAAAAAAAAAAAAAAAAGAAAAAGAGTGTGTCTAAAAATATATATATATATATAGCTCAGATTGTGTCAATGAAAACCAAAAAAAAAAAAAAAAAAAAAAAAAAAAAAAAAAAAGTGTTCATTGGGTAAGAGATGAAAATGGGTGTACATTTGGGATTTGAGATGAAGAAAAGAAAGGGTAGAACTTAAAAATTGTCTAGGAAAAGGGTACAATGATGAGAACCGATTTATGTATGCATTAATTGCTCCTTTTCTTAGATAAATTTTGCATAATGATCAAACTCCTATTCTTGAGTGTAAGTCACCATAGCAAAATGTATTTGGACCCTTCTCATTCTTCACATTAAGCCATTTTTCTCACCAAACCGAATGATTTGGACCAATTGGCAATTTGCGAGAATTCACTTATGATATTTCTTATTGAATGTGAAAGTTGGTTGATTTGAGGATTCATCATAATGAGTTAAAATATCAAAGGAATTGATAGGCCGAGAGAAGTTAGAGCTAATAAAAACAAATTGCTCTTGCTATTTGGTATGATTTTGTAAGGATATCACAACGATGGCATTGAAGAGTTTCTTAAGGTCATGAATTTCCATTTGTGTATTGAAACATCACTTCCCATGTTCTTGAAAGTTTACTTGAGGACAAGTAAAGGACTAGTGTGGAGGAGTTGATATCTCATGATTTTTATAAGTTTTAGATTCATATTTTAGCTCATTATGATCATTTTAGGTTGCATTTAGGTCTTTGTGTTGTATTTGCATACTCATTTGCATATCATAGGGGTTGGAATGCTTATTTGGAAGTTTGGGGCGAAATTCAAGGGTTATACTGCAAAGTTTGGAAGTTTTGGGTCCACTGTGATGTTAACAAGAATCCAGGGACCAAGGTTGCAAATTCGTAATATTCGCTTGGGCTAAATCGCGCATTGGAAACTTTGGGTTTGATTCGCAAGGGCATTTTTGCACATTCCAAAGGCTGGGTCCGTTTTGTAAAGAATCAAAAGGACAGGGACTGGTTTTGAAAATAATGAAGAAGTCTCCATTGGAGGAGATCGAGAGTTTGGTTTCAACGCGAACGACGGCGAGGCTAATTCCAACCACGGCAAAGCTCGACGACGATGAGACTCGAGCACCTGAGAGCACGACCTGGAGGAGGATAGCTCGAGAAATGGAGAGGTCGTGGACATGAGACCTCACGTCGATGGCATCCGGTCGCGGTGAGGGATGATCCCGACGACGAGAATGAGCACGGCCACGGGAGATAGAGAGGCCGTGAGCCAGTGACGACGAAGGAGACGACGGCTGAAGCTGGAGACGAGGAAGCTCGGGTCTCGAGACAAAGAAGAGCGAATCGGAGCTCAAGCTCGAAGAAGTTCACAGCGACTTGGCAAAGCGGGTTAATGAGGTCGCCACATCATGAGCGAGTGCTGGAGCGGCCATTGGTAGCGGGGACGTGACGCCGCTCGGGAAGACGCGGATTCGCTAGCGGCCACTGGTAGCGGGACGTGATGGCCGCTACGAACAGATTTGGAGATGTTGACCGGTTTATTCCGGTTTGACCCGGTTTAATTCACTAAACCAGCTCGAGTTTGGCATGTCTTATATATAGTTTTAAACCTAAAAACCTGAGGGATATCTCATTTTTCTCTCAAGAACTTGCCTCCCTTTGTAAAAAAGCTTGGATTTTTATATCACAATCTAAGAAAGTTTTTAATTCTATATCTTGTTTCTCCTTCTCATAAACATGGTGAGCCTTGAATTCATCATGGGTTTGAGGTTTCTCATGGAGATTAGAGAGTAGACACTCCTTGGATTCATGGTTAAGGTAGATTAGGGTGATTAAGTGTAGATTTAGGGTGTTTTATTGTAGATCCTTGTATGAACTTGCTTGTTGAGTATTTTTAATGCTTGTTTAGTCTTGATCACTCTAAACCTGATTTCTAAACACTTCTCATCAGACATGATTAGATGAAGTGTTTGAATCAACTCAACTAAGCTCTAGTGAGATTAGCCAAGGACACTTGATGTTAAAATTGCTAGATAGTTATTGAACTTGAACTTAAAGATTGCTTGATTGAATTAAGCCAAAGACATTTGATGTTTAATGATTTCTAAGCAAATGGGCATTTACCTAGACATAGGACTTGTCTAGAATTGTGTTTAGACTTAAGAGATTACTTTGATTGAAAGTTGCCACCTTTAGATTGAACCTTGATCACCTTATATCAATTATCCTTACCATGGATCCATTCTTAGTATTTGATTGAATTCTTGCACTTATTTCTTGATTGGATTTGAGATCACCTTGTTTATATTTCTAGGATATTAGTTTGTTACAAATCATCTATCTTCTTGTTTGCTTAGATTAGGAAGGTTTGTGTATTCTTGGTGTTATAAGTCTCTAGTTCTCTGTGGATTCGATCCTAAAATGCTACAATGACATACCATTCGATTGTGGTATTGTTGGCACATTAGGTTAATTGGTGTGTGCTTAAACGCGTAATCAATCCAGACGACGAGCCAGATACCAAATTAAAGCTCTTGACGAGACGAAGCCAACGCCGCTAACCCCGCATCAATCGGAGTTCGGACGCGCCCTCACGCTCAGCTACAATACAGGCGGAAAATTTGTTCCAGAAACCAAAATCTCTCTCAACCATATACCAGTCTCCTATTCCAACAAGCAGCAACAAAAACAATAATTCCGAGCAATCCATCAGCTAACCAGGAAGATCTCTAACTGATAGACCGATCAACCCATCAAAAGTTTTCAGGTATCATCGAAAACTCATCTAAAACCCATAAAGTATTAAATACTCCCATCCGCAGCCATGTAGCTATATTTAGCAACATGTCTCTGCAAATAAAATAAAACCAGAAAACATAAACTCTTTAAAATCTCGAACCTGAACTTGTTTTGAACCTGTTCTTAATCTGAAACTGATTTTAAAATTGTTTAAAACTTTTCCTGATGATAGTTTCACATTAGAACTGTTTAGGATTGAAAGTTAAACAATTTTTTTTAAAAATCTGACTGCTATATGTTGAAAGAAACCGACTATTACTTGCTTAAACTTATCATTATTGTCCTGTTTAATGTTCTTATCTGATCTGAATCAACTAGAACTGTTAAGGACTGTATGTTACATAATTTTTTTTGAAAATCTGATCATGGTTTCATAAATTAATCCGAGGTTTTACCTCATGTTCTTGTCTGAGAAATTTGTTTTCCTGATGATTGATAACGACTAGAACTTGATTAGGATTGAAAAAAATATTTTTTTCAATATTTAAAATCGAAATATCAGAGATATATCTGAGAAAATATATTTATTTTTAAATAGAAAAGTATATAATAAATTGCTTGAATAAATCAAATCTTCCTGATTTATTTTTTTTAAGTCACAATAATTTCTGATTTGATTATTTTTCGAAAAAAATAATAATAAATATATGGTATATTTTTCGAAAACCCTAACCTGATTTCATGATTGAATTGGTTTGCTTGATTGCATATTGTTTGCATACTAATATTGCATACTGAACATGAAATCTCGACTGTTAGGGATATAGATCATTTATAGTTTTCAAGCAATCTGATCTGAACTGAAAAAAAAAAAATCATTATACTAAATGATCCGATCCAATGGGATGAAGAAAATATGAAACATTTTCCTGATCATCTAAGATAGAATCCCTAAAGGCCTTGAAACCTTGTATTTGAAATAAGAGGACCTTAAATCTGAAAAATACATTGATCCACACCTTAAACTGTATGGTTTTAAGAAAATGCATCATTTAGAAAAAAAATTTCTTTTGGTCCGTGTGTGGCATTGATATGAAGCATGAAAAATTTCAAAAAGATTACTTGATTAAGACCTGTTTTGAATAATGATTTCAGATGTCGAGTTTCATACCCTCATATTACAAAGCCCTTGATCTCTCTGGAGATAATTATCTTGATTGGGCTATAAACACTTCAGCCGTCTTGAAGTCTAGAGGACTTGGGAAGTGCATCAAGTATGGCAATGACACCCTTGCGTGTGAAAGACACAGAGCCATAATGATTATGCGACACCATCTCTGTGAGGACCTAAGAGACGAGTTTGGATATGTTAATGATCCTCATAATCTCTGGTCATTTTTGAATTCTAGATTCTGTGAGCCATTGTTGCACGAATCCAAGAAAAAATGGGAAGCTCTAAGGTTCCAGGATTATGAATCCGTGGACAATTATCACTCTGATCTTATGAGAATCACCTATAGTCTTAGACTATGTGGTGAATTGGTAACAAACGAGGATTTGTTAAACAAAACTCGTGACACATTCCATTCAGAGGAAGTGTTGTTATCACATCAGGCCAAAGGTTTCACCACCTATTATGACCTGTTCTCATATTTATTAGACATTGAGCAAAAGAAGCAGAAAAGGATGGATAACATCAGACGGTTTAATGACATCATGGAGATATATTATGAAGTACTAGACAGTGAGATGAAAATCCCTGAATCTAATAAAGCCACATTAGATAAGAAGAGATCTGAGGAGGATTCCGAGTGGACACTCATGGACCATGAGGTCGGATTATACATTGAATAATTTTCCGACATTCTGATTTTATGTTTTCATATCTGATTTGATTTATTTGTTATTCATTTATGTTATTGAAATAATAAAAACGATTTTATTTTTATATATTATCTTGCTTGGTCTTGCTTGATGATTCTTGATTAAATAACAAATAAAACCTTAATAAAAGGATAATCAGTCCACTGATAGTTGATTTCATGCATGGTTTAACTTTACCTTGATTGTATAGGTTTAACTTTACCTTCCTGCAATCACATAAAATCAATTGTTGGGTGTAGACTAATGAGTCAGTTCACTGATAGATTGATTTCTCGCATAGATTTAACTTCATCTTGATTGTATAGGTTCAACTTTACCTTCCTACAATCACTTGAAATCAATTAATTGGTACTGACAATGGCAAAAGATACGACATTATTCAGACCCATTGAGTTATAAAGATTTATAACATTCTACATTGAACCAGTGAGCAAAGAAAATACGATTCCTTTCAGATTTTTGAAAAATCGCCTAAAAGCATTATGAATGCATATACCCATATTTTCTACTGATTTATTCTATGCTAAGGATCAGTATGAAAGAGGCATAAAACCATGGTAACCAGTATGGTTCACCACGAAATAAACACTTATGGCATGACCAGATTAGCCATCTTGATCCAAAATATGATGAAAAATTAATTAAGGCACAAAAGTGATCCTATAAAATCTCACAATGTGTTATAAGTACACAAAAGGGAAAATCACTAAGGCTCCACTGTCCTAAGCACTACGAAATTATGAGTATGTTCATGAGGGGGAGAGAGGACTAAAACCCACAGTCCATGATCATATCATAAATTCGGATTCCATGGTTTACAACCATAATATACACGGCTGGAAAGCTTTAAAGCCCTCACTAATGGTACATCACCCACGTCCAGCCTAAAGCTTAAGGACATTATGTATATAAATATTGATTTACATCAGGCCATACATGTAAGCATAGACATTCCCACCTCTGAATGATTAAGGATCATAAACCAGACATATACACAAACCATCTTAAGAAAATACGAATATTCCACCACATATATGTGTGCCATTTAAGATGGAACCTCAGATGAGGATTGAGAATATATATTAGATAAATAAGACTTCCTCCACAAAACTATAATGTATCTTGTGCCAAACATGGATGATTTAATCAAGTGGCCAAGAACACAGATTACAAAAGATAGTAATCTGATTATCCAACTTTGAAAGGAGAAAGTTATCAGGCTGATAAAGAGTAAAGAGTAAAAGAGAAATATAATGGTATCAACCATAGTTGTCTTGGCAAGATCCTCAGACCAAAGATTATGATCTAGACGTTCTAAAAGAATATGATCAAAAGATATAAAAGCTAGCAGAAATATATGCCAGACACACTGACCCGAAAAGAAAAAATGACTATGTCATACCAGCTTAAGCACCACGAATTTGATGTCTAAGAGACACAATCAAGTTGCTACAATGTCTATTAGAGATAGACAAATAAGTTCCAAATAATAAGGAACCTCGGAAAGTAATGAAAGGTGCTCAGAATCGTACAAATCCGAGTTCATAAGAGAAACCAGTTCAGACAGAGAAATAAGGTTGCGCAACCACACATCTAAGGTACCAGACCATGTAGTTTGGGACGCCAAACTGCAAGGTATAAAGGTCTTGGATAATAAGATCTCAAAATCTAATTAGATCATGTCTGGAACAGTATGAAACTAAAGATAAAGAGTGTTAACACCAAAGATGTATTTACATACATAAGAGCTCATAAAAGATTGTAGTACTTGGGATTTGAAGGATATAACCTGAGGATCATGAACCCACGTAGAGTACTCATAAAACCTATATAGGGACGTGGGGTGTTCAAAGAATTCAAAGTAATTATAAGACAGATGGGCGTAGTAACCATGTACATACAGAAAAGCCATCTAAGAAAGAAACCAGTGAATGGATCTTGTGAGATAAGAAATTCCGTGAGATTAAAGGACATGACCACATGGTATAGTGTGTCCATGTTCCTTCTAAATAACGTTCAAGTATAGCTTGATTACACAAGGATACTCACAAGGACCAAGGAACAATTTATAAAGAGATATGCTCCTATATGGTGGATGCTACTACAGAAAATCAAGTTTGATTTTGTCTGGATATTTACTAAAGAAATAATGGTGTAGTAAGCAGCAAATGGATCACTGGATAAAGGTATCAACGTACCATAGAAATATGAGAAAGAAATTCTCATAGAACAAGCTTTGTTCCTAAGTTGTTTATGGATTGTAATATACAGCAGCTGTAAGTAATATGAAAGACTAAGTATTTACTTAGTGCAGTCAGTCCATACAGAAAATATTATAATTCCTTGTGATCATAATACAGACCAACTGAGAGAAAAAGGTTTAATGGTTCAAAGGTTCAATGATACAAGTTATCGATTGATTAAACAAGCTATGTTTTACATATGGAAAGTCTGTAGAAAAATCATAGCCGTGTGTGTGTGTGTATGATTAAGTCAGCACGCCTAAGTGAGAACCATAAACCAGGATAGTGACCAGAAGGATGTCTGGTCGTGGCATAATGATTATAAGCATTGCTAAAGCAAGAAAAGATCGATAACCATGTACAAAGGACATGAGTGTATGACTGCGAATTCATTGTGTGATGAGTTTCATTGCAGCAAATAATTATTGATGGTATGACCTTAGACACTCATGATTATGAACGAATATAGACAAGGTCTATAGCTCAACATGGATCGACAAAAGAAAATAAAGAATGATTGATTACAATGGATAAAGCCATTGACACATACGAAGAGATATAAGTCCGAATGAACGAAAGATATGAAGTAAAGTTGTTCGTATGTGTTCTAGGTCTATGACTCAATATATATTGAATGTCCACGTTTTAGGAAAGCCATATAACCAAAGAGAATCCGTGGGACATGAAAAAGGACATGTAAGTAAAGTTTTATTGCAGATTATAAAGTCCATCCGAGCACCGTTTGAAGCACCATCAGTTCAACCAAGACATGGAGTGATCAGCAGCAAAGATGTACATCCTGACCACATCTTAATGGAGTTCCAAAAGACATACCAACGTTCAAGACTTACAAGTTCATTCAAGAAGAATCCAGCTGATCATCTTCACCAAGTCATAGGCAACTTCAACGTTCAAGAAGACTCGGATACCAGATGGGAATGCGTATACTACAGTGATGCATTCATCAGGGGGAGTTCATGTGTTGTACTCATTTTCCTGTCTTGTTTTCCCTTTTACCACATTGTGTTTTGGGTTTGTCAAGAGAGGTTTTAATGAGGCAACATCCAAAGCATGAATGAACCTTGACCGGATGTGTCGATCAAGGGGGAGTGTTATAAACCATTTAGTGATCGACCCATTTATCAGCCCGTGTAGCAAGACGGGCCAAGCCCATCCGCAAGATCATACTGGCGCCTATCTACTCTTATGTTTATCTACATTATAGTTGGTGTTTATCTTACGTATTGCTAGTCATTATCTAGTTAAGGATAAGTACGATCTCATGTCGATCCAGTACTTAGACCGTCATTACCATATGTATATAAAGACCAGTTGGTCGACCTAATAATACACACAAGTTTCCCTCTTCATTCACAACAATTTTTCACTATTTCGCTAACTAAACAACCCCTTGATGAACATTTCTCATTCTATTATATAATAAGAGTTTCATTTTTTTGATAAAAATATAAGTTTCCATTTTTCAGTAAAAATTATAGTCATCCAATTTAAAAAAATCATCCCAGAATCAAATTTTCGCATCTGTTCTATTAAAACACCAGTGTGGCCAATTAATAAAAGTAGGATCCAACCGTCTATTTAATTTATTTTAAAAAAATTTATAATAAAATATTACCGACGTTATATTGTCAATGCCAAAAACAGTTTCTACTTTTTCTTTGTCTATAACCAAAACAGTTAAGTTTCTTCCTACAAAAATAAATTAGATTATTGATTTTTGATGAACACACAATTTTTCGGGATTGAACCCAGTTGCAGAAACCCAATTCTATTCTTGGAGTCTCAATTGAACATGCAAATAAAAGCTCTTTTGCAGAGTTTTTCAATCCGGCGATAGTGATGCGTCAGCTCCTCCATGGATGGTCGTGGCCATTTTAGATAGATAGGGGGTGAAGTGTCCAATGGTGAAGGCGATTTGAGATGTAGTTAGACGCGGAAGAAGAGAAGCAAATCTAGGTGAAGATGACTGAATTTATCTGTTTAAGGACTTCTACGGTGGTTCGCTGAGGATCTTAACAGTATTTGTGGATTAGAAATTGATAAGCATGTTTCGATTACAGTGGAAATCGTCACCGGTAATGCTAAAACGGTGGATGAACAAAGCCGGCGAAGGATGCTCATCGACCTTTCTTCTTGGCATTCCACGTGTCCTACACCTGTTGTTTTATTAACTCATCTTTATCTTTTGCGTTTGCAATTGGAAATTGGGTTATTGGACTTATTTTGTTTGATGTAGAGATGTGGGCTTTAGAAACAAATGCACTTTATAGATCTTTGCCCATTTTTTATTTTAACTAGATCTCGACCTTCGCAACCGCGCAGATTTTTGTTTTCATTTATTTTTATATAAATATTTTGTTTTCAATTTTAAATTGGTATATATTGCAATATGTGTGTCTATCAATTTTTAAAACATAATAAGTTGATGGTTGTATTTTTTTCATTGAATAGATTGTTTTAAACTTTCACATGTATTTGTATCTTCTTCTATATATATACTTTTGGATTATTATTTCATTATTAAAATCGTAACTATATATATAAAGATTAGTAAAATATTGTTTTATTGTCATATTCAAAGATATTGTAACATTTCACAAATTTAGAAAGTTTTTAAAAAATTAAACTTTCTGTTTCATATATTTATATTATCGAGTAAATAATTAAATATTTAGTTTTTGTTTAATTTTTAAAATAAACTATATAGTTTAAAATTTGTTTTCATTGGTTTAAGGTAGTAAAAATTAATCATTGTTAGATAATATGATTTTTGTTATTTAAAAAAAAAATCTTTATAATTTTAAAAGTTAACATCGATAAATATTTAAATATTTAACATATGAAGGTATTGTATTACAACATTAGATTATATCTATTTAATTTATATTATCTATAAATCCAATGAACCATATATTCTTTAAATCCAATTATTGATAGCTCAATAAAAATTTCTGGTAGGTCTAAAATTTAAATGATAAGATTATAGATTAAATGTAACATGATTTTCTAGGAATAGGTCCATTAAGTCCATTTTTTAAAAAAATCACACATGAATCAAAGTTGTGACTTCTGTTTTAATATATAAGATGCAATTGCCGACAAAAAAAATAATAATCTAACATTCAGTTTAATCACAAAATACATGGGATCCACTTCGTCAGAAACTGAACCGGATCACTTTCCAAGTCACCGGATCATCCGATCAACCATAGATGAACCACAGATTAATAAATAAATAAATTTTATTATATATTTAATATTAGTTATGAGAATAAATATATACTTGATTCTGACCCGTCTTTAAATGGCGGATATATTTTTTTGTTTTATATTTTTTAAAAAATTTAATTTTTATTTGTGTTTTTAGTCATATTTATGTTTTTCTTTATAGAATATTTCTCTTAAATAATTAATAAGAAAATTTAATAATTGTATTAAAATAGTTGGACCATACATATATCAATAGGTCATGTTGTTGTTTTTAAAAAGTGAGATTCTATTTTTTTATAAAACATAAAATAATAATTTGGATATCTATATATTGTATGTTTAAAAAAATTTAGTAAATAATTAATTTTAGTTTTTATATACTTATTTTCATTTGACATATAAAATTTCAAAAATAGTTTAGATTATTTAAAAAAAAATTACAACAAGTTAAGATTTATGACATCTAACAAAAAATATCAAAACTTAAATTTTCATAAATATTTGTACGTCTATTGTGAATAACAAAACTAAACTTCAAATCAAAATAAACCAAAAATAAAACATCATTAGTAAAATTGTCGATAACAAAACTAAAAAACCTAATTTCTTAATTAAAAAGTATACAAAACAGATTTAAAAACATAATTAAAATTATAAAAAAAAAAAGTAAAAGTTATCAGTTGGTTTAACCAGTGGTTCAACTAATAACCGGATTCTGGGTTTTTTGCGGGTTTTGTTAGTTTTTTAAATATTGTTTCTTTTCACAAAATCCAAACTAAAATTATTTTAGGTCACTGGGTTTACCAGTTCAACCGCGGATCCGGATCGAATTTCAAAACACTGACCACACATATTGTTCAACGCTTGCAGTGTGTATTTCTATGGGCACTTTAAATTGCTATTTTTTAATGAAACATATTATAATTAAGATTTATACACAAATATTACAAAGAAAAAGACAAATATAATTACAAATAGAAACACAAAAATGAAAATTAAATTCCTAAGAAAATGTAAAAAAAAAAATATACCCATACAAAATATGTAAAACAAAAAATGTAAAACAAAATGTAAAATTAAATTTTTATGAAACCCATTAAAATTGGGCCATGGACTTTGATTTGCATAACCCATTTTTAATTGCTATACAAATTATTATGTGTAATATTATGTGTAATAATAATGTAATTATAATTATATACGAATTTAAATAATTCTAATTTTATGAAAAACATTTTTTTTATTTAATCTATTTATTTATTACTGTTTTATTACTAAACAAAATTGTAACAATACTTTGTTATTTTTTTTAAAAAAAATACTGTTTGAACTGAAAATAAAGTACCATATTAATGTGTTAAAAGGCTATGGCAAAAATGTATAGTTTAACAATATAATAAATTCAATACAATTATCAAAATACTTTAAAAAAAAATTACGCAAATATTATCACAGATAAAAACACAAATATGATTACAAAAAATACATATATGATACAAGGAAAGACACAAGTACATACTTATGAAACTTGATTTATTTAATATATTTACAAAAATTATCTATTCTATTAAATTCATATCATACAAAATATGATTATACAAACACACAAACATATAAATTATATTAGACAAAAATTTTAAAAATAAAAAATATACCCGCCCTCTCGAGGGCGGGTCAATATCTAGTTAGTTTATTGAAAATTTTAAATAATCCTAAATGAACTAAAGCGTGTGTAAATGTGACGTCTCAAAAAAAAGTAATGTCTCAAGTAGTTCATGCTGATGGTGATAATGATGATACAAACAAAAGTCATTCTTTAAGCTTTTTCTGAAATGGGGTCCTAATTTTCCAGTCTTATCTACCTATTATCTGTCACATAGAGCTGCTTCTTCTGCTTCTCTTCATAGTTTCTCTATACAAGAGTACATCAGAAAATCTGGTGAATAGTGAGAAATAAGATGGGAAAATACAAGTTCAAAATTTCAGATATGATCTCAAATCCATGGTTTCACAAGCTCAAAGACATGACTAAGCAGTCTAAACCCAAAAGCAAACCTATTTCTTCTTCATCTTCCTCACACACTCATAACAAGAAGAACCCCTCTTATGCTCCTCCTCAGCAGTCTTCAACCTCTCATTTTTCCATCAGCTTAGTAGCTAAAAGTCCTCACCATAACTCACCAAGAAACTCTCTTCACAGAAAAAGGATGAGTGAAAGAAAGACACTTTACAAGCCATCTCTTAAACCAATCACTCCTTTAGGTTTTAACAATAGCAAGATCAACGGTCAAGATTCATCTCACTGTGCGTTTCCAGCTCTTGAAAAGTCCACAGAGTCTTCTGTGTATAGTTTCTACCAAGAGGAAGACGATGGATTCGTTGATCCTTCCAACTTCAAGGTGGACACAAAGAACAAAGCTTTCACCAAGTACAAGGCCAAAGGGTCTGGCTCCATAGAGAAAGCTTGTCCTGCAAGTAACCTAACCAAGAAACCACTAAAAAGCCATCTTTCTGTGAAGATTAATAAAGGGAAACAAGAAGAAGATGATGAAGCATGCAGAGAGAAGAAATACAAAAAGCAAGTTTCTAGTGGAAGAAACTCTTCTGCAGGAATAAACCTCAGAAGAGTAAACTCACCTAGAATTCAACTCTCAGGCACGCGTAGAAGCACGTCGAGATCAGAGAGCAGACAACTTGTTCTTGAGAGTTATGCGGTGATGAAGCGTTCCGTTGATCCAAAGAAAGATTTCAGAGAATCAATGGTGGAGATGATAGAAGAGAACAACATCAGAGCTTCAAAAGACTTGGAGGATCTTCTTGCGTGTTACCTTTCCTTGAATGCAAAGGAGTATCATGATCTTATCATCCAGGTTTTCGAGCAAATATGGCGTCAACTTACAAAACACATGTGAAAAAAACCCTCTTAATGTAACGTTAACATTAGTATTAGTATCATTCTGTCTTGTGAAATCTCAGTTTTATGTATTTGTTTTCCTTATTTCTCTTTTAATCAATGGAACCACATAATTAAAGTAGATATCATATTGTTGTTTCAATTAAAAATGATCACTAAGGGTGTGGAAGCACTAATAAGACTTAAAACATGATTGATTACTAAACATTGTTAAACTAGTCAAGCAAATTACTTCAAGATTTGTTAGTGTTATTTCTAAGAATATGGAAATGGATTGCGCCATTAACCTTTGAATATTTTGAAACTACAAAGTTGAAAATGGCGGTAAAACTGCTTCAACAAAGCCAGTGAAGAGGCAGAGATGTAAACATATGAAGTGCTGGAGATTGAGAGGACCACTGACAGATAAACTGAGATTGAACAAAAGAAGAAAGAAACAGAGATGTGATTTAAATCTTTAAGGTTCATTCTCTGTCAAGAAGGAGGAATAAGAAAAAGAGGACCACTGTACAGATTCCATCTCCTACCTCTGCTTTGCGTATGAAAGTTCAGGAAAAGACATGCGAACACGTTAGGGTTTCTGAGTGATTTTTTTTGATTACTGAGCAACAAGTATTCAAATGTTTTTTTCTTTCACAAAGGGCTTTCAAGCATTCAAATGTTATCATCTTCTTATGCACGATCGAGTCTTAAAACAGTGAATGTGACTGCATCATTTATCACATTTTCACATTTTTGTAGATGAAAACGACCAGTGTTAAAAATCTCGTATATGATGTAAGATTGAGAACTGAAATAATATATATAAGATATATGTGATATTTTATTCACTTTCAATTGGTTCTAACTAAATTACAATCTTACAGATTTTGACAAATAAAAATATGGAACTCGTCGCAGTGTTCCTCTTCTTACTTTGTCATTGTGTGAGTTTATAAGGATACACATTTTTTTTTTTTGAACAAAACAAAATAATCTTTATAAATAATTCAAAAACTTTTATTAGTTTTATGTGGAGTTAGGATTTGGTGGTTTGATCTTCTATGTTTTTGTGATGGCAGCGTGGTTGATATGTTGACTTGCATGTTAGTCGCGTCTGTGAGTCATTGGCTCTGGCGACTGGCGTGACCATGTCTCTTCAGTTCTGGTGGTTTGGTGCTTGAGGTTTGTTTACTCTATCCTTTTTTTTTTATCATCAAGTTTGTATACTCTATCCAGAATAATAGTTTTGACAGTTTGATCATGAAGACCGAAACATATTTGTTTCTTTAGTCAAAGGGTGAAGAGGCCAGATCTGATTTTTGGTAGTCGTTTCGCTGGAAAAAATTGGCTCCAAGCTGGTCCGGTTTTTACATTGCAATCCCATTTTTATATGTTGGGAATATTTTCCTCTTGTCATTGGTGTTGATTGCCCGGAAGATTTATTATTCTTTATTCTTTGTGACTTATATTAAATTTTTATCAAAAAAATATCTAATTCTAAATTAACTATTAATATTAGTTTTATAGAATAAAAATAATTAATTTATGATTTTAAAATATTAAAACACTACCTAACACATAAAACAAATATTTATTTTATCAACTACCTAACAATTATTCAGTCTAAAATGCATTATAGCTAACTGATTTCTTATACAAACTATAACAGTAACAGATTTTTAATACAAACGACAGCACATCGGCACTAACGACGAGATCGTGTGGCTCACAAAGCCCCGCAGCCTAGTTTGACTCAACAACTTCTTCTTTTTTTCACAGTTTTGACTTTTCCACTTAAATATTAAAAATTAACTAAAAATATAAATAGTTTTTTCAGATATCAATTTCCATTTTATCTTCCTCGAAGCAAAGAAGAAACTTCTCTGATCACAACCACCTCAAGATCTGCCCTTGAGGGATTCCCAGATCTTCAACTACCTTCCGATCATCTAGTCCGACCCTCCAATTAACCGATTCCGTTTCAAATCAACAACTCGATTGATTAGTAATGGCTTTCTCCTCCTCCTCCTGCTGAGCTTCTCTCAATCTTCGCTTCTCTTCGACGCCTCGATTTACCCTCACCTCTACAAGCTCTTCTTCAAACTCGTACTCATGGCGATTCGAATCACCTTCACCTACTCCTCCTATGTCGCTCGCAACCTCTCCTCCTCCTCCGCCGGAGCCTTCCGTCTCGGCTCCGGCGGGTTCCCCCGCCCCAGATTCTTCTCCTCTGAGACCCGGCCCGGGTCGATGTACACCAGCATCGCCAGGGAAGTGATCGGAGAAGGGAGGAGGCAGAGCCCGCTCGTGATGGGCCTGATCTCGGTTCTGAAGTCAGCGTCGTCGGGTCCTGAGTCAACGCTCCTCTTGAAGTCTTCTTCCTCTTTGATTCCGTTTAAATGGATGAACCGGATGGAGATTGATGACGTGGACAGGGGAGGAACGGCGTTTGATGATGGTGACGAGGATGATGATGGGAAGGAGTCTAGTGGTGGAAGAAGGGGATGGGTTAATAGGCTTTTGAGTATGTGTTCGGAGGACGCTAAGGCCGCTTTCACGGCGGTTACGGTGTCTCTGCTTTTCCGATCTGCTCTTGCTGAGCCGAAGTCGATACCTTCCGCGTCTATGTACCCTACACTCGACGTCGGTGACCGTGTTATGGCCGAGAAGGTACCGATAGTTAGTTAGCTCTTTGTTTAGTTTTGGGGATGCAATAGCTAAGTGCTACTCTTATAGTTAGTGAATGTGTACAATAGCTAAGCTTGATGGCATTGTGTTGAATGAGACTCTCAAGCTTGTCTCTTTTTGTGTGTGCGTTGGTTTTGGTCAGGTCTCGTACATTTTCAGGAAGCCGGAGGTTTCAGAGATAGTAATCTTCAAGACTCCTCCAATCTTGGTGGTAAGTCAAAGATGGAAACTCTAGCTTTTTAAAAATGTTGATGGTATCTTGTTTTGTAAATATATAAGTATTGATGATCTCCTTTTGAATTGTGCAGGAACATGGTTACAATTCCAATGATGTTTACATTAAGAGGATAGTGGCAAGTGAAGGTGACTGGGTTGAAGTAAGCCCTTTAATCCAATCCACTTGTTGATTGATCCTTGTTCACATCGGTCGGTATTACTCTTGTAGAGGCTTTTATCGGACAACAAGTTTTCTCAGAAATGGACTCGACCTTTTATTTTATTTTTTGTCAAATTGTTGTTTTAACCTATGGGTGATGTATTATGCAGGTTCGTGGTGGGAAGCTCCTTGTGAATGACAATGTCCAGGAAGAAGATTTTGTCCTGGAGCCAATGTCCTATGAAATGAAAACAATGGTGAGCAATTTTTACTTTCCATTTTTTCTTCATCCTTGTCTAAGTACCAGAGGTGTTGATAAGGTTTTTTTTGTCGTTTGCAGTTTGTTCCCAAAGGTTATGTCTTTGTCCTGGGAGACAACCGCAACAAAAGCTTTGATTCTCATAACTGGTAACTCTCTTAATATGCATAATCAGTCTTTAATTGTGTTGATTCGTGGTGTAATGATTGACGATTGAGTTGATTTGTAAATGGCAGGGGTCCACTCCCGATAGAGAACATTGTTGGAAGATCTGTGTTCAGGTACTGGCCACCGAGCAAAGTATCAGACACCATATACCACGACCAGGCTGTGGCAAAGGGATCTGTTGCTGTTTCATGACAAAATAAAAGCTGGATGCTGTCTTAAGATTAAGCACATGATTGTGCAAACCAGTCTGGTCAGGAATTGAAAACTCAAAAACATTATGCTACCTACGGCTACATAATGTTCGGTATGGATCGTATCATCTGGTTCCCGCCTTGGAAGCTAGAGGATTTGTGTAGAAAAAGGAATGGGAGATGCAAACTGTAGAATGAATTTTTCCTAATAATTGTTGTGTGTTTTAAAGTTTTATTGTTGAGGCAATTTATTGTCACAAGTAAGGTTTTGTTGTTGTATGTATAACAATCCTGTAGACCTGTGTTGTTGTCAAAAGTAAGGTTTTGTTGTTGTTGTCTTTCTGTGTGTTAGAATAAAACCCAATATGGCTTTAATTTAATGTTTAAAATTTCCGATGTGATTAGAAATGTCCTCTCAAGCGCTTCATCTCTCTAGAGGTCACAAGGCGAAACACTTGTCCAAAACACGGGCCTCTGATGAAAATTTCTTTCGAACTTATATATAATCACAAAAAGCTTTTAAACAAAAAAGAATAAGAGCTCAGCAACATGGCAATGACATCCGAGTTATCAGAACAATGCGATGGACCCAACCATCGTTTAAGCCAATAATCATCACAGCTCTTCAACAACTAATGCACCAGCCGGGAATCGAACCCGGGTCTGTACCGTGGCAGGGTACTATTCTACCACTAGACCACTGGTGCTTCGATGATCAAACAATTAAACCATATATTAATTTATCTATAAACAACTAAATTTCAACAAGTAAGGCCTTAGATAGTAGAAAGTCCATACAACAAACGAGTCTAAAAAATTCACATATTTTTGGTTTCTTAATGTTGGCCATAGAAAAAGGCATTTGAATATAAATTTCCCAGAACGTTTGAATACAAAAACGTGACCAGAAGATGATGCTAAGCTTGTCAGTGGTTGCTGTAAGTACAAATAAATCATAGAGATCAAATGCAGAAGTGTAGTCATGAGTGATTACTGGAGTCTCCCATGGAAATGAAGAAGTAATGTAAAAGGTCCATCAAAAGGTTTCCTCACTTATTAACGAGAAGTGTCCCTCAAAGCCACATTTGGATCTTACTTACCAAATGTGAAGCCAACAAGGGTACACATCTTTTTACAGACGACACAACGGACAAAACTCAAAGCGTTGGTTGTTCCCAACTAAGTTGATGAAGCTATTTTTGCTGAACATTCATGGATTCTAATCTTTAAAAAAAAAGGGATCTTAATTGAACATAATGCCTTCCCATGTGAGGTTTAAAACTACAACACAAACAAAAATATTCCAACTTTTTGATCACCAAACACGGAAGCACCATTTCTGCCTTCTGCAATATTAACGGAGACAACACTAAAACCCTAAACCCAAAACTCACCACAGACCATTAAAAAAGAGTAAAAAGTGCAAAAGGAGAAGATGGTCATTGTTGTTCTTATGAACCAGAAGCTTATGTTTGCTTAAAACTATGAAAAAACATTGACTTTTGACAGGATGAGTCAGCTCTACTAGTTAGAGATTTGGGGGCCAATTGTCATGCTTCCGGGTTCGACGCCAGCCGGAAACGAACTGCTCATCCCTGTCACTAAAAGCGGGTACTGGACCTTCGGGCTCAGGGAATACCCTCCCGGGTGAAGCTGGCCTGCTGCCTGACCGGGTCCAGGGAATGACCCGCGAAGCGGGGAACCCTGGATTATCAAAAAAAAAAAAACTATGAAAAAACCAAACACAAAAACTGTACCTCTCACTCTTTTTCTCTTGGTTTCTTAAAGTACATATATTTATATAAAATAGCTATGAGTTTAGCTTCTTTGTCTTCTTCTATATCAGCTTGAACCTTTCGACTCTTCACCGATTTTCTCACCCTCTCCTTCTAACTCCGTTACTCCTACAACATCACCGGCCTGTGCCACGCCCAAACACTCCCCTGCTTCTCCTTTTCCACTCTCGTCTTTCTCCTCCACACCCACAGCTTCAACCTCTCCTCTATTACAAGGATCACTGTTCAAATCTATCCTCCCTGTTTTCCCATCCTCCTTGTTCTCCTGATCCGCCGCCGCCGCTGCTTCTATTTCCTCCCGCTCTAACTGCTTCTTCTTCCTCCTCATCATCAGCGTCTTGAACCTTCTCTTCACTGTGCTGCACACCGTGCACAGGCAACTCGAGTTGTGCCTGCCTTTCCCACTCGGCGGCTGAATGCACACAATGCAAGAGCATCCAACCCTGTGCCTTGGATGTCTGGTAGTTGTCGCAGGCTCCTCTTCTTCCCCTAAAGTGTCCCCCAAGGCTGCTGCACTCGCTAGTGCATCCAGACCCGTCAGTTCTTCCTCAGTTCTTACTGTCTGGCTCACCCCAGTTCTTCTCTTCTTGTACTCTATATAGAAACACAAGACAGTTAGTGTCCTGCGACTTGAAATCTCAAAAAAACTGAGTATAGGTACGGGCACATTTATCCGGAACCGAATGGAAACAACGAAAACCAAACCGAATTTCATAAATAACTGGACAGATCTTATATTTCTACAACCGAACCAGAACCGAATGGGACCCAAATTTTTCAAATAGAGATTATATACCTAAAAATATCAATTAGTATTAACAGAATCCATACCTTTGCTCATTCTAAGAACATTCTCAAGCTCCTTCAGACTCTCCTCAGGTGCAGAACAAGAACACCTATCAATGTTTTTATCAAATTACATTAACCAGATCTTCCTTTCAAGTGACCACAAGGATAACAAACTTTTGGACAATCTTACCTGCTCTCATCCCAAACATTGTCTGAACATGTCCACTTTGCAGGGAGAAGAGCCTCTACAGGTAACTTTCTCCATTTAGAGCAGTCATCACAAGATGCCCATCGTTCTTGTTCACTACATCACAAACATATTCATCAGTAAATTTCTTGAAAGCAAACTAAGAGGAGAAGATATGTTGCTGTTTAACTTACCCTGAAGGTTTTGAAGTGATAATTGTCCTCTTTCCAAACACAGGAGGTTCCTGTGCATACCATAAACAAGAAACTTAACCACACGAGTTAACTCGTTGTTCGTAAAAAAGAATCAACAAGTTCCACCACTTACGTAAAACTCTTCAAACTCATGCTCCTCGATGACTACAACGGTAGGCTTTTCACTAGGAGAAGGACGAATCAACTCCTGAGTTTCTTCCCATGTGATTCTCACCTCCATAGATTCTTCACTATGAAGAAGCAGTCTCTTGCTTTTTGCTCCCACAGTACGAGTCCTCTTCTTGTCTTTAACTCCATTCACCTCACTCTTCTTCAAGCTACTACCACCATGATTTGAGTTTAAATGCTCAGGCAGACCTTTCAGTTCTTCAGGGTTTTGTGAGGGACACGAGGAAGCGTTTATGGAGGTTGGAGTCTCTGTAACACCAGACGATGATGTGTCCTCGTTTAAAGTACCATTAGTAAGACCACACCCCTGTTTATAAAGATTGGTTCCATATAAGAATGGAGCTAATCAGAAAGAAAGACAAAAACAGTTCATAAGAGACCAGAACCTGTATGTCTTTAGTATGAGTTGCCTTCCTGAAACCCATGATTAGTTTGCCACCAGGATCAACCCTACTGAAAGTTACTGTTAAAAAAAAAGACATCAGTATATTCAGAGAATCTGTGTTTAAGACAAAAAAAAAACATGAACAAAGGGTACCTGTATCACCAGCCTGTAGCATCATGGACTGTATGCAGGGAGTGACACCTTCTAAAACATACATTCTACTGTTGTTATTGGGCCAGAATCTGAACTGGAAGATCCACTCCTTCCCCCTCACGTCTTGGATCTTCAATGGAATGCCTTCTGATTGACTAATGGGAGGAAAATATGCCTACACGCAGTGGCGACATCAGTCTTAGCTCTTGAGAGAGATCACAAGGACAATGGGAAAGTTACCTCTGCACAGGCTTTTGGAAGAACGAGACGACCAATGCGACCAGCATCACTTGCACTAAGAGTTTTCTCAAAAAGAGGCACAATGTTTAAATTTAAACTAAAAAGAAAAACTGTTAAGGAAAAACATAGTCACCAAGAACTGTGTGCAAAGTAAAATGTTTGGCATTAAAAGGATACTTTCCGGAGATTTGCTGAAGCTCTTTATCAGTATACTTTGGCCAATACCGAGGAAGTAAATGGCTTCTCCCACGCCCTTCATTAGGAGGCCTACCAATCCGAGCCTGAGCAGATTTGCTAGTCCCAGGAGGAGTTCCAAGAACTGATTTTGAAGGTGTTTGCAGTATACTAGAGGAAGAGGATTGGACAGCGTGGGGCTGAGAAGAAGCATCCATGAGTTTCTTTGTTGCAGTTGCAAAATTAAGGCTATAAGGAAGTGCTGCCAAAGGCATATTCAAAGACGGTGGCTGTGAAGGTGTAGATGATGATTCAAGTATTTCCCCACCGTCCAGCCTATCTGTTTTTATGAGATTACTAAACCCACGGTGAGGCATGAACTCTTCTCTTTTGTCATCTCCCTGGACTAGTGGCTGAGAAAAGAGATCAGCTTTGCCAACATTCATTCCATTTTCTCCATTAGTATGTTGCCTGTTCATTGGCAATCTACTAAACAGACCTGGATTCTCACCTATCTTACCCTGCAAAGAAATTAAGGAAACGTTAAGACAGCACAACAGAGAATCATTAGAACAAAAACTTGAAATATATCCAACCAAAAAAACAGAGACAAGCTCACCAAGTTGGGTTGATGGCAGTTAGTACAGGTACTACAACCAACACCACCGTAGTCCATAAACTCCACAACGAGCTTAGAGGCAATGCATCCACAGTGAAGTCTCTGTCATTACAGAATCTCAATCAAACCAACATTACAGAGAAAACAAAAACAAAAACAAAAACTAAAACTAGAAAGAGAGGAGTTATTTCAAAAACCAAACCTTGTTGCATAAATAGCATTCCCTCCAACCAGATTGGTCCAAATGGAATGTCTCACAGAAAAGAGAAGTCTCATAAGCCGATCTATAAAAGACAACAAAATCAAACATTAATCATCATCGTATCCCCTTTTCGTACAATTAAATTTATTTATTAAATTCCGTGCTATTTATAGATCAAAAAGAGTCAAGCAAGGATTGGTGAACGAATAGGCAGAACACAAAGAACAAGTCACGATGAAATATATAGACTTTGAGTCCAAATGAGAGGGGATTGAGAGAGGTACCCGCAACGAAAGCAGAGGTCAGCGAGAGCACCAGATCGAAGAGGCCAACCTTTCTTCCATTCAACAGTAGAAGTCGAGCCGCACGATGCGTTCATGCACATCTTTGACCCCGTTTTGACTTGGAACATCTTCAAAGTCTGAACCTTTCCACGAACCCACCACCAGATTTCTTCCAAATCCCAATCGAAAAACTTAGAACCCTAGAGAAGTGATGGAGAGACGAATCGGAGGTGAAATCGACGTGAATTGGAGAAGGGACTAGGCATGAGCATGCATCGACGTGGGTCAAATCAAAGTCGCGTTAGAGATCAGAGGAGGTTCAATCAATGAGAGTTGCGGCGGAGAGTATAAGAGGACGGCGAAGAGGGGAGACTGTAACGGCGAGGAGAAGAGGCTACGAGGTTTTTTTGGGTGATTTTTTTTTTTTAATGTTTGGATGTAAAATTAAAATTATGGGTCAGATAAATAGAGAGGAGAGGATGAAGAGAAGGAGCATGCAAGGGGGGGATAGAGAGGAAAGAAACGCATGAAATGCATGCACGACACTTGAGTCCATACAAACACACACGCCGCTTAAGACCAAAGTAAACAGAGAGATTAGAAGATACACAAGTGAACGACTTTTGGTTTTTTCTTCCCTTTTTGACTTTTTTTCTTTCTTTTTTAATTTGGGTTTTTTTTTTTGCATTTATTTTATAGGCATGGATTTGGATTGGTAGGAATCATATTTTGGGGGAAATATATGTTTTTCCCTATTATATTCAAAAATTAATGGGTATGGTGACGTGAATTTTGATATTTGATTATATGTATTCAATTCTAATATGTTCGGTATTTTTTGGTGTAAAATTAGAATATTAATTTAGAAATGCATGCATGACACTTGAAGAATACATACATCAGAAACAGAAGGCTTTGAGCTTTTTTTTGGTTATGTGTATTCAACTCTACTGGAATATTAATCTCTTTGGAAAATATTATTCTTATGCATTATAAGTTTTTTGGCTAATCATAAATGTAGAATGCATGCTTGACACTCGAAGAATAATACACACATACATCGCAAACGGAATGCTCTGTGCTTTTTTTTTTCATTTTCCTATTGACCTTCTTGTATAGGCGTATACAATAAAAATCAAGAATTTTAATCATGAACGATTATGTATTTTAACATATTCATTGACTCATGATATTTTGAGTCATGCACTAAATCGAATATTTCTTCTCTTTCACAAAAAAATGTCATTCTACCATTATTTTTTGTTTCAAAAATGTCATTTTTTTTGTCACTGCAAGAAAAAAAATCAATAGATTTTATTTAAATAATTATTCATTTTTAAATGTACATTAAATATTTTATCATTTTTTGAATCCGCGTAAAATATGTCAAAGTAACGTTCTTTGCAAAGCGGAAAGAGTATACATATTATGACTTAGCCGATATTTCCTCTTTTCTTATTAAATTGTTTTCGTCCACAATTAATTGATGAACCTGGATAGTCAAAACTCCAAAATGTACATTCGGGCAGCTAACTCATCAGAAATTAAACATGTAATATTTGACTCAGCAGGAATTAAACATGTAATATTGACTCAGCAGATATTATATGATATTTGACTCTTAATTTCAGCTTAAATTTAATAATTCAAATATGTTATTTGAAAGAAATATTTTTTTTAGGATAAAATCGGCACAATAACAAAATTCGTATAAGAAAAAGCAGGACGGAAATTGTTGAAGTTGGGACTAGCTTTGTTTTCCTTCAATGAGGATTTTCCATGTTTACGGTAAATATTTCAAATGCCTTCGGAAACATATGAATAGATTGGTTGGACCGGCTTGGGACGCCAATTGGGTATAAGTACTGAGAAATGCTGTTGAACCGGCTTGTTCTGTTTGGTTTTGGTTGTGAACTGATAATAATCAAATGTAGAAGTGGAGAACATGTTAGATCCGGGTTTGTTGTAGGTCAGTTGATTAAGGTTTGCTGCTAATTTTCCTGGTTATAGTTTGGAGTAAGTGGATTAAATCTTTTTTTTGGTGTGTGCACCAAGTGGATTAAATCTAAAATGCAAATATAACCTTTTTGAAACTAAATGCACGTCTACAACTGAACTGAAATAAATTAAGTAAAATAAAATAATGACATTAACATAGACTCACTGAAAATTTATTAAGTACTACGGTCTATAAGAATTTTTTTATTAATGAACTGTAAAATCATTAGTAAAGAATCTTGAAAATCAAGATATTTTTTTTATCATCCTCAGTTTCAAAATCATGTGAATAGATAGACCATTCACCAAGAAATATGTTTTTAATTGAGATGATAGAAATCTAGAATCATAACAAAAGCGTCTTTCACAAAAACTCTATTCTTTTTTGTCGAAGTTTCAAAAATGTTGGAATAAGAAAATAATGTTGAAGCATATGATGTTGGTATATATGATGATATGAACTAACTTCTAATCGGAATGTTGGTGGGGTTTACAGTTTTAAGAGTTTGATATACAAACAAATTGACTTATTGAATATATTATTCTATAACAGATTTTGAAATACTAGAGATATCAAATATCTAGCGCCTGAAAAAAAAAAATCTGATGCATAATCTCAATCAGCAAAAACCGGTTATGGTTGTTTACATGAAGAGCTCAAATGAGTCAGTGATCAAAAGATGAATCTGGAGTAGAAGAAATAAATTTGGAAGATGGAGTGAAGAAATCTTTGAAGAAAAATTTGAGAGACCAATGTATCAAAATGTACAACATATGCACATCACTGGTGAGAACCTACACACACTTGAAAATTCTTTTTTTTAGCTATCAAATGAGTTTATATTATGGATATTACCTTTCGCATTCTACTAAGAAATGACCAAAATGTTTATGCACATAGCAAAGTTTTAAGTCGTCTAGCTTCTTTACAAAGGAAATATTGTGAACTATTTAACATAGCTTAAATTGTTTCGACTGATTAAATTGGTCCAATTTTAGTCAAATCATATACTTGCATGTTACTTATTTAAGCTTGTTAATGTAACTTTGTCTCCAGTTAGGCAGTAACAGCTACATGAGATGGATACATTCATCAAATATGTTAAATAGTTTTAGAAGATTTAGATTGTCTACTTATTCAATAGTTTAAGTTGTTTTTTCGAGAAATGGTTATTTATTGTATATTAGGTGTCTGCAGTAAAAAAATTTAAAATATTTTTAACAGATAAATATAACTTAATTATATTTTAAAATAAAATTTTATTAATATTTTAAATTTTCTTTTTCGTATCAATATTTTAATATAAATTTGATTTAATTAAACATAAAAATTATATTTAATAATATGCATGTAGATATTTGAAATTATAATCTTAGATAGATTTTTCTATCTATTTATTTTAATTAAATATATTAAATAAATTTGTAAAAGTTGCATAATTACCAAAAATTAAAATTAAACAATATTTATAAAATTTGTAGATATATAAGAAAATATTGATTTTACGATTAAATTTTTATAATTTTCTAAAAAAATTGTATTCATTTTTGAAAATTTTAGTAATAAAATTGTATAATTTAAAAATATATAATTAAATTATATTTCAAAATTTATAATGCCATATTTGAATATATTTATTTTAATGATGATTTATGAGTTATTCCCATATTTTAAAAAAATTTCCAAAAATATAAATTGACATTAAATGTAATATATGAGTTATTACCATATTTTAAAAAATTACCAAAAATATAAATTAACATTAAATGCAATTGTCCATGTCATATTAAACTATAAGACATGTCATCAATTTCAGTAGCCATGTCATATTTGTTTTGTGAAATTGATTGTAGAAAGGACATGTGGCAAAATCACTTTGCAAATATAGTGTAAGGAATTATTTCACGGATAGAGTAAGTTTAATGAGGCTTTACGAAAACAAGATAAGGAATATGTTAATTTACTTGAGCAACTAGCTTCTCAGTATGAAATCATCAAGAAACATGAAGAAAAGTTTGAAAAGCTTTTTCAAAAAAACTACACTAATATGGATGAGTACAATAGTGGCTCCCAAAGGACACATCACATGAGATGAACTTGGAGTCTTAATGTCGAATCTCTCCAAAAGAAGGAGTAGGTTAATTTGCTTGAGCAACTAGATTTTGAATCATCAAGAAACATGAAGAACAGTTTGAAAAGATACACATGGATAAGAAGGTTATCATGATCAAAATATTGCTTTGGAAAAGTTACAAATAGATAAGCATGTAATTTGTTATATCATGATCTAGCCATGATTTGTCTAACGATCTGATGCTTGTTAAATGGTGCATTTTATATATAAGCAACTGAATTGACTTATGTGATTTGTGTTTCTTCTTTTGTTTTAGAACTTGGCTTTAGGTGCTTTACATGGGCAGCTTACATAGTGAAACATACAAACAACAACCTAAAGATTACATTTCTGGATGGTCTTGGGAATTTACTTGGACTGATAATTGCAATGATGTTGAACAACATTGCAACTCACATTTTCATTGTAAGTGCTTTTGTGTATTACAATTATTGTTCCGAAACTTAATAGAAACATTAAATTTGATACAAAATTTTTGCTTTATAATAACAACTAAGTTATTTTTCCAAAATGAAATGCAATTATTGTTCCAAAATAAAGTAAACTTTAAATTAGAAAGGGAAAAGAAGTGAGGTTTCTCTCTCTTATCTTTCCATGTATCTTTTAGAGAGAAGATCTCTGCCGCTCCTTTCCAGCGACGTCAGCCCTTGGTTGGGCCCCCTCTCCGGGCATCGGTGGCTCCCTTAGCACCGCATGGCCGATTTTTGGCTCGGGTGTCCCATCTTTTTCTCTGGTAGGACACCGAATCTTGGCTTTCAGCTGAGCTTCGACTTAAGTCTGATGGTTCTCTCCTCCCCCATGGTTAGGGTTTCTGCATCTTCATTATCATCTCGACCTTGTAAGATGGTATGAGGTGATCTTTAGGAGAATCAATTCTTTCTCTTTCTAGTCGCTTGCTTTCAGTTGAAGCTTTGATTATAAGTGGAGATCTTTTGGCTTGAGCTTAGGCATTTTCATGGCTCCGATTGAAGGATCTTCTTTCGGCTTTAGTCTCCGGATTTTGGTGCTCCGCCGTTTTGGCTTCGGCATCTTGCTCGTTGTATTTTTAAAGTCGTCAGACGGCCTCTTTTTCTTCGACGTCTTATTTCCGTTGTGTCCGGTGGATCGTCGAGAAGTCGTTCCGGTGACGATTTTTTCTGTGAAGACTGGCCGATCTGAGCGGCACGTGTTCCTCCTTTGCTGAGTGTCTTCACTCGTGTCCCTCACACACTAATCGGTTAACGTGTGTTTGTTTGCAGTTGTCTTTTTTTGTGCTATTTTTGATATGGGTGTCTTTGTTCGGCCTCTTTGTTTTTAGTTTGTTTTAATTTTTAGCAGGGTGGTCAAACTTGGTCTTTGTAATTTTGGACTTTGGACTTTGGATATAATAAGGATGTCAAATGAGAAAAAATTAATAGGCTTTAAAAAGCCCATTAGAAATTCTAAATTAGACTGATCTTGTCAACCCCATCCGAACTGTGGTGCTATTGGAGTACCAACCATACTTCCATGACCTTCCTAAGAAAGGATGAAATGCTACAAATTGCTCGAACTATTAGAGATATATTGGGAAGCAAGATATGTATTTTGCGGACCAACTATTAAAGGCCGTTCACCATAAAGTCTATAAATCACAAACAGAAGAATATTATGAAAATCTTATTGTGATAAGGATTTACTGATTTAGATATATATCATAAGATTCAGATAAGTTATATTCATAGTTGGATACAAATCTCTTGCAAGTCATTAAAACACAACACAATAATATATTGTCATATATTTATTTTACACGAACCACTGATTTTTATAATGTTAATGTTTCTTTTTTAACACAAGTTCTGTATCGAGGATTAGAAGGTTCAGAAAGGATTCCGTTAACGTTATCTGGACATCTCCTACTAACTATGGTTCAACAATCTTAAGAATTTAAAATGATATAACAACAATGTTTATTCAAAACAATGTACACCACTTATTCTTGCAACCATGGAACGAACCCTTCAACATTTTACACAATATTCAACAGGTTATACAAAAAAAACATAGTTATAATGCCATTCACATAACAAGAAGTCATTTGCCAGAAATTACTTTTCTCAGAAGGCCCTTGGTTTCATTACTATTGTGGATTGGTTAAGGATCTGCAAGCTGAACTGTCCCCTTTTCTCAGAGGTATCGATTTTAGACTGTCCCGGAGGAGGAAGGAGCTCGAAGTTCTGAACCAACCTACCAATGGTGATTCCTAAAATGGGCAAGGCCAATATAATCCCAGGACAGCTTCTACGTCCAGCACCAAACGGTACATACCTGAAGTCATTACCGTTTGCTTCCACATGCGCCTCTTCTTCGAGGAACCTCTCGGGTCTAAACTCTTCAGGCGAATTCCAGCTGTCAGGGTTGTTTGCTAGCCACCAGGCATTGATCAAGATTCTGCTTTCTTCTGGGATGTCGTAGCCAGCAAGTTTAGCGTCTTTGAGGTTCATGTGAGGCACGAGGAGAGGAACAGCCATTCTTCTACGGATTGTCTCCTTGATCACAGCTTGGAGGTATGGAAGCCTGTGAAGCTCAGGCTCCGTGACTTGCACGCCTAGTCCAAGAACCGTGTCGATTTCGTTCCTTAGCTTGCTCTGGATATCAGGATGGTTCACTAGCTCTGCTATTCCCCACTCCATAGACGTTAGTGTTGTCTCAATCGCTGTTTCAGCACAAATGACGTAAGAAATAACTATCACATAAACTGAATATATATCCATTACAATTCAGCCTTTTTCAGAGAGACTAATGGCTAAGTTGGGAGGTTGGCTTAGTTTGCTGTTTCATCCAAAATAGTAGTGTTCAATTTCGTATGCAAGCAAAAAAGCCTAGAGGTTTTGATTACGTATCCTACATGGAAGAAATTGGCAAAGAAAAAAGGATGAAAAAGAATGATGCTATTCGAATTCGGACTAGTTTTTCAGGTTTTTAATAACTCTATCTAAAACCTATTATGGGATCAGATATTTTCAGATATCATGTAAAAATAAGTATGAATTTGGTATTTGAAAAACTTATTTAGGGTTGAAGATACTACTTTGGATCTCTGGGTCTGGTTTTCCAGGTTATTTGGATTTTTAGTTTTGAGTTATCTGTCATGGTTCAGATATTAACACTTCAGGTATAACTGTATTTTATATGGTATAAATTATACTATTCTAGGTGTTACAAAAAAAAAAAAAATTATACTACTCTAGAAAATCTATTCAGTATTTTTTATAGCTCAGATAAGATATGGATTCAGTTTTTTCTTTTTGTTTGAGTTCGGATTGGATATCGGGTTTCACATTTTTTTTTGCCTAGGCCTAGATAATGCAATACGGTTAGTTCAAGAAAACCGAATCTCAAATATATGAACCGGATACTGAACCAGATAACCAAATATAATAAGGCTAAGGAAGTTACCAGCGACATTGATGTTCTCAACGATGTAAAGAACGTTGTCCTCATTGATTTCTCCCTTGTTTTGAGCTTCAAGGATGTGATCAATGGCGCATTTCAATCCTCCAACTCCTGTAGGCTTAGGGGTCGCAACTTGCCTGTTTGCTTTCTCAAAGATCAGTTTCAAAAATCCATAAATAAATTTAAAAAAAAAAAAGCAAAAGTGAACACAAAAAGACCAAACTCACTTCCTGTCGTCAACAAAGTACTTCTTGAAGAGCGCAAATCTTCGGTCCTTCACATCCTGGCAGATCTTCAAATACCCTCTCAAGAACGGCCTGAGGATAGGGATGAAATCTCCATAGTTATACTCAAAGCTCTGAGTCAACCTGCCTCTCTCTCCGTTCAAGAACTTGAGCCTGAGAAAAAGAGGATCATCTTCACTCTCAAACCTCTTACCAAACATGATACCGAACATGTTGTTATACACCATCAACTGCAAACGCTTCCTCACCACGATCCCTTTCGTAGCTGCGTCAGGATTCTTCTTCACATCCTCCACAACGCTCGCGGCTTCGAACTCCCATCCTTCATGATTCTGCTGAACCACTTTGTTGGTGAAGAAGGGAACCGTCATGATACGTCGCATCTTCCTCCAGTGCTCGCCGTACACGGTGAACACCATGTCTTGTCCCTTCCCGGTGAAGATATCGTACACCATGTTTCTGTGTCGGGAACCAAACTCTACGCCTTGTGTGTGGAGCACTTCCTTGGTTAGATCAGGGGAAGAGACGACCACTATGTTTCGCTGACCCATCTTGAAAAGGAAGAGGTCTCCGAACTTTTTAGCGTAGTCCACGAGTTTACGGTGGTTGAGATCATCTCCGACCTGGAGCCAGTTTCCGAAGATAGGAATAGGTATAGGACTAGGAGGTAGCTTCAGTTTCTTGCCGCGGAGCTTGGAAACCACTGTGGCTAGAACCACCGCCACGAAGACGGCGATGAGAGACTTCTCCACCAAGAGAAGGTCCATTACAACATCACTCGAGGTTATTAATTTGTTTATTAGAATCACAGTGATTATTTACTTTCCTGGCAAAAAGAGATATTGTGTTTATATTTAAAACATAATTTTCCTCGATGTCACCTTTTACACGTTTGTCGTACTTTTCAAACTCAAGTTCGCTTTGTCCTCCTATTTTAAAAGAAAAGACTAAATATAATAATTTCTTGTCCATTTTCTCACTTTTAGACTTTTAGTTCGATGTAACCCAGCCCATTTCGATGATTTTGGTCGACATCTAAATATTGAGCTTCATATGTTGTTCTATATTTCAGATGAGCTTTGATCATCCTAAGTGGGGAAACTAGGCATGTCTATTTCAGGAATTGCATGCTGGGCCGGCCCTAGGTTAAATATCGTTGGTGTTTAGACATCAAAATATATCAAATATTGAGAAGGCATGAGACATTAGTGATTGTGTTCTATTATTTAAGTCTTACATGCGCTATTTTCAAACCTGGATTAAGACATTATAAATTATTCTTGCGACTGGGGTTCGAAATTTCCTACCTAAATTTTCTTCCTAAACTTTGAATAATTTTAGCAAGAGTTATCTTCAAAAGATATAAAGTATGCCTTATGGTAATTTCAAGAAAGCTCAGGAAATTATATGTTATTACAGATAATTTTTACATAATATTGTTGGAACTCGTTTTTGACAAAGTGGTGTGGACCATTTTTTCGATGGGTTTTTCGACGGAAACGTCTGTCGGAAAGATCAGAATTTGCGCATGATGTAATCGTCACCGTAAACACTATGAGTTAGTGTATTTGCTTGTCAAAATCGGAGTTGTGTTGAATGAAAAATAGATGTCCAAAGTGAGTGATATGCAAAGCTTATAAAGCTTTAAATTGGGATAAGTATAAAATATTTAGCAAATGAATCACTTTGGATATTTGGGTTAGAGTTTGAATTTAAATTTGTTAATGGGACATTATGTCAATTAACTTATTTAGTTATTCATATTAATTTTTATATGTTTATTTAAATTTAAAAATTACAAACCCAAGCAAAATCTATAATATAATGAGTCAGTTGCCTCATTCTTGAGCAGCCACATCAGTAGGTAAGTGGGTCCCACTTTTAAAAAGGGTAAAAAAGTGTCAAGCCTGTGGTTCGAACCCGGGTTATTGAGTTATAAACATACCACTAAACTAAAGGATACTTTGTACATTGATGGCCGAAACTAATATATATATTTATGAAGGTCAGAAACATTTGCTTCTTCGGTTTTCTCTGTGGAACCCATACTTAATTTTTTTTATCTAATGATTTAATAAATACTTTATAACTCACGTTTTGAAATGGGCTTCGTTAAAAAAAAAGTCCAATAGACCTCTTTGGTCTGTGAGCGTTCTCTTCAATGGAAGTTTAGGGCTTTCAATTTTTAATCATCGATTCATGACTGATCTAAGAAACACAGATTGACTCTTTGAGTTCCATGAATCAGTTTATCTTCTTTAGTCTCTACATCTCCCTATTTTTAATAAATTCATCATCAGTTCTTTTATTTTGTCTGATAAATCATGATTGTGTGGTTTTAATTTTCTTTGGTCATCCTTAGCTTGCACCCTTTGATCTAACCAAGAAGAAAAAGAAGACATTTGTCATTCAGGATGCCATCGAGGACTCAGCTGAGTCACACGGAAGACATACTATCTGTTGCCTGATTGTTCAAGAAGAGTTTATGTGCTGTGAAACATATTTGTTTCTTTTCATCAGTTGCTTTGTTTAATCTTTTTTCCTGCAAATAATGATGGCTTTGACAGTTCATTTACGGGAGCCAAGAAGTAAAAGAAGAAGAAGTGTTTGACATTTTCTGTCTTCGTGAGTTTTTTTCCATTCATTAAACTTGGATTTTGAATATTATGTGCCTCACATTCTTTTTTATTTTGATGGTTGTTAGGTTGAATGAAGATCATTGAATAAAGAAAATATCGATGCTCCAGAAGATTTGGAGGGTACTTTATATTTCTTTCTCTGATAATTCTAGCGACATAAATTTGAACCTTACAGAGGGTATATTGCAGAGCATCCTAATGACGAGGAAGAGGTGGAGGGAATTGATCTGCACCAGCAACGTTACCCGTGGGAGGAAAGTGACATGGATTACTTATACGACGAGGTAAGCATATCATTAGATGGTTTGCGGTCCATCTTTGAGAGTCGTCGATTGTAAGTGTCTACCGTTTTGAAGTTGCACGGCACTAAGATGTAAAGAATTACTAATCACGATTACCTTACTAGCAGAGTTTTTTTGCACAGCTATTGTCAATGAAATTAACACTGGAAATTGATGGTGCTATATTTTATGTTCCAAATGCTAACGCAAGCTCCAATGTTGATTCTCAGCTTTAACATGTCAAAATCACAATGCAGTGGGTGTTGTAAGGTAATTTAGTAGGCACAAATTTTCACTTGAAAAAAATTCTAAACTGTATTTATGCATCAAACTTATCATCCGTAACATAATAATATGCTTTTTCTGTGCTAGGAACCGTTTGTAAATAAATGTCTCGGATGTATATGACTGCTGAGTTTGTTGCTTTTGACAGTGAAATCACTAAGTTTGCAATGTGTCAGGACATCAAAAGCATCTTAGCTGATGGTTAGTTTTACAATTTCGTTGGTTTCTTTTTTCTATTATGTTGGATGGATTATTTTAGCTAACAAATATCGCAACAGAGCGCTGGTAATAACTCTAATAGATTTATATATACATTTAGAATTAGAAGTTTGGTGAGAACATGAACAAGTACTTCTGTCACGCTATTGGACAGTTATACGCCATTTCAAAAGAATTAATTTCTTATATTTCTCATAATCAGTAAGATTTTAACTGTTTTGTCTACTTTGCATTCATACCTCATTCTTCATCTAACTTCTCGGTGCTACTATATAATGATCAAGTCATTTTCTGCACAAATAGGCAAGTGGGGATGTTACGTTGGGTGCTTGGTTTATTGGGCTTAGCTATACAAAGTATGTTGTGACTCTAACACTTTTACCTCATTTAACATTGATTCTGGTTCTTGGGAGAATTGCAGATTGTGAATGAAAGGCACAAGCAGGGAACATATGTGTAGCTGCGTTCGACTCGACATGTAGCGGTATCTGCAGATCTGCTGATCCCATTGTGGAGGTTAACATGCAATGTGTTGACCTGGAAATCATTATTTGGAAGCTACATTTCGAGGCCTTTCCTCAACATATAAATAGACCATAGACAGAGTTTGATATTTATAATACTCAGTGATCATGGAGTCTGCAGAAAACAATCATTTTGCATATTCTATATGGAACCAAGAGATATATCCTTTGTATGATGATCGTATTATGATAGCTACTAACATAGGAGATGACTAGAGGAAGATAAATGAGTATGAATCTCTTATATGGGTAGCTTTTGTAAACACATTTGAGTTTATTAACAGTTGTGACAAACAATTATGTTTATAGTAAAGGAAACCCGTCCCAGCGTCAATAACAAATACGCCTGTTTTTTGGTTGTTTGCGATTGAAATAGCTTATGGGTTTTCTAAATCAATATTATTGATTTGACTAAAGCCATCTTGGATAACAAAAAGAAGGATTGCAAGTTTAATAACTTCTACCTTAGACTTTAATTTCAACTAAATTATAATCAGTCTTTTATCCATATCATCTTAGTTATAAACGTAAGGATTTATTAGAATAAATAAACAGTTTCAACAATATTTAATATGTGATTTAATAAACAAAAGAACACGTAGGATTTTTAGGATTAAAAAAGATTGAAGACAATAGTTAATGATTATGAAAAGAATACGAAACAAATGATGAAAAATGATTCCAGCAAATTAGTGGCAACACAGAGCTAAGCGAGATAAAAATATCAATCAATAAAGAGTGAAAGAAGAATGAGCACGGTTAAGTTATTATACAAGCCAAAACTAAGACAAATCAAACGACAGAACGTGAAAACAAATGTAAACAAGACAAGAGGAGATGGTGAAGATAAAATACATTGAAAAACTGAATGCTAGATTAGTAAGCAAAAGGCAAAAAAAGATTAAAATGCAAAAACTCCGCGCCTTGACGCGGATAACGATATCTAGTAGTTAGTAGTTGTGTACTTGGTCAAAGTCACAATATTACTTTGCAAACTAACGTATGATCTGGAAATCAATTCCATTATTACAATTGATGTGTACGTTAGTTGACTCCTTAAATTGCATAACGTGTACTTTCTCTTGATTATAAAAGGAGAGCACTTGTGTAGAAGGCAAGACACATAGACGTCGAATCAATCCCTCGTATTTTTTTCTCTTTTCTCTTTTTTTTTTTAAATTCGTGAGTACACAAAACTAATTTAGGCTTCTGATAGAGTGACGCAAATCAAAATATTTTTGCAGTTGTATCCAGGAACTCCTTACGTTATCGAACCGTCGCACTACGAGACGTATTTTAAGTTAAAAAAAAAAAATAATATCTTAACTCTTCAGTTGTATCATCATTTTTTCTTAATCTTTAATATAATCTTATCAATTTTATTTTTTACAACATTCAATTCTCCGTAGTTTATATAATACGGTTCTATCAAATATAATCCATTCGTGTACCCTTACTGTACATGTTTAAATTATATAAAAACAGGTCTAAACGGATATTTATTTGGACACGATCAAGAATGGGACAAAAATTTCAGACATACATGGTCGGAATGGGAAACCCAACGAAATGGACAGGGCTGGTTACAAGGAAGGAAACGACTCCACACGGACCACACCTATTCTGAATTTTTGTTTTAAAAGAACTTGTGTAATGAAGTTTAGTAGGTAATGAAAGCGATCTCACGAACGCTAGTTAAAGTTGGAAGAAAACTCCAAATTGATAACACTAACAATCATAAGGATTCTGAAAATTTATAACAAATGACGTACATTCAAAACAATGGGAACCACTAGTTATAGCAATCATGGAAACAACCCTTCACCGACATTCACAACCCCTTCGAAACAAAACATTGAATATTCAACATATCTCACAACCATCCATTACAAATGTCATTTTGCAGAAATCATATTTTCTTGTCTATCTTTTATTATTTAGAAAATTCAAAAGGTCCTTGGCTTCATTACGATTGTGGAGTGGTTAAGGATGTGCAAGCTAAACTGTCCACCTTTCTCAGAAGTATCCACTTTAGACTGTCCCGGAGGAGGAAGTAGCTCAAAGTTTTGAACCAACCTACCAATAGTGATTCCCAAAATGGGCAACGCCAATATAATCCCAGGACAGCTTCTACGCCCAACACCAAACGGCACATACCTAAAGTCGTTACCATTGGCTTCCACGTGCGCCTCTTCTTCAAAAAACCTCTCGGGTCTAAACTCTTCAGGCTTCTTCCAGCTGTTAGGGTTGTTTGCTAGCCACCATGCATTGACCAGGATCTTGCTTTCCGCTGGGATATCGTAGCCGGCGAGCTTAGCGACGTTGAGGTTCATGTGAGGGACTAGGAGGGGAATAGCCATTCTTAGTCGAAGCGTCTCCTTGATCACGGCTTGGAGGTATGGAAGCTTGTGAAGCTCAGGCTCTGTGACTTGCACGCCTGGTCCAAGAACTGTGTCGATTTCGTTCCTTAGCTTGGTTTGGATCTCAGGATGGTTCACTAGCTCCGCAACTCCCCATTCGATGGACCACAATGTTGTCTCAATCGCTGTTTTAGAACAAAATGACGATATAAGCATCAGACAAAAAACATAAAAGACATTAGTATTAGCCACAATCGGACATTGGAAGAGATCTTAATTAATATATAAAGAAAATGCGTTAGATCCATTTATCATTGTTAACTTTTAAGTTGGAAGTTCATCTAACTTAATAATCACCACCTCCTTTTAAGCGAGACACATAACTATCTCCAAACTTTCTGACCGGGATTCACCCAAAAGAGTAGTGTCCATTTCTTACGCAAGCAAGCATAAGACGTCTAAAGGATGGTTACGTATCCTACAAGTAACCGAGAAGGATGCTTACCAGCGACATTAATGTTCTCAACAATGTAAAGAACGTTGTCCTCATTGATCTCCCCCTTCTGTTGAGCATCAAGAATGTGATCAATGGCACATTTCAACCCCTCGCTACCCGTAGCCTTAGAGCTCGCAATCTGCCTGCAGTGATCTCACAATGTCAGTTTAACAAAAACCCTAAATCAGGAACAAGAATGATATAAACTACTCACTTCCTCTCCTCAACGAAGTACTTCTTGAAAAGCGATAGTCTCCGATCCTTCACATCTTGACAAATCTTCAAGTAGCCTCTCAAGAACGGCCTAAGGATAGGGATGAAATCTCCATAGTTGTACTCAAAGCTCTGAGCCAACCTGCTTCTCTCTCCGTTCAAGGCCTTAAGCCGTAGAAACAGAGGATCATCCTCACTCTCGAACCTTCTATCAAACATGATACGGAACATGTTGTTGTACATCATCAACTGCAAGCGTTTCCTTAACACAATCCCTTTCGTGGCGGAATCAAGATTCTTCTTCACGTCCTCCACAACGCTCGCAGCTTCGAACTCCCAACCTTCCCTGTTCCGCTGCACAACTTTGTTGGTGAAAAAAGGAACCGTCATGATCCTTCTCATCTTACGCCAGTGCTCACCGTAGACGGTGAACACCATGTCCTGTCCTTTGCCTGTGAAGATGTCGAAGACGACGTTTCTCGTTCGAGATCCGAACTCCACGCCTTGCGTGTGGAGCACTTCTTTGGTGAGATTGGGAGAAGAGACGACGACTAGGTTCCTCTGTCCCATACGGAGGAGGAAGAGGTCTCCGAACTTCTTGGCGTAGTCGACGAGGTTGCGGTGGTTGAGATCATCTCCGACTTGGAGCCAGTTTCCGAAGATGGGAATGGGGATAGGACCAGGAGGTAGGTTTAGTTTCTTGCCGCGGAGCTTGGAGATCACGGTGGCGAGAACCACCGCCGCGAAGACGGCGATGAGAGACTTTTCCAACAAGAGAAGATCCATCGCTGCTGAGGAAGAAATGTTGGTGAGAGATAGATGGTTTTATATAAGAGGGAAGAAGTTGGTTTGGTTTGAGAAGTGAGGCTAACGGCAGAAAGAGGACGGCGTTAGGTGCGTGGGGGTTGGTGAAGCTTTCAAATATTGAACGGCGTTAGATTTAACGGGATGGATGTGTGTGAGTGGTGGGGCTTGGTGTTGTTGATGGGGGGGTAGGTAAGAGAACCGTAAAGTGAGAAGGGTTGGTGAAAGGTGGAGCAGATGAACTTTGTATCCACATTAGTCAAGTCTGAAAAAAACAATTCTAAGTTGCAACCTGAATGTAATTTTTTAGAATAAAATGATGTGAAATGATTGATTTAATTAATTTCATAGATTTTTTCCAATTCATAAATATTCATTTCATCAATTCCATAAATAATAGATAAAATACAAAGAGAAGGATTCCATAACAAATTTGTTCATAAATAAATGGAATGAATCTATTCTATTTTTGTTGTATTCTATTTCTAACATTTCATTTATTTTTACTCTACTAATTTCATATTAATTTACCAGTTACAACCCTAGAGTTATTCCTAATGCATATTAAATAATAATTTACTTACGTAGTTTTTGCTTAGATGTCAATCATAGTAATTTTTTTTTAAAATGTTATAATTTAATTGATCGATGATTTTAAATTTTTATTTATTTTAGTCAAGTATAAAATGTACATGCAAAATCGTCTTCCCCGTCAAACATCTCCCCCTTTTCTTATTATAAAATCGTCTAGCTATTTCATCTCATTTACTTCTTACGAAAGCTGTTTTTTTTTTGTTAACTAAATATTATAAAAAGCATCTTTCTTTATTATAAAAAAAATTATTAGTTTTAAAAAAATTTAGGAACATATCTATCTATTTTATTTTAATTGGTGTTTTAATTTATAAATAAATACATAAAAATGGTTAATGTAATTAAAAATTACTAATTGATAAATATGCTATATAAAATATCATTTTGATTAGTTTAGTATCTAATCACAATATGAACAACCAACAAATAACATATTTAAGAACGTCGATCTATCATAAATGTTATATATTACAAATCGAAAACAAACACATGTATGGATGCATGTATGTACAACCATTACATTCTTTGTGCTCTTGAGAATTCCATATTTTTATTCTATTTAAATAAATACATGTGCGGGTGCAGAGATCAACCTCTAGTTATGTAATTAAATGAGAAGTATCAATCTTTTTTTGTAACAAAATAAGAAGTATCAATCATATGTAAAATTTAAGAAAATAGTTATTTATTTATTCAAATCTGAAAATGCAATTTTAGAAGCAGTTAATATTTGTTGCCAAAAAATACAATAGTATTATTAGGCGTTTTGAGATGCCGTCAAAGCTGAAGCCGTCACGAAACCATGTCATCTATCTATATTATTAAAACCGAAGTACAAATAGAACTAACCTTCTTTTTAACAAGTTATTACATTAATTCATTGCATTTTTCACTCAATTTAACAATTTCATTAATTATATTACCTTAACAATACATCACATCTTTTATTATATTACCATAATAATAATATTATAGATATTTATTTATTAGTTAGTAATCAACATTAACTTTTTACAAATTATAAAAATATAAATGTAAAATAATCGGCTTTTGCATATGGTTAAAAGTTTTGTTTAGTCTGTTTAACTATTTTTTTATCTTAGTTTAATTCGGTGAAAAACTACGTAGCCAAACACATAATTCAAATACATAGTTTATGAGAACAAATAATAACTTAAATCAAAATAATAAAAACGTAATACATATATTTCACTTAATTTTTCACACTATATAAATATTTTACTAAATAAAATACTTTTTCAATTTCACTTAGTTTAGCCAAACAGTTATTTGTTTACATAATAAGTTATGCATGGTCATTCGGGTACACACATTCAGTTTCATGTTGTTTCTTTCGAGTAGCAAATTTTTTTTGGGTTTTGAAATTATGCCTCACTTGGATATTATAAATTTATGTGTGAGTTTCGAGTTGAGTTCTTTCAGGTTTAGATTTTTCGGTTCTAGTGTATAAGAATCTAAAAATATTCAAAAAAATTTAGTAAATGTGAAACATGTTTAAAATATTTGTACTAAAAATAACTATATTACCTCGTTCAATCTGGACTTTTTGAATACAAATAGTTATAAAATAATCAGTATATCCGAAACAAATTCAAAATATTTATACTAAAAATAATTATATTACCTGGTTCAATCGGGACCTTTCGAATAGAAATAGTTATATACATCTAAAATATACGACACATAATGTTATTCCTACCTCTCACCGTATCCCACCATTGCCTAAAATTGTCATCATACTTCTCAAATCGAGTTGACCATATTATTCCACGTCCCAATGTCGTTTGCAACCACAACCTTACATGGGCCTTTATTTGGTCCCACCGACGCATTGAAGATCGGGCCTATAACTGAAAAATTGCTTTTATTACTCGTTATGAAAAAGTGTTATATACTTATATTTGTTGTAATTGGAAGATTAAAGACCGAATATTTCTGTGTTATTATTTCATAATATGAGGTTCTTTATATAAGAATTACAAGAATAGATAAATAGAAATAGTACAAATCATAATCTTACTAGATTTAAGATAACTACTAAATACATAAATGGAAAGATTACATCCACTGGGAAAAGGAAAAGGGTTTCTTTTTCTCTAAGCTTGTGGTTGCTTCTCTCTCTCCTCTAGGACATGCGGCTGCTCTCTCTCCTCTCTTTAGGGTTTTGGTTATCTCTCTTGGTATGGACCGGTTTATGGACCGGGCCGGTTATGGACATTCATTACTTGATTTATAACACTCTCCCCTTGGATGCCATAACCATACATGATTCGTAATACGCTTCACGTTGCCTCATTAAAACCTTATCAGGAAAACCCAGTGGGACAAAACTATGATGAAGGAAAAATAGTACAACACACACTACTCCCTCTGATGTGAACCTCAGTGGAAGTTCTTTAGTCTACGCATCTGATGCGTGAACTGTCCTGAACATGCAGGTGGGGAATTCAGCCAGTTTCATTACTAAGCCGTAACTAGACCACTTCGACCTCTTAGGTTGTTTCTCATGTCCTTTGACATCGAGTGTCCCGGTAAAGCATGTGTGCTAAACAATGTGAACCACATTGTCCTCGGAGATCACTGTTGGGTCTTTGCAAATCGTGTTTGCATGTGTCAATGGTATATACGTGATCGTCTACTGTCAACTGCTCTTTACTTTGGTCGGACAAACTAAGTACTTATGGACAATATACTAAACATGGTTATCATGAACCTATGTCTTGGTGTATCTTCTATACACGGATGTATATCAATGGCTTTATAATTTTATCATACTATGGCTTATTGGCCAGAATATACTCATGGACCCATACATATGGTCATCGATCTTTCTTGCCTTAGGCAATACCATATATATATATCTATCTCGGACATTGCAGTCCTTTATCCATCTCTTGATGGCGTCCTATGACATATCTTTCCATTGGACCATACCACGCACTGGTATATATCTATTAGGTCATGGATCTTGATTGTACATTCTTATGGACTGCAACCTATTGGTATCCGATCGAGAGGGATAGATTTAAACGTATTCTCTCGGCCTCACGGCAATGTCATGTGAGAGTAACATCAGTAGCAAACTATTCTGCTATGCCGGATCCTTACTAAAGGATCTGATGTCGGATTGGTCAATCCGGAGATCATGCTATTGAGATAGTAAGCTGAGGCAATCACCTTTCTTTAGGCTGATCTTTCTTTTCTACTAGCCCGTACTATGATCTAGTCGGTTCATGCTAGGGTTACGGATTAATATATAATCTGTATAAACCTCTCTTTAGGTTGGTTTAGTATAAACACAAGGGATTTCGAATTTCTTTATAAATTCTCATATGGACTGAATTTGATCGTTCTTATAGAACTCCCTTTCATAATATATGCAGCTGCTTTATGTTTCAGTCCATGAACAGCTTAGGAACAATGCTGTTCTTTCATCCAGTGATCCATATGCTGCTTACTACATCTTTATATGTGAATCTAATTCTTTCATATGACCAGACCATTGTCAATTTCGAAATTTGTAGCAGCACCCACCACATAGGAGTTTATCTCCTTATAATCTGTTCCATGGTCTCTGTGAGTATCCTTGTGTAACAAGGTATGATCGAATGCTGTTAGTAGGAAACATAAACACCTGTAAACCTCGTGATCATGTATCATATCTCACGGTTTCTTTTCCCTCACAAGACCCATCTATTTCACTGGCTTATATCAGATGGCGTTTCTATGGCCAATACGCCCATCTCTTCTATAGATACTTTAAACCCCACGGTTATCTTTTCTTTAATCTTTATGAGTACTCTTTCGTGGGCTCATGATCCTCGCTTATATCTTTAAACTTAAGTGCTATTCTCTTTATGTATTTCTATACAAATATCTTTAATATGTGTGTCGACACTTATATATGTATGTGGTTCCATTATGTTCCAGACATGATCTAATAGATTTAAGATCTTATTATCCAGGACCTTTGTTACCTAGTAGCTTGGCGTCCCAAGCTACATGGTTTGGTACCTTAGATGTGTAGTTGCACAGCCTTTTCACAATGTCTAGTATGGTTTCCTTATAACCTCGGATTGTCATTCTATGCACCATTCTTTCTTTTCCGAGGTTCCTTATCTTCTGGAACACTTGGTCTATCTTGTATAGACTCTATAGCAACTTGACTGTGTCTCTTTCAAGGGCATCAGATTTCGTTTGGTGCTAAGCTGGTTATGACTTAGTCATTCTGTTCTTTTCGGGTCAGTGTTTGGCATCTCGATTAGCTAACCTTTTATAACCTTTTCTTTGGACGTCTACAGTTCTAATCCGAGGATCTTGCCAAGACCATGATGGTTGATACCATTCATTCTTATCATTCTTTCTTTGCTCTTTATACCAGCTTATAACTTTTTCTTCATAATGTTGGATAACCGGATCCATTTGGTCATGCAATCCGTACCTGACCACTATTTGATCACCCATGTTTTTGGCTCACAGTCTCTTTGAATTCGTGGAGAAAGTCATACTCTTATCCAACATATATTCTCAACCCTTTTCTGAGATTCCATCTTAGACGCACACATATGTATGTGGTGGTTTATTCAAAATCTCTTAAGATGATGTATGTCTGGTTTATGACCCGTATTCAATCTGAGATGAGAATATATATGCTCACTTATATGGCCTGATGTAGTTGAACTTTTTATACATGTAAATCCATAATGTCCCTAAGCTCTAGGATGGATGTCCGAACCTTTATAGGTAATGGACTGTGCGGCCAAGCCTGCACAACACGGCCAAGCCGTTTATATCATGGTTCTAGACCATGTTTCACGAATTTGTAGTGTGATCATGGATTTAGGGTTTTTATCCTCTCTCCCCCTCATGAACATACTATAATTTCGTGGTGCTTAGGATAATAAAGCCTTAATGAGTTTCCCTTTGTGTACATGTTTCACAACTTGAGTTCTAATGGAAATAGCTCTTTGTGCCTTTCAAATTTCAACCTTTTCATCAGTTGTGGACCAAGATGGCTAATCCGGTCTTTCCCATATCGTGTATAAAATTTAGTGGGATATATATGAGTATAGTCACCACGGCTCTTGCCTCTTATTCATACTGATCAGTAGCACAGTTTTGATCAGTAGAGTACACATGTATAGTCTTGACCACTTTCTTATAAGGTCTTAGGCGATTTTTCTTTCAAAATGTGAAGGAACTTGTTTCTTTTTGTTTGGCAATTGTTTCTATTTAGAAAATATATTATCATAACACAATGGGTCACATATTATTGGGTGTATATAATGCCTTTTAAGGCAATGCCTTGGCCATAGTTTCTTACTAGGCTACTATACCCGTACTATAATGCCCTTCAGGCAATTCTTTGTATCAATAAAATCATTCACATTATCAAACAAACTCAGGCAAGATATAATAGCAATAAAATCAAAGCAATTCATAAAACAATAAGACAAGATGTCGATTTTAGTCTTTGAGACAATCAGAAGTCTCAAAATCCAAGAGGTCGTCCCTTTCAAGGTCGGAATCATCATCAACATCATACCCGGTATCATGAACCATATGGGCTTCTGGGTTCTTGTTCTTAAGGCTCTCTTGATGGAGCTCACATAGATGTTTAGGGGTTCTACAATTCTTTGCCCAATGGTTTTCCATCCCGCATCTGTGACAAGCTGATTTGGTCGAGTAAGACGGTTTGGATATGCCACCTCGACCACGACCATAATTGCCTCGGCCACGGCTGGAACCACAACCACGGTTATTGTGGTTTCCTTGCGGCCATAGCTGTCATGGCCACATCCCGTGAATCTACTACGGCCTTTGCCGTGTGACTTCTTATTATCATGGACGTGGTTGCATTCTTTGGGATCTTTCTTTTCAGCCTCATTGGCTTCTGGTAATGCTGATGTTCCGATGGGTCTCATCTCACTGTTTTTCATCAGGAGTTCATTATTAGCCTCGGCCAGGAGCATGCACGAGATCAGATCAGTGTATGAGGCAAAGCCTCTCTCTCTATACTGCTGTTGCAGCAACACGTTCGTCGAATGGAACGTGGATAATATTTTATCAAGCAACTCTTTCTCGGTTACTTCCTCACCACATAATCTCATCATTGAGAATATCTTAAACAATACTGAATTGTATTCATCCACAGAGTTATAGTCCATGAATCTGAGATTCTTCCACTCATGCCTAGCCTTTGGTAATAGCACTGTTTTCTGGTGATCATATCTACGCTGTAAAGCGGTCCAAAGGTCTAGTGGATTCTCCATGGTGAGGTACTGATCTTTTAGACCCTCAATGAGATGGTGGCGTATAATACTTATAGCCCTGTGCCGATTCTTATCAGTCTCATTGTTACCCTTGATGATAGTATCACCTAGTTCCTTTGACCTCAAGTTAATCTTTGTGTCAAGTGCCCATTGAAAATAGTTGTCTCCGGAGAGATTAAGGCCAGCATAGTCTAGGTTTGAGATTTTCTACATCTGAATCACATTGTCATTCGAAATTTAGGGTTTCAGAATGTGATCATGTGGCCGCAAGTCAATCAAATAAAATCGGCCACAATCAAGTCTTATTACAATCATGTTTCAATCAATCTAATCGACCATGGTGCGGATCCAACATAGTAACAAATAGATCAGGCCACACAGCCATACAATTTTGTGATGCAAACAATTCAAGTTTGTAAAATCTATATGCTGGTCGATATTTAGAAACAAGACGAATGCAATTCAAATTCAGTTTCATAACTTATGCAAACAACCTTAGCCAATTCGATTTCTTATTTATGAAATTATGGTTTTGATTTAAACAATGCTAGGAGTTGATTTTAGCAATATGTGATCAAGGTTTCAAGGCCTTTAGGATTCAAATTCAAGATTCAGATTATACAATCAATATATCAATTCTATAACCTCAGATCATCAATCAAACAATCAAAACAAGAACCATTAAAATCGAATTCAAGTTTCTAGGGTTTAGGGTTTCGATTCCAATATTAGGGTTTCATAACTTCAGATTAGAAACAAATAAACAATCAATCATGTTCTAGTTGGAATCGATTCAATTGCTAGTTATGAGATTGTTGTTTTTAGGTTATACCGATTTTAGGGTTTAATCAAGATCATAGAATTCCATAATAATGGATTAGGGTTTTAGGGTTTGATCATAACGTTCTCAGATTAGCGGTATACCTTAGTCTTTGTAGGGTTGAGCCGGACCACCTAGGGAGAACGGATGGACCTCGGATGCAAGACGGATGCTGTCTGATCGCTGATCGTCCGGGAACGTTCGCCGGCTGCACTCGTCTGCGAGCTGAAGCTGATTGTCGTCTGGTGCGAGCTGGTTGATCACGAACACGAGCTGGCTGAGGACGTCAGGACACGAGCAGGGAACGCCAAGGAGTTGAGCTGATCGTCGAGGTCTGAGACGGACAGGAAACGCCTTAGGGTTTAGGGTGGTCGCCGGCTGAGTTAGGGATTTTAAGGTTTTAGGTTTTTAGCTTAGATTGCAGAGAACAATCGTGCTGATAACATGTTGTAATTGGAAGGTTAAAGACTGAATATTTCTGTGTTATTATTTCATAATATGAGGTTCGTTATATAAGGATTACAAGAAGAGATAAATAGAAATAGTACAAATCCTAATCTTACTAGATTTAGGATAACTACTAAATACATAAATGGAAAGATTACGGGTTTCATTTTCTCTAAGCTTGTGGCCGCCTCTCTCTCTCCTCTATGACATGCGACTGCTATCTCTCCTCTCTCTAGAGTTTCGGTTATCTCTCTTGGTATGGACCGGTTTATGGAACGGGCCGGTTATGGACGTTGATTACTTGATTTATAACAATATTGTCGTTTACATTAATAAACCGTTGTTATAATATTTATTAATGAGAAAAATTCATCATGTTTTGACCAAAAGAAACAAGTTCATCATGAATTCATGATATAACATACATTTATCATATATGAAATAACACTTGCTAAAGAAATCATATTATTTTCCATGTTAAATTGTTAATCAAATATATATCCACGGAAACACAGCTTGTTTATTGTATCAATGAAAACTCTATCTCGGACATCAAGATGAACAATATTCTCAGCATCAGAATTCATATTTGTCTCGTAGTGTCACTGTGTGACCATTATTATAGAAACTAGCTCGTAGTAGGTCTGTAAAATCTGAACTAAACTAGAAATTTTGGTTTTCAGTTCATCGGTTAGGGATTCTGATTTTTTCTAGGCGTTATGTAGTTGGTTAGTTTGATTTTCTAATATTTCAAATCGAATCAATTTATTCAAATATTCGAGTGGAACTAACTGAAATTTAACCAAAATTCTAAAATTTTAGTTCAATTCGGTAACGATTTTTCAGAAAATAACTAAAATCAAAATATCTATCTGTTTATGAGTCAACCAAATAAACAACTAACTATACAACTTGAATAAACCAGACTAACCGAATTTGTCTGCTAGCATGTGAAAAAGCAACCCTAATGAAGGTTTCTTAACTTAATTTTTTTGAAGTGTAGGTATACAAATTATTCAGTTGACCATAAAAAAAAGTATACAAATTATTCATATTTTACTCTGGATATCTCAAAAATAAGAGAGCTTCACATCATTTTACGATTTTGAGATATCCAAAATAATACCTTACTAAATATAATACAGTTTATAATGTTTTGAGAAATCTCTACACTAGAGATGTTTTAACTAAGCTAAATGAAACGTATTTATGCTTTGAAAAAAATATCATTAGCCATGTTCCTTTCATAATCGCCGCATCCAGCGGCAGTGTGAAAAATATCAGTGTCAAAAGCCAAAGTAGTCGTTAATAGATCGCCGGAAACACAAGAAAATATTAAATGTCGATGTCGCTGCTTTATTCCGCGTCCTTTTTATTCAGTGTTAGTTGCCGCAGCGACTGAAAAATCAGTTAACCGCTTCACTGGTGCTGTGTGTTGCCATTAATAAAGGTTTAATTTTCTGACGCTACCGCTAACGCAGCGTTGATGAAACGAACAAGACTATTGTTTTTCTAAATTTGAAGTCAGCATTGATAGAAACTCAATTAGTTGATCAATCCATTCATGTTAGACTCGGTCAAAAAATAAGATGATTGATGGAGATGGCTAGATTATTAAAAGAAAATGAAAAACTGTACAATCACAATAAAACATGTATGGTTTGTAGCTAGAGAAAATTTTAGTGATCAGACTCATGACATTTAAAATGTGAGATAATATTACCATTGATATATACTAATATCAACACACATTATTCATTTTCACCTTTTCAGCCTTATTTCCACAAGTAACCCTTAAAACAACACTGAAGTCCACAAGAAGTAAGAACGCAAGACATTCATCGGATCAAAGACAAAAAAAAACACATATTCATATTGTCCTTGCACTACTCTTAATTAGCTAAGACCACTCTTCTCTTATGTCCTGCAACAGCCTTCCAAAGCCTCTCGTACCCATCTTTGTAATAGTCAAGAGACACACACAATTGCCTTATCGCTTCTCTTTTCTGCTCAGCCACCTCTGATGCAGCCACTCTTGTCTTCTCCACTTCTTCTGAAAGCTCACTTGATCGTCTTCTCAGCCTGACTTGCTCCATGTGAAGCTCCTTCATATGCTTTTCCATTTCCTTTATCTTCTCTTCTTTCTTCCCACTCTCTTCTCTTAGCACATCACTCTCATCGCTCATTACACTTATCTTCTGGGACTCTCCTCTAAGCTTCTCCTCCATTTCAGCTTTCTCTTCTGTGACCAGTCTTAGTTTCTCTTCAAGTTGTCTTCGTTCTTCAAGTAGCTTTGACATTTCTCCCTTCATATCTTCTTTCTCTGTAATAACCTTCTCTTCAGCGTCAGAGACTGCAGCTTTCAGTTCCCTTATCTCGTTATCTTTGTGCTGTAAACTGGATTCCACCATTATCATCCTCTCTTGCAACCTCAACACTTCTTTCTTCTCAGCATCAGCATCATTCTGAGCCAACTTGAGCTCATGCTGTAAGCTCTGAAGCTTCTCCTCTTCAGCTTTACTGATCTCAAGCTCGCTTCTCAAACAAGAAATCTCTTTCTCAAAGTGCTGAAGCTTCTTTTTTGCGATACTCAGCTCTTCCTCCAGGTCCTGCACTTTTGTAGCTCCTGCTGCATCTTCAGTTCGAGAGGACATGCAGCTCTGAAGCTCAATCTTCAGATTAGAGATCTCTTCTTCATGCATGCGAATCTTTTCATTAGCTTCTCTAAGCTCTCCTTCATATACAGTAATCTTGTGAAGAAAATCAGTGTTGTTGTTGACATTTTCTTGCTGGAGAAGGAGCTTCTGTTTCGTTTCTTGAAGCTCAAGCTCTAGATCAGCCATCCTACGGATCAATGCCTCATCACCATCTTCATCATCAGGAACCGACTTAGAGTCAGAATCAGAACCAGAATCCTCAGTCAAAGATGATGAGTCTTCCTCTTCCTTATGACTTGATTTCTCTTGGGAGGTAGGAGATGATTGCTCAAGAGAGGCTTGTGATTGGATCCCTGAGGATACGTTTTTCTGAAGTTCACCACTAGCTTGATCATAACGCTCAGCCAGTGCACGGTACATGCGGTAAAATTCTTCAACAAGGTGGATTAACTCGGGACGCTTCTGGTAATACATCTGAGCTTTCTTGGCAAAAGAGTCTGCGTCTTCTTCAATAAGCTTTAACATGTGGTTCACACGGTCATCCATCTCTGACAAGACAAAACAAGAAAATTCAGATTTTAATTATTTTGTAATAGTATACATGTAAGTGTAGAAGGATGTCAATACGTACTCTCTAGATTCTCTGCAAGCCATTTTGAGTTCTTGGGACAGTTGTGACTGTCCCACCACCATGAGTGTGATTTCTTGGTCATTGATCTCTTAAACTGCTTCTTGCTAAGAGCCTGAAAATGTGACAAAGTGCGTAAAATCTTAAGTGTTAGGACCAAGAGACCAAACACAAGGATCTAATATTCATGACGGTTTTTCTTACCGCGGACGAGGCCATGACTTTGATGGTGCAGAGAAACTCAGAAACCCCTATAAGACAAGAATGTTCAAAAGATGGTCAAGGAGGATGGATTGGTTCATACACTAAAAACTCATGGAACAAACTGATTGGGCACAAGTAACGAAACAAACAAGATGAGATAAGAGGAAGAAGAGAGGATTCCGCATGTGGAAAAGGAGACACGTGAAGCTTTAACAACCCATTTGGCTTTTACCACAAATATCAAGATAATCCAAAGATAAAATTTCAGCTTATACTATTTTTATGTATAGCAGAGAAATCGATGAAACTAGATAATATAATCATATATTATTACAGAAAGAAGAAGAGACAAAAAGAGTAGGAGAGAACAAGGCTTACTTTACCCAGATGCAGAAAGAACAAAGAGCTTACTAAAAAAATGGTCTTCTCCAGCCTTTATTATATCTTCTCTGCTTTGAAGATTATTAGGTGATTAATCTAATAAAAAATCATTTTTGTTTCACGTTGTCTAAAGAAAAAATATTTTGGAAAATAATCAAGAGTTTAGTTTCTCACATGAATCTTGAAAATTGGAAACACGGCACTGGAAATGTGAATACGCTTTCTTTACACGTCTTTACTCGTTACTCCACAACTACTCGTCACGACTCACCTGCTTATTTTAATGTTCCTGAAGTCTTTGTTTTTCCAGAGAAAAAAATATTCAATTATTGTGAGTCATTGTGTTATGATATGGGAGAGCATTAATGGCGGATCTGCAACCCAAAGATTTTGCATGTGGCTTCATCGTGATTAGAGTTTTTAATCCATCTCTCTAGAGTCTAGAGATAGAATACCCATTTTTCTGGCATCAAACCAGACCTTCAACAAACTTAGAAACACAATCATTAACTTACAAACTAAATAACTAAACAGTGGTAATGACTGGTTTGGGGTAAAGCTTATACTTGTCAATTTTGAATTTTATTCGCGTTAAAAATAACTTGATGTTTAAACGGACGAAAATAAAATATGTTCGAAATTCGTTAGAAAACTTAATTAGGTAACATACATGTTTTTGCATTGGGGCATATAACCATTTCCTTGTAACTAATGTTTAGTTTAGGTGTCTTTAAATAAAGGGCTAAATTTAGCACTAATTATAATGGGAAAAACATAAATCAGTGTGGGGCATATGTCACACCCTGACTTGCCCTCTGCCCCTGGTAACATTAGTTGTTGTTACAATGTAACTGGTCCTGGACCTTTACTCACATTCAAAATTTCAAACCGAAACCGACCAAAAAATCGGTTCTGATCAGTACGGATATAACCTTTTACCTTATTGGATAATAATACATGAAAATCTGGTAACCTGTTGTCTTAACCAATTATATTCAATCTTTTCTATTGAAAAGAGAAGTATCATTTTTATCTACCGTAAAAAAAGTCATATTATCCTTATTTAGGTCCATTTCATTAATTACATTTATTTAATTATTTATATTAATTTATTCAATATATAAAGACATTAATAATAAATCAATTTTAACTTCAAATTTTATTTTTAATTATAACAAAATGTTGAGAAAAAATCTAACAAAATATTTTTAAAATTTTAAAATATTTTATTTAAATTAATACCATTGATTAATTTCATAATTAATAATATATACTATTATACATTAATTTAAATTTTTTTTTTATTATAAGAAAAATAAAATAAAAGTGTATGCTATTTTTCAAATTTTATAATTATATTCTATTTCTTCTTTATTAAAAGAAATACCATAAAAATTCATACTAGGTCTATTTCATCAATTACATCTATTTGACTATTTAAGTTAATCTATTTAATATATAACATTTCTAAAAAATCTTATAAATTATATAGATATTAATAAATAAATTTTAACTGTAAATTTTTAATTTTATTTTTACTTATAACAAAATATATTAAAAAACTAATAAAATCTTAATAAAATTTTAAAATATTTTTAAATTAATGCAGCGATTGATTTCATAGTTAATAATATAATATTATTATAATGTATTTACTTATAAAATCCCACAATATACTAAAATAAATAACATAGAAATACAAATTCTGCTAAAAAATATCAGTTTTATAGTATAACTAAATAAAATTTTAAAATGTATTGTATTCAGTCTGTAAAAATTAGAAAAAAAAATGAAGGAGATTCTCAATTTTTTTTTATTTCATACTATGAATTTATTTTACCAAACTCGAAAATATATTAATATATAATAACAATTAATAATAAAGTAAAATATATAAAACAAATCATTATACATTAATAATATCGAATAAGAAACATAACCAATAACATTATAGGTTTACACAATATATAACACTAAAATGTTAATATTTTTTAAAGTTTTGCGATGGTATCCGTTATATATTTATAAAATGAAAATTTATTCGTACGGATGTGCGGATGAAAAATCTAGTATGCTTTTATTGTAGTCGTTTATCAACTAGGTTTATCAACTAGATGAGCTTCTTTTCCCTTTTTAATTTAGGTTATTTTCAATGATTTTAGGTACAAATGTGCGATTTTGGATACAAATTTAACAGTTTGGAGTATGAAATGTAATGGAAATCAAAACCGAATGAGAATTGAAAAATTCCAGCTCTTAAAAGGTATTAAACTTAAAGAACTAAATCGATCCAAAATCAAGAGTCGAACCAAAATTTTATATGTATATCTATATGGATCTAAATTTGCTATAAGACTATCTACAATCCACCAGTTGAAAAAAAATTCAACTGTTGAACCAGTTTAATGAGAGTGTTGAACTTTTTTAAACGTGGCCTACATTCTATTGAATAAATTCAACTGAAAGAAGAAAAAAATGGGGTCTACGCAGGAGAGGTGGTGTTGCAGGATAAACCAATCTGATAAATATGTTGCTTTTTCACCCGATGAAAAAATGAGAAAAGTTGGGCTGTTAACTTTTTAAAAAAGAAATAAAAAAGATGATTGGTACAAATGTCAGTATCTCATTGTTTGGTAGAATTGTTAAGATTTTGTTTTCATCCCAATTATTTCAAAACAATTATCTTATACGTAATTATTTTTTTTTTCAAAAAATAAATTATACCAAAATTCATAATTTATAAATAGAATCTTGGTTCATTTGATTTGGACTCTTTTACATTTTCCATAATTTATTATTTTCTCTAAAAATACTTATTTAATCTTTTTAACATCTTTTTTTTTTAATTTTCTATTTGACTATCTAAAATCTAACATTTATCAGTTTCAAAACCAAATTTTAGTATTATGTGTTTATATTGTGTGTATTTCAAGTTTCATAAGTTTATTTGTTTTAATATATTAATTTCAGTATCTTTTTTAAATTAGGTAAGTATATAAAAAAATTATTAAAAAGTATCTCATTTTATTTATTTTATTTAGTTATATTAAATATTATTATATTATAAGAAATAAGAATATTTATTAAAATGATGGCCCCGGGTAAAATGTTGAATTTTATTAAACAAAATTATTGTAGATGTTAAAATTGAAATGAGTGTTAAAAAAAAGGTAAAGAGGGTGTAGAATTTGTAAAACCATCGTGGATGGTCTAAGAACATGATTAATGAAAAGTTCTTAGGGTGAATCTCTTATCGGAATATAAGAAACTGTCTATTAAGAGTTGGTTCTTACATTTTTTAGTTAAAAGTTAAGAGACGATTTCTTATATGCCGTTAAGAACCCCATCCTAAGAACTTTCCATTAATCATGCTCTAACACAAGAGAATCTAAAACAAAAAGAAGCCAACCCTCCACTCCACTTGAGCAGTTGGACTTCAACCCAAACACATTAATTAACAAAAAAAAAAATTTGCAAGCTAATCGATAGTAAAATAAACACCCATAATCTAGAGAAAAAAAAAATCATAAACTACTAAGATGTTGCAAAATTAAAAAAATAATAACTTGTGGATTCTTGATGTTAAATTTTATAGAAACAAAAGTTAATCACTTCTCTTTTTTCTATATTATTCCATCTACAACAAGAAAAAAGAAGAAAAAAACACAAATTTGAGAAAATAAAACAAAGATGAAATGGTCTTTGTGTATTAGTCGGTTTCATTGGGAAAAGATTCGAACATCACACATAGGCTTGAGTCCATTTATCACATCACTCTGCTTCACATCTTCGCACGCAATAACAACAGGTAAACGAACCCTAAATCCCAACCAATCAAACCCCAGTTTCCCACTCACCAACACTTTAACCACAGCTTCATGATTCTTCTCTTTGTTCCTCAGCAACGTAGAATCAACATCATACACCTTTGATTTTCTGATCCTTGTGGCAATATTCAAGTAGGTAACGTTTCCAGGGCTTTGCGTGAATCCAAGAAGCTTCTTCTGTCCCAAGTTTATGTTCTCAGAAGAGACAGAAGCCTTCATGGGGCTGTAATATAGCGTTGGTTGGTCGTTCTTGTTAGACAGCTCAAGAACCGTCTTCACGTTCGCATTCAACAGAAGATCCGTCGTCGTATTGGCTAAACCCAACCTCGAGAACTTGAGGTTTGTGACATAAACCTGAGGAAGTCTAGAATGGAGTGAAGAGTTCACAGACAATCCTGTCAACAAGACGATTATAAGGACGATTGAAAGGAACATGCACGTGCATGCACAACATTTTCTGAAACATCCAGACCAATCTCTCTTCTCATCCTCTTCACCGATACGTTCCACAAAGGAACCTGAGTTTAAACTGCGGTCTGTCTCTTGTTCATGTTTGAAACCAGACGACGACGAAGCCCTCAAACCTGAAGGAGGCCTCTTGAAGGATGGAGCCTTTGTAGGGGTATCAACGTAATCATAATCGTTTCGAGAGACGGAAGGGCTTGAGAATCTAGAGCTTAGGTCGAAAGAACCTTTCCCGTAGCTGCTATCTTCCCCCTCTCCTTCTTCCTCTTGAACTTTCTCGAGCACGCATTGCTTTGCTGCAAACTCGGGGAAGGCTAATGCGGGGTCAGCGAATCCTGAAGAAGAAGAAGCCCTCTTCGGTGGGGGAGGAGGAGGAGGAGGAGGAAGAAGCTCCGACATTGGAGCTTTGTTTTGGATTTCATCTAAATTAGATTTTGGTCTCTCTACTCAAATCCAAGGATGGCTTGCTTGGAAGATAACTTCAAGGGTTGTAAATCTCTTAACGGTAGATCAAGGCTGGCTCTGCCCAACAAATCTATTGTTGGCTTATTATTAGAAAAAGAAAACTAAACCAATGACCTAAAATTAGAAATCCATTGTTGCATGCATGAAAAATGAAAACTAAAACTAATTTTTTTTTAGTTTTCTTTTTCGTAGTTCGAATTTCCAAAAGTCATTATTAAACAATAATAAAGTTATAATAAACATCAGGAAGTTACATAAAAAGGACACTGAGTACTAACTTTTTGACCCATGTCTAAACAGATTCAGCTTCCCAGGCTTCTTTGAAACAGATGAGAAGAAGTTCTTTTTGTTGCTCTTTTTAGTGTTCACCAAGGTGACAAATTCGAAGATATATAGTCAGTCGCATGTAAACTATTTTTTAATGGCCAGCCATATGTATTAATTAGCAGCATCCATCATCAGGGATTTTGTGTTGGCGATATAGTTTGATCAAAAGACTGTCATGGGCATAGACAATGTCTCCCCAAGTCTTAAGAAATTATTTACATAAATATAGGATCTCAATTTTGTAATATATATATATATATATATATATATATATTTATACATTTATTAAATTGTATATAATCTCCAAAAATTTCCTTTGAGTTTGATTCAACTCATTAAAGTGTTCATGGCAGAAATATAGTTTATATATATGGACTTGTAAAAAAATTGCAAAGTGTATAAATTATATAATCAAATTACACTTGGGATGGAAAAGAAATCACTAAACTGAGTGAATAGATGAACATTTCGTTCAATTTGTACAGATCTATTTCAGTTAGTGTAGTTTTCAGAACAAAGCTTTAGTTTGTGCATCTGAGGAGATTTTGATCTATTGGGTTATAAGATTATATGTGCAACAATATCAGTGGAACACTGACCTTGCCTTCATCAGGTAACTAAAAGTACATTTCTTAGCTTTCACTCTTATTCACGTTTCTTTGGTTTTTGATTTTGGAGCATTTAGACAAAGAACGTCAACAAGTTTGTAAATGGTTTTTTAAGCAAAAAGAAAAAGAAAGAAAGAAAAAAAAAGAAATTTGTAAATGGTTGTCTGATGTTTTAATGTTATGTATCTATTAATGCTAATAGAGATGTTGTGTGCACAAAAAAATGTCTTGGTCAATATGACCCACACTGTCAACAGTCAAAACAATCAATAGGTCAGAAGATTCTTATGGTTAAAAAAGGAAAAATAAAATCAGGTTGGTGGGGTTTGTTACAAATTCAACAGATTTATTTGCCTAAAAAATATTTTGCCTATTTGGTATGCGAGACTATACGAGTGAACAAAACCAAATGGACAAAATCATATCAATCAAGCCAGATGCCGGACATCTGTAGACATTTTATTTGTTGATGAGATGATGAGTGCGAGAAGGTGATTGGATGGATGATATAACAAAAGTCTTGTTAAAGAGGAAATCGGTTGAATACAATTGTAGAAAACCAAGATCCAATAACCGGAATTAAATTTAGCAAAACTGAAAACGAAAATTAGCAAAATCATTAAGATCGTGTTCCGAATCCCCAAAACACGAGACTTTGTGATGATATGAATTGAAGAAATCAGATTTCAAATTCGAAGGTGGACATGGAGAGAGAGAGACAAGTAAATGATGTCATCTTATTCATCTCCTTCGTCTTCATCCTCGCTCGCAGAGAAGGCAATTAGAGCATCTTCTGCGCATAGAGACTCTTCTCCTCCTGTTCCCACTCCGCCCAAGGTTCCTGTCTTTTTTGAAAATGTCCTGCTTTTGAATAGGAAGTGAAGAGGGCTCATGAGTACACGTCGATGAAGAGTTTGAACGAGCCAAAGAGAAGCTTTTGGGGAAGTCTAGCTAGTAAAGCAAAGGCTCTTTTAGATCACGACCCTCAAAGTCCCACCACGAGATTGGAGGACCACAACGTGCCTTCTTCAGCAACTAAGGTTTGAAGTCTATGCAGTTTGCATTTTAGAGTTTGAGATTCATTTCCATGTTTCCAGAGAACCCTTCGTTACAGAGAAGCTTAGATGCCATCACTTCTTCCCTAAACTTACATCGGCACTGCTGTTGAGGTTAGTGTCATACATTCATGTGTGTGTTTTAGTCTAAACGAGAGATTGTTTATGTGTCTGTGCATTTCCTTCCTTAGGAGGGCATTACAGCTGTGGAGAATCGTACTGCTGGCATCATTCAAGAAACACGTAAGCTGATTTGGAGATTCAACTCAAGGCTTCTCTCGACGTAAGGTGCCTGCTCTGTATCATTTCTATTGGTTGCAGATTTTATTATACTCAACAATTTACCACAACAGTTTGCAATGGCAATGGCTGCAAAGGCAAAGCTTCTTCTTAGGGAGCTGAAGATGGTGAAATCCGATCTAGCTGAGGTTTATCCTGTTTATGTCACTTCACTGTCTTCTTCTTCTTCATCAAACCCACAAGTCTTGGAGTTCAAGTGAGACACTATTTTTACTCTGTTCTTGTACTGAATCAGACTACAATTTGTTGTCTGTAATTGCTCTGTCGTAGAAATATATGTACTTTGTATTCTCTTCTTGTCCCGGTGGGGGTCTTAAGAATTTAACTATGAATGTTATTTATACCCTTAATTATTAAAAAAAAATAATAATAAAAAAAGAATGTTGTATAATTCAATGTTCTGTAATTCACAAGAAATTTTACTTATTGTAGAAATTAGTCAATTAAATTACAAAACAACAATATTAATAAAGCTACATTGCAAAGAGAAATAAATAACTTGTAGAAATTAATTAGTTATTACAGGATCACTTTTATAAAATAACAGAAACAACAATATTTATAAAGCTACATTACAAAGGTTGCATAGGCTATACGACTGAGTGTTTTCTTATTGAAATACAAATTTGTAGTTTAGAAAGTTGGAACACCTTTTCTTAACATAGATTGGCCTGGAATGGCTTGACTAGCGGAACCAGCGAGCCGCTTAGGTGCATCGACATGGCTTCAGTGGTCGAACCCATGAGCTTCCCGCCCACAAAGATAGCTGGGACTGGCGTGGAACAGCCGAGCCTCATTAGGGCTTTCTCAATCTCACGACAATCAGGGTCCTTATCGATCTCATGGACGGTTTGGAAGAGGACTTGGATGCATAGGACATGCAAAACGAGCTCTTGCTGAATATAACCACTCCTTTCTCCTAAGACATCCTCACAACTTTGTCCATGGTTTCGTGAAGGAAGTGTTATCAATTTAGGGCTTGTTTCTTGATGGTGAAGAAACCAAATCTTCCTTTGTTTCTTTCTAGTAGATTGAAAGAGAATTTGATGCAGCAGCATCCTATATTCAGGCGCCAACATGATAATTCAAATTATCATGTTTATCGTTTGGTTTTCTTTATTTAGGATTTTCGTTAAATTTCTTTTTCTAGATTAATGTTACACTACAAGAAAACAAGGGATTCTGATGGTCAAAATCGTCAGAACTTCGTCGGAAAAGACCGATTCCGACGAATTTCTGACGAACCTATCCGTCGGTATGGTTTTGTCGGAAAAAAAAAATTCGTCGGAATTTCGTCATAACTTCCGACGATTTTCTGACGAATACCGAGAAACGTCATTCTAACGAACTTCCGACGATATTACGATGCGGACACATGAGACCAGAGTTCATCGGAAAAACTATATACCGACGGAGAACGTTCCTCGGATAATTCCGACGGAGTGGATTCCTCGGTATATTCCGACGAATTCTGGGCGTCAGAATATACCGACGGACAATGGTTCGTCGGAATATACCGACGGAAAATGGTTTGTCGGTATATTCCGACGAATGCTCTCCGTCGGTATTGTCTGAGGAACCGTGTCCGTCGGTATATTCCGACGCCCATAATTCGTCGGAATATATCAATTTTAAAAACGAATTAATTTTGCATTTTTATATATTTTTTTTATATTAAAAATTAATTAATAAATTAAAAAATCTGAAATTTAAAACTAATAATATTATAGAATTTAAATTCATACAAACCGAAATAGAAAAAAAACATTCAGAAAGTTTAAAATTCATACAAACCGAAATAGAAAAAAAACATTTAGAAAGTTTTAAAAAGCCGAAAAAACTAAGAAGAACTCGAAGACATCAAACGATCTAGCTTCTGCATTATCTCGGTGTTGAACTTCTTCTGGGATGCCAACTCAGCAAGGATAGTGGCATTCTCCGAACGGATAGTGGCATTCTCAGAAAGGATAGTGGTGTTCTGCTCCTCCAATGCCCCAATCCGTTCATCTTTGTCATGTAGCTCCTCGAGAATCATGGGATCGGCATACGGAGCTTGCGAAGAAGATGCTGGATACGAAGAAGCACGGCGGGCCAACCCAACTAAACGGCCTCCTTTCCTTTTAGGAACCGCCTACAAAAATATTTAAAGTTAGTAAATAGGGACAAGTTAGTAATCGACATTATAAAAAAAATATATTAATAAAAAAAATTACCTTTTCAACCATCTCATTTATTTGCAATAGAGACAAGTTGGTTGAAGCTCTCGTAGAATCGCCGTCATCAGAGAGAGGCTGAGATCGAGATACTATTTCAGCTTCCACCAAATCAACGACACCTTTGATCACGGGGTCCTGAATTTGACCCGTCGTCTTGTTAGTGTGAGCCACCTTAATGAGTTGGAGACGATCAACGAGATTACCGTCATTTGCTTCGATCTAAAAAAACCGCCATTATTAGCCAAGGAATATATAAAATATTTATTTAAAAAATATAAAGATAAATAATAATAAAAAACTTACAAGTTCATCCTCCTTAGTAGACATAGAGCAAGCGCCGAGGTTGTGCACATACATACCTTTCCCGCCACGATCGCTCTTCCGGTTCTTGGAGTTCCTAGAAGATGTCTCTACAGTTTCTTCCTTCTCCCAATGAGCTATCAACTGCTCCCACACCGTCCCGTTGATGAACCATGGCCTCTTGTTCTTCTGCCAAACTGTCTTCCACGCGTTTATCTGCTTCGTATATGAGTCCATGGCCTTTTCGTTGAATTTCTTACGGACTGTTTCCGTGAGATCGGAGTGTCAGTTGAACTCTTGCTACAAAACAAACATAATTTAATAAGTAAATATATTTAAAAAAATGTAAAAACTTTAAAAAAATGAAGAGTTACTATACCGCAAACTGACGAAACCACAACTCTCGTTCGTCAGAAGGGATCACACTCCACTTTGAATATCCAAAACGGAGCATGGAGTACATCATCTGGTTGATGCTCCTGCTAATGCTATTTTTCGACTTGGTGAACCTTTAAAAAAAATACAAGTTAGCAAGTTAATTAATGGAAAAAAACATAATGCTACAAATAAAAAAAATACTAACCAAGTGCTATGTCCTCGTCGTGGGTTGGGTTGGAGAACCGGGAGATGCTCTCGACCTGGTTGTTGAACCAATACTTCAACTGGCATGACCCCCCGGATCCTGTTGAGCAGCAGCGGGAGGGGCAGCGGGAGCTGGAGCAGGAATATATGCGGAAACTGAGTTTTGTTCATGAGACGATCCCGATGCATGGGAACTGCTCACCGAACTACGTCGAAGACGGGCTGCGGGGCGGGGTTCATCCTCGGACCTAAAAAAAAAATTAATACAACAAAAATCTTTTCAAATCATTTCTATTTTTAATGTTTTCATTTATATATTTACAAAAGGTTTTATAAACGTTTTAAAATATAATAAAAATTTTAAAATTTTTTATTATACATAGTTTATTACTGGAAACTTATAAAAAATAATAAAAATTTTAAATTTTTTTATTATACATGATTTATATATATATGTATACACAATTATAAAAAATTTATAAATATAGAAAAATGTTGTTAAATATTTTTAAAAAATTTTAAAAACGTTTTATTATACATATTTTATTATTGGAAACTTGAAAAACGTTTTTAAAAATTAAAAAACGTTTTTAAAAATCAAAAAACGTTTTATTAATTCCAAAGAAAACTAAAACAACAATCCAAACAACAATCCTAACTTATATATCCTAAACTATCCATTCAATCCTAAAATTTTCAATCAAACAACCTAAAATCTGAGATCTAACTTCCAAAACCCTAAACAATTGAGATAAAACAAGGTTTGGGATGATTCTTACATGATTTGGGGTTTGGGGAAGAGATATGAGGGTGAGAAGAGGATTCGCCGGTGAAGGGAGGTGGATAAGGGCCGGAATCGCCGGTATAGAGGGAGAAATCGCCGTGAGAGAGAGGATGTTTGAGAGAGAGAGGCGGAAATAACGAAGAAGGAAGAAGAAGGGTTATTATATCTAAAGTTTCCGACGGACACGGTTTCGTCAGTATTCCGTCGGTATAATTAAAAATATACCAATTGGCGATTCGAGAAAATTTTCACGCGGTTTGGTTCTCACGGGCAAATTGGATTTCCGACGGAATCTGTCCGTCAGTATATTTCGACGGAATGTATCCGTCAGTATATTCCGACGGAATTCCGACGACAAATCTTTCCCACTAACTTCAAAATACCTAAACTGCTTCAACAAATCTTTCCCACTAACTTCCTCAGGTGGACCATCAAACACCTGCTTGTTCTTCGTAAACGAAGTCTTACTCCTGCGGTATGGATGATCAGGTGGTAGAAATCGTCTGTGACAGTCAAACCAACACGTTTTCCTTCTGTTCTTTAGTTGGAAAGCATCTGTGTCATCTTGACAATATGGACATGATAGCCTCCCATGTGTTGTCCATCCAGATAACATACCATATGCTGGAAAGTCACTTATTGTCCACATAAGTACTGCCCGCATCTGAAAGTTTTCTTTGCACGAAACATCGTATGTCTCAAAACCATGCGCCCATAGTTGTTGCAACTCATATATCAGTGGTTGAAGAAACACATCTAGTGATCTTTTAGGATGATCTGGCCCGGGGACGAGAATTGAGAGAAACAAAAACTCTCGTCGCATGCACAAGCTCGGCCGTAAGTTGTACGGTGTTACAATAACTGGCCATAGAGAATATTGTCTTCCATGCTTTCCAAATGGGCTGAAACCATCAGTAGATAATCCAAGATAAACATTTCTTCTCTCTTCCGCAAATTCTGGATATGTTGACTGGAAATGTTTCCAAGCCTTCGCATCTGAAGGATGTCTAATCTCACCATTTGTGGAATGCTCTGCATGCCATCTCATTGCTTTTGCTGTGCGCTCACACTGATACAACCTCTTCAATCTTTCCGTCAAAGGCAAATATCACATTCTTTTGAATGGGATCGGAACTCTTCCCCTCGTCTCCTGATAACGAGGTTTCCCACAAAATTTGCATACATTCCGTGTCTCATCCGCTCTCCAGTAGATCATGCAGTTGTCAATACATACATCTATCACTTCGTACGGTAGTTGAAGACCGGCAACAAGTTTCTGAACCTCGTAGTATGAACCCGGTGCAAGGTTATCCTCAGGTAGAATACCTTTGACAAAATCAGTAATCGCATTCATACATTCTTCAGCCAAATTATAGTCTGTCTTAATACCCATTAATCTAGTTGCAGATGATAAGACTGAATGACCATCTCTACAATTTTGATACAAAGGTTATTTTCCTGCATCCAACATGTCAAAAAATCTCCTAGATTCGAGATTTGGTTCTTCCCCTCTATAATGATCATGTAACATCTGCTCAGTACCTACACCATAATCTATATCCGTTCTAGATTCTTCTAACCTAATATCAGGCTGAAGTTCACTAACAGGCTGAGGTTCGCTAGTACTACCATATTCATAACCAGTTTCCCCATGAAGGTACCAAACTTTATAATTACGTGAAAACCCTTTCATATACAAATGAGTCCAAACATCAAATTCTTTTATAACCTTATTATTATTGCAAGTAGAGCAGGGACATCTTAACATACCACTTTTTGCATCCGGTTGCTGTTGAACAAGCCTCATGAATTCTCCAATCCCTTGAACGTATTCTTCCGTAAGCAAATTGGTGTTCGGATCCAAATGAGGTTTATCCATCCACGAACGATAATAAACTTCTGAAGACATGATTTTCACGGAATTGTTATGACTAAAGAGAATGAAGAGAGAATGAAGTGTGAATGAGTTGAATGAGGAGGGGTTGTATTTATAGGAAATTGCTTACGGCCCTCCGACGACTTTCCGACGAAATTCCGACGGATGTAAAGCAGTCCGTCGGAATTCCGTCGGTATTTTCCAATCTCAAACGGCTATACAACGGTCATATATATTTGTCGGCAACAGTCACATGGTTCGTCGGAAATTCGTCGGACAATTCCGACGGAATACCGACGACTCTACTGTTAATCGGAATGTCGTAGGAAGTTCGTCGGTTCTACAACAGTTACATTTTTTATCGGAATGTCGTCGAAAAGTCGTCGGAATATTCCGACGAGCCATGTTTCGTCGGAAGTCCGTCGGAAATGACCGACGGAATTCCGACGACTTCAAATTTTTGGTTTTCGTCGGAAATTGGTCGGTAATCCGTCACAAACGTCCGACGACATTGATGTCCGTCGGAACCTCCGTCGGAATTCGGCGTGTTTTCTTGTAGTGTTATATTTCCTATTTTAAGTTGATTTGTGGCTTTAGAATCTATATATAAAGGGAGCTATAACCCTTATGAGACATACGTTTGATTTTAATAAGAAGAGCTTTGCTTTTATCCCTTGTTTGATTCGATTCAATTCATCAAACAAGAAGTTGGTCTCAAGAAGCTATCGCAAGAAACTCTTGATCGATCCAAGAACATGTATCGAAGAACCCTAAATTCTTAGATCGACCATTCACCCATTCGTACGCTGCGCCAGAATTAAAACTGAAAGCCCATGGATTAAACCTCTCCTTTGGGTGAAGAAAATAGTTTTTTGTCGGTGTGTGTAGTGTAATTAAGCTTAATGTTGCATGAGACTTGAGTTTCTTGAATCGTAGGCTATTTATAACAAAACAGAGGAAGAAGAAAAGAATATTGAGACCATCAAATATTCATCAAGTTCATCAAATTGAGCATCTGAGCGGGGTATGAAAACGACCCAGCGTAGCCGCTCCAGCCAGTACGAAGGTAGAGGGAGGTGTTGCAGCGAAGTGTGGTACCCGCTCTGGATTCAACTTCATCGTCGACGACGGCTTGATTCAGAGCGGGCAGTGGGAGCGACCTCGTGACATCGCGCGTCAAACATGAAGTCATGGAGCAAGCGTTGGAGCGACCTACCGGAGCGAGGTCACGAGCCCGCTGTGAGATCAAAGCGACTACCGGAGCGACTTGGCCATCCCGCGCGCAATTTGATAGTTGGTCAAATTTTCATGTTTTATTGGGCCTTTTCAGACTTGTTGACTGAGCCCACTAAGTTTTTAGAAGTACTATAATACTCTTTAGACCTAAAATCAGAATTTTTCTTGTTTTCTATCAAATCACAAACCTATTTTAGTGAAAGATTCAATCTTAATCTCTTCTCCTCTTACTCCTTTGTGTTTGTTGGATTACTCTGATCATTAACATAATTAGTCTTAAATCAACTAATGATTTAAAATCTTTCATGTGATTACTGAGTAGTTATCTTTGAATCCATGGGTTAGGTAGATCTAGGATAATTAATGAAGATTTAAGATGTTTAATGATTAGACTTCTCTGTTTCTATGCATGTTAAATGTTTTTAATGCTTGATTTGACTTGATCACTCTCATCTTGATATTAAGCTGTTTTATGTCCGAAAAATGTTTGTTAAAATGATTGACTGAACTTAATATTGCTTTTGCTTGAATGTTAGGATTGCTAGATGGTTAACAGACTTAAATATAATGCATGCTTGAATGATTTAAACCAATGTGAATTGTTGTTTAACTCATGATTGCATATGGTTTTTACCTTGGGAAAAGATTGATCTTTATTTGTGTTCTAGACCTATAGAAACTTGTGATTGCTTGAAATTAACACCTCGACCTGGATTTAATTACTTTAGATCAATTGTCTTAGCCCATGGATTCTACTTTATTAATTGACTAGGTTAAGGTCCGCTCCTTGCGCGGGATCAACATTATATATATAAATTATTGTATGTACTAAATATTTTTACATATTACGAAATAATAAATATATATTAAATAATTAAAAGTCAGTAACTATTAAATATATAATTAAATTGGTGCGAACATATAATTCAATTTTATTAATCCAAAAAATATTTTTTTTATATTTGATAGGATATGTTATTAAATTTAAATGATACTGGCAGAGATAATATATTTAGCATATTTTTAATATTAATGTCTATTAAATGATGATTTCTACTCATATAGTTTTTTTGATCATTTGTATCTTTTATAGAAAAAATTTAAATTATTGATAACAAAATTTTCATTGTGGGATTAATAGTTTTAGTAATTTATAATTTAAAAAAAATAAGTTGTCAATGATTATTCAAAACTTTTATCAAAAAAATTGTTCAAAGCAAAATTTGAACTAAAATATTATATTTTATATGGTTTATAGTTTAATTTAAAACGATATATATATTAATCTTAATAATTAATTAAATTAGACTTTTTACTTATATAATTTTTGTAATCATTTGTATTTTGTCATAACAAAAATTTTAAACCATGGATCATAAAATTTGAATGTGAGACTTTTTACAGTTTTAGTAATTTATAGCCGTTTGTAAAAAATCAAAATATAACATATACATAAAAATCTAAATTTTTATTATATGGTTGTTGTGGTTGTTTAATTTATTTAATAGTTTAAAATTAAACAAATATGATAGAAGATACACTATTTTTATCAAATCTTTATTATTCAAAATCATTAATTCTCATATATATTTTAGCCACATTAGGTAATTCCGTAAATTTTATTTACGGAAATAATAAAGTACATTAATGATGAATTTATTGTTAGTTTAATAAAAAGCTTATTATATAATTAGATGGACCAACATATTTCTCTAATGATTCTAAGAATCATTTTATTAATGACATGTGGCTAGAAGTTGTAATGCTTCTCAAATAATATATAGGGGATTACAAAAAGCTTAGTTATTAGTCTTGTTGCTTGGTCTTAAACTGAAATCATATAACTTTCTTGAGTGTACTTAGATTAAGCATTAATTTACATTGTCTTTGGATCAAAATTGCTTAGAATTGGATTTACTCTTAATTACTATTTCGACAAAGGATGAGAAATAGTTCTTATCAAAAGAAAACCCATGAAATTGTTTAACTAAGTAAATTTAAGCTACATTTAACCAAACGATGTTTTTTTACTTTGTTATCTAAGCTAATTTACTGGAAAAAAAACCCCAAAACTTTCATAAAAGATGAAAAAGGAGAAATTTAACCAAAACTGATAAAATGTACAAGCTTTCATGTAAGAGTGCACAAGCTTTGTGCAAGCTTTCATGAAAATTTGCAAGCTATCATGTAACCAAAACACCCAACAACAAAAAAAATTAAAAGATGCAAGCTTTCATGTAAAGAAAACCCATGAAATCGTTTAAAGAAGTAAAACTAAGCTACATTTAACCAAACGATGTTTTTTACTTTGTTATCTAAGCTACATTTACTGGGAAAACCATGAAAACGTTTAAGAAAATAAATCTAAGCTGACCTCCCCCCCCCCCCCCCCCCCCTCACTGAGAAACCTTGTTGCTCTTTCCAAACTACCAATCCCTTCATTCCAATTGCATCGAGTTGCTTGCCCAACTGTAGAACCAGCTGAATTTATAAGATACTGGATGGATAGCCTCTCGTCATCGCCAATGATGCCAAAGAATCTCAAAATGGTCGTTGCTTGTCTCTTGAGAGAGATTGTCCAACAAACATCTCGGTCTCCTTGATGCAAGACTTCATTCATAAGTCTTGTTCCTCGGTGATTAATATAGTCGTGCATCTCTGATAATTAAAACAAGGGACATAGTCAGTATATTAACCTCACTTGCCACAAATATTTTTTTTCTTACTTTGTTATCTTAGCCCAAGATGTTTTTGATTATTATGCCAACATCTCCAACGTGCAGTTTTCACAAATCCACTCTGCAAGAATAAAACAAAAATGATTCAATAACATAGCAAAGAAAATTGAAAAAAAAGTTTCTAAATCAGAAACACAAAAATGCTTAAGCTACATTTGTGATTGATTCAAGCAAAAACTGAAAAAGAAAAAAAAAACCCAAGCTTTCATGAAAGATGATAAAGAACCGATCTTTGACAACAACAACAAACGCTAAGTAAAAAAGCAACAAATGATTGAAAAAACTAAGCTACATTTACTGGAAAAAAAAAACTCCAAAGCTTTCATGTAAAGTTGCAACCTTTCATGTAAAGAAAGCCATGAAATCCTTTAAAGAAGTAAATCTGAACTTACATTTAACCCAAACTGAAGAAAAGTAAAAGCTATGCTTTCATGTAAAGTTTCAACCTTTCATGTAAAAAAAACTATGAAATCGTTTAAGGAAGTATATTTAAGCTAACCAAAACTGAAAAAAAGGAGCATAAAGTTGCAAACTTTCATGTAAATCGCCTTCATTATAAAGAAAACTCAGAGGCATACCTAGACGGGGAGCTCCGAGAGTGTAAGCAGAAGTGGGAGGGCAAGAAGTAATGTTTATTTATACCCTTAATTATTCAAATAAATAAAACTAAAAAATGTTCTATAATTCCCATGAAAGATTACTTGTTGTAGAAATTAGTCAGTTATTATAGGATCCCTCTTATGAAATTACAATAACAACAATATTTAATTATAAAGCTACATTACAAAGGTTGCATAGGCTCTATACTTTTGGCTGTTTCTTACTGAAATTACATTTTTGCATAGTTTAGAAAGTTAGAACACATTTTCTTAACATAGATTGGCCTGGAATGGCTTAACCAACGGAACCAGCGAGCCACTTAGGTGCATCGACATGACTTCATTAGTCGAACCCACACTACAAGAAAACAGGGGGATTCTGATGGCCGAAATCGTCATAAATTCGTCGGAATAGACCGATTCCGACGAATTTCTGACGACCCAGTCCGTCGGTATCTTTTTGTCGGAAAAAAATATTTGTCGGAATTTCGTCAGACCTTCCGATGACTTTCTGACGAATACTAAGAAATGTCATTCTGACGAACTTCCGACGATATTCCGATGCGGACACATGAGACCAGAGTTCATCGGAAAAACTTTATACCGACGGAGAACGTTCCTCGGACTCTTCCGACGAACTGTGGGCGTCGGAATATAATTTTCATAAGTATTAAGTTTTTATAAGCATAATTGTTAAATATAAAAATAAATTAAATTGTAAAAATATAAGATACCTGCAATTGCTTCATCAACATTACGTGACAATAATGCTGAAAAAGCAAACAGAAGGAGGCGCTGCATAATTACATGACAATCATGACTCTTCAAGCCAGTAAACTTTCCTTCGCTTCTATCAACGCAGTTCCCCAAATTTGATGCATATCCGTCAGAAAATTTCACTTTATCTGTAATCCAATCAAAGAACTCTTCTTTTCTAGCACCATCCAGCCGATAAATGGGAAAAGGAGCCGTACCGTTCTCATCAACGTGAAGTTCAGAACGATCACAAATATCGACTAAATCCAACCTTGACTTCAAATTATCCTTCGTTTTACCTTGGATGTTAAGGACTGTGTTCATCAGATTGTCGAAGAAGTTCTTCTCAATATGCATGACATCTAAATTATGCCGCAATAGATGACTCTCCCAATATGGCAGATCCCATAAAATACTCTTTTTGTGCCAGTTATGTAGCTCTCCAACCGCACTGACTCAAATGTTTTCATGTCCACCTACATCTGGCGTCCTTTCTGCATCAAAATACCTAAACTGCTTCAACAAATCTTTCCCACTAACTTCCTCAGGTGAACCATCAAACACCTGCTTGTTCTTCGTAAACGAAGTCTTACTCCTGCGGTATGGATGATCAGGTGGTAGAAATCGTCTGTGACAGTCAAACCAACACGTTTTCCTTCCGTTCTTTAGTTGGAAAGCATCTGTGTCATCTTGACAATATGGACATGATAGCCTCCCATGTGTTGTCCATCCAGATAACATACCATATACTGGAAAGTCACTTATTGTCCACATAAGTACTGCCCGCATCTGAAAGTTTTCTTTGCACGAAACATCGTATGTCTCAAAACCATGCGCCCATAGTTGTTGCAACTCATATATCAGTGGTTGAAGAAACACATTTAGTGATCTTTTAGGATGATCTGGCCCGGGGACGAGAATTGAGAGAAACAAAAACTCTCATCGCATGCACAAGCTCGGCTGTAAGTTGTACGGTGTCACAATAACTGGCCATAGAGAATACTGTCTTCCATGCTTTCCAAATGGGCTGAAACCATCAGTAGATAATCCAAGATAAACATTTCTTCTCTCTTCCGCAAATTCTGGATATGTTGACTGGAAATGTTTCCAAGCCTTCGCATCTGAAGGATGTCTAATCTCACCATTTGTGGAATGCTCTGCATGCCATCTCATTGCTTTTGCTGTGCGCTCACACTGATACAACCTCTTCAATCTTTCCGTCAAAAGCAAATACCACATTCTTTTGAACGGGATCGGAACTCTTCCCCTCGTCTCCTGATAACGAGGTTTCCCACAAAATTTGCATACATTTTGTGTCTCATCCGCTCTCCAGTAGATCATGCAGTTGTCAATACATACATCTAGCACTTCGTACGGTAGTTGAAGACCGGCAACAAGTTTCTGAACCTCGTAGTATGAACCCGGTGCAAGGTTATCCTCAGGTAGAATACCTTTGACAAAATCAGTAATCGCATCCATACATTCTTCAGCCAAATTATAGTCTGTCTTAATACCCATTAATCTAGTTGCAGATGATAAGACTGAATGACCATCTCTACAATTTTGATACAAAGGCTGTTTACCTTCATCCAACATGTCAAAAAATCTCCTAGATTCGGGATTTGGTTCTTCCCTTCTATAATGATCATGTACCATCTGCTCAGTACCTACACCATAATCTATATCCGTTCTAGATTCTTCTAACCTAATATCAGGCTGAAGTTCACTAACAGACTGAGGTTCACTAGTACTACCATATTCATAACCAGTTTCCCCATGAAGGTACCAAACTTTATAATTACGTGAAAACCCTTTCATATACAAATGAGTCCAAACATCAAATTCTTTTATAACCTTATTATTATTGCAAGTAGAGCAGGGACATCATAACATACCACTTTTTGCATCCGGTTGCTGTTGAACAAGCCTCATGAATTCTCCAATCCCTTGAACGTATTCTTTCGTTAACAAATTGGTGTTCGGATCCAAATGAGGTTTATCCATCCACGAACGATAATAAACTTCTGAAGACATAATTTTCACAGAATTGTTATGACTAAAGAGAATGAAGAGAGAATGAAGTGTGAATGAGTTGAATGAGGAGGGGTTGTATTTAATAGGAAATTGCTTACGGCCCTCCGACGACTTTCCGATGGATGTAAAGCAGTCCGTCGGAATACCGCCGGTTTTTTCCAATCTCAAACGGCTATACAACGGTCATATATATTTGTCGGCAACGGTCACATGGTTCGTCGGAAATTCCTCGGAATATTCCGACGGAATACCGACGACTGTAACGGTTATATCTATTAATCGGAATGTTGTCGGAAGTTCGTCGGTATATTCCGACGAATTTCCGACGACTACAACGGTTACATGTTTTATCGGAATGTCGTCGAAAAGTCGTCGGAAAATTCCGACGACCCATTTTTCGTCGGAATTCCGTCGGAAATGGTCGACGGAATTCCGACGACTTCAAATTTTTGGTTTTCGTCGGAAATTGGTCGGCAGTCCGTCACAAACGTCCGACGACATTGAAGTCCGTCGGAACCTCCGTCGGAATTCGGCGTGTTTTCTTGTAGTGCCACGAGCTTCCCACCAACAAAGACGGCTGGGACCGGTGTGGAACAGCCGAGCCTCATTAGGGCTTTCTCAATCTCACGACAATCAGGGTCCTTATCGATCTCATGGACGGTTGGGTGAACCCCGAGGTCTTGGAAGAGGACTTGGACTGCATATGACATGCAACACGAGCTCTTGCTGAATATAACCACTCCTTTCTCTGAAGACATCCTCACAACTTTATCCATGGTTTCGTGAAGGAAGTTCAATCAATTTAGGGCTTGTTTCTTGATGGTGAAGAAACAAAATCTTCTTTTGTTTCTTTCTAGTAGATAGAAAGAGAATTAAAACTGAAAGCCCATGGATTAAACCTCTCCTTTGGGTGAAGAAAATAGTTTTTTGTTGGTGTGTGTACTGTAATTAAGCTTAATGTTGCATGAGACTTGAGTTTCTTGAATCATAGGCTATTATTTATAACAAAACAGAGGAAGAAGAAAAGAATATTGAGACCAAAGAAGAAATAAGAGATCGATCTTTTGAAAGGTTCCTCAAGTTCATCAAAGTAACTTTATTTTGAACCAAATTAATATTTTCTTATTTAACAATTAAGGAAGGACCAACAAAAGTTGCATAGTGTTAATTCACCTACCCTTTTATCCTCCTAGATACCAAGATGAGCATTTCTTATTGAACAGGATCATATGCTTCTTTGTTGCAGATATGCTAAAGAATATAGCACATGTGTAATATTTATTTTACAAGTTCTGTATATGCCTGAGAATTAGAATTATGTATTTTATGTGGACCAAGCTTCCAATTTTTTTTAATCAAAGAATATTATTTTGTGGGAAAACGTGTTATTTCCCCCCGAGAAGTATCGTATCCTCCCATATGTCTTCCAAACTATGACCTCATTCCATATGTCTCCGAAATAAAAGTTCGAAATCTATTTATCCATGAAAGTATATCATAACTCTTATATATTCCCGAAATAAAAGTTCGAAAGCCATAATCCCATAAAATTAAATTACTCGGATAAACCAATAAACTAAAACAGTTTTGGTTAATTAAAACAGTTTTAGATCAATAAAAATCCGGTTAAGATCAGATTACATCAATCAAACCACAAATTATAAACCATGATCAGATTAATTAACCAAAACAGTTTCAGTTTATAGGTGTAATCTGATCTTAACAAGGTCTTTATTGATCTAAAACTGGTTTAATTAACCAAAATGGTTTTAGTTTATTGGTTTAAACCGAGTAATTTAATTTTATGGGTTATGGCTTTCAAACTTTTATTTCGGAGATATATAAGAGTTATGATATACTTTCATGGATAAATAGATTTCAAACTTTTATTTCAGAGACATCTGGAATGAGGTCATAGTTTAGGAGACATATGGGAGGATACGATACTTCTCGTGGGGAAATAACATGTTTTCCTTTATTTTGTTTAAAGAATAATGCTCAGATATATGAAGGGTGTGTGATATCCCAAAGTGGTAGCGAATAGGCGAAAGACATATGCTTATCTTGTCTGGATTGACGGTATTTTTCGCATACACGAAAAGAGATCAGTCTGGTCTTGACTCTTGATGGATCTGATCGTGTGTGTCAACCCAATTCTTGAAACATGTCACTGTACAGTAAGATATGATTTGTCTCTTTGTGAGATTCTCTCAATCTCACTTCAGTAGTGGTATAATGAAGGAATACAAATTCCCTAAGGGTTTCTCTTGCGCGACACTTCTTGTTGAGCAATTTGCCAAGATTCTTTCCCTCTTGAGTGATTTAACTAGACGTGGATTAATGAGGAATTTGTTAAAATTTCTAAAAAGAGATAAGAGCTACAGTGATATAAAAGACATGGACCAATATATGCTTAATTGCTATTTGCTTTTGAGTTGAAAACCAGTGAAATTTGGTCCAAGAAGAGTAGAGATTGGTATACCTAGAGTGGAATTAACCTTTTGAGTTAGAATCTCATGTAATTCAACAAACAATATTTTTTACTTTCTCTCTTGATTTCTAATATGGTCATCTGAATATCTCAAGTTCTCCATTAACCCTCTCACCATCAAGTGAACGGTATATTTTGTCATTATTAGTAACTTTGATACTTTTGCATCGATGAGTCTCTCAACCAAATGTAACTCCATCCATCCTCAGTCACTGAGGAAGCTATTAATTAACCCACATTACGTACGAGCCCAAACAGCTAGGTCTTTTTCAGCTACAAAACGTTTGGGCTTTTTAAGTCCTTGGACATATTAATGGATCAAATAGTAATTTTGATTTTCAGCTTTTCTCAGATATATAGGATTTTCACGCTTCTTATGTTGCGCTAAAAGGTGGGGGTTTTGTCCGAAGACTGTATGTAAGCTCTGTATGTAAGCTTCCTGCTGCGATGTGATAAAAACAAAAGTAATCAAGAAGTAAGAAAAACATGTAGACATGGATCATTTGATAAGATATGGATCCACTAGACAAGAGCGGCAATGTATATTATTCACATACATGTCTAGTCTATCCACCACTACTACTAGAGGTTAACTGAACGATCGGAGACTTAACCAGAAGATTTTAGTTGGATTTGGTATAAGGCTTTTCTAATTTCCAATAGGCGAAATGGTTACGTCTGTGTGATCACTCCCACGACGAAAGTCACGCAACCATGAAGATATGTACCCGTACATATGAATTCATGATGGTATGAATAGTCGATTCTAAGGTAAACTTCTTTCTTTGACAATTTTTGTCTCTTTTCCATTGACTATTGATGTATGTTATCCTTTCACATTTCTCTCTTATTACTGCTTACCCACCAACTCTATTCTTAGTTACGTTTGTTACAACCATATTGTTGATAAACTGATAAACACAAAGTGACGATATAGGAACTTTTACTTATTACGTAGAAGTAACGAATTCCAAAATGAATAAAAAATATGTGAGTTTGGATATCAGGATACAAAATCTTTTTAAAAAACGGATACTAGCTGTATGGAATAATGTATATACCTAGTATTATTTTCTGATTTGAGATCTTTTATCAATCTTAAAATTCCAGTAGGAACCTATAGCTGATCATTCTGAGCTGTATTAGTTTATAAAAATTAGTAATGATCTGAATAATGTATATGCATTCACGATTCTTAGTATTATTTTCTGATTTGAGATCTTTTATCAATCTTAAAATTCCAGTAGGGACCTAGCTAATCATTATGATTTGTGTTACTTTACAAAGTTTTAATGATCTGTATGAATATAGAGGGTTGGGTTCTCAGATGAACCACCAACATAGACATGTTGAGTTGTACCTTTCCACGGAATTTTCTCTCAATAGTATTTCTTATTAATTAGTAACTAATTTATTAAATCACATGTCCAAATATTTTATGATGGAAGTAGTGAAGAAGGGTGGACACCTCATTCCGTAAATGTGATGAGATTGAGCTGTCTTTTTGTTGTAAAGATATGGTCGGGGTCAGCTATTCATATGCATTTTAGGTCATTTATTAAAGGCCATTGAAAAGTCTACAATAACTCAACAATCTTTTAGTTTTAAAACTAGAAGCATCGATATATATATATATATATATTAGTGGATCAAATGCATATATATATATATACATATATGGATTCACATTTGTAGTTAGAGTATTTTTGCAGCGAAATTAACGTATACGTAACATTCCGAGTTGTGATATATGGAAAAAAACTTAAGATAATTGATTTGACTACATATGTCACCAAAATTCACTTAACTTTTCTGGAGCACATCCGTTTAGAACTCCAGAGTTAAGCGTGCTTGAGATGGAGTAGTGAAAGGATGGATGACCTATCGGGAAGTGATTCACGATACCGTGTGAATAAGGCCAAAGGACGGAGAAACGTCGGGTGGTGATTGCAGTGTCAGTAAACAATGATTTCGAGTCTTAGAAAATTAACGGACCGACCGTTGGATGGAATGGGGCCCACGGACCGAGAGAGCGGGCGTGTGTGGCCCATTAACTGTGAGCGGTCGTGGCGTTACAAGTTTTGAATTGGTGACAGCTTGTCTTGTGGAGAGTTGTTAAAGGGTCAGGTCTTGGGTTCGAGTAACGCCAAGCGCATCAATAACCTACCGGTGGATGTGGATGCAGTTCCTCCCACGGTGAGAGGTTAGAGTCGGTGCGTTGCAGCGTTGTAAAATCTGGGGTCCGCATGACGGGTTGTCACAATTTCTATGCCAAAATGTTATGTGAATGTTAAATGACTTTGTGCTATGTTGCCATTGGTGCATGACCTTTTCTACAAACCATCATTTACTTGTTATATGAGTTGAAACCTTGTTCTTTTCTTTTGACGGCAAATTGAGTAATTCAAATTCTTCTTTTTGGTTACTGGCTTACTGCTGATTGATTTGTAATAAATTTAACCAAACTTATAGAATTCTGAAAATAATGTAAAATGTCATCGCTACGTTGTAATTAAGAAATGCATTTAAAAATTGAACAATACTGTATTTTGACTATTTTCTAATAAGGAGAAGTACAACAACAGTATTAAACAAATTAATATACTGTATAAAATAATACGTCTTAGCTAATATAGAACCATAAAATGAAGACTTCATTCTTGTTTATTTTCAGACTTTTAACTAGAGGAGTTCCCTAAAAAAGACTCTTAACTAAAAACCTATTGATTGTACTTGGATAGTTAACTTGTGAATGTTTTAAATCAAGACTAGAAAATGAAGAATAAAATCATTATCTGAGAAGTTTTAACATATTTTCTTACAAAATTATATTATGGAAATCACAATAGAGACTAATCTTTTTCAGAATATGAGTATTAATGTTTTTTACTAAATGACAATTTTGTAATATTAAGTTTGTAGGACATGTTATTATAACTAGCTATAACTTTGTTGTCTAATGTATACATCAAATAGTTGAACATGTAAGAAAAAGTGATATATACTATGGAAATTTTATATATACCATTTCACTCAGTAGAATTAAGAAGTGATAGTTTATTAAGCAAGTTGGTATACATCATTTTATAAAATTAAAATCCAACTAGCATCTGTCAGTCAATATAGGAACTCTGTCTATATTACCGATGGGCGTTAACCCTAGTTTTTCTCAAGTAATTCTTGGACAGTGTCCCAAATCTTAAAACAAAGCAGACTACTTAATGGTAGATCCTAGAGGATTAAGCCACGTCCACCCCCCTCCCACCCACCAAGCTAATCAGATGTGCAGTATCCACCTACAATATTTGAAATCATTCTTCAAATCACCACTTATTAACTACTATGTACTTATTATCTCGTGTTTCACGTGAGAATACGTTTTTTTGTTGTTGAGACATATGGAAGTTTGAAACAATAGTCTGTGAAGTATATGTATATGTACCCGCGTAAAGTCAAAATTACTCCATCCGGATACAAATGTACGATGTTCTATCTTTTTATTTTGTATATAACTGTATGATGTTTTGAGATATAATTAATGTATTTATTTTTAAAATTTAAACATAAATTAAAAAGTAAAATTATAAGTGGTGAAACTTTATTGATATAACCAAAAAGTAACAATTAAAATAGTGTATTTATTATTTCTTAATATGCGTGTAAAACCTTAAACATCGTACATTTAAATCTAGAGGGAGTATTTTACAACCTGAATCCTATCGCAATGTCTGCTTATTGCTCTTTAATCATTAATAGATCATTTTCCGCGCTACGCGCGGATAAGTGCCTTTAAATTTTTACAAATGTATGTTGTATAAATATCAGATATTGTAGAATTATTTTAATTTTTAAACTCATTTTGAATTATAATGGTAGCATGTAAGATAGTTATTTTGGAATTATTTTGTTTGTATACAGGTTTAAATAAAAAATCAAAATTGTTATAGATAAATGTATATGAAATTTCTTCTTTCCAATAACACACTTATAAATATCATGCTAAGTTTACGTCATCAATTTGAAATCAATTGTGGAATGCCAGTTTTAAGACTGAAACCATTTTGAATATGTTTGGTATTGCAATATTGAATTAAGTAAAAAAAATAATAATATATAACATAACATGAATTATAATTATGAAAATATATTTTGTTATATTGCTTTTATTTTATCATTTTGCTATGTTTCTTTATTTTATTTAGAATGTCTTAACCTTTTTATTGTAGAGGCTGTTCATTAATATAAATTAATTTTTAACGCAATAGATGTATTTTATTATTTGAAAATTATCTTTTTAGTACAATATGACATATAAATATTAGTGTGCAGTTAATTATTCCTCTAAGTTTAATCATAACTTATTGTTATTCTGATAATATTTAACATATTATTGTTTGGCTATATGACCATCAAACACATGAATTTTAAGAACTTAACCTGATTTTGCATTTGTGTCTTTGCCATCGTTCTTGAAAACCTAAATTTGTGAATTGTGGTGGAATTTATTGTGTTTTAAACATATACAATCATCATTTTACAGTAGAACCTCTATAAATTAATACTCGATAAATTAATAATCTCTATAAATTAATAAATTTCGTCGGTCCCAACTTGGACCAATGTAAAATATGACACAAATCGATAAAATAAAAAGATAATAATATTTTTAAAACTCTCATGTAAATATATAGTCCCATTAAAATCTTAAATTGCTAATCTATCTCTATATATTTTATATAAGTACAAACTAAACATTATATTGTTGGTTTTATATTCACAATGAAAATATTTCTAGTTTTCTTAATATTTTAATATATTTTGATAATATTTAGTAAAAATATATCAAAAATCACATAACAATTCGATGAAACATAAAATATACACCAAATAAGATAATAAAATATATATGAAAGTTAAATTTATAAAATTTAAATATTTTATATACGGTAAAAAACAAATATTTTCTTATTTTATTAATAAAATAGAAAAAATAGAAAGAAAAAAAATCTAAAAAGGAAAACTTTTGTAAATTAATATTTCTGTAAATTAATAAAATTTTAAAGTCCCAACATTATTTAATTATAGAGGTTCTACTGTACTTCCTCTTCTAAATGTATCTCTCGGTATGATGATAATCGTGAAAGAAGTGTTACTAACTCACTATAGTATTTTATAGCTAAAAGGACCTTATTTTTAAACATATAAATTTGGTGCAAAAGGTTATTGAGAATGTTAAAACTTTTTTTTGTCTCAATATTAAAATGTGAAAACTCAATTAAATTGTTTAATGATGATGGCTCGAATAGTATAAATTTTCAATCAAATTTTCTTTGTAACTTAACAAAACTATTTTGTTGGTATATAAGGCAAGAGTAAAAAAGAGTGTCATAATCCAACAAAATGAGAAAATACAACCTTGCTAAGTCGGTAAACTGAATCAATTGCATATATTTAATACTACTGAGTGCGAATTAAATAAAACCCACTTCTGAAATAAAAATGGTATAAGTTTTATTTTTAAGAAAACAGAAATGGTATATACCCTTTTGTTATAACACAAATTGTTGAAAGTATATTCCAAATTGGACAGAATAGTCTTTTGACGTGGGGAAAATGATCTATACCATTTTTACGAAAACATTTGTTTAAGAACATCTAGTACATATATACTGCATATATACTGTACTGATTTAAAACAGCAAATGCCAATATCTGAAGTTTACACTATGCACATTTTTGAACTGAAACATGCATTTTACGGAGACTAACAAAAAACACATTCGAAAAGTATTTCTACGTTTTCACAGGAGAGCAAGGAAATGAGGAAAAGCAGTAGCACAACTTTGTTTTTACTCTTCTGTTTCCTTGTTGCTTCTACTTTGGTGAAAACTACGGCTTGGGTTCTACAGCCAGTCATACCACCACGCTGGATCTGTCATATCTACTGTCATCGCCGACAGTTTCGTCGTGACCATAGCATTATTGCGTCATTGCTTCGTTTGCACTTTCATGATTGCTTTCTCACGGTTTGTAAGCTTCTCATTGTGTTGGAATAAATACATATGGACTTAGTAATGTATGTAGAAGTAATTTACATTGATCAAGCAATGTTATGAATGATTGTGTAGGGTTGTTATGAATGATTGTGTAGGGTTGTGAGGCTTCCCTCTTCATTAGCCCCAGACCTGGGAGGCCATAAGTGAAAAGCACATGACTAAATTAAAAATCAGATCAAATGCCAAGGCCAGTTAATTTTTTTTTGTAAACGAACCTGCCTTTCATTTGGTTCCTTAACGAAGCAGAGGAGGATTGTTTTCGCATTGATATCAAGTTAATAGAGGCATCTCACGACTTATGGAAACGTTCATACGCTTTGCATCCTCATAGCAGAGCATTTGGTCGTTGTACCACAACTCTAAATCTAGCTTTCCGCTATTGCAAAACATGTTCGGAAATGGAACTCATGTTTTCACCTAGTTAAATATCAAGAGATATATAATTTGACAGTTAATGATATGAATCGTATAATATGAAAATCATATATGTCATGACATGTATCTAAACTGAATCTTACATAGCACAAATCAGGGTATGCATTTTATAACATTTTCTTTGAATGGATGAAACACATTTAAACAATTTCAATTTTCATAGAAAATATATTCATATACAAATTATACTAAACACTTAGCCTCTCGAACCCAACCATCTACATAAATCATCATCATCATTCCCAAGTAAGCAATTCCACCGAGAGAGTTGCTCTTTCCTCTTAGCCTTGGTCCAACAATGATGAACCGGTGCTTTAGGAAACTCAACGTCTTCCAATTGATAGCTCGAGACCAACTTGGTTTAAAAAAACTCAAGTTATGGAAAATGTAACTCTTTAGCTATCAAACTCTGTTACACTATCAAAATTACTATAAGAATTTTGGAAATCAATTAGATAAAAAAGATATTGTGGTGATAGTTTAACTTACAACTTCTCTGATTGATTTGGATAAAATGAGTAGGTTCTTCAGGTCTTTTTGATCTACATCACAAATCAGTCAAATAAGCTTAGCAAGAGTTCTTGTGGCAGAAATTGAAAACAAAAATTGTCAAAAGATAAGAAACATTCAGCTTTCTGCTACTTTGTCTCTTCACCGGTGGTGATTCAGATGCCGTAAACTCTAATCTGATCTAGACAACGGATTCTGATCATAATCATAACTATCATGATCTCATCACAGCAATGAAATCCATATTCTCGCCTCGGCTTCCACTTCCTCGGTATCTAAATCAAACCTTGTACGCTGATTAATTAACTTCCACTTGAGAAATGTCCTTTATAAAACTGCATATATATATTCACAGTACCTCATAGAAAATGAACTCCGCACTAACAATGAGATGACCTGACCTGACCTGACCTGCTTCATAAGAAAATTCGAGGCTCTTGAATTTGGTTGAGATCGATAAAACATGTTTGTCATGATACAAAATAAACTTGGAATGAACTTCTTCTGACAAAGAGTTCCTTTTGATAGTTCCCATCAGACCATTAATCACCTGATTCACGGATAGAGACTGGCTCCTGAGAAAGCATGCTTGTGTCTGGAAACAGAAACCATAGATACAAATGTCTAAAAAAATATATAAAAGAGAGATCGTAAGGCGAGTAAGAGGGTAATGAATCACAAAATAATTTGTGTTTGGGGTTCTTACTTGGTTCTCTATCGCTTTGATAGGAAATAATAACACAGCATCAGAGTTTCATTGAAGATCTAAGGTCTTCGACTTTGTAATGCAATTTGTTGTATGGAGGTCGTAGATCGTTGTTCGATGAAAGCTTTGATGTAGGGTTTATATCAGGAGAGAAAGAAAGGGAGATGAAAAGATAAAATATCTTTATTAAGATAGGTATAAACAACAAAATTGAATGAGTGTGGTTGGGTGGTGGTGATAACTCCACATAAACGTTGGATTGCAGAAGTCGGAAACGATGATCGTGAATATGAAGAGTTTGTGACGGCTTAAGACGCAGAGTGTTTGTAACGAAGTTTGGGCTGGTTAAAAATGGACCATGACTTATTTATATTTTGAACCCACATGAATTGATTTTCGAATAACAAAAGAATGATGTGGCGATTTGGAAGCTTTCTATTGGGTGATTTTCCGATCCGACGTGACATAGTTCACCTTTTAGCAATGTAAGATTATGCCACTTTATAACTCCTATGCCGCTTCATAACTCCCTCCAGTAGAAATTTATTAGTATTAGAAATGTGAACTAATTATTTTAATAATGCTGATCATGACTTATAAGAAAAAACAATATCAAGTGTGTATGCACGTAATCGAGTGCAATTTCTTTATTGAATGTTAGTAGCAATACCATTGATGTGTATGGCCTCTATATAAGAAGCATGGTCCTATGCCATTTGGAAACGAAGCTTTCTAGCTTCTCAACAATGGCGACCATTCCTTCTCACAACCTTCTCACGAAGAACTATCACTCTTCTTCGCCGTTCAAAACCACCAGCTCCTCTGAACCTTCTTTCATTCATCTCCCGGAGAAAAGATCCCGAGTAGCTGCAAAAGCTTCTCTCTCTAGAACCAACGAGGCTTCTTTATCCGCCGTCATCTCCAGGCTCGAGCGCGAAAGGCAAGGATTAACCGACGGCGGCGGAGAACAGTGGCGTACGGCGGAGGATTTTCGCCGGCGCGACAAGAAAACCGAGGAAGAGAGGAGGCTTAGAGACACGTGGCGTAAGATCCAAGGAGAAGACGATTGGGCCGGGCTAACTGATCCAATGGACCCGGTTCTAAGATCGGAGCTGATCCGTTACGGCGAAATGGCTCAGGCCTGTTACGACGCCTTCGACTTCGATCCTTCCTCGAGGTACTGCGGCAGCTCCAGATTCTCCCGCCACGAGTTTTTCGATTCCCTTGGGATGAAGGGATCGGGATACGAGGTGGCGCGTTACCTCTACGCGACGTCGAACATCAACCTCCCCAACTTCTTCTCGAAATCGAGGTGGTCGAAAGTGTGGAGCAAAAACGCTAACTGGATGGGATACGTCGCCGTTTCGGATGACGAAGCCACGCGTCACCGTCTCGGACGCCGCGACATCGCGATCGCGTGGAGAGGAACCGTTACGCAGTTGGAATGGATCGCGGATCTTAAGGACTATTTAAAACCGGTATCCGGTAACAACCTCCGGTGCCCCGACCCGGCCGTTAAGGTCGAATCCGGGTTTTTGGATCTTTACACGGATAAGGACACGTCATGCAAATTCTCGAGATTTTCGGCGCGTGAGCAAGTCTTAGCGGAGGTGAAGCGTCTGGTGGAGAGATACGGCGACGATGAAGACGAGGAGCTGAGCATCACCGTGACGGGACACAGTCTCGGCGGCGCGCTGGCGATACTGAGCGCGTACGACGTGGCGGAGATGGGGTTGAATCGGAGTCGGAGCGGGAAGGTGATTCCGGTGACGGTTTTGACTTACGGTGGGCCGCGCGTGGGAAACGTGAGGTTCAAGGAGAGGTTGAAGGAGCTGGGAGTGAAGGTGATGAGAGTGGTGAACGTGCACGACGTCGTTCCGAAATCGCCGGGGCTATTTCTGAACGAGCGTGCTCCGCACGCGGTGATGAAAATAGCCGAGGGGTTGCCGTGGTGTTACTGCCACGTGGGGGAGGAGCTGGCGCTGGATCACCAGAACTCGCCGTTCCTTAAGTCCTCCGTTGATCCTTCTAATGCTCATAACCTCGAGGCTCTACTCCATCTCCTTGACGGGTGAGTCCTCTATTTTAATATTATTATTACTATTTATGTAACATAATTTTTTACACATAAAAACAAGATTAATATTTTTGCATACTAAAATAACTACAAATATGCGAAAAATAACATTAAAATAAAAATAATTTGATAAAATCAATAATTAACTAATAAAAATATATCAAAATTTTAGGTTTTAAAAACATTCGTTTAGAAATAGATAAAATAATTGTATTTTTTGGTGTTCTAATACTCAAATATTCGCATAAGTTCCTAAATTAAAATAAATTTAAGATTTGTAAAGCAAATATATAATTAGCAAGTTAATTGGATGCTCCACATTTACAGTCTTTGTGGCAATTTTTTAAAAAAGACGGAAACGTATGATAGTGACTATGGTTAGATGATATGATTGAAAGGCCGATAAAATTAAAAATTGATATGATTTAGATAGTGAGACTTTATAAAACTAATAAAATAAACTGGTAAGTTGAATAAAAGTCGTATAGAAATTTTGTTTTATTATCTCCAGAAGTTAAAAACGACAAAATTTAAGCCGTGGGAAATATAGAATGGACAAGATAACCAATTCTATTATTCGAAGATACGACGATATTCACATTAAATATTTGATAATACAAAAAAGTTTAGAATTGGGATCTTCTGAATGTTAAACGACTTTGTGCTATGTTGCCATTGGTGCATGACCTTTTCTACAAACGTTTAATTGTAATATATAAGTTGAATCATCTTCTTCTTTTTACGGCAAGTTGAGTAATTCAAATTCTCTTGTTGGTTACTGCTGATTTATTTGTAATAAACTTTACAAAACCTACGGAATACTGAAAACAGTGAAAAATGGCATCACTACGTTGTAAGAAAAAACAAAAAAAACAATACTGTATTTTCTAAAAAGGAGAAATACAACAATATTAATAATCAAATTAATATATATATATATATATATATATATATATATATATATAAAGCTTTTCAAATAATATCAACACTAGATCTCGATTCGCGCAACCGCGCGGATATTTGTTTTCATTTATTTTTATATAAACATTTTTTTTTCAATTCTAAATTAGTATTATAATGTATTTAAGGTGTGTTTATCATTTTTTAAAACATAATAATTTTACCATATTTTTTTTATTGTGTCCATAATCACGAAGGAGTTGTAATTGTGTAATTTCTTTTATATATTCTACTACTATAACATAAAATACTTAAGGAGTCGTAATCCTCAAGCCAGTTTTTTTTGAAAAAATCGTATCTATTGAGATATTTTGAGATTATACTTGCTTTTCAAATTAAAAGAAACTAGGATAAGACCCGCGCCTTGCGCGGGATTAAGTTATTATTTTTATTATATTTTGGAGAATGAAACAATAGTTTGGCTTCATTTGGATTACGGGTGTTCAACCCGGATATCGGGTTAGTTTCGGTTCGGTTCGGTTTTTTTCGGTATTTGGTTAGTAAAATATAACTACTATTCTAAATCAATATTTACTTTGACTTTAGTCTTTCACATACTTTTGAAAGATTTCAACTGGACGACTAAATTGATCAGCCAATCTTGTTGCTTTAAATCATTAGTGTTTATATATATATATTATTTAGTTTGAATATTTATTAAATAAAAATTCATATGCGTTATATTTTATGATCATTTGTAACTTATTATAACAAAAAAATAATCTATTGATCACAAAATTTTCAGAGTGGGAATATTCAAATTTCTAATAATATATAGACATTTTGAAAAATTCAAATATAACATATAAGAAAAAATATAAATGTTTTTATTATATATTTAATGTGATTTTTTAATATCTTTCAATAATATAAAATTAAAAAAAAGAACTAAGACCAAAATTGTTATCAAATATTTATTATTCATAATAATTAATTTTCATATATACGTTAATCATATTAGGTAATTTCGTAGCTTCTAATTAAGGAAAGTGCAAAAAAAAATTTGGTAGATTATTTATCAATTCGATAGTTAGTTTAATAAAAAATATAATGTAAGTCAAGATGGACCAACCTATTTTTCTAAGAATAGTATATTTTATATAGTCATTTATTAAATGAGAATTTATAATCATACAGTTCTATGATCATTCATATCATTTTATAACTGAATATTTAAATCATCGATAACAAAAATTTCAATGTGAAATCTTTAATAAGTTTATAATTTATAAATGTTTTTGAAAATTCATTGAAAGTTTTAATATTAAAATATTTATGTAATCTTATGGTATATAGTATAATCTATATATATATATATAAATATATATGTTTATTATTAAATGATATTTTTTACTCATATGGTTTTAAAATAATGTGTATCTTCTTATAATATTAAATAAAAGTTCATATTAATACAATTTTATGATCATTTGTAACTTATTATGACAAAAAAAATAATCTATTGATCACAAAATTTTCAGAGTGGGGATCTTCAAATTTCTAATAATTTATAGACGTTTTGAAAAATTCAAAATATAACATATAAGAAAAATTATAAATGTTTTTATTATATATTAATGTGATTTTTAAATATATTTTAATAATATAAAATTAAAAAAAGAACTAAGATACAAAAATTGTTATCAAATATTTATTATTCATTATAATTAATTTTCACATATACGTTAATCATATTAGGTAATTTCGTAGCTTTTATTTAAGGAAAGTGCAAAATTTTTTGGTACGTTATTTATCAATTCGATAGTTAGTTTAATAAAAAGTGTAATATAAGTTAAGATGGACCAACCTATTTTTCTAGGAATAGTATATTTTGTATAGTTATTTATTAAATAAGAATTTATAATCATACGGTTCTATGATCGTTCATATCGTTTTATAACAAAATATTTAAATCATCGATAACAAAATTTTCAATCTGAAATCTTTAATAAGTTTATAATTTATAAATGTTCTTGAAAATTCATTGAAAGTTTTAATATTAAAATATTTATGTAATCTTATGGTATATAGTGTTTAATATATATATATATATATATATTTTTTATTTATTATTAAATGATATTTTTTACTCATATGGTTTTAAAATCATGTGTATCTTCTTATACTAAAAATGTTAAACCATTGATCATTAATTTTTAACATAATAATTTTAATAGTTTTAGTCATTTATTGTCGTTTTTAAAAATTCAAAATATAACATATACGAAAAAATCTAAATTTTATTTTTATAGCTAATTTGATTGTTTAATTTATTTTAATAATATAAAATTAAACAAAAAATGATGGAGGAGATATACATTGTTATCAAATCTTTATTATTAAACTCATTAATTGTCATATATATATTAGTCATTTATGGTAATTCCGTAGGTTTTATTTAAGGAAAGAAAATATCATATCATATCATTATATCATATAGTTTGACCAACTTATGTATCTAACAACATATAAAAATCGAATGTGGACCTACTTATTTTTCAATTGAATGTAATTGACTACCTAATTGAGTGCCACCTATGCATTGGGGCCTCTTTTAATTAATACAAAATTGAGGTTACATCTTTTCAAATGTTCCTCAATTAATATATAAGGGATTACGACTACTTAGATTTTATGATTATAGTTGCTTTTCAAGAAATAAATATTATTTAATGCTGGTTATCCAAAACAAAATAGTGGTCGAGATTTTAGTGGTTAAGTACATTCAATAAGTTGCAGATTACAATTCTATTTATTGGAAGATAATTAATGATGGTTATTCAAAACAGAATTTTAGGAATATTGCTAGGCATAATAATAATAAGATTAGAGATTATATGTAATATGACTTTATAGAAATAAATCCATTATGTCTATTTTTTAAAAAAATCACACATGAATAAAGGTTGTGACTTCTGTTTTAAGTTATAAGATTCAAGAAATTGGCAAATAATAACTAGACATTTGTATAGATTCAACGGCTAAACGAAAATTATCCGGAGCATAAATAGACCGAGACTAAAGCATTGACAAAGTATTTGTTTATTTATTATATATTAGATATTAATATTTATATCAGATATCTTAATTTCGTAGATTTAATTATAAAAATTATTTTAGTGAATTATAAAAATTAAATAGACAAAAAACGAAATTATACATCAAGTTGGTATACATCATTTTATAGAACTAACATCTAACGAGCATCCGTCAGTGAATATTGGATCCCTGTCTATATTTCGGATGGGCGTTAACCCTAGTTTTTAAAAGTAATTCTTGGACGGTGTTCCGAATCTTAAAACAAATCAAACTACTTGATGGTAGAACCTAGTGGATTAAGCCACGTACCCCACCCACCAAGCTAGTCAGCTGTGCAGTGTCCAACTACAATATTTGAAATCACTCTTCAAATTACCAGTTTACCACTTAATTAATCTACTACTAGCATTTACTTACCTCGTGTTTCACGTGAGTATTACATTTTTGTTGCTAAACGCACATGAAACAATAATTTGTGAAAAATATATGCGCTCCCAAAGTTAAAATTTAGTTTATATCCGCCATTTAATCATATTATTAAGCCACTTCAAAACTCCCAACATCAGAAATTTATTATTTTAATAATGCTATATGATCATGACTTGTCAATAAAAATAATATCAAGTGTGTATGCACGTAATCGAGTGCAATTTCTTTATTGAATGTTAGTAGCAATACCATTGATGTGTATGTCCTCCGGTCGTGTTGGTCCTATACCATTAAGATTTGAAAAGCAAATATATAATTAGCAAGTTAATTGGATGCTCCACATTTACAGTCTTTGTGACAATTTAAAAAAAAGACAGAAACGTATGATAGTGACTATGGTTAGATGATATGATTTGAAAGGCCGACAAAATTAAAAATTGATATGCTTTAGACGGTGAGACTTTACAAAACTAATAAAATAAACTGGTAAGTTGAATAAAAGTCGTATAGAAATTTTATTTATTATCTCAAGAAGTTAAGAACGACAAAATTTAAGCCGTGGGAAATATAGAATGGACAAGATAACCAATTCTATTATTCGAAGATACGACGATATTCACATTAAATATTTGATAATACAAAAAAGTTTAGAATTGGGATCTTCTGGATTACGTCTATTTAAATAAATTTTATATGCGATATGATTGACCCGAGTATCACGTGAATGTCTGATTTAGTGATATGAAACTATACACTAGTACTACTATTAGTTATTAATGTTTCTTTGCTATTAAGTAACATGTATCAAACTCTTGGATGGCAGGTATCATGGAAAGGGGGAGAGATTTGTGCTGTCGAATGGGAGAGATCCAGCGTTAGTGAACAAAGCATCTGACTTTTTGAAAGAACACTTCATGGTTCCACCTTTTTGGCGACAAGATGCTAACAAAGGAATGGTGAGGAACAGTGAAGGTCGTTGGATTCAAGCCGAGCGTCTCCGGTCTGAGGATCATCATTCTCCTGACATCCACCACCACCTCTCCCAGCTCCGTCTTCTCCCTTCGTAATTACACATTTTGATATATATTATATATATACACGTGTTTTCCTTTGTAAATGTCACGAATAAAAATGATCACAATCACTTCCACTTTGCATGCATAAGCATTTATCATATTTCCATGTTTGAATACATACATAATCACAAGACAAGTAATATACATTTAATAAACTTTCATCACGAATTGCATACCGAATGTGCTTAATTTTACACAAATGCCAGACGAGCAAATGAGCAATATGCTTATATGCACTTACTTACAATCAGGAATTGTTACAATACATGAAAACTACTGTTATTACTATTTTCATTTTTAATTCAAAAGCGATCCTCAATTCCTCATTCTTTATCATAACGCAACTATAATCATGTGCAATAAAAATCTATGATGTTCTTTGTAACAATCAAACAAAAAAACCATGCTGGAGATTCTAGTACTTGAAGATTTATTCTCTTTGTCAAAGTATGTTTTACCACCATAATGACACTTCTGTTACGAGGTTGTGTTTGGATCAATTAACTATGCAGCAACGACTATAATCGTATTACTAGATGATAGGACGCGGGATGAGAAGATTTTAAAGAGATTTTTGAATCAATAGGTATTAGAAAGTTAATAATCTTAGAAAGAAATATTACATGTTATATAATAAGGGAGATTCAACGAAATTGTGTATGTCTATATAAATTAAGCTTGGATTTAAAAAAAAAACTTGTGTATTTGTTTTGTTTAATTGAAGTATATTTCGTGGAAATGAATCTATAAGAGTAAGAAAAAACTTATATAAAATAAATTATGAAGTAAAGATAAAAACGATACAAAAGCAATAAAAGCATAAACTAAATTATAAATATAAAATAAAACGAAACATAAGCAAAATAATACTAAAATATGAAAGAAACAAAATATAATATAGGATACTACTTTATGGATGAGGGGATGTAATCATACGGCCTTGTATTTATATATGCAAGACGCGGGCCGAGGGCAATTATAGCTATTTGCCATAATTATTTCCGTAAAATCAATTAAAATTATGTCCAAGGCAAAATATTCACATCCCCTTTATATTCAAAATACTGAATTTTGAAAACTTGCCTTGATCGTTGTTATGCGAATTTATTGGAATAGTATAGAAAACAAACTGAGATTCTAGTTAACTAAATTAAATTCAAAATTAGTCAGTGAAGATCAAAAATATGATTATATGATTCGGTTTCGACGATGAATTTCCATTACCAAATTCGGCCAGTATTAATGAGTACATATATAACCGGAATTAGTGTTATATTTAGCTTCATATTTCCTAATTTGAAATATTCATACGGCAATCATGCATTGTCACGCAAGTATTGTGTGGTTGACAATGCCTTTATGATCTTTGAAAATTATATTATGGCAATCAATACCATAATTGCCATATTTCCTGATTTATTGCATTGATAGATGGTTATCGACATTGCCAAAGATCTCGAGTATACATTGAATTATCATTGATTATTTTCATATGTGATATAATATATAGTGTGATATATTCGATACATGAAACTTAGTATTTTTTATGTAATATAATATATGGTAACCGATTTTAAAATGATATAAAACATATTAACATAAAATCGAAAAGTAACACAACAAAAGCAACACTCGGTTTTGATATCATCTTCATTAAGATCACATGTAAAGATACATTAAACCGATTTCAAATTATAAATTATAATCTTCATTAAGAAAAATACATTAAACCGATTTCAAGTTATCTCATTTGATACAGTGTGATCTCGAGTATACATTTAAACAACATTCGAGTATAGTAGTCATATGTAATATAATATATGTCAACCGGTTTTAAAATGATATAAAACACATTACCAAATAACCGGTTACTTCCTTCGTCTACATTGAGATTGTACGTTACCAAGATATACTATTAAAACATTATGCTAAGCTATAATTATAAATAATGGCAAAGAATGTAATAAATCTAGTAAAGAGAGAGTTTTTAATTAGAAAGTGTGAGAGTGAATATGGTGTTGCCACATAGGAAATTGCATTTTGGTTAATAATACATGAGCATAAGGTTAGTCTTAAAAAATGTTTCTCTTTTAATATAAAAGGGATTGGGAACGACAGATTTTGACCATCCATTTCCCTATTATAAATACCCCCCATCGATCCTTTTACTTTAATTCACTCAAATCTTAGAACCTCTTTAAAATCGATCAAGTAAAGAATGGGAGGGAACGCCGGTAGCGGTGGAGGAGGGAAGACAGATTTTGACATCCATTTCCCTATTGTGTTTGATTAACATTAACTTTTACTGCTCCTAATTATCCTTTTGATCTTGAAACATGAAATTTTTAGTGTTTAATTTAAATTACAATAAACCAGAATATCATATTGTTGATTCATGTTCTGACATGGAAACGGAAAAGAGAGACGATCGAACACTGATGAAGGCTAAAAGAGACATAATAGTACATGTTCAGAGGGAAATACCAGATTCTTCATCCTCCTACGGATGAGACGTTTCCTTGCTTTGGCTCCATTGAGAATCTCACTCCTCCCTTCCTCTTATTCAATGGAGGCAAACCTGAGCAATAATAATGAAAAGTCACAACTCTAACTCTAGTGACTTCCAAATTTAGTCAAGCAAATAAAGTTGGTTCTAGCTCATTTTTAATTCTCATTCACACAATAATCAGTCAGCAAAGTTTTAAATACTCTTCTGATTGGTTCTGACCACAACCAAACTTTTAGATCAAAATGGTTTCTTGACTTCTTGTTTATTCTCCACCAACTACTAAAGATCTTTTACTCATCAACGAATATAAAGCAACCAAAGATCTTCGATTTGCACATGGCAGGATTGAGTTTCTAGTATAAGATAACATCTAATAAAGAATGTTTAGAAGAAGATAAAAGGGAAAGAACTTTACCAAGAACAGGAGCAGAGACAGAGACGGTGGGCTTGAGATGGAGAGCAGGACGAGCGACAGAGACGGGGGGAGCAGAGGCTGTGAAGCTATATGAAGGCTATGGTCTTATCTCATTAAAATCTAATGCTTAACCTTAAATTTACAAGAGCACTGATTATTGTTTAGGATATGGGTAAGTTTTAGTGCTTTTATCATATTCTGTTTGACTTAATTGTTCCTTTGAACCAACCTTTTGGGATCTCCAATCGCGGTGGTGGGTTTCCATCAAATATCTTCTTAGTAATAGTCAATAAACTCATTATCTTCGATGATTTTAAAATTTAATCTCATAATGAACCTTTGGTACATATCCGTAAGGTCGCCAGTTGAAACTTTTGATATCACAGTTTTTAGGCCTAATTTTGACCTTTTTGGAAGTAGTTTTTCAACTTTTGCTAAGCACCCCCACACTTTTCGGTATTTGTACGAATGTTTGTTACCTAAATGTATATGGCCTTTTTCCATTTATTATATGTGGTATGTGATGCCCCTCCCCACATTTTCGGAGATAACTCAGGATCATGTATGCTTGTATTCATCTGTATTAGAGTTTAGAACTTTTGTTCCGCAATGGATTCTACTGAACAAGGAGAAATTCTTACGAGGAATAATGTTAATTCTAACACATTTAATCTCGTTTAAGTTACCACATACACATTCCATTATGTTATGGAATGTTGACTCAAAACTACAACACTTCATGTGTTAGTTTTTTTCAAATTGGTTTGAGATTTCATATTGTCTCTACGTAAACCAATATTGCTACAACATTCGCCAGCCGTGCTACGATGTGTGTCAGCTTTTGGAACTATCCACTGAACTTCTTTTAAGCATGTTGCTTGCTGAAGCTAATTTATAATTTCATATGAATATTAGGCTTTCATAGTTTTTTTGCTCAATCACTTTCGCATTATGTTCACAGTGGTGAATGTCATATGCTTTGTAATTTGCATATTTGACTTACTTGAAAGTCAATTCATATGACTCATAGCCTTTGCTTGTGAGAGATATATTTTATTGGAAAATTTCCAATTTTACCTACAGACCTAATATATCAAATTAATTGATGTACATGCAGTCCATCAAAAAGAAATTTTATCACATCAAAATTCTTTGAGCGTGTGTTCTAAGCCTTGATTTGTCCATAAGAAAATTCAAAATTCCACGAGAGTATTCAACTCACTATAGACATATATAATAGTTTTACTAGGCATTAAAAAATCTTCACATGAAAGCAATCCAAATGGATGACCATTCCCTATTAGGATTGTCGTCTCACTGATCATATTTGTATAACTAAATATTTATGATTATTTGAACGCAGTCATTAATCTTTAGATTTAGATTTATTCAAAAAAAAATATATTTGAATACCATCTAATTATATATTGGATTTATTCAAAATTGAATATTTTATAATCATCTATACACAATATATATATATATATATATATTTATCCATATGACACGATCTTTATATTTGGATTTATCTATAATAGTTATTTGGACTCAATCATTAAACTAAGATTGATCCAAATATTATAAATTCAATCTTATAAGTTATATCCAAATATTATGAATTCAATCTTATAAGATTTATCCAATATTCTTCTGGACACAATCTTCTAAGATTTATTCATATTTTACAAGAGTTATCTTACGAGCATAATTGTTTTAGCTCATTCATTGACTTAATGTCAGTGACATCATTAATCATTATTGAATTATTCACAAAATTCAAACCTTAGTAATTATTGAGAACTCAATTCAAAAAGAGATCAAAACTCTTAAGTCGTTATATGTTCCCAGAATAGCGTAAAGCGTTCTTAAACGTTTAATAGTCATTTCCAAAATCCGCCTTAAAGGCGTTCTTAAACGTTATTTCAAACAAGATAGATCGTTTCTATTTTTTAGAAAAACGAGATCGCGAACTTGTCAGAAACTGTCGCGTAAATCGTTTTCTTATATGATTCGTCTTATTGATCGAAATGTTTTGCAGAATAGCTAACGAGTATTCTCAAATCATTTCAGATTGCTTTTAAAAATGTTTTACAAAATCATTTTCTTAGAAATATTGTTCGCAATATTCAATCTGATTTAAGCGATAAGCAGAAAGCCAATGTATTGAGTTAAGATTGTAGGACCGCAAAAATCTTGATTGAAAATCACAAACAAAAGACATATAAACGATAATAGAACGAGTAGAAAACGTTTAATAAATCGTTAAGGAAATAGACGAATTCGTGGAGTCGAGATTTTATCTCTTTCCTTAACTCAATAAATCGCCCGTAATGTGAGACGGTTTGTATGTGATTTATGAATCCCATGATAGAACCACGATGAGACTGTTTCGCTACACCCGAAACAGAATCTGTGAACTAACTACTACTTTTTATCATCTCGAGACTTACTAAGTAAAAGAAGAAGAAGACCTAAAGAGTTTGCTTGTGGGAAGCTTTTTTTTTTGTGTGTTTGAGATATCTTTTTCGGAAGAGATTATGTCTCTATTTATAGTAGAGATTAGATTGGTCACCAAGTTGGTTTAGCTTGCTCACTAAGTTGACTTAGCTTGCACACCAAGTTGGTTTAGCTTGCTCACTAAGTTGACTTAGCTTGCACACCAAGTTGGCTAAACTTGTTCACCAAGTTTTTCCTTGAAAGCCCCAGATCATCTTACTCAGCTCGTTAGATTTGCAAAATGAGTCCAATAATTTTCACAATAAATCAAATTTTTACCCAGAGCTTATAAAAATTCAATTCACACTTATCTAAGTTCTTATTCAGCCTAATAGCTTATAAAAATTGGGTTCCAACACGTTTGAGGGGAAGACTTTAGTCCTCAGGTTCTTAAGTGTCCTTTTAGCCTGTTGAAAAACATAACATTAAAGAGTTGGAGTTAAAACCAAAGAAAAGGAACCTGCTTAGACCATGATATCATATAACTAGTACTAGATCACCTTAGAGCAGTCAACATTGAACGGATTCTGTGCATCTTTGTTAGCAATGACAAAATCAACAAGATTTGCAATAACATTAGTTAGAAGACATACGCTCTTGTAGTGATAGAAATATCCATGGGAGGTATGATCGGTTGGAGGAGGGGGATCCGATCAGGCTCCGTACTGGCTCCTTGCTTGGCCAAGTAAAGTATTATTGTGCCTACCACGTCTGGGAATCTTCGTATTCTTGGAAAGGATCCTAAGACGAATTTTTGGTTCATTGATTGTTTGTTTAGTATTACTATTTAGAGACAAAAAAATAAATATTTGGCAAACAATATGTAAAAAATTAGGAAAACATTAGCAAAATTTAATAAAAAACCGAAATGATAACGGGAAAAAATAAGAAGAAGCCGAAAAAGATGCATAATATGTGTTGGAGAAGTTAATGTGATAATTACATATATAATTCCACAAGCATTTGTTATTACTAAATATTCATCAGTTATTTTTACAACAAATTTAATTGAAACTTTAAGACTGATTTTCAAACTATTTGAAGTTAAAAATTATATTTTAATGTTTCTGATTATTATTCAAAATTTATGACATTTTATACATAACATATATTTTCATACAATATTTATATCCGCGAGAAACAAAGCAACTTACATTCCTAACAAGACGAGCGAGAGAGAGAGAGGAGAGAGAGAGGAGAGAGAGAGAGAGAGAGAGAGGAGAGAGAGGGAGAGAGAGAGGAGAGGGAGAGAGAGAGAGAGGAGAGAGAGGAGAGAGAGAGAGAGAGAGAGAGAGAGAGAGAGAGAGAGAGAGAGGAGAGAGAGAGAGAGAGCGAGAGAGAGAGAGAGAGAGAGAGAGAGGAGAGAGAGAGAGAGAGAGAGAGAGAGAGAGAGAGAGAGAGAGAGAGAGAGAGAGAGAGAGAGAGAGGAGAGAGAGAGAGAGGAGAGAGAGAGAGAGAGAGAGAGAGAGAGAGAGATGGCTGAGAGAGAGATGGCTGATTATGGCTGCTGCAACCGGTGATGGTCTAAGGCACCTTACTAATTCCTCTTCGAATTGGGCTAGACCTAACAACAATAAGTCACATGAGTTAGGAAAAAAAAATAAGAATGGAGTTACCAGTATCGACTTACTTACTTGGATATTCACTTCTACGGTGTATTCTGGTCTCAAAGATGAATTGTCTCCTTCCATTAAAGGAAGGGTTTGCAGATTTGAGGTCAAATGTGAGGAGACAGAAAGTATTAAATACAGATCCTCCCCCCCCCCCCCCCCCCCCCACTAAGAAACCTGGTTGCGTGTCCCAAACCACAAATTTCTCCATTCCAATGGTTTCAAGCTGCTTCCCCAAATGTAGAGCCAACTGAATCAATAAGGTACTAGATTTTGATCTGTATTTTGAAAGCGTGGTATTTGTCTATTTAATAAATTTATATTATGGTTTATTAATCATTATAACTATTTTAAATTTGTCTGGAAAGAAGTATATGATGTGTTACGTTTTACACAGCTGCATAAAAAATCGAGTGTGAATTTTTTTATTTAATATATTGAATTAATCTATTATTAATATGTAAACTTTTAATTTGTGAATTATTTTATAAATATTGCAGTTTTTGATGATATAATATGTACACTATAAGTTTAAGTAATAAAATAATCGTTTGACGCTTAATATGTACACTTTTTTTTTGGTATGAAATTGGGAGAAAGGACTCCCAATATTTATTCAAAAAACAGTCTTCAAGCCTACAAACGAGTTTGTCGTGGCTTTAGAGGTCCATCAACATCCTCTTGCAATAAAATAACAACATCTAATGGAGCAACATCAAGTCTATGAAAACCAAACAGAAGAGAAAAAACAAGGTTAGCCAAACCATCTGCTACGCGGTTTGCTTCCCTAAACACATGAACGATTCAGACCAACCAGTCCCTTGTCACGAAGCCACTGCACAAACGTACCAAGAACGACAGCGGATGCACATCTCCAATCCCTGTAGTGAGAAACTCCACCACCATTTTATAATCAACTTCCAACTCCAGCCTTCTAATACCTTTTTCCCAATCAACCACAAGACCATAATAAACTCCCCAAAGCTCCGCCAAAGGAGCAGAGCACCTTACTATGTTTAGTGCAAAGCCACCACACCACTCACCATCGCCATTACGCATCACACCCCCTGCAGCCGCCGGTCCCGGGCTCCCATGTGATGCCCCATCAGTATTCATCCGCATCCACCCCGCTCGAGAAGGTCTCCATCCTATCATTATTTCAACCCTCCTGCCAATCTCAATACTCCTATTCTCAGTCTCCCTTGCTAACATCACTTTCTTAGCTTAATATGTACACTATATGTGATGATTTCTATTTTTTAAAATATTTCTCTCTTTTCACAAAATTTAGTTGATAATTTTTAATTTAACAATATATTACTAATATGATTTTAATTGTCATGTGGTAATATAAATATTATAGGTTTTTAATTTAGTACCTAATTATAACTAATTATATTGTTTAAGTTTCTTTTGATCAACATATTGTTTAAGGTTTAGTAGTATACAATAAATAGTAGTATACAATAAATAGTAGTTATAATAGACTTATAATTGAAGAAAATTATCTTATACTTATTAACTTAATATGGATTAAATTAGTGGGCTTCCTAAATGGTTTGCATAATTTATTGAAAATTTTGTTGGCCCCATCAAATTCTAATTGGGTTTGCTATAGAATAAGTACGTACACACAACAGTCGCCCAAAAACATGCCAGTAGGTTCAGTAGTCACAACTGATTACCCTCTTGTTTGGAACCTTGAGACGACAGAATAACCGAAACAATTTCATTTTTTGTCTCATTTTAGACAAAATGAACGGTCATGAAACAAGGAGGAGCCCATTTATGCAGGTAAATCTTCAATCTCTTATATTAATCCGAAACTCCTTTGGAAAACCGAAAACTACAAGAGGGATCTAAAAATTGACATCTCCAACGGCTCCTTAATATTTAGATCACCCGTTGAAATTTTAGAGTCCGGGGTTGGGTCTTCTATTTTTCAAAATCATTTTAATTGACATGTTCGAAAAAAGCTCCTTAATTTATTAGATTCAATCGTTGAAACCCTAGATCGGTGGGATTGGGTCTTCCTTTTTTGTGGATTAATAAACGGATAACCCAGTTTTGGTATCAATGTTGCGTTTTATGTTGTTGGAGTTCAATTTTTTTTCATTTTTAGTTAGTTGGCCTTATCTAATGATCAAATAAAATGATGTTTTTCTATTTCATCCTTCTTCATACCCCATGTATTAACAAAGATTATCAACTATACATCCGCTATAATCACGCAATAAGTTCATCAGGAGACTCTAAAATCTAAATAATTTTCTGGTGTACAATTCAGTGATTCTAATTCAAGCAAATCAAATGGTTGTGGTTGACTAACATTAACTTTTATTGCTCCTAGTCATCCTTTTGATCATGAAACATGAAATTTTTTGGTGTTTAGTTTAAATTACAATAAACCAGAATATCATATTGTTGATTCATGTGCTGACATGGAAACGGAAAAGAGAGACGAATACTGATGAAGGCTAAAAGAGACATAATAGTAACATGTTCAAAGTGAAAGACGAGATTCTTCATCATCCTACGGATGAGACGTTTCCTTGCTTTGGGCTCCATTGAGCATCTCACTCATCCCTTCCTCTTATTCATTGGAGGCAAACCTGAGCAATAATAATCAAAAGTCACAACTCTAACTCCAGTGACTTCCAAATTTAGTGAAGAAAATTAAAGTTGGTTCTAGCTCATTTTTAATTCTCATTCACACAACAATCAGTCAGCAAAATTTTAAATACTCTTCTGATTGGTTCTGACCACAACCGAACTTTTAGATCAAAATGGTTTCTTGACTTCTTGTTTATTCTCCACCAAACTACTAAAGATCTTTTTTACTCATCATAAAGCAACCAAAGATCTTCGATTTGCACATGACAGGATTGAGTTTCTAGTATAAGATAACATCAAATAGAGAGTTTTAGAAGAAGATAAAAAGGGAAAGAACTTTACCAAGAACAGGAGCAGAGACAGAGACGGTGGAAGCAGAGGCAGTGAAGCTAGCCATTTTCTTTTGCTCCAACACAAGTACAAACTCTCTTCAATCTGAGATTTTGGTTTCTGTTAGCAACAACACAACCTTTGCTTGTGTTGGCTTTTTGAATCGGACTTAACGACTCAATCAGTGGTGGAAACAATCTCTAAAGAACCAATACAAGCCAACCTCTAAAAGTATGAAAAAAAAACTCAAAATTGGTTTTTATTTTTGCAAATAAGTAGTTAAAATGTATTTTGTTTGTTTAATATTAAACATGTATTGTAAATCAATAACAGTTAATAACAAAGTAAAATGTATAAAACAAATCACTATATGTATTAGTATTGTTGTTACTAAGTTATTGTATATTCAGTGTGGGTGAGATTGAACCTAGATAACAGAGTTGACTCGGCTATGCTCAAATATATACAATTTTGATTAGTTATTCGCTTTTGACTCGTTATGTCGAATTTGATAGAAGTTGTGAAAAGAATAGCTCAAAAAAGAAGAATGAATGAGCGGGAGAGAAGAAACAAATAAAGAGAATAGGATATAGAGGTACAAACAGATTATTGAAAGTTGAATAGTATCCTCATCATTGTCTACCTTTTTTTTTTAACACAACTTATATTATAAAAGGCTCAATGAGCATCAATGTTTACAACTGAAGCAGAAGATCTCGGAGCCATGCTCAACGGTAGAACGAAACTAGAAAACATTACAAAACAACTAAAGATAAAACCATTTCGGGGTGAGTCATGCTCAGCGAAATGAAGAAACCCAAAAGGCAGCTCCACTTTTGTTCCCATGGCGATTGTTCTCAAGAACAATTGATAGTCGAAAACGACGTTGAAACACCTATTAGAAGAAGTTGGAATGTTGAATAGCAAGAACTTTAGGTGAGAAGCTCCAGAACTATAGACAACACTGAGAGTACGGAGTCCTATACGACTTGATTTGGCTTTGAAACAAGCATAATCAGCTTTAAATCCAACAAGGCTTACCGAAGAGACTAGGTGAATCTCAAGCTCTAACTTTACCTCCAAAGAGGCATTTAGGATGAAGTTTGATGACAGAGCTGAAGGTTTAGTTGGGTCAAAACCTCGGAACTCAACATTACCGTGTCGAGCCCAACAAGTTGTAGCCAAAGGAGACCTAAGCATACAGTCATCGCACTCGTTCAACCAGAACATGTGTGAGCAAACATCGGATAAGAGATAAAAAAGCTTTGGGATGGTTGGGTCTCTGTGTAACAGCTCCGATCTGAAAGTCGCATAGTTGACTCTGTGAATAACCGTCGATGTTTGAGACGGCTTAATGTGATAGAGGCGCAGTGGTGACATAGTAGCGAGAAAATCTGGCGCGTCCACACTCTTGCACAGTAGTTCCGGCAAAGAGGAAAGGGCTGAGAGGATCATAGAGCCAACTCTGTGAAGAACCGTCGATGCTTGAGACGGCGTAGTGTGTTGGAAACGCAACGGTGACGTAGTGACGAGTAAATCTAGTGAGTCCACATTCTTGCACAGTATATCTGGCGACGAGGAGAGGGATAAACGAGACGGTGAAAGAGGCGAGAGAAGTGGTGGCGTCGAGAGGAGCAGGAGAGGAGGTGGCAGTGAGCGGGGTAGTAGTGATAATGCCGGTAGGATGGATGGCGGCGGCAGAGGCCACAGTGAAGTAGACGGAGGAGGCGGGAGGTGAGTAGATGTTCTTGATGATATTCCAAGAGGGGGCGGGAGCTGGGGTCAAGCGGAGCATCTGAATTCCGATATTACCGTACCGGGATTCATATTTATCAACAAACCCTAGGCTGAGCCGTAGCTCCAATACAACAAAATGAAGGACCAAATCAAGGGATCTGTCTATTTGAAACCCTCGGTTAAGATTCTTGAACCAGTGTTCGAGATTTGGAGTTGATGAATTGACGAGGCGGTTCTGTGGAGAGGAGACTTGTTGACCGCTGTCTAGATCCGGCGAGGGGGAGAGGCGGAGTAGAAGAGGCTCAGGAATTTGGTTGGAGAGGGGAGTGACGATATAACCAGAATTGGAATACGTAGGAGAGACGATGACCTGGAGAGGAGTCGGAGGGACTGTTGTGAGAGACGCCGGCGAGAGACGCCGGCGAGACAGAGCCGTATGAGACGGCGAGACAGAGCCGTAGGCGACGGCGAAGACACAGACCCAGATGTTGAAGACGACGATAGAGCAAGGAGAAACCAGATCGGAGCAAGTGACGGAGTGGAGGACCCGACGCCGGCGGCCAGAGGCCTTACCGGCGTCGAGAAAGTTTGCTTCCGGCGCTGCTTCGGGAATCGTGTCTAGGAGCGTCTCTAGGGCGAACTGCTGCGCTTCTATAGTAGTATTAGCTAGAAGACATCATTGTCTTCCTAGTTTCTTGATTATTGTGTTTTTTTTTCGTGGGCATGGCGCCTAATTTCTGAAATTATAATCTGTACTGTGCGCGTTTTTTTCTTCATAATGAATCACAAACAAACACACAATTAATGTGTTAAATTTGCGAGTCTCGAAGGATACTATTGTAGGCAATGATGAGGAGATTATGCTTCTGTCTACCAAAGATAAATAAGTTCTAAGTTTATCATCCACAACACACACACACACACACATACACAAAACAAACGGTTGATAAAGAAGGTTGCATATTATTATCACAGGATTGATAACCACCGAAGAGCTTCTTAGTTTCTTGAGAGAGAAATTTATTACATCAACATCCTCTCCTTCTCAAAGGGGCCCTTCTCCTCTCCATCCTGATCATGGCCGTGGTAATCTCCTTATTACGAGGCCATGAACTTCTGCTCCCTCCTCGCCTTGACCCTCCACTCAGTCATATAATCATCGAGCTTCTTATTGATCTCGCGGGCGAACTCAAGAAAAGGAGCTGCATATATAAACAATAAAGACGAATTAATGAGAAGATTAAGTAACCTTAGAAAACAAAGAATAAAAAAAAACATTTGATGTACCTGGGATAGAATAGCCAACAGTAGGTTCATCACCGGGGGCAAGGCGAGGGTTACTTATGGCTGTGGCTAAGAGCATAGTAGTTATTTTGAATCCGCCCACTTTACTTCCATTAAGATCCATAGCACTAGCTTCACCTTCTTTTTTGGAAAAATAGATATTAGTACACTCGTCGAGAGTACAAACGTAAACATGTGTTATCACTCCACAAGAAGAGAAATGTTCTGTCAAAATGCTCTTGACTTCATCTTCAGGGAGGGAAGGGTCATACCCCAAAACGGCAATGCCAAACCTACTGCAGTAATTTGTTGCATGTTATCAACATGCACAACATTTTTACAGGATGCAAAAGAAAACAAAAAAAGAGTATCAACTTACAATCTTTTGTCATTTAGTAGCTCATTTATAACAAAATCTTTATATTCTGATTCCACCTGGTATTCCTCATCTTCTTCCTCGGGTGCAAACTTAACAAGGGCATTCCAACCTCCCATGTCACTTCCATTAAGTTGCAACGCTTTCTCTTTTGCGTCATATCCCAAAAGAATAACAAAAGCACGACTGCAACAAAGAACAATTAATTTTCAATTAGCACACAACACAAATATTATATTATTATGTCACAAATATTAAGAGACACAAACTTGTCCAAAAGAGGCTCTGGGGGGAATCAACTCTACTAACATGGCCACATGATTTGAAGTGACTAACCAATTTAATCCTGATTTCATTCTCAGTGTCCTTATTAAATTTGTATCCTTCAACAGATATCCTAACCCTAATTCGCAGGAGATGCAAAGAAAAAAAATATCAACACATACAAATCTCTTCTCACTAAATAAATAAATAAAGCATCAATCAATTACCACTGATCGATGGCTTTATCCTTAGCAGCAGCCTTACTATCGAACGGTGCCTAAAATACAACATACAATTTTTCTTAATTTCCGATTAACAAAAGAGATCTGAGTAAGAAGAATTCATAATGAGAAGAAGATTACCTTGTGGGCGATTACCCTGCTAGAGTACGTGTCCATCGATATGATTAGGGGTTTAGAGAAGGAGTAGGAAGGTCCGTCTTTCCCATTCTTTGGTGTTACTTGTAAACAACTACGATCTATTTCCTGAGCTAGAGAGTTTTGTGCCTCAGCATGAAGCAATGATTCCATTTCAGCTAATTTGAGAGTATTTCTAGGATCAATGTGTAAGTTACTAAATTTTTTATTGTTCCTTGCTTTCCAATCAGAGGGTATTAGTTTTTTTTTTTTGAGTTCATAATTGTTTTGTAATATATTTGTGAACTAAATAAAATGGGCGAATCTCTCAAAATGACCCAGATTTTTATTTTTGACCAAAATAATAATCACATTTTTCTATGAACTAGGTAAATGACAAATTATACTTTTAGGGCCGGCCTGGTGTAATTACAACGGTTGCGGATACGGTTGTATGCGTTTGCGGACGTGGGTGGTTTTGTTTTCTAAGCATTATTAATAGACTTGTACGATTGATACAATATTTTGAAATTAGTGCGTTTGCGGAATACTTATGACATGATAACTACTAAACACATCAATGGTTAAATAATAAATTAACAATATTTACATTTTAGGTAATTATAAAAATATTAAAAATTGTATTATTATAATTAATATTTTGAATCCGAGAATTCTTTTTTTTTGGGAATTTTTTTTACAATTATTATTTTAAATCTTAATTATATATATATATATATTAATCTTAAACCCCATCCCAAAATCGCATCCTTGCAAATCCAAACCATAGGTATGTACTATTAGTTAACCTTAGTAGTCTAAGTGTCTTTTACCTCTTTAATAAAACATATCTAGGTCATTTACTCTTGTGTGATATATTTATGATTAAAAACCAACTTTTCTTGCTATCCAAAGGTATTTATCGTCTAAGAAAATCTGATCTTCTTAGTTGTGAGTTTAAGTTTGTGTGTCTTTTTGTATATACTAATAACTACTTAAGTAAACACTAACCAACTCCATAAACTTCAGCTTTTGAATATGAAATTGCTAATACCGTTAATGGTTGATCAAATCATTAGGAACGGGTCCGTCTCAATAATATTATGGGCCCTGGGCTGAGACAAATTTGAAGGCTTTTTCTTAAAAGATTTTTTTTTTATAAAGATCCTAATCTAAGCTTAGAAAATGCAAAATTTTTGATGGGCCCTGTGCAATTGTGCCTTATGCACATGCCAGGGCCGAACCTGATTACGAAGATAAGATACGAAAATATCAACATATTTGAATTCGCCGACCATTCTTATATCAACGTAATCATGATGTGTGACTCAAAAATTGTTACTCACTAATCGTACACAAAATTATACAACACATCAATAAGATACCCGGGCCATGCCCCTAGTAAAGAGAATAGGATATAGAAGTACAAACAAATTATTGAAAGTTGAATAGTATCCTCAACAGTGTCTACCTAGTTTCTTGATTATTGTGTTTTTTTTTCGTGGGCATGGAGCCTAAATTCTGAAATTATAATCTGTACTGTACGCGTTTTTTTCTTCATAATGAATTACACAAACAAACACACAATTAATGTGTCTATTTGCGAGTCTCCAAATATACTATTGTAGGCAATGATGAGGAGATTATGCTTCTGTCTACCAAAGGCTAATAAAACTAAGATAAATAAGTTCTAAGTTTATCATCCACAACACACACACACATAAACACACACACACAAAACAAACGGCTGATAAAAAAGGTTGCATATAATTATCGCAGGATTGATAAACACCCGAAGATCTTCTTAGTTTCTTGAGAGAGAAATTTATTACATCAACATCCTCTCCTCAAAGGAGCCCTTCTCCTCTCCATCCTGATCATGGCCGTGGTGATCTTCTTATTACGAGGCCTTGAAAGCCTGCTCCCTCCTCGCCTGCTCCCTCCTCGCCTTGACCCTCTCCCTCCTCTCCTTGACCCTCCACTCAGTCATATAATCATCGCGCTTCTTATTGATCTCGCGGGCGAACTCAAGAAAAGGAGCTGCATATATAAACAATAAAGGCGAATTAATGAGAAGATTAAGTAACCTTAGAAAATAAAGAATCAAGAAAAACATTTGATGTACCTGGGATAGAATAGCCAACCGTAGGTTCATCACCGGGGGCAAGGCGAGGGTTACTTATGGCGGTGGCTAAGAGCATAGTAGTTATTTTGAATCCGCCCACTTTACTTCCATTAAGATCCATAGCACTAGCTTCATCTTCTTTTTTGGAAAAATAGATATTAGTACACTCGTCGGGAGTGCAAACGAAAACATGTGTTATCACTCCACAAGAAGAGAAATGTTCTGTCAAAATGCTCTTGACTTGATCTTCAGGAAGGGAAGTGTCATACCCCAAAACGGCAATGCCATACCAACTGCAGTAATTTGTTGCATGTTAATAATCAACAACACAAAACAAACATTTTTTAACAAAATGAAAACAAAAAGAGTATCAACTTACAATCTTTCGTCATTGGCTAGGTCAGAATACAGAGATCTATGATAACGTAATGACACCTGGTAATCCAGGTCTTCTTCCCGGGGTGCAAACTTAACAAGGGCCTTCCAATTTCCAATGTCACTTCCATTAAGTTGCAACGCTCTCTCTTTTGCGAGATGTCCATGATAATTAACAAAAGCACGACTGTAACAAAGAACAATTATTATTATTTTTAGCTCACAAAGCACAATAATATATTGTGTCACAAATATTAAGACACTAACCTTTCTAAAATAGGGTCTGTGGGAACCTCAACGCTAATGAGGTCGCCACATGATTTGAAGTGATTAATCAGTTCACTCTTGATTTCATCCGTAAGTCGGCCATGGCTGAATCCTTCAACAGATATCCTAACCCTAATTCGCAGGAGATACAAAAAGAAATAAAAATTATTAACACATACAAATATTTTCTTACAAAATAAATAAAGCATCAATTACCTGGAACTGATGTAATTGAATTTTTCCTTAGCAGCAGGCTCACTATCGAACGGTTCCTAAAATACAACATATGTAATCAGATATTTTTCTTAATTTCCGAATATAACAAACCTTTAATGGAGAAAAGAGATCCGAGTAAGAAGAAGATTACCTTGGGGGCGGATCGCTTGCGAGAGTACGTGTCCATCGAGATCTTGTTATTATAACCTAGGCTGCCGCTTTGCGATATCTTTTCAGATTTTAGGGATTAAGACAAGATGGCGAAGGAGGAAGGTACTTATAGTCGTCTGGTTTGGGCCATAGGTCGGTCTTTCCCATTTCCTTTTTTCTAATATATCTACTGATTGGGATTCCAAATTTAGTGAAGCAAATTAAAGTTGGTTCTAGCTCATATTTAAATTTCATTCACACAACAATCAGTCAGCAAAATTTCATATACTCGTCTGATTGGTTCTGACCACAACCGAACTCTTAGATCAAAATAGTTTCTTGACTTCTTGTTTATTCTCCACCAAACTACTAAAGATCTTTTACTCATTAACGAATATAAAGCAACCAAAGATGTTCGATTTGCACATGACAGGATTGAGTTTCTAGTACAAGATAACATCAAATAAAGAATGTTTAGAGAAGATAAAAAAGGGAGAGAACTTAAGCAAGAACAGGAGCAGAGACAGAGAAGGTGGACTTGGTACTGTGCGCGTTTATTTCTTCATTATGAATTAATTACACAGACAAACACACTATTAATGAGTCTATTTGCGAGTTTCGAAGGATACGATTATGCTTTCTGTCTACCAAACCAAATAGGGGAAAACGGCCGATTCCACCATGAACTTGACGTCTACATTGTTTTCATACACAAACTATTGAATCAAGCCAACACCACCACGAACTAAGTTTAATTTTGAATTTCAGACATGAACTTTTCCAATCTGGTTAATTACTACATAACCGAATCTGATTTCGATTTATTTAGCTTCGGGTGCTGACGTGGCACGCACGAGGCTAGAATGGTATTGGTCGGTTTAAAATCAGACCAAATTAATTTTTTTTTCGATTTGCCTTGACAAAACGACGTCGTTTTGTCATCTGAAGTAGAAAAAAAAATTGGGTTAATTAGATTTAGGGTTCATCGCGATTTCAGAAGAACATAACAAAGAAGAAGAAAGAGAAAAACAGAGACGACATGGGAGATACCGGAAGAGGCTTGCCGACCTACTGTAGATGTGGCACACGAGTCATACGGCTCACATCAAAAACCATTACTAATCCGGGGCGTCTCTTTCACAAATGTCCCTATGGCGATGAGGTATGTCAGAGACTGAGAGATTGAATGATGAAACCAGAATGTTGTTAGTTAGTTTTCTTTTGTCTTTGTAATGAATTTGATAGGGAATTTGATATCATAGATAGAAGATGAAGATATAGTGGAATCATGATTGAGCCGACTGATATTAACGTAATGCCGTATTGTTGTAGAACAATCGTCATCATTTGTTCAAATGGACAGATGAATCAATGGTTGAGGAGATTGAGGATATGAAGCAAAAATTCGATGAAATTGAGAGAGCTTCAAGCACCTTTGAGAAGGGTTTATAAGTTTGTGAATCTGAGATGGAATCTCTTGCAATCAAAACTCGCACTTGTTGCAGTGTGGTTAGCGGTTATGAGAAGGAGCTAAGAGGATTTGAAAAGGAGATTGAAGATGTCAAGATGAAACTTAAGAGCTTGAAGAACATGGTTGTGTGTGTTGTAGTGTTTGGTCTTTTGTATAAGCTCTTTATGTAGTTTGGTTATGAATCTGCATTATGTTTGTAGTAAGACATGTATTATTTAGTAAGAAGGTGAACTTGTCTTGTACTGTGTCATGTTTTACGTAGTAATAAGATGAACATGCGGTTATTAAACATGTTTGCCTCTATTTTAAACACCAAAAGTAGTGGCTTTTCATAAACAAAAAAAATACCATTACACAAACAAAAGTCTTGGAGATGACACACAATTAGTTTCAAAAGACAACAAACATAACCATAGCCTAGCAAGCACAATAGAGATGAGAAAAATACAGCAAAAGAATCACATAGAACTAAGATTCTAGTCAATCACTTGGCTAAGCATTGGCTGCGAGCTTGTCTTGTTCTTCTTGGGTGGACGTTGAATCTCAACACCTATGCTAGAACACTTTCTCGAATTGTGTCCAACTGCTCCACATCTTCCACAATGAATGATTCTTTTTTCTCTAGAAATCTTAGTTGAAGACTCTTGTCTAACCTTTGTTTTCTTCTTGCTCGGTGACTCGTTCTTCCCTTTTATCCTCTTTGAAATTTTCTTTCTTCCTAACGCTGAATCTGTATCTTCTGTTGTTGGAGGCACAATCACAGACTCATCAGTCTTCTTCCAAAAATTCACACCATGAACAGCCTCAATCGGTGTTTGGTATTGCATTCTCCACTTCGAAGTGAGATAGCAATCACCAATGTAATCCTCTTTCTTTCTCTTCTTCTCAACAATTACCTTCAGAGCATGACGACAAGACAACCCGGACATATCCCAGTTCCTACACGTACAACTATGCTCCAACATCTTTACTTTGTATTAAAAGTTTTTCTCCTTCACTTCAAAGATTTCATGACCACAAGGATAGATGTTACACAGCCTGATCTTTGTCTGCTCTAGTTCCACTCTCTCCACTGCTTTAATACTAAACTTTCCTTTGTGTTTCATTGATATAAGCTTTCTTGCCTCTATCCGGAGCATAGCTTTTCGGCGTACTGTCTCTAACATCTTCACAAATGGCATATATCTTGCAGGGTCTATGGCGTGGTTAAAGGATTCAGATATGTTGTTACTTACATCATCACATGAAGACGTTGATGAGAAGTAAGCAAGGCTGCAGTTTTTGGGATTCTTCATCATCATTGAGTTATAGACGTCCATATCGTATGCTTTAACGTGATCCACCCTTTTGTTGTATTGAGCTGTATTGTAACTCTTTGCAACCTTCCAAAACAATCCCTTCATGTCAGCTCTGTTAGGATGTACCTTCTTTAGGTTTCCATAGATGTGCCTTGCACACATCCTATGCTCCACTCGTGGTAATAAATCTTCTACAGCATTTAACAACCCTTTTTGTCTGTCAGAAATCACAGTAAATCCATTACCATCTTGCAGGTGTAAGTCGGTTTGCAGCTTCTCAATAAACCATCTCCAGTTGGGTTCATTCTCAACATCAACGACAGCCCAAGCAATGGGAAACATCTGGTTGTTGGCGTCTCTCCCGACTGCTGCTAACAACTGACCTTTTGTTGTACACTTAAGAAAGCATCCATCAAGACCAAATATAGGTCTACAGTGAGAGGTCCATGTATTCTTCAACGCAGCAAAACATACATAGAATCTGTAAAAGACATCACTACCATCGTCACCTTGGACTGTCTCCAGATGGACTGATGAGCCCCTATTCGACTCCAATAACTCAACTCTGTAATCTCTAAGCAGTGAGAACTGTAAGTCCTGCTCCTCTTTGATAATTTCTAATGCCCTTTTCCTTGCGTTCGGCACTGATCTATGGTTGCAGTCAACTCCCATCGCTTCTGAATCTCTTCTAAAATCTGTTCTGGCTTTAATTTTGGATTTTCCCTTATGTCATCAACGAACAACCCAGCAATAACCTCTTGTGTAAGCAGGCTTGACCGTCCACTCCTCATGCAAGTGTGCTATTTCATTAACACTTTAACTAGCCACTTCTGTAACGGTTCATCATAAGAGCAGTAAATCTTCCACATACATTGTTCTTCTCCTTCTTCAGCTTCACTGGCACACTTCAATTCTGATTTATCTTTCTCCCAACGCACATACTTAATATTCCATCTATGCTTTAGCACATAGTCAACCATAGCTTTTTTGAAAGCTTCCAAACTCTCAAAAGCTTGTCTTAATTTCAGATCACCACTGCCTTTTATGTACCTCAAATACCCATCTCTCTCAACACCATCTTCATCATCTGAACATAAAGGTGTAGCGTACTCATCAAAATCTTCATCAACAAAATCAGCCACATTCCTTTCTACTCTTGCTTCTTCATCAAATTGGTTTTCATTCCTCTCGGCCTCATATCTCTCTACCTCTGAACCTGCCTCATACCTCTCTGTCTCCTCTCTCTCGTTCTAAGCTCTTGACTCATCTCCTTCTGTCTCTGGCTCAACAAAGATATCGATTGAATCTACCCATACTGAAGTTCTACACATCTTGTTGAACTGATCGTCACCGTTTCTTATCAAGTGTCGTTCTTCTATACCTTCATATGGAAACTTAAACCACACTCTTTGACCATAAAGACTTATGGGTAGCTGGTTCATGAGCTCTGGAAATAAACAACTAGGATAAGCTTCCATTATCCTATAACCACCACCATTGTAAAGATCTTTACCATCAACCTCTTCAAATTTTCCACCATAGTAGCAGCCAAAGCTGATCAGTCTGTCATTTCCGGTATCTCCCATGTCGTCTCTGTTTTCCTCTTTCTTCTTCTTTGTTCTGTTCTTCTGAAATCGCGATGAACCCTAAATCTAATTAACCCAAAAAAATTTTCTAAACGACGTCGTTTTGTCAAGGCAAATCGAAAAAAAAATTAATTTGGTCTGATTTTAAACCGACCAATACCATTCTAGCCTCGTGCGTGCTACGTCAGCACCCGAAGCTAAATAAACCGAAATCAGATTCGGTTATGTAGTAATTAGCCAGATTGGAAAAGTTCATTTCTGAAATTCAAAATTAAACTTAGTTCGTGGTGGTGTTGGCTTGATTCAATAGTTTGTGTATGAAAACAATGGAGACGTCAAGTTCATGGTGGAATCGGCCGTTTTCACGGCAAATAATAGTAAGATAAATAAGTTTTAAGTTTTCATCAACAAAACACACACAAAACAAACGGAAGGTTGCATAGTATTATCACATGATTGATAAACACCAAAGAGCTTCTAATTAGTCTCTTGAGAGAGAAATTCATTACATCAACATCCGCTCCTTCTCAAAAGGACTGTGACCCCTCTCCCTCCTTGGCCCTGGCCTTCTGCGTCATAAGAGCCCAGGCCTTCTGCTTCTTAAGAGCCCTGGCCTTCTGCTTCTTAAGAGCCCTGGCCCTCTGCTTCTTAAGCACACTGAGCTTCTTTGTCATCGCATTGAGCCTCCACTCAGTCATATAAAAGTCGATCTTCTCCTGGATCTCGTCGGCAAACTCAAGCATTTGAGCTACAGAAACAATAAAAGACGAATTCATGAGAAGATTAATGAACCTTGAAAGTAAAGAATCAAAAAAAACGTGTTATGCACCTGGGGGACAATAGCCACAATGAGTTTCACCGGGGGGATGGGGAGGGTTACTTCTGGCTGTTGTGGGTACGAGCATAGTATTTATTTTGAATCCGTCGACTTGACTTCCATCAAGATTCATGGCACTAGTTTCTCCTTCTTCTTCGGAAAAATAGATACTAGTCATCTTGTCGAGGAGATCAACGTCAACATGTATTATAACTCCACAAGAAGAGAAATGTGCAGTCAAAGCCTCCTCGACTTCATCTTTAAGAAGGGAGGAGTCATACCCCACAACGCAAATGCCAAACCTACTGCAGTAATTTGTTGCATGTTATCAACATGCACAACATTTTTACAGGATGCAAAAGAAAACAAAAAAGAGTATCAACTTACAATCTTTCGTCATTTAGTAGCTGATTCATAACAAAATCTGTATAGTCTGATTCCGCCTGGTATTCCTCATCTTCTTCCTCGGGTGCAAACTTAACAAGGGCATTCCAACCTCCCATGTCACTTCCATTAAGTTGCAGCGCTTTCTCTTTTGCGCCATATCCAAAAATAATAACAAAAGCACGACTGCAACAAAGAACAATTAATTTTCAATTAGCACACAACACAAATATTATATTATTATGTCACAAATATTAAGAGACACAAACCTGTCCAAAAGAGCTCTGGAGGGAAATCAACTCTACTAACATAGCCACATGATTTGAAGTGATTAACCAACTTAATCCTGATTTCATTCTCAGTGTCCTTATTAAATTCGTATCCTTCAACAGATATCCTAGCCCTAATTCGCAGGAGATGCAAATAAAAAAAAATATCAACACATATAAATATCTTCTCACAAAATAAATAAAGCATCAATCAATTACCTCGAACTGATGGCTTCATCCTTAGCAGCAGCCTCACTATCGAACGGTGCCTAAAATACAACATACAATTTTTCTTAATTTCCGATTAACAAAAGAGATCTGAGTAAGAAGAATTCAAAATGAGAAGAAGATTACCTTGGGGGCGATTACCCTGCTAGAGTACGTGTCCATCGATATGATTAGGGGTTTAGAGAAGGGGTAGGAAGGTACTTATAGTCGGCTTATTTTTCTGGTCTGGGCCATAACCCATAGGTCCGCCTTTCCCATTCTTTGGTGTTACTTGTAAACGACTACGATCTATTTCCTGAGCTAGAGAGTTTTGTGCCGGCCTGGTGTAATTGCGGCGGTTGCGGATACGGTTGTATGCGTTTGTGGACGTGGGTGGTTTTGTTTTTTAAGCATTATTAAGAGACTTGTACGATTGATACAATATTTTGAAATTAGTGCGTCTGCGGAATACTTATGACATGATAACTACTAAACACATAAATGATTAAATAATAAATTAATAATATTTATATTTTAGGTAATTATAAAAATATTAAAAATTGTATTATTATAATAAATATTTTGAATCCGAGAATTCTTTTTTTTTGGAAATTTTTATACAATTATTATTTTAAATCTATATATATATATTAATCTTAAACCCCATCCCAAAACCCCATCCTTGCAAATCCAAACCATAGGTATATACTATTAGTTAATCTTAGTAGTCTAAGTGTCTTTTACCTCTTTAATAAAACATATTTAGGTCATTTACTCTTGTGTGATATATTTATGATTAAAAAAACAACTTTTCTTGCTATCCTAAGGTATTTATCTAAGAAAATCTGATCTTTTTAGTTGTTAGTTTAGGGTTGTGTGTCTTTTTCAATTTTATAATAAAGCTCTACATCCTCATGCTCAGAAGTAAGTGGGAGGATTCAAAATAGCTACTACGCGCGTAGCTACAGTTTTTCTGAAGACATTCTCACAACTTTGTCCATGGTTTCTTGAAGGAAGTTTCAATCAATCTAGGGCTTATTTCTTGATGAATAAGAAACAAAATCTTCCTTTGTTTCTTTCTAGTAGATTGAAAGAGATTCTTTTTTCTTTTTGTGCAAAGATAGAGATATAAGCAAATCTCTCATCAATCACGTTTTAAAAATATTTTTATTTTTCAATTCCACAAACTTAAAATGTTAAATACCGACATAAATCAAAGAAATTGTATCGACTTTCCCGACAACGGAAAAATAGGAGTTGACGACATAACAATTTACTCAGAATCAGACAAAACTTATATTCAAGGCTCAATTCTTTTGAAGCCCAAACATTTTAAAATCTAATTTTTATTTATTTATACAAATTGGGCTATAAAACTATACCAAATTCTATTTTTTGATCGTCCTATTTTAGATTTTTCGTCTACCACAAATCATTTTTTCACAAAGTCCAGTAAAATTTTTTAAAGATAAATAATTTTATAACTATATAATTTTCTAAATTTCTAGAGTTACTAATTTCTTAAATAGAGTTTATTACAATTCTATATTTTGAAATTAATTTTGGGTAATATAAGCAAAATAATTTGATTTATTGTTCGTATAAATTGTTAAACAATTTAAATCTTGTTGTAATTAGAGAGTTTAGAGACTGAATATTTCTGTGTTATTATTAATGATCAATGGGGTTCCTTTATATAAGGATTACAAGATGAAGATAAATGGAAAGTATCCAAAACCTAAACTCACTAGGATTAGGAAAACTACTAATACATAATAATGGAAAGATTACATCTACTAGGAAAAGAAAAAGGGTTTCCTTTTCTCCAGCTTTGTGACCGCCTCTCTCTCTCCTGAAGTCGCCTCTCTCTCTCTCTCTCCTCTCTCTAGGGCTTTGGCCATCTCTCCATCTTCTAGGTATTGGCCGGTCTTGGACCGAGCCTGGTTAATGGCAATCCACTCCATGATTTATAACACTTCCCCTTGGATGTCATAACCATACAGGATTTGTAGTACGCTTCATATTTCCTCATTAAAACCTTATCAGGAAAATCCAGTGGGACAAAACCATGATGAAGGAAAAAGAGTACAACACGCACTACTCCCCCTGATTTGAACCTCAGTGTAGGTTTCTACATTCTACGCATCTTGGTGCGTGATCTTTCCTATATGTATAGGATGGGAGTAATCGGCCAGTTTCATTACTGAACCGTAATTAGACCACTTCGACTTCTCAGGTTGTTTCTCATGTACTTTGACATTAAGTGTCCCGGTAAAGCATGTGTGCTAAACAATGTCAACCATATTGTTCTCAGGGATCACTATTGGGTCTTTGCAAATCATGTTTGCATGTGTCCATAGTCTAGACGTGATCGTATACTGCCAAAATCTTTACTTCGGCAATTTATGGTTACCATTCGACTATGTATTAATCTGGTCGATCCATGTTCAGATCATAGACCTTGTCTATACATGTCCACTACTTGTCTCATGAGTGTTCAAGATCAATGATCTTTGCTGTGAGTTTATAATCTCTTATTATGGCTCTGCGGCCGAACACTCTCATGGATGTGGTCATCGATTTCTTTACCTTAGACAGTACCATATCTATCTCGGACATTGTAGTCTCTTATCCATCTCTTGATGGTGTCTCATGACCTCTATTGCTGTGGATTATATCACACACTGAAATATATATGATTAGGTCATAGATCTCGGCTCTCACAAGCTTATAGACTACAATACATTTGTATCCGGTTGATCTTTTGTCTCTACTGGCCCGTGATCAAGAAGAAGGGCCAGATGTTTTTTCGTCTTAAAAGCCGGACGTCCTTAGACGGACAGAGTCGGACATCTTTAGTTTGAAGGGCCGGGGCCGGACGCTTTTGGTCGGACACCCACATAGATTTATTCTATGCCTACTAACCTCTTTTAGGTTTAGTATAATCACAAGGAATTTCAAATGTATTGACTGTATTGGATTGTCTTTTATACAACTCCAAGATCAATGATCATGCGTGATCAATTTCTTTTACATACTATATGCAGCTGCTTTATGTTTCAGTCCATGAATCAGCTTAGGAACGAAGCTGTTCTTTCATCTTATCCAGTGATCCATATGCTGCTTACTACATCATTTGTATCTAATTTCTTTCTTATGACCAAACCATTTTCAATTTCGAAAATTCTGTAGCAGCAACCACCACGTAGGAGTTTATCTCCTTATAATATGTTCCTTTGATCTCTGTGAGTACCTTGTGTAACAAGCTATAATCGAATGCTGTTATTAGGAAAACATGAACACTCTAGACCTTGTGATCATGTGTCTTTTCTCACGGTTTCTTTATCTCACAAGATCCATCTATTTCACTGGTTGATCAGATGGCGTTTATGTATATGTATATGGCCAATACGCCCATCTCTCTTTTAGATACTTTGAACCTCCACGTTTTATCTTTCTGATCTCTATGATCTTATGATTGTATGAGTACTCATTCGTGGGTTCATGATCCTCGTTCATCTCTTTATGTTCAAGTGCTATAACTTTATGTATCTTTATACAAATGTGTGTGTGTGTCGACACTTTCATGTGGTTCCATTATGTTCCAGACATGATCCAATGGATTTGAGATCTTATTATCCAGGACCTTTATTACCTATGTCGGAATCATTATCGGCCTCATATCCGGAATTGTGAACCATGTGAGCCTCCGGGTTCTTGTTCTTCAGACTTTCTTGGTAGAGCTCACATAAGTGCTTAGGGGTTCTACAGTTCTTGGCCCAATGGTTTCCCATTCCACATCTGTGACAAACGGATTTGGTCGAGTAAGACGGTTTGAATATGCCGCCTCGACCACAGCCATAACTACCTCGGCCACGACCATAATTGGAACCACGACCACGGTTATTGTGGTTTCCTTTCCGGCCAGTCGAGTAGTTGTCTCGGCTGTTCGAGTAATTGTCAATGCCACGCCCCTTGTAACCACCACGGCCATTGCCATGTGATCTCTTATTGTTTTGGACGTAATTGCACTCGTTGGGTTCTTTCTTTTCAACCTCATTAGCTTCCGGTAATGGTGCTGTTCCAACAGGTCTAGCTTCACTGTTCTTCATCAAGAGCTCATTGTTTGCCTCGGCCAGAAGCAGGCACGAGATCAGATCAGTATATGTGGCGAAGCCTTTCATTATGTACTGCTGTTGCAGTATCACATTCGATGAATGGAATGTAGAGTAAGTCTTCTCAAGTAACTCTTCTTCGGTTACTACTTCACCACAAAGTCTCAGCATCGAGACCGTCTTATATAAGACTGAACTGTACTCATCCACCGACTTATAGTCCAAGAATCTAAGATTCTTCCAGTCGTTTCTAGCCTTTGGAAGTAACACCGTTTTCTGGTGATCATATATATGCTGTAAAGCATCCCAAAGTTTTAGTGGATTTTCCATCGTGATGTACTGATCTTTTAGACATTCAATGAGGTGATGGCGCATAATACTTATAGCCATGTACCGATTCTTATTGGTCTCATTGTTGCCCTTGATGATAGTATCACCAAGTCCCTTTGACCTTAGACTGATCTTTGTATCTAGCGCCCACTGCAAGTAGTTATCTCCGGAGAGATTAAGGGCTGCATAGTATCTGTTTGAGATTTTCGACATCTAAATCACATCATCATTCAAAATTAAGTCTCACAATGTCATCATGTGGCCGCAAGATAATCAACAAGCTCGGCCACAAACATGTCTTACGCATTTATGAAAATCAAGCAATCTAATCGACCATGGTGCGAAACAATCACCAAGCCACACGGCTATGTAGACTTAATGCAAACGGTTTCAAGATTTTATAAACTACATGCTGCTCGATTCCTTTTAAACAGTATGAATGCAATCCATATTCAGATTCATATGTATGCAAATAATCTTAATCAATTATAGGGTTTCGGTTCAAACATTAGTAGGATTCGATTTTAATATTAAGGTTTCAAGGCCTTTAGGAATATAAATCGATATTAAGTGTTTTTAAACATTTAAACATTCAAGCAATGCCTTACGGCCAAGATGAGCCACACGTCCACGAGATGATATAATCAAGGGCTTATCAAGTTTTTTGTTTAAACAAGTCAAGCAATTCAGATTCGAGTTTAAACAATCCTAGCAATCTTTCTAGGTGATCAAATAAAACAATCAAGTTTCAAATCAAACAATTAAAACCGATTTTCCAATTTAGGGTTTTAGGGATTTCGAAACTTTGATCTTTGATCAAGGGAATTTGATTTGAGATTCAAAATCATTAAGACTTTGATTTTAATTGATCAATGGATCAATCTCGAATTATGGTTTAGGAGATCAGACTTATTCGAGCTTCGATTTACTCTTTAGGATTTGATCTATTTTTCCTATGGCTTTCATCTTTAGAGTTCGGATTTTAGGGTTTCAATCTTTACAAAACAACCAGGTTCGATTCATGTTCTCAGAATTTAGGTTTACCTTTGTTTTGCAGATTGTAGAAACCGGACCTCCAAGATGAACAGATGAACCTGGGACGCGGGCTGCGACGCGGACGCGAGCTGCCATCTTCCTATCGAGTTCGCGAGCTGGTTGATTGGGAACTCAAGCTGGTTGTGATGTGAACTGGAAACTGAGGTCCTCTAGGATCAGGAACACCTTAGGGCTGTAGCTGATCGGATGCTGACGAGCTGGAACACAAGCAAGAACAATTTAGGGTTCTTCTGGGTTAGGGTTCCAAAAGACTAAGACGGCGCCGCGTATTGTTTCTGCGAGTGAGGGCGCGTCTGAGATCTGACCGACGAACGGTTTGCGGGGATGAATTTTTCTTGTCAAGAGCTTCAAGATGATATGTGGCTCGTCATCTGGTTCCTCAGGGTTGGAGAGATCGATCGATTTTAAGTTGCGCCTGGTTTAGGGTTTATGTGTGACGGATTTTAGGTTAGGTTTTGTCTCAGGGTTTTGGGAGTCTATCGTGCTGATAACGTATTGTAATTAGAGAGTTTAGAGACTGAATATTTTTGTGTTATTATTAATGATCAAGGGGGTTCCTTTATATAAAGATTACAAGATGAAGATAAATGGAAAGTATCTAAAACCTAAACTCACTAGGATTAGAAAAACTACTAATACATAATAATGGAAAGATTACATCTACTAGGAAAAGAAAAAGGGTATCTTTTTCTCCAAGCTTTGTGGCTGCCTCTCTCTCTCCTGAAGTCGGCTCTCTCTCTCTCCTCTCTCTAGGGCTTCGGCCATCTCTCCATCTTCTAGGTATTGGGCCGGTCTTGGACCAAACCTGGTTAATGGCAATCCACTCCATGATTTATAACAAATCCAAATTTTATATCTTTTTCATTACACAATTTTATCTATATACTAATAACTACTTAAGTAAACACTAACCAACTCCATAAACCTCAGCTTTTGAATATGAAATTGCTAATACCGCTAATGGTTGATCAAATCATTAGGAACGGGCCCGTCTCAATAATATTATGGGCCCTGGGCTGAGACAAATTTGGAGACTTTTTCTTAAAAGATTTTTTTTTTTAGAAGGATCCTAATCTAAGCTTAGAAAATGCAAAAATTGTGATGGGCCCTGTGCAAATGTGCCTTCTGCACATGCTAGGGTCGAGCCTGATTACGAAGATAAGATATGAAAATATCAACATATTTGAATTCGCCGACAATTCTTATATCAACGTAATCATGATGTGTGACTCAGAAATTGTTACTCACTAATCGTACACAAAATTAATAACACATCAATAAGATACTCGGCTCCGCGCTTGCGCGGGGTCTATGCCCCTAGTAAAGAGAATAGGATATAGTAGTACAAACAAATTATTGAAAGTTGAATAGTATCCTCATCAGTGTCTACCTAGTTTCTTGATTATTGTGTTTTTTTTTCGTGGGCATGGAGCCTAAATTCTGAAATTATAATCTGTACTGTGCGCGTTTTTTTCTTCATAATGAATTACACAAACAAACACACAATTAATGTGTCTATTTGCGAGTCTCCAAATATACTATTGTAGGCAATGATGAGGAGATTATGCTTCTGTCTACCAAAGGCTAATAAAACTAAGATAAATAAGTTCTAAGTTTATCATCCACAACACACACACATACACACACACACACAAAACAAACGGCTGATAAAAAAGGTTGCATATAATTATCACAGGATTGATAAACACCCGAAGATCTTCTTAGTTTCTTGAGAGAGAAATTTATTACATCAACATCCTCTCCTTCTCAAAGGAGCCCTTCTCCTCTCCATCCTGATCATGGCCGTGGTGATCTTCTTATTACGAGGCCTTGAAAGCCTGCTCCCTCCTCGCCTTGACCCTCTCCCTCCTCTCCTTGACCCTCCACTCAGTCATATAATCATCGCGCTTCTTATTGATCTCGCGGGCGAACTCAAGAAAAGGAGCTGCATATATAAACAATAAAGGCGAATTAATGAGAAGATTAAGTAACCTTAGAAAATAAAGAATCAAGAAAAACATTTGATGTACCTGGGATAGAATAGCCAACCGTAGGTTCATCACCGGGGGCAAGGCGAGGGTTACTTATGGCGGTGGCTAAGAGCATAGTAGTTATTTTGAATCCGCCCACTTTACTTCCATTAAGATCCATAGCACTAGCTTCATCTTCTTTTTTGGAAAAATAGATATTAGTACACTCGTCGGGAGTACAAACGAAAACATGTGTTATCACTCCACAAGAAGAGAAATGTTCTGTCAAAATGCTCTTGACTTGATCTTCAGGAAGGGAAGTGTCATAACCCAAAACGGCAATGCCATACCAACTGCAGCAATTTGTTGCATGTCAATAATCAACAACACAAAACAAACATTTTTTAACAAAATGAAAACAAAAAGAGTATCAACTTACAATCTTTCGTCATTGGCTAGGTCAGAATACAGAGATCTATGATAACGTAATGACACCTAGTAATCCAGGTCTTCTTCCCGGGGTGCAAACTTAACAAGGGCCTTCCAATTTCCAATGTCACTTCCATTAAGTTGCAACGCTCTCTCTTTTGCGAGATGTCCATGATAATTAACAAAAGCACGACTGTAACAAAGAACAATTATTATTATTTTTTAGCTCACAAAGCACAATAATATATTGTGTCACAAATATTAAGACACTAACCTTTCTAAAATAGGGTCTGTGGGAACCTCAACGCTAATGAGGTCGCCACATGATTTGAAGTGATTAATCAGTTCACTCTTGATTTCATCCGTAGGACGGCCATGGCTGAATCCTTCAACAGATATCCTAACCCTAATTCGCAGGAGATACAAAAAGAAATAAAAATTATTAACACATACAAATATTTTCTTACAAAATAAATAAAGCATCAATTACCTAGAACTGATGTAATTGAATTTTTCCTTAGCAGCAGGCTACTATCGAACGGTTCCTAAAATACAACATATGTAATCAGATATTTTTCTTAATTTCCGAATATAACAAACCTTTAATGGAGAAAAGAGATCCGAGTAAGAAGAAGATTACCTTGGGGGCGGATCGCTTGCGAGAGTACGTGTCCATCGAGATCTTGTTATTATAACCTAGGCTGCCGCTTTGCGATATCTTTTCAGATTTTAGGGATTAAGACAAGATGGCGAAGGAGGAAGGTACTTATAGTCGTCTGGTTTGGCCCATAGGTCGGTCTTTCCCATTTCCTTTTTTCTAATATATATCTACTGATTGGGATTCCAAATTTAGTGAAGCAAATTAAAGTTGGTTCTAGCTCATTTTTAAATTTCATTCACACAACAATCAGTCAGCAAAATTTCATATACTCGTCTGATTGGTTCTGACCGCAACCGAACTCTTAGATCAAAATAGTTTGTTGACTTCTTGTTTATTCTCCACCAAACTACTAAAGATCTTTTACTCATTAACGAATATAAAGCACTTTACCAAGAACAGGAGCAGAGAGAGAGAAGGTGGGCTTGGTATATATGTCTAATTTGTAAAACATCTGTACTGTGCGCGTTTATTACTTCATTATGAATTAATTACACAGACAAACACACTGTTAATGAGTCTATTTGCGAGTTTCGAAGGATACGATTATGCTTTCTGTCTACCAAACCAAATAGGCAAATAATAGTAAGATAAGTTTTAAGTTTATCATCCACAAAACAAACGGAAGGTTGCATAGTATTATCACATGATTGATAAACACCAAAGAGCTTCTAATTAGTCTCTTGAGAGAGAAATTCATTACATCAACATCCGCTCCTTCTCAAAAGGACTGTGACCCCTCTCCCTCCTTGGCCCTGGCCTTCTGCGTCATAAGAGCCCAGGCCTTCTGCTTCTTAAGAGCCCTGGCCTTCTGCTTCTTAAGAGCCCTGGCCCTCTGCTTCTTAAGAGCACTGAGCTTCTTTGTCATCGCATTGAGCCTCCACTCAGTCATATAAAAATCCATCTTCTCCTGGATCTCGTCGGCAAACTCAAGCATTTGAGCTACAGAAACAATAAAAGACGAATTGATGAGAAGATTAATGAACCTTGAAAGTAAAGAATCAAGAAAAACGTGTTATGCACCTGGGGGACAAGAGCCACAATGAGTTTCACCGGGGGGATGGGGAGGGTTACTTCTGGCTGTTGTGGGTACGAGCATAGTATTTATTTTGAATCCGTCGACTTGACTTCCATCAAGATTCATGGCACTAGTTTCTCCTTCTTCTTCGGAAAAATAGATACTAGTCATCTTGTCGAGGAGATCAACGTCAACATGTATTATAACTCCACAAGAAGAGAAATGTGCAGTCAAAGCCTCCTCGACTTCATCTTTAAGAAGGGAGGGGTCATACCCCACAACGCAAATGCCAAACCTACTGCAGAAATTTGTTGCATGTTATCAACATGCACAACATTTTTACAGGATGCAAAAGAAAACAAAAAAAGAGTATCAACTTACAATCTTTTGTCATTTAGTAGCTCATTTATAACAGAATGTTTATATTCTGATTCCGCCTGGTATTCCTCATCTTCTTCCTCGGGTGCAAACTTAACAAGGGCATTCCAACCTCCCATGTCACTTCCATTAAGTTGCAGCGCTTTCTCTTTTGCGCCATCTCCAAAAATAGTAACAAAAGCACGACTGCAACAAAGAACAATTAATTTTCAATTAGCACACAACACAAATATTATATTATTATGTCACAAATATTAAGAGACACAAACCTGTCCAAAAGAGGCTCTGTGGGGAAATCAACTCTACTAACATGGCCACATGATTTGAAGTGATTAACCAATTTAATCCTCATTTCATTCTCAGTGTCCTTATGAAATCTGTATCCTTCAACAGATATCCTAACCCTAATTCGCAGGAGATGCAAAGAAAAAAATATCAACACATACAAATATCTTCTCACAAAATAAATAAATAAAGCATCAATCAATTACCACGGATCGATGGCTTCATCCTTAGCAGCAGCCTCACTATCGAAAGGTGCCTAAAATACAACATACAATTTTTCTTAATTTCCGATTAACAAAAGAGATCTGAGTAAGAAGAATTCATAATGAGAAGAAGATTACCTTGTGGGCGATTACCCTGCTAGAGTACGTGTCCATCGATATGATTAGGGGTTTAGAGAAGGAGTAGGAAGGTATTTATAGTCGGCTTATTTTTCTGGTCTGGGCCATAGCCCATAGGTCCGTCTTTCCCATTCTTTGGTGTTACTTGTAAACGACTACGATCTATTTCCTGAGCTAGAGAGTTTTGTGCCTCAGCATAAAGTAATGATTCCATTTCAGCTAATTTGAGAGTATTTCTAGGATCAATGTGTAAGTTACTAAATTCTTTATTGTTCCATGCTTTCCAATCAGAGGGTATTAGTTTTTTTTTTTTGAGTTCATAATTGTTTTGTAATATATTTATGAACTAAATAAAATGGGTGAATCTCTCAAAATGACCCAGATTTTTATTTTTGACCAAAATAATAATCACATTTTTCTATTAACTAGGTAAATGACAAATTATACTTTTAGGGCCGGCCTGGTGTAATTTCAGCGGTTGCGGATACGGTTGTATGCGTTTGCGGACGTGGGTGGTTTTGTTTTTTAAGCATTATTAAGAGACTTGTACGATTGATACAATATTTTGAAATTAGTGCGTTTGCGGAATACTTATGACATGATAACTATTAAACACATCAATGGTTAAATAATAAATTAACAATATTTACATTTTAGGTAATTGTAAAAATATTAAAATTTGTATTATTATAATAAATATTTTGAATCCGAGAATTCTTTTTTTTTGGAATTTTTTTACAATTATTATTTTAAATCTTAATTTTATATATATATATATATATATAGATATATATTAATCTTAAACCCCATGCAAATCCAAACCATAGGTATATACTATTAGTTAACCTTAGTAGTGTCTTTTACCTCTTTAATAAAACATATTTAGGTCATTTACTCTTGTGTGATATATTTATGATTAAAAAACAACTTTTCTTGCTATCCTAAGACCATGTTTATCGGTGGTGCTAAAGGGGATCCTTAATGAAATAAGCCCATTTAATTAAATGTAAAGTAAAAGAAAAAGGAATAATCGATCTTTGATTAGGCAATTTGGGAACCGAAATTAAAGGGGGTTTTATTACACGTGTAAACATGAAACAACCTCTTTTTTTATTTTCAATTTTATTTTCTCTCATTTTGTCAATCGTTTCCTCTTCTGTTCTTGTTTTCTCCGCAAGCGATCGACGACTCTATCGAAGCTGTCGACGTCGCCTCCGTCTTCTATCCTCTTCGGCGTCAGATCAACGATGACAACCCACCACGATCAAGGAGTCTTTCGTTTCTCACGGCGTCACCTCCGTCTTCTATCCTCTTCGGCGTCAGATCAACGATGACAACCCACCACGATCGAGGAGTCTCTCGTTACTCACGGCGTCGCCTCTGTCTTCTCTCATCTTCGCCGTCTTAGGAACGGTGGAAACCCACCACGATCGACAACATGCGGAGACTTGACGGCGACTCCTCCGTCTTCTGTCGTCTTCGGTCTGAGAGGAACGATGGAGAAGGCGACGACTCTCTCGGTCTACTAACGGTGTCGCCTCTGTCTTCTCTCATCTTCGCCGTCAGAGGAACGGTGGAAACCAACCACGATCGACGACTCTCTGAGACTTGACGGTGAGTCCTCCGTCTTACGACTTGACGGTGGAAACCCACCACGATCTATTCAACTTCCAGATCAACTACTCAAGTAATTAATTTTCTCACCTCATACTTCTTTGTATTAATCTCGATTTGAGTTTTAATTGATCATATGTCTAAAGTTCAAAGGTGAATCCCTTTTTTATTTTCTTATCAGGTAGTGTGAGGAAGATTTCTGTATCGGCTATTCATGGAGAGAAAGAAGTCTTCCAACAGACTTGTCATCGATGAGGCCATTAATGTTTGGAGAGGAAGAAGTCTCCGAAGAGGTTGGGTCTTTTTCCTTCTTTTCACTCCATTGAAAAGAATTTTAATTAGAGTTTTGTAGGTAATTGAAATCAATGATTTAATTAGGTGTTATGAATATGACGACACTTGTTTTTGATTATATGGTTCTTTGTTACACTGTGTGCTTTGCTAATTTGGTTTGCACTAATGAATCATGCGAGGAGTGATGGATCAGAATGCACAAATTAGTGAGAACTTGAGGAGCGAAACACAGGAGGCGTATCAAAACCGGTAGCTCTCAACTCATCTCAACGCCACTCTTCAAGCTCTCGGTTTAGGTTAGTGTGCAAACTTGATCTCATTACTTATGTTAATAAATACTTAGAGTTAGGTGATGGTTAGAGTTAGGTTGGGGTAGTGAATATGCTTGTTATATTGTGGTTGTGCTGGTGATGAATGCTTCTGATAACTCTCAAATCTGATTAATGCGTGTTAGAGACTCTGCTTGGTAATAAATTTGTTAGAGTTAAGGCAATCAAGTCTAATAAATTTGTTAGTGTTAAAAGCGTTTTAAAACCGGTACCTCTCAACTCATCTCAACGCCACTGAAAAGAGTAAAGGCAATTAAAAGCCAATCGGTAGCTCTTTTCATGTATTAAATCCGGTAGCTTTCTCTCTTTCTTTTCATCTTCAAACACAATCTCCCATTCTATTCTTCCTCAAACACATCTCTTCTTCTTCCTCTCTGCTCTAACATAATACTAAATGGATTCAACGAATCCATATAGTCAGACAGCTAATTTTGTTGATCTGTTGAACAGTCAACAAGATCCTGTCCTTCCTGAACCATTTAATTTAGGGAGGTTTTCATCACAAGTCCCTCTGTTCAGTACTCAATGTACTGAAACCTCAAGCTTCTGTGAAGACTCAGCTATAAGACGCAAAGGAAGAAAGAAATGGACTCCCACAAATGATCTGGTGCTAATTAGCGCATGGCTAAACACCAGCAAAGACCCTGTGGTCAGCAACGAGCAGAAAGCCGGTACTTTCTGGTCACGCATAGCAGCTTACTATGCAGCTAGCCCAAAGGTGGTCAAAGGTGATAAGCGAGAGGCCCTTCAATGTAAGCAAAGGTGGCAGAAGCTGAATGATCTCGTCTGCAAGTTCTGTGGCTGCTATGATGCTGCAACAAGACAGAAAACTAGTGGCCAGAGTGAAAATGATGTAGTCAAACTGGCACATGAAATCTTCTACAATGACCATAAGCAGAAGTTTAACCTTCACCACGCTTGGGAGGAACTGAAGCATGACCAAAAGTGGTGTGAGCTTGCAACAAGTAAGAGGGATGGAATAGCTAAGAAAAGAAACTGTGAGGATGGAGCACAATCAGCCAGCTCACAAGCAACTGTCGATCTTGATGATGAAGCAACGAAACGTCCTCCTGGTGTGAAGGCAGCGAAAGCCGCATGTGGTAAGAGAAATGTGGTAGATCTGCAGGCTGCCTCTCAGTTTCAGACCATGTGGTCTATTAGAGAGAAAGATTTGGCTGTGAAAGAGAGACTCTCGAAGATGGGTTTGCTTGAGGGGCTCATTTGCAAAAAAGAACCACTATCTGAATATGAAGAAGCCCTTAAGACGAATCTAATAACAGAGATGTTGGGTTAATGTTCTGTTTGATGTCTAAAAACTAGTGTCTTTGGTTAAATGTTCTGTTTGATGTTCTGTGTAATGGTCTTTTCATTTTATGTTTAAATGTTCTGCTTCATCTATCTGTAAAATATTGTATGCTTCAATGTTAAATAATAAATGTTATGTCGGAAGAAATGTTCAGTCTCATGTTGATCTTTACTGATCGTTGCTTGGTTGACAAGATATGTTGATTATTATGGTAAATGTTCAGTCTCATGTTGATCTTTACTGATCGTTGCTTGGTTTACTGATCGTATGCAGGCAAGTCACGGGAAGCATGAAGCCATGTCGTGTGCAGGCAAGTCACGAGAAGTCAGAAGCCATGTCATGTGCAGAAGTCATGAGAAGCATGAAGCCATGTTCTGCTGCTGCAGAAAAGTCACGAGCGGCCAGAAGCCACAAGTCTTTGTGTGTTGTTATTGTGCATTGAAGTCACGAGCCTTTGTTATTTTGTGAAGTCACGATCCTTTGTTATTTTGTGTCACGAGTGTATGTCTATTATTTTTAATATGCAACATTGTAATCTCTATATAAAGTCTTTCTCTATATGCACTTTCACTCATTTCTCTCATTCTCAAAAACACTTTCAACCATATTTCAAGTCACATATTAATCGAAAAACACTTTCTCTCATTCCATTCTCACCATATTTCAAAGACTTTAAACTCTTTCTATCCTTGATCACAAAACGCTTTAACATTTTCAAGAGATTAATGGCTTCTTCTTCACATAACACGTTTGAAGGAGTGGATGATCAAAATTTTGATCACTATTTCGATCAATATTTTGATCAATATTATGATCAATGTTTTGATCAAACGTTAGAGAATTTGTCCATTGATTGTGATCAAGAAGTCGAAAGAACAAAAAGAAAAAAACGAGTTCACATCGAAAGAAATCGTGAAGAAGGCGATCGACGTTTATGGAATGATTATTTCAGTGAAACTCCGACGTTTCCTGAAAATCTATTCCGACGACGATTTAGAATGAACAAGTCATTGTTCGTGCGTATTGTTGATCGACTTTCCAATGAGGTTGAATACTTTCGACAAAAGAAAGATGCTGTCGGAAGGCTAAGTCTCTCTCCACTTCAGAAGTGTACGGCAGCGATTCGTGTCTTGGCCTATGGTTCTGCGGCTGATGCTGTTGACGAATACCTCCGACTCGGTGCAGCGACAGCTCGGTTATGTGTGGAACAATTTGTGGAAGGAATAATATATTGTTTCGGCGATGAGTACCTAAGAAGACCAACACTGGCAGATCTTCAACGTCTACTTTATATTGGTGAGCAGCGTGGCTTTCCCGGGATGATAGGGAACATCGATTGTATGCATTGGGAGTGGAAGAATTGTCCCACCGCTTGGAAAGGTCAATATTCACATGGTTCGGGTAAACCCACAATCGTGTTAGAGGCGGTTGCTTCGTACGATTTATGGATATGGCATGCGTTTTTCGGACCTCCAGGTTCCTTAAATGATATCAATGTTCTAGATCGCTCACCTGTTTTTGATGACATAATAAAAGGTCAAGCTCCCCAAGTTACTTTCTCTGTCAATGGAAGAGAGTATCATTTGGCGTACTATCTCACCGATGGTATTTATCCGAAGTGGGCAACATTTATCCAATCTATTCCAATACCACAAGGTCCGAAAGCGGCTTTATTTGCTCAACATCAAGAAGCTGTCCGAAAAGATGTCGAGCGTGCTTTTTGAGTCTTGCAAGCTCGATTTGCAATTGTTAAAAATCCAGCACTTTTTTGGGATAAAGCCAAAATTGGAAAGATTATGCGAGCATGTATCATACTCCATAATATGATAGTAGAAGACGAACGAGATGGATACACTCATTTTGATGTTTCAGGGTTCCAAGAAGGAGAAGACACCGGAACTTCACATGTCGATCTCACGTATTCTACAGATATCCCTTCAAATATCGCTAATATGATGGGTGTCCGAACAAGAATTCGTGATAGACAAATGCATCAACAGCTCAAAGCTTATTTGGTTGAACATATATGGCGTAAATTTGGCCGTGATGGAGACAACTACTAAGCTCAGATGTTTTTCCAAATTATTCTCGATTATTGTACTAGTCTTTATTTTTATGTTTTTTTTTAAAAAAAAATTTATGTTTTAAATGTTATCTCTTAATATGTTTGATTTAATAAATAATTTTTTTTTTAAGAACCCCTAATTAAGAAACTCCCATTGGACCACTCCAAATGGAAGTTTTTTAACTATGGTTCTTAACCCCACTTAACCACATTTAAAATATTAAATAATTATTAAGAAACATACTTAAGGATCAAAGGATAAACATGCTCTAAGGTATTTATCTAAGAAAATCTGATCTTCTTAGTTGTGAGTTTCGGGTTGTGTGTCTTTTTCAATTTTATAATAAAGCTCTACACCCTCATGCTCAGAAGTAAGTGGGAGAATTCAAAATAGCTACTACGCGCGTAGCTACAGTTTTTCTGAAGACATTCTCACAACTTTGTCCATGGTTTCTTGAAGAAAGTTTCAATCAATCTACGGCTTATTTCTTGATGAATAAGAAACAAAATCTTCCTTCGTTTCTTTCTAGTAGATTGAAAGAGATTCTTTTTTCTTTTTGTGCAAAGATAGAGATATAAGCAAATCTCTCATCAATCACGTTTTAAAAATATTTTTATTTTTCAATTCCACAAACTTAAAATGTTAAATACCGACATAAATCAAAGAAATTGTATCGACTTTCCCAACAACGAAAAAATAGGAGTTGACTACATAACAATTTACTCAGAATCAGACAAAACTTATATTCAAGGCTCAATTCTTTTGAAGCCCAAACATTTTAAAATCTAATTTTTACTTATTTATTATATTGGGCTATAAAACTATACCAATTTCTATTTTTTGATCGTCCTATTTTAGATTTTTCGTCTACCACAAATCATTTTTTAACAAAGTCCAGTAAAAAATTTTAAAGATAAATAATTTTATAACTATATAATTTTCTAAATTTCTAGAGTTATTAATTTCTTAAAAAGAGTATTACAATTCTATATTTTGAAATTAATTTTGGGTAATATAAGCAAAATAATTTGATTTATTGTTCGTATAAATTGTTAAACAGTTTAAATCCAAATTTATATCTTTTTCATTACACAATTTTATCTATATACTAATAACTACTTAAGTAAACACTAACCAACTCCATAAACCTCAGCTTTTGAATATGAAATTGCTAATACTGCTAATGGTTGATCAAATCATTACGAACGGGCCCGTCTCAATAATATTATAGGCCCTGAGCTGAGACAAATTTGGAGGCTTTTTCTTAAAAGAATTTTTTTTAGAAGGATCCTAATCTAAGCTTAGAAAATGCAAAAATTGTGATGAGCTCTGTGCAAATGTGCCTTCTGCACATGCCAGGGCCGAGCCTGATTACGGAAATAAGATATGAAAATATCAACATATTTGAATTCGCCGACCATTCTTATATCAACGTAATCATGATGTGTGACTCAGAAATTGTTACTCACTAATCGTACACAAAATTATACAACACATCAATAAGATATCCGGTTCCGGGCTTGCGTGGGGGCTATGCCCCTAGTAAATAGAATAGGATATAGAAGTACAAACAAATTATTGAAAGTTGAATAGTATCCTCATCAGTGTCTACCTAGTTTCTTGATTATTGTGTTTTTTTTTTCGTGGGCATGGAGCCTAAATTCTGAAATTATAATCTGTACTGTGCGCGTTTTTTTCTTCATAATGAATTACACAAACAAACACACAATTAATGTGTCTATTAGCGAGTCTCCAAATATACTATTGTAGGCAATGATGAGGAGATTATGCCTCTGTCTACCGAAGGCTAATAAAACTAAGAGAAATAAGTTCTAAGTTTATCATCCACAACACACACACACATACACACACACAGAAAACAAACGGCTGATAAAGAAGGTTGCATATAATTATCACAGGATTGATAAACACCCGAAGCGCTTCTTAGTTTCTTGAGAGAGAAATTTATTACATCAACATCCTCTCCTTCTCAAAGGAGCCCTTCTCCTCTCCATCCTGATCATGGCCGTGGTGATCTCCTTATTACGAGGGCTTGAAAGCCTGCTCCCTCCTCGCCTTGATGACCCTCTCCCTCCTCGCCTTGACCCTCCACTCAGTCATATAATCATCGCGCTTCTTATTGATCTCGCGGGCGAACTCAAGAAAAGGAGCTGCATATATAAACAATAAAGGCGAATTAATGAGAAGATTAAGTAACCTTAGAAAATAAAGAATCAAGAAAAACATTTGATGTACCTGGGATAGAATAGCCAACGGTAGGTTCATCACCGGGGGCAAGGCGAGGGTTGCTTATGGCGGTGGCTAAGAGCATAGTAGTTATTTTGAATCCGCCCACTTTACTTCCATTAAGATCCATAGCACTAGCTTCATCTTCTTTTTTGGAAAAATAGATATTAGTACACTCGTCGGGAGTACAAACGAAAACATGTGTTATCACTCCACAAGAAGAGAAATGTTCTGTCAAAATGCTCTTGACTTGATCTTCAGGAAGGGAAGTGTCATAACCCAAAACGGCAATGCCATACCAACTGCAGCAATTTGTTGCATGTCAATAATCAACAACACAAAACAAACATTTTTTAACAAAATGAAAACAAAAAGAGTATCAACTTACAATCTTTCGTCATTGGCTAGGTCAGAATACAGAGATCTATGATAACGTAATGACACCTAGTAATCCAGGTCTTCTTCCCGGGGTGCAAACTTAACAAGGGCCTTCCAATTTCCAATGTCACTTCCATTAAGTTGCAACGCTCTCTCTTTTGCGAGATGTCCATGATAATTAACAAAAGCACGACTGTAACAAAGAACAATTATTATTATTTTTTAGCTCACAAAGCACAATAATATATTGTGTCACAAATATTAAGACACTAACCTTTCTAAAATAGGGTCTGTGGGAACCTCAACGCTAATGAGGTCGCCACATGATTTGAAGTGATTAATCAGTTCACTCTTGATTTCATCCGTAGGACGGCCATGGCTGAATCCTTCAACAGATATCCTAACCCTAATTCGCAGGAGATACAAAAAGAAATAAAAATTATTAACACATACAAATATTTTCTTACAAAATAAATAAAGCATCAATTACCTAGAACTGATGTAATTGAATTTTTCCTTAGCAGCAGGCTACTATCGAACGGTTCCTAAAATACAACATATGTAATCAGATATTTTTCTTAATTTCCGAATATAACAAACCTTTAATGGAGAAAAGAGATCCGAGTAAGAAGAAGATTACCTTGGGGGCGGATCGCTTGCGAGAGTACGTGTCCATCGAGATCTTGTTATTATAACCTAGGCTGCCGCTTTGCGATATCTTTTCAGATTTTAGGGATTAAGACAAGATGGCGAAGGAGGAAGGTACTTATAGTCGTCTGGTTTGGCCCATAGGTCGGTCTTTCCCATTTCCTTTTTTCTAATATATATCTACTGATTGGGATTCCAAATTTAGTGAAGCAAATTAAAGTTGGTTCTAGCTCATTTTTAAATTTCATTCACACAACAATCAGTCAGCAAAATTTCATATACTCGTCTGATTGGTTCTGACCGCAACCGAACTCTTAGATCAAAATAGTTTGTTGACTTCTTGTTTATTCTCCACCAAACTACTAAAGATCTTTTACTCATTAACGAATATAAAGCAACCAAAGATGTTCGATTTGCACATGACAGGATTGAGTTTCTAGTACAAGATAACATCAAATGAAGAATGTTTAGAAGAAGATAAAAAAGGGAGAGAACTTTACCAAGAACAGGAGCAGAGAGAGAGAAGGTGGGCTTGGTATATATGTCTAATTTGTAAAACATCTGTACTGTGCGCGTTTATTACTTCATTATGAATTAATTACACAGACAAACACACTGTTAATGAGTCTATTTGCGAGTTTCGAAGGATACGATTATGCTTTCTGTCTACCAAACCAAATAGGCAAATAATAGTAAGATAAGTTTTAAGTTTATCATCCACAAAACAAACGGAAGGTTGCATAGTATTATCACATGATTGATAAACACCAAAGAGCTTCTAATTAGTCTCTTGAGAGAGAAATTCATTACATCAACATCCGCTCCTTCTCAAAAGGACTGTGACCCCTCTCCCTCCTTGGCCCTGGCCTTCTGCGTCATAAGAGCCCAGGCCTTCTGCTTCTTAAGAGCCCTGGCCTTCTGCTTCTTAAGAGCCCTGGCCCTCTGCTTCTTAAGAGCACTGAGCTTCTTTGTCATCGCATTGAGCCTCCACTCAGTCATATAAAAATCCATCTTCTCCTGGATCTCGTCGGCAAACTCAAGCATTTGAGCTACAGAAACAATAAAAGACGAATTGATGAGAAGATTAATGAACCTTGAAAGTAAAGAATCAAGAAAAACGTGTTATGCACCTGGGGGACAAGAGCCACAATGAGTTTCACCGGGGGGATGGGGAGGGTTACTTCTGGCTGTTGTGGGTACGAGCATAGTATTTATTTTGAATCCGTCGACTTGACTTCCATCAAGATTCATGGCACTAGTTTCTCCTTCTTCTTCGGAAAAATAGATACTAGTCATCTTGTCGAGGAGATCAACGTCAACATGTATTATAACTCCACAAGAAGAGAAATGTGCAGTCAAAGCCTCCTCGACTTCATCTTTAAGAAGGGAGGGGTCATACCCCACAACGCAAATGCCAAACCTACTGCAGAAATTTGTTGCATGTTATCAACATGCACAACATTTTTACAGGATGCAAAAGAAAACAAAAAAAGAGTATCAACTTACAATCTTTTGTCATTTAGTAGCTCATTTATAACAGAATGTTTATATTCTGATTCCGCCTGGTATTCCTCATCTTCTTCCTCGGGTGCAAACTTAACAAGGGCATTCCAACCTCCCATGTCACTTCCATTAAGTTGCAGCGCTTTCTCTTTTGCGCCATCTCCAAAAATAGTAACAAAAGCACGACTGCAACAAAGAACAATTAATTTTCAATTAGCACACAACACAAATATTATATTATTATGTCACAAATATTAAGAGACACAAACCTGTCCAAAAGAGGCTCTGTGGGGAAATCAACTCTACTAACATGGCCACATGATTTGAAGTGATTAACCAATTTAATCCTCATTTCATTCTCAGAGTCCTTATGAAATCTGTATCCTTCAACAGATATCCTAACCCTAATTCGCAGGAGATGCAAAGAAAAAAATATCAACACATACAAATATCTTCTCACAAAATAAATAAATAAAGCATCAATCAATTACCACGGATCGATGGCTTCATCCTTAGCAGCAGCCTCACTATAGAAAGGTGCCTAAAATACAACATACAATTTTTCTTAATTTCCGATTAACAAAAGAGATCTGAGTAAGAAGAATTCATAATGAGAAGAAGATTACCTTGTGGGCGATTACCCTGCTAGAGTACGTGTCCATCGATATGATTAGGGGTTTAGAGAAGGAGTAGGAAGGTACTTATAGTCGGCTTATTTTTCTGGTCTGGGCCATAGCCCATAGGTCCGTCTTTCCCATTCTTTGGTGTTACTTGTAAACGACTACGATCTATTTCCTGAGCTAGAGAGTTTTGTGCCTCAGCATAAAGTAATGATTCCATTTCAGCTAATTTGAGAGTATTTCTAGGATCAATGTGTAAGTTACTAAATTCTTTATTGTTCCATGCTTTCCAATCAGAGGGTATTAGTTTTTTTTTTTTGAGTTCATAATTGTTTTGTAATATATTTATGAACTAAATAAAATGGGTGAATCTCTCAAAATGACCCAGATTTTTATTTTTGACCAAAATAATAATCACATTTTTCTATTAACTAGGTAAATGACAAATTATACTTTTAGGGCCGGCCTGGTGTAATTTCAGCGGTTGCGGATACGGTTGTATGCGTTTGCGGACGTGGGTGGTTTTGTTTTTTAAGCATTATTAAGAGACTTGTACGATTGATACAATATTTTGAAATTAGTGCGTTTGCGGAATACTTATGACATGATAACTATTAAACACATCAATGGTTAAATAATAAATTAACAATATTTACATTTTAGGTAATTGTAAAAATATTAAAATTTGTATTATTATAATAAATATTTTGAATCCGAGAATTCTTTTTTTTTGGAATTTTTTTTACAATTATTATTTTAAATCTTAATTTATATATATATATATATATATATATATATATATATATATATATATATATATATATATATATATATATATTAATCTTAAACCCCATGCAAATCCAAACCATAGGTATATACTATTAGTTAACCTTAGTAGTGTCTTTTACCTCTTTAATAAAACATATTTAGGTCATTTACTCTTGTGTGATATATTTATGATTAAAAAACAACTTTTCTTGCTATCCTAAGACCATGTTTATCGGTGGTGCTAAAGGGGATCCTTAATGAAATAAGCCCATTTAATTAAATGTAAAGTAAAAGAAAAAGGAATAATCGATCTTTGATTAGGCAATTTGGGAACCGAAATTAAAGGGGGTTTTATTACACGTGTAAACATGAAACAACCTCTTTTTTTATTTTCAATTTTATTTTCTCTCATTTTGTCAATCGTTTCCTCTTCTGTTCTTGTTTTCTCCGCAAGCGATCGACGACTCTATCGAAGCTGTCGACGTCGCCTCCGTCTTCTATCCTCTTCGGCGTCAGATCAACGATGACAACCCACCACGATCAAGGAGTCTTTCGTTTCTCACGGCGTCACCTCCGTCTTCTATCCTCTTCGGCGTCAGATCAACGATGACAACCCACCACGATCGAGGAGTCTCTCGTTACTCACGGCGTCGCCTCTGTCTTCTCTCATCTTCGCCGTCTTAGGAACGGTGGAAACCCACCACGATCGACAACATGCGGAGACTTGACGGCGACTCCTCCGTCTTCTGTCGTCTTCGGTCTGAGAGGAACGATGGAGAAGGCGACGACTCTCTCGGTCTACTAACGGTGTCGCCTCTGTCTTCTCTCATCTTCGCCGTCAGAGGAACGGTGGAAACCAACCACGATCGACGACTCTCTGAGACTTGACGGTGAGTCCTCCATCTTACGACTTGACGGTGGAAACCCACCACGATCTATTCAACTTCCAGATCAACTACTCAAGTAATTAATTTTCTCACCTCATACTTCTTTGTATTAATCTCGATTTGAGTTTTAATTGATCATATGTCTAAAGTTCAAAGGTGAATCCCTTTTTTATTTTCTTATCAGGTAGTGTGAGGAAGATTTCTGTATCGGCTATTCATGGAGAGAAAGAAGTCTTCCAACAGACTTGTCATCGATGAGGCCATTAATGTTTGGAGAGGAAGAAGTCTCCGAAGAGGTTGGGTCTTTTTCCTTCTTTTCACTCCATTGAAAAGAATTTTAATTAGAGTTTTGTAGGTAATTGAAATCAATGATTTAATTAGGTGTTATGAATATGACGACACTTGTTTTTGATTATATGGTTCTTTGTTACACTGTGTGCTTTGCTAATTTGGTTTGCACTAATGAATCATGCGAGGAGTGATGGATCAGAATGCACAAATTAGTGAGAACTTGAGGAGCGAAACACAGGAGGCGTATCAAAACCGGTAGCTCTCAACTCATCTCAACGCCACTCTTCAAGCTCTCGGTTTAGGTTAGTGTGCAAACTTGATCTCATTACTTATGTTAATAAATACTTAGAGTTAGGTGATGGTTAGAGTTAGGTTGGGGTAGTGAATATGCTTGTTATATTGTGGTTGTGCTGGTGATGAATGCTTCTGATAACTCTCAAATCTGATTAATGCGTGTTAGAGACTCTGCTTGGTAATAAATTTGTTAGAGTTAAGGCAATCAAGTCTAATAAATTTGTTAGTGTTAAAAGCGTTTTAAAACCGGTACCTCTCAACTCATCTCAACGCCACTGAAAAGAGTAAAGGCAATTAAAAGCCAACCGGTAGCTCTTTTCATGTATTAAATCCGGTAGCTTTCTCTCTTTCTTTTCATCTTCAAACACAATCTCCCATTCTATTCTTCCTCAAACACATCTCTTCTTCTTCCTCTCTGCTCTAACATAATACTAAATGGATTCAACGAATCCATATAGTCAGACAGCTAATTTTGTTGATCTGTTGAACAGTCAACAAGATCCTGTCCTTCCTGAACCATTTAATTTAGGGAGGTTTTCATCACAAGTCCCTCTGTTCAGTACTCAATGTACTGAAACCTCAAGCTTCTGTGAAGACTCAGCTATAAGACGCAAAGGAAGAAAGAAATGGACTCCCACAAATGATCTGGTGCTAATTAGCGCATGGCTAAACACCAGCAAAGACCCTGTGGTCAGCAACGAGCAGAAAGCCGGTACTTTCTGGTCACGCATAGCAGCTTACTATGCAGCTAGCCCAAAGGTGGTCAAAGGTGATAAGCGAGAGGCCCTTCAATGTAAGCAAAGGTGGCAGAAGCTGAATGATCTCGTCTGCAAGTTCTGTGGCTGCTATGATGCTGCAACAAGACAGAAAACTAGTGGCCAGAGTGAAAATGATGTAGTCAAACTGGCACATGAAATCTTCTACAATGACCATAAGCAGAAGTTTAACCTTCACCACGCTTGGGAGGAACTGAAGCATGACCAAAAGTGGTGTGAGCTTGCAACAAGTAAGAGGGATGGAATAGCTAAGAAAAGAAACTGTGAGGATGGAGCACAATCAGCCAGCTCACAAGCAACTGTCGATCTTGATGATGAAGCAACGAAACGTCCTCCTGGTGTGAAGGCAGCGAAAGCCGCATGTGGTAAGAGAAATGTGGTAGATCTGCAGGCTGCCTCTCAGTTTCAGACCATGTGGTCTATTAGAGAGAAAGATTTGGCTGTGAAAGAGAGACTCTCGAAGATGGGTTTGCTTGAGGGGCTCATTTGCAAAAAAGAACCACTATCTGAATATGAAGAAGCCCTTAAGACGAATCTAATAACAGAGATGTTGGGTTAATGTTCTGTTTGATGTCTAAAAACTAGTGTCTTTGGTTAAATGTTCTGTTTGATGTTCTGTGTAATGGTCTTTTCATTTTATGTTTAAATGTTCTGCTTCATCTATCTGTAAAATATTGTATGCTTCAATGTTAAATAATAAATGTTATGTCGGAAGAAATGTTCAGTCTCATGTTGATCTTTACTGATCGTTGCTTGGTTGACAAGATATGTTGATTATTATGGTAAATGTTCAGTCTCATGTTGATCTTTACTGATCGTTGCTTGGTTTACTGATCGTATGCAGGCAAGTCACGGGAAGCATGAAGCCATGTCGTGTGCAGGCAAGTCACGAGAAGTCAGAAGCCATGTCATGTGCAGAAGTCATGAGAAGCATGAAGCCATGTTCTGCTGCTGCAGAAAAGTCACGAGCGGCCAGAAGCCACAAGTCTTTGTGTGTTGTTATTGTGCATTGAAGTCACGAGCCTTTGTTATTTTGTGAAGTCACGATCCTTTGTTATTTTGTGTCACGAGTGTATGTCTATTATTTTTAATATGCAACATTGTAATCTCTATATAAAGTCTTTCTCTATATGCACTTTCACTCATTTCTCTCATTCTCAAAAACACTTTCAACCATATTTCAAGTCACATATTAATCGAAAAACACTTTCTCTCATTCCATTCTCACCATATTTCAAAGACTTTAAACTCTTTCTATCCTTGATCACAAAACGCTTTAACATTTTCAAGAGATTAATGGCTTCTTCTTCACATAACACGTTTGAAGGAGTGGATGATCAAAATTTTGATCACTATTTCGATCAATATTTTGATCAATATTATGATCAATGTTTTGATCAAACGTTAGAGAATTTGTCCATTGATTGTGATCAAGAAGTCGAAAGAACAAAAAGAAAAAAACGAGTTCACATCGAAAGAAATCGTGAAGAAGGCGATCGACGTTTATGGAATGATTATTTCAGTGAAACTCCGACGTTTCCTGAAAATCTATTCCGACGACGATTTAGAATGAACAAGTCATTGTTCGTGCGTATTGTTGATCGACTTTCCAATGAGGTTGAATACTTTCGACAAAAGAAAGATGCTGTCGGAAGGCTAAGTCTCTCTCCACTTCAGAAGTGTACGGCAGCGATTCGTGTCTTGGCCTATGGTTCTGCGGCTGATGCTGTTGACGAATACCTCCGACTCGGTGCAGCGACAGCTCGGTTATGTGTGGAACAATTTGTGGAAGGAATAATATATTGTTTCGGCGATGAGTACCTAAGAAGACCAACACTGGCAGATCTTCAACGTCTACTTTATATTGGTGAGCAGCGTGGCTTTCCCGGGATGATAGGGAACATCGATTGTATGCATTGGGAGTGGAAGAATTGTCCCACCGCTTGGAAAGGTCAATATTCACATGGTTCGGGTAAACCCACAATCGTGTTAGAGGCGGTTGCTTCGTACGATTTATGGATATGGCATGCGTTTTTCGGACCTCCAGGTTCCTTAAATGATATCAATGTTCTAGATCGCTCACCTGTTTTTGATGACATAATAAAAGGTCAAGCTCCCCAAGTTACTTTCTCTGTCAATGGAAGAGAGTATCATTTGGCGTACTATCTCACCGATGGTATTTATCCGAAGTGGGCAACATTTATCCAATCTATTCCAATACCACAAGGTCCGAAAGCGGCTTTATTTGCTCAACATCAAGAAGCTGTCCGAAAAGATGTCGAGCGTGCTTTTTGAGTCTTGCAAGCTCGATTTGCAATTGTTAAAAATCCAGCACTTTTTTGGGATAAAGCCAAAATTGGAAAGATTATGCGAGCATGTATCATACTCCATAATATGATAGTAGAAGACGAACGAGATGGATACACTCATTTTGATGTTTCAGGGTTCCAAGAAGGAGAAGACACCGGAACTTCACATGTCGATCTCACGTATTCTACAGATATCCCTTCAAATATCGCTAATATGATGGGTGTCCGAACAAGAATTCGTGATAGACAAATGCATCAACAGCTCAAAGCTTATTTGGTTGAACATATATGGCGTAAATTTGGCCGTGATGGAGACAACTACTAAGCTCAGATGTTTTTCTAAATTATTCTCGATTATTGTACTAGTCTTTATTTTTATGTTTTTTTAAAAAAAAAAATTTATGTTTTAAATGTTATCTCTTAATATGTTTGATTTAATAAATAATTTTTTTTTTAAGAACCCCTAATTAAGAAACTCCCATTGGACCACTCCAAATGGAAGTTTTTTAACTATGGTTCTTAACCCCACTTAACCACATTTAAAATATTAAATAATTATTAAGAAACATACTTAAGGATCAAAGGATAAACATGCTCTAAGGTATTTATCTAAGAAAATCTGATCTTCTTAGTTGTGAGTTTCGGGTTGTGTGTCTTTTTCAATTTTATAATAAAGCTCTACACCCTCATGCTCAGAAGTAAGTGGGAGAATTCAAAATAGCTACTACGCGCGTAGCTACAGTTTTTCTGAAGACATTCTCACAACTTTGTCCATGGTTTCTTGAAGAAAGTTTCAATCAATCTACGGCTTATTTCTTGATGAATAAGAAACAAAATCTTCCTTCGTTTCTTTCTAGTAGATTGAAAGAGATTCTTTTTTCTTTTTGTGCAAAGATAGAGATATAAGCAAATCTCTCATCAATCACGTTTTAAAAATATTTTTATTTTTCAATTCCACAAACTTAAAATGTTAAATACCGACATAAATCAAAGAAATTGTATCGACTTTCCCAACAACGAAAAAATAGGAGTTGACTACATAACAATTTACTCAGAATCAGACAAAACTTATATTCAAGGCTCAATTCTTTTGAAGCCCAAACATTTTAAAATCTAATTTTTACTTATTTATTATATTGGGCTATAAAACTATACCAATTTCTATTTTTTGATCGTCCTATTTTAGATTTTTCGTCTACCACAAATCATTTTTTAACAAAGTCCAGTAAAAAATTTTAAAGATAAATAATTTTATAACTATATAATTTTCTAAATTTCTAGAGTTATTAATTTCTTAAAAAGAGTATTACAATTCTATATTTTGAAATTAATTTTGGGTAATATAAGCAAAATAATTTGATTTATTGTTCGTATAAATTGTTAAACAGTTTAAATCCAAATTTATATCTTTTTCATTACACAATTTTATCTATATACTAATAACTACTTAAGTAAACACTAACCAACTCCATAAACCTCAGCTTTTGAATATGAAATTGCTAATACCGCTAATGGTTGATCAAATCATTACGAACGGGCCCGTCTCAATAATATTATAGGCCCTGAGCTGAGACAAATTTGGAGGCTTTTTCTTAAAAGAATTTTTTTTAGAAGGATCCTAATCTAAGCTTAGAAAATGCAAAAATTGTGATGAGCTCTGTGCAAATGTGCCTTCTGCACATGCCAGGGCCGAGCCTGATTACGGAAATAAGATATGAAAATATCAACATATTTGAATTCGCCGACCATTCTTATATCAACGTAATCATGATGTATGACTCAGAAATTGTTACTCACTAATCGTACACAAAATTATACAACACATCAATAAGATATCCGGTTCCGGGCTTGCGTGGGGGCTATGCCCCTAGTAAATAGAATAGGATATAGAAGTACAAACAAATTATTGAAAGTTGAATAGTATCCTCATCAGTGTCTACCTAGTTTCTTGATTATTGTGTTTTTTTTTTCGTGGGCATGGAGCCTAAATTCTGAAATTATAATCTGTACTGTGCGCGTTTTTTTCTTCATAATGAATTACACAAACAAACACACAATTAATGTGTCTATTAGCGAGTCTCCAAATATACTATTGTAGGCAATGATGAGGAGATTATGCTTCTGTCTACCGAAGGCTAATAAAACTAAGAGAAATAAGTTCTAAGTTTATCATCCACAACACACACACACATACACACACACAGAAAACAAACGGCTGATAAAGAAGGTTGCATATAATTATCACAGGATTGATAAACACCCGAAGCGCTTCTTAGTTTCTTGAGAGAGAAATTTATTACATCAACATCCTCTCCTTCTCAAAGGAGCCCTTCTCCTCTCCATCCTGATCATGGCCGTGGTGATCTCCTTATTACGAGGGCTTGAAAGCCTGCTCCCTCCTCGCCTTGATGACCCTCTCCCTCCTCGCCTTGACCCTCCACTCAGTCATATAATCATCGCGCTTCTTATTGATCTCGCGGGCGAACTCAAGAAAAGGAGCTGCATATATAAACAATAAAGGCGAATTAATGAGAAGATTAAGTAACCTTAGAAAATAAAGAATCAAGAAAAACATTTGATGTACCTGGGATAGAATAGCCAACGGTAGGTTCATCACCGGGGGCAAGGCGAGGGTTGCTTATGGCGGTGGCTAAGAGCATAGTAGTTATTTTGAATCCGCCCACTTTACTTCCATTAAGATCCATAGCACTAGCTTCATCTTCTTTTTTGGAAAAATAGATATTAGTACACTCGTCGGGAGTACAAACGAAAACATGTGTTATCACTCCACAAGAAGAGAAATGTTCTGTCAAAATGCTCTTGACTTGATCTTCAGGAAGGGAAGTGTCATAACCCAAAACGGCAATGCCATACCAACTGCAGCAATTTGTTGCATGTCAATAATCAACAACACAAAACAAACATTTTTTAACAAAATGAAAACAAAAAGAGTATCAACTTACAATCTTTCGTCATTGGCTAGGTCAGAATACAGAGATCTATGATAACGTAATGACACCTGGTAATCCAGGTCTTCTTCCCGGGGTGCAAACTTAACAAGGGCCTTCCAATTTCCAATGTCACTTCCATTAAGTTGCAACGCTCTCTCTTTTGCGAGATGTCCATGATAATTAACAAAAGCACGACTGTAACAAAGAACAATTATTATTATTTTTTAGCTCACAAAGCACAATAATATATTGTGTCACAAATATTAAGACACTAACCTTTCTAAAATAGGGTCTGTGGGAACCTCAACGCTAATGAGGTCGCCACATGATTTGAAGTGATTAATCAGTTCACTCTTGATTTCATCCGTAGGACGGCCATGGCTGAATCCTTCAACAGATATCCTAACCCTAATTCGCAGGAGATACAAAAAGAAATAAAAATTATTAACACATACAAATATTTTCTTACAAAATAAATAAAGCATCAATTACCTGGAACTGATGTAATTGAATTTTTCCTTAGCAGCAGGCTCACTATCGAACGGTTCCTAAAATAAAACATATGTAATCAGATATTTTTCTTAATTTCCGAATATAACAAACCTTTAATGGAGAAAAGAGATCCGAGTAAGAAGAAGATTACCTTGGGGGCGGATCGCTACCGAGAGTACGTGTCCATCGAGATCTTGTTATAACCCTAGGCTGCCGCTTTGCGATATCTTTTCAGATTTTAGGGATTAAGACAAGAAGGCGAAGGAGGAAGGTACTTATAGTCGTCTGGTTTGGGCCATAGGTCGGTCTTTCCCATTTCCTTTTTTCTAATATATCTACTGATTGGGATTCCAAATTTAGTGAAGCAAATTAAAGTTGGTTCTAGCTCATTTTTAAATCTCATTCCACACAACAATCAGTCAACAAAATTTCATATACTCGTCTGATTGGTTCTGACCACAACCGAACTCTTAGATCAAAATAGTTTCTTGACTTCTTGTTTATTCTCCACCAAACTACTAAAGATCTTTTACTCATTAACGAATATAAAGCAAAAAAAGATGTTCGATTTGCACATGACAGGATTGAGTTTCTAGTACAAGATAACATCAAGTAGAGGAGGTGGCTACATGGTTGCTCCGGGGAGCAACGGATCTTCCGACATTTCAAGAGATAACTTTGAGAGTGACCCTAAAGGTTACTTTGACAAACTGCATGGTAGTGGACAGGACAGCAAGTAACTTTGGTCTTTGTAATTCACTCTTTATGCAGTGAACATGCTTATGGTTGGTTGTTATTACCAAATAATTATCTAGTGATCAAATAAAATCATGTTTTTCTATTTCATACTTCTTCATTCCTCATGTATTCACAATGATGATCATTTTTTTTTTTTGAACACGAATTTAATTGATTAGGTGGTTAGTTGGGGGCAGTAAAAGCATCCCCAACAAACAATGTTTCGGATACAAGCAGGGCATCCTTTGCCAACCTATCAGCTATTACATTTCTTTCTCGGGGAATCCAAGAAAAATTGACAAACTCAAATGCAGAAGCATAAAACAAGATATCTGAGATCACCCCATAGAGTTCGGTAGGGCAGTGGCCGTCGTGGATAGATTTAACAAGTTGAGAGGCATTAGATTCAAAGAGAACCGTCTTGATTTGCAGATTTTGACAGGTGATGATTGCTTCGCGGAGAGCAAGACTCTCAGCTATCGCTATAATCATGCAATAAGTTCATTAGGAGACTCTAATTCAAATAAGTGGTTGATTAATTAATTAACTCTTATGGTTCTCTCTGTCTCTAATTCAGCCTTCTGATCGTTTGACTTTCTGAACTCTTAATCGTTCATGGGATATTTAAACAGAGTGAAATAATCAAATAAGATATACACATGAAAAAAGGTTTTCTTTGGAGTTTACTTCAAAATTACAAGAAACCAGAAGATCATTGTTGATTCATGTCCTGATATGGAAACGAAAAAGGAGAGAGATGAACACTGATGAAGGCCAAAAGAGACATAATAGTACATGTTCAGAGAGAAAGACCAGATTCTTCATCCTCGTCGAGAGATGAAGTGTAGGTAAAGTAGAAAGTTCAGATCAAACCTTTATCCTGGTGTTTTTCTATTTCATCCTTCTTCATACCTCATGTATTAACAAAGATTATCAACTATACATGCTATAATCAAGCAATAAGTTCATTAGGAGACTCTAAAATCTAAATAATTTTCTAGTGTACAATTCAGTGATTCTAATTCAAGCAAGTGGTTGTGGTTGATTAACATTTACTCTTATTGCTCCCAAGTCATCCTATTGATCATGAAACATGAATTTTTTTTGGTGTTTAATTTAAATTACAATAAACCAGAAGATCATATTGTTGATTCATGTCCTGCCTGACATGGAAACGGAAAAGGAGAGAGACGAACACTGATGAAGGCTAAAAGAGACATAATAGTACATGTTCAGAGAGAAAGACCAGATTCTTCATCCTCCCATAGCTGAGACGTTTCCTTGCTTTGACTCCATTGAGCATCTCACTCCTCCCTTCCTCTTATTCATTGGAGGTAAACCTGAGGACAACAATAATCAAGATTCACAACTCTTAACACTAATGACTTCCAAATTTAGTGAAGCAAATTAAAGTTGGTTCTAGCTCATTTTTAAATCTCATTCCTGATGTCTCGAGTTTTAACCCGATTATCTAACTGCAAGTGCACAGTAAAGTACGCAGTAGTAATGCGGGATCGAATCCACAGGGACCGATGATCACACGTAGAGTTGCAGACAAGTTAATAGCTACAGCGAACGAAGATATATTTTTGATGGTTTTTATTTAATTTTCTTAGGTGTCACAAAACATAAACAAGCATGTAAAAAGATGATTTAAATGATTTGAAAACTATTTTAAAACAAACGTTGGGCATTGGGAATTCTCAGAGATTTCTTTTTAATCAAGATACAATTAATGGAAGACACAGGGATATATTAAGAACCGTCTAGAACTCAAACACGATATTAGAATTAACCTACTTCCGTAGCGCTAATTCTCTATGTTATAGAAATCTCCACACTAACTTCCGCTGAGTTTCAATTTCTAAACAAGCATTAAGAACAGGTTCAATATGTTCACAAAGCGCAATAACATCAACTTCCGAGGGTTAAGGACACTTTGCTCATCTAAAGTATTTTCGGAAGTTCAAACAATCACTTTCGGTGCATCAAACAATCTGAAATCATGAACTAAGTGATCAATTCAGTTCAAGCAGTAAGAAATCCATTAGATGAAGAACCAAAACGTAATCCCTTAGTCTACACACGTTTTATGGATCAAAACATCAAGAAATCCCCTATGAGAACCCCTAAACCCAACTAGATGACTACTCACACATAACTAAGCAAGAACAAAACGATTTTGATGAAGAAAACATGATAAGATTGTATTAAAACAGAGTAAAGGTTCAGAAGATCTTCTCCAAATGGTTTTGAGATGAACTCCTTTACAAATCTTCACAAATCACACAAAACAAGTACAAAACTCTCAAATCTCTCTCAAGAACTTGTAAATCTCCTTCTTGGTCGCCCCTGGTCTTTTTCTGAGTCCCAAAGGTCGAGTTCTTCCCCCCAATTATTGAGGGGAGTGGGTAAAAAGGAGTGAAAAGCTCGTTTGTGCGTGTGGAGCCCGTAGAGCCTTAGATCGGTCGATCCATATATACCGGATCGGTCGATCTAGTGCATGAAAGCATAAGATCGGTCGATCCACATTGACCGGATCGGTCGATCCCACGTCCTGTGCGATCAATACTTCATTCGGTCCATTGTTCGGTCTATCTTGCTTCTGAATAAATCCCGAATGCGTTCTTTTCTTTCAAGCTATCTAGTAACCTGCATATTACACTTAAGAACACCAAAACGCATCAAATAGACCAAAACATTAATTAAAACCGACCATTTAATTGCTCCAAAACGAGTTTAAAACCGTTAAAAACACGGAATATCAACTCCCCCAGACTTGAATCTTTGCTTGTCCTCAAGTAAAGAGGATTAAAATTTGGGAGCTCACTAACCCTCAGTAGACCTTACCTTGTGATTTCGCTAACCACTTGAATCAGAGACTGTCAAGGCTTTCATTCCAAATCCCTACCAAGACCTCGCAAACCTTCCCATATTTCAGACCTGCAAGTCTCAGTTTCAAGTAATCAACTCTTTACATTCATTAAAAAGGGCGTGACCTTTCCACCAAAGATATCTCCATCAGGTATAACGGGCTCGGTGTATGGGAGGCTGTTTTAGTGTTTAATTAGGTAAGGCTCAAGTGTTTTTGGGTATCAGCGATAACAAAAAAAAATTGCAAAACATTATGCAAAATCGCTGGAGAGACCGAGTATATTGATAACCATGTTTTCGAACTGCTCAAGTCTCAAATGATCAAAACCCAACAAATCTCAAACTCTAACCCCAAATTTAAACAAAGCATCATCTCTAGTACATAAAATAAAAATAAAATGTCTAAATCAAATATACTGAATGAGATATAAACATGAACTCTTTTTTTTTTTTTTTTTTTTTTTTGATAAAAAACATATACAAACCATAATCGAATATATACACTGCGATGCAATCACACACTTACAACACCCAATTTTTCCATTTACACCTCTAGACACACAGGTCCGTGTCTAACCACCTAAATGTTCCGATCCTACCTAAGCAGTCGGATGAACCATGTCTACCCTAATCTCTCCATTGTTTTTGCACATGTATGCACATATAATCAGTGTGTAAGAATGCATGGAGATGAAATAAAAGGGTACGGTGTAGGTGTGGTACCAAACTATTGATGAGTCTGGCCATTCAGGATTATTAAAGAGTGGTAAAATGTGGTAAAGATAATCCTGAATGTGTATATGGTGTACCGTTTCCTGATGTTGATTCCTGGTCAAAAGAAATTAAATTCATTAATGGTCAAAAATATTTGAGTCGATTACAATTCACCGAGACTTGATAAAAGATTTAAGGAGAGGTTGCTTGGTCAAGTAGTTCCTCGGTTTGTCTGCGCTAACAGTCCTGAAAAATGGTCAATATGAAATGTAATACACAACACACAAGGAAATAGTCTAATAATCATCACATGGTCTGAGAAAAATACGTAGAGAGTTTTTTTTTTTTTTTTTTTTTTTTTAAAACACAATCAAATCCGATAAACTAAGAAAATAAAAGAAATAAAAGCAATATGGTACATAAGTAGCATCCTCCCCCAGACTTACTTCACACCGTCTCGGTGTGAAAATAATTCCAAGAGAGATTACCGATCAGGCGTTGCGGTCAGTACGCCTCTTGGAGCGCCTCTCCAAGGCTCCATCATCATCAGAGTCCTCCGCTGCCTCAGGTCCAGCAGCGGTGTCGTGAGCGCCTGAGTCGTCATCGCTATCTCCAGAAACAGCTGGCTGTGATGCGCATCCCTTCTTAATGTTGCAGATTCCCTTCCACATCTTCAGCAGTATGGAGTTGTTGGTTTGATGGCTCTTGATCGACCAAGCGTTGATCTCAGCAGCGGATGCAGTAGCGGGAGGTGCTGGTGGCAGCATATACGGAGTGAAATCCGTGGGGAAAAGACTTTCCTCATCTTCAGGTTCCTCCTCTATATCATCATGTGGTGTCTGCTGGTGTGTCGATGATGATGCGACTCCTTTCTTCTTCAGTGTCGCGGGTCTGGTGCAGAGAGATGCAGGCGGTGGTAGAAATATGATAGCACCTGGATCAGTCAGCTCGGTGATGGCGGTATCGGGTAGCTTGACAAATTGCTCCCTCCCTTGTTGGTTCTGGAACTGGTAGATATGAGGGGCGGACTTGTCGATGCTTCCTCGCCAAGGGCCGGTGAGGTAGTGGCTGCTAATGAGTGCTCTCATGTCGAAAAAGTTCTGATACATCCCCTTCTTATCCACCACTCTGTCAACAGGTGGAAGAAACACTCCACAATGCCTTAAGATCTGTGTGATAACCGCTCCAAACCCACATCTCTTCGTATCTGAAACTTTGAAGTACGCAAGCTTCTCCGCGATCACAGCTCCTATGTTTATGTCCTTCCCGCTAACATAGGTAATGTCCGCGCCTTGAGGCCATAGGTGTCCAGCCCCGATGAACAGAAGAGCTAGCTCATCTTTTGTCACTGCAGCGGGTTCCGTCTTCCCATAGATAACACTGCTGATCACTCTCACTGCATATCGCAGAACAGGGCTACGTATTCTCGCTTGCTTGGCCTCTCGAGAGATGAAGTTTCCTGAAGCGATGAATGTCCAGAAATCATTGTGTTCCGGGAAGTCAGGAACACAAGATTGACGTCCTTTCCCGAACCCAAAGACGTCGCACAGCTGAAAGATGGTCATGGAGTGGAACTGCCTGTTCACAATGAAGGAGAACATCGCCTTATCAGCAACTGGGTTGTCCTCGTCAGGATGGTAGAGGCGGGCTGATGCGAGGAACTGCCTGGTCAAGTCAGCATAGCAATCACAGTGAAGATCGAAGATGTATCCCAGGCCAATCTTCGCGAACAAGGCTTCAATATCCTCGGTTATCCCCAATGCATCTGTAGTGTCTCTGTGAGCGAAGCGCGACGGACATATTTCCACTCCCCTCATCTGCTCATAGAAATCATCATCATGTATATCCCACTGCTGGGTTATCTCTCGATTCGCAGGATGAGACCTATCCGTCTTTCGGAACTTGCCCTTTGTGCTGAGCCTAGCAGTCTGTACCGAGGAATCCCCACGCTCACTCTGCTTCTTCTGTCTCTTAGGCATTATCTGCAAAATTAATTCATCAAAACCCAAGTAAGAGACATATAGAAAAACACTCTTATATAATCATTTCTGATCAACCTCCTAAACATGTAAAAATTTAGCACACATCTCTTCTCTAAACTCAAAATAACACATCACACTCCATTCCAATTTTCGTTTTTCAATTAAACTCGATATTAATTAATTTTTTTTTTTTTTTTTTTTTTTTTTGGCAAAATTGCAATTCATCCTACAAATTGGCAATCTAGGTAACCCATGAGTATAATCATCACGAATAAACCATCCTAGATGCTATTCCATTTAGAATTCGTAGATTCCCCTAAATCCAACCCTAGGGCGATTTTTGATTCTAAAATTAGAGAGTCATACCTGTGCCTTGATGAAAACTGATGGTAGAAATGGATAAAGCTTGAAAAACTAATGAGTTTAGCACCAAGAATTACAAAAATCGGTTGAGATATGATGAAAATTCATTTGCATGTTCTTTAGAGGTTTGAGAGAGTTTGAGAGGAGAGGAAGATGAAATTATGAGTGTTTTGATCTGATTTTCGCGAGTGGGATCTTTTGTGGGTGTTTTCCGGTTTAAATTGAGTGAAATCAAACCGGGCAAGACTTACCTGAGATCGACCGATCCGTACTATTAAGATCGACCGATCTAATGAACGGATCGACCGATCTGCGTATACCGGATCGACCGATCCCTTACCTGGATCGCCGTTCTGTTTCTTTCGGATCGATCTATGCCTGATCGTGATACATGCCTAAAAATCATCTAAAAACGCAACCAAAAATCAATTCACACAAGAAAACATAATCACAAAAAGAGAAAGAAAATCAAACCATGTGGGTTGCCTCCCAGTCAGCGCTTGTTTAAAGTCGCGAGCCTGACTATTTTGTTGTCCTTAGGCGAGATCGGGTTCCGTTAAAGGAATGTTGGTTCCTTCTTCGGGTTTTGCATCTGTGAAGTAAGGTTTTAGCCTCTGCCCATTGACGGTGAATTTCCTCCCATTGTCTTCCAAGACAACAGCTCCATAGGGTCTAACCTCTGTGATGGTGAAAGGTCCGGACCAACGAGACTTAAGCTTTCCAGGAAATAGCTTGAGTCTAGAGTTGAACAGAAGGACTTTGTCTCCAGCAGCGAAGTCTCTCGGGATTATCTTTCTGTCATGCCATGCCTTAGTTCTTTCCTTGTAGATTTTGGTGTTCTCATAGGCGTTCAACCGAATCTCGTCCAGCTCGTTCAACTGAACCATCCTCCTTTCTGCTGCGGTTTTAATGTCGAAGTTCATCAACTTCGTTGCCCAAAAACCACTGTACTCCAATTCCACAGGTAGGTGACAAGACTTTCCATAGACCAGATTAAAAGGAGTGGTGCCCAAGGGAGTCTTGTAGGCGGTTCTATACGCCCATAAGGCGTCATCAAGCTTCACAGCCCAGTCTTTCCTTGTTTTGCCTACAGCCTTCTCCAAAATCCCCTTGATTTCTCGGTTCGATATTTCAACCTGCCCACTTGTCTGAGGATGATAAGGTGTAGCTACCTTATGCTTTACTCCATGTTTCTTCAGCAGTTTATCGAACGTCTTGTTGATGAAGTGAGAGCCTCCATCACTAATAACCACTCTCGGGATCCCGAATCTTGGAAAAATGACTGTCTTGAACATTTTCTTGACAACACTAGAGTCATTTGTCTTGCTGGCTACTGCTTCCACCCACTTGGAGACATAATCAACCGCAACCAAGATGTACTCATTTCCATAAGAAGATGGGAAAGGGCCCATAAAATCAATTCCCCATACATCAAAAACTTCAACTTCAAGGATGAAATTTTGGGGCATCTCATTTCTCTTACTGATGTTGCCCTTCCGCTGACATGCATCACACTTTGAGACAAACTCATGGGCGTCTCTGAAAAGTGTAGGCCACCAGTAACCAGCCTGCAGGACCTTAGAAACCGTCTTGAATGTTGCAAAATGGCCTGCGTATTCTGAACTGTGGCAGTGGAAAAGAATCCCTTGCATCTCATTCTCCAGAACACATCTCCTGAATAAACCATCTGAGCATCTCTTGTAGAGGAAGGGATCATCCCAGTAGTAGTGGTTCACATCTCTCATGAACTTTTTCCTCTCATACCCCTTCAGGTTCGGTGGTTCAATTCCAGCACATAGGTAGTTTGCAAAGTCTGCAAACCATGGGAGATCATCCTGAATTTGTCTCATGACACAGCAATCAGCCTGATCCAAATACTCATCCTCCAGCAAGGTGATCACATAGACATTCTCCTCGGGTAATGTATCATCCAGTGGTGTTTCAGCTTCCACTCTCATTCGGGAAAGATGATCTGCCACTCCATTTTCTGCTCCTCTCTTGTCTCTGATCTCAATATCAAACTCCTGTAGGAGTAAGATCCACCTTAAGAGTCTCGGTTTAGCATCTTTTTTCGTCATCAGGTACTTCAAGGCTGCATGATCTGTGTGCACAATTACTTTCGAGCCCACCAAATAGGACCTGAACTTCTCGAAAGCATAAACTACTGCCAGCAACTCCTTCTCAGTGGTAGCATACTTGATTTGAGCATCATCAAGCGTTCGGCTGGCATAATAGATCACATGGAGTTTCTTGTCTTTTCTCTGCCCCAAAACAGCTCCAATCGCGTAATCACTTGCGTCACACATTATTTCAAATGGCAAGTCCCAATCTGGTGGCTGCACAATGGGAGCACTGACTAGAGACTTCTTGAGAATCTGAAACGCAGCGAGGCAGTCAGCATCAAAAACAAACTTCGCTTCTTTGCACAGCAGACGGGTGAGTGGCCTCGCTATCATAGAGAAGTCTTTGATAAACCTCCTGTAGAAACCGGCATGTCCCAGAAAACTCCGAATATCCCTCACTGTCCTGGGAGGCTGTAGGCTGGTCATAACTTCAATCTTTGCTTTGTCAACCTCGATACCCTGCTCTGATATCCTGTGACCCAAAACAATGCCATCTTTCACCATGAAATGACACTTCTCCCAATTTAACACCAAGTTCTTCTCCTCACATCTTTCCAGCACCTTGCACAGATTAGCAAGGCAGTCGCTAAATGAAGAACCGTAGACTGAGAAATCGTCCATAAAAACCTCCATAATGTCCTCAATAAGATCAGTAAAGATCGACATCATGCATCTCTGGAAAGTGGCAGGAGCATTGCACAATCCGAAAGGCATTCTCCTGTAGGCAAAAGTACCGTATGGGCAGGTGAATGTTGTCTTCTCTTGGTCGTCTGGATGAATGGGTATCTGAAAGAACCCGGAGTAGCCATCGAGAAAACAGTAGTAGGGGTGGTTGGCTAGTCTTTCCAGCATCTGGTCAATGAAAGGAAGTGGGAAGTGGTCCTTCCTTGTGGCTGAGTTTAGCTTCCTGTAGTCAATGCACATCCTATGCCCTGTGACTGTTCTGGTAGGAATCAGCTCATCCTTCTCATTTGTGATGACAGTGATGCCACCCTTCTTAGGAACCACATGAACCGGGCTCACCCAAGTGCTGTCTGAAATTGGGTAGATCACCCCTGCACTCAACAGCTTTAGAATCTCCTTTTTCACAACTTCCATCAGTTTGGGATTCAGTCTTCGCTGGTGCTCTATGGACGTCTTTGACTCATCCTCCAAGTGAATCTTGTGCATGCAAAGATCTGGAGAAATACCTGTAATATCATCCAAAGAGTACCCCAATGCTTTTCTATACTTTCGCAATTTTGAAAGAAGCAAAGCGGTCTCCACATTATTCAGGTTAGCACAAATAATAACAGGATATGTGGAATTCGGTCCCAAGAATGCATACCTCAGCCCAGCTGGGAGGGCTTTAAGTTCCACCTTTGGAGCATTCTCCTCACTCCAATCTGGTTGGGAGGATGACGGTTTGACGGTTTTATCGGTGCCTGAGTCTTCAAGGCTGACATAGGCGACATGCTTCTCAATCGGTGAGGCTGAATCCAAAATCTCAGAAAATCCAACCACTTCTTGGTTCATGAACCCGAACTCACTCTCCTTTTGGGTCAATGCGACTTGTAGAGGATCATCAGTGTGCAACTCTTCATCCATTTCCTCCACCAGTTCAGTCAATGTATCAACCCAGAAAGTCTGTCCATCAATAGTCGGATTTTTCAGCACCTTCTCCACATTGTATCTCATCGCCATGTCTCCTAGACGTAAGTCTATATGCCCATTCTGTACATCAATCATGGCTCCAGCAGTAGCTAAAAACGGTCTGCCCAAAATGAGAGGATCTTTAGGTTCCTCTTCCAGCTCCAGAACTACAAAATCGGTAAGCACGTATCCCTTTCCAACACCAACAGGGATGTTCTCTAGTACACCGACTGGTCTTCGCACTGATCGGTCAGCAAGGACCAAGGAGATCCTTGTAGGTTTGTAGTTCGTCATGCCTAGCCTCTCAGAGACAGAGAAAGGCATTAGGCTCACTCCTGAACCCAGATCGCAGAGACTCTTCTCAAAAGTAAGTGATCCAATGCGGCATGGTAGAACAAATGCTCCGGGATCTTCACGCTTTTTAGGCATGACATTTTGTAGAACTGCGCTACACTCCTCATTGAGCATCAACACACCCCGCTCTAGGCTCATCTTATCGGTAAGAATCTCCTTCATGTACCTTTTAAGAGAAGGTACCATCTTCACCGCTTCAACAAATGGCAATCTCACATGTAACTCCCCAACAAGGTTCTTTAGCTTCTCGTACTCACGTTCTTTGATCTTCTGCCTTGGTCTGGATGGGTATGGAGCCTTAGGAACATAAGCAGGGGGCGCCACATACACCTCTTCAGGTTCAGAAGAATTTGGCTTCGTCGACACGGGATCGGTCGATCCAGATGGAAAGGATCGGTCGATCCAGATGGAAAGGATCGGTCGATCTGATTCCCAATTGGATCGGTCGATCTGTTCTTGAGATCGGTCGATCTCTTTCTCTTTCGATTCCTCAATCGTTTTTCCACTCCTAAGTGTTATAGCATTCACAAACTCCTTGGGATTCGTCTCTGACTTCCCTGGTAGAAATCCAGGTGCTGTTCTGCTGCTGGAGGCGGTTTGAGCAACTTGCTTTTCCAAAACTTTCAAATGGGTGTTCAAAGCTTCGAACTTCCCATTAAGCTCTCCATACATGTTATCCACCTTGGTGTTTATCTCTGCAGTGCTATTCTTCTGACCTTCTAGCACCATTTGCAGCATCTTCTTGATTTCGTTATCCTGAGAAGACTGTGACGAAGAGGCATTCCCTTGATTCTGATAGTTGTTGTACTGCTGCCTTTGCTGAAATCCTGAGTTGCCCGAGTTGTTCCCCTGATATTGATTTCTGTTCTGAAATCCTTGGTTGAACACACTCTGGTTCTGATTCTGGTTCTGCCTGTTTCCTGCCTGAGGGTAGGACTGATGTTGTGGATTCTCCACATTGTTGCTCCGGTAAGACAGATTATTTTGCTGATTTTGATTCCACCCAAGGTTCTGATTGTAGCCTCTGTTGTAGTTTCCTTGACCACCAATGTAGTTCACATCAGCCTGCATATCACTTGAATCATCACCAACAGCTTCTTGTGAGGAACGATAGCCTTGCTCCTCCACAAATTTCACAGATTTCTGATCTCTCTTGAGAAGCATCTCAATCTTGGCATTCAACTCATCTATCTTCTTGGATTCATAACCAACACCCTTCTGGCTGGTATCAAACCTTGACTTGCGGTTTGCTTTGCTGGATGACAGGTTGTTCAACAAGGTGTAAGCTTCTTCAACAGTCTTGGTCATGAAATCACCATTACTTGCTGTGTCCATGGCATCTTGACTCTCTTCATGAACTCCATTATAGAAAATGTTCAGCAAACTCACATCAGTGTAGCCATGGTGAGGGCAGTCCTGTGTGTACTCCTTGAAACGCTCCCAAGCCTCATGAAAGCTTTCTGAATCAAGTTGCTGAAAGCTTCCAATTCTGCTTCTCAGATATGTGGACCTTGACTTGGTGAAGAAATGCTGTAGAAAAGCAGCTCTTGTCTCTTCCCATGTAGTAAGAGATCCTGGAGGGATGGACTTTAACCATCTGATAGCTTTATCAGCTAAGGAAAACGGGAACAACCTGCATTTCAAAGCGCCTTGAGGAACTCCATTATGTCTGCTGGTGTCACAGACTCGCTCAAAATGCTCCAAGTGATACATCGGGTCCTCAGACGGGTTTCCATGAAACGGATTTTTCTCCACCAAATTAATGAGACCAGTCTTGATCTCAAAGTCTCTTCTCTCAATGGGAGGTGGGCGAATCCCAGAACGATCGGCATAGAATGCATCTGGTGTATCATAATGTGCAAGCGTCATCCTAGGCATGCCATAGTCTCCAGCCTGTTGTCTTGCAGCTACACCAGCCTGCTGATTATCACCAGCATTGTTGCCTTCTCGTTCATCTACAGGAATTGGATTTTGCGGGTTGTCCTGAAATTGGTCTTCTTGGTGTTCAGCCATTTCAACCTCTTCAGCGGACTCAAGTCTTTTCTTTTTCACTTGTCTCTCTAGGCGGCCGAGCTCTAACTCCAAAGGTATTAAATTCGATGATCCTTTGCTTCTAGTATGAAATCCGCTCATTCACCTGAAAACACAAACAGAAAGAGAAAGACAGAAACATTAGACAAAATAAAGAAAATGCTATAGTCTTAAACTGATCATTAACTCTAGGGTGACCAAATGGTCCCCGGCAACGGCGCCAAAAACTTGATGTCTCGAGTTTTAACCCGATTATCTAACTGCAAGTGCACAGTAAAGTACGCAGTAGTAATGCGGGATCGAATCCACAGGGACCGATGATCACACGTAGAGTTGCAGACAAGTTAATAGCTACAGCGAACGAAGATATATTTTTGATGGTTTTTATTTAATTTTCTTAGTGTCACAAAACATAAACAAGCATGTAAAAAGATGATTTAAACGATTTGAAAACTATTTTAAAACAAACGTTGGGCATTGGGAATTCTCAGGGATTTCTTTTTAATCAAGATACAATTAATGGAAGACACAGGGATATATTAAGAACCGTCTAGAACTCAAACACGATATTAGAATTAACCTACTTCCGTAGCGCTAATTCTCTATGTTATAGAAATCTCCACACTAACTTCCGCTGAGTTTCAATTTCTAAACAAGCATTAAGAACAGGTTCAATATGTTCACAAAGCGCAATAACATCAACTTCCGAGGGTTAAGGACACTTTGCTCATCTAAAGTATTTTCGGAAGTTCAAACAATCACTTTCGGTGCATCAAACAATCTGAAATCATGAACTAAGTGATCAATTCAGTTCAAGCAGTAAGAAATCCATTAGATGAAGAACCAAAACGTAATCCCTTAGTCTACACACGTTTTATGGATCAAAACATCAAGAAATCCCCTATGAGAACCCCTAAACCCAACTAGATGACTACTCACACATAACTAAGCAAGAACAAAACGATTTTGATGAAGAAAACATGATAAGATTGTATTAAAACAGAGTAAAGGTTCAGAAGATCTTCTCCAAATGGTATTGAGATGAACTCCTTTACAAATCTTCACAAATCACACAAAACAAGTACAAAACTCTCAAATCTCTCTCAAGAACTTGTAAATCTCCTTCTTGGTCGCCCCTGGTCTTTTTCTGAGTCCCAAAGGTCGAGTTCTTCCCCCCAATTATTGAGGGGAGTGGGTAAAAAGGAGTGAAAAGCTCGTTTGTGCGTGTGGAGCCCGTAGATCCTTAGATCGGTCGATCCATATATACCGGATCGGTCGATCTAGTGCATGAAAGCATAAGATCGGTCGATCCACATTGACCGGATCGGTCGATCCCACGTCCTGTGCGATCAATACTTCATTCGGTCCATTGTTCGGTCTATCTTGCTTCTGAATAAATCCCGAATGCGTTCTTTTCTTTCAAGCTATCTAGTAACCTGCATATTACACTTAAGAACACCAAAACGCATCAAATAGACCAAAACATTAATTAAAACCGACCATTTAATTGCTCCAAAACGAGTTTAAAACCGTTAAAAACACGGAATATCAATTCCACACAACAATCAGTCAGCAAAATTTCATATACTCGTCTGATTGGTTCTGATCAAAATAGTTTGTTGACTTCTTGTTTATTCTCCACCAAACTACTAAAGATCTTTTACTCATTAACGAATATAAAGCAACCAAAGATGTTCGATTTGCACATGACAGGATTGAGTTTCTAGTACAAGATAACATCAAATGAAGAATGTTTAGAAGAAGATAAAAAAGGGAGAGAACTTTACCAAGAACAGGAGCAGAGAGAGAGAAGGTGGGCTTGGTATATATGTCTAATTTGTAAAACATCTGTACTGTGCGCGTTTATTACTTCATTATGAATTAATTACACAGACAAACACAATGTTAATGAGTCTATTTGCGAGTTTCGAAGGATACGATTATGCTTTCTGTCTACCAAACCAAATAGGCAAATAATAGTAAGATAAGTTTTAAGTTTATCATCCACAAAACAAACGGAAGGTTGCATAGTATTATCACATGATTGATAAACACCAAAGAGCTTCTAATTAGTCTCTTGAGAGAGAAATTCATTACATCAACATCCGCTCCTTCTCAAAAGGACTGTGACCCCTCTCCCTCCTTGGCCCTGGCCTTCTGCGTCATAAGAGCCCAGGCCTTCTGCTTCTTAAGAGCCCTGGCCTTCTGCTTCTTAAGAGCCCTGGCCTTCTGCTTCTTAAGAGCACTGAGCTTCTTTGTCATCGCATTGAGCCTCCACTCAGTCATATAAAAATCGATCTTCTCCTTGGTCTCGTCGGCAAACTCAAGCATTTGAGCTACAGAAACAATAAAAGACGAATTGATGAGAAGATTAATGAACCTTGAAAGTAAAGAATCAAGAAAAACGTGTTATGCACCTGGGGGACAATAGCCACAATGAGTTTCACCGGGGGGACGGGGAGGGTTACTTCTGGCTTTTGTGGGTACGAGCATAGTATTTATTTTGAATCCGTTGACTTGACTTCCATCAAGATTCATGGCACTAGCTTCTCCTTCTTCTTCGGAAAAATAGATACTAGTCATCTTGTCGAGGAGATCAACGTCAACATGTATTATAACTCCACAAGAAGAGAAATGTGCAGTCAAAGCCTCCTCAACTTCATCTTTAAGAAGGGAGGGGTCATACCCCACAACGCAAATGCCAAACCTACTGCAGTAATTTGTTGCATGTTATCAACATGCACAACATTTTTACAGGATGCAAAAGAAAACAAAAAAGAGTATCAACTTACAATCTTTCGTCATTTAGTAGCTGATTCATAACAAAATCTGTATAGTCTGATTCCGCCTGGTATTCCTCATCTTCTTCCTCGGGTGCAAACTTAACAAGGGCATTCCAACCTCCCATGTCACTTCCATTAAGTTGCAGCGCTTTCTCTTTTGCGCCATCTCCAAAAATAGTAACAAAAGCACGACTGCAACAAAGAACAATTAATTTTCAATTAGCACACAACACAAATATTATATTATTATGTCACAAATATTAAGAGACACAAACCTGTCCAAAAGAGGCTCTGTGGGGAAATCAACTCTACTAACATAGCCACATGATTTGAAGTGATTAACCAACTGAATCCTGATTTCATTCTCAGTGTCCTTACTAAATTCGTATCCTTCAATAGATATCCTAACCCTAATTCGCAGGAGATGCAAAGAAAAAAAAATATCAACACATACAAATATCTTCTCACAAAATAAATAAATAAATAAAGCATCAATCAATTACCTCGAACTGATGGCTTCATCCTTAGCAGCAGCCTCACTATCGAACGGTGCCTAAAATACAACATACAATTTTTCGTAATTTCCGATTAACAAAAGAGATCTGAGTAAGAAGAATTCATAATGAGAAGAAGATTACCTTGGGGGCGGATCGCTTGCAAGAAGAGTACGTGTCCATCGACATGTTGTTACAACCCCTAGGCTGCCGCTTTGCGATATATTTTCAGGTTATAGTCGGCTTATTCTACTGGTCTGGGCCATAGCCCATAGGTCCATCTTTCCCATTCTTTTTTTTTTTTTAATATATCTCGTAGTGATTGGGGTTCAAACGGGCCACTAACCAGTGTGCTCGGCCCTTTTTCCATTCACTACTTTGTTTTTTCCATTCACTTCTTTTTTTTCCAAATATTTTGTAATAAATATATAAATATATTATTTGGTTTCTCAATTTTTTTTTTAACGCTGGATTGTATTATTAAACCTTATAAGTAACGAATTATTAAATTATGAAAACTATCAAAACAAAAGTAGAAAAAAGATACAACATTATAGCACGAGGATATACAGTATCTTGTTTCCTTAACTTTGATAAGCTTTTTTATTAATAAGACTTATAGAACATGAGGATGTGGAGTATCAGGGTTTTTATTTTCCTTTTTTTGTCAGTAACCGAAAAAAAAAACAGATTTATATAGACTCTGTAAACCAAACTGGTAGTTCCGCATCCATATGGACGACAAACAACAGTTGCTTTCCCACGCTAGACTATTCGCCTTTTTATTCTACGTCAGTGGTATATGAATGATCTCTGAGCTGTTGGAACTTCTCTTCAAATGGGTAATGTCTGCCAAATAAGTTGCAAAGGCTCGCCATTCTTCTGGTTCCTAAACCATCTTCACCAACTGAGAATAGTCCGTTGCAAAATGTAACAGAATATTGCCGTAAAATTTCTCATGCATTCCATTTCCCTAATGAGAGCTTCCATTTCCGAGTGAAGTGGCGATTGATTCGCACGTGTATTCCTTGCTCCCATGAGGCCATCAAATCCTTCAAGTGTGCTAAACCATCCATGTCCTGAAAAATTATCATGCTCTTTCCATGAACCATCTGTAAAACACCATCTACCTAGGATAGTCGGAACAATTGGTGTTACTTGTAAACGGCTACGATCTATTTCCTGAGCTAGAGAATTTTGTGCCTCAGCCCAAAGTAATGATTCTGTTTCCGCCAATTTGAGAGTATCTCTCGGATCAATGTCTAAGTTACTAAACACTTTATTGTTTCGTGCTTTCCAATCAGAGAGTATTAGTTTTTTTTTCTTTTTGAGTTCATAATTGTTTGTAACATATTTATGAACTAAATAAAATGGGCAAATCTCTCACAATGACCCAGATTTTTATTCTTGACCAAAATAATAATCATATTTTTTTATTAACTAGGTAAATGACAAATTATACTTTTAGGGCCGGCCTGGTGTTATTGCAGCAGTTGCGGATACGGTTGTGTGCGTTTGCGGATGTAGGTGGTTTCGTTTTTTAAGCGTTATTAAGAGACTTGTACGACTGATACAACAATTTAAATTGGTGTGTTTGCGGAATACTTATGACATGGTAACTACCAAACGCATCAGTGGTTAAATAATAAATTAACAATATTTACATTTTATGTAATTATAAAAATATTAAAAAATTGTATTATTATAATAAATATTTTGAATCCGAGAATTTTGTTTTTTCGGAAATATTTTTAAAATTATTATTTTAAATCTAAATTAGAGATATATATATTAATCTTAAACACCATCCCAAAACCCCATCCTAGCAAATCCAAACCATAGGTATTTACTATTAGTTAACCTTAGTAGTCTAAGTGTCTTTTACCTCTTTAATTAAACACTAGTGGTATTCTTATATCTAGTGAATTCAAAATTGTTTTTGATCCATTTGATAGTGGTTAATGACAATAGTGTATTATTTTGTTTTGAAGTTGGTTAGATAAAAAAAAAACACTATAAATGATTTTCACTGATCGATTCAATAAAAATAGGATAAATAACTGATAGTTCCATTAAAGTAAATAGTTAAACTTAACATTCATTAAAGTTGATGTTCCAAAAGAAAAACATGTAAATACATGCGAGAGTATTCTCTAAAGACATTCTCACAACTTTGTCCATGGTTTCTTGAAGGAAGTTTCAATCAATCTAGGGCTTATTTCTTGATGAATAAGAAACAAAAAGAAACAAAATCTTCCTTTGTTTCTTTCTAGTAGATTGAAAGAGATATTTTTTTTTCTTTTTGTGCAAAGATAGAGATTTAAAACTGAAAGCCCATGGATTAAACCTTGCCTTTGAGTGAAGAAAATAGTTTCTTTTTTTTTCCTTCTAGTGTGTAACTACAATATTTTTTTTTTTTTTGAACATTGTGTAGCTACAATATTGAGCTGATTGTTGACTGGGACTTGAGTTTCTTCAATCATAGACTATTTATAACAAAACCGAGGAAGAAGAAAAGAATATTGAGACCAAAAACGATTTAAAGAGATCGATCTTTTGAAAGGTTCCCCAAGTTCATCAAAGTAACTTTATTTTTAGCAAAAAAAACTCTATTTTTGAACCAAATTAATATTTTTTATATTTACAATTAAGGAAGGACCAAACAAAAGTTGCATAGTGTTAATTCACCTACCCGTGTATCCTTCTAAATACCAAGATAAGCACTTTAATTAAACAAGATCGGATCATATGGCTTTTTTGTTACAGATATGCCAAAATCAGGTACACTAACCCTACCTCTCCTTGGTGGTGATGCATTATTTGCTAAGCCTTTTCCTTTTTCTGCTGAGGTTAGTCTTCTAGCCATGGTGGTAGCTGTAGATTTTGATCTTGCTTGAAAGAGATAAGGGTTCTCTGCAAAGCGGGAAAGTTCTTAGAAACTAGAGTTCTAGAAAGTTGTTTGCTTAAACATGTAACCTGTCCATATAGCCACAGGAAGGTTCCATGATAAGAGAGGAGGTCTTACCGGAGGGAGCGACAGGACCCGTCGACCGGAGTCGAGGGCTAGAACCCGGTGGGCAATAGATTAGAAGAGTGGATTATCCTTTGGATATTACTGAAAGCGGTAACAATTTGAATAAACAGAGGAGGTTGCAGGTTTTTGTTACACAGAAAAGGTAAAGTATGTAGGGTGGAGGGTAGGTAGAGCTAAGTAACCAAGGGGTAACGACTTTCCTCTGTTATCGTGCCTGGGAGAGTATCCGTACAAAGCCCGCTTCTTCAAGATAAGCACTTTAATTAAACAAGATCGATTCTAAGGTAAAATCTTTATTTGACTATATATATATCTCTCCCATTGACTATTGGCGTCCTTTCACATTCCTCTCTTGCTACTGCTTACCCACCAACTCTATTTTGTTTTAATAACAAATTTCATTATCAACTAGATGATCATAGACAATGGATACAACAGTGACTCGATTAAAATCCATACGACTTAAAACTGCTCCGCTACACGTCTTATGGACAGACATACGAGTTACTTCGCAAATTCCGGACCCAGCTCTAACGAAAGACACACAGCAAGCTGCTTATCGTAACCTTGAACCTAATATTCATTATGATGGTTTCGATTAATGGAATTTCTATCATAATGGAGGGCAAAAAAACAATGTAATGTTCTAACGATTAAATGATAGGCATTGTCTCAGTTATGATCAAACTAAAAATGAACGTGTAATTTTCTAGCTACTGATACTAATGACTTATATCTGTACAAAATACATTCTAGTGACTATACAACCATATGGTTGATAAAGATTATAAATTAATACTGATAATTAAACACAAAGTAACGATGTTGGAACTTTTACTTATGACATATAATACTTCTTCTAATTCGAAAAAAAATGTATGAGTTTGGATATCGCGAAACATAATCTTTACAATAACGTATACTAGCTGTATGGAAATTAATGTATATGCATTCATGATTAACCTAGAATTATTTTATTATTTGAGATCTTTTATCAATCTTAAAATTCGTGTAGGAAGCTGCAGCTAATCATTCTGAGCTGTAATAGTTTACAAAATTAGTAATTATCTGAATAATGTATATGCATTCACGATTCTTAGTATTACTATTTTCTGATTTGAGATCTTTTATCAATCTTAAAATTCCAGTAGGTTCCTAGCTAATCATTCTGATTTGTATTACTTTACAAAATTAGTAATGATATGTATGATTAGAGGGTTGGGTTCTCAGATGAACCACCAACATATATACACGTTGAGTTGTACCTTTCCACGGAATTTTCTCTCAATATATCTACTAATAATTAGCAATCCTTATTAATTCCAAAAGTTATAAATGTCAATTATGTTGAAAAGTTGTGTACTTCTAAAAAATGTCAAAAAAGTTTTATGTTAAAAGGTTGTGTATTTTCTAAAAGTTCATTGTTGGAATGTTGTGTCTTTTCTAAAAGTTCATATAAATATTTTTAAAAAAGTGTAAAAGTTATGACTATTCTTATAAGTATCTTTTGAAAATAACTACTTTTAAATTGGAAGAATGTGACTATTCAAATTGAATATACTTTTAAATTGGAAGAATGTGACTATTCAAATTGAATAGTTGTGACTATTCAAATTAGATTTTTATAATCTATAAATAGTCTCTGGCAAGTATTTCTCAAAATAAAAATTTCACTTATCGAATTAATGTTGAAAGGATGTGAATTCCAATTATGTTGAAAGGTTGTGACTATTGAAAAGTTGTCACCAATCATATAAGCAAAGAGATGGGCGAGGCGAATCGTAGCTTAGCTGATGCCTACGTGGCGGTTTTGAATTTCAACGAGGCGTTGCCTTACGCGCTGAAGGCCTTGGAGATACATAAGAAGGAGCTGGGGAGTAACTTTGCTGAGGTGGCACAGGATAGGAGAGTTCTTGGAGTGATCTATAGTGGCTTAGAGCAGCATGACAAGGCCTTGGAGGAGAATAGATTGTCTCAGAGGGTGCTGAAGAATTGGGGGATGAAAGGGGAGCTGATCCGCGCGGAGATCGAGGCTGCTAACATGAAGGTTGTGTTGGGGAGGTATGATAAAGCTATAGATGTGTTGAGGAGGGTTGTGGATGGGACTGATGAAGGGAGTGAGATGAGAAGTATGGTGTTTATATCGATGTCGAAGGCTTTGGTGAATCAGCAGAAGTTTGCTGAGTCTAAGAGGTGTTTGGAGATGGCTTGCGGGATTCTTGAGAAGAAGGAAGGTTCTTCCCCTGTTGAAGTGGCGGAAGCCTACTCTGAGGTGGCGATGCAGTACGAGTCGATGAACGAGTTTGAGGTAGCGATTTCTTTGCTGCAGAAGACGCTGGGGATACTGGAGAGGCTGCCTCAGGAGCAGCATTCGGAAGGGAGCGTCGCGGCTAGGATTGGTTGGTTGCTTTTATTCTCCGGTAGAGTCTCTCGAGCCGTTCCTTATTTGGAAAGTGCGGCGGAGAGATTGAAGGAGAGTTTTGGTGCTAAACATTTTGGTGTTGGATATATGTTTACAACAACCTCGGCGCTGCTTATTTGGAACTCGGGAGACCTCAGTCCGCTGCGCAGATGTTTGCTGTTGCAAAAGACATTATGGATGTTTCGCTTGGTCCGAACCACGTTGATTCGATCGATGCTTGTCAGAATCTTTCAAAGGCTTATGCCGGAATGGGAAAGTAAGTGGATTTATTGTTTAAACACAATGATGTTCTTGTGTTGTAAGAGTGTTTTTAATGTCTTTGAACATTTTTGCAGCTATAGCCTTGCAGTGGAGTTTCAGCAGCAAGTAATCAAAGCTTGGGATAATCATGGAGATAGCGCTGAAAGATGAATTGAAAAAAGCCAAAAGGCTTTTCGAGGAGTTGCGGTTGAAGGCTCGTGGTGGCGTTTCAACAGATAAGGTTCCTACAAAGGCTTTACCTTTGCCTAAGAAGTGAGCTTTGTGTGGTTCTTTTTTTTTAACCTAAGATATTGAGCTTTGAAGTCTCTTTGTTACAAAAAGACACGAAGAGATACGACGTGTCATAATCTCTAAAACTAGCTCTATCTTGTGCGAGAGCGCAAGTAGAACCAGATCTTTTTTTTTTTTTTTTTTTTTCCATCAAAGAACAATAGTAGAGTTAGGACAAGTAATTAAGAAGCCTTACTGCTTCGTAGCAGCCTAATATCTATACTTGTTTGCCAACAAATACCTATACTATTTCGAATTAGACACTGATTCAGAAAACCAGTGATTTGGAATCAACACAAAACATAGTATAACTTTTTTCGGAATACCTCATGTAAGATTGTCAACTATTGTATTTTTGCTCTAGTTATATGTTGGATTGTAAAATTAAGAAAGAACTAATTATGTCGTTGAAATTCAACCAAGTAAAATTGAAAACCTTTTTTCATCGGTGTAGACACAATTTTGGCTAGTTGATAAAAATCAGTTGCATATAATATAATTACTACTTCGATTACAAACATGTAATTGACAAAATATATATTGCTTTTGAAGTCGTTTTTTCTCCGTCTCGGATCTAACTGCACTAAATGGTTCTTAGTCCACAAAGGCTGATATTTTTTTAGGTTTAGCTAATCTCAACTATGGTCCGGTCCTAATTTACATCCCTGATGGTAAATTAATTTGGTTGAACCAGAAAATAAAGAATCGGTCTTAGAGTCAGCCAGACGCATACTTAATCGAAAATTTGAATTCTATGAACATTCAAAACCAAATATATATTTGAAAAATAAACATCCACCAATTTATAGTGTCTATATCTCTACCCAAGTTTACATAATTTCTTTATTCAATATCGTTTTTGAGAATTTGAAACTATAGACAATTTAATAAGAATTTTCATAAAGTTTTCTTTTAACAATTTGGAATGTTATATATATAGTTTTATGTATTATTTTTTGAAATTTTACAAGTTTAAGATCAATGTTTAATTTGACATATGCCATGTCGTTGCGGATCCAAAACTAGTAAACCAATTGTAAAACAAAAAGATAATAATTGATATTAGAGTCAACTTGAGGTATTGTTGATCAGACCTAAAAAGTCTATAATCTTTAAGGTAATATTATTGACCTTAGGCCCATGTGTTTTTCCCTTCTTTTGCTTCTAAAGATTTAACTGAAAAATCCTAATCATATGACCAAATTGCAAACTGATGAAATAATTTTTGAACTTCTATCCAAAAGAATAATCAAACCCGCTGAAATGTTATTTTGTTGATTTAAATTTATCACGATTTCGCGCTTGAATGTTTTATCCACTTTAAAACTGATATGTTGACATAAAAAAAAAACTGATATAAAAATTAAAAATTGCGGCCTTTAAGCAAAAGAAAAATAAATAAAAATTGCGGCCACCAGCGTGTAACGATGAATATATGATTTGACTGACACTACAAGAAAACACGCCGAATTCCGACGGAGGTTCCGACGGACACCAATGTCGTCGGACATTTGTGACGGATTACTGACAAATTTCCGACCAAATCCAAAAAATGAAGTCGTCGGAATTCCGTCGGCCATTTCCGACGAAATTCCGACGAAACAAGGTTCGTCGGAATTTATCGACGACTTTTCGACGACATTCCGATAAAAAATGTAACCGTTGTAGTCGTCGGAAGTTCGTTGGTATATTCCGAAGAATTTTCGACGACATTCCGATTAACAGTAAAGTCGTCGGAATTCCGTCGGTATTTTCCGACGAATTTCCGACGAACCATGTGACCGTTGCCGACAAATATATATGACCGTTGTATAGCCGTTTGAGATTGGACAATACCGACGGAATTCCGACGGACTGCTTTACATCCGTCGGAATTTCATCAGAAAGTCGTCGGAGGTCCGTAAGCAATTTCCTATAAATACAACCCCTCCTCATTCAACTCATTCACACTTCATTCTCTCTTCATTCTCTTTAGTCATAACAATTCCGTGAAAATCATGTCTTCAGAAGTTTATTATCGTTCGTGGATGGATAAACCTCATTTGGATCCGAACACCAATTTGCTTACGGAAGAATACGTTCAAGGGATTGGAGAATTCATGAGGCTTGTTCAACAGCAACCGGATGCAAAAAGTGGTATGTTAAGATGTCCCTGCTCTTCTTGCAATAATAATAAGGTTATAAAAGAATTTGATGTTTGGACTCATTTGTATATGAAAGGGTTTTCACGTAATTATAAAGTTTGGTACCTTCATGGGGAAACTGGTTATGAATATGGTAGTACTAGCGAACCTCAGCCTGTTAGTGAACTTCAGCCTGATATTAGGTTAGAAGAATCTAGAACGGATATAGATTATGGTGTAGGTACTGAGCAGATGGTACATGATCATTATAGAAGGGAAGAACCAAATCCCGAATCTAGGAGATTTTTTGACATGTTGGATGCAGGAAAACAACTTTTGTATCAAAATTGTAGAGATGGTCATTCAGTCTTATCATCTGCAACTAGATTAATGGGTATTAAGACAGACTATAATTTGGCTGAAGAATGTATGGATGCGATTACTGATTTTGTCAAAGGTATTCTACCTGAGGATAACCTTGCACCTGGTTCATACTACGAGGTTCAGAAACTTGTTGCAGGTCTTCAACTACCGTATGAAGTGATAGATGTATGTATTGACAACTGCATGATCTACTGGAGAGCGGATGAGACACGAAATGTATGCAAATTTTGTGGGAAACCTCGTTATCAGGAGACGAGGGGAAGAGTTCCGATCCCATGCAAAAGAATGTGGTATTTGCCTTTGACGGAAAGATTGAAGAGGTTGTATCAGTGTGAGCGCACAGCAAAAGCAATGAGATGGCATGCAGAGCATTCCACAAATGGTGAGATTAGACATCCTTCAGATGCAAAGGCTTGGAAACATTTCCAGTCAACATATCCAGAATTTGCGGAAGAGAGAATAAATGTTTATCTTGGATTATCTACTGATGGTTTCAGCCCATTTGGAAAGCATGGAAGACAGTATTCTCTATGGCCAGTTATTGTGACACCGTACAACTTACGGCCGAGCTTGTGCATGCGACGAGAGTTTTTGTTTCTCTCAATTCTCGTCCCCGGGCCAGATCATCCTAAAAGATCACTAGATGTGTTTCTTCAACCACTAATATATGAGTTGCAACAACTATGGGCGCATGGTTTTGAGACATACGATGTTTCGTGCAAAGAAAATTTTCAGATGCGGGCAGTACTTATGTGGACAATAAGTGACTTTCCAGCATATGGTATGTTATCTGGATGGACAACACATGGGAAGCTATCATGTTCATATTGTCAAGATGACACAAATGCTTTCCAACTAAAGAACGGAAGGAAAACGTGTTGGTTTGACTGTCACAGACGATTTCTACCACCTGATCATCCATACCGCAGGAGTAAGACTTCGTTTACGAAGAACAAGCAGGTGTTTGATGGTCCACCTGAGGAAGTTAGTGGGAAATATTTGTTGAAGCAGTTTAGGTATTTTGATGCAGAAAGGACGCCAGATGTAGGTGGACATGAAAACATTCGAGTCAATGCGGTTGGAGAGCTACATAACTGGCACAAAAAGAGTATTTTCTGGGATCTGCCATATTGGGAGAGTCATCTATTGCGGCATAATTTAGATGTCATGCATATTGAGAAGAACTTCTTCGATAATCTGATGAACACAGTCCTTAACATCCAAGGTAAAACGAAGGATAATTTGAAGTCAAGTTTGGATTTAGTCGATATTTGTGATCGTTCTGAACTTCACGTTGATGAGAACGGTACGGCCCCTTTTCTCATTTATCGGCTGGATGGTGCTAGAAAAGAAGAGTTCTTTGATTGGATTACAGATAAAGTAAAATTTCCTGACGGATATGCATCAAATTTGGGGAACTCCGTTGATAGAAGCGAAGGAAAGTTTACTGGCTTGAAGAGTCATGATTGTCATGTAATTATGCAGCGCCTCCTTCCGTTTGGTTTTTCAGCATTATTGCCACGTAATGTTCATGAAGCAATTGCAGGTATATTATATTTTTACAATTTAATTTATTTTTATATTTAACAATTATGCTTATAAAAACTTAATACTTACGAAAATTATGTCTTTTATCTATGTAGGGATTAGTGTTTTCTTTTGCGACTTATGCAGCAGAGTAGTGACTGAAGAGGGTATTAATAATTTGAAGACAAACGCACCAGTCAGCATGTGCAACCTTGAGAAGATATTTCCTCCATCATTCTTTGATGTAATGGAACATCTTGCTATTCATCTCGCAAGAGAATTGAAACTTGGTGGTCCTGTGCAGTACTGATGGATGTATATTTTTGAGCGTTATATGCATCATCTGAAGAAGATGGTCAAAAATCAAAGCAGAGTGGAAGGATCTATAGTGGCACAGGTGATCAATGAAGAAACTGCAATCTTTGCTGAAAATTATTTTCCACCAGAAGTGCATACAAAACACCGAAGACCTGCTCGGCATGATGATAGAGGGGAGAGAGCAACATATCATGTTACTGTCCCAAGTATGTTCAAGGAAATAGGACGACTTAGTGGAAAATTCACGAAGCGGAGACTTACGGACACTGAGCACGCTCATTTGCAAACATATTTGCTCACCAACTGTGAAGATGTTCTACAAAATGAGAGGTAAAAATATTTATTCATTTATTGTTAGATTAATATTCAATAAATTTATTTCATATTGATAATATTTTTGTATATAGTGTATATACGGCGGAGTTGCGTATGACTCACATGCATGCAACAGAAGATGAGCTTTGACAACTTAGAGATAACGGATTTGCTGCGTGGCTTCGTAGTTATGTGAGTCATATATCATATTACCCTATGCAAATGATTAGTTTAAATTTAATATATATAAACTAATTAACTTTTCAATCATATATGTTTTTAATTTATAGGTGAATGATGGTTTGGCCAGAGGTCTTGTGTTCGATGATTGGATACGCGAATTTGTGCAGGGACCAAACTATGTGGTCAAATCATATCCTAAATTTTGTACGCGAGGATATGCATTCACAAGGAAAGGTCATTCTAAGACAACATATGATGCTGGTGTTTCATCTTCTTCTGGTGACGATGTCCACTACGGCAACATAAAAGAAATATTGGAAATCCAATTTCCTGGAATGGTTGGATTGCGTTGTGTAGTATTCTATTGTGATTGGTATGACACCACCCCAGATAAAGGAGTGAAGATTGATGCGTTTGGTGTTGCATCAGTTCATTCGCGGCGGAAACTTCAATATTATGATCCTTTCATTCTTGGTTCGCAACCTGATCAGGTATGTCAATCTATTCATAATTTTTTACCAATATAATTAATTAATGTTATATATTTTACTAATACTTGTATAATTGATATGTATAGGTGTGCTACATCAGTTACCCTCGGGTGACGTACAGAGACGATCCATGGGTTACTGTAACGCAAATCAACCCAAGAGGACGAGTGGATGGAACTTCTGATGATGATGAACCATTGCAACCAGAGTCTACCAGCAACGCCCAGGCAGTTGAAGATTTGGAAAATGTTCAACTCGTTGAGAATTTGACTGTGTTTGGACATGATGCTGTCGTACATTCAGAGCCAGAAGCCGAGGTTGGGGAGTTTGATGAAGATTCAAAAGATTCTGATTAGTTTTTTTTTTTATTTTATTGGTCCGTCGGAAATCCCTCGCAATATACCGACGACATAGCGACGACATTGGGTTTCATTGAAATTTGGAAAGGTCGTCGGTAATTCGTCGGAATATACCGACGACATGTGTTTCTATAAAATTTCAATCATAAAAATCTATAAATTTAGATGCCAAAACTATGAAAATAACACATAATAAGTGTTTAGTATAGTATTAGATCGCAACCGTTCAAATATAATAACTCATTTCGTCGGAATATACCGACGACATTCCGACGACATTCCGACGACATTCCGATCGCAACATGTGTTTCTATAAAATTCCAATCATAAAAATCTATAAATTTAGATGCCAAAACTATGAAAATAACACATAATAAGTGTTTAGTATAGTATTAGATCGCAACCGTTCAAATATAACAACCGTTCAAATATAACAAATATAACAACCGGACATATATCCGTCGGAATGTACCGACGAACCACATTTCGTCGGAATATACCGACGACCATTGTCCGTCGGTATATTCCGACGACCATTGTCCGTCGGTATATTCCGACGCCCAAAGTTCGTCGGAATACACCGAGGAACACGCTACGTCGGAATTGTCCGAGGAACGCTCTCCGTCGGTACGTAGTTTTTCCGATGAACTCTGGTCTCGTGTGGCCGCATCGTAATATCGTCGGAAGTTCGTCAGAATGACGTTTCTCGGTATTCGTCAGAAAGTCGTCGGAAGTTCTGACGAAATTCCGACGAATTTTTTTTTTCCGACGAAACGATACTGACGGACGGGTTCGTCGGAAATTCGTCGGAATCCGTCTATTCCGACGAATTTCCGACGATTTCGGCCATCAGAATCCCCCTGTTTTCTTGTAGTGTGATACCGAAGAATAACAAACTAACGATTCGGATACAGTTAGTTATGGAACTCTTCACGCCGCCTGTCTTTTGCATATATCTAATTAGTTTATAGATATTCATCAGATCTGTTTCAACTTTTATATGCTTTTCACTTTATATTAAGTACAAAGAATGCAATAGAAAACGATTCCAGATTTTTTGCTCATGTGACTGCTGACAAAGTTAATAGACACGTGCGGTAAATGAAGATGCATGCACTTACTCAATTTCTCTTTCTTTCAAGTTTCAACGAATAAAATGCTTGAATAAGAAGAGAATATTCTGGATCTTTCTGAAACGTATTTACGTAATACTTTTTTTTAGTTTAAGAGAAATTTAGGCCTGGATCGGATATCCGGATTTTTAAAGGTATTTGTGATTTGTTTCGTATGCCACAAATATCTAATTTTTCGATTTGATTTGCTTCAGAAAAATATGAATATTCGAAAAAACGGATATCCGGAAAATAAATAGATATTTGCGGATATTTACGAATACTTACGGATATCTCATATGTTTTGATTAATACAAATAATCTTAAAATTTTGATACAAATTTGTTTTGTAAAATATTTTTTTGCATGATATATAAGATAAAAATTAAAACAAATAGTGAATCTACATATTTTTATAAAAAAATTAAACTTAGTTAACAATTATAATAAGACAAAACTTAAGAAAAAATTAATAATAGTCATAAATTTATTCGTTTTCTTTTATGTAATATTTTTATATAAGTAATAATGTGAATAGAATTTGTCAAATCATATGTTAGAATAACAATTATATAATTTTATACATTTAAAACTTTAAATATAATCAAGATATACATGTATTTATATTTTACCGGATCTGATCGGATATCCGCTTTCCAAAATTTTAATATCTGTGATTTTCTTCGATTTTAACGGATATTGATTTTTAGTATTTGCTTTGTTTCGAAGGTTTACGGATATCCGAAATTTTCGAATCGAATCGAAACAAATAACGAATCAAATCAAATTTAACGGATAAAATGTCCAGCCCTAGAGAAATTATAATATTTTGAGAGAAAAGTGAATTATCATATTAAGTTGGATGGTAAAAAATTATTATATACCATTTTCATATTTTCTTATAATTGTTTTTTTCTTCTGTAAAATACAATACGGCTAATCTGCGATGTACAACCATGAAACAGATTTTGCATATCTGTTAAAACATATTAAGTAGGTCCGGATGTCAACCTGGTTAATCTAGTCTACTTATCACATGTTTATCATTTCGCAAGTTAGCCTACTTAATTTTCGGAAGTTAGATACATGTATTTAGTAGAGTATCTATAAATGTTTTTTAAAGCATGTATAAATGTTTCTGAACATGAAACATTACCTACTTAATTTTCAAAATTCATAGATATTGAGGATTAATTAGGCAGATTAACACGGTACGAGAAAATCAATGTAACTAAGAATATTATTGTTTAAAAAGTATAATAATTAATACTATAATATATAAAACCGAAAGGTTTTTTGGACTTGCTCTAGTATTTTAAGTAGAAAATTGAAGAACTAAGTTGAAGACTGTCTAACTAAAAGGTTGAAGATGGTCATATGACAAAAAGAAAAAGAAGATGGTACAAAACTTTGTTACAAATGTTAAACTTTGATCGTCTCAATAAAGCCAATAGATTATATATTATTTTGATTTTCTTTGTTAATTAGAAAGTTTAGGATTTATAAACTAACTTTTGATGACATTTTAGGCAATTCATAAGCTATTTTTTCTCTATCACTATATCTAAGACAGTTTCAAATGTGAAACTGGTAGCACTAAAAACATTTTTTATAACCGTGTGAGATTTATCATACTTGGATAACTTATGATAATTCGTAAACGTGCTTATTATACACTCCAGATTGTCATATATAAGAAAAGAAGGAAACTATGTATAGGTCATATATTCAAACCGCCCAGTTGAATAAAGGTGGCCTAACATATTAACGGTATCACTGGCTGGCAACAATGAGAAGAAATTATCATCTAGATGGTTATGTGTGATTATATAATAATTGTTTTGAATAATTCAAATAAGGTCAAGTGAAGATTAAATAAAAGCTGTTCGAATTAGGCCTCGTGAGTAGTGATTTCTCTCAAGTTGAAATCTGTCGGAAATACTAGAAAAGCATGTATAAGTCCATCGTCATTATTTAGTCTATTAATAATCTGTTATGTTTTCTTTTATTTGAAGTGGGAATTATTTGTGTATTTTATTCTGGAACATATAGATGCATGCATGTTCCAGTGAGATATTGTAAATAAGTTCATTGGATGACTAATATTATGAAATACATAGAAAATAATATTGTACAATTTATATTCAATAAGTCTATCATGTACATTACATAGAATTACATCTAACATTTTAAACAGTTGGTATGATGTAAAAAAACAATTAGTAATTACATTTTTGTAACCTTTAGACTGTGGGTGAACTAGGTGATTTCCAAAAAGTGTACCTAATAAATTCATAGTTTACATTTTATGTGACTTCAAATCTTTATTAATGTGATAGGTTTATATATTTCTGGCTAGAAATTTCTTAATGGCCAAAATTTTAATCAAGAAAAATCATTCGCATCAAATTAGAAGTTATACAAGACGCCCCCACTTAAATGTTTTTTTTATGTCCATAGCTTTTTACCCTTATCACAATGATCACAACAAAGTAAACTTACTAATTAATTGTTTAATACATTTAGCTTTAATATATGTATGATGTATCATATCAAATAATGTAATTTACATTATTAACTCTAAAATATCAATATATGGGGACATTTGGTATATGTATACCAAAGACAAGGTTAATATAACTCATAAATTGTTGTTGTATACCTTAATTAATGTTGTTAAGTTTGTTGGACGTTTATACTACAACAAATAATTAAGTTTGGTGAAACATAATTACGATTAACAATTTGGTGAAATAGTGTGATAAACATATGCATCAGTTTATTCGGTTATTATTCAGAACAATGTAGCGAAACTTTTACGGTCATTATTATGGAGATCAGTTTAAATTTCTTGTTATTTTTTTTTTGTTTTCTTCAGTTTATAGTGAAGTCTCTCAGACTTTTCATTTTTTCAGTCCTATAGTATGCCTGGAAGGACAAGAAGCAGGTCCCACAATCGTGTCTATCGAAGCTTATGTGGCAGAGAACTGCCAGATCAGGATATGATAATCTCATCTATTTTGTCGTTTTTGCGCCGCCTAACGTCACTCCCGGAACGCGACGTGGAAATAAAAATCCTCCTGTTCTTTTTTTTTTTTTTCATATAGTGATAGGTATTAGGGCCGGGCAAAAAACCCGGATCCGAAGAACCGAACCGAAGCAGATCTGAAAAACTAGTATCAAATCCGAACCAAAATTAATTAAATATCCGAACGGATGCAAAATTTTGACATCTACAGAACTGAAACCGAATCTGATCCGAACCGAAGTATCTCGGATACCCGAATGTAACCGAAATAGATTTATATACCTAAATGTATTACTTATTTTTAGATTTAATATATATTAAAACATCAAAAATATATAAGCTAGTTTTAAGTTGTCTAAAATACTTGAGAATATACATAGTCAAAAGTAAATGTCTAAAATATATTCAAAACACCAAAATGATTGAAATATCTATTGATTTTCTATCCAAATATCAAATTAAACCAATTTATATGTTAATTTTAGGTATTTTAACATATATTATACAAATTTATATGTAATATATTATTTTTTTTATAGATTTTTAGAAATTTTAAGCATATAATGAATATTAAAATTTTAAAAATAATTTAAATAGGTTATCCAAACTCGAACCGAATCCACAAAGATTCAAACTGAACCAGAACCGAAATTTAGAAATACCCGAATGAAGCTAAAATCTTTAAACCTCGTTAGATCTGAAGCCCCACCCCTGATAGGTACTTGTGATTTCTGGTTTTTTGATACATTGAAAATATATAAACCGGTTTTGTGGTTGGTCCTGTATAAAATAAATCTATTAGTTTTTTAAGGCAGCCATATCTGTCTACAAGACCTATGAAAAAAATATAACAATAAAATATATCCCACTTTCAAGGATCTACTAAATTACAGAAATTCCATGCCCCTATATATACAGAATTATGTTTTGAAATAAGTTATTGCCACAACAAAGAGAGATTAAAACAAAAAAAGAGGAAAAGAACTTTGAAAAGGAAAAAAAAGACATGGAATATTCACAATCTACCATGTATTCTTCTCCTAGTTCTTGGAGCTCATCACAAGAATCATTCTTATGGAACGAGAGTTCTTTCTTAGATCAATCATCTAATCACCGATCTTTCTTTTCTCCTGATTATATTTACTCCGATGACTCAAATCATCAATCTTTCAAATCTTATTTTGGTTGGATTTAATTTGTTATTGGAATTGGGAATACCTTTATATGTAGCTTGGATCGACTTGATAGATTTGAAGATTCACAGTCTTAGACTGGTAGGAATTATTAGTTTGATATATATATTTATAAGTATGCACTTTCTTCCTAATTAACAGTATCGTCTACCATGTAAGCACAAACAAAGAATCAAGCAATTAAGGTGGACACCCACACTTTCCATCGATAAAACGCAATAATAGTTTTTTATACAGTTCAACATCACAATCACATCTCTTCCAATAATTTCATATGGATACAAGAAAGGAAAACGAAGAAAACCAATTAAAGAACTTTCACAATGAGCGAACAAATTTCTTCTTTTTTTTTACTAACTAGGACTTAGTGACTAACTTGAGGATAAAAAATTCAATACGGTGAAACCACCAGGGTTCGAACCCCGACCACTGAAAAATTAATATTTTGGCATCGCTAGAGATAGAAAACCGCCATGTGGCAACACGTAACTAATCTGTACCAATTATGTAAGATCATGATACCCCTGTATAATTCAAAAAAAAAAACAAAGTATGTTTTACCACCATAATGACAGGTCTGTTAGGAGGTTGGGTTTGGATCAATTAACTATGCAGTAACGTCTATAATCGTATATTATTTAAAAGGGTAAAAAAGAAATTAACTAATCTATCTTTATTTATTATATAATTATTTAAATATAAAAAATTAACTAAACATTTATTGGTTATTTAAAAGGGTAAAAAAGAAATTTAATGTGAAAATTTATATTGAAAATCTAAAAAATGACACTTGTTTTGAAACAAAATAAAAGTGCTAAAATTATATTTCTTATGAAACAGATAGAGTATTAGATTTAGTCTCTTTTTTTTTGAAATTATATACATGAAATAAGGTTTTTAAATTGTGAAATCCCCTATATATTATTTGTGAAACATTACAACTTCTTTTTGTAGCCACGTGTCATCACTAGGATGATTCTTAGAATAATTAGAGAAATATATTGGTCCATCTAATTATATTATAAGCTTTTTATTAAACTAACCATATATTCATTATTAATGTCATTTATTATTTCCTTAAATAAAGATTACGGAATTGCCTAATATGGCTAAAGTGTATATGACATTTAATGATTTTGAATAATAAAGATCTGATAAAAAATAATGTATCTTCTATCAAATTTGTTTAATTTTAAACTATTAAAATAATTTAAAAAAAATCACAATAACCATATTATAAAAATTTAGATTTTTCTGTATATGTTATATTTTGAATTTTAAAAAACGACTATAAATTACTAAAATTGTTAAAAGTCTCACATTCAAATTTTGCGATCCACGGTTTAAAATTTTTGTTATGACAAAATACAAATGATTACAAAATCATATAAATAAAAGTCTAATTTAATTAATCATTAAAATTTAAAATATATATGTATATATATCATTCTAAATTAAACTATAAACCATATTGAATAAATAAATATTTTAATTTCAAAATTTACTTTGAATAATTTTTTTTGATAAAAGTTTTGAACTAACATTGATAAATTTTTTAAAATTATAAACTACTAAAATTATTAATCCCACAATGAAAATTTTGTTATCAGTAATTTAAAGTTTTTGCTATTAAAGATACACATGATAAGAAAAACATATGAGTAGAAAGCATCATTTAATAGATATTAATATTAAAAATATACTATGTATGTTAATATCATTTAAATTTAATTACATATCCTATCAAATTTTTTTAAAAAATTGTTTGGATTAATAAAATTGATTTATACGTTCACACCAATTTAATTATATATGTAATAGTTACTGACTTTTAATTGTTCAATATATATTTATTATTTCATAATATGTAAGAACATATAATACGTAAAATAATTTATATATATAATGTTTATTCCGTGCAAGGCGCGGATCTTAATCTAGTGTTTAATTAAAGTTCTTAATAAATACTTATAATCACAAAGTTATAGATCCGGTTTAATGCTTTGTAAATGTTAATTATATTGATAAGTTCGTCTCGAGGAAGCCTCATCAGTTCAGTTCTCGGTCTTGTAAGAACAATAAAAGAAAGTCAATTTCGTTATGCTAAAACTGTGACGTTGCGATCAATCTTTATTACACAGCCCTATTCTCCAACCATAAATGGACCAATGATTTTGTTTTTTTTCGTTGTCCAATGATTTTCGTTTTTTTTTCTGTTTAGGGTTGCCTCAGAAATATATATTTTTATCCTTCAAATTTTTTATTGGACAATTCTCTCAAATATTTATTTTTAAGTTTTTGTTACAAAAATAACATTCGAAGAAAAAAATAACCAAAATAACCAAAATAACCTTTTTTATTTTGAAATTGTTAATATTTGTTTTTTTATTTTTTAAAATTTAAAATTTTATCCCCAAAACTCAACTCGTTAACTCTAATTAGTGAACTCTAGGGTAACAATGAATTTTTACTTTTTAATAAAATTTATTTTAGTCATTTTCTTTATTGATGACTATTTTTGTGAGGATAAACTAAAAAGGGGTATACTAAGATGTTTACTCTTATTTTTTCTAGTGATTTTTTTTGGGAAATCCGCTAATTCATACATCAACAGAGAGTTATGATCGATATATACACTGATGACATGTGCTAAAACATACATCAACTTAGATTTATTTTAAATTTCATACAAGAGCCAATAAAATTAGGCTAAATCATGCATTGGTCTCGTCTCTGGTAGTCAAACGTTCACGGATGATGACATGTCATTAACGGAAGCTTACATGTCGTTGAGCTGTTTATTACGATTTAAAATAATAATTATTAAAAAATATTTTGACAGTCCTGATCAATACATACACTGATGACATGTGCTAAAACATATATCAACTTAGATTTATTTTAAATTTCATACACAAACTAATAAAATTAGACTAAATCATGCGTTGGCCTCTTTTCTATTAGTCAAAAGTTTACGGATGATGACATGTCATTAACGGAAGCTTACGTGTCGTTGAGCTGTCTATTACGATTTAAAATAATACTTATTAAAAAAATATTTTGACAATCCTGATCAATACATACACCGATGACATGTGCTAAAACATACTTCAACTTAAATTTATTTTAAATTTCATACACAAACTAATAAAATTAGACTAAATCATGCATTGATCTCTTCTTTGTTAGTCAAACGTTTAGGGATGATAACATGTCATTAACGGAAGCTAGGTGTCGTTGAGCTGTCTATGCAAAAGATGTGTCGCTCAACCACTGTGACAAACTAATTTATTGCAAGTGTTGTCTACGATTTAAAATATAGCTCTAATAAATTATTTTTTTCTTATTCCCGTCTGTCTTCGGATCATCTTCTTCCTCTGTAACATTACAGCATGAGGCACCCCTTCCACTGCTAAAACTAGTGATTGAGTTTATACTACTTAAGATGCTGTTAGGGCTATTATAAAGCAACTTTATAAACTCTCATCTAAATTCTCACCTTTTCTATTTCCAGTTTTTCTACATGAATCCAATTCATGGTTATCACTTTCTTAATCATCACAACTGATAGTAAAACCCAAATATGTAGAAAAATAAACCATAAAAATGCAAAAGATTCAAAATTTTATGAAAACTAGGGAAAACCCGCGCGAAGCGCGGGATTTTGATGTAACTAAGTGTTTGGATTGATATTATTTTTTTTTAGTTTCAAAAGATTTGTTATCAAATTTTGTGAAACTTAATTTACATGTGATCTTTGTTTATATAACATGTTACAGTATTGAGGGCCAAATTAGTTCTTGTTGAATAAATTGCATAACTATAAAGTTGTGATTCTTTGAATGGAAAAAAATAAAAAATTAGACGATGCATCTACGTTCATAGTTTTGTTTCTTTGAGGGTCACCCACTATCATATGTTTTTTTTGTAGTCTTGTTGTGTATAGCGGTTGATCAAAACTTTAATTGCTTAATTTTAAAAGTGCAAGATATGATGTTACGATGTCATTTTTTCAAAAAAAAATGTGTCGATATTTTGTGATACTAATATGGATGGTATTTTACTTTTTATTTTGCAGATAGTTTTTACCCCTTTTCAAAAAAAATGCTTTGATTATATATAATCACTAATTGTGCTTTTCCATCAATTTCATATTTGTTTTGACATAATTAAGTATTTAAATCGATATTTTTTATTTTTTCGAATGATTAGTTATCTATTTTTGTGAAAATTTATTTACATGTGATCTTTGTTTATATAAAATTTTACAATATCGAGAGCCGAAATTTCCGGCTGACTAAATTGTATACTTACTTAGTTGTGATTCTTTTAATGGAAAAAAACAGATGATACATGTACTTTGTTTTTGTTTCTTTGAGGTCATTCACTATCGTATGTTTTTTTGTAGACTTGTTGTGTATTGCGGTTGATCAGAACTTTGAAATCATTTTCTTAAATTTAAAAGTGCAAAAGATGATGTTACAATACTATTTGTTTTTTTTTATAAGTTTGTTGATATTTGGTGATAGTCATATGAATGCTATTTTTATTATTTATTTCTTAGATAGCTTTACCTTTTAAAAAATGATTATGTATAATCACTGATTGTGCTTTTCAAACCATTTTCATAATAAGATTTTTTTTGTTGGTCATAACATAAATGGACTTTATTTCCTTTTGATGTTGTGATTTTTAGTTATTCTTGAAGTTTATTTTCAGTAAATTTTTTATTTTTTCTATCTTATATAATTTGTAGTTATAAAATAATTTGTAAAAAATCTTTGTTTGATTATTAATCATTGGTTATGGCTTCTATTTTTGTTAATTTATTTGACTTGAGCAGCAAAATATAAGAAAAGTTGAAAATTCATGAGAATCACTTTACAAAATGTAACTAGATTTTTCTCTTTCGTTCTAAAAGTTTATCTATTTATTTCTGAATTTTAAATCAAAGTATAAGAAAAGTTGAAACCCTTCTTTTAGCTGTGTCTCTCAGTCTCAGAGGGCAAGATGAAACAAAGCTAAATATACATTTTCAATGTCAAAGATATTTTAAAACCAAAAATGTAAAGTTTAGAACGTTAGTGATTCAAGAAAAATAGAGTAAAGATTAGAACGTTCATATAGTCTACAGAGTTATTAATAAAGTATCTATATCTAATGGTATATAATAAACCAACCGAGAATACGGTACTTGGTGATGTCATCATCATAACGGTAATTCCCTAACTCGCAAGAACGAAAAAAGTAAAATTAAAAAACGTTGATTACTATTTTTCTAATCTTGATCTTCATGCATTACATTGACAGTGGCTAGGTCGTGGCTGAAACTCATGAAGCAGACATTTATGAAAAGATGACAGTTTAACCATACTCTCAGTCAAGTACCAACTTATGACACTTTGCGACGACTTGGCTAATATGTTCAAAAGTTTCAGTAGGTCTTCCGGTAAAGCGACAGAGCTCAGTTTCATCCGGGTGCAAGATGTCGACTGAATCCAGTATTTTATTAGGGATTGGCATATCCATTCCTCCCAAGTCAAGATGACCGAAACAACTGCTCTCTTCACAGCCTGCAACACATTCACCACCAACCTAAGATACTTAGAGAAGTGCACTCAACATAATATTACATTAGCAATCTCATCATGATGATTCAAATAGTATATGATCAAAAATTATATATGTGATCAATCTACATTCCTGTTCCAAATGCTACCCCTCTTTTCAAAGGCACTATTTCATTATCTAAACCTGAGGCTGCATCTTTTGTGTGACATCAAGATTGTAATCGAACAAAGTTACAAACTTGATACGAACCTTCACAACGTGAATGTTGATGGAGTCTGGGATCTCTCTTTGAAGCAGCACAACACCAACATTCCTCACGATCTCAAACATCATTGATCATCTTCTCAGCCCTCTCATATTAGCACCACCTACAATAATGATCGTGTTATGCCCGTTCTATTGCAGGATCACCACTGTGTGTCCCGTCGGCTCCTCCGTCACCAAATTTACGTAATCCAAGCGGACTCCACACCCTTCAAATCCATCCCCCTTCACACCTTCTATCAGCTTCCCGTGAGAGTCTTCTCCCATTCTACTGAAAGATAAGTTTCAAGTGTTAATAGAATTTGTGAGGATTGTGTTCACGGGTTGAAGACTAACCTTTTTATAGGTGGAGAGGCACCGTCAGACCATTGAATGGTCGAAAGAGTTAAGAATGTCATTAATGGCACTGAGTCAATGCATCCCATAACCGTTTCTGGGAGAAGAAAATTGAGATGAAACGACACCGATACATCTCGAACTATGGTATCGTCATCACGAATCATCTCTGATAACTGTACCAAAACTCCATTGCGAGAGATGATTGATAAGTTGAAGAACCCTAGATATTGATATCCCCCATTTTTAAAGAAGGTGAATGTTATGAATCAGGCTGAGATTTTGCTTTCTTAACAGATAAAATTGGAACGTCAAAGCCCAAAATTTTAACCATGAAGCCCATATATTATCGAAAACAAACGCAGAAAAATTTAGTAAGTGAGGGACACGTGTCACCTGGTCATCACCCTATTTTCTTAGGTGGCAAGAGGAGAAAAGAGTTAGAGTCTTCTTTATATTAATAGACTAGGGTTTGGCCCGTCCTACGGGCGGACAAATAAACTTTATATTTTAGAAAAAGTTATAAATTGATTATTTATTTATAATCTTGTTTGTTGTATAATTTGGAATACAGCTGATGTATTTGTTATTGGTGTTATGAGGCCGTATCCTAAATATCTGATGCAAAAGGTTAGTCATTTTCTTATAGAAATGTGAAAATTATTATATTTGTGAGAAAGAGGACATAGAGACATAGTTATTATAGAGAAGTAATGTTAGGTGTTTATTTTTGGGGAACCTAAACTTTTGTAAAGTTTTATTGATGTAGTACATAAACGGCATTGCATTTTGAAGTATAATTATAAGACATAAAAATGATTGATAGTGTATCAAAAAGTAGACGAACCTAGTATTTTACTTATAGAAATCAGTTGGCGCATTTTTTTGTTAATGTTGTTTGGATGACATAATACTGTAGCCTTTGTTGCTTGTAGTCATGTTTAGATCATAATTTAAATCGAGATTTCTATTGATACAGTGCAATGATTTCTATTTCTCCCAATTTGACTTTTGCGATTTAGTTTTGAAGAGATTCGTCGAGGTGCATATAGATGTAGGTAGATCACAGTTGTGTTGTGATGTTACCATATTTTATGTGTTTCACTGGTACGTAATTGTGTTTGTAATTTAAATGAAAACCAAGAAACGTAAACATAGTTTAATTTTTTTAAGAAATAGATTTGCGGACGTAGTCCCAAAAATCCATAAACGTAAACCGGTGTGGAGGACGATAGTGGAGACTAGACTGAATTTTTGGGCGCTAAATGTAGTGTGTGGTTGAAACATATTTCAATCTTAAAGCCATACATCTAAAAAATTGTAGTTTACAAAAATGCATCATTTTTTGTCAACTTTTGTTATAGTTTATATCCTTAATTGAGTTTTACACCAATTTGCAGTAGAAAAATCTGAAGAAAAGATAAAGTGACTTACCAAAAAAATTAGTGATAAACCTGACGGTTGATAAAAAAAAGGTGATAAACCTAAGATCATCATATTATGTATGAACTGAATAGGACATAGGAGACGAAAGAACCGTAAATTTACAATCACTTTACTGATAACCCTTCGAATTCTTGGTGAGCATCCACAACTAATTAAGCACTTGATGTGCCATGCCAAAATCAGCTTTTGGATTATTAGATGTGGTAACTGCAAGATCCCATGTCTCTGGGAAACTACAAACAAAAATGAACGACTTTGGACGCCACTGGTGTTGGATAAGCGCATTAGCTACACCATCACTGTTCACACGTGCCTTCATTGTGATCAATGGGTCAATAACTTTCTGACTACGTTCAGCTTTTACCGGTTAGACTTGAGTGAATTACACCCTTCCTTGTACATATTCATGGCATCAGTGATGCAGCCTTATGACCAACAAACCTTAAAAGAGTACCGTACTGAGAAAGCAAACCTAGACAGCGGCTGCTAGAATCTTTCATGTAGCCTTCTTGGATTAGCTTACGAACTGGTATCGTCTGGTTGGCTTCACCATCCAACATGTTGTGAAGCTCTGTAATGGTCAGTGGTTACATATTGAATCGGAAGATAATGGTACAGAGCCTAACAAAAAAAAAAGTGAACCAATAATGCACTTCAATACCATCTTTGTATATATACCTATCCTTTTTGCATGTGTATTAAACCTAGAATAAGAAGCCAGCGTCTCACACTTTCATGTACATGTAGTCTTAAGGAGTTATATAGCTTTCCCATCTTTTGGAGCAGCTTTAGCACTTTACCATCAGATCCATTTTTCACAAACTTGAATGCGCTTCAAGTTGATGGTGAAGATAAATTAAAAGCAAAGAGAAGTAAATCAAATCAGTAGGAAATGATGAATTATATACCTCGTCTCCGTTTATGACGTATCTGTTTTTCCCTGTTCTAGAAAGAACACATTTTTTCTCCAGCTGGTCCATGATTTCTGAAAGTCAGGAAGTGATCAGTTAAAGGAGGAAGATAGATTCTAAAGTTTACAGTATATATTATTGTAAAAAGCTGTAGATTTCATCTTAGATGCTTCAAGGGTCTTTTTTGGGAGTGACTTTCATTAAGAAATGATTTACCTTCAGTCAGAGCCTAGAATAATAAAATCGAATTAAATATGCAAGAGTTTGGTTATGTTTTCTAAGGTGTAAAGGAAGAAGAACACATTACTATTGAGATATCTGGAAAGTTTGAAAAAGAACATCTGTGAGCTCCAGAGTTTTGAGGTGGCGGGAGCTGATCCAGTCCTTAACGCTTCCAAGCTGTTGTTGAGTCTCAACCGGATCCTTTGTGTCATCTTAAAGCATTCAACAAATACGAAAAATTAGACGAATTTTATTATTCAGTAAAGTCAAGTTTTTGCGCTGATAAATTTGTAATAATCACTTTCATACCTGTGTAGCAGGGAAGATGTTCATTACAGCCTGCAAACCAATATATAGTCGAAGCTTCAGTCCGTTACTTTGGAGGATGGTTATGTCGATTAAATGCAAAAGAGAGTGGAAGAGTGATCTGAATCACGTAAATGCTTGGTTTAATGAATAATGATAACTACAGCTGTTACTCAGACGTGATCTGGAGCCGATGTGAACTCAAAAGCCACGGCTGTTCTGCTACAAATCTCCAAAAGCGACAACAATAGAACCCTATAAGCTAATGAGCCTGTTTGCAAACTTTGTAAGGGCTTTGAGAATTAATTAGTAACCAAGAAGGCCAGTACACATATCGCAAGAAAAAAACAACTTTAGGATGTGTTATTTTGAAGAAGACACGTGTCTATATTTGCTCCTATGCTCTTGCTGATGTGGCTTCACAATGAGAGAGCATAACCCAACTATCTATATCTAATGGTATATAATAAACTAACCGAAAATACGGTACTTGGTGATGTCATCATCATAACGTTAATTCCCTAACTCGCAAGAACGAAAAAAGTAAAATTAAAAAACGTTGATTGCTATTTTTCTAATCTTGATCTTTATGCATTACATTGACAGTGGCTAGGTCGTGGCTGAAACTCATGAAGCAGACATTTATGAAAAGATGACAGTTTAACCCTACTCTCAGTCAAGTACCAACTTATGACACTTTGCGACGACTTGGCTAATATGTTCAAAAGTTTCAGTAGGTCTTCCGGTAAAGCGACAGAGCTCAGTTTCATCCAGGTGCAAGATGTCGACTGAATCCAGTATTTTATTAGGGATTGGCATATCCATTCCTCCCAAGTCAAGATGACCGAAACAACTGCTCTCTTCACAGCCTGCAACACATTCACCACCAACCTAAGATACTTAGAGAAGTGCACTCAACATAATATTACATTAGCAATCTCATCATGATGATTCAAATAGTATATGATCAAAAATTATATATGTGATCAATCTACATTCCTGTTCCAAATGCTACCCCTCTTTTCAAAGGCACTATTTCATTATCTAAACCTGAGGCTGCATCCTTTGTGTGACATCAAGATTGTAATCGAACAAAGTTACAAACTTGATACGAACCTTCACAACGTGAATGTTGATGGAGTCTGGGATCTCTCTTTGAAGCAGCACAACACCAACATTCCTCACGATCTCAAACATCATTGATCATCTTCTCAGCCCTCTCATATTAGCACCACCTACAATAATGATCGTGTTATGCCCGTTCTATTGCAGGATCACCACTGTGTGTCCCGTCGGCTCCTCCGTCACCAAATTTACGTAATCCAAGCGGACTCCACACCCTTCAAATCCATCCCCCTTCACACCTTCTATCAGCTTCCCGTGAGAGTCTTCTCCCATTCTACTGAAAAATAAGTTTCAAGTGTTAATAGAATTTGTGAGGATTGTGTTCACGGGTTGAAGACTAACCTTTTTATAGGTGGAGAGGCACCGTCAGACCATTGAATGGTCGAAAGAGTTAAGAATGTCATTAATGGCACTGAGTCAATGCATCCCATAACCGTTTCTGGGAGAAGAAAATTGAGATGAAACGACACCGATACATCTCGAACTATGGTATCGTCATCACGAATCATCTCTGATAACTGTACCAAAACTCAATTGCGAGAGATGATTGATAAGTTGAAGAACCCTAGATATTGATATCCCCCATTTTTAAAGAAGGTGAATGTTATGAATCAGGCTGAGATTTTGCTTTCTTAACAGATAAAATTGGAACGTCAAAGCCCAAGATTTTAACCATGAAGCCCATATATTACCGAAAACAAACGCAGAAAAATTTAGTAAGTGAGGGACACGTGTCACCTGGTCATCACCCTATTTTCTTAGGTGGCAAGAGGAGAAAAGAGTTAGAGTCTTCTTTATATTAATAGACTAGGGTTTGGCCCGTTCTCCAAGATAACCCGAGTTTGAATCTTCCTCTAAACAGATTTTACAAAATATTTTTTTATAATAATTATTATTTAAATCGTAATAGACAGCTCACCGAAACGTAAGCTTCCGTTAGTAACATGTAATCATCCGTAAACGTTTGACTAACGGAAAAGAGGTCAATGCATGATTTAGCCTAATTTTATTAGTTCGTGTATGAAATTTAAAATAAATCTACTTTGATGTATGTTTTAGCATAGGGTATCAGTGTATGTACTGATCGGGATCGCAACCCTCTGTTAATATATGAATTGGTCGATTTCCCGATGTTTTTTCTATTCATTTCCCATTCTCCTTTTTGAAACTTTTTTGCTTTATTGTGTTTTAATTATTCAGTAGTTATTCATCTTTCTTTAAGGCCGACAAGTTATCCACAGTAAGAATTTTATTTCAGAATTTCAGATATGCAACCTAATCTATATAATACTAATTAAAATAAAACTCTGTAAATATATGAATGTTAAAAAATATATTTAAAATTAATTTAATTCTTAAATTTCATATTTTCTTGCATTATTAGTAAAAATTGATGACATGTATACTAAAATTAGGAATTTAATCTATTAATTAGAGTCATATGATTTTTTTATGTGTGATTTGACGATCCCTTAGAAAATTTATCAAATTACACATAATTTATCAGAATATTTTTTAATATCTTAATCTTTTATTTGAAATACAAATAAACAACTTTCCTTATAAAATTCTAACAAAAAATTTAAAAAATCTATTTGCAATTTATTTTCGTAATTTAGTAATTTGAATCATGATTATCATTAAAATATAATTAAATATTAAAATTAATTTAGTTTTGATTTAAAAATAAAAAAATAAAATCACATAAAATATTTTAATTATATTTAATGATAACTAAAATTTAAATTAATTTCTTTTTGAAAATAAAAATTTTAAAATATTTTGTTAGTGTTTTTTTTTAAATATTCATTTCTATTTGAAATAAAAAATAAAAAAAATTAAATATATCTAATCTATTAAATTAGAACCATATTTTGAACTTCATATGTTTTTTTTGAACTATCAAACACAAGTTCATCTAAATCATTTAAATTTCATTATATAAAATATTTATAAAAGATCTCAAACCATTTAAAATTGGATGTAAAATTAAGATTAAAATTAGTAGTTCTGGTAGACTCATTTAGAGTTAGAACTGATATCGACTTCTGTCAGACACTTCATATACAAAGACTTATATCCGGATTTTAGATCCCATTGACGACCTACGATCCTTCTAAAAGACAGAAAAAATAAATTCAAACAATCTAAAAAATAAAATAAATGTTTAAAATAAAACTTAGCCGCACATGGTGCGGGTTTTATTTTTGTAAGTACTTAATTTTTGTCTCGTACCCGCTATTTTTTCCGTACTTATCTTGTAGAATTAAATATTTACAATGATCAAAGCTAGTAACAAATTTATCAAACCGGAAACTCACGAGTACAAGTTAAATAGATTTTTTTTATATAAAAAATAACTACTTGCTTATTTGGATTTCTTACTAATTTCTTTTAAACTAATATTTTCATTTGTGTCTTATTGTTTGAAAAAATATTATTATGTACAAGTGAACATATATTTCTTGAATATTTAGGTGGTATTAGATTTAATATCTTTTTATAAGAAAAAGTGTTATGTGTGTATTATAATATTAAAAATCATATCAAATTCTCAGATTTAGAAAGAACTTCTCTAATAAGGAGGAATTTTAAAATTTTGTATAAATGACTAATCCAATGTTGCAACTTTTACTCCATATTTATTTATCATGTGCACAGAAGCTTTAATAGCAAATATTAAAATGGCTGAAAGGGAAAAACAACTAATAGGAATGAAGGTTGCAAGGACTTGTCCGGCGGTATCTCACTTGTTATTTGCGGATGATAGTCTATTTTTTTGTAAGGTCCAAAAGGAGGAATGCCAGACCATACTCAGGATTCTGAAAGAGTATGAGGCGGTGTCGGGGCAATTGATAAACTTCCAGAAATCTTCGATTCAATTTGGGCATAGGATTGAGGAAACTAATCGACAAGAGCTCAGAGATATTTTAGGGATCCAAAATATTGGAGGTATGGGAACATATTTGGGGTTACCAGAGAGCTTGGGTGGCTCGAAAACACAAGTTTTTGGGTTTGTTCAGGATCGTTTGAGTAACAGAGTAAATGGATGGACTTTCAAATTCTTTACGAAAGGAGGCAAGGAGGTGATCATCAAGACAGTGGTCACAGCTCTACCTAATCATGTTATGTCATGCTACCGTCTCCCTAAGACAGTAACGAAGAAACTAACAAGTTCAACGGCACAATTTTGGTGGAGCTCGGGACGAAACACAAGAGGGCTTCATTGGAAATCATGGGATAAGGTATGTCATTCTAAAGAAGAGGGAGGATTGGGTTTCAAGGATCTCACATATTTTAACACAGCCATGTTAGGAAAACAATTGTGGCGTCTGATTGAGAAGCCTCATACTTTATTTTCATGAGTGTTCAAAGGTCGGTATTTCTGGAATGCATCACCTCTGGAACCGATCCGTTAGTATTCGCCGTCTTATGGATGGTGCAGTATTGTAACTGCTAGATCTCTGGTTAGCAAAGGACTAATCAAAAGGGTGGGATCAGGATCATCTATCTCAATATGGAACGATCTTTGGCTCCCAACCACACGCCCGAGACCAGCAAACAACAATTAACTTACTACTAACCTTAACCCGGACCTTGCTGTGGATTATTTTATCGATCCTACTTCACAGACTTGAAATACTCAAGCAATCCGATCCATGGTTGACGCACAAGATGCGAAGATTATATAGAGTATACCATTAAGTTTGACTCATATGGTTGACAGAGAAGGATGGCATTTCACTAATAATGGCAGGTATACAGTGAAATATTGTTACCAGGTGGAGCGGGTTTACCCGGATGGGAAGGAATCACTACCATTATATGGTCCAAATATCACACCTCTTAAGGCTTTTTCCTCGAAAATCAGATGTCCACCAAAGATAAAACACTTTTTGTGGCATATAGTTTCGAGTTTTATTTCGGTAATGAAAAATTTGAGGACTAGAGGGATACAAGGGGATACACAATGTGCAAGATGTGGAGCGGCCAAAGAATCAATAAATCATGTGTTTTTTGAATGTCCACCGGCAGTCAAAGTATGGGCTCTATCAAGGATTCCCTCAAATCCATAAATCTTTCCTACTCAGGCGCTCTACACAAACATGGATTATTTGTACTGGAGAGTAGTTCCGCAGATGGAAGACCATCATTTTGCTTGGATTCTATGGTATATTTGGAAGGCTAGGAATAACAAAGTTTTTAGCAACATAGATATTGATCCAAGAGATTCTTTAAAATTGGCAGAATCTGAATCGTTGACTTGGAGAGAAGCCCAAGCATCGATAACTGAGAGGGTTATACAAATTAGGGAGGTGGAGTTACAAGTTTTACCTAATATACCAGGGAGATGGTGTTTCACGGATGGGTTATGGAAGGAGAATGATATTCTTTCCGGACAAGGATGGTATAGTACTCTTGAAGTTTTGCAGGATTAATGGGAGTAAGAAACACAAGGGCAAGTTTAACACCACTTCACTCAGAAGTCGAAGCCCTTATCTGGGCAATGGAATGCATGAAGAACTTAAGGCAGTATCAGGTTACGTTTGCAACGGATTGTTCTCAGTTGGTGAAGATGGTTTCGGAACCAGAAGAATGGCCGGCATTTGCAAGTTATTTGGAAGACATCAAGATATTGAAGGGAAGTTTCAATCACTCATAGCTCATTCATATACCCCGGACGCATAATACAAGAGCAGACAGTCTTGCACGGAGTGCTAGGTAGCAATCGTCGTTTGTCGTTCATATGGATGCCGAGTTACCGGTGTGGTTTGTAGAGTCGTAGTTGAGTCTGTGTATGCTGTTGACAAAAAAAAAACTATTATAAGAACTTCTCTTTTAAGGAGGAATTTTAAAATTTGTATAAATGACTGATTCAATGTTGTAAGAACTATTATAAATATCCAATCCAGTAAAAGAAAATTTAGAGAAAAATAAATTATATCTATCCCTAATCCAATAAGCCTTCCTTAGTTTTGAATGAAAAATAAATTAGATTTAAATTTCAGACAACAAATGAAATTTGATATTAAAACTTAAAAGTAATTTCTAATGAATATATATATATATATATATATATATATATATTGTGTTTACTTGTTCTTATATAAGAAGCTTATTGTTTTTACATTTGTGCGCAGGATTGAAAATTCTTTGTTTTTTTTGTTTGGGGTTCTTTTCTTCTTCCCAAGAGAAAACTTAAAGCCCAAGTTTTACTCTTAATGAAAAGTGAAAACCAGAAGAAAAACGTTAATAGAATTGCTGGTAGTGCGAGCTGAATAGAAGATCTTTTTTCCGATAATTAAATTTAAAACTAACTACTAATATGAAGATAAATATGGATATTTTTTGAAATGTTTTATTTTTTTGGAGAATTACAACGGATTTAAAAGAAAAGGAAAATGAGAGTGAACTTCTAACGGATATAATATTCAAAAAAGGGAAAATTGTTTTTTAGAGCAAAAACAATTTGATAAATATGTCTTTTTAGACTAATATCTATTTTGTGCTATTTTTGCATATAATACCCTTTAATATTTTTGAAAATAAATTTAATAAATAATTTTTCAAACAAAAAAAAATTGGAAAAATAGTAACTTTTGATAAAATACCTATATGAACTTAGTGATATTTTTTTATGTTTTAAAAATATTTATATCATAAATTTCAGATTATGTTCTAAATAAAGTAGAAATAGCATTCTACAAAGTAGAAAACGAAATCCATTTTTTCATTGAATCTACAATGTTTAGAATACGTGATCTACGCAAATAAGAGTATTCTAAAAATATTTAAAATACACATTCCGCGCTTAACCTACCGATCTAAAATCTTTAGAAATCAAAATCTACACAATAATATAAATCTAAAACACGTAGAAACTGACTTCGGCAGATTTACTGTAAATCTAAAACATGTAGAAATCAAAATCTACACATTACTATAATTCTAAAAACCTGTAGAAACTGATTTCTACAGATTAATTGTATTCTACGGATAAGAAATCAATTTCTAAAAATATGGAAACAAAATATTTGGGAATATTTACTTTCATATTTTGAAAAAAATGATTTTAAAAAAAAAAAAACGAAAAAAGACGTGGTAACCTTCTTCTTACGCCGTCTTCTATATTCTAGTGATTGTTCACAAAATTTTCACAAAATTTCACATTATTTCTACCATGATTCATATATATGCTTCATGTGGTGTTTGGGAATTGGTTGTAGTTTCAGGTTGGAGTTTTAATGTTGATAAAAAGAAAGAGGGAAGTTTACTTGCTTTGGAATTGAAGTTCTCTCTGGAAGAGTTACAGAAAAACGTTAGAGAGGATTTTGGTTTTGAAGAAACAGATGCCGATTTGGAGTTGAGTTACCTGGGCACGGAATCGATCGGTCTATATTTTGAGATCGGTCGATCTGTATTAAATCGACCTTTGCCGATCAAGTGAAATGGACCAGGTCGATCAGTATATGCTCCGCATTTTTTTGTTCTGTATAATGATCTGGATCAATCGATTCTTTCGACCTTGTGATTTCGGATCGATCGATCTCGCATGATCAAACTCATTATTTATTATATTTAAAAATTATAATTTTAAGAATATTATTGTATTTTTGAAAATAATTAGCCTAATGAAACATAAAATATATGAGATTAGTATAAATGGACATAATTATCATTTTTTGCTCTAAAAACAATTTTCCAAAAAAAAACAATTAGGTGTCCGAGTGAAAAGCCTATACAAGCAATAGTCCTCATACTCCAAACCTTCTTTCAGCCTCCTAACCACTATCTTCTTATTGCTGTTTACATATCCCGAGAGATTTGATTCATTATTCTGAAACAAAAAGACTGTTATGAAAGACAGGTAAAAAACAGGTAAAAAAGCGACAAGCCAGCCGTTTATGTTGAAAAATATAAAATATATAGGGTCCGCTGCACTATTTGCACAGTAAAATTTTTTCTATATATATACGAACGTTTCCGTTTATTTGTAATCACACCGAAAACTCTTCTCTTCTCCTTGATAAGAAACACTCTCTCTCTATATATATCAGTGTTATTATTTCTACGGGTATAATATTTTGCCCTTATTTAAATTCCTGCGATATAACAAAATACCAGTTCTTTTTATAACACGTTATCAGCACGATCACTCTGCGATTCGGTAAAATTTATTTGTATCATTTATACCCTGTTATAATGGTCGGTATACCGCCTCTACTATTATTTATATCATGTTATAATGGCCGGAATACCGCCTATATTATTTACTAGTAATTTAATTTATTTATTGGTCGGCCGAGCCGCCTTATATTCTGTTTATTATTTATTGGTCGGCCGAGCCGCCTTATATTTTGTTTATTATTAATTGGTCGGCCGAGCCGCCGTATAATTTATTTATTACTCTGCATTGATCGGCTGAGCCGTCGCATGATTTGTTGTCATAACATAAATATTTCATTGCCATAATTTTTACTTTTATGAAATTTTATAGATCTGATTGACTGTTTAATACGATATTTTCAGACTGATTTTTAGTGCACTCGATTTAACCCCAACGGTCACAAAGAAAATTTTTTTCAAAAATTTCCCCTTTCTCCAACGGTCATGAACAGTAATTTTCATCTATAAATACAACTCATTTTCACTCCATTTCATCATCCAAAACATTTCATCTTCTCTCAAAAATTTCAAATCGCTCTCCTCCGATTTTTCATTTCAAGAAAGATGATTCGCGCACTTTTGTTTTTATGTGCCATTTTTATTTGTGTTTCTATTTATGGTTTATTCGTTGGAGAATTTACTCCGAGTGAATTTAAGATGAATATCGGTTTAATTTTTTTTACATCGCTTCTCCTTGTAATTGCTTGCATGATTAATGTAAACGGTTCTTTTTAATATAAATAAAATTCTAATAATTTTTATTTATGTGCTTTAGAAATACAAATAGCAAAAATCGAGAAACTTCAGTTTCCAGCATTGGAAGTAACTGGGACAAACTACACGGCATGGGTTACAAACATGGAGCTTCATCTAGATTCCGAGAAATACTCGGAACAATAAAAGACGGCAATATATCAACCTCTCATGAAAAGGCTAAGGCCGTGATATTTCTGAGAAGGCATCTAGATGAAAATCTTACGCATGATTATGCGAGAACCAAAGATCCCTTAGATCTTTGGAAAGCTCTGAAGGAGAGGTTTGATAACCAAAAGAAAATTACTCTCCCCCATGCACTCGATGAGTGGAAAAATCTACGATTTCAAGATTTTGAAAAAGTGGAAACGTACAATTCCGCTATATTGAGAATAGCGGCGCAATTAGATTATTGCGGTAAGCCTGTCTCGGAAGCAGAAATGCTCGAGAAAACTTACCAAACGTTCCACAAAAATCATTATGTTCTACAAGAACAATATAGAAATTGTGGGTATACGAGGTTCTCTGAACTCGCTGTGGCGCTTATAATAGCGGAGAGAAATAATGAACTCCTCATTAAAAACCACAATGCCCGACCCACGGGAACCAAAGCATTTCCTGAGGTAAATGCAACGGATATAAAAAATCCGGAAAAAGGAAATTATTCCTATCGTGGGCGTGGTCGTGGCCGTGGTCACAATCGTGGTTTTGGTCGTGGTCGTGGTTATCGATTTAACCGCAACCATGAAAGGAGTAACAACCCAAGAGGAAGGGGATCCAACACATGGAATCGATCTGATCGGGTAAAAGGGAAAGAAACCCAAGAAAACCCTACTCATAAAAATGAGAACGTCTGTTACAGATGTGGATCGAAGGGACACTGGTCTCAAGTATGTCGAACTCCTCGGCATCTATGCCAATTGTACCAAGAATCTATTAAAGGCAAGGCAAAGGAAGTAAATCTCAATGAACACCTTGTGGGTACAACATCGACATACCTCGAATCCTCTGACTTTATGGGAGATTTCGACGAGGCCACTCATCAAAATAATTGAAGTGCTTGTACTGATCAAGCTTAATAATGCCTAGTGATGCCATAAAATATTATGTATTTCACTTTCAAAATAATGTTGTATTTCAAAATATCTAATGTATAATTATTGTGTACTTGTTATTGATGAATAATATGTTTAATTATGAAAGTTTATTTTCTTTATTAATATTAACTGTGTGTTACAGAAATGGATAAGAAAGCAAATGGAACAACAACTAAACAAATTGGTAGAGAAGTTTGCATACCAGATAGTGGCACAACGCACACTATACTGAAGGATAAGAGATATTTCTCTACTTTAAAGTCAGTAAAAATGACTATAAACACAATATCAGGTCCTACAGACCTGATCGAACGAATTGGCAAGGCGAACTTTATGTTGCCTAATGGAACAAAGTTTTCCATAGATAATGCCTTATATTCTCCAAATTCTAAGAGAAATTTGTTGAGTGTCAAAGATATATACCGTCAAGGGTATAACACTCAGTCTGCAACTGAGAATGAAAAGAAGTATTTGTATATAACTTCTGAAAAATCAGGCAAAGGCCTTGTACTGGAAAAATTCCAGAACTTCCTTCTGGATTGCATCACACTTATATTGATGCTATGGAATCACATCTTGTGATAAAAAGAAATCCAGAAGATGTTACGTTATGGCATGATCGCCTTGGTCATCCAGGCACTACAATGATGTGAAAAATCATTGAAAGCTCACATGGTCATTCAATAAAAACCCAAGATATATACCAAAGTAATAAAATGACATGTGATGCGTGTGCTCTTGGGAAATTAATCATAAGACCATCACCAACCAAAATTGACAAAGAATCACCAAAGTTTTTGGAAAGAATCCAAGGTGATATTTGTGGACCAATACATCCACCGTGTGGACCATTCTACTACTTTATGGTATTAATCGATGCATCGAGTAGATGGTCACATGTTTGTTTGTTATCATCTCGAAATATGGCATTTGCGAGATTTCTAACTCAGATAATCAAATTAAGAGCACAGTTCTCAGATTATCCAATTAAAAGAGTTAGATTAGATAACGCTGGTGAATTCACATCCCAAGCTTTTAATGATTATTGTATGGTATCAGGGATTGAAGTAGAGCATTCTGTTGCTCATGTTCATACACAAAATGGTTTGGCAGAATCATTAATTAAACGGCTGCAACTAATTGCAAGGCCATTGATCATGAGATCAAAACTCCCAACCTCTGTATGGGGACATGCTATTTTGCATGCAGAAGCACTAATTCGGATAAGACCAAGTGCATACCATAGATATTCCCCATTACAGTTAGCATTTGGAAAAGAACCAAATATCTCTCATCTAAAAATCTTTGGTTGTGCGGTTTATATTCCAATAGCACCACCACAACGTACAAAGATGGGACCGCAAAGACGGTTGGGAATATATATTGGCTATGATTCTCCATCAATAATAAGATACCTAGAACCACAAACTGGTGATGTGTTTACGGCACGATTTGCCGATTGTCATTTCAATGAGAAAGAATTCCCAACTCTAGGGGGAGACAATAAACAAGTAGGAAAAGAGATCAAATGGAGTGTACCATCGTTATTACACCTTGATCCTCCTACGAAACAGTCAGAACTAGAAGTTCGACGTATCATGCATTTACAAAATATAGCAAATCAGCTACCTGATGCATTTGCTGATACCAAAATGGTAACTAAATCACATATACCCGCTGCAAATACTCCTGCTCGTATTGAAATACCACAAAATGGTGGAACGGCAGTTGATACACGTGAATCAGGAACACGTTTAAAGCGCGGTAGACCTATTGGTTCAAAGGATAAACTTCCTAGAAAACGTAAGGAATGTGAAAAGCATGATACTCCCAAAATAACATAAAATATTTTGGACGAAGAAAATTGTGAATCTAACGACAATATAAAGCATCTTGAATTTGAAGGAAATCATGAGTTTCTATCAATTACATCCATAACGGAAAGATATGGAAACGAAATGAGATGGATGATATTGATGACGTTTTCTCATACCTTTTAGCAAAGGAAATAAATGAAGAAAACGAAGATCCAGAACCAAAGTCTGTATATGAATGTCAAAAGAGACATGACTGGATAAAATGGAAAGATGCAATTCAAGTCGAATTAGATTCGCTTAACAAACGAAATGTATTCGGACCTATTGTGCTCACACCCAAAGATGTAAAACCTGTTGGGTACAAATGGGTGTTTGTCCGGAAAAAAAATGAGAAAAACGAGATTACAAGATACAAAGCTCGTCTCGTAGCCCAAGGTTTCTCTCAAAGGCCAGGAATTGATTATGAGGAAACTTATTCTCCTGTCATGGACGCAATCACATTTAGATTCCTGATGAGCCTAGCGGCCAATGAAAATTTAGAAATGCGTCTCATGGATGTCGTTACGGCATATTTATATGGATCATTAGATACTGATATCTATATGAGAATCCCAGATGGATTTAAAATGCCAGAAACGTTAAGTTCCAAACCTAAAGAGTTATGTGCAATAAAATTGCAAAGATCATTATATGGGTTAAAACAATCTGGACGAATGTGGTATAATCGTCTCAGCGAACACTTAACAAAAGAAGGATACACGAATGATCCTATATGCCCTTGTGTTTTCATAAAGAAAACAACATCCGGATTTGTGATAATCGCGGTGTACGTTGATGATCTTAATATTATTGGAACTCAAAACGAAATCCAAAAGGCATCAAACTATCTGAAAGGAGAATTTGAGATGAAAGATCTCGGCCAGACAAAATATTGTCTAGGATTACAAATTGAGCATTCTCGAAAGGGTATATTTGTACACCAGTCTACATATACCAAACGAGTATTGAAACGCTTTAACATGGATAAAGCAACTCCTCTTAGCACCCCGATGGTCGTTAGATCACTTAATGTTGAAAATGATCCGTTTCGACCATCTGAGGAAAATGAAGAAATACTTGGTCCTGAAACTCCATACTTAAGTGCAATTGGAGCTCTTATGTATCTTGCAAATTGTACTCGACCTGACATATCTTTTGCCATTAATCTTTTAGCGAGATTCAGTTCGTCTCCTACGCGAAGACATTGGAATGGAATTAAACATGTCTTTCGTTACCTTCAAGGAACAACTGATTTAGGCTTGTTTTATCCTAAAAGTTCAAAAGGTCAAATGATTGGTTTTGCAGATGCAGGTTATTTGTCAGATCCACACAAAGCTCGATCCCAGACAGGATATGTTTTTACAATTGGAGGCACCGCCATATCTTGGCGTTCTCAGAAGCAGACACTTGTTGCTACTTCTTCAAATCACGCTGAGATCATTGCACTCCATGAAGCAAGTAGAGAATGTGTATGGCTAAGATCAATAAGCCGACACATCTGTTCAAGCAGTGGGATTGACGAAAATACGGAGCCAACTATTCTATATGAAGATAACGCGGCATGTGTTGCTCAAACGAAGGAAGGATATATCAAAAGCGATAGAACCAAACATATACCTCCGAAGTTCTTCTCATATACTCAAGAGCTCGAGAAGAATAAAGAGATTGAAGTAAGATATGTTCGATCATGCGACAATGCAGCCGACCTCTTCACAAAATCACTCCCTACCTCGGTATTCAGAAAACACATCCATAACATTGGAATGCGTCATCAGAAGGATCTATGACTGCTTATTCGAGGGGGAGCTTACGTAGTTGTACTCTTTTTACCTTACTATGGTTTTTCCCATTGGGTTTTCCTGGAAAGGTTTTTAACGAGGCAACAAAGACGTTAAGCGAGAGTGGATAGTGACACCGGTCCCCAAGGGGGAGTGTTATGAAAGACAGCTAAGAAAGCCAGCAGCCAGCCGTTTATGTTGAAAAATATAAAAGATGTGGGGCCCGCTGCACTATTTGCACAGTAAATTTCTTTCTATATACACGAACGTTTGCGTTCATTTGTAATCACACCGAAAACTCTTCTCTTCTCTTTGATAAGAAACACTCTCTCTCTCTCTATATCAGTGTTATTATTTCTACGGGTATAATATTTTGCCCTTATTTAAATTCTTGCGATATAACAAAATACTAGTTCTTTTTATAACAAAGACTACTTTTTAGGCACTCCAAAGACTACTCTCGAGTTTTAATTTATAATAGTTTGACTATTCTACTTTTTCAATATATATCAGTTTTCCTCTAATATCTGTCTAATAAATCTTTGATGTTTCTTGATACCTCTTTTGGGGTTATATATATTGGGAAAATTTGCAAGATATCTAAGTTTGATAAATTAATTAGGTGCAGGTCAATGATTTTGACATAATTAAAAGACTAACAAACGTGTTCCCTTTCATCTGGTTATAACCCTCTATCAAACAGGTAGACGGTGACAGGGAGAAGGTAAGAGAACACGTAGGCAAAGATAAATATGGTCATTATTAACCGTGTACTGTGCAGATCTGGGGGATTTAAAGGAAACACGTCACCCACATTCCTAACCGCATACGGTTTACTATGTGCGGTAAATATGTGGAGGATAATAGGACAACGACATCTTGATATATGGTGTAGTCCTTTATTTTCTTACAGTCTGTCCATTTGGGTAAGAATTAAGAAAATCCAGAGAAGAAGGTGAATGCAGATGCAAAGTTAATGCTCTGACTTTCGATAACGTAACCTTCGGTTAACTGCTCTTAATACCCCGGTTGTGCATTTACTATACACTGTGATATACATAATGTAGATGGAATGGTATTACCGTTCTCACACTGAAATAGTATTCTGTTTACTGTGGTAATTGTTGCAGATGAATGAGCTAGATAAAGTGTTGCTTGTACATGGGACGTGGGTCTGGGATGCAGATAATCGATGGATATTTGAGCCTGACATAGTGTGTGCAGCAGAGCACCTCATCGAACTCAAAATGGAGATGACAATGACTGAGTTAGTATCTGCAGTAAAAGAATGTCTAGACATAACATCGAAAGATATCTCTGTCAAACTGTCGTATCAATACCCGGAGTGGGTTGCAATGGGTGATGGAGAGTTGGATACACCTCAGTACATTACAGACGATACCGATGTGGGTGTATTTTTTCGGATGAGACGCACCATTAAAGAAGTTGATCTTTATGTCTCCATCGTCCGACATTCACCTGGTGGGAAAGAAGACAATCTACCACGCCAATTGTCACGTAATATGCGTAAAGGGGGAGAGGATGGAGGTGACAACTGTATGGATGAGGAAGACTGGCATGTTTTTGCACTCTCAGAAACTCCATTGACTCTTCCACCAACACAGAAGGATGTAGGTGGGAAAGACCAGGAGGTGCCAGAATGTTCTGAATGACAGCGCCGGAATAGTACAACTTCTCGCACGACTATTCCACATGGACAACGTGGAATAGTCATTAGAGAGCCAGGCGAGACTGTTCGACTTTCTGCGCCGGAGACAGAAGCGAGACAGAAGGGAAAGAACAAACGGCCCTTGGAGTATGAAACTGATTCAGACACCGACTCCGACGATGCAATGGTCGTCCCTGTGCTTCGTGCAAGTATTCCCGAGACAGTAAATGCAGCTAGGCCTGTAGCGCGCCGGCTGGTGTTTGGAATACCTGGAATTCCCACCACACAGGAGGGAGCTGGTAGTTCTAGTTCGAGTACAGAGGCTCTACCTGAGGTAGCTGACGAATTTGGTCAACACTGGGGAAAATTTGATGAAGCACTCCACGAGATGCTAAGCGATCCATACACTCCAGCTCTATTTGGAAAGGATGCCCCACCGGTATTTAACAGTCGCCGGGGAACAGGTATAACAGATACAATGTGACAACACATAGTATAGTATTAAAGAATTAAGTATACAACAACATCTACTGTACTATATCAGATAGTTACTACTTGATATTGACATAATTTAATTTTGTAGGAGTGGATACTGCCCTTGCTGACATACAGTATGAAGGGGACGAAATTTACGTCAGACGTGTCTTCAAATCCAAAACTGACCGCAAAATCAAACTAGCAATTCATGCCTTGAATAGGAAGTTCTATTTCAGAACTCCCCGCTCGAGTCCGGCAATGCTACTTGCCCAATGCGTTGGTAATGGTTGCCCATGGCGCGTGTATGCGTTTCTGCTGGATGCTAGTGGGAACTTACAAGTTCGCCAAGCAAATCTCATTCACTCATGCACCATTGATGAGCGCCGCAACTACCACAAACTGGCAACCACTCAGGTTATAGGCGAGATAATGCAATCAAGGTTTATTGGAATCAAGCGTGGCCCAACCGCAGCATCAATTAGGAAAATACTGTTGGATGAGTTTCATGTGAACGTCTCGTATTGGAAAGCGTGGAGAGCTAGAGAGCTTGCAATGGACCATGCAATGGACCATGGGTACAATGGTAGGAAGCTACTCACTTATACCTGCATATTTAGCTCTTCTTCAGTCATCAAATGAAGGAACGACCTGCTTCTTGGAGAGTACAGATGCCGAAGATGGGGGAAAAAGATTTAAGTATTGTTTTGTTGCATATGGGGCGTCAATCTCAGGGTATCCGTCGATGCGGAAAGTGGTTGTTGTTGATGGGACGTCATTGAAAGGAAAGTTTGGGGGCTGCCTACTTTCAGCGTCTGCACAAGATGAAAATTTCCAAGTATTTCCTCTAGCTTTTTCGGTGGTCGATAGTGAAAACGACGATGCTTGGGAACGGTTTTTCCAGAAATTACAAACATTTGTTTACGATGTCCTAGGCTTGGTTTTTTTGGCACGCTTGGAAGCCTGTTTAGTCGGCGGGACAATTTTCGTGTCCTTTTTGGTTGCTTCCTTACGCAATATCGGTTCCGAAGGACTTAACCGCTTTGGACTAGTGTGCCTCCGTTTACTAACTCGTCTGCCACCATCACCTGCAGCATCGTCTGCTGCTGGCACATCACCTACACCCTATTAAGAAAATCAGAGTTTGTATTACGCTTATATCTAAAACTAATAGAGGGCAATGCAAAAGAAGATAAAGACAAGTACTTTAAATTTTGTTGGAGAAGGATTGCTAGACCCATCCACATCATCATTCTTTTCAACACCCAACTCCGAAGCTTCCTCCACGGGGTTAGAGCCATGCGTTTCACCGCCATGAGATGTGGTTTCCTACAACACTTATCGCATCAACCAACGGTACTATACCACTTACGGTTAAGACATTAGAGACAATGACAAAGCCGGACTAATTAATAAGAGTTACCTTCTCCTTCAATGAAACAAACTTGGAACTCACACTTGGGCCTGCAGCAACGGTAGCAGGAGCTGGTGATGGATGAGGAAGCTTCTGATGCAACCACGTGGGCAAACGTAAAAGGTGTGAAAACGTACTATAATTCGTATGAGGTATAGTATATACTCCTACGGAATAGTTCAACCACTAAAACAGAGAACCGGGAAGCGAGTTACCTGCTCATTCAATCTGTCCAAGTTAGAACTCTGACATTGGCCCCCAACAACGTCACCGGGAAAAGTTGATGTCTGAGGTATTTCCTGAGAAGCAGAACATAAGAATGACATTAATCAATTACAAAACGAATTTATTATTCCCTATAACAGTTAATGAAAATCACTTTTCCCGCTAAAATAGCATTCTAAGATTAACCTACTTTGCTGATTCCAGCATCAGATAGAATTTGGTTGACAACTCCAGAGACGTCAGGGACAGTGTCGGATTGAGATACCGAAGGTAAAGGATCCTACAAAAGCGAGGATATGCTAACACAAACTGACTATATGTGCATAGCTAGATGACTCAAAGCGCATATTCTATAAATTTCTAAGTTGACATACCTGCGGCGATGCTTCATGACTGTCGTGGATGTGAGTTTCCATAGGTTCAACAACGACATCATCTATGCGTCCTGTTGATTGGGTCGGTGGAGGATGAACGTTTGAAGGGACCGGACACTACAAGAAAACATAATCTTAACGAGGGCGGTTTTCCTCGCTAATTCGTCGTAAAAGAGGCTTTACGATGAATTAGCGAGGAAACGCGTTTGCTCGTTACACGTCTGTCGTAACACATATTTCCTCGCTAATTCGTCGTAACTTAGCGAGGAATATATTTCGTCGTAAAGACGAAGTAGGACGATTCGTCGTAAAGACCACGTCAATATTCCACGTAAGGACGTCGCTATAATTCCTCGTAAATACCTCGAAAATAGTTCCTCGTAACCTACACGTAAATACCATGAAAAATTTTCCTCGCAAAATACACGTAACAACCACGAAATGATTTCCTCGTAAAATGGTCGTAAACTTTTCCTCGTTATTTCCTCGTAAATGATTCCTCGTAAAATACTCGTTACATGTTTCTCGTCATTTCCTCGTAAGGTTTCCACGTAAAGAGGTCGTACATTGGCTACTAATTTACTTCGTTTTTATTATTTTACAGAATTTAAAAATATAATTAAAAAATAATTAAAATTACTTAATTTAATAATAAATTAAAATTCAAAATAAAAATAAATCAATATGAAAATATTTTATATATAAATAAGTTTTGAATTTATATAATACAACAACCAAAAAAAAAAAAAAGGGTCGTTCATCGCCCGGTAGAATTCATCACTCCTCCTCGTAACATCCGCCTCGTTATGTACGTCGGATGACTCGCCTTGAATGGGATGTTGTTGTCGCATGTTCCTCAACATGGACTCCCATTCCGGATTTGTGGCCGCAATAACGTCCAAGAAGCCCTCGACTCCACCCATACGAGATTTTGTCGCGGTCAACTCGTTACGCAGCTGAGCGGACTCTCTACGCAGCTCCGTGACTTCATCATTCCGTCTCTGACCATAAGACGATGTCGCTCTCGGAACATCGTTGACGGAACCAATACCCAACGTCCGTCCCTTTTTTTTAGGGACAACCTTAAAAACAAAAAATAAATATTGTAAGTAAAAATTTAAAGTTAAATTAAATGAATAATTCAAAAATTAATTTTTTTGAAAATTTACCTCCTCGTAAATCTTATCCACTTCAAGTGTGGATAAGGTGACGGGTAATCCGTCGGTAGACTGCTGGGTCAGCTGAGTCTGGCGGTCTTCAACCCGAGCAACTACGTCGTTGTAGATTTGCTCGGACTTGCCATCTACAAATACGCCCGCCTTGTTCTTGTGGGTCCTCTCGTAAAGTTCCATAAGAGACGGGAGATGTCCCGTCTCTTTGGCCTAAAAACAGTTAAGAAAGTTAGAATAAATTAATATATGTATTAAAAAAATTATTTAATAAAATATTTAATTACCATTTCCAAACGGACACCGGCGTGGGGTTTTTGGCCCGTAGTGTGAAGCATCGGCCCGTTCCCGTGCTCATCGACCGTGTTACGGGAGTTAGAGCAAGCCTGGGCGATTCTAATGGAATCAGGAAGGCGCCAATAACGGATGAGGCCATCCCACACATCCGTGGTGAGCTCAGCGGGTTTGCCACGCTCATACCCCTTCACGATCCAGTCACCCTTCCAGTTGGAGACCGTGTCCAACAAGCGAACTTTCGCTTTCGCGTTAAACTTCTTCCTCACCCTCTCAGTGATCCCCAAGGCCCAATTATATTTTTGCTGTTGGAAAAAATAAATTAACAATTAGTTTTTTAGAAAGTATATATATAAATCATGAAAAAATTAAAATATATATAATTAATTAATAGAAACTTACAGCGTAAATTTTGAACCACGTCTTTCTGACGTAGTGAGGCGTCTTACTCCAGTTTGGATGTGCCATGGAGGAGTAACCCTTGATCGTGTCAGTTACGTCCGATGCAAGACATCCGTCAACCCCCCACCAGGAAAATACAAATTTAAAATATAAATTATTTTTTAATGTTATAAAAGAAATTTAAACAAATTAAAAAAAATTTAATGCAACATACCACAACGTTCCGTCCGGTCGGTCTGGGTCGATGACTGGTAAACCTTCTCTGCCTGGCAGACTGAGAATGTCCTCTACAGTGTACTGCGAGTAAGGAGCAGTCGGAGGCACCATCAGATCAGGATGAATATCGGCGACCATCGGAGGTGCCATCGGAGGAGGCACAGGAGGAGGCATCGGAGGAGGCACATGAGGAGCCGATGGTGCACTAGAAGAAGTAGACCCAGAGACTCTCTGAGTGTACTGAGTCTCGGGGACAGTCTCCTGGCCCGAAGAACTGGGAGCGGAAGAAGAGGCCGGGTCTAAACGACTACCCGGCTCACCGAAGATCTCTCTGTAATGGGCAGTAAGTCTTCCTTTTCGAACCTGAGAAAAAAATGAAATTTTAAAAATTAACATCAACAATATATTTCCCAACATTATCCACCTAATCAACACTAAATAACATAAAATCCGCAAACCTATCTAAATTCCCTATACTAATCACCTAATATATCCTAAACTAACCAAATTAGAGAGGAATCAGAGAGGCTTACCATTGCTACGAAATGGAGAGGAAGTAGAGAGGAAAGAAAGAGTGAGCGCTCGGGTGTATATATAAGATTACATATCGTCGCAAATTCATCGTAAGTTTACGACGAAATAGCGAGCAGTTACAAAGGCCCGTGTTTTTTTTTTACGAGGAAACTGCGAGGAATCACAAAGGCCCGTGTTTTTGTTTACGAGGTATTAACGACGATTTTGCCTACGTGGAATTAACGAGGCTTGCTTTCCTATAAATATACCCACAACTCTCATTCTCAAACCACACATAAACTCCCAAATCACACACCTATCTGAAATCACATTCCTCAGCAAAATCATATTCAAATTATAAATATTTGAAAAAAATAGGAAAAGGATAAGATATTAGAATTCATGTGGGCGAGACTTACGTATTATAATTGCTGGAAGTCTTGCCACATGTTATTCTGGTATTTTTATCTTTTTCCCTTTTTTCTAGTTTTTACACTACGAGGTATTTACGACGATTTATGCTTACGTGGAATTAACGTGTTTTATGTTTAAATCTTTTTACGTGGTCTTTACGACGATTTCTGCTTACGTGGTCTTTACGACGATTTCTGGTTACGTGGTCTTTACGACGATTTATGCTTACGTGGTATTTACGACGATTTCATCCTACGTGGAATTAACGAGTGTTATGTTTAAATCCCTAGAATCCGAAACCCGAAACCCCATACCCGAAACCCCATACCCGAAACCCCAACCCCCAAACCCGAAACCCGAAAGCCCAAACCCGAAACCCAAAACCCAAACCCCCATCTTTAATTTTCTACTTCATATATTCCAAACCCCATATTTAATTTTAAGTTTCGTCGTTATTCCTAAACCCCAACCCCCAAACCCGAGTGTACGTCGATATAATACACTACGTACCTGCAAGTGCTTCATGTACGTTTGTTGGAAGTAGCTCCGGAAATGCAAAGGGCAGTAGTCGTTGCATAAATACATGACAATCATGACTCTTCATCCCGGAGAACTTTTGACCCTTTTCAACACATCTAGAGAGATTCGAAACATACCCATCGGGGAACTTCACTTCTGATGCCACCCAGTTGAACAACACCGACTTTTTTTCTGAAGATAATCTGAATATCGGAACGGGAACTTGTCCATTGCTTTTATTATGTAACTCGCTTCTTGAGCGAATATCCGGCAAGTCCAACCTCGATTTTATGTTGTCTTTTGTCTTCCCTGGGACATTCAATATTGTATTCATGATGTTCTCAAAGAAATTCTTCTCTATATGCATCACATCGAGGTTGTGGCGCAGAAGAAGATCCTTCCAATATGCAACTCCCAAAATATACTCTTCTTGTGCCAGTTGTGATGAACACCGTAAGAATCTGGCATATTACGAGCGACATGCCAATTACCACCCCAACGAACTGTTTCGTTAGCTCCGTAGTAGTCGATTTGCGCTTCAATTTGTTCTCCAGTTAGATATGGAGGAGGAGTGTCTCTCACAACCCCTTTGTGCCTAAACAAATTCTTGTTTCTTCGGTAAGGATGGCCAATGGGAAGAAATCGACGGTGACAATCAAACCAACTTGTCTTCCTACCATTCTTCAGTTGAAACGCATCTGTCGTTCCATTACAATATGGACAAGCTAATCTCCCATGTGTAGTCCATCCAGACAACATCCCATAGGCAGAAAAATCACTTATGGTCCACAAAAGCATCGCTCGCATCGTAAAATTCATCTTCGTTGAACAGTCATACGTCCTCACCTCTGTTGACCACAAATCCTTCAACTCTTTTATCAGTGGTTGTAGGAAAACATCCAGGGACCTTTTTGGATGGTTCGGACCAGGTATTAATATGGTCAAGAATAGTAACTCCCGTTGCATGCACATCTCCGGTGGCAGGTTGTATGGAGTAAGAAAGACTGGCCACAATAAATATTGTCTCCCTGACATTCCGAACGGACTAAATCCATCTGTGCATAATCCGAGATACACATTCCGGATATTGCTAGCGAAATCTGGATGTACTTTGTTGAAATGTTTCCAGGCTCTTGCATCTGATGGATGAGTCATCTCACCATCCGTCTGAGTATGCTCGGCATGCCATCTCATCTTTCGAGCAGTCTGCTCTGATTGATACAATCTTTTCAATCTGTCTGTAATTGGTAGGTACCACATCCTTTGGTACGGTATCCTATTACGTCCCCGTCCTTGCGGCTTGAATCGTGGCTTCTTGCAGAATCGACATTCTTCTAGCTTCTCATCATCTCCCCAATAGATCATGCAGTTGTCGATGCAAACATCTATCATCTCCGAAGGCAACCCAAGACTATAAACCAGTTTCTGAATCTCATAATAAGAATCAGCAGACACATTGTCTTCCGGCAAATACTCTTTAAACAAGTGCGCCCATTCGTTCATGCAACTTTCAGGTTGATTGTGATCAGTTTTAATATTCATCATTCTAGCAGCTAACGACAATTTAGAGAGACCTTCTCTACAACCACTGTAAAGTGGTTGATTCGCCGCGTTTAACATTTCGTAAAACTTTTTTGCATCTATATTAGGTTCTTCATCTTCATCATGAGCTACGAATGCATCAGCTACCATATCATGAACCCTATCATAATCTATCATCTCCTCCTGATGGTAACTATGTTCATTATGCAAATGACGATCAACCGGTTCTTTTTCCTGAAAATTGCTATTACTACTACTAGCTTCGTTCTGAACATAATTAAAACCTTCTCCATGTTGAAACCAGATATAGTAATTTGGCGTGAAACCTCTATTTATTAAATGCTTCCAAACATTTTCACGGTTTGCCAGTTTCGAATTGTTGCATTTCCGACAAGGACAGAACATCTTACCACTTTCTTGGGCGAGCGGTGTTGAATCTGCTTGATGCATAAATGTCTCCAGACCCGCAAGGTATTCTTTCGTCACTCTCCCGTTAGCATCTCTATGCATATACATCCACTTCCGCAACTCGTAAATAGTCCCGGAGCCAGCCATTTTTTTTCTTTCACGTTTTTTATTGTTGGTGTGTTTAAAATGATGTTCAAACATCCATATTTATAGGAAAATTCGAATCTGGTAGTTGTAATTTTGCTATGAATTTACGACGAAAATTAATTAGGTGGGCAAAAAAAACGTGTAACACCTATGAAGTTGGTGGATTCAAAAATTTCCTCGCTAAATACACGTAAACTATTCCCTCGTAAATACCACGCAAAGTTTACGTCGTATTTACGAGGAAATAGTTTTTCCTCGTAAAATACTCGTAAAATTACATCCACTTTACGACGAAACAGTTTTGTCGTTACGTTACGAGGAAATAACGATGACTTTAGTTTTTCACGTAAATTCGTCGTAAACTCGACGCAAATTTACGAGGATTGTTTTTCCTCGTTAATTTTCGTCGTTAATCATGTGTTTTCTTGTAGTGGGACCCTTAGATGCAGTATCCTTATCACCTGGCAGAACACCGTGTGAATCGACATCAACTGGACTTGAGTCCTGCGAGTGTTGCAACCGTCATTCAGTACTTTTCACAACCATTTAGAATAGTAAGCATGTTCATATGAAATAGAACAAACATGGAAAAAAACAAAATTAACGACAATGTTCACCATTCAAAGGAAGTGAGCTTACGGTGAAATTTGTATGTGGGACAGATGGTGGTGGAGGATCAGGAGAAAGCCCTCGGTGTCCCTGAGTCTGCATTGACCTTATATCAGCGCGTAACTGGACATTATATTCACCCGATTTAGAGACACCTGGAGAAGCGGTGGAGGCTGCATAGAGAGGAGCGGATGCGGTTCCCTGAGATTACCACATAATATAAAGAATCAATACAATAATATAGTGGACATCAAGATGACTATTTAAGTGAAATAGTACAGTGACCTTCGCCGGGGGAACAAATGCGTCTCCAGCGTCATGCTCTGCACCGCGATAAGGAGAATACTGTCTATGCGGACTTCCTCCACCGATTAGTGGTTCCTCGTCGTTGTACCCCGGACCCGTTATTAACTTCTTGATGTTCTCAAACTCGGATGTAACTGCGGTTTCCAATTCCCGAATAGATGTTGTAGCAGATTGAAGGTCAGTACGCAGAACTCCAACTTCTCTGTTGAAATGCCCCTTCAAACTGAGAACGTAACCTTCGAACATGGGCATAACCCTCTCCTCATATGCGTCTGCCGCCCTTCTAAGCAATGTTGAGACGTCTAGAGGGATGTTCTCACCCGTTTGAGGTTCATGCCCCTGTCGCCTGCTAGATTGCCCCCTGCGGTCTCCAGACTGCATACCACTTTCACCGCCCCCTTGTGGCACGTTACCCTTCTCCGCTGCGGAGGAAACATTGTCATCACTAGATTCTGATGTTGGAGGAGGACCCTTCTTCTCCTTTACATCATCAGCATTAACACCACCGGACCAGGTGTTGTGTTCAAATGGATAATCCTCCTCTATCAAAGAGACCATGTTGGCAACAGAAGCATTTTCCTTGTCTCCCAAACTCTGATTTAGAAGATCACCATCTACATCCGTACATACGAAGGATTGCACGTAAGCCTGGAAAGATACAAGTGAAGAGTCAGTAAAATATAAATAGTACGCCACGTGACCATACTATACAAATAGTATAGTCGCTATCACATAATAGAATAGGAATACTCGTACAGAATTGTGGTTACCTGGCCTAGTTGATCGACGGATTTAGCTGTGACCAGGTTCACTACCAGCTTTCGCTCTACAACACGCATGATGATATCCGCCGTCGACAGAGCTGAATCTGCTAGGGGATCACCACCACCAGACTTAACGATAATCGAGGGACAAGCAGTGATAGTCACCAAAACCATCGCGTGAGAAAATCCTTGAATCGCCATTGTCTCCTGAACATAATTCATAGGTGTTCGAGATTTTGTACTCCGCACAGTTAGTAAGAAAGACTCCCTCCCCCATGGATACTTCAGAAAATCGTCAAGATCGGCCAGCTTGCTCACCACCTCTGGTCTGATGTTTGTTGTCCCACAAGTAGGACACAAAATACCTTCTACCAAAACCAAAAGTGCAAGTCGCAAACGCGTCAACTAATGCAATTCCAATTAACGGGACCACTAAATTCAATACTATGATGACAAATTAACCACTTGCAACCGCATAGACAATATCCAAAGTAGAAGAGAGAACGAGGTCGATGTAAGTAACACACATAATCAGTCAAAATCAAAACAATCACGCAATGTACCTCAAAATTTACACTCGTTTACGCAATAAACCCAAGCAATTTTAGAGAAGGTGCAAAGAAGAAGCGGAGAAGCCTTACTTCCAACGCTTCGATCCGATGTCGTTGGAATCGTGGGTCGGCGACAACCTAATTCTGGCTCCCAGGAACTTGTCTTCAATGGAAAGAAGAGAGAATAATCGGAAATGAAGGAAGACAGGAGTGAAAGCGCAACTAACGGACGCAATCTTTAACCGTCGATGAAGCTTTGAGTTGCAGAAGATGGAACAATTCACCGTAACCGAGAAAGAAGAAAAGGTAAAGTAATTATATTTGAGTGGGTGAAAACGGAGCGGCCACGATGGTAAGTGAACAGTTTCCATATTAATTTTGAATTTTTTTAATTAGACGGTTTCACGGTTGGTTGTGAGAAGGGCAAAATGGCAATATTGTATATTGTGCACAGGGTATATCGATTAAAAAGGGTTTTTAGATACCGAGTGAGTTATAATTTGTTTGCTTGATGTAGGATGCAATTTCCCTTATATATACTATGCGTCTTCGTTCAAAAAAAAAAAAAAATACTATGGGTCTCTAAATTAAGCTTAGAGTTATACAAAATAAGTCATCCCACTTAGAGTTGATGGTCAAAAGTATTTTTCAATCCACCTAAAGGCAATAAGACTGGCGAATAGTCACAAAATGCATACCAAGTCTACTGTTTAATTGCCTTAACCACTTAAAAAGAAACCGAGAGATCCTAGGATAAAAGCCGATTAATAGAGTAGCCAAAGTTGTGGAAAAACAGACTGCTGCTGCACATTAGAGTTTAGAGATGCTTCTTCTTTTACACCTAACAGAAGAACATGGAATTGGCGACGTTGTCTTTGAGTTTAGGGAGCTGCGCAACAGAGACTGGTCCCGAAGCTGTCACGCCACCATGGCTTGAGGACGTCTCAGACTGATCTTCAAACTTCATGAACGTTCCTAGCTGAGCAGCTGCCAAGTGTGCATAGCAGATCGGTGCAACTGCAAAAGAACCACAAATGTCTCGGTTATTAAACAGACAAAACCAGAGACTTTCAAATGTCAAACACAGAAAAGAATATGGTTAAATTACCAACAGAGATGGTCAGATCTCCGAGTTTAAAGCCTCTTCGACAAGGACGGAGATGGTCAGATCTTTCTCCTTCTCCTTCTCATTTTGATTAAGAATCTGTCATAGTTATTTGATTATCTCAATGGTCGCAAATTGGATCTCTATCTCGATTGATTATTACAGGTTGCATGACAACGAAAGAGCTAGGTACAGTGATGAGGTCACCCGGACAGAACCCGACAGAAGGAGAGCTTCAAGACATGATCAACGAAATCGACGCCGACGGGAACGGAACCATAGACTTCCCCGAGTTTCTCAACCTGATGGCTCGTAAGATGAAGGACACCGATTCCGAGGAAAAGAGCTCAAGGAGGAGTTCAGGGTTTTCGACAAGGACCAGAACGGTTTCATCTCCGCTGCGGAGCTGAGGCACGTGATGACCAATTTGGGGGAGAAGTTGACTGATGAAGAGGTGGATGAGATGATCAGAGAAGCTGACGTTGATGGAGATGGTCAGATCAATTATGAAGAGTTTGTCAAAGTTATGATGACAAAGTGAGGATAAACATTTTTACTCAATCTCTCTTTTCTTTGATCATCAAAAGAACAAGTCTTTATGCTGCTTTTTTTTTATTGAATTTGAAGAAGGCTGGTTTTGTTTTTATTTTCATATTTGACTGTTCATCATCAATGCATCATCATCATCATACATTCGTTGCTTATTCGTCTTTTATCATTTTCCCAATAATTTTATATTTATAAAGTAAACTATTTCTTGACTCTGTTATATTTTTGGAAAACGTCTAAAGAACAAAAAGTTTACTCTCACGAAATATAACTTGAGGTAGTTTGAATTTAAATCATACAGTTTCTTTGTTTTAGAATTAAAACATGATTTAAATTGTTAGAAGGATGGCATTAACTCAAATTCATATCCGTTTGTTTCTTATCATACGCCTCACATAGATGCAAAGGTAACTTAATAGATAAATGGTTATAGAAAATCAATTTCTAAACAAATATTTTCTAATTAATACAACCAATAATAATGTTGGCAAAAAAAAATTTACAAACCAATGAAATACTACTCCACTTGTTTTCATTTTCTAATTAATACAACCAATAATGGAGTAATATTGAAGAAATTCGAAAAGGGAGTGTTACAAAAAAAGGGTAAAAGTGGGTAAAACCGTAAAAGCAAAGTAGACAGACAAAAAGTAGGCATCCACTTGTATTTTAGTTGGAACAAAAAGAGTTTTAAAACATTCTAGATATGCTTTTTTTTTTTGAGAGCTGGTATGAAAGCTAGATATGTTTATGGGCATAAAATCAATTAATACGAATTGTAAGCAGCGATATGGGTGTTCAATCCGGATATCGGTTCGGTTTAGGTTTGGTTTTTTTAGTTTTCGGTATTTCGGTTAGTAAAATATAACTACCATTCTAAATCCATATTTACTTCGGTTCGGTTCGGTTTATATACTGTCGATTTTCGGTTTATTCGATTTTATACCAAAAAACATAATTATTTAGTTTGAGATCATATAAAATAAATTTTAGAGTCATATTGTCAACACAGTCATTTATTAAAAATATATTACATGTTCAAATAAATGAACAAAAAGGTAAAAATGCTTCTACCATCAAATAAAATAATCAAATCAATAATTAAAATCATAGCCTGAAATTTTAAAAATAAAAATATGAAACAAAACAGAAACATGAAAGAAAAGTTTTTCCACTCTTCCATATTTAGTGTTCATTAAAGTCATGCTTTTTCGATTGAACACGAAACTCTGTTTATTTATAGATAAGAAAAAAGTTATGAAAATTTTTTATTAATGGTTTTCTATCAAATTTATAATTTTCATACTACTATAAAACAAAAAGATAAAAAAAAATCTTAAAAATAAGATGTCTGAATTCGATGTATTGTTATTTAATTATAGTTCAATTGTTTTACAAATTGTTCTTTATTACTATAACATTATGGTAATAGTTATTAACACAAATTTAACTTATATAACAAATAGATATTCATGTATTGTTATAAAATAGATACATATTTACATGTTTCTACTTTTAGTCGATTTTGTTCGGTTTAATCGGTTATATACCAAACCATATCCAAATCCTACGGTTTTTATAAAATTATATCCATTCGGTTTATATGGTATATACCAAAACCAAACCATATTGTCTATTTCGGTTCGGTTCGGTTCAGTACGGTTCGGTTTTACCATATTGAACAGCTCTAAGTGAAAGCCAGATAAATGAAATGATAAAAAATTTCAAAACTATTATTTTCAAAACCAAATAATACGAATTGTAGTTGTACCTAATCATTATTCTATTCTTTTTCACTAATTATTGTCGAATCTTATTTGGTTACTAATTATTCTTCTTTAAAATGTGTGTAGGAGAAGACGTAAGAGGAGTATGGCGGGGAATCCTAGCAGCAGTACTGAACGCAAAGAAGAGAGACGTCGCCGTAAAAGTCATTGCCGTATTCTCTGATCGCCCGGATTTCAATCCCCGCTCTCCATTTGCTTCGTGTGTAGAGAAAGAAGAGATTTGAACCTCTCAACCCAATACAAAAAATCTAAATAATATATCATTGAATGAATTATATGTTTTAGTTTTAACAATATCATGGTGGTTTCAAATATCATGTCTCTTTAGCTGAACATTCGTAAACATAACGACCATCGAAAGTCTTCCAAAATTATATTAAAAATAATAATAATAATTTGGAGGAATAATTATTTTTCCCGTTTTCTGTTGTCATGTAAAAAGTATTAATAAAACCAACATGAACCTCCCCATTTACGGGCCTTTTCTTGTCTGCCCATAACATCGCTATCTGTACAAAAAACCTATGTTGCATGGAAACTCCGTTGAAGGTCCATTTCACGTTTCGGAATCGAAATCTCTCGGAAATTTGCGGAAACGTATTGGAAATTCGTTTCTTAAAAATTCCAGTTTGGAAACTTAATGGAAACTTACGTTTCTATTTTGGACACTCCTGATTCTGTTTTGGAAACGTTTAAAAAACTTTTTTATTTTTATTTTAGAACAATTTCTATAAATAATAATAAATATAAGGATTAGTTTGTTATTTTAATAAATTAGAACAATTTCTTCATGTTGTGAAAGGAACTGGAGCACTTACAAGTTTATAAATTCAGCAACAAGAAACAAGATTGCTCCGCAAAGAGCAGAAGATTTGGTATTTGTGCACACTAATCTTCGTCTTCTATCTAGAAGAAGTCTTGCATACAAAGATGGTCTCAATCATATGTGGGACGTTGGAGGTGATCAATTTGATTCACTGGATGAGACTAATCTTGGGAGACTTGAGTTTGAGGATCTTTCTCTCGATGAACCTGAGTTGGAAGCGGTCATGTTTGATGGAGCTAATGAAAATGAGGCTGAAGATGATATTATTGGTATTTGACTTTCTGTTATGATTTTTATTTTAGTTAAGCTATTTGATATTTAAGTACTGGGTTTTGTTATTTTAAATTTTTTATATGACTTTGATGCTCAATGATGATTTATTTTATTTTCGTATGATTAAATAGAATGGCTATTTATTTATTTGTATTATAAAATATACTAAACATAATCAAATGAATGCACATATTAATCAATTATAGATATATATATACGTTTCTAAAACGTTTCCAAAGCAAATAAAAACACAAATCACGTTTCCACGTTTCGAAACGTTTCGTTTCCGCGTATCCGTTCAACCTAGGAAAAAACAAATTTCTATGAACGCATGCCAGTATAGTGTTGGTTTGTGTGTAAAGCTAGTTAACTACTTAACAGAATCCTGTAATCTTCTCATTAAATAGAATCTAAATATATTTTTTTGACCAAATATTAAATTAGTTTGGTTCTTCAAAGTTGCTAATTAACATGATCGCGACATGTGCCAATTAAAATTTTAAGATTGTAACATGTGTCAAAAATATGATACAATTATCTTTTGTTTAGGATTTAAAATGTATTATAAAAGAAAATTATTATTTCAAAATATTCTTTTACGGTTCTTTTTAAGATTGTAGAAAAGGAAAGTTTCTATTATATAGTCTTTTACAATTATATATTGTTAAAAACATTTGATGATAATTTTAATTTTTTAAAACTTAAAAAAAATTAACTGTAAAAACTATTTAAAAGTGATATTTCCTTTTTTAAAATCGTTTTAAAGATTCTAAATAAAGATACTTATAAAAGAAAAATATTAAGTTTTTGAAAAACTAATCTTAAAAAACGACTACAAGCACAAGAAATTATTTAATAAAAATCTAAAAGAAAAACTAACTAGAAAATAAGTAATATTCCTTTTTAAAAGCTTAAACAAAAGAAATTTTTAAAAGTACTCCTATTATTTCTTATAAATAACTTAATTTCTTTTTAATAGATAATTATATGTTAAAAAATATAAACAAAAAATAGCTACAAATATTTCACATCTATATTATTTTCACAAAAAAACAATAGTATTTACAAGAAACTTATTTCCTGAGTATTTTGTTTTAATTTCTTGATACAACTCAATTTTTTTATTATCCTTATTACATCTTATGATGCTAACATATATTTTATTAGTTATGATGTTGTTGTCTTACATGAGTATAAGTGACTATGATGAATACGTGTTTGTATGTATAAGATAAAATTTATAATTAATTAAACTGATTTTTTTTATCAAAAGTAAGTTAGTTGTATAAAAATCTTAAACAAAGACGGATTTGGTGTCCTACAAATACAAGAAATTGTTTAATGAAAAGTCTTGAACTAATTATATAATAATTATTTTTTATTTTTTAAAAGTCTAAATAAAATAAAATTGTAAAACTAATCATATTTTTGTATAAATAACTAACTTTCCTTTTTAATATATAACTTTTTCTTTTACAAATCAAAAATAACTTCAAATATTTCACCCGATATGATTGTGTAATATGTCAATAAAAAAAATTAGATTGTGAATGTGTCAGTAAAACCTGCTATTATGTGAAAATAACTTTTTTTTCTAAAATCTCAAATAAAAGAGATTTGTAAAATATATTTTCCTTTTTAATATTAATCAAATAATATTTGTTTTAACAAATCCTAGCCAAAGAAAATTGTAAAAGTTTATTTAGTAGTATTTTTTTACTTTTAAAAATTTAATGAGAAACATTACAATGAAAATTATTTAATTAACAAAGAAAAATTGAAAAACTATTAGTGATATTGAAGAAATGAACCTTGAAAATAACAACTTTTAAAAATAGTTACTATCAACTGGAAATAATTATTTGATAGTAATTTTATTTTCTAAATCCTAGACAAATATAATTCTAAAAGATTATGTAATATTAATTTCCTTTTTTAAAACCCTAAAAACTGTAAAAAAATATTTGATAGTTGTTTTCCTTTTAAAAAACAAATCCTACACAAAAGAAATTTGTATCATATTTTAAAAATCCTAACCATAAGAGAATTGTAAAGAGTTATTTGGTAATACTTTTAAGAGAGAATTTGATGATGGACATGATAATAAAATGATTTTATTAATAAAAGAAGTGTAAAAACAGTATTGATATGAATTGTTAAAATAGTAATTTTAAGATAATTATATATATATAATTATTTGATAGTGATTTAATTTTCTGAAATAGTAAACAGAAGATACATGTAAAAGGTTATATGATAGTAATTTTGTTTTTTCTAAAATCCCTAAACCAAAAATATAAAAGGTTATTTGATTTTTTTTTAATTGTAGATAAAAGGAGATTTATAAAATAGAATGCTTTTGTTTTAAAAAATCCTAACAAAATATTTCAAAAACTTGTTTAATAGTAATTTTTTAAAAAGAATTTGATGACAAATATGATGCTAAAACTATTTAGCTAACAAAAATCAAAAACTAGGATGTTGTTTTGATTGATATTTATGTGTTTGGTCATATGAAAATCAAACACAGGTTTGATATATATTTCATGTTTGGTTATAAAAATAGATATTATTATTATTATCACCGTAAGTGATCTTTATATGCGTTTTGTTATCAAGCTTCATCGTCATTTTTTTTTTTACTATGTAGTATTTTGTATAATTCATTTTTAATTAAAATATTATTTGGAAACTTATGTGTGAAAACGAATTTTTAATTATAAAATAAATATCACACAACATACGCAAAAACAATCCTAAAACTAAAATGATTTTTATGTTCTTTATGAAATTAAAACATCAAACAAAACCTGATGCAAAGCACGGGCTCATATCTAGTAAATATTAAAGCTTGGTAAAAATTAGCTTGGTAAAAATTAGAGGAGAATTGTGGCAAGAGTTGTCATTATAATAGTTTGGCTATAATAATTTTTCAATATATATCAGTTTTCCTCTAATATCTGTCTAATAAATCTTTGATTCTTGATACCTCCTTTGGGGTTATATTCACTTTTGTCTCTAAATTAAGCTTAGAGATACACAAAATAAGTCATCCCAGATTAAAAACCACTTAAGAGTCAACGGGCAAAGTATATTTCAAGCCCCCCCCCCCTACAGGCAACAAGACTGGCGAATAGAGTCACAAAATACATACCATATCTATTGTTTAGTTGCCTTAACCACTTCAAAAGAAACCGAGAGATCCTAGGATAAAAGCCGATTACTACACCTAAAGAGAGCCAAGTTGGGGAAAAAACAGACTGCTGCTGCACATTAGAGTTTAGAGAGATGCTTCTTCTACACACAGAAGAACATGGAGTTGGCGACGTTGTCTTTTGAGTTTAGGGAGCTGCGCAACAGAGACCGGTCCTGGAGCTGTCACGCCACCATGGCTCGAGGACGTCTCAGACTGATCTTCAAACTTCATGAACGTTCCTAGCTGAGCAGCTGCCAAGTGTGCATAGCAGATCGGTGCAACTGCAAAAGAACCACAAATGTCTCGGTTATTAAACAGACAAAACCAGAGACTTTCAAATGTCAAACACAGAAAAGAATATGGTTAAATTACCAACAGAGATGGCGGTTATGCTTCTTTGATACCTGCAAAATGGGGAACAACAAAATAAATCTGATCAATGTAATCAACACAATAGAAGCCATAAGAGTTAAAAAAAAAGGGCGAGACTACTACATACACGTAAGAGAGCGAGTGTACGAGCTCTTGAAGCTCATCAGGTGAGAAATGAATCTCATCAAGAAAATGGAACTTGATAATCCCATCATCTTCAGTTCCATTTTTCTTGACAAGTGACTCAATCATCTCAGCTTTTGAAGGCTGTGTGCGAACAGATGCTCTGTATTTCGAGACTAGAGGCCACTGCCTTGAGCTCACCACCTAAGTAAAAACCATAAACAAGACATCAGTATCAAAGAAAGCGCACAAATCGAAAGGCTTATGCAGAAAGCAAACGATATATATAATAAAGAGTAAAGAGAGTGATATATTACCGCAGCAATGGAGGGGACATCAGACTGTCCAGGAGATCCATGTGAAACATCCATCCCAAGGATGATGGTTTGAACCTTTGAAATCACTGTTGTAAAGGCTGGAGTACGCTCCACACTCAACATGGAATAGTAAATGTTGCAGTTCTTCCTTTCGGGGATGAGACAGAGAAGGAACTGAGGAGCACCAGGGAGCTTAGACTGGATCTCTTCAAACATCTTCTCTACACGAATCAGAGGAGGATAAAAGGGAAACTGATGACCCTCCTCAAACACATCAAATGGGGCAGCAATTTCCTGTGACAGAAAGCAGTTTAATACAAATGTTGATTACAAAACAAGTTTTCAACAACATAACAAGACAAAAGAATCCTGCTTACAATTCCTTTGGATCCTCCAATTCGGATTAGATCATCAACCAGTTGACGCACATTTGCAACTGCCCATTTGTCAATCTCGGTTGGCTCAACAAATTGCTGCACAACAAAAGAGAATCAGACTATCTTTCAAGAAAGTAAATACAAAGAACGGTAAAGAGACACAGCACCTTGTTGTTGAAATTCCAGCGACCATTGCGCGGAAACAGTTCATCACCACGTCCCATTTTCAGCTGTCACAATCAGAGAAAACAAGAGGATATTAACTGTAATGCCACGGGACAATTAATCAAATCAGAACTAAGAACTGTACCATACCTTAGGAGCTAAAAGAACACGACCCTCCACCTGAGTGAAGTTGGAGCTGATAGAAATGCCACATGAACGCAGGAGAGGTTCAGTGTCGTAGTTGCTCACTTTCAGAGCCTGAAAATATTAAACCAAATATATATATATATATATAAACTCCAATACTCTTGACTAATAAAACATAACAACTATGAGAGAGTCAAAAGACACTTTACTTTCGACAGAACGTTCATCCTCTCTTGGGGCTTCTGTCTAGATTTCTCAACCAGGGCAGATCTCTGGAAAGTGTTCAGCGCCTTTGTGTACCTCTGAAGGGGAATCAAGGTGCAGTGCTGCAAAAGGTTCCAGAAAAGTCACAAAACGTTAGCATGGATCACAAAACACTTAAAACATGAATCTCAAGAAAGACAGAGAATCACCTTTGCGCGCCGCCCACCACCGCGCCCACCACCGCGCCCACCACCACGTCCGGAATGCTGCCTCTTTCTCTTTCCCTGCCCATCCGGTTGTTCTTCCTCGTACAAGAACCTCATCTCGGCAAATTCGGTGATAGTTTCCCTTTTTTTCTTGATTTTTACGTAACCAGCTTCTCCTCTACGTTTACCCAGGGAATCCTGAAATAACCAGTGATCAGATGTTGACCCACAAAGAAGCATCACGTGCTGTTTCTTGATACGGCCCTTATCCCTGTTACTTTCTTCGTGTTTGTTTGGTACAAAAACTTGCTGAAATAAAAAAATTAGCACAGGAAATAATAAAATATACAAAAAAGTATTTTTAAAAAACAAAACAGCTCTTACATCTCCAATAGGAGCAGAGAGAGAGGGAAACTCGTGTACTGCTGTTGCAATTGGGTTTTGTCTAAGACAACTATCCAATTTTTGTTCAAACACTTTTAAACCTGACAACAACAAATAATGAGTTAGCATATAAATATTAAGAATGGAGCAGTATTGACTTATTACTTACTTGGGTAATCTCCTCTACGGTGAATTTTAGTCTCAAAAACAAATCTCCTCTGTCCAGTAAATGACGGGTTTGTAGAACTGACTGTAGAACGGGCAGACAGTGTTCAAAACTGCTCCTCCCTGCTTGAAAAAGACTGCTGCTTGTTCCAAGCTTCCAATACCTCCCTTCCAACCGGGTGGAGCTGGCCCTGAAGATCGAGCTGAGTTGATGAGGTATTGTATTGAGAGCCTCTGATCATCTTGAATGACGCCTAATGATCGTAGGATTGACGTCGCTTGTCTTGTGAGGGCGATGGCCCAGCAAATATCGTGTGGTTTTTGATTCAAGACCTCATCCATGAGTCTTGAATCCCGGTGACTGAATACGTCGCTCATATCCTGCAAACCGTCAAATCAAACCAACAAGATGGGTCAAAAAACTGAAATCAAAAGATGCTTACAAAATCATATCCACAAAAGTTCATAAACAGAAGAAACATTTGCGAAACCCTAAAATCATACCTCTGAGTGTATCGATGAAGCAAACGCAAAACCCTAAGACTGAGACGAGAGATTTGTTTCTGAGACTCTCTCTTTCTTTTTCCTTTTCGGCTCTGAGCTAAATGGGTTAAATTGATCAGTAAACACTAAACAGTGGAATTTATCCAGGATGGATCCTTCGCCCTACGGTTATAATCCTCTACTATGCGGTGCATCTAACAATAACCTGCTCGTTTAATCTTGACCGTTCGTTACGTTTACTTTATTTATTAATGTTTCTCAGGCTATGATCCTGACCGTTCGTTTGTCTAGAAAGGTTTATTTTGGAATTTCTTTTTAATGAATCTGCTCTTACGATCATAACCGTTCGTTGAAGGGATTTTGTTTATAGACGTTCCAGGATACACGATCTTGACCGTTCGTTAAGACTGTCTTTCTTCCGTACACTTTTCTTGGAAAGTGTTATATCCCGCTTACGATTATTTTGAATTTTTAAATTCGATGTTTTTTTCTTATTGGTAGCAGTGGTAGACAAACTGTCCGCCGTAACAAAATCAAATGCGCGGATTAATCTAATAAAATAAATGCGCGCCGTAATAAAACAAACTGTCCGCCATAATATAATTAAATTAGTACTATTAGTGTATACTTATTTAGTGATGATCAACGGGACAAGTATAATGCATGTCTCCTTAAACTATGTCATTATTATTGTTTTTTTATTTTTTTTAACTATGTGATTATTGTGAATACGATATTTAATTATTGTTAAGCTCACCTCGTGTATGCTTGGTTGAACCTTACTGTAATCCACTTTACTTCCTGACAAAAATATATTTATATTAATTTAGAGATTCACATCCGCAATTTTAAATTTCCCAATGATAGGATATTAGGTTAATTCAGTTAAGAAAACTATATTCCAGTTATTATTTTTAAGATGCTTAATCAACCATGGGGGTTGTCTCTTTATAGAGATTATATTCATAGCATACAATTGAGATATATGATCAATTATTATTATTATTCAGTGTTGACTTTTGTAATTTACAGAGCTAGATGGAGAAGGAGAATATTAATAATATTTGGCAGGCAAGCTAGCTATGGTACTCTATTCCATGTCTTATTATTATGATTTCTTTTTTTTAAAAGCAATTGTTATATTATGATTTCTTACAACATGAAAGGTAGTCCTAAGTTTTTAAATCATCAACTCAACCTCAAATCCTCAAATTTCAAGGTTTTGTGTCATTCCAATTCAACTTCAAATCTTCAAAAATTGAAGTTGTAAATAGTAAAACCTTAAATTTGAGGTTTTACTATTCACAACCTCAAAACTATCTTGTATTTTCTTTTTGGTTCTTATAGCTATTTTTTCATAAAAATTAGTAACTTTTGTTAATATCAATGACTATAATACAAATAAATAAAATTATAAGGATTTTTTTTTTAAATTCATAGTTGGAGTAACCAACCTTCAAATCCTCATTTTGAAGTTTTGATTTTTGGGTTGGAGATCTTATGAGTTAAAATGAAGTAAAGTTATGAGCTTTATTGGTATTTGATTTTATTATTTATATATATTTGCATTTTATGCAAGTTATGCATTCACGTAATCGAAAGATTTAGAAACTATGACTTGTAGTGTCCTTATCGTCACTAGCCATAGATAGATGAACAAAATTGATCATGATGCCCAAAAATCAATTCTTTATTTTTTTTTTAACAATTTCCTTTATTGAGTTGCATCATGCATGTGTTATTTGATATCATTGTTCACATAATCCACTCTCCGTTTTAAAAGCAAAATAAACTTAGGAAGATGAAGTGGAAAAATCTCTTATAGACCAAATGGTCAAAAAAAAATCTACAACATCCAAAAAAAATCTATATGGACCAATTAAAGGGAAATGACGATTTTGCCATTAATGAAAGAGTGATATGAGCCATTGGATCATCACATCTACGTTTTAATCTTGGTCATACAATTTCACATATGTCTCATTCTCTCTCCTTCTCTTTCTTTAATCTCGGCCATTCACATCCACACAATCTTTCTTATCTCATTTTCTCATTCGAGTTGGTAAAACTAGTATAACTCGTACAACTAAATATTTTAAAAAATTATATAATTGGTATAAAAATGTTATAATTTACACATGAAATAAACAAATAAATATTCTAATTGGTATATGATGACAAAAATGTCATCTATTTAATTTAAGATTTTTCATTTTTTTTGTTAAATTATTGCATTACACACTTAATTTTATATTATATACTTTATACTTTTAAGGTTATTAACTATATTAGCCATATTTTTATGATAATCAAACATCGAACATATTTTACAAAGCTATGATGTGAAAATATTGGTACAACCCTTATGACTAGACATATAAACAATATATATATATATAACTTATATATATATTATACGAGTATTACCGGTACAACTAGTACAACTTCGACGTTTCAGAAATTAACAAAACTAATTTGGTATTTCATATGAGAAAAACAATCATATATCTCAGTTGGTATGTACTCATAAAATTTCTCTTAATTTAATTTGAAGTTTTAGAAAAAAATATAAAAATTATTACACAATTCCATAAGTTTACATGATCTACCTTATACTTTTAATGTTTGTTAACGTGTTTGTCCACATAATTTTTGGAAAACATACATGAAATGTAGTTTTACAAAATTGATGATTTCATTATAACCGGGCAATGACATGTAAACATAAATAAGTGGTACAACTGAGGTAAATGTATTTATTATGTGGTACAACTAATATTTTATGATTTCACTGCCAAAGTACAACTATGCACAAACTGGTACAACTCAAAAACTAGTACAACTATGTACAGTCGGTACAACTAGAAAACTTGTACAACTACTTGTTATTTAATTTAGTATTATTGTAAATATGCATTATGTTGTAACTTAAATATATCATCCCATTTAAATATGTAATTATAGATTAAAATTATGCTATGAATATATTTGATATCTTTTTTAAAAGTAAAAATAATTTTATGTATTATTTGCATTAATATTTCTTGCAATATATTTGACTTAATATTATTTTCTAGTTATTATTTAATCAAATATAATCATATTAATTGTAAAGTTGTAGTAATTATACATTTTTTTAGTTGTTCTAGTTATACATGTATTTTGACAGATGCAAGCAGAAAATATTGACAAAATCAATTCGGTATTCCATATGTAAAAACAATCAAATAACCAAACTAGTAACTGTTTAGATAGATTCTTTATTTTTAATGATTTTTTGTTTTTTTTTGTTTTTAGCAATTCTTACACCATCACATAAGTTTACATGATCTACCTTATACTTTTAAGGTTTATTAACTTGTTTGTCTCATAATTTATGGAAAACATACATGAAATATATTTTTACGAAATTGATGATTTCATTGTAACTGGGCAAAGCTATGTACACATAAATAAGTGGTACAACTGAGGTAAATATATTTATTATGAGGTACAACTAATATTTTTTGATTTCACCGTCAAAGTACAACTATACACAAATTGGTACAACTCAAAAACTAGTACAACATATGAAAAAATAATCAGCTGGCCAAATTGGTAAGTGTTTAAAACAACGCAACTCAAATGTTGCCACAATTAAACTAGTAATACTATTATTGTAGTTATCCAGTTGTATCAGTCAGACTATTATTATCGTAATCCAAACACCAAACATGAATGCTTATACATCATTTTAAACTCTTGATGTTTTTTGTGTCATCTTCTGGAATATATTCTTCTAATCCTTTACTATTGCAACATTTTTCGGTTTGACAATTGTCTTCTTTGGTTTCGAGAGCAAAAGGATAAAAATGATTTTTTTCTGTAAATAGTACAACTAGTACAACTGGTAAAACAACTAATTATTCAAATACATATTATATAAAACAAAATTTTAACATATATTGACAAATTCATGCATGGCAAAATTAGACCAACATTTTGGTTCTACATTATCCTCTTCTATAACATTATTCGCTGAAAACAAAAACCCTAATATAGCCATATTAGTTATAAAATTGTACTAGTTATAGCTGCTCTAATTATACTAGTTATACTCGTTGTAGTTGTACTAGTTATACTAGTTTCAGTTGTACTATGTGTACTAGTAGCACTTTGCGTTCTTCACTGTCAAAAATTTTGTATTTAAAAGTGAGATTCAGTTTTATATGAGAGAAAATGGATTGGGAATGATGAAGAATTGATCGATTTGAGATAAGAACGAAAATTCGTAAGGGTTGAAGATTTTTTTTTATTTTGATTTTGATCGTGGAATGGAAAAATTTATTAAAATGGAGATTTAAAATCTGAGCTTTTTTAAGGTTGTGAATCCGGATGAAGTAAATGAAAACAGATAATATGGAAATGATTAGATGAATGACACTTAAGTTTGAGTTTGAGTTTGATTTTTAAGAAATGGTGATGAAAAAATGGAGATGAAGAACGTAAAAAATGATGTTGGAGAAGAATGAGAGATTTGGGGGTCTAGGGATCCGGATTGGGTTGGGTCGGATTATTGGGTTTGGATAGGTAGTGGTTGGGTTGGTAAATAAATAGAAGTTTCTGGGTTTTGAAGTCTTTTTGACTATTTTTATGTTTAAAATTAATTCAAACTAAAAATCAAAATGTAAGAGGTCTTTTTTAGATTTTTTTCAGACCAAGTGGTCTATATCAGCATTTGATCCAGATGAAGTCGAGAAATGTATTTTGTTATTTCATTTTCGCTTAAGTATTACAATGGCTAAAGCCTCTTATTTATTTGTATATGTCACTACGTGCAGCTGAGGCAAACGGATTACCGTACGTTACACCATATCTCTCCAAAGCGTGCGAACAAACTTTTCGGTGGATTTCAATGAAGGAGCAAATTTTGCAGTGGCTGGAGCAACGGCGAATGACTTTAACTTTTTGAAAGAAAGAGGTCTTTCAGTACCCTCGTTGACGAATAAGACATTGGATGTTCAGCTTGGTTCAAGAAATTGAAACCTTCTCTTTGTAAAACAAAACGAGGTAAATATATATATATTAGAGAACACAACTAAAATAACAGTTTTAGATTTCGGAAAATACCTGACAAGAAACCGGAAAAAAAACTGATGGTTGTGATTATTTCTGTCAATTTTTACAAAACGGTAAACCTGACACATACTTAGATAAAAAGTACACTGTAAGGAAATTCAGACATTATGTAAGAGTTTGCACAAACATTTAGCAAAAAAAAAAGAAGAAATCATTTGATTTGTAACAGATAATTTACCTTAATTAAAAATTTGATGGTGTTTTTGGCATAATATAGTTTATTTTGGCAGATTGTGACCAATATTTTAAGAAATCTCTATTTTTCGTGGGAGAAATTGGTGGAAACGATTATAATTACCCTCTATTAGCATTTCGGAGTTATAAACACGCCATTGATTTGGTACCATCCGTCATTAACAAGATCATCAACGTGACAAGCGTAAGTAGGAAACATTTACGTTAAATGAATTGTGTTTAAACGTTAATAACATTCGTTTATCAACTATCGGTTTTGTTTAATCCTAGGCCTTGATAGAGGAAGGTGCGGTGACGCTGGTGGTTCCGGGAAACCTTCCGATCGGTTGTTCGGCGGTTCTGTTAGAGCGATTCAGTGATGATATAGATGGCTCTATGACACAAGGAATCATTGTCTTAAGCCGCTGAACAATATTGCCAAGCTTCACAATGCTAAGCTCCAGGAAGGCCTTGTGACTGGCAAAAGTACACTCATGCTAAGGGGGGGTTATTGGAACCAGAATTTGGAAAGAGTTAGTGATTTTAGAAGTTGACAGATTTTTAAAAGTTTAGTATATTTCACAAATGTTTCCTAATTTCTTTCAAATATTGTGTATTGTTTCTACAGATTATTATTGATTATTAAGAATTTCCACAATATAATTTTTCAAAAGTTTTTTCTTATAAGGTACAAAAAAAGTTGTAGAAAATTTCAACAGTGAATTTTTATGAGACCCTATTATATTATCGTTTGGTGTGTTTACATAGACAAATACATTTTATGGTATTGGTTATTTGTGTTATGCATGGTTTGTTCTTAGTTATGTTGTGAAAATAATCATTTTTTATCTTCATACTACATGACATATTTTTTATACACCACTCATACAAATGAAAAATTATGTTAGAACACACCAAATACGAAACTTACCGACACAGAGATCTTCTTAAAATCACATGTCAAACAAGAAAAATATATATCATAAAGCGTGAGAATTAGTACACAGATTTCAGAAATCTTATGAGTAGACATGTTATTTTCAAAGTCTAGTTTATGAGTAAAAATATAAAGAATTTAGTTCCCAATAACCATAGAATTTAATAGAATAGTAAAATCAATAAAAACTAAACTTTTTGAATAACAAAGGATTTGAATAGAATTTAAAAGTCTTTAAACCAATAACAATGGATTTTGGAAAGACTTTTAAAATCCATAAACTAATAACCATGGATTCTTAAAATTTTATAATTCTTTAAAAATTCTTAAACCAATAACCCCCCTAAGATTATCTATGCTGATTATTACGGTTCAGCTATGCAATTCTTTAACTCACCTTCCAAATACGGTACTCCCATTTTGATAATATTTTCTCCTGTTCGGAAACTCTCTAGGCGTTCCTCGTACGCTGGGTTGCTCGGGTTACGCGTAGCGCAGAATGAAAAAATCGGGAATTATACGGAGATTAATCTGCGATTAATCGGCGATTTCTTTTAGAGATATATACGCCTTTGTTAAGAAATACAACAAGAATCGCATAGTGTAGCGGTTATGTTGATCTGTTATTGGCAAACAACCCGGGTTCAAATAGCATGGATACCATTTTTACTTGTTTTTGATGTTTTAAGTTAAATGAGGGGTAGTTTCATCATTTCGAGTTCGTCTTCCTCTTTACAATATTAGGGTTTCCTGCAATTTCAAGCACAACGGCTCTTTGATTTTGACGGATTTAAGATCACTTTTCTCCGTTTTTTTTTGCTGTTTCCATGCAAATTTCATAGATTAATGCATATTAATCGATTCAGAGGCCGAAATGTGCAATAACTGAAGATTTTTTTGTGATCCGATTTTTTCACCGAATTTCTTCATTTCACCACATTTGATGGCCGAGTAGCGCTTTTCCGGCAATTTTCCGGTCCTCGGCGGCGCGTTTTTGAACATGGATATTTTCTACTCTTTCTGTTGTTCTCGAATGTAAGATTTTCTAGAGTATGCACGCTTATTAAAAATTTAATAAATGTTTATAATTTAATTTATTTCCTACTTTATTATACACTTTCTAATAATTTTCCACCAATAAAATTTAATCAATTCAATATTCTCAATTAATGGTTCTCAAAAGATAAAAAAATATCTTAACAATATAGAAAACCTATCTTTGTAGAACAATAAAAAATCAAAAAAATCTTAGTTTTGGGAACGGAGGGAGTATAATAAATTAAACTTGACGTTTAGTGAGTTGACAAAAAAATCAGTTAAATTGTGTATACTATCTTATATATATATAATAGACTTGTGCTTTAAGCACAGCCTTCCACATCATCAGGAAGCACGGGGTTTCTTCTGCCATGTGGCATTAGTAAAAACCAACGTTCTAAAAATCGCTAGGCAGTAACTAGGCGCTTTATAGAGGACTAGCGACTAGGTGAATTATTCGGGGTATATGCGAGGTCTAGGCGTAAGCAAATTATTGAATTATTTTATATATTTTATACATTTATATGACATATTTTAGTTTTAAAGTTTAATTATAAAATTATTGTGATGAATTATCAAAATTAGATATATAAAACAGAAGAAAGTAGATAAATTGTAGATTTGTAATATTATTATTGCTTAATTTAACATATATAGACAATTTTAGATTGATTTTAACCAATTTTAACTGATTTAGAATAATTTAAACCAATCTGAATCATATAAATCGGTATAAATCAGATTTTAAGAAAATCGTTTCAGATAGGATCGAGTTGATCGAACCTTGGTAAAAACATGCAACAACCGGGTTTGTTAATTTACCTGGACTAGACTTTTATTTTTATCTTTCGTTGGGCTTTTAGTTAAACTCAGCTTCATCTTTTCTGAAAACAACGTAGCCACCGATCAATGTTCCATACCATCTTCTCAGCTGCGGCTGTGTAACCGGCACAGGTTGAATTCAATCAACCTCATTTATGATTGTTTTAACACTACTGATCCACTACTTTGATAACCTTTTATAGTAATCCAACGATTGAAGAGCCATCTCCGTATTCCAAAAGACAGTTTTGCAGTAAGGAGCAAACGTCTCCACTTCGAGCTCTCTTCTGAGCCCTAATCTGAAGTCTTTTGCGGGTTTCCACATCTTCCTGGCTGCCATCAGTAAACCATACACGAGTCAGCCGCTAAGATCCACATAGTCGACGCCATATCACACCGGGCTCATCCAAAGAATCGCGCATAGAGACATCAGGCGTGAGTGAAAGAAGTACTGACGCAACGATGCAGAAGATAAGGATATGACGGTAGAATGGGTAGAAGATGCCGCTGTGGAGATAGAGCTTACCGGCTCTATAGTAAAATTCCGGGGAAAAATATTTGTAATTGTTCAACTTGATGCTCTGTTATACCTCTGCTTATGATTTACGTTTTTTATAAGTATATTCTCAGAACTAATTCTTTATCACCTGATTGATGAATTGCTTCCAAATAAATAAATTGCCTTCTGAGTACTGTCTATTTTGTATTGTTTTATGGTTTTCAGATTTAGAGGACGAGCTTTGGAAGAACTCAGAAGCTCTCCATTCAACGAGCTTATAACATCTTAAGGACATGAGCGGCAACAAACATGGTTATAACATTACTGTTTATATTATATGTGTTGGTTAGCAGATATCATGGCGACAATAATGACAAAGTTACTAAGACTAAGTACTGTGTCTGGTAAGTTTCAACACAAGATGCGACAAACAACGCCTTACTCTGGGTATGTACAACGCATCACTATATCTATGTACAGTTCCCTTTGAAAAATGTTCTCGTGATGTGGCTGTGATTTCTCTCTTTTTTATCCTTTATGCAAAACAATAGTGGGAGGTTCACTACAAGAAAACAGCGGTATTCTGACGGACATTCCGACGGAAAATGAAATCCTCGGAATATACCGAGGAATTTCCGAGGAAACACAAAATTGGGGTTCCTCGGAATTTCCTCGGAATATACCGACGGAATTCCGAGGAAACCTCAGTCCGTCGGAATATTCCGAGGAAATTCCGAGGAACAATGTGTTCCTCGGAAAAAACTGATGAATTCCGAGGAAATATTATAGCCGTTGGAGAGCCGTTGGAGAGCCGTTGGGGGATTTTACAAAATTCCGAGGAAATTCCGACGAACTAGCCTTTTCCGTCGGAATTCCGTCGGAATTTCCTCGGTATGTCGGCAGGATTTAATCTATATAAACAAGCACTCCTCTTCCTCTTCATTCACTCCATATCTTCATCCTCCCTCTTACTCTATTTACACACGAATTTGATTCATAAAAAATATGTCTTCTTCAAATTATTTTCGTTCTTGGATCGATCGACCTCATTTGGATCCGAACACGAGATTGCTTACGGAAGAATACCAACGAGGTATAACCGAATTCATGGGGTTAGTTCACCGACAACCGGAAGCAAAAACAGGTAAGTTAAGATGTCCTTGCTCTAATTGTAAAAATAGAAAGGTTATTAAAGAGTGGGATGTTTGGACTCATCTATATTTGAGTGGGTTTACACGAAGTTACAAAATTTGGTATCATCATGGGGAAACTGATTATGAACATGGTAGTACTAGCGAACCTCAGCCAGCGGTTAGATTAGAAGAACCAATTAGAACGGATGTAGATTATGGTGTAGGTACTGAGCAGATGGTAAATGATCATTTTAGAGGGGAAGATTTACCCAATGCAGAAGCTAGGAGATTTTATGATATGTTGGATGCTGGAAAGCAATCATTGTACGAAGGTTGCAGAGATGGTCATTCAGCTTTATCATCTGCTACAAGATTGATGGGCATTAAAACAGATTATAATTTGGCTGAAGACTGTGTGGATGCGATTGCTGTCGTTCACGTAGAGGATGAACCAGTGATTGGAGAGTTTCACGAAGATCCAGATTCAGATTCATCTGGTGATGATGACTCGGAAACAGACTACCATTGAACTTATTTATTTTTATTTTTAAAGAAATACCGAGGAAATTCCGAGGAACACTTGATATAACCTCTTTCCTCGGATAATAGTTATTTGGTTTATCTAGCAAGGCAAAGCTGAATACGAATTAAAAACTACTCAGAACACAACCAAATAAAACGAAGAAACCATGTAAAAGAAATACGAACTCATAATTAAGAAACCCAAAAAAAAACTCAGTTCAAAATTAACAGAAAATAAGACCATAAAACGTTAGAATAGAAAAGAAAATAAAATAGCCGGTGATAGCTCCTACTCCTCGTCTCCTGCTCCAGATGTTCCTGCATCGTTGGGTCTCTTGGACCTCTTTCTTACCCTGTGTGTACCACTCGAACCCGAACCAGAGGTGGATGGAGAGTTGTCCCGATGAACTACATCATCCTTTTGGCAACGACACGGCCTGATACGTGAAATGGCAGCCCAGATCTTGTGTAGCATGTCGTTGTTTGTCTTTATGCTCTGATCTCTCCAATGTTGTTGCTGGCGCGAAGTGGCGTTCGGTGGAAGCTCTTGCAGCTTGTACTGGCTGGAGTCTGATGGGAGTAGCTGATGGGGTTGTGAATCATCTGGAATGGCTTGTGCAGCCTCATCTTCTCCTTCTTCATCAACCACGCCCTTGCCTTTGGTCTGATATTTTGGCGTGAAGAAGGATGGCTTGTCTACTAGTGCGGTAGCAGGGGGTAGGAACTCAACTGCAGCCTCTGAAAGTAGAGAAGTGAGACCGATCTGAGGTAGGTGGCAGTAGAGTGTTTTCTTCGCTCGGTCCTGGAATACGTAGACGTAAGGACCATCCCGATGGATCCTCGAGTGGGGACCAGCTATGAACTCCTTACTTACTAGAGAAATGACATCCAGGTAGTTCCAAGCAATGTTGTTTGATCTGTCCAGTGCTACCTCCTGGTTCTTGCAGTCTACACCCACATGTCTAAGGATCCGAGTAATCACTGCACCAAATCCACATGCATTGCTCTTTTTTTTGGTTACTTTCCCCTTGTATCCTGCTAAGTTTGCGGCCAGCACCGCTCCCATGTTGAAGGCAGTAGCAGGTGGGAATGTAGAGTTTCCAAATGCCGGTAGCAAATGCCTCACACCTTGGTACAGGAGGCACAACTCCCATTGCGTGACTGATGCGGCTGTGGTTGTCCCGTATAGCAATGAGCCAATGAGGCGTGTGGCATATCTCAGTACTGGGCTCCGGATAAGTGACTCCTTTGCCTGAGAAGATCTATAAACCCCTGTGCCAATCGTTTCCCAGAAGTTCAACAGCTCTGAAGTCCAATAAAGACCAGATGTCCTCTCCCCTGCACTCAATCCAAATAGTCTGCAGAGGTCTGTGAAAGATACCTCATAGTATACTTTCTGCACTACGAATGCCAGAAAACCTTCCTGATGGCTATCATCGGGACGGGTGACGTATGCGGATGCTATGAACTGGCGTACCAACTCCGGATAAGTGGGTTCGTTGAGGTTGCATAGTTGGCCTAGACCCATGTTCTGGAACAGTCCTTCAATGTCTGCTTGGATTCCCAATATTGTCATCGTCTCAGGACATGCTAGTTGTGTAGCCGGAACGGCTACCTTCTTCATGTTGTTGTAGTGGGTGGTATCAGACTTATCCCACTTCTTTGGCCTTTGTTTCTCTCGCTGAGACGAACCCTCTTCTTGTGTGTTCTTCTTTGCTGACATTTTCGTGCGCTTCATTCTCTACAAAATAGAATCATTGCTCTCAACATGGTTATAATCAATTAAGAACTCAAAGCAACATGAAAATGAAAAGCGAAATCGAGTTGTGATAAAAAAAAAACCAAATTGAAAAAAATTCTCAATCCCTAAATCATCTCAAATCCTGTTCCAAACTCGTTGATCACAGACAATTGTGTTCTATTCCATGTTTAAACATCTGTTTCATGCATATTTGATCAAGGAATCAACACGGAAATAAGAAATTCACAAAACCCAAAAAATTGCTCAAGAACACAATTTCAGAATGTGGAGATTCGCGGAGTATACCTGTCTTAGGGTGAAGACGAGTGTAGGAATCAGGTAGAGCTCGAAAAATCAAGTGGAATGGAGCCCAAAATTGTTCAAATCGGATGATTATAGAGAGAGAAAGGGGGGGCGAATTATAGGGGAAATCGGAGGGGATGAGAGTTCTAAGGTTTAGATCCAGAAAAGGTCGGGTTTTGCCTTATAATTCTGTTTTCCGAACACACATCGATCGATGCGTTTTTGTTCTATAACGCATCGATCGATCACAATCTTACGGCCCGGTCCATCTTTGTAATCGATCGATTTGTTTTTGTTCAGAAATGCATCGATCGATGCGTTTTTAAAAAAACATACAAGATTTTCCGAGGACATTCCGAGGAAAAATTGAGATTCTCGATCGATCGATGGGATACTCTCATCGATCGATCACAATCTTACGGCCCGGTCCATCTTTGTAATCGATCGATTTGTTTTTGTTCAGAAACGCATCGATCGATGCGTTTTTAAAAAAAACATACAAGATTTTCCGAGGACATTCCGAGGAACAATTGAGATTCTCGATCGATCGATGGGATACTCTCATCGATCGATCACAATCTTACGGCCCGGTCCATCTTTGTAATCGATCGATTTGTTTTTGTTCAAAAACGCATCGATCGATGCGTTTTTAAAAAAACATACAATATTTTCCGAGGACATTCCGAGGAACAATTGAGATTCTCGATCGATCGATGGGATACTCTCATCGATCGATCACAATCTTACGGCCCGGTCCATCTTTGTAATCGATCGATTTGTTTTTGTTCAAAAACGCATCGATCGATGCGTTTATTTAAAAAAAATTACGTTTTGAAACCCCAAACACTAGTTCCTCGAAATTTCCTCGGAATATTCCGAGGATATTCCGAGGAAGAAGAGGGTTTCCTCGGAGTTCCCTCGGAATAATCCGAGGAAATTCCGAGGAAATAGGGTTTTTAAACTGAAAACAACGTTTTGCCGTTTAAATAACACCTATATAACTCTTATTAAGTGTCTTACGTTCATTATGAAGACAAAAATTTATTCCTTACCGTATAATTAACACTTTTCCGATTGTATGAACGAAATCTCGCAACATAAGACAAACACTTATACCTTTTAATGAACGGTAAAGGGAATACTTTCAATTAGTTTTGAAATTTTTATTTCATGGTTTATGCTCATCTATACAAAGAATCCTCAATGGTATGCATTACAATTGTATAAGAAATGAAATACGGCAAAAAAAATTGATGTTTTGAAACCCCAAACACTAGTTCCTCGGTATTTCCTCGGAATATTCCGAGGAAATTCCGACGGATATTTTACTATCCGTCGGAATTTCCTCGGAATATTTTCATTTTACCGGGCAAATATTTCGCGAAAATTGAAATTAGAATTCCGACGGAATTCCGACGGATAATATCCGTCGGACCCTAGGTTTTATAACCCCGAGCCACTTCTTCTTCCCCATTTCTTTCTTCTTCCTCTGCGCAAATCCTCTCTTCTCTCCGGCGATTTCCCCCTGAAATCCGACGATATCTCCGGCGATCTCCCTCTTCTCTTACACAAATCATGTAAGGACCCTATCCCACTCTCTTAGGTTCTATTTGTTAGGTTTTTGTGTGGTTTTGATAGATTTTTTTTAGGGTGATTGGTTAGGATTGTGATTTGGTTGTATAATAGGTTTAGAATTGTGATTTGGTTGAATGATTTGTTTTGTTGAATTGATTTAGAATTTTTGTATAATTTTTTTTTTCTATTTATAAAATCGATTTTTGTATATAAAATCGATTTTTGTATTTTACAAAACGATTTTTCTATATAAATTCGATTTTTTGGACTTTACAAAAAAAAAATTTCTATATAAATTCAATTTTTTGGATTTTACAAAACATTTTAAATATCTATAAAACTTTTTTTGTGATTAAAACTATTATTTGGGATTTAAAAATATTTTTAATATATATATATTATTAAAACTATTTTTTTTGTAATTATTAAACTATTTTTATTTATTACAACTATTTTTTGTTTATTAGAACTATTTTTATATATTTATTAATAATTTTAAATATATATAAATCTTTTTTTGTGATTAAATTATTGGGGAATTTTTTTAAAAAAAAAAATAATTTATATATTTCTGTATTTATTAAATATATTTTTTAAATTTACAGGTCTCATGATGATCAGACCCGGCCTCGACAGCGTCGTGGTCGTGGTGGTACGGGGAGCCAGTCTCGGGATTCCAGCCATTTTCAGGATTCCCCTTCGCCCCACAGCTCCAACCATACATCTCCCTCTGCTGCACCCGCTCCTGCTCCTCTCGCTCCCGCTGCTGCATCCGCTCCTGTTCATCCGGGTCCTCCGGGAGTGATGCGTGTTGCGGAGTTGGTTCAACAGCCCGGTCGTGACCATCTTCCGTATCTCACTCCGTATCCACATGGACGGGGTCAAACATGGTAATTAAACATTTTTTTTCTTTAAATTTGGATTCATTATTAACCGTTTGTTCTTTTACTAAGGTTCAACCGATTCGGGAACGGGATCAGCGCATGGATCAACCGTATGATGTACTCGGCCCTCGACAGTGGACATCCGACTTTCACTCACTTCCCAACCGACAAGCAGGTTCTGTGGTTTCGTCAGTTTGCGGTAAGTATTCTAATTTTTTACTTATATTTTTAATCTTTAATATAAATTTTCTACTAATTGTGTTTTTTTTCAGCAAGAGTTCAACTGGAATTCCGATGAGACGCTCTTTATCTATCACCACTTCGTCCATAAAGTAATGGACAACTATGGGAAGCAGATCCACGAGTGGAAGAAGAAGTGGGAAATCAATAAGGTTCGATTTAATTTATTAAACCATTTTTTAATTTATTAAACTATTTTTTAATTTATTAAATTTTTCTTTTTTTTTATTAAAAGGTCCCAAAGTCGATGAACGACACGGTCTGGAAGGAGTTGTGTGCGCATTGGGATAAGGAAGAGACGAAAGAAACTTCTTCCACCAACTCCACCAACCGCAAGAGCGACCGTAAAGGGAAGGGCATCTACAAGCATAACTTGGGTGCTCAATCTATTGTCAATCTCGGAGATCGCATGGTAAGTTCAACCGCTTTTTCTTCAATTATTTGAGTTTCAGAATTTAAATTTATTGTGCATTTCTTCTAATTTCTAATGTTTCTTTAATTTATGTTTTTTTTCAAGGCGAAAGAAAATGATGGCGAGCCGGTTGATGATCTCGCCCTAATGAGGAGGGCGTATACCAACAAGAAGACCGGCCAGATTGATGACGGTCTTGTGAGGGACGTGGTCGACCTGGTCCAAACTCAGGTGGTAGACGAAGTGTCTCAGCTTCAAACCGAGGATGACGCTTCGACGGCTTCGACCAACTTGTCCCGGTTTCGAATCAACGAAATCGTTGAATCCGTAAGTTCTTTGTTTTTAAAAGTTCAATTCATTTATTTCTTGGTTTAAATTTCTAAATTTGGCTTTTTTCTATTCAGTCGGTTCCAAAGAAGAAGGGACGTTTGGTCGGTTTGGGTCGTCGCACCTGGTCGGTTCCCCCTTCTTCTGCACCACCGCCCTTCGTTGATCCAGAAGTACTTACGGTCCAGTTGAAGGACAAAGATGATCGTATATCTTTGTTAGAGACCCAGATGGCGGCTCAACAGGCGGGCTATGAGGCACAGAGGAGGCTGAACCAGCAAATGATGGAGATGATGCAGAGGATGTACCCGAACGAGGTGTTCCCGGACGTGCCAGACCCGTAGTTTTTTTTTTTCCACAAACTCGGAATGTTTTATTTTTATTTGTGAAACTTTGAATATTAATTAATATGATTTCAATTTTACTTTTAATTTCATATTTTCGAATTTAAATTTCATAAATTTTATCTTTTTAAAAAAATTAATATTTTTTACATTCCGAGGAAATTAATTATATTTTTCACTTGATCGATCGATGCGTTTTTGTTCAAAAACGCATCGATCGATGCGTTTTTTAAAAAACGTTCGGGCTATACCGAGGGACAGGTTCCTCGGAATATACCGAGGGAGATATTCCTCGGAATATACCGAGGGAGATGTTCCTCGGAATATACCGAGGGACATGTTCCTCGGAATATTCCGAGGAAAGGTGTCCCTCGGTATATTCCGAACGTGTTTTTATAAACGGATCGATCGATGGGTATATGTCCAAAAACACATCGATCGATGTATATCCCGACGAAGTACTCCTTCGGTATATTCCGAGGAGATTTCCGACAAACTGGTGCTCCTCGGAATTTCCTCGGAAATGTGTTTCCTCGGAATTCCGTCGGATATTTCCGACGGAATTCCGAGGAAAGAAGAAATTCCGAGGAATTATTTCCGACGACTTGTTTCGTCGGTATGTCGTCGGAATAACGTTATTCCGACGAAATTCCGACGATTTTTTCCCTAGTATCCATGTTGTTTTCTTGTAGTGGTTGCTGGATACCCTGATGTTCCAGTCACAGTAGGAAGCTCCGAACCCTTAAAGTACGATCTTTCTCTCCTCTCTTGAAGATTAAACAATAGAAATCTTTATTTCCTTTAAATGCTACAAAGTCAAACTGTTGTTATGACTTAGCTATTTTATGTGTTCGCTGTTTTGATCCAAGATGGGATTCCCCCTGTAGCTGATTTTGTGCACGGTAAAAATGGGCAAGGAGATGTCTCTCTTCCTCTGAGTAGAAATAAATGTGACAAAAATGCAGTTCAGTTTCCGTAGAGAGGGTCTCTGACTATCTGGGTAAAGTCACCATTCTTTCCCTTGGACCACTGTTCAATCTTGCAATAGTAAGAATCATAATCTTTAACTAAAACTCAATTTGAGTTTTTTTTTTTTTTTTTGATTAAACACAGTTTCCCCAACGGCTTCCCAGGCCCAAGAGACTAATTTGTGTCGCTGCGGCCCGAATGTTAAATCCGCAGTGGCCGGGAATCGAACCCAGGTGGCGGTGCTCACAGCTGTGAGTCCTTTACCACCAGAGCTAGACGCCCCGGTTAACTCAATTTGAGTTTGTCACCATGATTGTTTCTTTTCATCTTAGCCCATCAAACGTGATAGTTCATTAGCGAGTACGGTGAAGATGATTGTCATATTTGGTGGAGCTTTCTTTGCCTTAGGGAATATCAATCCCCCATCTGAAGCGAATATAGAGCACCCTCTAAACCTCTTATTTAATCTTCTATCAATGATAAAATGCAGGTTTCATGTTTATGGGTTTTTTCCTTTCTATGCAGATATATGGTGACCCAGGCCAGAAGCGGCTGATGTTGGGTTCATATCTGGAGCTGATATCACTGTTGGGATAAACATCAGTACCCAACTTAAACTAACAGGTGAGTAAAACTTTCTCCTACTCTAACTCTCCATATAACATTCCCGCTTAATAGTTCTGACTTCTGAAAGCAAGTCTCTTTCTTCAGTTTTAGATGATGACCTCCTTAGTCTTAGTGTTGCGTAACTCCAAGGGAAACGCATAAGATTGTTAAGTGATGTGCAAAATTTTACAAAGCTTGGCACGTCAAATCTGATGGTGTCTATGATAAAGCAAGAAACTTTGATCTAGACAATTTTTTTTATTGTTGTTGGTTGTAGGAGTGTGCCTCCATGACCCGCTGAGCTTTGTGGAAGCAGTACGGCCTGATCTATTCAAATATAAGAAAGGGGTTTTCTGAGTGGGGACTCAGGGAATATGCGTCGGCCACAGGCTCATGGATCAAGCCCTCAAGCGGTCTTATTATATAAATTGTAATCTTCACAGAAAAAGAAAGAATCATAGATGGAACAGGAGCAATGAGCAATCCATGGGTGAGATTTTCACCAATATCTGTGACGTGGACAATAAATGTAGACAAAGTTTTGGAATATATCAAAGTGTTGGTGGTGAAGCTTAATTCGAATCTTAATTCAAGGTCTGTATTTGAACTGTATAAATACAAAACTTAGGTAAAAAAAAACATAACAACTAAAACTATTTATCTTTTTCTCTTTTAGTCTAGGTTGTTGGCAAAGCTATAAAATTTCAAACTAATATATTTGATAAGTGATAACGACAACAATAATAAAAAATGTTAAATATGTTATAAATTAAGCATTGAAATGATCATCCACTTCTTTACCAAACTCAAGCACTATGATCATCCACTCCTTTACCAACTCAAGCACTATGATCATCTACTCATCAAGCATTATGATCACCCACTCATTTACCAAATTAAGCACCATCTTTGTTATTTTATGTATTGTTGTTCACTATAAATACCATCACTCATCTCACTCTTTTGTACACCAAAAACAAGAACAAGAGTTTATAATCAAAGAATCATTACATCTTTTTCTTCCTCCTTATAATAAACTCTCTCCTTTATATTAGTGTTATTTGCTTCATACGGGTATTAAATTCTACTCTTATTTAAATTTCTCGATACTATAAATTATAAGTTATTTCATAACACGTTATCAGCACGATCACTCTGCGATTCGGTAAAATTTATTTGTATCATTTATACCCTGTTATAATGGTCGATATACCGCCTCTACTATTATTTATATCATGTTATAATGGCCGGAATACCGCCTATATTATTTACTAGTAATTTAATTTATTTATTGGTCGGCCGAGCCGCCTTATATCCTGTTTATTATTTATTGGTCGGCCGAGCCGCCTTATATCCTGTTTATTATTTATTGGTCGGCTGAGCCGCCTTATATTCTGTTTATTATTAATTGGTCGGCCGAGCCGCCGTATAATTTATTTGATATTATGCATTGATCGGCTGAGCCGTCGCATGATTTATTGTCATATAACATAAATATTTCATTGTCATAATTTTTCACTTTTATGAAATTTTATAGATTTGATTGACCGTTTAATACGATATTTTCGGACTAATTTTTGGTGCACTCGATTTAACCCCAACGGTCACAAAGAATGTTTTTCAAAAATTTCCCCTTTCTCCAACGGTCATGAACAGTAATTTTCATCTATAAATACAACTCATTTTCACTTCATTTCATCATCCAAAACATTTCATCTTCTCTCAAAAATTTCAAAATCGCTCTCCTCCGATTTTTCAAGAAAGATGATTCGCGCACTTTTGTTTTTATGTGCCATTTTTATTTGTGTTTCTATTTATGGTTTATTCGATGGAGAATTTACTCCGAGTGAATTTAAGATGATTATCGGTTTAATTTTCTTTACATCGCTTCTCCTTGTAATTGCTTGTATGATTAATGTAAACGGTTTTTAAATTATGAAGTTCATAATAAATGGTTCATTTTAAAATTGCGAAATTCTAAATATATATATATATAGTCATTTTAGACGATGATATATATATATATCAACGCTTGTCTATATGTAAGAATAATAGTTATTTGATGAATAAATTTTGCTTATTATACTTTAATATGCTTCATGGTTTAATGGTATTAAGGAAACATACTTTATGATTCATGGTCTAACATCATAAAAGAAATTATTTGTAATCGGTTAGTTTTGTGGTCGATTAGTCTTTGGTCTAATATCATAAAAGAATTTGGATTATATGTTGATATTTACTAATGTAATGGCCATGTTTATATGAGCAAAATTTAAAGTTTTCAGGATTGTGTATTCTCTCGGAAAGATATGTACAAGTTATCAGCCAATTCAGAAACGTGAACAGCTGAAACTTTCATCGCCGATATACTTCTGTTTATAAGATAAGTATTTTTATGCTTTATATACAAGTTTAACAAACTTGATTAGATAAATCAATTTGCATGAAGTTGGCAGTGATATAAATTTGTTCATTAAATTGATTGATAGGTTAAACTTTGTTAAAAAGCATGAGAGTAATAATATAGTCTATATAATAATTACTATGAAAGTTTTATTTATTTTCTGATATAATAAGACACCTTTGTTAATACATATTTATATATATTTGAAATATTTTGATTTTATTACCATTTATATTGAGGATTTTAAGTTTAAAGCTTGACTCTAAAAGATCCATAAGTTTTGGAAGATAATATATATAAAAAAGGTATTATCACCTGAAGTGATTACCTAAAGCTCATTTTGTATTTTGCATTTAAAGATTACAAGACCTGAAGTCGGTAAATAAAGCCAACTATGTTGGATGTTAAGTTTAAAAGTAAAATTTCTTCAAGAAATTGTTTTATGATGCATATATATTGAAAAATATCTATTGATAAATCACGTCTAGTTGATTATGATTCATTCTCCTGAAGAGAATATGACATTTAAAAAACTCATAAATAGTGGTTTTAGACGTGAGCATAAATGAGGTCAAGGTCCAAAGAGTTTCTTTATAGAACTCATACTCTCACTTAAAGTTGAGAAAATAAACATGGTAATAAAGAAAAGAAATTATGAATTCATCTGAAGATGAAAGAAAATTTATTGTGTGTACAATACAAAGTAGTAAAAACTTATAGAATGCTTAAAAAGAGGATATATATGATGCTCCAGAAGTATACATAAAAATTTAATTTAAAGTTCTTAAGAATGCAATTTAAAGTTCTTAAGGTATTGTATTTTTATAAGTATCAAAAGTTAAAAGGATCTACGAAAAATACATAACCCATGTAGGATATGTTGTTGATTAAGAAAATGAGATACATTCGAGATTGATAAACCTGTAGTATTATACTCTCGAGGGGAAGAGTTAAAGAATCTCACTTTTTATGATAAGTCAAACATCCAGAAGATTATGTTTACACTAAAACTAAGATTGATGAATTTTTCTCAAAGTAAATCCGTAAGATTTTGAGACACTTATGTTGAGACAATAAGCAAACGAAATGATATATACATTTCAATCAGAAATAATTCTCAAAGCAGTATAAGTATTTTAGAGAAAATATCTACAGCCTCTTATATATTGTACTACACAAAGATTAGTATAATGAAGAAATGTATAGTAAACTAGAAGTTTACATTTGGCATGAATCAGTTAGACCATTTTGGTTCATTAATAATGCGAATATATACTTAAAGGTCATATGCATAGTCATATAAGAACCAGAAGATTCTTCCGAATGATTTGACATATGTTGCTTACCCATAAGATAAAAGGGTACTATGGTTTTCACCAGCCAAAATAAGATATTGGCATAAATAACGAAGATGTTAGTGGACTGATCACCCACTATGCATTTTTATAATATTGGTGAATTCACTTCTTAAAGTCTTTAACGACTATAGCACATTCACTGAGATAAGTGCTAAACATTTTGAGCAACATTGGATCGCATCAAGCCAATAAATATTCACTAGTTCTCCCCATCATTGGTATAGAATCAGAAACCAATCATTTTCATCTAAGAATGTTGGATGTTGCTCCGCCACAGAGCTTCAAATGAAGATGTGTTTTCAAATGAGGTTGGAAATATATGTTGGATATAAATCTCTATTGACACTTAAGAATCCAGAGCCATCCCCGAAAACTATAAGTAAGGCTATACATGAATTCTAAAAGTGAGTTAGTACTTCCAACATAAGGGGGAGAAAATAAACAGCTGGAAAAGAAAATAAGTTGAAATGAATTATCATTGATCCTCGGGCTAAACACAATGTGAAATAGAAGTCCAAAAGATAATTCATTTCAAAACTTACTAAAGCAGTTGCCAGACACGACCCATATAAATATAGTGATCAAGTCACATATACCAGCTGTAAATGCTCCAATAAGAATAAATGTTCTACAAGAACAATATCAAACTGCTAGTCACGCCTGCAGCGTGGTAGACAGATTGGTTCCAAAGATAAATCCTCGTAAATGAAAAAGGAGCATATATTGATAATGGTCAAAACGAGGCAATATAGTTTTGTATGATCTCCAGAAGAGAAATTAAACATGACTGACGAAAATTCAGGTACCTGAGACAAATGAAGAGATCTCAATAAGTTATGTCATGTATGAAACAAAATGGAACCGATAAGAAAATTGACGTCGATGATATTATACATGCAAAGTAGCAGTTGATATAATAAATGAGAAAGAGGATCATGAAAGAAAGTCTATTGAAAAGTGTACACAAAGAAATGATTGGCCAAATCAGAAAGATGCAATAGACAAAGATATAAACTTCTTGTGAAATAGAGAAGTATTTGGACCAGTAGTCCATACACTAAAAGGTGTAAAACAAGTGAGATGTAAATGAACCGTTGCACACAAAGAAGGATCAATATGAAATTGATTGTGAAGAGACATAATTTCGTATGGTAGATGCAACTAGTTTCAAGTTCCTTATAGTCTGGTAATAAAGGAAGAACTTGAATAAAACAATCCACTTGAAAAATGTTAATCCCTGAAAGTATAATCCATGAAGGATTGATGATATCAAAATCATGTTCCCGGGAACTCTGCATATTCGATCGAATTGAAACAAACTATTTTATGGGATATATGAAATATTATAAGGTTAACAAATGTATCCATTTGTATTTATCAAGAGATTATAAATCAATAGAATCATGATTTGAATATAATCAAAACTCCTGAAGAGTTATAGAAAAATTATATTTTGGAAGAAAACTCTTGACAATACTATATTGTTTTTATGTATTCTAAACTGGAGATCTAAAACTGAGATGTTATCATAAAGATCCTTAAAGTATTTTATTTAAGACGCTCGTATATGTTTGGTCCTGAAATACCATACGTAAGAGTGTTATTTAAGAAAATTATTAATCTTTTTCATTACTGAAAGATGTAATTTCATATGAAAAGAAAGAAAATCATAATAGTAACTTCTATAGTTACAAATGAATAATTCGTATGTACGAGACGAATTTCTATACGATTATATGTAAGAAATTTGGTTTGAAATCCAAATAGACCAATAAACTATTGTCTAAGTCAAAAGAGAATTATGGACAAGAAGTCTAAAGGCCCTAGATATCATAATAGAAATGAATAGAGTTTATTCTCTTAAGCTTAATTCTCTTAAGAGAGTTGATTGGAATGCATATCCTGAAGATATTATTTCCAGAGAAAGAAATATGATAGTAAGTGTGGTTGTACTCTTTTTCCTTATCATGGTTTTTTTTATCCCATTGGGTTTTTCCATGACAAGGTTTTAACGAGGCAACAAAGAACATACAAAAGATAGACAACCAAAGAGAATGTTACAATTTGAGAGATGAAAATCTATCATTGTTCTAAAGGTTCTATGACTACTCATTTGAGGGGGAGCTTACGTAGTTGTACTCTTTTTACTTTTACTACGGTTTTCCCCATTGGGTTTTCCATGACTAGGTTTTTAATGAGGCACCACGTAATACAAGATGGATGATCAAGGGGGAGTGTTATAAATTAAGCATTGAAATGATCATCCACTTCTTTACCAAACTCAAGCACTATGATCATCCACTCCTTTACCAACTCAAGCACTATGATCATCTACTCATCAAGCATTATGATCACCCACTCATTTACCAAATTAAGCACCATCTTTGTTATTTTATGTATTGTTGTTCACTATAAATACCATCACTCATCTCACTCTTTTGTACACCAAAAACAAGAACAAGAGTTTATAATCAAATAATCATTACATCTTTTTCTTCCTCCTTATAATAAACTCTCTCCTTTATATTAGTGTTATTTGCTTCATACGGGTATTAAATTCTACTCTTATTTAAATTTCTCGATACTATAAATTATAAGTTATTTCATAACAAAATAGAATTACTAGATTATTGAGACTTGAGATCGAGAAAAGAGAAGCACAACGCATAAGGATTTAAAAATTAGTAAAAATCTTTGAAAACAAACGCTGGTCATATTTACATAATTTACATTAACAAACCACTGTTGTTCTATTCCTTATCTCAATAGAAAACACTGTCTGCCATGTAGGCTACAGGTGTTGTGAACCCAGAGGAAAACCAGCTCCCACGGTTCATCTCTGATATTGTGGGCACTACATACACTTTCAAGTTAAGGTTGACCTTACAATTTTACTTCCAATCATAAGACGTTTACTATTACAAACAAATGAAAAAAATTGTACTTATCTATAAAAAATCTAGCCTTCTACTGTGTTTTTATTCGGGCAAGTGTTAGCCTCTTTCTATTTGCAAATACAGTATAACCTCTTTAAATTAATACTCTATAAATTAATATACACTAAAAAGATCTATAAAATAATATAATTTATAGTATCAAAATTAAGTTTTTGGTTCAATTAGTATATCGATAAATTAATATCTCTATACACTAATAAAAAATTATAGTTTTGGTGTAGTCCCAACATTATTAATTTATAGAGGTTTCACGCTTTCTTTTATAATTATACATATTAGTTACACCAAAAACACACAAAATACCAACAACATACCAACAAAAATAATGGTCAAGTAGCAAGTTAAAAACAGATAGAAAATGCTTTCCCAGAACTCACCCGTAAAATACATAAAAACACCAAAATGCCAAGACAATCTCAAAAACAGAAAATTCCAATACCCAATTTACTAAACTACAAAATATTTAATGACTAACATAACCAATGAACCAAATCATTGACAAATACAATTAACAGTTAGCAACCACTTAGCAAACAATTCTAAGCAACTATGAACAAAAACTATTCAGCAGCTCCATATTGTAGCCAATCTAAGTTCAATCAACCCTCTTTACTACCTGTTAGATGAAAGAAATAAAAAAAAAAATCTGCAAATCCAACTACGCGGTTACAAGAAAAGCAACCATCCCTCTTCAAACTTACACAACCTCCGAATGTAAATCTTCCAAGTAAGGGTAGGCACGAATCAGATATCTCGATTTTCAAAAAAAAATTATGATGCAGTTTATTTAGTCTGTCTTCGATTTCTGAGTATCTGAAAACTATAATTTACACCGGATTTTGTTTTGATCCATAGAACTGTAAGAAATAAAAATTATTAGAAAAGAGCATAAGAACAACAATAACATGTTACCAGTCCAACCTAGACAATCGGTATGACAAATGCTTTTATTACAAACAAATGACCAAATTCGTTTTTATAATTCTAGCACAATATGTATTGGTCGCGATTTACTATTTCAGCTTTCACATATAATAAGTAAAATTAAACTACATTTTTTAAAAACAATACAAAGATGATAATTCAAGCTATAAAAATGTGAAACTCTTAGAAAAATGTGTTAGTTATTCTTACGTTAGTCTTCTTCAACTATATCAAAGTGAAATAAAATCACAAAAATAAATATAAACCATTTTTTTATTTTTTTAAAAAATTTATTTTTTTTTTCTAAAAATAATGTTAGTAGTTCTTTCAACTCAAACCAAAAAAAAATAAAACAACTGAATTTTATTATGTTCAATTTCGAATAATTTTTCAAATGTTTTATAAAATTTAAAAAATAAATAATTTTATTATAAACTCACCCGCCCGTAGGGCGGACCAACCCCTAGTAATAATAAATACTGATATTTGATATGCGTAATACGTTTGATATATTTTTCTTTTCTTTTGCGTAATAGGTTTTACTGGAAGTGTCGTAAAGGCATGTTGTGGAGGAGAAGATGGAAGATACAAAGCAAAACCAAACGTAAAGTGCGGCGGAAAGGGTTCAACGACTTGTGAAAACCCATCAACATATGCAAATTGGGATGGAATCAGTGGCGGATCTACTTGATTCAATAGGGTGTCAGCTGACACCCCTTAAATCCCTATAAATAAAAGTTTGTTCATATAAACACTGCAAAATCAGCAGCTCTGTTAGAAAAAATCCCCTCTTGACACCCCCAAGCCCCAAGGTTACACTTCGGATACTTGTCTACGTTGACGATCTTATCATATCAGGAGACTTGCCAGAAGCGATCAATTCTTTCAAGACATATCTATCAACTTGTTTTCATAGGAAGGATTTTGGAGCTCTCAAATATTTTCTTGGTCTGGAAGTTGCTCGCAGCTCTTTAGGAATTTACTTGTCTCAGCGCAAATACACGCTTGATATAATAACAGAATGTGGGTTGCTTGGGTGCAAACCGGCTGGATCACCGATGGATCAAAACCACAAGCTTGCGAAAGCTACAGGTTTGGTGCTCGCAGATCCAGAGCAGTATCGACGCCTTACGGGTCGACTTATATATCTTCTTGCAACCCGTCCTGACCTTGCCTACGCGGTACACATTCTTTCACAATTTATGCATACACCACAAGAGGAACATTGGCTTGCTGGCTTGAAAGTGGTTCGTTACTTAAAAGGAACAGTGGGTCAAGGGGTTATCTTTCGGGCTAACACTGCGTTTTCTTTAACTGGCTGGTGTGATGCAGATTGGGGGGCATGCCCTACAAGTCGACGCTCACTTACTGGTTGGATTATACAGTTTGGGGCATCACCGATTACTTGGAAAACCAAGAAACAGGAGGGTGTATCTCTTTCATCTACTGAAGCAGAGTTTCGAGCATTGCGTTCTATCACAAAAGAAGTTATATGGTTGAAGGAACTTCTTCGTGAACTGGGACTCCCTCATGCCGATGCAGTCACAATATGCTGTGACAACAAGTCAGCAATTCATCTCAGTGCCAATCCCATTCTTCATGAACAAACAAAACATATGGGTATCATTTGTTCGTTCGTTCGTCACGAAATAGCCAAAGGTGTTATCAAAGTGACTTACGTTCCCACTACAGAGCAGTTTGCCGACATTCTAACCAAAGCATTAGGACGTAAGGAGTTCAATACATTTCTTCTCAAGTTAGGCATTTACAATATCCATGCTCCAACTTGAGGGGGGGGGGGGGGTATTGGAGATAATTACTCTATATGTCCTAATTGATATTGTTTTAGATAAGTGTTATCTTTAGGCTTTTCTTTATCTCTTTAGCTTTGGTTTTACTCCTTTGTGAGTATATTACTCATCGTTTGATATCAATAAACATAAGAACTTATATCCCAAACTACAATTTGTCATTTTTCAATTTCATCCTTCTTCATCCCTCGTGTATTAACAAAGATCATCAAATCTAATCATTAAAATAAGTTCATTAGAAGACTCTATATATCAAGGAAAGAGTATCAATCATAACTCATATGATTCACTCAATCACTATAATCACTCCATCATATATTCTTCTTAATGATTATATGATCTTCACATTTATTGTTTAATTCATATAGCTCTACTATATAAAGCTATGTAACTCTCTTTATATCAAGAACACAATTCATACATTTCTCATAAGTTATTACTATAATCTAAATAATTCTCTGGCGTAGTGGTAGTGGTTGATTAACATTAACTCTTACGGGCTCTTTAAGTCATCCTTTTGATCGTTTCGTTTCATCGGACAGATTGTGAAACATTCATATAAAATACACATTAAATTTTTTGTGTTCATTTAACAACAAGAAACCAGAAGAAGAAGATCATTGTTGATTCAAGTCCTGACATGAAATGGAAAATGAGAGAGATGAACACTGATGAAGACTAAAAGAGACATATATAATAGTAGTACATGTTCATGTTCAGAGAGAAAGACCAGATTCTTCATCCTCGTCGAGAGATGAAGTGTAGGTAAAGTAGAACGTCCAGATCAAACCAAACACTCCCAAAAGAATCCACCCCAAGAGGTTGTTGCTCAGCCCAAAGGGTAGTCCGGTTCCTTCCGTGGACATCCTGTCATCCACCAACGCCATGACTGGGTTGCTCATCACAGCCGTTAAAGCTGCTGTCGCCGCCGCGGAAACTCCAGCCCCCACGGCTGAGACGTTTCCTTGCTTTGGCTCCATTGAGCATCTCACCCCTCCCTTCCTCTTCCCCATTGGAGGCAAACCTGAGCAGCAATAATCAAAATTCACAACTCTAAAACCAGTTACTTACAAATCCAGTATGGTTCTTGCAAGCTCTGGTCTATACATTTTTAAAACACACAACAGTCAATCAGGAAAATTCCAAATACTCTTCTGGTTTGTTCTGACCATGCTAGAACCTTTTAGATCAAAATGTTTTTTGACTTTTTGTTGACTCTACACCAAACTACTAAAGATCACTCATCAACGAATATAAAGCAACCAAAAGATTTTCCCTTTGCACATGACTGGATCAAGTTCCAAATAATAAGATGAGATCTTAAAAAGAATGTAAAAGGCAAAGAACTTTACCAAGAACAGGAGCGGAGATGGCGAGGGTGGGCTTGAGAAGGAGAGCAGGACGAGCGACAGAGACGGTGGAAGCAGAGGCAGTGAAGCTAGCCATTTTCTTTTCTAACACAAATACAAACTATCTTCAGTCTGAGATTTTGGTTTCTGTGTTTGTGTTTCTATAGCAACAAGACAACCTTTTGATTTCTTTGCTTGTGTTGGCTTTTTGAATCCAACTTAACGACTCAATCAGTGGTGGAAACAATCTCTAAAGCACCTACTCGGATATGATTCTATCCATATTCCACCAATAGCCTCACTCCACGTGTCATATTTCATCTCTTTCCCTCCCAACACAATCTTTTTCTTTCTTCTCTACTGGTTGTGGATTATATATATAAAAACATAATAAACATTTAAACTGCATCCAAATCATACAAAGCAACACTCCGCTGCTATTAACCAAATCTTGTCATTAAGCTCTCAAAAAATAATTGTGTTGTATTGTATCAAAAAGTACCAAAATTTACATGAGATATTGTAAAAAGAATGAAGCTAATTATAACATCAACAAAGAAATGAATTGAATCGAATCCTAAGTTTTGTGGGAAACTCTGTTTAGAAAAATCAATCGTGAATGTTGCACCGTTGCAAGTATGGGTGATGGTAAGGTACATGTATGTTCCAGTACCGCTTGTATTTGTCTATCCTGATGTCCAGCCATGGCTTCATGATCCCGTCGTAGTGTATAACCGCTGCTTCTTCGATGTCTCCTGCTTTGACTCCTGATTCGTGTCCTAACCCAACCACATTCCATCTCTTCTCCAATGGTATCGCTTGCCCAAAGAATGTCAACCAACCTAGTGGCAAGCTCCCCGCTTTCCAGAGATGTCTTTTTATTCCCTGCACCCAAAAACAAATCACACACGCACACATGTAAATACGATTCCTTTCAGGTTTAAAGCTACACAACACACTTCAACAAGTTTGAAAGGAATGAAATGTTATACCTGGTTGAAGTAGTTCAGGTACACAGATGTCAGATTCTGTCTTCTCCATTCTTTGAGATCAAACAGATTCATCCCAAACGCCCAAGTGCAAGCCTTAGGGTCAAATTTCTCGGCAACCCATGCATCTGAGAAGTTTATGAGTGTGTCCATAGCAATATATGAAGGTTCACCTTTGTGACAAGTCTCTACAGCTCCAACAACTTTCCCATTCATATCGAGGCTCCATAGTCTACTTAGGTCTCTCTGAACTACTACATCATGGTCAAACAATACGATCTTGTCCAGACCTGGGAAAATATTCGGGAGATAGAAGCGTGCATGGTTGAGCGCTGAAATGACTCGCGGATCACTTGAGTTTTGCTTCATCAGCAATTGAGCCTGGTCTAAAGGCAGGACATTCGTATCATCAATGTTTAGGATTTGGATTGTTGCTCTGCTAACTGGGTTTAAAATAAACCACATTGAGATTGATGGGTAATTGAGTGAATCCGTCACCACATGGAATACTATCTTTCCCGGGTCCTGCAAGCAGCAATATAGAACGTTAGTATATGTGTGGCTTCAGCAGAAACTTGGAAATATTCTCTTACGTGCTGCATAGACCAAACCACAAGTTTTTGATCAAAAACGGATCCTACATTAATAAGTGGCTCAAGTAATGATACGAGATAGTGTGCTTGACAATGATAACTGAGTAACAATATGAGTTATTAGTTTTGAAACATGAGAACATAGAACATGACAAGGTGTTTGAACATTAATCTGAAAGAACGAAGTTGTTTATTTAACAACGAGCACACACTATGTAACTTCCTTTTCCTAGTTCCATTACCGCACAAAATCCTATGATATTAACCACGGTAGAAGCCTAAGGCATTTCTCTAGATATCAAATCCACAAGTATAAAGGAATTAAAACAGAACCTGTTGAGAGAAAGAGAACAAAAGTGAAGCATCTTACCTTTGACGAGGAAATTGTAGAGTTAACAACAACCGCACACGCCAAAACATTGTCAGAGAAGACAACGTAATGGTAGAGATCAGGATTGATATAACTTTGCTGAAAAGGCTTTGCTCTTTCATGATCCTGGGTAAAGTATTCTGTTGTCAAACGCATTGAGAGGCAGTGAAGTCCTTTTGGGGTAGTCCTTGCTGCAAGGTGCATTAAATGTGCTGCTTGCTTCTTCTGCGCCCGAGCTTGTTCTTCGGATTTATAAGTCATGGCATGGAGTTTGGTAGCGATGGCAGGGCAATTGTGAAAGACCCGACTGACTTTGTATAATGCAATCTCCATGGCCTTCAGTCTTTGAGGGGAGCTGAAAGAAACAAAACATTTTTATATGACTCTTCTTAATCAGCATAAACTTTTCAGTAAACGTTGGCTATGAAATTAGATGCCAAAGCTATGGAACAGGAAGTCCTTTGAATCAATAAACATGTGCTTACCTCTTTGACAAATGTTTGTCTTTGGTGGCATCACCGACAGCCCGTTCCAGCTCTTTTGTTCGAACTCTCAACTCCTTCACTATTTGGGAGTTATTCCCAGGCAGGGCCAAATTCAGATAGGCTTTAGCTTGGATGATTTTGTCTCTGATCTCCTTTATCCTATCATCTGTTGCTGGTCCAAGCTGAGCCCTTGAATTCTTTTCACTCTTAGCCAAAGGGCGCTGGAACTTGGTTTTAGGACTAGGTTGAATATCTTTTGCTGAAAATTTTTCCTGAGACAAAAGTAAAAAAGAAAACGAAATACATAACCAAATCAGATGATCTGACTATCTTAATTCAAATTCTAATTTGCCTTTCCTATTCACAAATGATGGCGATGTCATTTTTATTTAAAAGATTATCATTGTGAACTGCTTCAAGACAATCACTACTCAAGTACTGAACTGAAATACGCACCGCTGTATGAGAGCTTACAGTGGTTTGCTGTGAAACTAATGCTTGCTCCTCCTTGGTTTTGTTACTGTTTCCTGAAACCCGTGGTATCTCCAAATAAGAAAGCTTGCACAGTAATGACAACAAGCAACACAAAACTGAAAGTATATTACCCTCACTCATTTCTGAGAGAACAAGTGTTTTGTCTCGCTCACTAGACTGCGAACCATCATGACTTTTATTAGAAACACTAGACCAAACCACAGGATTCAACTCATCATCCTTCAGAATTCGTTTAGGCTCCTTGAAGCCTTCTCCATCCTGAGTTACAAAGCAAAATAAAAATCAACAAAATGAATGTTCCAACAAGGTCTAAGACTAGGTAGGGAAGCGAGCATAACCTGTTCAAAGGCGGTAAGTCTAAGATCATCATTCGTCTTGTATCTCTGCATAAGAGAGGTACGCATAAAGCAAAATCATGCCACAATCAAACAATAGATATTGAAGAGATCCTGAAGAGGATCAAAAGAGAAGAAAACAAGGATATGCGTACAATGTCAGACACTTCTTCAATGAACTCTCCTCTATCTGCCAAGAAAACAAAACCAAAACAACTTTCAGATGCGTAATCCAGAGGCTGAGATCACATCAAAGCCTATATCGATTCCATAGATTCAATCAAAGCAACTGAGCAAGCCTATAGCGATTCCAGAGATTCAATCAACGCAATTGAGCAAGCCTATAGCGATTCCAGAGATTCAAGCAACAGTTCTACAGGTGATACTATTTCCAAATCTAACATCCGCGAGAGAAAAGAAGAGAGCGAATCAAGAAGAAGCTCACCGACGGAAGTGATGCTCTTGATCCGATTCGAGAGGAAGACAATCGGAGTAACGACGGATAGCAGTAGCAGAGAGAGGATCAAAATCCTCCGCCAGCGACGGATTTGATTCATCAATGTGCGAAACTTCTCTTCATATATTATCTCCTCGTTTCCTTTTTTAATCCTTCTCCACTAAGAAGAAGAAGAAGCACAGCGCATCCCACACAGATCTCGCGGAGATTCCTTGCTTGATTAACAAGCAATCGAGTACACGATGTAAAGATTAGGGTTTCAAGATCCTTAAGTGCGATGCGAAGAGTCTAAAATTCTATTTACGCTTTCATCTCCTTGTGATTCAAAGCTTCTTCCTCGTGCATGTTAGGGGGGACTTCTGCTCTTCTTCTTCTTCTTTCTTTTTATTTTGCTTACTTAATAAAGAAAAATAAATAATTATAATTTGTATTTATTATTTCTGTTTGGGAAATGGATTGATCAAGTGGCGATCGGGATCAGGTGCGGGGCGGTGTACATGTGGAAGCATGTGACAATAATACCGTTGATGGAGGCGCAAATTTACTACGGTCGTCTTTCTTCTGATTGGTTCTTCGGGAAGTTCTCTCAAGCAGCCATTTATGTATGGACACGTTGACTGAGTCTATGGCCCACAACATATTCAATGGTGCAAGTTCGCAGCTTGTACTTTGGAGGAACCATTTGACTGAAGATGCCGGAGTTTACTCAGAATGAAGAGGACTGAAATTAAGCAAAAGGGAAAATAAGTTAATGATAACAAATGTTATGTGTTGCTATTACGTAGTGTGGTATTGTTCATCTTATATTTTTGATTTAAAATATCAACAAAGTTTAATATTTGATTGAATTACCACTTTTATTTTTAGTAGAACATTTTAGAGATCTGCTGGAACTATAGTTTTTCTTAATAATAATATTTGTTTTTGTTAAAAATATATGCACTTGTTTATTTATGGTTCATATTCTTATTTGACTTTTATAATTTCTCTAAAAACTGTATGATTTGTAGTACGACATCACCAAAGAATCTTAACCAACATCTACCTTATTTATCATACAAAAATATTAAAATTAAAAGTCGATTTTAAAACATAAACAGTTTGTTGATATTTTTTTTAAAATATGTGTAATATAGTTTAGTAACGCTGAAATTAACGCGGTAAACAAACGCAAGTAAAAATCGCAGAGAGTGGCGAAAAAGAGGAGTAAAAAAAAGAAAAGTCGCTGCTTGACTTTGTAAACCCTATCTTCCGTTCACACCCACCAAAAAAAAAAAAGAAAACGAAACTGGAAATAAAAGTAATTTTAAAAAGGTGAAAAATAAACAAAACATGAGGAAACAAACGTCTATTTACTCTTCTTCATTACGGGATGGTCTCTCTTGTTCTCAACAAGACCCCTTGATGAGCCTTAAACTTCTTTCGATTCATCAGATCGTCTTCTTTCCTCCGAATCTCTCACCATCATCAGCAAACCCTCTATTCATCTTCCTCCAAATCACCAACCGCCTCCTCCTCTCTCCCTCTATTCATCTGTTTCGTCCGATTGCGATTTTTCGTCTACATGCAGTTTTGGGGATAGTGTACGTGCGATTAATCCAACACTCTCTTGGTCTCGATGGAAGGAGAGATGGAGATGATGGCTAAGGTGAAGAGGGAGAAGGTGGTGGCATGCATGACTTGTTCTCTCTGCGACAACCTCCTCCGTGACGCCACCACTATCTCCGAGTGCCTTCACACCTGTTAGTTACTTCTTCCTATTCCACGTTTGATTTCGTGAAAAATTTCCTAATTGATGGGCTTTCTCGTTGTTTGATTGACTTTCTATGTTGTTTATATCATTTGGGTTGCTCTTACACTTAACAATCTCATTCGATTTGATGAAACTTTCTATGGATTGTTTGTTTGTCGACCGAAAAAAGCTTTAAACTTTGCTTACATTTACGTTTGATTTCGCAATTGCTGGGCTTTGAGTTTCTGTGTGTGTGTGAATAGTTTGTTTGTTGACCAAAAAGCTGTAGACTTTGCTTACAAGAATCTTCCTTTGTTCCTCTATTTAGGTAATAGTTGTTTTGGAATTTTTTTGGTGGGTCTTTTTCTTCGTCAACGATGGTATTATATGGGTCGTCGAATTTGAGTTTTGGCTTAATCATGTCATTCATTAGACCTGCATGTTGTTAGTTAGCTGCTTTGTTTATATCCAACCATGTAAGTTTTGCGTTGGTAAGTTCAAGTACCAAGGGACCATTACTACTACTATCTCTTTTTATCACCCAATCACTCTTCAAGATACTATACCATTAAGAACATTTAGATATATATTTCTGTTTGGAAGATCTCACTTAGCGTTAATTTTGTGGTGTATATAGTCTAAGGTCTTAATGATCTTTCTGCATGCCCAACTATGTACTACATTTTGTATACTTTATTTTCCTTTTAAGAGACAACATCAATGCACGATTCCAAACTATACACAACCCAGCTCTCTGTTACCCTTATTTTTTTACCCTGTTTACTGTGACTGCAAAACCAGTTAAATAAATATATGCAGTCTGTCGTTTTGTAATTGTAAAGTTAACTAGGTAAATCTTATTGCTAATGCTCATTAGATCTGATCCAACAAAAAGTAAATGTTATCAGTAACGATTTTCCATAGCATGATGGATCAAATTTCCCTTCAATCACCGGAATTTTCTGAGATTTTAGCTGCCTTTCCTCAGTTGTAGCACAATCTCTTTACTGCAGTACCATAACTAGGTCCTCTCATTTGATTTACGGTTTGGTTTCTGGGGATACAAGCAGTATGACCATTAACCGTGTTACCTATCTAAGAGCACCAATTTTACATGAAACTGGATGATATCTATCAACCACTTATCTACAAGCTCCTGCCTTGACAACTGCTAGTACATGATGCAGTAAAAGCCATACTAGTTACCAGCATTGCTATCTAGGAGTAGGAAAAACTGTGCTTGTATCTAATTAATTTGGGATAAATTTCCAAAATTGGCAGTCAGCAGCAATCTTACTTTAAACCTCTAAACATAATGCTACTCATTTTTAGTTCAACTTTTGATCCCAGAAATTGTTTGTTTTATCTTTCAAGTAATCACATTTTGTTCTTACTTGATAGTTACTACCTATTGAGATGAGATAATTTATTAGATCACTTTTTGAATGCAGTTTGTAGAAAATGCATATATGAGAAAATCACAGAGGATGAGATAGAGTGCTGTCCGGTATGCGATATTGACCTCGGGGGTACCCCATTGGAGAAACTAAGGTAGGTTCCTCTTCTCCTCTATTACTGCTACACAATTTACTTATGAGTCTTGGTTAAGCAGTGGTTATTTCCTTATATTCTTATAGTTTAATCCTCCACTGTTAGAAGCCCTTTTGGCTTTTGATGTTGATGAAACAAATAACTTTAGCATAATGCTGGATGTATATATACGGAAGGTTTTTCTATAGTTTTTGGGGTATTATGTGGAATTAATCATGTATAGTTATTTGATTTACAAGCAGTTACAACCTGACTGTGTTCATTAGCTTTTTGCTGACATGAACTATTTTTGGTTAGAACCAGAATTGATTCACTTTTGTACTCTTATCTCTCTCAAAATAGACTACTAGTTATTATACTAGTACGAACCTTTGTTGGTGGTGGTGAAATTATGCATTAAGGAACCACTCTTATTCATAATATTTCAGGCCCGACCACATTTTGCAAGACCTGAGAGCCAAAATATTTCCTCTAAAACGAAAAAGAGACAAGGATCTTGAAATCACATTACCTGCAAGGAGGAAAGAGAGGTCTATCTCGTCTTTGGTGGTGAACACACCTAGGCTTTCAGCACAAACTGGCACAACAGGAAAAAGAACAACAAAGTCTCTCATGAGAAAAGATGCAAGGGGTAGTGGTTCATTCACTAAGAGAGCTGTGAAGAAGGAAGAAGATCATACAGAGAGCGCAAGCTCCCCTGAAACACTTAAAAAGTTCACTCAGAAGAAAAGGCAGGTAAAGAAGATACTGATTACTTGCTCTCTGTCTCTTTTATTTTGGTACACTATGGAAAGTAGTTTCTGCATTTATTTATTCTTTTTGTTTTTTTGGGCAGTCGTCATATGCAGAGGCTAATCAGTCCCTATCTAATCGAAGAAACAAGGATGTTGCTGAACCTTGGGATTCCTTGCATCTTATAAATTTTCTTGTGGATGTGGCAAACGGCACAAAGCCTTCTTCTAGTTCTCAAGGGTTGGACCCAAAGTCTGAGCATGGAAACGCATCTCACAGATATGTTCAGGGGAACAAAACCAAAACAAAGGATCATAAACGAAAGTGTAAACTTGAGGAAGAGATCACCACTAATGGTGATCCTACAACAACGGAAGCTGGTACAGTTAAAAGAACACGAAGGACTCGCCGTAAAAGGTCATCCGCTTTTGGTGATCCAAGAACTCCACCACTACCAGATGCAGAGAGTCTGAAACAGGAGAGGAGAAATGGTCCGGTTTGGTTCTCACTTGTGGCTTCAAATAATCAGTGAGAGATTCTTGCTCTGTATCTGATTTTTTTTTTTAACCAGTGTTCCAAAACTTTCTTATCTTTTCATTTCTATGACTTGGTGGTATCTTGACAAGGCTTCCTGGTTTCAGGGAAGGAGAAACATCACTGCCACAGATTCCAGCAAACTACTTGAGAATAAGGTAAGTTTTCTTCTTATTCTCAGTAGAGCCTTCTGTTTTGTTGGGCGATTTCTCACAGCTAGCTCTGGAATGAGAGTGTCTAAATTTCTAGTTTGGAAGAGTTATATTGAACAAGAGTTGATCTGCTGTCTCATCATTATATGATAGGGATGGAAATATTCCAGTTTCTTTTATCCAAAAGTACCTCATGAGGAAACTTGATCTCAAGAGTGAAACTGAGGTAATCAACCTTTTTTCTCTGCAGTTGCTACTTTGCTGTTTCTAGCTTGTATCCACTAGCACTCAGGTCTAATGTGGAATCGCATAGGCCGTACTTGTATAGATCAGAGTCAATTCTTACATTAAATAGAGTGGTTATAAGGTCCATAATTGTTAGTGTACTATCTTGAAACTTTTATGAATCACGAGCCAGTGAACCACAAATATAAAGCTAATGGGTCTCACCGGTTTGTAAAGCTAAACTCGACAATGACCTTACATGTTGATTAACTAAGATCCTTATGAAATGTTTGGATTAAAACTAACTCTCCCTTTTGTTCACTTTTTATTAATTTAATAACAGGTAGAGATAAGATGTATGGGAGAACCGGTGATCCCAACGTTGCAGCTTCACAGCTTAGTGGAGCTATGGTTGCAGACAACAACTTCTAAACATGAAAGAGTCACTGCATCGATAGGTTCCTCTGCAAAGGAGTTTGTAATGGTGCTAGTTTATGCTCGGAAGCTCCCTGAATGCAACAACTAAAAAGAACTGTTCAAGACTCTTATGCAGAAGAAAACAAAATTAGTCATCTTCTTAATTGATTCAGCTCAAGACCGAGAGAGGAAGACGTTAAGTGCAGCAGCAGTCGAATGTGTTGTCTAGTTTAGTAATAAAATTATAAGTTTTTTTTTCTTTGTGATCTTAAAATGAATGATTGGTGAGACAGACTTTGTCTGTCTAAAGAATATTCAAAAATAGTGTTACAAAGGAGATTGTGTCCTTTTTGGACGTTTGAATGTATTCATTAGATAGGAGGATAATGTTTGTTGTCATTTCTATGAATATTTGTTTCAATTATTGTGGACCGAATGACTTTTAACAATTTTATTGAAGTCAACCCAAAAAAAACTTTGAAACGAGTTTTGCCAATTCAGTTTTCAAACTTTATATTTATTTATTATATAACATAGAAAATGGAACTTCAAAATTAGCTTTGGATGCTAGAAATGTTAGATTTGAATATCATTTGATAATATGAGGAAAAGCTTGGATTACTGAACTATTTTACCTAAGCAAAGGGAACCGTTGAAAAGTTTAGGGTCCGAATTTTGACCATTCTGGAAACAACAGGAACGAATAGGAAATAGGAAATGAACGTAAAAAAATAAAATTGCAGGAATGAAAAAGAATAGTTGTTTCATCTCATATTTAACAAAGAATAACTTTGTTTTTTATTTCTCTACAAAAAAAATAGTAGAAAATGAGAAAGAAAATTTATTCCTTGTGAAAGTGATTTTTTTTAGGAATGTTAGAGAATGCATTATTCCTTGTTGTTTTTTGGTCACCATTCATACCCTTAATTACTATAACTATTTTTTTGTCTTCGTGTACGCTTAACTTTATGCTAAACACATCATTAGATTCCTACTAAAAATCCGTAGAAGAGAAAGACAAGTTGTTGTTAAAAAAGTGACCGTTATAAGAAAATTTTTTTTGCTTGTAACTTATACTAGATTTTGATCTGCGCAACCACGCGGATGTTTGTTTTAACTTTTCTATATATAAATTATTGTTTTAGAACGTAAGTGTATATATTTTTAACGTTATCCGTATACTTAAAAATTTATATAAATATTTCAAATATAATAATTTTATAATTTACATGTTATAATTAATCAATTGTTTAAAACCGTATGTATTTGTCAATTCTTATTATATTTTTATTTTATTGTATTTGCATTTAGTTATTAAGGAAATTAATATATTTATGAGAAAACATATTTGAAAATTATTTTGTATTTAATTTATGCTAAATTTTGACCCGTCTTTCAAAGCTGAATTTCTTTTTACCAATATTTTTATGCTTATTCATTTTATATAATATATTATTGCATATACAAAAGTCTAAGATGTGTTAATTTTTAGACATGTATTATATAGTTTGCTAATTTTAAACCGTTCTATCATCATATTATATATTTAAAATAAACAGTTTATGTTTATGAAATTTTTTTTTATAAATTTATCAATTCAATATACCTTTATCATATTTATTTAAGTATAATAATTGTATTTTAACATGATAATGACTATAAAGTAGATAAAGTAGGATATAATTTATTTATTTTTCATTTTATAAATGATAACTTAAAATACATTAAGTTATTGTTAAAATATTTTTACACAGATTTATTAGAATTTTAAAATATAATATATAAATGAAAATATAATATATATTGTATTATATTTAAAATGAAAATATATTATGATTAAAGTAGTTACAAAGATTTTATATTATTAGCTTTAAAGAAATACATGTTAATTTTTATACATATATTATATAGTTTGCTAACGTTAACCCATTTTACCAATGTATTAGATTTTATTTTTGAACATAAATATTTTATACTTACGATAATAAAATTTATAAATTTTTAATTTTAATACAATTTTATTATATTTACCTCAATATAATAGTTTTCTTTTAATATGATTGATTATGATTATATAATAGATAAAATATTATAGAATATTTTATTTTCATTTTATAAACGATAACTGAATATATTAATGTATAATAATATTTCAAACTAATTTCGAAATTAGTATAAATATTTAAATACAATTTTGAAAATGAAGATCTTGTAAAAATCTTTTAAAACAGATTTGTTAAAATTTTAAATTAAAATGAAAAGATATCAAAAGATATTATGATTAAAGTATTTTAAAAATTCTATGTATTATTAGTCTTAATAAAATACATTTAATAAGATTTCTAAGTGATGGTCCAAATTAAAAAATCACACATGAAAGAAGCCATGACTTCTATTTTAATATATAAGATTTTTGGTACTACTTACCGAAAGTAAACTAAAAAAACTTGGAATTAAACAATCTTTACCCTTGAATTAACTTTCGTATATAACGATGACATGAATATTTTCTTTTTATGATGCTGCTAAATTAACGAAACTAAATTTGATTTAGTAATATAAGTTTTTGTCAGGAGCCTGATTATAACAGAGAAGACTAATCGCTTATTTGCGATTCATTTCGAAATTTTAAGTTTATATACTCCTTTCGTTCCTAAAAGATTCATACTCTGGAGAAAACTTTTGTTTCAAAAAAATACATATTTTATATTTCCAGTGTAATTTTTGTCAACTAATAATGAGAAATTGTGAAGATCAAGAACATTAATTGTTTTTTTTATTATTAATTTAAAAATATAGGAAATATAAAATTACAAAAAACCATGCATTAATAACTAAGTTTTAATATATTTTATTAAAAAATGTGAAAATTTTAAAACATAGATCTTTTAGAAATCGAGAGAGTATTTTACGACATTAAAGTTGGAACTTCAAAACTAGCGTTGGATGCTGAAAATATTTACCTAGCAAAGGGAACCGTTGAAATTTTTATTACTGAAGATATTTTTGTCTTCATGTAAGCTTAACTTTATGCTAAACGCATCATCTGATTCTAACTAAAGAATCCGTTGAAGAGAAAGACACATTGTGGTAAAACAAGTAACCGTTAGAAAGAAAAAGCTTTTGCTTCTACTTTTGCTTTTGGTTTTACTCACAAAAAGTAAACGTTGAATTAAACGTTATTAATCTTCATTTAACTTCGTATATAACGATGAGGCTGCTAAATTTTCCTTAATGAAACTATATTTTAAATAATACAAAAGTTTATGTCAGGAGTTTGATTATTACAGAGAAGACTAATTGCTTCTTTACGATAAGTTTAATTAATAAAAAAAATAAAAAATCCGAATCTTACCTAAATTGAGGTCTTTGAATGGGACCCACCTCTGTAAGACGCCAGTTTCGTTCTCTTTGCTTTTGTCCAAAATAAAGTTTATTTTTTTCTTCTCCTTTAAAAAATGATTTCTTGAAACAGTCGGAGGGGATGCCTTGAGTTATTGCAGAAGCTAGAGAGAGAGAGTGTGTGTGTCTGCGTGTGTCAAGAAAAGTCTTCTCTTTCACACCTTTCGTTTTCTCGAAACCTCTTTAAAGAAGATGGTGGTGGAATCTTGGGTTTGACAACTCATTACCAGTCCCCTCACTCTCTCTCTTAAGCTTCCTCCAAGCATCCACCAAGGTCCTCATCACTCTCTCTCTCTCTCTCTCTCTCTCAATTCCTTCTCCTTTTGGTGTATCAAGTTTGATGTTTGCTTTGATCTTGTAGTTAAAGAAGCAATCTTTTCGTCTTCAAGCTTAACAAAGACAACTTCTTTTTTGGAGAATGGGTTTGTGTAAAAATAGAAACTTTACTATTTGGGTCTTTCCCATTTCGGTTTCTAAGCTAGATTAGTGTTTCTCTTTTTGTTCTTCGCTCTTTGGGAAATTTAGGGTTCGACATGGAGGAGATAGAAGGAACCAACAGAGCAGCCGTAGAGAGTTGTCATAGAGTTCTTAACCTCTTACATCAACAAGATCATGGGAGTAGTTTAGTGTCTGAAACTAGAGAAGCTGTGTCTAGGTTCAAGAGAGTTGGGAGTCTGTTAAGCAAAAGTGTGGGTCATGCCCGGTTTAGGAGAGCCAATAAGAAGCCTCTGAACCATTTGTCTCAAGCCATCTTCCTTGATCCTTGTCTTCTCCAAACAACTCAACTTCCAGAATCATCTCAGAAACTCCAGTCTGGTTTCCATGAACTGAGCTTGAGACCAACTGATTCTCTCACCTTAGGGACTCGGTCTTTCAGTTTAAAAGCCCCTCTCCTTCAGCAGAATATGTTCCCAGAACATCAACACCAACAACAGCAGCAACAGTTGCATGAACGGTTGCAGGCTCACCATCTACATCAGCAGCAACAAAGACATCATCAAGCTGAGATTATGCTAAGGAAGTGCAATGGAGGGATAAGTTTGAGCTTCGATAACTCGAGCTGTACACCAACCATGTCATCCACTAGGTCCTTTGTTTCATCGCTTAGCATAGATGGTAGCGTGGCCAATGCAGAAGGGAGAAACTCCTTTCATTTGGTAGGTGATCAGAGTTTATTACCACATTCTAAGAGAAAATGCCTCTTGAAAGGAGACGAACATGGAAGCTCTAGCCGATGCCACTGCTCTAAGAAGAGGTTAGTTGCGTATATTTCTATTAATCAAGAAAGGTGTAGTAAAACATTGTTGGAAAATGACAGGAAACACAGGGTTAGGAGATCGATCAGAGTGCCTGCTATAAGCAACAAGGTTGCAGACATACCTCCTGATGATTACTCGTGGCGAAAGTATGGTCAGAAACCCATCAAGGGCTCTCCTTATCCCAGGTATATACTCTTTTTGCTTGATCACTCTCTTTTAATTGATGTGTAAAGTATTGAGTCTTTTTTGTTTTGAAAAGTGGTGTGTTGAAAATTGCAGGGGATATTACAAGTGCAGTAGCATGAGAGGTTGTCCAGCGAGGAAGCACGTAGAGAGATGTGTGGAAGATCCGGCAATGCTTATTGTTACTTACGAAGCAGAGCATAGTCACCCGAAACTGCCGTCTCAAGCCGTAACAACATAACTTTCATTGATCCTGTGTGCGCAATGATGATAGATGGACGTTGAATCTGCTCCAATATTGTGTGTGATAATAAAATGATGGGCTCGTAGTTGGGGTGTGGAGAGGGTTTGGTTTAAGGGGTAAACGTAGGATTTGTCAAGACTTTTGTTCTTCTTATTTCTATCAAGTGTAATGCTCTTAGTGCTTCGCAATTTTTCTTAATCTCAGCTTCCATTTGAGAAAGTCTTACAAAGTACAAAAAATCGTAAAACTAGTTTTAATGGATACTAGAAAACCGAAAGAAAGATGTCAACATAACTTTCATTGATCATGTGTGTTCTCTCCTATGTGCGCCATGATGATAGATGGACCTTGAATCGGCTCCGATATTGTGTTGTGATAACATGATGGGAGCAGTGCTTTTTAGTTGGGGTATGGATTTGCTTTGTGAGACAGTTTACTGCAGTTGTTGGGTTTGGTTTTAAGGGATAAACGTAGGATTTGTCAAGACTTTTTGTTTCTCTCAAAGTTTATTGCTTCCAGTTGAGGAATATAGTCTTGCAAAATACAAAAAAAAAAAAGTTAATAAAATACATTTCTTATGGATACTAGAGGTGGCACACAGGACCGAACCAAATCAAATTGAAGTAAACCAAACCAAAATATGTATTCAAATCATTTAAGTCGACGTTTGTAACAACCCGAACGATTCGGTTTAAAACTAAACTAAGAAAACCAATGTATTAATTTAATCAGTTTAACTGAACATATTAACGATTCATTTAGTACTGTTACTTTCTGATTTAAACCTATGTTTTTACTACAAAAATTTCATGATTTTTTTTTAAAAAAAATTTTGAAATATTAATGATCTTTAGTTTTATTTTTTATATTTTGTAAATTTATTTTTAACCGAGTTATATTTTTGAACAAAAATAAAAATCCAACTTCATCATAAGCCTAGCCGAACTGGGTTAATCCAACTTAGCCGAACCAGAAATTGAATCGAAATGTCCACCTCTAAATTAGATTACTACTTTTTGATTAAAGTTACAAAATAGAATGTTCTTTCAACACTTAAAAACGGTTCTGATCATAATAATATGCTTCTTAACAAAGGTTTTGTCCGAACAATCAAAAGGTAACCAACGAGTTATGATGGGGCCTTATACTAATGTTTATGGCCCATTAATCTTCACAAAGATAACATATTTTAAAAAAACAAAATATCTCATCAAATCAATCATCAAATGTCGTCTTCTTCTTCATCGTTTACGGTTCTTTACTTTCCAGTTTTGGCACTTTCTTATTATAAATCTTAAAGGATTAGATCTCTTACACGATCATGAGTCACCCCTGATTGATTTCAAGGTAAACCCTTATCCTCCTCCACCTCTTAAAATATTTTTTTATTAATCTTTGTCTGCATCTTGATGCGATCTGATATTTTTCTTCTTTCTTTTTTTCTCCACCGTCGTTTTTCTCGTTTTTAATAATTAGAACCTTTGTGTTGTGGTGGAGATTTGACGGCGGAGGGAAGCTCATGGTGGGGTATGTCGCCAGTTGTATGATGATATAAAATGGTTTCAGATATTTTCCGCCAAGTTGTTGGTTTTCTAGTAGTTTCTGGCTCTGTTTAATCTTTTTTTGAAAAAGACCTTTCTTTCTTCACAAATTTAAAATAAAAAAAAAAGCTATGATCTTGTCTTAAACACATAGCTTGTCTGAAAAAAAATCTTAACTTTGTATGATCTGGGTTGAGTTTGGTCTATGTGTTCGTCGAAATGTCTGAATGAGTGGATCCTATTCTCCCCTTTTTTTTTTTTTTTTTTTAAATATATAAATAGAGGTTGATTTCTTCTGAGTCTTTACTCTTTATGTAGAAGAAACATGGTTGCTGCAAAGGAGAACAAGTTCCTAACCGTTGCACCATTCGAGTGCGCTTGGAGCGATGATCTCAAGTTCCGCGAACCGGGCCGAGGCTGCGTTGCCTTCGACGCCTTTGCTCACAACGACGTCACCGTGGTGTTCAGAGAGAACGTTGGGAGCCAGCATTACCATTACAAGAAAGACAACTGTCCTCACTACATTGTCATCATCGGCAGCAACAGGAACCGGAGGCTGAAGATTCAGGTCGATGGGGCCTCCGTGGTGGACGAGGAGGCTTCTGATCTCTGCCGCTGTTCCTTGGAGTTTGAGAGTTACTGGATCAGTATCTACGATGGGCTGGTGAGCATTGGGAAAGGTCGGTATCCGTTTCAGAACCTGGTGTTTCAGTGGCAAGACGCCAAGCCTAATTGTAGTGTGCAGTACGTTGGGTTGAGCAGCTGGGATAAGCATGTTGGGTATAGGAACGTGAGTGTGTTTCCTGTGACACATAATCATATCTCTCTGTGGAGGCAAGTAGGAGATGAGAAGTTTGTGGAGGAAGGGAATGGTTGTGATTATGAACAATGGGGGCTTGGTAACTTTCTAGAGAGCTGGGAGTTATCGGATACAGTCTTTCGTGTTGGTGATGAGGAAGTGGATGTACCTGCTCACAAGGCTATCTTACAAGCTTCAGGTACCTTTCCTTTGAGTGGAGATGTCATTCAACTACGTGGTGTCTCGTATCCGATTCTTCATGCTCTTCTTCAGTATATCTATACAGGACGAACTCAGGTAACTTTGAAGCTAAAGTGGTATCAAATTTTTGGTACCGTCTGTTATGAAGCTTGGAGGTTCTTCGTCTTCCTCATGCTTTTCTTCAACCTTTTTTTTTATGTAGATTTTGGAATCAGAACTTGGTCCATTGAGGGATTTAAGTTCTAGCTTTGAAGCGATGCCATTGGTGAGACAATGTGAAGAATATATAAACCGTTTAAAACTAAGCGACAGAGTATCTGACCCCTGCAAAAGAGTTGAACTATCATGTCCAATTTCTCAGCCCTTGTCTGGTTTTATGTTCCCAACTGCTTTCCCTGCTGACGTGGCCAAGCTGAAGAAGTTCTACTCTAGCGGCGAGTACAGTGACGTAAAGATCTGTCTCAGTGACCATGGCGTCACTTTCCAATCTCATAAAGTCATTCTTAGTCTCTGGAGTGTTGCATTTGCAAAGGTGAGAGAAACTATCTCTTTGTGGTTACAGTTTTGATGTTGATGAAAATGTTGATTCTCATTCTCAATGAACATACAGATGTTTACAAATGGGATGAGTGAAAGCCATTCGTCGACGATCTACTTAACCGATGTGTCACCAGAAGCGTTCAAGGCTATGCTTAACTTCATGTATAGCGGAGAGTTGAACATGGAAGACACTGTGAACTTTGGAACCGATTTGATCCATCTTCTCTTTCTAGCTGACCGGTTTGGAGTTGTTCCACTTCATCAGGAATGCTGCAAAATGCTCTTAGAGTGCCTCTCCGAGGTGATTTTTTCTTCACAATCCTCTTTAGTAAATGATGCTTCTCTCTTTTGCTATCATGTTGCTCTTCTTTTCCAGTTATATCTGTTACAATATGGGTTCTGTATGGTAGAGAGTTTAACGAGCCGTGGAGTTGTGGCTTCAGCCTTCTGAAAAAATAAAGAAAAAGAAACGAAATATTAATATTGTTCCATGTATATATTACATGCAGGGATGGTGTTCTTGTTTTGGAAGAAGATCATACAACAAGAATAATTCTTTTGTGCAAGTTTTTTTGGGCGTGGAAGCAGACAAATTTGGAGAATTAGTAGGGAAAGCTAACCTCAGAACTTTTGTTGCAGGATTCTGTATGCTCAGTTCTCCAAGTGGTTTCGTCTATCTCATCCTGTAAACTCATTGAGGAGATGTGCAAGAGGAAGTTCTCCATGCACTTTGACTATTGTACCACGGCGAGTTTGGACTTTGTCTTGTTAGATCAGACCACTTTCAGTGATATTCTTGAGGTGTGTATTCTCTTGCACCAACCTTCTCATTCTTGTAAGAACCTCTCAATCTACTTGGGGACAACCAAAAAACTGCTACACTTAGTTCTTGTGGAAAAACATTGTTGTTCTTAATTTACTGATCAGTGTTAATACCTGAATATGCAGTCTGCAGATCTAACAGTGACATCTGAGGAGAAGATTCTTGATGCTGTTCTCATGTGGTGCATGAAAGCTGAGGAGCCACAGCGTTGGGAAGATATAGATGAGCTAATGAACTATTCTAATCCAGAAACTTTGTTCAAAGAAAGACTTCAGTCACTTGATGACTTGTTGCCTCATGTGCGCTTCTCTTTGTTGCCCTACGAGTTGCTGGAGAGGGTAAAGCAGATCCCGACACTTCTTATACTGGTTAGAGTTTTATCTTTTTCTGTTAAATTTATACTAATGTCATCTATGGTTAATGATCTTGCAGTTAGAAAACAGCAACTTAAGCAGACAAATCCCAGTATTCAATCGTCTTGTAAGTTTTTAACATTGTCCTTTTTGTTTCTCCTTTCAAGACTTTTCTTCTGTTCAAGACTTCTGATATTTTGCGTTGTGTACAGGTAAAGGAGGCTGCTAGTTTTTTGGCTTCTAGATTGACATGCCCAGGAAACGAAGCGACGTAAGAGTTATATAGTCATGTAACATCTCCTCCAGCTTTACTTTTACAGAGTAGTTAATCATTAAAAGCTTACATCTCTAGTTCAAGGCTCCAGCACCGGAGATCGAGTTTCAAGGAGCTTCAGTACATACGCGATGGGGATAGCAATGGGGTGCTTCACTTCGTTGGTACATCTTATGGGAGTCATCAATGGGTCAACCCTGTTCTCGCAAAGGTTTAAACTCAATTTCATCTCACTTTTGTTGAAATCATTTTACAAGAACCATGAATTTTACTGGAGCAAGAGTTCCTTTTTTTTTTTTTGATCAAATGAGCAAGAGTTCCTTATGTTTCGAATTTCTCGATGTTTCCAGAAAATCATCATTACATCAAGCAGCCCCACTTCCAGATTCACTGATCCCAAGGCTTTAGCTTCAAAAACATATGTGGTATGGGTCCACCAAAGCTTGTTCTTCTTATATGATTGGAACTTGGCTTGAACTATCCAATTTTTAATCATATGATTTTGACTCTTTTTTTTTGGGCAACAGGGTACTTCCTTTGCAGGGCCTAGGATGGAAGACGGACGTATATCTTCCTGGTGGATGGTGGACTTAGGCGAAGATCACCAGGTCTCCTCCATACCTTCTCTTTCTACGACATCCTCTGTTTGATGCAGTTTAAGAACTTCATAAACCATGCTCACAGACTTGAAGCAAAATAGTTTGTGTTTTTAGTTCGATATGTAAGAAATTAACCGGGTGAGGGTTGTGTGGGATGCAGCTTATGTGCAACTACTACACATTCAGACAAGACGGGTCAAGAGCATACGCAAGGTCCTGGAAGTTTCAGGTATCTTAATCTAAATCTTTCAGCCTAGACTTGATGTCTTTATTGAGACAAGCTGCTTAGGAAGATCGTGTGTCTTGATGGGGTATGAAGGGATCAATGGATGGGAACACGTGGACGGACTTGAGAGTCCACGAGAACGACCAAACGATGTGCAAGGCTGGTCAGTTTGCATCGTGGCCAATCACAGCAGCAAATGCGTTACTTCCCTTCAGATTTTTCAGGCTGGTTCTGACCGGTCCAACCGCAGACACATCAACTCCTTGGAACTTTTGCATTTGCTACTTGGAACTCTACGGTTACTTCCGTTGAAAACTACACTGCTACCTGTTAACTGTCTCTACTACACACGTGTGCTTTTTTTTTCCTTTTGTTGTATCTTTGAATCTTGGAAAACCAATTGACAGAATAGATTTAAATGGTTTTCTAGTTAGAAAAATGTTTCTCAACAAACGTGAAGCTAATTCCATTTGGGTTGTTGTGATTTTCTTGCAAGAGATTTGTCTCCTGGTGGTAAAAATAAAAGAAAATTGGAAGCAAATGAGGTCTTTTTTTTTTTGGTCAACAGCCAATGAGGTGTACTTTGTGTTATTATAGAATGTAACATCGCGACGATGTAGTAAGTAGTAACGTCTATGGGTCTTTGTGTGGATGGCTGGATGCCAAATAAGGTCTACTTTGTGTATATAGAATGTAACATCTATTGCGTCTTACATATCTTAAACTGCGCACCCTAATTTTGCTATCAACGTTTTGTAAAATATCTATATCTATTTATTAATTGTGAATTTGGAAGGAAGAACCCAAAAATTCAAAGTATGTATTTTTTTAAGCCTTGGAATGTGTTTTTTTTGATAATGTGTGTTTGAGTCTTGTTATAATTAGGTTATTGACTTATTGATTGACTAGTGTTTAGCCCCGTACTAAGTACGGCAAGGATTTGTTAACTTTAACATGTATTAACACTACATTTTCTTGTTAAAATATATCATAGATTATAGATAATATATCAAGAAGAGTGTTAATTAATTTGTGTTTGCATAAACCCATAAATTGTTGATAATATATATAGAAAACTACAACAACTTGTAATCATTATAAGCTAAGATGCCATTGTTTACAATTATTACTTTAATCTGGTCCACACATCACTACTGATATGCCACCTTCATGTTCTTTAATGGCGAGATGATCTCTAGTTTTTATTTTGCTCTATATCCACATAAACTTCAAAATTCATCCAAACAAAACTCAATAACATTAAAGCTTTCTATGTTAGCGGCAAGAAAATGGTAAAAAAACACGTGTTATGATTTTTTTTTATTGAACCTGCATTTTAAGATTATTCTCGATCGCCTTTTCTACAATAATCCCTAACCATAAAATTCAACGATAAGATAAAACATATATAAAATCTTCAGTTTCTGTGTAATAGACTCAAATCGATTTGTAAAATATTTGAATACATTTTGTTATAAGAAAACATATTTGTGAAATATAGTTAAACCGTAACACAACGATTTGTAAATAATCAGTTTGTATATATAGCAGGTTCATATATACGTATTGTTACCCGAATTACCGACAAAAATCTGAGTTTTCTTTTTCGTTTGAAGAACTCTTTGAAACTGGAGTACATTAAGTACCATTTTCATCCTGAATCATGAATAAATAATTAAAAGAATGAGAAAGCATTGAATTGAACATTGAAGAAAATTAATCTGAAAAGGAGAAATATAAACCTGTATAGATTTTTTACTGCACTCAAAACACTGGAAAAATGAAGAAAAAACGTTGATAAAAGAAAGAAATATGAAAAATCAATTAGTTGCTTGAAGTTATATATATAGAAGTTAGACGATTTGACATTGCTGGGGAAAAAAGTGTTTGAAATCGTGATAGAATTTCTAACTACACAAGACACTTTTTCTTGGAAGTTTGAACATCTTAGTAGTGGTGTGAGAAAATTTAGGAATCAGTTTTGTCTTATAGTCTTCTAAAAATTGAATTTGTTATTTTTAATTGATTAGTTATTTTTGGAACACAATGCCAAATATCAACTTTTTATTGGATGAATGACTTGCAATTTAGTGTATAAAGGATTTGTTGAAATGTACTTGTGTGTTATTGTTCCACGGTTTCTTGAAACTGTGTGTCTTGAGTTGTGAGAATAGTTATCAACACAATACCACATAACTTAGAGCATCTCTAAGCATACTACATATTTGATTCCAAAATAGAGTTTGGAATAAGAAATGTTACAACGTCAATCGATTTTCCATTTTATAACAAAATAAACATTGAGTTTACTCAATAAATGAAATAATATATTTATTTTCTGTTCATAACTCCATTTTTATTCCAAAATAGAATGGAATTTGAGTAAAATTCAACTCCATATCTCTTTTTTTTTTTAGTTTTGTTTTAGAAATGCTGTTAAGTAATAGTTAAACGATAATTTGCATTTATAAGCTGATTCTGATAGTTTTGGTATCTTCTTTCAACCAAATGAGACTCTAGAATCTGATTTTCTTTAAGGCTGCGTTTTGAAAGTTGATAAATTGCAAATGAGCTGATTTTAGATGGAGTTGAGAGACGCAACTAATGCCATATAACAGCTAACATGTTAGTGTTTTCTTTAAATAAACAACCCATGTGATTGATATAAAATTGGTATTGTGATTTACATATCATGGTAGATAATTGAGCTTGATTTGTATTGATAGTTTGGTTGTGATTATGCTGTCATAGGCTTTACGGAAGTGTTCTAGAAATTTCTTATTGTCATTAATTTTTGGATATAAGTATATCAAAATATTAGAATTTCATGGCTTATCTCTGTGGAAAATAATGTATCAAAACATAAAAATTATAAATTTACATTTATAATTTTTGATGCATGCAAACTTAACAACATATATTACAGTTGGTGCATTGTTTTCTTCAGTGGAGTCGATCACCTTTAGGCAAAGTTGGTCCATAATGTACATGTCAAATGAAAATTATTACATTTTTGTCATTGTTTATTTCTAAATATAGTTGTAAAACAAGATCTTTGTTTTAAGTTTCTGCGTTGGTCTAACATTCACTATATATATGACCTGACCAATCACATCTGCAAATATAAATGGTAAATAATTAAAGTATAATTTTTTTATTCACTGTAATTCAAAACTTTTAAAAGGATGAAGATTGGTCCTAGATTCTTTAAGATAATCCATCAATTGAAAAGCATTGATGATGAAAGTTTGACTTTCTTTGAGAACATTTTAGTGTTTATTAATAAGATATTCTTCAACTTGAGCATATATATAATTTCCATGTAAACACACAAATTACTACAATTAAAAAAACAAGATGACATCGAAGTTTAGTTAATGGTTTTAGAATGTTTTGAAAAAATCTACATGCTTTAATATTTAAAACACCATATTAAGTATCCTTTTTTGGTTAAGGGCAAACCTGCTCGTCGACCAACATCATTTCAAGAACATTTCCATCACTACTCTTATTATATGCCTCTAGAGTACTATTCTATAACCTGCATTTTGATTATTTTTATTTTCTCCCACTAAATCAATGTTGTTCGAGGGAACGAATAATTGTTTTTTGTGTGTACACCATGGAAATGATCAAATTCATTAATTTTGGTAAATAAAACATATATTATCAGTAGTTACTTCATTCTTTTTGATCATCATCTTTAGATGAATATGAACAATAATTTTCATAATAACAATTAAATACTGAAGATCATCTTATTGATATTTTTTTTTTTTTTTTTTTTTGACATTTTAAAAACATGGGTAGGTGACATTAAGTTGAAAGTACCTTTTAGGTATGTGCGAGAACAAAAATTAAACTAATCATCCTCATTTCTCATGGTTCTACTTCTATCCAAGCACCGATGGCTCCATCAAAACACGGGGTTTTAACTGATATCACTAGTGCATATATATAACTAATACTGCATATATATAACTAATACTACTATGTGCATAACGAACTTGTTTATGTCCAAAAACCGATTGGAAAAGACATGGAAATAATGGACTAGTGGTCCGAGCCCATTAGTCGTAGGTATTTGACATTTTGCATGGAGACAAAAGATTGAACCTATCATTTCTCATGGCTCTAAACATGCAAGCACTGCAATAAAATTTTGATTAATTTGCCTAAATCTAGAGAGTCCATTTACATACAGAGAGTCAACACTACTTGAATCCCATTAGTCTAAATTCGAGGAATAAAGATAATTAATGGTCTACTTCTCCCTTTCTTTCTTTTTTTTTGCCATGATTTCCTTCAATTTTGTTGAAAATTTATATCCGGAGCATGAATAGTGCTAATTCAAGATATGAACATCATGTCAAGTTCTTACCTGACTTATATATGTCTCCGTATCTCATGTTCTGTTAGTCTAATCTATCACAAGTCCTAAGTCCGAACAACAGTTATAGCGCCGTGCAAATTTGATCACATAAATCTTTTGAATATTCTGTAAATACTTTGGCGTGTGCACTAGGAATATATGGCATGTGTGGACAGTGGATATCATCTATTCATTCTATGTAGATAAGGGGCGGTGACAACTGACAAGTAATCCAAGTAATCAAGCTAGTCATAAGATTCTTTAACATATGTAGATGATACTAAAAAAGTTATCATATATAGATTTATAGTTATGGAAGGATATCAGGAGCATAACTCTAATTTGTTAGCAACTTAGCATGTCCGGTATATCGATAAACTGAAAACAAATTGACATTTGTATCAACCATATACTAGCTCGTTACTAGATCCACAGCGAAAGAAGTTCATTTGTTATTAATTTGCATGTTTGTTAATGGCTGGTTATTGTATTCTAGTATATTGTTAGGACTTGAGAGTATCTTGAAACCAACATTAGCTTCTATTGGTAATCGTAAAATGGAGATGCATGACATCCGAAAGTAAACCATTGAAACGCAGTTAATAATCGGATGAGAGACTGGTGGAATGTCTAACACATTTACTTTCACGAAAGGGAGATTAATTAAAGGTTTTTATCTTGCTTAGCGGCTTAGTATTGTATATATTAATTGAAGCTTTTTTCTTAAGAGTACCCCTGTTTATAAAAACAGATGTAAATCTGGAATTGTTCAACTATGGTTGTCTATAGACAAATTCTTTATCGTTAGTGAATGAAATATAGTTCAGGTCAATTTATTCGTTTTTTCATTTTAGCTGGGTTAGATCACTATGTGTTAGATAAAAAGGTAAAGCAACGTAAAAATTTTGTATTCATTACAAAAATATGTGTTTGCTAATGAGAATCATATATATTGTTACCGATAATAAAACGACTTCTATGCTATTAGAAGGTAGATGCATAGTTGCAGACATCATCATTATTGTGAAACTAAGTCTTGTAAATATAACTTGTATAACAAATACTATATTATAGCGAATTATTACACGATGTAATTAATTTATGAAAATGAATCCAATACATAAATCTCTGGTTTATTTAGCTAAGACTCTTTAAAAGGTAGACACATCACACATGCAATAAAGTTGTGTGTGGCACCACCATATACTAGAAGATGGTCATCTTCGGTCGACTCCAGTACCACGATTTTCCACCAAAACAAGATCCGATTTCAAAAATGCTTGGTTCGTTACACTCCTTGATTAGTCTAGTTTCCAATGAATACAAACACTCATAATTTTCCCACAAGCATTCTCCATAAAACCAAATATACCTTAATACTATCAAAACAAACCACAGTTTCGACCAACCTTGCTTCAAAACAGATTTTCTCACTCTATACTAATCCGTTTAACACGAGTAAACATTCAAACGAAACCTTAAAGAATTATCTACTACATGGAAAAAACAAAATTAAATTTCATCAAGTATAACTCAAGTTATGACAATTTTAATCGAGCCTAAAAGCACACCAAAAGCACCTATCCCACATTCATTAACCTCCACATCCTCGCACCCACACTTCTCATCTCTACACCGTCGATATCGTTAAATCCAACGGCTAACATTCAAACCTGAGCAGCAACACCGATCCGAGTACTCATCGTATTAACCAATCAGAGCAGAGATAGAAACCACACATCTGACTATATAAACGTTTCCGAAGTTCTCGTCGTCTTCATCAGAATCCAATCCAATCCCATAAACTTCTTCAAACAGAGAGAGAAATAAAAAAGATGTCGGCAGAGGAAGAAACCGTTCCAATCAACGTCGAAGAGACGGTGACGGCGCCGGCGAGTGAGAAGAAACCGGCGGCGAAGGGAGGTAAAGCAAAGAAGACGAAGGAAGTAAAAGCAGCAGCAGCTCCGAAGAAGAAGCCTGCAGCTAAGTCTCCGAGGAAGAGAACTTCTTCATCTCACCCTACCTACGAAGAGGTATCAGATTCGATTCGATCTAATTTTATGATTTCAGATTAGGTTTTTGAATTTTGTTTAATTTGAATCGAATCGATTCGCAGATGATTAAAGACGCGATCACGACGTTGAAGGAGAGAACCGGATCTAGCCAATACGCGATTCAGAAGTTCATCGAGGAGAAGCAGAAGTCGCTTCCTCCCACCTTCAGGAAGCTTCTCCTCGTCAATCTCAAGAGACTCGTCGCTTTAGGGAAGCTCGTCAAAGTCAAAGGCTCCTTCAAGCTCCCCTCCGCTAAATCAACCGCCGTTACTGCTCCTAAACCGGCTCCGGTTAAGAAGAAGGCAACCGTATCTACTAAACCGAAGGCTAAGGTTGCTAAACCAGCAGCTAAAGGAACCAAGAAGACCAAAGCTGTAGTAGCAGCTGTGAAGCCAAAGGCTAAAGTCGCTGCTAAGGCTAAACCAAAGACGAAGACAAAGACTGTGGCGGCTGTGTCCAAGACCAAAGCTGTTGCTGCTAAGCCTAAGGCTAAAGAGAGACCTGCCAAAGCGGCGAGGACTTCGAGTAGAACGTCTCCAGGGAAGAAGGCTGCTGCTCCTGCTAAGAAAGCAGCAGCGGCTGTGACTAAGAAGGCCACGGCCAAGGCGACGGCTCCGGCTGCTAAGAGTCTGAAGGCGAAGTCTCCGGCGAAGAGGGCTTCGACGAGGAAGGTGAGGAAGTGAAGAAGATGGGGTTTAGGGTAGTGAAAGGGGGAGATTGAATACATGGTTGTGATGATGGTTAGCTTCTCTAGGGTAGCCTTGTATAATTTGAATCATCCTTGAAGAAGCTTTTTTTACCTTTTAGTTGTTTCTGGTTTCTTCTTGAGACCTTTAGTTTCTTTTTGTAATTTTTGGGTTGTTTTGGAATTAAAGCTTCTTACATGGTTAAATGTTAATCTAGTTCTGTCTGAACTGATTCTTGACATTGTAGCAATGTGTTTAGCTTTCTGTCTGGTTGAATGTTCTTGTTTCATTGTTAACATACTATGCTTTGAAGGAACTGGTCTACCTTGAGCATCTTACATGGTTTGCAGACATGCTTCTCCTAGGTTTATTGATTCATTTAGTTCTGTCTGAATTGATTCTTGTATGAATCTTAAACATTGCATCATTGTATTCACTACTTTCTTTCTTGTTGAATCTTAAACTTCAGCTGGGTTTAATCTTCATCTAGTTTTGTCTGAACAGATTCTTGTATGAATCTTAAACATTGTCATAATGTGTTCATGCTTCTTTCTTGTTGAATGTTCTAATGCACAGACAACATAACTATGCTGTGAAGGAACTGGTCTACTTTAAGAACAACAAACATGTCAAAGTTTAAAGTGAGGTTCATACCTTTTGTCTGAATCATATATAATGCATTTGGTACCTTAAGTGAACAGATAAGAACATAGCTAGGAAGAAAGTACATCACTTTGCTCTGTTTCTGACTTTGGTGTATCTTGGAGACACTGTTTGAATCTTTCCACTTTCTGAATTGAGTATTTGAGCTCCTGCTGAATGTTGAACCTGGAAGGAGACAGCACAATGTCTTTCCATATTGACCCAGCTTCACAAGCAGGGTTTGGTCTTCTGTATAGCTCGTAAATTGATTCTGCATTCTCGTTTAACCTCCCTACGTTCTTCAAACAGTCTATCTCCTCTGGATCCACTAGCAATGTCTTCTCCTTCTCTTTCCAGGCTATCATCTGCACAAAAAAAAAATCACAATTGTCTCACCATGGATTCTCACTTTCATTTACTTATAACATTGTCAAAGTTCTAACCTTTGGTGAACCTTCAAGAGCATTGGTGCAGTAAAGCCTTGCATTGTCAACTATGTTGCAATACGTAAGAAACGCATCTGCAAACCTCTTGTGAGATCTCAGCTGAGATCTCACCCTCACCGCTCTTCTACACATTATTGCTCTCCTGCATAAACCTTATGTTAGGAACAGACACACACTTGTTTGAGAACTAGTTACCAACAGCTCTCACCTAATGCCTCGAATCACTGCTAAGTACGCATCGCACACAACTCCAACTAACTCTATCCTGTATGGCTTTCTCTCCTTCCCATCCTCTTGCAGCTGTTGTCTCTCTCCTATGCGTTCCCAATAGTTCTCTATCACGTCTCCGTTTTCACCAACCTTGTAGCCGGGTCCCATTCTGTAACGGTGGCGATGCACATTCCTTGTCATGGTTATGGTCTGTACCACAAACGGTACCCACGAGAGTGTTCCATCCATTATCACATCCCTCCCTTCGTTGAGAGCTGTAACGAGTAGTGATGATGCTGCATCTGTTGATGATTGATGAACCTGCCAAGAGTTTCAAACATTTTTGTGGATATTGAATATATCATAAGGTAATATGTTTCTTGTTTTTGTTCTTATATATATATTTACTGGAAGAGTTACTAAAACTTGATTTGATCCCAATATGTATTTTTTTATTACTATCAGAACCGCACTGCAGAATAGAGACGGTAATAGAGAACTATTGGAAACAAAGAACCTTACGAATTCAGCAGTCTTGATCATATCAGCATGGCCTCTGGAGCTTAGAGCTCTGTATATCACATCAGATTCTTTGAAAGCATCAGCTTCGATCACCACAGCATCTGCTCCTGCCCAAAATGGTCTGATCCCAAACCACACATCCATGTTTACAGGCAAATGAATAGATCTAAATGAACTTATATATTAGATCTTTTTTACTTACTCTTTGAGAATTTCTTTAAGCACAGTGCTCTTTCCTGCACCCATGCCACCACCCATAAGGAGTAGAACAGGGCTACGGTCCTTGTGTGCAACTGGTGCCATCACTTCTGTACACTCAGAGTCATCAACAGATGCTATCCCCATTGCTTTCATTTCCTCCACCAATGTGTTGAACACTCTTGCCACTTTTAGATTCTTAGTCACCCTCTCAAACCTCTGATCTCTATTATACCAACCAAGAAACAATCATTTGGAAAAAAAAATCACCAAAAGAGAACACAATATGGATAGATTTGTTGTTTAAGATCACCTTGTTGCTGCCATGACAATGTGCTTGAGCTTCTTTTTAGGCTCAACATCAGCGCTGAGTATCTGTAACAAAATCCATGTTAACAGCTAAGGTCAAGGCCGGTCCTGGGCATTGCCAAGTGAAACATCGGCCTATAACCCACAATTTTTTTTTTTGAAAAAAGTTACATAGAAATAAGTTCTCAAATTTGTAAAATTTATTTTTATTTAAACTTTCACTAAATAGCCTACAGCCTGCAAAATCTCGGATCTTAAAAGTTTTGTTTGTGTTTTATGTTACCTGACTGATCATGAGATCTGCATGGCTCCAGTGGTAAGCAAAGTAACTGAGAATACATCTCTCAAACTCCTCGACGAGTTTAATGAAGAGAGAATCAGCATCAGGCTCTTCAGAGAAGAAGCTGTAGATGTCCTCCTCGCAGCAACCTGATTTCCTTATGTACTCATTGGCTAATTTGCAGAGATGAGGACATTCTCTCCTGTCCTTGAATCCCATTTGACGCACTGCAACAAATAGAAAGAAATAAAAAACACAAAACAACATGTCCTTTATGGTGATGCATCAAAATGTATATGATCATGGAGAATTCGAAGAGGATAATATGTAGATTGATTTTACCAACGTAGTGAGAGAATCTCTCGAGCTTCTCATGGCCTTTGTGTTTGTGAGACCGTCTGAGACGAGGGATGTTCTTGGAGTGACGTATCTTCCTCAGACGGTAATGTAGTGCAAGGGCTAAGAGCAAGCCAATGGATGAGATTACCAAAATCTGTGAGAAGGTCGTCTTTTCATTGTTGCTGTTAAGCTCTGGAACACACATTGAACTGTTAAGCATATGAATGGATTCGGTTTGGAGATGATCATCAAGAGACATGAGATTAAAGATTGGTAAAACTCTAAGATTGGGGACTAGTGTTGTTTGAGTTTGTTTTGTGTTAGGAGATAATGTATCTGCTTTCTCCACGTGTTACTGTACTGTACTAAAATAGCCTTTTAGCCCTATTACTCCGGATGTTCTTGTGGTTTTGACCATTTAATTTTGTTTTGTGTAGCCAAGAATCTTATTCTCCATGTATGTTGTGTGTTTTAAAAAGGTTTTAGAAACTATTTTCCTCAAGGCTATATAACATAAGATATGTAAACTGACTCTTAAGTTAAGTTGATTAGTTGTTTGTCATTGTTATTGGAACATATTGGCGGTTTTGCAATGTCAATGTATGAGAAAAAGTTTGAAAGAATATATTTGGTTACTATGTTATTAAAAGGATTTTTAACATTAAAACTCTACAACTAAGTTTGTTTGGGTAAAAACTCCCAAACTAAGTATTTAAACAAAAAACCCTCAAACTAACTTTATTTAATGAATTAAACCCTAGCAGGTCATAATTATCGTTACTACCGGTAAATCTTTAGTTTAGGGGTTTCTACATTAAGTAAACATAGTTGAGGGGTTTTACCATTAAAAATTGAAAAAATCAAAATTTTTATAATATTATCTAAAAAATTAGTAACTGAAATTTTCAAAATTAATACTTTTAATTTTTTTTTGTAAATATATAAGTTTGATATGTTTTGAACATCAACATCATATATGTATAAAATTAAAATTTAAAAACCTAGAAAATATAATAAAAAATTATCTAAAGATTTACCTGTAATAAAATTACTAAAATTTTAAAAATGTAAAAGACAAAAAATATAATAAAAATTATATCTTATCTAGTAAAAATGTAATAAGGATTTACATGTAATAAAATTACTAAAAGGTTAAAACTGTAAAAAATAAGAAAATATAATAGAAATTATATCTTTTCTAATAAAACTGTAATAATAAATCTTTAGATAATTTTTATTATATTTTCTGAGTTTTTACATTTTTAATTATACATATATAATATTGATGTTAAAAACACATCAAACTCATATATTTACAAAAAAAAATTAAAAGTGCTAATTTTGAAAATTTAAGTTACTAATTTTTAGATAATATTATAAAATTTTGAATTTTTTTTTTTTTTGATTTTAATGGTAAAACCCCTCAACTATGTTTACTTAATGTAGAAACCCTCAAACTAAAGATTTACTGGTAGTTTTGGTAATTATGACCTGCTATGGTTTAATTCTTTGGGGGTTTTTTCGTTAAATACTTAGTTTGAAGGTTTTTAGTCAAAACAAACTTAGTTGAGGGGTTTTCACGTTAAAAATCTTTATTAAAATACCCTTTATCTTTTTGATCATGTGTTTTGAAAAACAGTGAGGTTATCTAATCTATTTAATTAGACTTTTGTTTTGGATTTTATGTGCGATATTTCAGTTTTGGACTACCAAATATATGTTGATCTAATAATTCAAAAGATAAATGTATCATTATTTAAAAGATAAATGTATCATTCATTCACTACAAGAAAACAACGACATACTAAGGAAAAAAATCGTCGGTATGTCGTCGGAATAACGTTATTCCGACGACATACCGACGAAACAAGTCCTCGGAAATAACTACTCGGAAATTCATTTTTCCTCGGAAATCCCTCGGAATTTTCCGACGGAATTCTGAGGAAACAAATTTCCGAGGAAATTCCGAGGACCACCAGTTCGTCGGATAGCTCCTCGGAATATACCGAGGGAGAACTTCGTCAGGATATTTCGATGGACTTTCCGATGGTCCAATCCTCGGAAGTTCCGACGAAATATTCCTCGGAATTTTCATCGGAAAATTCCGAGGAACGGGTCCCTCGGAATATTCCGAGGAACGGGTCCCTCGGTATATTCCGAGGAACATGTCCCTCGGTATATTCCGAGGAACTGGGTCCCTCGGTATATTCCGAGGAAGATGTCCCTCGGTATATTCCGAGGGTTCAATTCCTCGGAATGTAAAAAATATTAATTTTTTTTAAAAAAATAAAAATTTTGAAATTTATATTCGAAAATATAAAATTAAAATTAAAATTGAAATCATATTAATTAATATTCAAAGTTTCACAAATAAAAATAAAACATTCCGAGTTTTTGGAAAAAAAAGAAACTACGGGTCTGGCACGTCCGGGAACACCTCGTTTGGGTACATCCTCTGCATCATCTCCATCATTTGCTGGTTCAGCCTCCTATGTGCCTCATAGCCCGCCTGTTGAGCCGCCATCTGGGTCTCCAACAAAGATATGCGATCATCCTTGTCCTTCAACTGAGCCGTAAGTACTTCTGGATCAACAAAGGGCGGTGGTGCAGAAGAAGGAGGAACCGACCGGGTGCGACGACCCAAACCGACTAAACGTCCCTTCTTCTTTGGAACCGACTGAAATAGAAAATAGCCAAATTTACAAATTTAAATCAAGAAATAAATAAATTGAACTTAAAAAAAAAAAAGAACTTACGGATTCAACGATTTCGTTGATTCGAAACCGGGATAAGTTGGTCGAAGCCTTCGAAGCGTCATCCTCGGTTTGAAGCTGAGACACTTCGTCTTGCACCTGAGTTTGGACCAGGCTGACCACTTCCCCCCACAAGACCGTCATCAATCTGGCCGGTCTTCTTGTTGGTATACGCCCTCTTCATTAGGGCGAGATCATCAACCGGCTCGCCATCATTTTATTCCGCCTTGAAAAAAAACATAAATTAAAGAAACATTTGAAATTAGAAGAAATGGACAAAAAATAAAATTTCAAAACTTAAATAATTGAAGAAAAAGCGGCTGAACTTACCATGCGATCTCCCAGAGAGACAATAGATTGAGCACCCAAGTTATGCTTGAAGACGCCCTTCCCTTTACGGTCGCTCCTGCGGTTGGTGGAGTTGGTGGAAGAAGTTTCTTTCGTCTCTTCCTTATCCCAATGCGCACACAATTCCGTTCAGACCGTGTTGTTTATCGACTTTGGGACCTTTTAATAATAAAAAAAAGAAAATAGTTTAATAAATTAAAAAATACTTTAATAAATTAAAAAAATTGTTTAATAAATTAAATCGAACCTTATTGATTTCCCACTTCTTCTTCCACTCGTGGATCTGCTTCCCGTAGTTGTCCATAACTTTATGGACGAAGTGGTGATAGATAAAGAGCGTCTCATCGGAATTCCAGGTGAATTCTTGCTGAAAAAAAAACACAATTAATAGAAAATTTATATTAAAGATTAAAAATATAAGTAAAAAATTAGAATACTTACCGCAAACTGCCGAAACCACAGATGCTGCTTGTCGGTAGGGAAATCAGTGAAAGTCGGATGTCCCTTGTCGAGGGCCGAGTACATCATACGGTTGATCCATGCGCTGATCCCGTTCCCGGATCGGTTGAACCTAATAAAAAGAACAAACGCTTAATAATGAATCAAATTTTAATGAAAAAAAATATGTTTAATTACCATGTTTGACCCCGTCCATGTGGATACGGAGTGAGATAGGGAACATGGTCACGACCAGGCTGTCGAATCAACTCCGCAACAGTCATCACGCCCGGAGGACCCGGAGAAGCAGGAGCGGGTGCAGCAGCGGGAGCGAAAGGAGCAGGAGCGGGTGCAGCAGAGGGAGATGTATGGTAGGAGCTGTGGGACGAAGGGGAATCCTGAAAATGGCTGGAATCCCGAGACTGGCTCCCCGTACCACCACGACCACGACGCTGTCGAGGCCGAGTCTGATCATCATGCGACCAGTAAATTATAAAAAAAATATTTAATAAATATAGAAATATATAAATTAATTTTTTTTTAAAAAAAAATCCCAAATAATAGTTTTTAATTACAAAAAAGTTTTATAGACATTAAATTTTTTGATAAATATATAAAAATAGTTCTAATAAACAAAAAATAGTTTTAATAAATAAAAAATAGTTTAATATTTACAAAAAATTAGTTTTAATAATATTAAAAATGTTTAATAAATATAGAAATTTATATAATATAAATATAAATTTTTTTTTTTTAAATCCCAAATAATAGTTTTTAATCACAAAAAAGTTTTATAGACATTAAAAATGTTTAATAAATATATAAAAATAGTTCTAATAAACAAAAAATAGTTTTAATAAATAAAAAATAGTTTAATAATTACAAAAAATAGTTTTAATAATATTAAAAATGTTTAATAAATTAAGAAATTAATATAATATAAATATAAAAAAACAATTTTTTTTAAATCCCAAATAATAGTTTTTAATCACAAAAAAAGTTTTAAAGATATTAAAAATGTTTTGTGAAATCCAAAAAATCGAATTTATATACAAAAAACGTTTTGTAAAATCCAAAAAAACGAATTTATATACAAAAATCGTTTTGTAAAATATAAAAATCGAAATTATACTCAAAAATCGAATTTATAAATACAAAAAAAATCAAAAATTTATAAAAAAATTCTTAATCAATTCAACAAAACAAATTATTCAACCAAATCACAATTCTAAACCTATTATACAACCAAATCACAATCCTAACCAATCACCTTAACAAAAATCTATCAAATCTACACAAAAACCTAACAAATAGAACCTAAGAGAGTGGGATAGGGTCCTTACATTATTTGTGTAAGAGAAAGGGGAGATCGCCGGAGAAGAGGTCGGAGAGGAAGGGTAAATCGCCGGAGAAGAGGGAGAAGAGGCGCAGAGGAAGAAGAGAGAAATGGGGAAGAAGAAGCGGCTTGTGGTTATAAAACCTAGGGTCCGACGGATACTATCCGTCGGAATTCCGTCGGAATTCCAATTTCAATTTTCGCGAAAAATTTGCCCGGTTAAATGAAAATATTCCGAGGAAATTCCGACGGATACTTAAATATCCCTCGGAATTCCGTCGGAATATTCCGAGGGAATTCCGAGGAACTAGTGTTTGGGGTTTCAAAACATCAATTTTTTTTGCCATATTTCATTTCTTATACAATTGTAATGCATACCATTGAGGATTCTTTGTATAGATGATCATAAACCATGAAACAACAAATTTCAAAACGAATTGAAAGTATTCCCTTCACCTTATAGTTAAAGTGTATAAGTGTTTCTCTTACGTTGTGGGGATTTCGTTCATACAATCGGAAAAATGTTTATTATAGGGTAAGGAACAAATGTTTGACTTCATAATCAGTCTAAGACACTTAATAAGGGTTATATAAGTGTTATTCAAACCGCAAAACGTTGTTTTCGGTTTAAAAACCCTATTTCCTCGGAATTTCCTCGGAATATTCCGAGGAAATTCCGAGGAAACCCTTATCTTCCTCGGAATATTCCGAGGGAATTCCGAGGGAATTCCGAGGAACTAGTGTTTGGGGTTTCAAAACATCAATTTTTTTTGCCGTATTTCATTTCTTAAACAATTGTAATGCATACCATTGAGGATTCTTTGTATAGATGATCATAAACGATGAAATAACAAATTTCAAAACGAATTGAAAGTATTCCCTTCACCTTATAGTTAAAGTGTATAAGTGTTTATCTTACGTTGTGGGGATTTCGTTCATACAATCGGAAAAGTGTTTATTATAGGGTAAAGAACAAATGTTTGACTTCATAATCAGTCTAAGACACTTAATAAGAGTTATATAAGTGTTATTCAAACCGCAAAACGTTGTTTTCGGTTTAAAAACCCTATTTCCTCGGAATTTCCTCGGAATATTCCGAGGAAATTCCGAGGAAACCCTTATCTTCCTCGGAATTCCGTCGGAATATTCCGAGGGAATTCCGAGGAACTAGTGTTTAGGGTTCCAAAACATCAATTTTTTTTTGCCGTATTTCATTTCTTATACAATTGTAATGCATACCATTGAGGATTCTTTGTATAGATGATCATAAACCATGAAATAACAATGAAATAACAAATTTCAAAACGAATTGAAAGTATTCCCTTTACCGTTCATTAAAGTGTATAAGTGTTTCTCTTACGTTGTGGGGATTTCGTTCATACAATCAGAAAAATGTTTATTATAGGGTAAGGAACAAATGTTTGACTTTATAATTAGTCTAAGCCACTTAATAAGGGTTATATAAGTGTTATTCAAACCGCAAAACGTTATTTTCGGTTTAGAAACCCTATTTCCTCAGAATTTCCTCGGAATATTCTGAGGAAATTCCGAGGAAACTCTTATCTTCCTCGGAATTCCGTTGGAATATTCAAAAAAAAAAAAAGTCGATGCTAGTCTGTTTCCGAGTCATAATCACCAGATGAATCTGAATCAGGATCTTGGTGAAACTCTCCAATCACTGGTTCATCCTCTACGTGAACGACGACTTCCTCTACGAAGTCGGTTAAATCGACTACAAGGCCAACTCCAGCTAAATCTTCTGCTGCACTGAAGTTGCCGGATGTGCTTGGTTGTAGTGGGTCTTCCAGCTCAGAACTTCCCTGAACTCGGCCTCTCGGGTTGAGTCTTGTAACAGTAACCCATGGATCGTCTCTGTTCCTTACCCGGAGGTACTTGATATAACAAATCTGTAACATTAAAAAAATTATTAGTAAAATTATAAATTAATACACATGATGATGAATCATTCTAAATAATTAACATTTAATTACCTGATCGGTCTGAGAAGCAAGAATGAAAGGATCATAATATTGCAGCTTTCGGCTCGAATTTACTGATGTAACACCAAATGCATCTGTTCTCACACCTCGATCAAGAGTGTTGTCGTGCCAATCACAATAGAAAACAGTACAGCGCAATCCAACCATGCCCAAATACTTGATTTCCAAAATCTCATGTATGTGTCCGTAGTATACATCATCTCCTGATGCAGAACAAACGCCAGCATCATAAGTCGTACTCGAACGTCTCCTCTTCTGAGTTGTGAATGCATATCCTCGAGTACAAAATCTCGGATATGACTTCACAACAAATTTTGGTCCAACGACCATCTCGCGTATCCAATCGTCAAATGTTTCACTTCTGGCCAAACCAGCAGACACCTATATATCAATAAATGTGAATTAGTATAAATATGTGATAAATGATATTTTAATTTGTTTAAAGCACTCACATAAGTAAACATCCATCCAGAAAATTCTCTCTGCTTCATTTCTTCTAGTTCGTCCTCTGTGGCGTATCTATATTCGAACCTCTTTTCTGCCATGAAAATCCTGTACATATGATGACAATAATGTAATTAATTAAGATTTAAATTTCAACTTGTTAAAATAAAAATTTGTAAGCTTATTTATTTACCTCTCATATTGAAGAACATCTTCGCAGTTGGTGAGCAAATATGTTTGCAAATTACTGCGCTCCTGCTCAGTAAGTCGACGGTCCTTTGGTTTTCCGCTAAGTCGTCCAACGTCTGTGAAAATTTCTGGAACCGTAACATGATATGTTGCCCGTTCGCCTCTATCATCATGCCGAGCAGGTCTTTTGTTTTTGGTCTGAACTTCTGCTGGAAAGTAGTACTCGGCAAAGTTTGAAGTTTCTTCATTGATCATCTGTGCGACTATAGAACCTTCCACCCTACTTAAATTTTTCACCATCTTCTTCAAATGGAACATATACCGCTCATACAGGTATATCCATCTATACTGCACAAGACCACCAAGTTCCAATTCTCTTGCCAGGTGAATAACAAGATGCTCCATAACATCAAAAAATGAGGGAGGAAATATCTTCTCAAGGTTGCACTGAATCACGGCTATGTTAGTCTTCAAATTTTCAATACCTTCAAGAGTCACTGATCTCGTGCATAAATCGCGGAAGAAACCACTTATCCCTGCAATTGCTTCATGAACATTTCGTGGTAATAGTTCCTTGAAGGCAAACGGAAGGAGGCGCTGCATCATTACATGGCAATCGTGGCTTTTCAAGCCAGTAAACTTTCCTTCCTTTCTGTCGATACAGTTACGCAAATTAGATGCGTAACCGTCTGGAAATTCCACATCGTTTGAAATCCAATCAAAGAACGCATCTTTTCCCTCTGCATCAAGTCGGTATATGGGAAAAGGAGCCCTACCATTCTCATCAACATGAAGTTCTGAACGAGCACATATATCGACTAAATCCAGTCTTGACTTCAAATTATCCTTTGTTTTACCTTGAACATTAAGGATCGTGTTCATGAGATTGTCAAAAAAGTTCTTCTCAATATGCATGACATCTAAATTATGCCTTAGCAGATGATCCTCCCAGTATGGCAGATCCCAGAAAATACTTTTTTTGTGCCAGTTATGTAGGTCTCCAACAGCATCTACCGGAAAACGCTCATGTCCACCGACGTCTGGCGTCCTTTCTGCACCAAAATCTCTTAGTTGTGTCTTCAAATCTTTCCCACAAATTTCCGGAGGTGGACTGTCAAACACCCTCTTGTTCTTCGTAAACAAATTCCTACTCCTACGATATGGATGATCAGGTGGTAGGAATCTCCTGTGACAGTCAAACCAACACGTTTTCCCTCCGTGTTTTAGTTGGAAAACATCAGTGTTATCTTGACAATATGGACATGATAGCCTTCCATGCGTTGTCCATCCAGATAACATACCATATGCTGGAAAATCACTTATTGTCCACATTAGTACTGCCCGCATTTGAAAGTTTTCTTTACACGAAACATCGTATGTTTCAGCACCTTGAGCCCATAGTTGTTGCAACTCATATATTAGTGGCTGAAGAAACACATCAAGTGATCTCTTAGGATGCTCTGGTCCGGGAACGAGAATCGAGAGAAACAAAAACTCTCGTCGCAAGCACAAGTTTGGGGGTAGGTTGTATGGTGTAAGAATGACTGGCCATAGAGAATACTGTCTTCCACTCTTGCCAAACGGGCTGAAACCATCAGTACATAATCCAAGGTAGACATTTCTTCTCTCATACGCAAACTCGGGATACTTTGATTGGAAATGCTTCCACGCTTTTGCATCTGAAGGATGTCTGATCTCACCATCTGTTGAGTGCTCCGCATGCCATCTCATTGGTTGCGCTGTGCGTTCAGACAGATACAACCTCTGCAACCTTTCCGTCAAAGGCAAATACCACATCCTTTTATATGGCACTGGAACTCTTCCACTCGTATCTTTATAACGAGGCTTTCCACAAAATTTGCATGTAACCCGCTGTTCATCCGCCCTCCAATAAATCATGCAGTTGTCGCTGCATACATCTATTACCTGATACGATAAACCAAGACCAGCTACGAGTTTCTGAACCTCGTAGTATGAACCAGGAGCTACATTATCCTCGGGTAGAATACCTTTTACAAAATCAGCAATCGCATCCACACAGTCTTCAGCCAAATTATAATCTGTTTTAATGCCCATCAGTCTTGTAGCAGAAGATAAAGCTGAATGACCATCTCTGCAACCTTCGTACAATGGTTTCTTTCCAGCATCTAACATATCATAAAATCTCCTAGCTTGTGCATTGGATAAATCTTCTCCTCTAAATTGATCATTTACCATCTCCTCAGTACCTACACCATAATCTACATCCGTTCTAATTGGTTCTTCTAATCTAACCGCTGGCTGAGGTTCGCTAGTACTACCATGTTCATAATCAGTTTTCCCATGATGATACCAAGTTACAATGATGATACCAAATTTTGTAACTTCGTGTAAACCCACTCAAATATAGATGAGTCCAAACATCCCACTCTTTAATAACCTTTCTATTTTTACAATTAGAGCAAGGACATCTTAACATACCTGTTTTTGCTTCCGGTTGTCGGTTAACTAACCCCATGAATTCGGTTATACCTCGTTGGTATTCTTCCGTAAGCAATCTCGTGTTCGGATCCAAATGAGGTCGATCGATCCATGAACGAAAATAATTTGAAGAAGACATGTTTTTTATGAATCAAATTCGTGTGTAAATAGAGTAAGAGGGAGGATGAAGATATGGAGTGAATGAAGAGGAAGAGGAGTGCTTGTATTTATAGTTGAAATCCTGCCGACAGACCGAGAAAATTCCGACGGAATTCCGACGCCAACGGCTAGTTCGTCGGAATTTCTTCGAAATTTTTAAAATCCCCAAACGGCTCTCCAACGGCTATAATATATCCTCGGAATTCATCAGTTTTTTCCGAGGAATACATTTTTCCTCAGTATTCCGTCGGAATATTCCGACGGATTGATATTTCCTCGGAATTCCGTCGGTATATTCCGAGGAAACCAAATTTTGGGTTTCCTCGGAAATTTCTCGGGAAATTCCGAGGATTTCATTTTCCGTCGGAATGTCCATCAGAATACCGCTGTTTTCTTGTAGTGATTATTTAAAAGTAAATATATAACAATATGTTATTTTCATTAATAATTCAAAAGATAAATGTATCATTATTTAAAAATAAACATTCCCTTAAACTCTATAAATATACTTGGTAAGTTTAAATTATATTAAATTAAATTTTGTTTAAATAAATGTATAATATATGTTTAATAAATAAATATAAGATAAATGATTTTCAATTTTTAATTATCAAAAAATAATGGATGATAGTTATTATAAGTGTTAAAATCTAGATAACAGTTTAAAACAATATAAAGTAATGATGTATCACACTTTAAAAATATGAAATGATGATGTGGTGTCATGAGAAAATATGCTATTTATTTTATGAACGCTAAAGCCTAGATATACAGCAAAAAATAAAATAAACAATCTAAATTTTCTTAAAGTAATAGTGTGTTAAATTATGTACTGATGATGTGGTATTATGATAATCCATGGTTTAAAAATCTGTGTAATTAAAAAGCTACTTATCAAAATCTATATTCATGAAGAGTTTTCTAAATATACATTTAAGAGGGTTTTGAAATGCACATTAATAAAAGCTTTCTTAAAATTTATAAAGATATTATACATATTTATCAGTATCTTCCTAAAATTTAAAAGATATTTATTTTTTTGAAGAAAGGCTTTAAATGATATTACACTTATTTAGTAATATTTCCTAAAATATGCATATAATTCAAATTTAGGAAGATATCATACACATTCATAAATGTTTCCTTAAACTTTTTATTGAAAAATAGTTTCTCATAATTGTTTTTGGAAAATTTCAATTTTAAGTACTATTTTAAATTATTTCTCTTTCACAAGATTTTTAAAATCTACCCTATATAAATAATCCTCCTAATAATCTCAGAACTAAATATTTATGAACATTATTTCCTATCAGTGAATATCAACGAATGCGAAGATGCCCCGGGCTATTCCAGCAAACGAGGACCATTTTTCTATGCTTGAAACTATGTTTGGTTTTCAGGTAATATAAGCAAGCACAATTTTTCTGTTTTTGTTTAGTTGATCGCAAATTAAATTGAAGTGTCCTGATTTATTAATTGTGAAATTGTAGGAAGGTTCACTTCAAAGAGAGCACTTGAAGAGTATGTTACTTAACAATATCCAGCGTCGAAAGTCTCGAAATGAAAAACCACCCGTTGAACCATCGCCATACGAGACTAATGTATGTTGTTGAATTTAGTTATACATATTATGTCTTTTCTAGTTCTTGGTGTGATAGGCCTGAGCATTCAGCCAAAAGGTTTATGCTCAGTTCTCGGTTCAGTCTAGTTATTCAAAAATATTTATAATGAGAACTCATACGAGTTTATGTGTTAATCTAATTCAGTATCCCAAGTCCCAATGTCTCGTGAGAAGCGTCAAGGCTATTGTGTTCCTCGCACTTCTGGTTCTGGCAAGCCTCGTTATCATCATAACTTTTGATGTTGTGACAATCAAATACATGTTACTTTGCATGCTAGCATTCATCTCATTCGGATGTGTAGTTTCACAGCTTGTAAGTTATCTTGTTCCATTAGTCTTATTCTGGATTTGAGATATCTTTGTCATATCATGTCTTTATTTTTCCATTCATTTACCTATGTGTCTCCCCCCTCACTGCAGATTGTACGAGCATGGAAGCCTTTAAGTCAATGGTTAGGGCTCTGCTCATCGGGAGGACGCGGGCTTGGGGCTATGAACTCGTGATCGGTTTTATATTTGAACGTTTGCTTCTAAATGACTATCGATGTGTCGACATTTATATTTTATAAAATTTATATTTTGATACAAGCTGTTTTACAATAATACCAAATCTTAATCTATATATTGATTTAAGTATTAAGTATTGTGCTCTATGTCCCAAAGCTTAATTTTGCACTTTTTGGTTTTAACAGACTGGTTTTACTTTTTGATAATCTGTTTGTTTATTTGTGTAGTCTTTCAAATAAATAGTAAAGACCAAGAAATTTTAAGCATCTATAAATAAATCCTCGTGATTTAACACACAAAAATATATACATCTCAGATTTCTTAGGGAGAATTGTAAAAGATTCTAACAGACTTCAGTGAAGCAGCTATTTGCCTATCTGAGGAAAGTTTTTACAAATTTTGCATTTCAGTGTCTCGATCAAATCGTTTGAAAGGAAGAACGATGTAGAATAATAAACCATACACAGAGACTGATTCCTAAACATTGTAGCTAACCACACAAGCGTGATTGAGTGGTACGGCCAGCTTGGAAAGGTGCTAAGCACCCCGGGTTTGAAACCTACCAAACTCAAATTTATCCGTTTGTGTGGACAGACATAGGTATCTAATTTCCGTTGCGAACAACCGGATCTGTCTGGCTGCGGTGGACAGACGTCCAAGGGATTAGTCGGTTGGGCCTCGGCTCGCTGGACACTCGGTTATCGCAAAAAAAAAAAAAACATTATAGCTAAAATTTTAAAATATACAACTAGATCTCGAACCGCGCAATCGCGCAGATTTTTGTTGTCATTGATTTTTATATAAACATTTTTTTTTTCAATTCTAAATTGGTATATATAATAATACATATATGTCTATCAGTTTTTATAACATAATAAGTTTACGGTATATTTTTTCTATGAATAGATTGTTTCAAACTTTCACATGTATTTGTATCTTCTTCTTTATATATATTTTCGGATTATTATTTCATTATTAAAATCGTAACTATATATATAAAGATTAGTAAAATAATTTTTTTACTGTCATATTCAAAGATATTGTAACATTTCAAAAATTTAGAAAGTTTTTAAAAATTAAACTTTTCGCTTCATAGATTTATATTATCGAGTAAATAATTAAACATTTAGTTTTTGTTTAATTTTTAAAATAAACTATATAGTTTTAAATTTGTTTTCATTGGTTTAAGGTAGTAAAGATTAATCATTGTTAGATAACATGATTTTTGTTATTTAAAAAAAAAATCTTTATAATTTTAAAAGTTAACATCAACAAATATTTAAATAATTAACATATGAGGTATAGTATTACAACATTAAATTATATCTATTTAATTTATACTATCTATAAATCCAATGTTTCATCTATTGTTTAAATTCAATTATTGATAGTCCAATAAAAATTTCCGGTTGGCCCAAAATTTAAATAACAAGATTAGAAATTAAATATAACATGACTTTCTAAGAATATGTCTATTATGTCCATTTTTAAAAAAATCACACATAAATCAAGGTTGTGACTTCTGTTTTAATACATAAGATTTTTTTTTTTTTCAAATCAAGAAAAAGACATTAAAAGCTTTTTTTTCTCGTAAGTTTATGGTATAATTCTATAAAATCGGGTCGACCATTATTATATCATACAAAAACAAGAACGTGGAGAAGAGCTAGAGTTACACTAATTTAGGAAAACCCCAAAAACAAATCGTTGAACAAGTTTTGTTTGATTTTAGCGCAGAACTAGGCAAACTCCTCAAATTTTACAGGTTTCACCTCTTCTCTCTTTGACCAAATCATTCTCCATCCCCAAGGTAAGACCAAGTTTTCACTTTCAAGATCCTTCTCGTTTTTTTTGCTTTCCATGCACAACAAGATTATGAGATAATGAGTTTCAATGCTCTTCAGGATTCACCATCAATCACCACCACTCTGAAAGATGGATTCAAATGTCATATATGATCACCAAAGCGTCATACTAGGCCTAGCTCCTGTGCTAACATACGCAGCCTGCGAATGGTTCCTCATATTCCTCATGCTCCTCGACGCTCTTCTCTCCTACCTCCTCGTCTGGTTCGCACGCTACTGCAGACTCCCTCTGCCGTGTTTCCTCTGCTCCAAGCTCCTTCACCCTCTCCACTGGAGACTCCTCCTCTGCAGAAGCCACAGATCAGAGGTTTCATCATACATATCATGTCTCAACCACGACAACAACCTCGCGGACTGTCGAGGAATGTGCGACGATTGTCTCTTGTCATTCACCAAAACGACCGGTCCCAATCAGGACATGAACAGGTTGCTCCTAGGGAAGCTAGGGTATGATCTTCTCTCCACAAGCCATTTCGCTCATCCTCCTAGATCGTGTTCTTGTTGCGATAAACCGTGGAGGACAAGGCACCATACGCAGAGACTGATTAGGTTAGGCTCTAGGGGTGCTGCTAAACCTAACATTCCTGCTGCTCCAAGGCATCATCATCTTACTCGAAGAGGAAGCGGTGGGAGTTTGAAGAAGATGAGGAACAACCTTAAGGCTGTAGACGCTGGAAGCCGCAGCGATGGGATGGCTCACGTGGGGTATGCAGAGCTGAAGATTCACTCGGAGTCTGAATCAGAGTTCTTGTTCACAGATGATGATGCGTTCTTCCAGACGATAGACTTCAGTGGTGAGACGTCTGAGAGACTTGTTGTTCACAAGTCTCGGTCTCGGGAATCTTTGAAAGACAAGAAGGTGTTGAAGCGTAAACAGCCTTATTTGAAAGATAATAAGATTCATGTTAAAGATCATAAACCGCGTGAGCGTAAGCTTGTAGATAAGACTCAGAAGCAAGAACAAGCTATTGAAGCAGGGGAGGATGAAGGTGTACTCTCTGAGCTTATAACTATGAGTGAAGCTCGTCCGTTCTCATTGGACTTACCTAAAGAGGAAAATGCAGGAGGAGCAGTAGCACAAAGTGGTTCGTTTAAGTCATGAGAACTTATGTCGAAATCTATATGCGTTTTACTTGATTTGAAGTTTATTTCTTGCAGAGAATGAAGCTGAGGTAAGTGGCAGCTCATCTCCTTCTGGTGGAGAATTCTTGAGCCCTTCTGGAGACAATAGTACCTCTCATGAAGTCCAGATTCAAGCAGACTTTGATCAAAACATATCCCATTCAGCTGTAGAGACAGAAGCATCTGTGGATCAAAAAGTGTGTGATCACATAGACGTGCCTGGTTCTGTTGCAGATGAACCTTCTAGTGATGAGGAGAATGGTGTTGAAAGAGATCTCAAGCCTTTGACTACCAATGATGAAGAGTCAAATGAGGTTAGTGAAAACAATGCTGCAGAAGAGTATTTCAGTAATGAAGAAGAAGAAGCTGAGGTCAACGCACCTTCTGAGCCTTCAACATCAAAAGATGTAACTGGTTCATTTGCTTTAGAACAATCCCATTGCAGTCATGAAGAAGAGGATGTGGATAATGGAGACTCTCAAACTTTGACATCAAACAATATGACTGGAGAACATTCCAGTAATGAAGAAGAGGATGCGGATAATGTGACTGGTTCTGCCACAGAAGAACACTCCGGTAAAGAAGAGCATGGAGAGACTGAGCCTTTGCCGTCACCAAAGATCTCCAACGAAGGAACCTCATTAGAACATAGAGATGATAAAGATTCCTCCAAGGCAACAGAGACTCTAAATACTTCAGATGAAACAGTACCGGAGCTAAAACAATCAGCTTCTGTGGAGTCATTTGTAAGCATTAGCAGTGACATTGAAGGAGAAACTCTAGTTGATCTGTTAAAGAAACAGCTAGAGCATGACAGGAACTCCCTAAGAGATTTGAGCAAAGAGTTAGAGGAAGAAAGAAACGCCTCAGCTATAGCTGCAAATCAAGCAATGGCGATGATCACACGGTTGCAGGAGGAGAAAGCAGCTCTTCATATGGAAGCTTTACAGTACCTGAGAATGATGGATGAGCAAGCTGAGCACGACGTTGATGCGCTTGAGAGAGCAAACGATGTATTAGCTGATAGGGAGAAGGAAATACAGGATCTTGAGATGGAGTTGGAATACTATAGAGTCAAGTATCCAGATGAGCCAAGAGAAGAGATCCTCGCTAGCATGGGAGTTCTTGAGAGTATAGAAACCAGTGGCCACTCAACAACTGATGAGACCAGCGAGAAAGTTCCAACAGACATTTGAGAAAAGAGTAAACATTTCCGGAAGCTACATCAATGGAAGAAGAATACTCGATAGTGCTGGAAGCTCACAGGCCTGAGACTAGTGATGCTCTCACAACAGAATAATCTGCAGAGGCATACAGAAAGCTATTCCCAACATGGAAAGTGATTCTTTCGAGCACACAGGAAGGACAAGAACGAGTGGATTATCTTAGAGAATGAGATTTCAATGGTAAGAGTAATATTTAGAGGCACAAAGAGAGAGCTTGTGTTTGTAATAATAGGGAAATGTTAGGAGTTAGTTAAAGACATTTAGTATTCATTTTTAGTTATATCTATCTATGTGGCTACCTCATTTTTTATGGAGAACATACCAATCATCATCCCACTGAAACTACAAGAGTTCAGAGACTAGGCATAACTGAAGTTTCAATTTTTATTACCACAAGCTCAACCAAAATGAGATTTTATCCTTTCCTACTCAACAAGAACTGTTACCATACAAGGTAGAAAGACAAATCATAGTGATAAGTACCTAGGGTTCAACATATTTCGTTCAACTCGATTCTTGAAGCTTAATAGTAGCATCAAAGCTGAAACTTTCACCTGGTTCAAATGTCTCTTCAAGATCTTCATAGCTTTGTTCAACAGACAGCTCTTTGCCAACCTTTAGGTCTTCCTACGAAAGCATCAACAACCAAAAGCAAACCAATTTGAACTCCAGCTACCAAATATGATTTACTCACTGATTCCAACTGGTATTACACAATCAAACTAAGGGTGCTGACGTTGATTCCAACTCTAGTAGCTAAATCTGACTGAAAGGGTGATCTGTTCACATGTTTACAATCTAAGGAATATGAGCCTTCAAGACTAAGACCTTACTTAACAGGTTCAGTTGAACTCTCAGAAAGCATTAGATCTAGTGTGTTTCTTTAGGATCATCTTTAACAGTTAACTAAAAGCAAGCTCCAACAGTAAGCACATATCCGATAAACTTTTAGAGAAGGATTATTTTTTTTACTGAATATAGAACGTTGCCATCTGAAATAGAATCTACTGAGAAGCTAGAGCTAATAAAAATACCTGTTTAACATAGTCTTCGATAGCAGAATTGATTAATTTCTTTATCACCTGTCTATAGACTTTAGAATATCCAAGGATCTCTAACAAAATTTCTCTGGGTATCTGCAAATATAAGGAAAGGAACACTTATGGTGAAGTTATTTTACCTCAATGCTAAAATAATGGATTCTCTAAAATAAACTGAAGTTGAAAAAAAAAAAAACTTACATTTGGGGTCTTCCCTGGAGTTCCAAGGTTGATGTAGAAGAGAGAGAGAGAGAGAGAGAGAAAAAAAACATTAGAGACGCCATGAAATGAATTAGCTACTAGTCATCAGCAGCAAATCATATTAACTACAAATACAGGAGAGATTTCTAGAATCTTATGTAATCTATGAGCATTGTTAAAGAGAGTAACTTAAATGTCCACCTTATTTAGTCAAATCTTTCTAAAGTCCAATAACGAAATTACAAAGTTGCAGAGAGAGAGAGAGGTGAAGGAAACATGAACTCTAACACTAAAAAAGGAATCAAACAATTTGCTCTCTGAGAGTAAGCTACAAAACACCAATACATATTCCTAAGCGTATGATGGATGACCTATCCACAATAGATAAAGCATCCAAATACAAAAAAAATCAAGTTTATATTGTCATAGCTTATACAATCTGTGATCTCATACCTCCTTTAACTCTTCGGAAGCCCGGGATTGGCTGAGCTGCAGCCACCATTTTCTCAAATACAGTATTGAATACTGTTTGAGTCTTCTCTCCTGATACTTCAACATGCACCTGCACTCAGCCAGTAGGAGAACCATAAGGTGGAAAGTAACTGATTAGATGTCATAACTCGTTCTCGACACCAGTACCATATGCTTATTTGCCGCAGAAACAATAGCATACCTTAACCTCGTTGCTGTTTCCGGTCTCCACTGTCGTAATCAAAACTGATTCATCCTTGGAAGAAGTCTCAACATCTGCGAAGAGAAACACATATACATGAAAAAAGAAGCTAAAACAACAATAAAGAGAGAATGAATATACTTTTTAAAGTTTGAACCTGAAGGTGCTGCACAAACTGCTACGAACTGTTTATTCGTTGATCTGTAAAAGTGTAAAGAATAAACATTAATCAACCAAGGAAGAAACGAGGGTAAGACAATTAAGAGAACATGGCCCTAACACTCAAGTAAACACATCAGTGGTCTCACTCATTATTGACTATCCAAATACTCAATAAGACTAGCATTTGGTCTAATATCGTTTTGTTCTTGAACAAGCTCATGTTTAAACTCTTATGTTATAATGGACACGAAAGAAAGGCAGAAACTTTACCTTGCACAGAATCTTGGTTGCACTGAAAAAGTTGGAGGAAGCGTTACAAAAGAAGAAAGATGAGATCTTTGTTTCCGTTCTATTATCTGCAAAGTAAACGGACAATGTTTGGAACACATTCTGAAAGCAAGACAAAGTAAAGAAGAAGAAGGCGGCCCCTTACGAGAGAGTTGAAGCTACAGAACGGGAGGTTGTGGATGATTGTCTGCATTATTATTCACAAGAAGCTAGACGTTGCCTCTTTGACGCCCTTGTATTCTAAACAGGAATAACAACAACACATTACTTGATATTCCAAAATAAATTAAAAAAAAAAGAAAAAAACTTGCTTCTCTTCTGAAAATGAGTTTTCAGAATTTGAAAAGTTTCACAGAAGTTCGCCGGAATTTAGACAGAACAGACTTTGCATCGCCGGTTAAATATATAGGAGAGAGAGAGAGAAAGATATTACCTGGTGTAGAGAGAGAGTAACGCAGGAAGAGGTTGAGACTCGGAGACGGAGGAAGAAGAAGCAGAGGGGACTACTATTCCGGGGACTAAAGTGGATAACTCGTGTGGTTCGATTATTTCAGGACCGTCCGGTCTGTTTTTCGGTTTAGTTTTGGCTTTTATCAGTTTTCACTTGTCTTTCTATTCTTTACCGAAGCCTTTTGACCTCAGGTGTGTTTTTTGATCAAAGAAATTAACAAAACTCAATAATTATGGAGAAAAATGATATACATGAGAGAGAGAGAGAGAGAGAGAGAGAGAACATATTAATTACTACATTACACTCTGTTGTTTACCAACAAAAAACATATACACAAGAAGAAAATACAAATCTGAGCCTTCCCCATCCATCCATCCATCCCACAGTGTCCTACCAAAACAAATTAAAAAAAAAAAAATCTCATTCTTAATGTCTAACAACACCATACAACATAAACACCAAAATGATAATGAGACGCAACGCTCCAAACGCACCACCACCGCGAAACCCTGCAAGCAAACACATGGGGGGTCATTTGAGTCCTCTGCGTGCCCTCTTCTTAATGATTGATTTCCACTCAATAAATGTTTTTATATTGCCAAGGAAACTAAAGCTTACCGTGATTCCTAAGAGTCTGAGATGTTGGCAAGGCAGGTAATGACATCTCTGCACATTCATTTAAAAGTTAAATATTAAAATCTATAGGTTTCTGGAACCTCAAGACAATGAGCTAGCTAAGAAGTAAGGAGAAATGTTTACCAGGAGCACAGAGCGACAAGGAAGACATTGAGGATGAAGATGGCCATGGCGCAGCTATGTTATCCGTCAAATCACATGTAAAACTGTACCCTGTCGTGTTGTCAAATATCAAGTCTGCTGGATAGCTTCTGAGTAGACATCCTATACATATTCATATTGATCTCGTTAGACACTTTAACTCTTATCTTGCAAAACAAACAGCCTTTTGGATTATCAGATGCAAACCTTGTTGCATTCCATATGCTGCTTATCCCCCATCAAAAGCATACCCAAGAAACAGTACAAGAAAAAGATAATGTCAGGGGAGAGGGAAAAGACAAATACAGTTCTTTTGAGACTCTAAAGAAACAAGAATACTTACCTTGGACACTGAAGTCTTTGAGATCGACATCACAAAGCTCATATATATTCGTCATGACACCACCTTTCCTTAACATAGAACCGATGACCGTTGCACACACTATGGCCTGCTTGTTTGTTATCAGCATTTGGTTCCGTATCCCTGAGATATACGCATTCAACGAGCTACAGCAAGAAGGGCTTGGAGCAGCCACATTACGGCAAGCCTTGCTCACTTCTGTTGGCTCCTTAAACTCCAAAGGGCAAGCTATATGCAACCCCACAACGCACACGTCAAAAAACCATTCACAAGACTACATACAAATAAGAGATACAGTTCATTACCTTTGTTAACTTTGCAGGAAGATAAGATTCTAAACGCTGTGTTGGCTTCGTCTGCTTCCAGCTTCCTTGCAATATACGAAAACACCACATTTTTGCAGTCGTTAAGCGCGTTGACGCTGTTTGATCCTCCCAAAGGAATCTTATCACCATTTGTTTGGTGTCCTGAGATAATAAGCGAAGCTTCCATAATCGCACCTTGGCAAACCGGTCTGCAACACTCCTTAAGAGGATCAACAGTGCGACAAGCATCCAGCAACTTGCTACTGTTGACAGCTTTCTCGAACGTTGCCACGTCTTGCACCGGACAAGAACCTCCGGTTAGCTTCGAGGACGTCACAGAGCAGAGTTCAGGTATTGTCATGTTGGCTCTCTTGCTGACGAGGATGCTAACGATATCTGAAAAACAATCTGCAGCAACCGCGTCAGGGAGAACCAGCTTCTCTGACTTCACGTCATGCTGTCCTTGGAAGATATGTAGTAAGCTAACGAACTGTGGACAGCAAATCACGTTTCCAACGAGTGCGGCGAACGGTTGGGAGCAATCTGAGGCTGCTGTGTTGATGATGCTTGAGATTGCTTGAAAGTCTGCGGTGCATTTTCCGGTTAGCTTTGGTTCGTATGTGTCAGGGAAAGTAGGGTACATTGGTGGTGTCCAAGGGAGAGGAGGAGATGTGTATTTGGGGATGACTGATGGGGATACTTGAATGGGACCGGAGACTCCAATGCCAGGTGGGTTTGCTAACTCAGCGGTAGTGGATTTGCTAGTATGCTCGTTAGTCTTATAATGTGCAGCGGCTACATCTTGGAAGCTTGATAGCCAGATAATAAATAGCAAGAAGCGATGAACCAAAAAGCCTGATAAGAGAAGCAAGTCAGGGGTTAACAAACAACATTGTCTATTGCATGCACTCCAGGAAATAAATCACAATCAGAACTTTTCTTATGAACTTGACATAGAACTGTCTAATGATTCTTGTTAGCCATAGATGAAGATGAGACAGAGAAAACAAGAAAAAAAAACTGCATCTTTTTGGTATACACAACGACATAAACTAGAGCTAAACCTCACCATGGAAGAAAAAAGCATAACTGAACTTACCCTTAAGCCAAGAAACAGTCTGTAAAGAGCCCATAGCTAAACTAGCCCTGGAGAGTTATTCAATTTCAACAAAGCCAGGCACAGGTCAGTTAGAAGCTATGAACAGTACCAAGGCTGCTGGCAAAAAAAAACTCCTACAACAACCTTAAGAAGAACCCAAGAAGAAAGTTAGTAGCTTTCATTCTGAGAGAAATAGACATGTTCTACACAGGAAGGTTTGTGAATCTTGTCTTATCTATAAGCTCCATTATCTTGCCAATCGCATCAGTCTACATACGACTAAATTCTACTTGACATAAAGAATCAAAGCCCCACCCCTACATTTAAAAAGACTATATAAAACTAGTGTTCATCCACCAACTAAACTAATGTTAGCATCTAACAACCATATACTTTTTGAATTCAAGAGCATACATACATAGATCCTCTTAGTTATTCGGATCCACCATAAAGAACAATAAAGGTTACAACTTTATTGTTCTGCAAAGAACCAAAAGCAGAATCCATTCAACACTCCAAGTTCCCCAAATTAAATGAATATCTCGAATTGGAGATGATTAGAGTCACAAATACGAGAAAGGGATAGCTAGAAGAAGAAGAAGATACCTGAGAACTTCACCATCCTCCCTCTCGCAAAATCAAACCATTGTTTCTGACTAGCAAAAAAGGTTGAGGGGGAGCTAAGGGAGCTTGAGATTGAAAACACCTTCGGATTCTTCTTACTCGGAGAGATAAAATCGATTAAGGTGATGAAGAAGAGCGTTCGTTAGCACAAGGGGAAGACTGAGAGAGAGAGATGAAGGGAATGAACCACACACACAAAAGGGAAAGCAAAAGAAACTTTACTTTACCTTTCCTTCCTCTCTTAACCTCTTCACTCCTCTTTTTTATTTTCTTTCTTCATTTTACTTTACCGTAATTAGGCATGGTCTTAAAAAGTGATGACTCATTCATTATCAAAATCCATCATTAATCTTTTTTCTTTTCTTCCTACTTTTCCAAATTCTTTTTAATCCCTGTGTATAAAAAAATTACTATATAGATGCTATAACGTAAATATAATTAATAGTTTGTTGATATATATAAAATGATTATGCAACAGAGTTTGATGATAAAAAAAAAAAGATTGCAAATAATGGACATAAATCTGATTGATGTTGACTTTAAGAATTTGTATTATTAATGCTTAGGAATCCAAAGACAAACAGACCATCATCCTTCTTCTAAAACTAACTAGTAGTTGATTTTTGTTGTTGAAAACGTTGCTTATGTCCACATTCTCTGTTTTGAGGTTTGATTAATAATCATAATATAGATAAAGCTTATCTTTATCTTATATAAAAGCATCAATTACTATCCCGGAAACAATCGGACCGGGTGGGCTGGATAAGCATGGATACAATGTAAGATATTACCGTGTCCAGAGCTAAGTTGAATTTTACATGAAAATCAAATAGAAGAGGTTAAAAAAAAAGGCAGGTTACAAATATTACAAAACACAAACTGGTGACAGATTCAACAGGAACACGTAATGTTTTTAGCATTTACCATTTTAAACGAAAATAATAATAAAAGACTAAAGCTGATTTCGACAAGAACATAAGTAAAATATAAACCAAGAAAGAACAACATCATAATCGAGGGAAAAAGTCACTCAGCTAGCCAGATGGTTTGGGGAATTGTTGAACATACTGTGCCACATGTACGCTCTTGACAGTACCATCTCCAGCTCTTGGTCTGTCCATGTTTGTGTCGGCAGGTGTTGCAGGAACATCACCATCTCTTGAAAGTCCAGCTTCTTTAGCTCATCTGACCACTGCATTTTTCATAACACAAAACTTTCATTCAATTCTTCTCATGGTTTGAAAGAAAACAGTTCCAAAATTGAACACGGAGACACTTTCTTACCGTCAAGAGAAAGCTGGCATATATATACACTAGGAAGTCCGGCAATGCATCTCCTTCGGCAAGATATGTGTCCCATAGGCGGTTGATGAGACTAAAGGGGATCTACAAAGTTCAAAAGTTTTGTAAGGTTTCAGAACCAAAAAACAAAATTGAAATGAGACTATGCCGAGCCTGAGAAACGGTGGCATAAATCTTATCTTGTCTAACCTCACGTATCAGAAGACAGTTATACCACCGGAAAGCAAACTGAAGAAACTCCAGTCCTTGCTCTTCCATGTGTCTTGCAACAGGTTCTAGTACATAAACAAGACAATGAGATTTGAGAAAATGTTAGCTAAGCTCTAAATCCTAAAACAATATGTCACGCCTAAACTGTACCCTGTACAATATGTAGGTTTTTATGATATCAATGCACTATCGAATGCAGTACGATAGTATTAAGCCTCATGAATGACAAGTCAACTATCAGAATCTAAATCCCATGACTCTATGTCAACAATGCAGATAAGAGCAAGAGTGATTATGCCAGGCAAAATTTAAAACAACCATTTTTGAAGATAAGTATCAAATATCCGAGACACGCATAAAACGTAAATTAGGGACTTAATTTTAAACTAGATGAGGAAATTATCCAATACAGTTAACATGGTTTTGTAAGGGGGGAGGTCACATGTTGTAAACAATCAGCAAAGACGCATCCAGTTATAAGATTAATCAGAGCATGAACCTTACCATCAATACGCCTGACTAATTCCTTCAGCTTAAACACAAGTCTCTGGATTCCAGGTTGCGCAAATGTGTAATGATCTTGCATACCATCAAGTAGCTTTGTCAAGCACCAGTAACAATCCGCCTCTACATCTGAGACTTTTGCAGCAGATAGATCGGACATTGACCAACTGTCTACGTCACCTTCTAAGTATTCTGACAAGAAAATAACTAGAAAGGGAGTGACCAGATCATTTATTCCCTGGACATATCCACTCGCTGGATGCCTAATGGCCCTGCATACTCAGCAAATTAAAATTTCAGATTTAGCTTTCAGCTGATTGTTAAGTTGAGAGAAGAACAAAATTAGTTACTGCCTGAACTGTATAACTCACCATGTATATAGAATACGCTCCAAAGATTTCTGCACCTGTGCTTGCTGAAAGAAACTGACGTCTGGTACAGTCCTTGGACAGTCAACAGCGATCTGGAAAGAATACAATTGCTAAGAGACTTTTGAAAATTTTGTCAGAGAAGCACTGAGACAAGGAAGAAAAAAACCTGACGAAGCATATTGATCTCATCATCAGAACGTTCTGAATCTGGAAGGTCATAAAATTGGCCAACAGATTCAAGATATTCAAGGCGTTTTCTCCTCAGAACAGCCTCCCTTCTATCTGAATTAGGTGGTGCATATCCCTGTTGTCAGTTAATATTTAAATTCAAATAGTAAAAATTAACCAAAATTTGTTGCCACATAATACTGGTAGGATAACATAACGGATCTGACAAGTGACTGAAATAAGCTAACCACATATTTAGAAAAGATATTATTATGATCGGGTATAGTAATTTGAAACTGTTATCAAGAAAAAAAAGGAACAAGATATTGCAACGTAAATAGAAGAAGGAGAATGTACGTAAAGAGATTAAAAAGTGCCAGAAGTTTAATAATTTTAGTATGGTTAAAGGTGAAGTGGTAGAGGGTAGTACCAAGAGAAGACGCCAGACATCAGGGCGCATATAGTGGGGGACACCACTCCACGCTAGTTCACGCAGCTTCTCTACAGGTAAAGAAGGTTGAAATAGAATCAACCAAAAGAGAGAAGATAACAAAACGGAGGCTTTCATTGAGCTATATGTAGCTTGAACAGAAGTGGCATGGTCTGTCAAGTGGTAACATAAACACTGACAAGATTATCATCCACAGAGAATAGTAAGCAACACACACCTAAAATGACAGTAGTTTCGGAAAGGACTTTGTTGAACTTCATAACTCTTGCATAATCGCTTGATCTACCACCAATCTTGAGGTTTTGGACTTGTTTCGCAAGCTGCTCCCCACTAGAGGAGTTTGATCGTAGCTTACCGGCATATGTATTATCTTGTTTCTTGCTTGAGTTATGATCTTCCACCTGCCGTAAAGCTCTCTCAGTTTCCCTTCACCACAGGAAGAAGAGGAAAACTCAAAGTCATTTACCTCGACGGGATTGTCCGAACGCTCGTTTCTACCGGCGTCATTCTCCGACAAGCTTCGGTGATAAGTAGGAGAGATTGGTTCAGGAGTAGGATCCGGTCTCCTAGTCAACAATACCTTACCAGGAATACTTCTACCTTTCAGGAATCTATAACGAAACAGAACACAAAGATCAGTAAACTCGGTACGATCCATTTTCAATCAGTAGATCTAAAGAAGTGGATTGCAAGAGATGGGCAAAAGGAAATGCAAGATACGGGCGGAGAAAACATTGAAAGTCGCTTGATTGATTGATTGATTGATTGATTGATTACCCTTGGACGTTCTTGAGAGTTTGATTGAATCTGGAATCGTCGCGCTTTTGTTGCTCCTCTTCTCTCCGCTCCATGTTTTTTATAACTCAGTTCTGATTCTGACGTTCACAGAAGTGAAGAAGGAAGATGGTTCTGATTGAGAAGTGTGAGACTTTGGGATCCATTGCTTTCCATCGATCTCAACTTCTAAAAAGCCATCGGGGGGGGGGGGGGGGGGGGGGGGGGGGGGGGGTGGGGGAACAAGGTGGTGACTGATTATTACAAACTGATGACGGGGATTAAGTTTATTTACTTACTTTCAAGGCCACTTTATTTGATGACTTTTTGGTTTTTTCCAAAAAAAAAAAGAGGGATGGGAAGCTTTTTCTTACAGAAAGTATCAATATAAACATCACATGAGCGACATAGTTAAGTTTGAATAAATATCTTTCTCAATCAATCATTTTCATAGACTAAGTAAGTGCAAGCTGAAATCAAAGGGGGAAAATATGATCACATGCTCATCTGCCCAAAAAGGAGGTAAGCTTCTTTTATTCAGATCAATGAGGGGAGGAGCTCAAGGCTATGAGATTGGTCTCTCTGCGTCCATCCGCTCAATCACCCTTCTAGCTTCTTCTTCCGTTCCTGGTACCACATTCCTTATCTTCATTCCATCTTTCATCGCTTCAGGTCTCACACTGAATGTGAAGTAGAATCTGTTCGAGACCTACCACACACACACACAACATCACACATGTTATATAAACCCCTTCACAACCTTAACGTATAATGTGCATATCTCACTAAACTTACTTCGCTAGACCTGAGTTCTGGACTTGTCACATGAGCTACAACCTCTATGTTTATTAGCGGTTCTGCTGAACTAGTTGCTTCCGTGTACAGTATGCGTGATTTCAAACGAAGGAAGTTTCCAACATCCACCTGCACCACCAGAGAAAAACACCTCCCTCAATCAATGACTACCATAATCACTGTTTTCTATTCATAGAAAGAAATGGGACACTCACAGGTTTGATAAAATCGACACGGTCAACTTCAAGAAAACGTGGGGAAACCCCAGCGAAGGTGTAAGCATTGGAAAAGGCCAGCTCAAAAGCCTTGCGCATCAAGAAGCCTCCAAATATTCTACCATGAATATTCCGTTGCTGTGGCTGACAAATCAACGAGTTCTCATGGGATGTGTCTTTAATTAGGATGCTGTCTCTATCTGCAAGAGCTGGCATGTCCAGGAATACTCGTCCTTCTGCCAATAAATCATTTAGCCTCTCTAAGTCCTTCAGCTTCTCCTGCTCTTCTTTACCTTGTGCTCTCTTTTGTTTCCGTAGTTTGTTCCTCTCTTCTGCTTCTTTCCACAGCATTTTTTCATGTTCAGTTTCTGGCGTGACTTGGTTAATTGGAGTTGACTTGCCTGTCTTGGCATCTCGTGCCACGAATGTAAAGTTTGCTTCAAGAGCGACTGACTCAGAGGGATGGTTGGCATCTGCAAAATCTTGCTGTTAGAATACTCAGCAAAGCAACAGGTCATTTAATGTGATGAAAAAATGAAAATGGGAGGGAGACTGTACAAGTTTGAAAGGAAAAACAATAACCATTACTCAGAAAAGATGTCAATTTCATTGCAATAATACAGAGATATACTGACTAAAAAGGTACCATGAAAGTCATATTTTGTTCCATTGAGGAAAGTTTATTACAGAATGTCTATCAATGGAAGTTCAAAGAATAACGGACTGAACGCCAATAAATTGGCTACAAAAAACAGATGAATATACTTCAAATTCAACAAAATCTCACAACTTGCTTCAACTAGTTTTATCAAGTTTCAACTAGGTGCAATTTCTACCACCTCATTTACCAGTTCAAGCATGAAACACAACATAAACCTTCTAACTTCGAATCCAATCAGTTTTTCAAGCATGAAACACAGCATAACCCTTCTAAATTCGAATTCAATCTATTTGTTTTTTTAATTAATTGGCTAGCAAAATGAAATACAAACAATCCGAGTGTCTATCATCTATGTATCCTACCATGTCCACTGATTCAAATGGAAATGAAATACATAAATCTACAAAGACAAAGTTTTTCTTAGTGACAAAAGAAAAAAGTTTAGAGGAACCTGATTGTCAAGTGGGGAGAAACTGAAATACCTTGACTTTGGATTACTTGTAACTGCATCTCCATGGATGATCTCCCAACCCATGTAACAGCGCCAACAATACTAAGATCAGCATCAACACGAATAGGTCTTTTCATGATAATCCTATCCACAGAAGCCGTCACCAGAATCATCGACCTCGCACTTCCATCACCGCTGCTGCAATGCTGTTCATTTGATTCGCAAACACACATACGGAGAGATGTTACTAGAGAAAAGGAACACAACTCAAGAAGCTCATCACTATCTATCTATCTCATCAAAGCCTAAATAAATCAATTCACAATCCATAAAATGATCTTATGCAAGTAGTGATCACCTTGAAGGAGATGGTCCCAGCAAGCGCGTCAAGATCTTCAACCAATTTACCAGTACGAATCTCGTTCCAAGGGTTCCTGTACTGCTCCCGGAGCACGAAGTCGGACGAGAACTTGTAGAGGATCGATGTCCTGCTCCGCGACGGAGTCTTGGCGGTTAACTCCGATCGCGAAGCGTCTTCTCCTCCGGTTGGGGTTTCGAACATGTTGCGCCTCGCTTCCCAAAGCGCGTTGGTGACGGGAGAATGGTACATTCCAGGCCACAAGCTGATTGGTCTCCGCATGGAGGATCCCGCGTCGATCGAGTTCTGATCGGGACTTCTTTCATCTGGCGGCGCCGCCGCCGTGGAATTCCACATCTTCTGAGAGTCGCACGACGACGCCGGAACCCTGAATCGAGCACTGCGGTTTCTCATCCATTGGGAATGAGAGAGGAGCTTTCCGGCTGACGATCTCATGGATCTACGGTGATGGGATGCTAAAGGATTCGAGGGGAAGAGCTTTTTTGAGAATACGGTTTGATCTTCTCTCAGCGAGGTAAAGTGCTAATCACAGTGATTTTGTTTCTCTTTTGTGCGAGCCTGACAATGTCTCCTAGTCTCCTAAAATGATGATATAACTAACTCAAAAATGCGACATGGATGTTACCTATTAAAACATGATTAACCAACAACCCCATTTGGGTTTCTTATTCATTATTTTAGTAATTAAAATTAATTAAGAACCTTAATTAAATGATGTCTTGATTTTGAGTCTCTAATGATAGTCTCTTATCTAGGAGTTCTAAAAAAAAAACAAGTAACAATGAAGGCAAATATCATAGCAGCAAGTAAGAAGTTCATAACACAGCGACCATGCCACGTTCCCCGTATCTCTGTCTGAGTTTGTCCTGCAGTTGTTTGTGAATGGGCAGAGGCATTGCTCTCTTGGTTTGACTGTTCGCCAGCAACGTTTTTAGCCATTGCGCCACATATCTCACATGTCCTGTTCAAATGTACAGAAACAATATCAGTATAGTCTTTAGAGACTCATTTTCAACTTCCAAACACATAGAAGAAGATTTAACTCTAACCGGTTAGTTACTACTTCTTAAGACAATGCAAAGATGCTAGACAAAACTCTTGGTATAATAGTGACTAGTAAGAGAATCAAACTAAGCAAAAAGGGACTGCAAGATTCTCAATGCAAAGCAAATCACACAAACATAATTTAATTGAGTCAACAAACAATCGCAGCCCAAAAAAGGCAGCAAGATTCTCATTCTGTTTCACACTTAACTATTTTCTTCCCCATAGATTCATAAGAATATGTAGAATTTTCTAGAAACAAAAGAGAAAAAAAAGTCTTTGAGAATAATTGAAGATCCCTTACATGTTTCTTTGATCTTGAATCGAGTTTCAGCACACTTACTGTGAGCTACATCCAAATCACCTTTACAAGAGCAATCCAATTTTAAAGGCAACCCAATTGCTCTTCTTCTTCTTCTTCATCTTCACCTTCACCTTCTCTTGCTTTTTCTTTTTCTTCTTCTTATTCATTAGAACCATCTTCTCGAAAGGAAGATGACAAATCCTGCAATCTCTACTTTCTTTCTCCTGACATCAACACATCCAAAGCTAACATCTTTAACCACAAAAAAAAAAACATATCAAAATGCCAAAAATGAAATCAGAAACCACATATCATTCCTCAGTATCTAACACATTAATCTGAGGATCACATGATTGAAATCAAATGGAAGGGGACCTGGTGCCATACGTTTAAAGATGATTCGGAGGCTCGAAAGATACACAAAAGCTTATATCTTTTTCTACGGAGTGTGTGTTTGCCCAGTGCTGTGAAACCTTAAAGGTTTCGTATTTAGAGATGACAACTGGGTTCGAAGACTGTCGGTGTTGTTGCCACCGTCTGCAGCAACCAATCAACCACCGCGCCACCACAATCCTCGCTTTCACTCCGGCTCAACATCCCGGCCGCACCGTAGGACAAAGCCTCGCTTCGTTGGTTAGACCTTGAGGGAGACCAAAGGAGCGTCCTTGGGAGGGGTTTAGTGGTGAATCTCTCGATCGCGGAAGAGTCGACTCGTACGGTAGCGATGCCGGAAGCGATCTTGTAGACAGATGAAGAGGAAGAGACGTATCAAAACGACGCGTGGCATACAAGAGACGTATCTTGTGTAACCTAATTAAGATACGTAGCTTATAGTAATTGCCATTTTTCATTTTCTTTAATTCATAATTAAACTAAAAACCCCTTCTAAGATACCCAGTTAATCATGGCCTAACTATAATAACATGCTTAAAAATAATCATGAAAACAATTCAGTTATAGAAATGAAAATATTAGATAATAAATATATAATCATTATCACAGTTATAAAAAATGTAAGCAAAATAATTTATATCTTTGGTGTAAGTTATTATACTGCAAACTGAACAAATTAATAATAAAAGAACTGAAATTTCATTTTATTAATATTTTATATATTTTCAATGTTTTCTAATGAGAAGTCATTCAAATATTGTAAGAAATTGTACTAATGTATTTCTTTATTATACTTAACTTTTATGAATATAATATTTTAATCAACTTATAAAGCTTGTTTAATTTAAAAGAATATCTGCGCGATACATGATCTAGTTCAATATTAATAAGAGACGCAATACACTTTGGTTGGGTACTACTTTTGGTTTTAAAATAAACCTTTGTTTATGGACTAACTGCGGGACACTTATACTAAATGAGGTTCTACTTTTGGAGTTAATTTGAGCTTTATTATGAACTGCATGTGGGGCACTTATACTAAACGACACACAAATGTGTAGCTTAACATGAAACTCGTAATATACTTTCTGAGAGAATTGCACTTGTTCAAGTTATTTTCCAAAACATCTACACAATACACAAAAGTATGAATGTCAAGATAATAAAAAAAAAAAAAATTGGGAAGACCCTACATGTTATACTTCACATTTGGCCTCCAAGCCCTGCAAAATCTTAATCAGGTGATTAAAAGGTTTGGTTTGCAGGAAATGAATGTAGGAGAGCTGTGGAATAAGCTAGTGGAGTATTCTGCAGAGAGGTTTAGCGCAGAAGAACAGGGCTTGGCTTCTTTCTCTTGCCTCACATCCTCACTCTCTGCCACCAATTGAATAAAAGCTTACATCTTCTTTTCTGAATACTATGAGATCTCACATTTCTCTATCTGTTAGTCCATATATTTGTCACCCACATCAAGTGTTGTTTCTTTGCATGGATTATCTTTCCTTGCGTAATTAATTGGTTTATCCCGGTTAAAGCATTGACATAGGCAAACAAGATTGAAATGCAAATGACCAAAATGAACAATTGATATCATCTATTCATACGATTAAGAAAGCTACAACACTCGAGAGTTAGTGTACCAAAATATCGTTTTTGAGTGCCTAAGAAAGAAACTACTTGCGTGACAAGTCAATAGGGAGAGAGCTAGGGTTGAGAATAAAACAAAGATCAAGTCTTTTCCCAGGAATCTCTAATCACAACCGGAGTTTGCTGGAGTCGCTTGTTGGAGGTGGAACACAAACTCGAGGAGTTGTCCTTCTCTTTGGAAATGGATAAAGTCTCCTGTTTGCCTCTTCACACACAAACGGGTCCTCCGACTCTGAGATCACAACCGTATCCATGGATGAAGAAGATGAAGCTGCTGCATGTGTAACTGGAACCAGAGCTAGAGCTGGAGTGGGAGGATCGAAAGCAAAGTAGAGAGTGCCATCTAGTGAGTGGAAGGACCAGAGGGTAATAGTCTGGTTTCTCTGGAGGGTGTTATCGAGGACGACCTGGTTCCAACCAGTACACAAGGCGTAGTTGAAACAAGTATTCATCTTCCATATCCTCATGTTAAGATTCCATCGCTTCTTACCACTACGATTCAACAAGATCACATCAACTCCTTTTTTAACATAATCTCCTTTGTGATGTTCCTCTAGGATCTTCAACTCCGCCTCGTTCAAGAAATCCATCTCGGCCATTTGGTAAAAGGGCATCAAGAGACGTCCTTGGTTTGGTGCGAGATCTGTCTTCGTCATCGCCTTCTCAAATATCATCTTCGCATCCCCCTCACGACCTTTGAATGTCTTCATCAGTTCAACCACCCATCCCGGGGTCTCTCCCGTCTCTCTTCTGACCGGGGCCTTTCTTTTAACCGGCCGGTTTATTTCTCTAACCGGAGTCTTGATTTCTCTAATTGGTTGTGCTCTGATGGGTTCGTCATCGGATTCTACCAAAGTGTTTTCTTGATCATCATCCTCAATCTTTCGTTTACCCGACAAGAGAGTGGTGGCAGCAGTGTGGATCATGAGCAAGTTTCTGTCTTGACCTCGTCTAGCTCTGATTTCATCGTCTCCGAAAGCGAGAAGCAACGTCGCAAAAAGATCAAAGCATTTCTTCTCTCCCTCGCTGAGTTTGTCATCATCATGGGTCACCATTGAGTCTCTTTGTTTCGATCGCAATATAATGAATCAAAATCTCTCGGGATATATGTAAACAACAATAAGAAGATAGTGGTGAGGAGGCTGAGTAAGGGTTTAGAGTGGGAGGACCGAGGACTCCTGCTTGCTTATTATATAGGCTTTTCATTCGGACACCTATCTTAATTTATTTTTGATTAGTGAAAGACAGTCTGATGATATCCGTTGGAATTTTCTTTTATATCCGTATTAATAATTTTCCAAAAAATAAAACATTTCAAAAAAAAAATCCATATTTATCTTCCTATTATTATTGGTTAGTTTTAATTATCGGCAATTAGAAAATATAATTTTAAACGTAATTAAATGTAAATCTGAGAAATCATCTATTCAGCTTAAGTCCCACGCCCGCGATTATTTTGTAGACTAACAACTCTATTAGACGATTCTATTAGCGTTTCTCTTATTGTTTCCACTTTTCATTAAGACCAAAACTCGGGCTTTAAGTTTTCGCTGGGACCTCCCCCCTCCCCAAACAAAAAACAACTTTCAATCCAGCGCAAATGTAAAAACCTGATATTAAATATACGAACAAGTAAACATAAAACATATATTCATTAGAAATTATTTTTTAGCTTAATATCTAATTTAATTTGTTTTCTAAAATTTAAATGTAATATATTTATTTTCATTCAAGGTCAAGGGAAGCTTATTGGATAAGGGATTTAGTACGATTTCATTTTTTCTAAATTTTGAATTTTTTTTTACTGGATTGGATATTTATAAAAGTTCTTACAAATCCAATGTCACTGGATTAGCCATTTATACAAATTTTGTAAAATTTCTCCTTATTAGAATATAAAGATTTCACTAACATATTAAGGGTATATTCAACTAAGTGTTATAATGAATTTTTAGATTATTTAGGTGAATCCGAACATTTGATATTTGATATGATTTTGTTAAACTATTTTATAATCTCATCTAAAACCACGATATTTGGTTTATAGTTTTCTAACTATAAAACTCTATTCAAATGTTCTATAAACATTTGAACACTGTAAAATCTACAAAAAAAAAAAAAAATAACAGAAGATTTGAAAGTATTTTATTAAATGAAAAGTCCTATAGCACTAGATTATGAAATGTTTATAAAAAAAAAAATATCAAATGTTTATAAGATGACAAAAAAAAATGAAATGTTTATAAAATTTACATTTAATAACAGAAAAATATTATTTTAATACAAATCAATTCAAACTCGTAATTGAATAGACACCACACTCCTTAAGAATTATTTGCATTGTTAAAAAATAGTTTAGTCAAAATTCACCGAAAACAAACATCGCCTAATGAGATGGTATCTTTTAAAAAAGAAAGAACAATAGTTTCATCATTTTTGTTTAAAAACCTTCACAATGTAAGAAATTTGGGCTTGGATTTAGACTCAAGTAGTTTACTTGGTAGTTTGGTTATATCAAATCTAATTACTTCTGACATTAATCAAAAAATATTCCAAGGTGAAACAATATGGCACAGTCCATTATATAGCACTAAATACTTTATTTCCGTAACTGACCGAATCAACCGATAAAACATATAAATAAAAACTTTGACGCTAGAAAGTAATCAGTTTAGTTACAAAGAGAGAAATGGATTTGGAAACCCAGCTTCCACGTTGGATGTCTGACTTTGATAACACGCCAATACTGAAAACAGTAGGGGCATTGCCCCCGCAAAAGCGCAGAGCTGTAGACAGACTTCTTGTTTCATCTCAATATTTGCTAGGGTTATTGTGGTTGTGAATTTTGCGTTTTGAGTTGTTTTTCAAGTTTTTTTTTATTGTTACAGGGTTAGAGTTGTGATGATGAACTGTATATGCATTGTTCTCTACTTATGAAGGACTAAATTGTGTTAATAATGTGATTGATATAGTTCGTGGTGTTGGTTGCTGTGTCACTGAGACTTATTGTTTGTTTGTCTTTTTAATTTGTTTCTTGTACTGTTGAGAGTACATAAATTATATTAAAGCTGTTGAGAATACATTTTGTTTCTAAATATTTTTTCTCCAGTTTAGTTGTGTGTATTAAGTAATAATTTTTATTATCCTTATTATGTTTGTTATATATTTTTATTTCATTTTTAAACTTGTTGCTCTTACCGAACATTTAAAACAAATACATGAAGACTTGTAAAAATAACTATAAAATGAGTGACAGTTATGAGTATTTGGGCTTTAATGAGTTTTAAACGAATTTATGCATTTCTCATAAGAAGACAATAGTATTGGCATGCTGACATTGTGCATGTAAGCTATTTTTATAAGACAAGAGTAGTGAGCAGGTGGAGATGTTGTTGCTGCCTTTGTATCTATCGGGATTGTCTCTTGTATCTCTTGGTGTAGCTGTGTTTGTTTATCTTTTATTTGATGGGTAATATGTAAACAAAAATCATTGTTAGTAGTATTTATCAGAGTTCGTAATTTACTCTGCTTTTTTGTTTAGGTAAGTTCACTGATTTTGGTTGTCGTCTTCGTCTTCTTCGTTGCAGAAGTAAGTTTGTAAATTGTTAAATAGCTGGCCGTGTAGTTTGTATTTTTTTAGCTGGCTTGATGTATGTGTCGTTGAGTTTTAGTTGAGGTGATTGGTTTGGTATATTTGTTTTGAAGTTTATTTCTAAGATTAGACAAAAAGAGAGGTAATCATTAATGATTTGTCTTTTTTGGAATTCTAGTTTTTGCTGTTTTGATTGTTTGGGTTGTTGTGGTTTCTTTAAAGCTGTAAAATAAAAGTTTGTGTAAAATTAGTTTGATAAGTATGGGAGATAAATAGACGATCACAAAATAGGAAATATTTTTGATTATTAATGTTAGCACAATATAGATAATAATATTAAGGGAATTGTGTGTTGATTGTTTCTTACGGATCAATGAGGAGACGGATAAGGACTCGAGTTGTTTCTTTGGTAAAATCAGAACCCTGGACAGAACGGATTTGCCCAACCACATCTGCAAGTTTAAATATCAGTTATGATATCGAAACATAATATAAACGCAGATGCAATATGATAATATACCTGAGAGTTATAGGTTTGTGTTCGCAATCACTTGAAAATTGTCGAACAGTCTAGTTATGACTGGAGATTGATCTCATGAGCACTTGTGATGACTTCATCATTAATAGTTGGTGAGATGAAATGAATGAGGAATGAATTATCAGTTATCTTGTACATGCTTGAGCATATAGCAACCTCAAAACGATCGACTTTCACAATGGAACCGGCTTTCAAAGATGATATGTAATGATTAGCACGTCCGGCGGGAATAAACCCATGAATCACGGAATCTGTAAATAATATTATTCAACAAAGAATCAGGAAATCAATTAAAAACAATTATATTAAATAATGTAATAAATCGAAGATCAACTTACATTTTCATCAGGGAATAGAACTGTGATTCCCATAAACTCACTGTCTTTCTTGAAATTCAAGGAATCCCATAAGCGAGGAGGTTAGAGGCTATGCTCTGACTACTACGACCAAGACGGAGAGACTCGAAGGTTGAGTGACGGACGCCGGGGACGCCGGTTTGAGGAACTGGAGAGGCAGAAAGAGATATTTTCTAGCAGATGGTTAAAGTTAAGAAGAATCAATGAGTTTTGTGGAGATGGAAATTGAGTTCATCAAAGATGAGAATCATATATATAGGGTTTAGAGAAGGACTACAAATCATGAATATTTATGATCAAACGATTTAAGATGGGGAGATGAAGAGTTCGCCGGTGAAAAAATAGATTACGAACAAACACACGGTACAACTCTGTGACTCAGACTTGTCTAAGACAATGATGAAAAGAACCATAACTCATATTAAACAAAGACAATTTACAATATGGAAAAACTATAATTGTTTTTTGTTTCATATAACGTGATGAATCTCATTTAAAATGAAACTCATAATACACTTGTAGGCCCGATCCACAGAGAAAACCGAAGAAGCAAGGATTTCCGACCTTCATAAATATATATTAGTTTCGGCTATCAATGTACAAAGTATCATTTAGTTTAGTGGTATAAATGTTGATGTTTATATCTCAATAACCCGGGTTCGAACCATGTGCTTGACACTTTTTTCACACTTTTTAAAAATGGAACCCACAGAATGCTGACGTGGCGCGCTGAGGAGAGAGCAAAAACTCAATCATTATAATATAGATTTGAACATGTGGTTAGGGGTGGTGGATCCAAAAATTAGTTTTACCAAATTAATTTTAATTTAAAAATGTTTAAAAATATTAAAAAATATTATTTTAAAAAAGTATTTTATATTTTATATTGTATATAATTTATTTTATATTTAATATTTTTAATCTCTATTTTATATTAATAAAAATATTTGGTGGTTAAAATAAAATTATACTATTTGATACTTTAGTCGATAAGAACACAAAATTATTTTCTTATCAAAATACTATATGCTATTATACAAAATTTATTAATTTATACAATGCTATACAGATGACAATACAATTCACTAACTATAGAAATAAACATGGTAACTATTTTCATTGTTTTATGTTAATGGTCCAATTTAATAACTACTCTGTCGATCGAGTATCATAACTTACTGATCAAACAAAGAAAATATAGTTTTGTGGCATGTGGATTTAAGATTTGTTTTTCATTTTGTTTGATTTAATCAAGACAACGTTATGCCGCACTTTCTCTCACTTTCTGTCTCTAACGTATATTAGTAGGGAGCAAAAAATTATTTTCAAAAATACATTTAATCAAAATAGTTTAATATCTGAGTTTACGGTTTACTGAATCTTATTTATGATTAAATATTTAAAAAGTAGTTTAGATTTATAAATTTTTATAAAAGATTATTAAAGATTTATAAATAATTTAGTTAAAAGGTTAGTTTACTCTAATTTCACCGCAAATTTAAGATATTTATAAAAATGATTATTTAAAAAAAAATAAATCTGAAAGGTGATATTAAACTTGTGATAAAATTAGAATTTCTCCATATAAAATTTCAGTAACATTACAAGTTAGTTTAAGGGCTTTTTGCAGAATTAACCTACAACTTAAAGTCAAACACAAAATTAACCTTCCATTTTTTTTGGAAATTGGTTTTGCCCTATTCACCCCACAAGTTCATATAATTCACGAAAATGCCATCATTTTTTTTTCTTTCCGAAAATGACATTTTTATTCTCACACCCTCATCATCTTCAAGTAATTACAAGAATGTCATTGTCATCAATACCCCAACCACCATGAACAACCAATTTGAAGCTCTTAATGCTCCCAAAATCGAGTTACCCTTCTTCTTTTTCCATTCTTGTGAACTAAACACAACATATCTCTCACTTTCTCTCCACAATGAGCTAAAAAAAACCAAGATTTTGATTCTACATTTTTTTATGGTTCATAGAGCCATAGAAGCTAACGATTCCGGGTAGGTCACTTTCGTTTGAGATTTTGTGTGCTTGGAGAAGCCTTATGTGTGCTAAGGAAGTTATCTCACCAATTTAAGGTATGAAATCGAGTTTTTTTCCAGATCTGTTCGTCAGACGACTTACATGGGAAGTCGTCTGTCTGTAGACGACTTACCTGGAAGTCGTCTGGTCAACGCATAGGTTATTTTTGCAATTGACTTTGAAATCGGTTTTCTGAGACGACTAAAAGTTAAGTCGTCTGATTTTGTTTGGTTACAAAAAAATCTCCAAAGAACCTATACCACTTACATTTCAGTCGTCATAGGTTAGTTTTGCATTTGATTGGATTATTTCAGAAGTTTGACTTTCCCGGACGACTTACATTTCAGTCGTCTGGTGAAAATTGAAATATCAATATTTTATTAACACTAGACGACTTACAATTAAGTCATCATAGGTTAGTTTTGCAATTGAAAAAAAAAATTTCAATATTTAATCATACCCAGATGACTTACAATTCAGTCATCCGCCCGACGACTTACATGTAAGTCGTCAAGGATTTTATTCCGAGATTCTGGTCAAACCTCGTAAATCCTGGACGACTTACATGTAAGTCGTCTGACGGATGACTGAATTGTAAGTCGTCTATATATAATTAAATATTGAAGTTTTTTTTTCAATTGCAAAACTAACCTATGACGAGTTAATTGTAAGCCGTCTAGTTAAAAAAAAATATTATTATTTTAATTTTCACGAGACGACTGAAATGTGAGTCGTCCAGGAAAGTCAAACTTCTGAAATAATCCAGTCAAATGCAAAACTAACCTATGACGACTGAAATGTAAGTCGTCTAGCTTTTTTGGAGTTTTTTTTAACCAAACAAAAGTAGACGACTTATTTTTCAGTCGTCTGAAATAACAGATTTCAAAGTCAATAGCAAAAAAAACCTATGCGTTGACCAGACGACGTATAGTTTAGTCGTCAGGAGTACTTAGATTGAAATCGTTCGCTTCGATCTTTAATAAACTTTCGTTTTCTTTGTTCTAAGTTTGCTAATGTGTTTTATTTTGACTTTTCAGATGATGCGTCAGTTACATGCAGTGTATGGAGAATGATTGTTGAAAGATGGATGTTGGAATTTTGTGGTTGATCATTTCAAAGGAGCGAGAATGTTATTTTTGAGTGAAGGTTCGACACATGCTGATCTTGTTGCAATGGCTCAAGAAGATTATAACCTGGACATGAACACAGAGTCTGTGGAGTTAATCTACTCATTACAACAGATGGCTCCAGACCTTCCTCCTATTCATGTTACAAGTGATAGACAAGTTCGGAACTTGCTCGAGATAATTAAAACACATGAAGTACGTCATTGTGTATCAAGCTTTAGCAAGATGAGAACGGTTTTAGAGGAAAGGGATGAAGATCATGTGGGAGATGAGGCTGAGGAGGGGGATGAAGCTGAGGAGGGGGATGAAGCTGATGTGAGGGGTGAAGATTAAGAGGGGCATGAAGCTGAGGATCATGATGGGGAGGAGGATGCTGACATCCCTGTTGTCGCTCATGCTGAGGATTATAGTGAGTATGGAAAGGTTAAAGACGAGGATGAGGAAGAAGATGATGAAATTTGTTTTGATGATTACAAAGGGGCATATGGTTGTGAAGGAGAAAGATCATCTGCAGACAAAATCTATGTAAACCAGAGTTTTGCTAGTAAGGATGCACTGCTTTCAGAGTTGCGGTTGACAGCGGTGAGGCGTAGGTTCTCCTTCAGAATATTCAAGTCAACGAAAACTCTCTTTGTGGCAACATGTCGTGTTAGTGGTTGTCAATGGAAGGTCCGAGCAAGTGTGAAACATGGGACTAAAACGTTTTGGGTAACCAAGTATGTGGCAACTCATACATGTTCCATCCCAGACAAAATCGCTCAGCGGAAACGCTGTACTCCGAAGTACATTGGTCGACTTTTCATAGATCGTGTTGGAATCATTGATGGATTGAATCCGCAGCATATCAAAGATGCAATGAAGAACATGTTTGGCATGACACTTGATTACACCACTTCATACAGAGCATTGTTATATGCGCAAGAAATGGTGAGAGGATCAGCGGAAGACGGGCTACTGAAGTTTATTATTTCATTGATTTGTTTATTATTGATAAAAAAGGCTACTGAAGTTTATTATTTCATTGATTTGTAAATGTGTAAACACATTGTTAGCACATGTATTACATCTTGGGAAACATTATTACTGATTTTACAAAAAATTCACAACTAAAAGAGTAGACATGCAATTCACAAAACAGACCACAAACAAAACTATTATAGATCATTCCTCTACAAAGACAAGCTTGGACTCCACTTGATATGAAAGAAGACTTTGTCAGAAGACTTCCAGGAAGTCCAGACGACTTCTAGGAAGTCCAGACGACTTCCAGGAAGTATAGACGACTTTCAGGAAGTCTAGACGACTGAAATGGAAGTTGTCTGGAAGACTTCCTGGAAGTCGTCTAGTGCATTATATTTTAGACGACTAACAGGTAAGTCATCCCAGAAGTCTTCTAGATCTGAAAAACCTGCATATCCAAAAACGTTCAAATGGCTTAAAAACAGAAAAAATGAGTGGAAGATTAGATAAATCTATCTTTATAGAACACACAAAAATACATATCTAAAATTAATAGATTTACCTTTAAATGAGTGGAAGATGAGTACCATCTAATTAAAAACCTGCAAAAAAAGATATATTAGTAAGAAAAACATGAGACAAAACTGAAAACTTCATATAAAGTTTGGTGTTTTCAAGTCAAAGAGATTAGTGTGGGTTTGGAGAATTTTAGTTTGGGAAAAAAGTAAGAACTTTATACAACAAGAAGTTACCAAATGAAGAAAAATCAGACATACAAACTTACCAAAACGCTCAGATCTATTATGAAAGGGAGACTTCGTCAGAAGACTTCCAGGAAGTCCAAACGACTTCCAGGAAGTCTAGACGACTGAAATGGAAGTCGTCTGGAAGACTTCCTAGAAGTCGTCTAGTGCATTATAGTTTAGACGACTAACATGTAAGTTGTCCCAGAAGTCTTCCAAATATGAAAATCCTGCATATCAAATCCAGATCTGAAAAACATGCATATCCAAAAACGTTCAAATGACTTAAAAATAGAGAAAGTGAGTGGAAGATTAGATGAATCTACCCTTATAGAACACACAAAAATACATATCTAAAATTAATAGATCTACCTTTAAATGAGTGGAAGATGAGTATCATCTGATTAAAAACCTGCAAAAAAGATAGATTAATAAGAAAGACAGACAAAACTGAAAAATTCATATAAAGTTTGGTGTTTTCAAGTCAAAGAGATTAGAGAGAGGTTGAAGAGTTTTAGAGTGATGAACATTACATTTTTGCAGTCATTTGAGAGGAGGAGAGAGAATGTGTAAATTTTTCTTTATGTAGGGAGACAAAAAATCTAATTATGTTAAATATTTTTGATTCAGACGACTTCCTAGACGAATTACTTGTAAGTCGTCCAGAAGACTTTAATATTTTTAGCGGAAAATTAAAATATTTTTAGTGTGAAACTAAAATAGAAGACTTCTGGTTTAAATTATTTAAACGGGAAAATAATTTTTTTTAAATTTTAGGCGGGAATATTTGGACGACTTACATGTAAGTCGTCTGGTTTAAATTATTTAAACGGGAAAATATTTTTTTTTAAATTTTAGGCGGGAATATTTGGACGACTTACATGTAAGTCGTCTGTTTTAATTTCTTCACCAGACGACTGAAATGTAAGTCGTCTAGACCCTAAACATAACCCCTAAACTTAATTAACTAACTAAACACTCCATAAAATCAAATTAAACTTCAAAAGTGTTTACTATACACAAAAATAAATATGTATAGGTAAAAAATTAATTTTTCAAAAAAACATTCAAGCTTTCCAAAACCTAACCCTAAGTATACATACAATACTACAACATATGTTGCCAAACTCTAGACCAAAAAATACCATGATTCACTACCTACACTCATCTATGTTGAAAACAATTTAATTTTGTTATATTTTAATTTATATCACTTAAAACTGTTTTATAATTACATGATTTTAATTTTTCGCTTATCAAAATATTTTTTTTAAAATTTAAAAAATATTTTTAAGATCAGCTACACCAGAAGACTTACTTTAAAGTCGTCCAGACGACTTCCTACATCTCAGACGACTCAGACGACTTACTATGGCTATATTCGTAAAATGGCTTCTGTTTTTTTGTTTGGTCACAAGGGGCTGGACTGTAATTTCACAAGGCTTTTAGGTTAGTTTTGCATTTGATTCAAGTTTGAGTATAGATTTGGGGTTAAAATCAAGTTGTGTGTTAGTTTTGGCAAATTCCCCGACACTATACTATTCTAAAACGGTTTATAAAAATGGAATCAAGTAATCAAAATTTTGTAAAAATGTTTGATGCTATACAAGAAACATATTTTTTTTTTAATAAAAAAATTTGTGAAACGAATTTATATGTTGCATATAGTTTTATAATGTTAAAGATTATAATATATGGGATAAATCTATTATAAATATATACTTGTTAAGAATGAGTGTACAATGATTTTTTCTTAACATTGATAGACATTTTAAAATATTATATGACTGAGTGAACCTATACAATTAGCTTTAGGCACAAGCTGTATATTTATCTAATTATCTAATTATTTATTATTTTACTCGAAATTTGACATGTCCCATATAAATAACAAAAATATTAAGTTTTACTTGTATTTTATTTAGTAAGTAATTAAGTATTTAAAAAAAAATACTTGAAAGTTACTTAATATAATTTAGTATTTGTTTTATTTCCATTTAAAAAAAAAATTAAGTTGATCAAGATCTTAAATTTAATACTTTTTAAATTATTAGTAAAAATTGGTGACATGTATACTAAAACTAGGCGCAAATACTTAGTTTAAAAAAAAATTAACTAGTTGCTTATTTCGATATGTTACTCATTTCTGTTAAACTGAAATTTTCATTTGTATCTTATTGTTTGAAAAATTATTATTATGTAAAAGTGCAAATATATTTTTTGAATATATAAGTGGTATTAGGTATGATATCTTCTTATAAGAAAAAAAATACTATTATAATATTAAAAATAATAGGTAAATGTTTCAAAAGAGTAATAGTTAGATATTTTCAACATTAATATATTTAAAGAATTTTATCTTATCTTAGATTATATAGATTAGGTTGCATATTTGAAAGATAAACAACTTCTGAATGATTAAAACACAACAAAGCAAAAAAGAAAGGAGTGAGAGTGATTGGGTTCAATTATAATGAGAAACGAATTAGAAAAAACATTACTAGGAAAAATAATTAAAATTTAAAAACGAAAAGAAAGAAAAAGCCAAAGGAAAAAAGTCGGCTTCCCTTTCGGTTTGGCCGGTTAATATCCTCCCCGCGTCTGCCCATCTGTCTTCTCTCTCTCCGTCTTCATCAAGCAAAGGCTCCTCCTTTTACACTCTCTCTTCTCTACACAGAAGAGACAATACAACTCTCAGCTTTGACCGCCGGTAGAGGTAAGATCAAAATCCTCTCGAATTTTTCTACTGTTTAAAGGCTTCTTGGATCTTTTTCAAGTTGACCCATCTTTTGATTTCCTTATAATTTAAATTTCAGTTTTCTGATTCAATTTCGAGTAGATTTTATCTTCTGGGTAACGCATCTGATTTTGAAATTCTTCAATCTTTGATTCCCTTTTGTTTTTTTTAATCCAATTTCGCTAATTAGTTGACTATTGCCGACATTATCTGGCGGGCAAAGTTTTTGGCTCTTTCTGATTGTAAGTTAGGTTTCTGGTCGCTGTTGTAAGTAATGTTTTGTTGATTGATAACTACATTTTTTTTTTAATGAATCGAGAGATTACCAACACATTGTTCTGGTACGCCTACCTTCTGTGAAGACCATTTGATAAAACGTTTCTGTGTGTTCTGTTTGATTGTCTTTATTATATACATGAATCCTATCTACTTAACCACTTGTAAGAAGTGGTTGCTTTTTTTTACCTGTTTTCAATTTTGGGAGGTAGTGAGATGACCCTTCCCTGTGATATTATTCTAACTCGTTAAATGTTTCAAGTGATACAAGATAGTTTCTCTTTTATGTATACATATTGATTTGGTTTGGTTTGAACCGGTTTGCAGGAGCTACAAAGCTGTGAGAAGGATCTGTGTATTTGAAGAAGATGCGCAGGTGGATCTGTTGTGGGCGTATATCAGGAGGAGATTCAGGTTTATCAAATGATGAGCAACATCTCAAAACTCAATGGCAACAACAACAACAACCTGATGGTATCTTCTCTTTTACTTTCGTCTATGTATAGTAGTGCTATTGTTTGTGTGCTAGAATAAGCTTTAGCTTTAAGGCTTTGTAAGGATTAGGAGTTGATTGTAATACGTTTGGTTGCTCGTCACACACTTGCAGCAGCAAATCAAAAGCTAAGACCACAACCTGCTGCAAAACCTGACGCGCCCAAGGAAGCTCTCCCTATTGAAGTCCCTCCCTTGTCTGTGGAAGAGGTTAAAGAGAAGACAGACAATTTTGGATCGAAGTCGCTGATTGGTGAGGGATCTTATGGAAGGGTCTATTACGCAACGCTTAACGATGGTAAAGCAGTGGCTTTGAAGAAACTCGACGTTGCACCTGAAGCTGAAACAAACTCCGAGTTCTTGAGTCAGGTTACAACTCTTTCTTTAAAGCCCCTTTGCCTCCTTTGTCTTTACATCTTATTGGTTGCTTCTCCTTAGGTTTCTATGGTTTCGAGACTGAAGCATGATAACCTCATCCAACTAGTCGGCTACTGCGTCGACGAGGACCTCCGTGTTCTTGCTTACGAGTTCGCAACGATGGGATCGCTCCACGACGTTCTACACGGTAGGAAAGGAGTTCAAGGCGCGCAGCCAGGTCCGACGCTCGACTGGATAACGAGGGTGAAGATAGCAGTCGAGGCGGCTAGGGGTTTAGAGTACCTTCACGAGAAGGTTCAGCCTCCTGTGATACACAGAGACGTGAGATCCAGCAACGTGCTTCTCTTTGAAGACTATCAAGCCAAAATCGCTGATTTCAATCTCTCGAATCAGGCTCCTGATAACGCTGCTCGTCTTCACTCTACGAGAGTCTTGGGAACCTTTGGCTATCACGCTCCAGAGTAATGTTCCTTTAAAAACCTTGAAAGCTCTCTGCAGATGAAAGTGCAAACGTGTGTGTTTTCCGTTTTGTAGATATGCTATGACGGGACAGTTGACGCAGAAGAGTGACGTGTATAGCTTTGGGGTTGTACTGCTTGAGCTTTTGACAGGGAGGAAGCCTGTGGATCACACGATGCCACGTGGCCAGCAAAGTCTTGTAACATGGGTATGTTAGTTAGCTCTGTGCTGTCTTATATCCTGCTCTGTTTTAATCTCCTATCCGTTTATTGTTCAGGCTACACCGAGACTTAGTGAAGACAAAGTGAAGCAGTGTGTTGATCCAAAGCTAAAAGGAGAGTATCCTCCTAAATCAGTAGCTAAGGTAACACCGAAGTTACAATGTCGTTTCCTTCTTATTTTTTGAATCTCAAGCTTTTATCTGAAGTATATATGAATCTGTAATGTGTGGCAAATGCAGCTAGCAGCGGTGGCAGCGTTGTGTGTGCAATACGAATCTGAGTTTAGACCGAATATGAGTATAGTTGTGAAAGCTTTGCAGCCGCTTCTCAAACCTCCAGCTCCAGCAGCCCCAACACCTGAATCCTGAGTTTGTGTTACAGAGTTGGATACCTTTGTTCATACGAAGTTTTTATCTGGTTTGGAGAAGAGAAAACAAAAAAATATAATATTTCATATCTATGTTGTTTTTCTTTATGGGGGTGGGATTTTACTAGTTGGCATTTTGGTGGTGACCAGGAGATCACTTAATAGTTTGCATTTGTTTATGTCTGGATTGGAAACAGGCTGTTTTGCTTTGCTTGTCGTGATGGAGAACAACTGTGTAATTGCATTCTTGCTGTTCTATGGTCTGATTATATTGACAACTCTTTCGAGCTATTCTGAGGTCTATCATCTATAATATTATTTCACTATGTTATGATCCGCGCCTTACGTGGAATCAACATTATATATATAAATTATTTTATGTATTAAATATTTTTACATATTATAAAATAATAAATATATATTAAATAATTAAAAGCCAGTAACTATTAAAAATATAATTAAATTGGTGCGAATATATAAATCAATTGTATTAATCCAAAATTTTTTTTATTTGATAGGATATGTTATTAAATTTAAATGATACTAACATAGATAATATATTTTAGTATATTTTAATATTAATGTCTATTAAATGATATTAATATTAATATAGTTTTTTGATCATTTGTATCTTTTATAGAAAAAAATTTAAATTACTGATAACAAAATTTTCATTGTGGGATTAATAGTTTTAGTAATTTATAATTTTAAAAAAAAATAAGCTGTCAATGATCGTTCAAAACTTCAAAAAAATTGTTCAAAGTAAATATTGTATTTTATATGGTTGATAGTTTAATTTAAAACGATATATATATTAATCTTATTAATTAATTAAATTAGACTTTTTACTTATATTAGTTTTGTAATCATTTGTATTTTGTCATAACAAAAATTTTAAACTATGGATCATAAAATTTGAATGTGAGACTTTTAACAGTTTTAGTAATTTATAACCGTTTGTAAAAATTCAAAATATAACATATACATACAAATCTAAATTTTTACTATATGGTTACTGTGGTTGTTCAATTTATTTAATAGCTTAAAATTAAACAAATATAATAGAAGATACACTATTTTTATCAAATCTTTATTATTCAAAATCATTAATTACCATATATACTTCAGCCACATTAGACAATTCCGTAAATTTGATTTAAGAAAATAATAAAGTACATTAATGATGAATTTATTGTTAGTTTAATAAAAAACTTATTATATAGTTAGATGAACCAACATATTTTTCTAATGATTTTAAGAATCATTCTAGTGATGACATGTGGATACAAAAAGAAGTTGTAATGCTTCTCAGATAATATATAGGAGATTTATTAGAGTCAACACAGTGCCTAACAAGTTGTGTATAGTTCATGTTCTGATTCTGATTCTATAAGGCAACCGAGAATCTAATTGCCCTAAAAATATTCTTGTTGCTAAGTTCTTCGTCCTTTCTTTCCTCCATGTATGTGATCAATCCAGCAAAGTGCCCACGTTTTTCCTTCTTTTATTTATCATCCTTAGTTTTTTTCAGAGATGCAAAGGTGCTACGATGTATGTATCTATATATTCTTTGTTTCTTCCCGTTTATGAAATTAAAAAAAAAGACTGAATTATTAATTAGTTATATAAAGATGTGGTGTGGAGCTCTCACGGAAGAACTGCATTGCAGTATAGATGATTATGTCTCAGTGATCCAATTGATCCGACCCAGACGAAACCCAAAGAAAAGCTAAATTGGTCGAATTTTATAACGTTCTTAAGAAACAACTTAAATCACAATAGAAAAATTCTAATAGATATCATGATACTACTGTACAATACTTTAGAGAATGACAGAAAAAAATATAAATGACAATAACATAGTAATATAAAATTCAGAGACAAGGTTAAGGATTTTCGCCAAAAAGGATATAGTATTTGTAATATTGTTGAAGAGTTTTGAAGCCTATGCATATTTTTAAATCTTATCATATTTTTAACCAAGTAGTATAAAATTAGAACTGAAAAAGAAAGAAGAACGTTTTATTATCATAGTTTTGAGGCCTATGCATATTTTTAAATCTTATTATCCCACTTAACCAAGTAGTAACAGTTTTTAACCAAGTAGTAAAACTAGAACTGAAAAAAGAAAGAAGAGCGTTTAAAACCTTTTCAAAAAGACCGCTTAACCTTGTCTTGCCGTGATTTATGAATGTTTTTACCCAAAAAAAAAACCTATTTTTTTTATTATTATTTTAAATGCAAGAAAATAGTTTGTCAAACAAAACCGGATGGTTCGCCTTCAAATTGTTACATCGTCAATATTCTTAACTGGTCTGCTTAACGGGTTAGAGGGGGTGTGCTACAAGATCTTGAAAACTTGGTCCTACAAAAAGAGATATTATGGTTGTATATCGGCGTGTTTGGACCAGACAAATTAATTGGTTACGGATCAAAGATCCTAAATTTATTGGTTAAAAACATAAAACAGAAGGCTCCATATATAATTGAATAAACATTGACTCGGTTCTACATAAGATATTATTCCAATTAAAGTATCCAACATTGAAGAAAGACTATGACCAGCTTTAGGGTTTTATGCTTTAAAAGTTGTTCCAAAGCTATATGCAGAGAGTATATATGAGGTCATAATGTCATCCACCCACATACAAAGATATGAGAAGGCGTATGGCGAGGCAACGTGAGAGTGTGCATGAACTACTCCATCCACGTGTAGAACGTGAGTTGCGACTAACTTGCATGAGGTTGGCTCACGTGTGGGCCATCACGTGCCACGTTGTACTAACTTGTGGTCATAACTGTGGCCATGTCACACTTGCACTCCCTTGGCTTTTCACAAAGGGCAAAGAAACCAAAAAGATGTCCTAAATGGCGAGAAAATAAAGTTACCACTAGAATATGTTTTATTTTTTTATTTTGATACTTCACTTGTCGTCTTGTGTATCTAACCATGTTTATAATCAATTCAATGTGGTGCCACTGGTGCCTTGATTATTTATAAATTATGTCATTTTTGTCAGCAAAACATGCTTGTCTATCATGCTTATGTACGCACATTGACGTCATATCAAGAATTAAGACAGTGTGAGTAAGAAAAAATATGTAAGAGAATTGGGTCTATAGCCCTAATCTATGATATACAATGGTTTTGACCATTTAACATTTTCAAAGCTTTCTCTTAGATCCATCATTAACATTTCCCTTGAACCGAAAAAGATTTTTTTTTTATCTCAATGCTTATTTGACATTGACTATAGCTAATTAGGATTCGTACAGTTGATTAAATCTTATCTTCTTGATATGAAATTGGCATTACTAGAATCTCGTAATCACGTGAGAATATATATTTCTTCTCTAAATCGTTCAAATATAACCCCACAAATGCCCCAACGTCGCTGTATTTGATTATTCTTGAGAATATATGAAAGATGAAAACCCAAAGGTTAACCTAGAAATGCTATAAATTGAGGGCAGTTCCTAAACTCAATATCTGCAACCAATACTAAAAATCCACTAGTAAAACCCTTATCTAAAAATGGCAGTGATGAGTTATAACAAAGCAGAAGGCAGGCTATACGAGTCAACTCAGACTCGGCCAGTTCCTTACATACAAACTGTTGGCCAAGAGAGCGGAGGAGACGATGATGACGACGACTCTGACGTGGCTCCGGCGGCTTGATCATGTGCATTTTGCCGTATATTTGCTATTTATAAACTTAAATAGCAGTCAGTTTTTTCAGTATAGTAATTGTGCTTCTTGTCATAGAACCTCACACACACACATATATCTATTTAGCTGAAGCACTAGATCGTGCATGCCTGTATATCCATGTCGCAAGCGGGCCTTTATAGTATGTATTACATAAACAACATTTCTGACTCTGCAGTGTTGAGAGATTTAGTTAGCTTTAAGTATTAATGTAATGTATCGTGTGTCAATTACTTATTAATCATGAAATAATATCAATTATGTACACATTATTAGTGTCAATTGCAGACATATATATATATATATTATGTAATACAAATCTTATCTTCCTTTGCTCAGCTTTTTGTCGTCTCTTTACCTCTTAATAGGACCACTTACAGCAAAATTATGACATATGTGTGCAAAAAAAGTACTGGATTTAGGATTTGAGAAATTAAGAAAAACAATTGATAATATAAATCTAAAAGTGTAGAACATTGTTAATTTCTTAAATAGCTATTAGCGAACAATGACATATGATGTTCATTAATCAGAGAGGATAAATAGTTTTGTCGCGCAGACTTTGGCTCATCAATCAATTGATCTATTGGCGCAGTGCTTGAAACGTGCTAGCATCAGATGATGAGAAGCATTCAGCACCACAATGTTTTTCCCAATGGGTAAGTCGATTATGAATGTATACATGTTGCAATGTATGTACGTATGGGCACATATATACATTAGAAAATACTATGAACCAACTTCTCAAGTCGTAATAGACTAAACGTATATGTATGACTGACAATTTATACGTATACAAACACAAACTATCGAGAAACTGACGTCGTTAGATTGATAACACTTGGAAAGGAATAAATTAGGTTTCCTTAGATTATGGTTTTTTTCATTAGTTAAATCCATCAAGCACAAAGTATGGAAACTCAGAGGGAGTTACAATTCTGATTTATGATAAATCATGGTAAATAACCATTGTGTGCTAAGGTCAAAGAACATTTGGTGCATTTGCTTTGAAAGGTTAACTAATTTATAGGAATATTCGTTAATCGATATTTATTTATATAGAGCATTTTTTAGTCGATAATTTTCTAAATTTTTCCTTCAAATAGTGTTATGTTTATGAACATAAGTAAACATATTTATAAAACAATACTGTGTATAAATTCTAAATTGCGATTCATAGTTTAGATTATCGCAATAATAACTAATAACCATTATATAGCTAAATATCACATCTGCAATTTGATAATATCTACATGAAAAAATATTTAATATTTATAATATATATTATTTATTTATGTAATACAGTTTTCATCTTCTGTTTATTTTAATGAAGTTTTCATCTTCTTTTTGTTCAGCCTCTTGTCATCTCCCTACCTATTAGGACCACTTACAGCATATATGAGTCAATTGTGAGGTATATTAAGAAATGAGCTGTTAAAAGAACATAAAAGTGTAGAACATTGTTCTTTTTTTTTTAAACACTTGTGGAACATTGTTCATTTCCTGAAAACTGTTACCTGTTTGTTAGCCAACAATGGCCACCGATGATCATTGATGAAAGAATTTTTCGTGCAGGACTTGGCTCACAAGACAACCGATCTTGTGGCGAGGTGTTTGATTAACCTGCTATAGTCGAGCATCAGATGATCTGAAGCATTCTACGTCTTTCCTTATTTGTAAGTAAATTTATGGACTTTATACATAGTTTATGCATGTATGTACGTATGTAACATATACATTAGAACAAACTACTAAGTTTTCAGTCGTAGTAAGCTAACAGTATTTTATGATTGTTATTCATAACCACATTGATGACTAGCTAGCTACAAATTTCATCGGAAAGAAACTCGGGTTAGGCAATGTTGTAACCAGTCCACTCTGTAGCACTAAGTGCGTTCCTTCCGAGACCGGATCAGCCGATATGATTTATCAAAAAAAAAAAAAAAATTCATCGGAAAGTACAGAAACTACAGATATGAACTGACCGTTACTTGGATATTAGTAGAACAAAATTAGTAAATTTGGTTTCGTTGGATTCTATTCCTTACTTAGTTATGTTGAACGAGAACTAAGTAAGTATTTAAAATTATAACAAAGAGGATGAGCGTATGAGAAACAGTTTGCTCAATAACTCTGTTCATTTTGGTCTCACCAATGCAACATGTTATGTTTCACATCTCATTCTATGCCAGTAATACTTTTCATATCTTCATTTTTCTTATTGTTTCTTTTATACCGAACAAATGGACTTTAATTTTTGATTAAAAAGTATAGCAGTTATACGGTTATCACACTTTCAAATACTTTACGTAGTATAGCCATTTTCGATTTTGACGCCACCTAGGCTATTTGTTTAAACTTTAAACCTTGAGTTTGAAGAGAAAATGTTGTTTTGAGTAACTTATCCAGTAATTCCGACAAAACAGTGTCTTTCCTCGAAAATCCAATCATGTGATATTTCTTTATGTTCTATTTTCTTAATCGATTAGCGTGTTAACAGATAAATATATTCTGATTAATATAGAATAGAGTTAGATGTGTATGATATATGAGTGAGATTGTGAGACCCTCTTAGCTCTTCTCCTGCTTAATTTGTGGGTCTCATTTACTGTGGATAAGTGCGTACACAGTAAAAAGGAAAAGAAAATTACTTATTGTGTTATTTATTTGTCGGAACTTTCATTATGATCATGATCATGGACATCGTTTTAGCTGGCATATGATAGTAGTTATTGATTCAATTTTTCGTTTACGAGAAATAATTTATAAATTATACATTTTTTTTACCTATGACTATTTTTGAAGTTAGAGAGGGCAGAAAAATATTATTAGTGGTCAAATATATTAAATCATGATAAATTACATCAAGTTAGATATATAATTTCAGAGCGAAAGTAATAGTATACTAGATTTTGACCCGGATTTTATGGATTATATACGAAGTTGGATATGAGATAGTATTTTGAGTATATTGTGTATTATTATGTTATAAAGTTGTATTATATCGAATACATAAATTTGTTTAAAATTATATAACTTGTGAATAAATTTATTCGAGATTTTTTTTTTTTTTTAACGTCTTAACTTTATTGATATCAAATCAATGTAACATGTTACTTTGAGAATAACTGGAATTTTTTTTCGTCGCTCTGAGTGCGATCAACTTCACGAACAGACACAAGGCTTCCTCAACTGCTTCTTTGGTGTTCTTCCGGCGGTTTTAACCGCCGGATTCTCTTGTTTTCCTGTTCCTATGTTTTCTACACGCACATCTTTGATGGTTTTGTGCCCATCTTTGTTGTCTAGGTTGAAATTCTTCACTCGACATCAAATCCTCCTTTCATTATTTTCGAATCATGGTGAGGCTGATCGGTTCGTATATCCGGTAGCGACATCTACACTGGTTTTTCTCCTATTGTTATCGACTATGATCCACGTCAAAGTTGGCGTTGTTGTTTTCTCCCCTTGGGAATGTTCTTGTCCGACCTTTGGGTGCGGTTTTCTTATTACTCTCGAGTTATCGATTGAGAATCATTGGATTAAATTTGTAATCTGGTATTGGAAACCGCCATGGTCAAATAAGAGAAAGTGTAGGTCGTGCATCATTTGGATATTGAAGAGACGATTGGGACAATCATCTCCTAAACATCTTGTCTATTCATGTGATAGGGTGATTGTCATGTTAATGATTCTGGAGAATCACCGAGTGGGAATTCTTCGGAGTTCTATAATGGTGGTGATCGACGAGGAGTCCAAAGATGTTTTTACAACAAAACAAATTGAAGATATGGCTTTATTGGTTTCAAAGCAAAAGAATTTCAATGCCATGGATAGTTATAACAAAGCATGTTATCTCCTGCAGCGGGAGTGTTTGGAACGGATTGCGATGTAACAGATGGATCGCATCCAGTGATCTTTTTAGAGAAAAACTCATAAAAATTGAGAGCCAGAAGAAAGATCTTATAAGACCAAGAACGAAGCGGAAGAAAGCTAGCGAGTCAGCCTGACCTACGAATGCGCTAGGAAACATCGTGTTACTGCTATCTCTGTTAAAAGTTTTTATTAACAACATGTTTTATGTAATTTTTTTTTATTCGAGATTTTTTATATACACTCTTATGTAACTATTTCTTAAGTATGAAAATTTTACCTAAATTTGATAAACAAACCAAACCAATACGAAATACAGGTTGAGGTTCGGGATTGGGAAAAAATACCTATTAGATTTTTTTGGACATGCGGGTCTCTGTTGGACTCCGAGTACCCAAAGTACCTAGAATTTTTTGTTCATATTATATATATTTGAGTAATTTATATATGTTCTGAGTATAAAAATATTATTGTAAATTTTGGATTCGTGTTTTCTGTTATAATTTCAGGTTTTGGGTAAAATTTCAAATTTTAAAAATATATTTAAAATATTAGATATTTTTGGTTCTTGGGTAAGATTTTGGTATTTTAGATATTTAGTTATTTCTGGTATTTGTTTGATTTTGGGTATTTTCGTGTTTTGATTTTTTTTGGCTTTTCAGATTCTTTAGATATTTTTGTCCTAAATAATCGAACCGAGTTAGACTCATTACGTAGCCAAATTACATAGTAAATTTTACAGATACTTGAATTATTGACTCAAACTGACCTGGTACTAAAAGGAACCGATCTGAACAAAAACAAAATTTCAAATACCTAGTTGGATATAAATGCCCAAGACCCAAAGAACTTGGACCTGAAAGAAACCGATTTATATTTGACCCGAAGACCCGAATGGCCAAATCTAACCTTTCATTATATTTTTGTGCATTTTATAAAAGTTAATTTTGTTCAGTTGGTGAAACTTAAGATTTATTTGAGAGGTTTTTGGCTAATTTAATAGTATAGATTTAGAGGTTTTTTGTTGAGCAGTAAAAAAAAAGATTTGTTGGGGTTTTGATAATTTTAAACTTATCTTAAATACTAAATTGTTATTTATGAATAAAATAAAATTAAAATAATAGATAATTTTTAAATTTATCTTAATTATGAAGTTAATGAGACATATTTAGAGAAGAGTATATAATAAAGTGTATGTAATATTATATTTTCGTGAACCAAATTTATGTGGTCGTATATATATGGTATAATCTTTTCGTTTACAAAAAGATATGAGTCCAATAAATAAAAGCTGTGACTAAATGACTGTTAGAGAAATTTAAGATAACATATTGTTTGTCCAAATCAAAGTAAAACCAAACTATTATTAGTTAATGAAATGGTCCAAACAACATTTTTTAAGTAGATTTATTTAAATTTTTTCTCTTTTAATAGTATTGATTTCTTATGTCCACCTTATCAACATGTGTACATATCGTATAGACCAGGACGCATATGATCCTAGATTGGTTCCAATCCTGATCGAACACAATTCATCTAAATTTTCATGATCCAAGTACTTTCCACGATTTTTTTTCCATATATGTAGCACTTATTGCAACCAGTTATCTTGGCATTCATCTCATAATTTTTTTCCATGGTTCCATCTCGTCATACATTGATTTACATCGCTTTTCTCATATATAGCTGATGCAACCAGTTATCTGTGTATGATAGTGATGTTTTCTTTTTAAAAATGTTTTGCAGGAGGAGTTGATTGTAAGGAAGTGAACTGGAGAAGAAGTTAGATGTGATATGATTGATTTTATATGCTTCGGAGCTGATATATTTATACAATACTGGTGAATTTGATTTGTGAGAACAGTATGAACTAGAGAAGAAGTGTCCGGCTAACATATTTCAAAAACCCTCGAGGGTTTTAAAGGTGTTTGTGTTGTTGGCTGTTTTTCGTTTAGAACCAATAATTAGTAAAGTTTTTAGTGGTTGGGTCCACTCTTTACATGGGATATTGAGTTAATTGTCTTTTAGGTTATTGTTATAAATTAAGCATTGAAATGATCATCCACTTCTTTATCAAACTCAAGCACTATGATCATCCACTCCTTTACCAACTCAAGCACTATGATCATCTACTCATCAAACACTATGATCACCCACTCATTTACCAAATTAAGCACTATCTTTGTTATTTTATGTATTGTTGTTCACTATAAATACCATCACTCATCTCACTCTTTTGTACACCATAAACAAGAACAAGAGTTTATAATCAAAGAACCATTACATCTTCTTCTTCTTACTTATAATAAACTCTCTCACTTATAGTAGTGTTATTTGCTTCATACGGGTATTAAATTCTACTCTTATTTAAATTTCTCGATACTATAAATTATAAGTTATTTCATAACACGTTATCAGCACGATCACTCTGCGATTCGGTAAAATTTATTTGTATCATTTATACCCTGTTATAATGGTCGGTATACCGCCTCTACTATTATTTATATCATGTTATAATGGCCGGAATACCGCCTATATTATTTACTAGTAATTTAATTTATTTATTGGTCGGCCGAGCCGCCTTATATCCTGTTAATTATTTATTGGTCGGCCGAGCCGCCTTATATCCTGTTTATTATTTATTGGTCGGCCGAGCCGCCTTATATCCTGTTTATTATTTATTGGTCGGCCGAGCCGCCTTATATTCTGTTTATTATTAATTGGTCGGCCGAGCCGCCGTATAATTTATTTGATATTATGCATTGATCGGCTGAGCCGTCGCATGATTTATTGTCATATAACATAAATATTTCATTGTCATAATTTTTCACTTTTATGAAATTTTATAGATTTGATTGACCGTTTAATACGATATTTTCGGACTAATTTTTGGTGCACTCGATTTAACCCCAACGGTCACAAAGAATTTTTTTCAAAAATTTCCCCTTTCTCCAACGGTCATGAACAGTAATTTTCATCTATAAATACAACTCATTTTCACTTCATTTCATCATCCAAAACATTTCATCTTCTCTCAAAAATTTCAAAATCGCTCTCCTCCGATTTTTCAAGAAAGATGATTCGCGCACTTTTGTTTTTATGTGCCATTTTTATTTGTGTTTCTATTTATGGTTTATTCGATGGAGAATTTACTCCGAGTGAATTTAAGATGATTATCGGTTTAATTTTCTTTACATCGCTTCTCCTTGTAATTGCTTGTATGATTAATGTAAACGGTTTTTAAATTATGAAGTTCATAATAAATGGTTCATTTTAAAATTGCGAAATTCTAAATATATATATATATATATATAGTCATTTTAGACAATGATATATATATATATATCAACGCTTGTCTATATGTAAGAATAATAGTTATTTGATGAATTAAATTTTGCTTATTATACTTTAATATGCTTCATGGTTTAATGGTATTAAGGAAACATACTTTATGATTCATGGTCTAACATCATAAAAGAAATTATTTGTAATCGGTTAGTTTTGTGGTCGATTAGTCTTTGGTCTAATATCATAAAAGAATTTGGATTATATGTTGATATTTACTAATGTAATGGCCATGTTTATATGAGCAAAATTTAAAGTTTTCAGGATTGTGTATTCTCTCGGAAAGATATGTACAAGTTATCAGCCAATTCAGAAACGTGAACAGCTGAAACTTTCATCGCCGATATACTTCTGTTTATAAGATAAGTATTTTTATGCTTTATATACAAGTTTAACAAACTTGATTAGATAAATCAATGCACATGAAGTTGGCAGTGATATAAATTTGTTCATTAAATTGATTGATAGGTTAAACTTTGTTAAAAAGCATGAGAGTAATAATATAGTCTATATAATAATTACTATGAAAGTTTTATTTATTTTCTGATATAATAAGACACCTTTGTTAATACATATTTATATATATTTGAAATATTTTGATTTTATTACCATTTATATTGAGGATTTTAAGTTTAAAGCTTGACTCTAAAAGATCCATAAGTTTTGGAAGATAATATATATAAAAAAGGTATTATCACCTGAAGTGATTACCTAAAGCTCATTTTGTATTTTGCATTTAAAGATTACAAGACCTGAAGTCGGTAAATAAAGCCAACTATGTTGGATGTTAAGTTTAAAAGTAAAATTTCTTCAAGAAATTGTTTTATGATGCATATATATTGAAAAATATCTATTGATAAATCACGTCTAGTTGATTATGATTCATTCTCCTGAAGAGAATATGACATTTAAAAAACTCATAAATAGTGGTTTTAGACGTGAGCATAAATGAGGTCAAGGTCCAAAGAGTTTCTTTATAGAACTCATACTCTCACTTAAAGTTGAGAAAATAAACATGGTAATAAAGAAAAGAAATTATGAATTCATCTGAAGATGAAAGAAAATTTATTGTGTGTACAATACAAGTAGTAAAAACTTATAGAATGCTTAAAAAGAGGATATATATGATGCTCCAGAAGTATACATAAAAATTTAATTTAAAGTTCTTAAGAATGCAATTTAAAGTTCTTAAGGTATTGTATTTTTATAAGTATCAAAAGTTAAAAGGATCTACGAAAAATACATAACCCATGTAGGATATGTTGTTGATTAAGAAAATGAGATACATTCGAGATTGATAAACCTGTAGTATTATACTCTCGAGGGGAAGAGTTAAAGAATCTCACTTTTTATGATAAGTCAAACATCCAGAAGATTATGTTTACACTAAAACTAAGATTAATGAATTTTTCTCAAAGTAAATCCGTAAGATTTTGAGACACTTATGTTGAGACAATAAGCAAACGAAATGATATATACATTTCAATCAGAAATAATTCTCAAAGCAGTATAAGTATTTTAGAGAAAATATCTACAGCCTCTTATATATTGTACTACACAAAGATTAGTATAATGAAGATAAATGTATAGTAAACTAGAAGTTTACATTTGGCATGAATCAGTTAGACCATTTTGGTTCATTAATAATGCGAATATATACTTAAAGGTCATATGCATAGTCATATAAGAACCAGAAGATTCTTCCGAATGATTTGACATATGTTGCTTACCCATAAGATAAAAGGGTAATATGGTTTTCACCAGCCAAAATAAGATATTGGCATAAATAACGAAGATGTTAGTGGACTGATCACCCACTATGCATTTTTATAATATTGGTGAATTCACTTCTTAAAGTCTTTAACGACTATAGCACATTCACTGAGATAAGTGCTAAACATTTTGAGCAACATTGGATCGCATCAAGCCAATAAATTTCACTAGTTCTCCCCATCATTGGTATAGAATCAGAAACCAATCATTTTCATCTAAGAATGTTGGATGTTGCTCCGCCACAGAGCTTCAAATGAAGATGTGTTTTTAAATGAGGTTGGAAATATATGTTGGATATAAATCTCTATTGACACTTAAGAATCCAGAGCCATCCCCGAAAACTATAAGTAAGGCTATACATGAATTCTAAAAGTGAGTTAGTACTTCCAACATAAGGGGGAGAAAATAAACAGCTGGAAAAGAAAATAAGTTGAAATGAATTATCATTGATCCTCGGGCTAAACACAATGTGAAATAGAAGTCCAAAAGATAATTCATTTCAAAACTTACTAAAGCAGTTGCCAGACACGACCCATATAAATATAGTGATCAAGTCACATATACCAGCTGTAAATGCTCCAATAAGAATAAATGTTCTACAAGAACAATATCAAACTGCTAGTCACGCCTGCAGGGTGGTAGACAGATTGGTTCCAAAGATAAATCCTCGTAAATGAAAAAGGAGCATATATTGATAATGGTCAAAACGAGGCAATATAGTTTTGTATGATCTCCAGAAGAGAAATTAAACATGACTGACGAAAATTCAGGTACCTGAGACAAATGAAGAGATCTCAATAAGTTATGTCATGTATGAAACAAAATGGAACCGATAAGAAAATTGACGTCGATGATATTATACATGCAAAGTAGCAGTTGATATAATAAATGAGAAAGAGGATCATGAAAGAAAGTCTATTGAAAAGTGTACACAAAGAAATGATTGGCCAAATCAGAAAGATGCAATAGACAAAGATATAAACTTCTTGTGAAATAGAGAAGTATTTGGACCAGTAGTCCATACACTAAAAGGTGTAAAACAAGTGAGATGTAAATGAACCGTTGCACACAAAGAAGGATCAATATGAAATTGATTGTGAAGAGACATAATTTCATATGGTAGATGCAACTAGTTTCAAGTTCCTTATAGTCTGGTAATAAAGGAAGAACTTGAATAAAACAATCCACTTGAAAAATGTTAATCCCTGAAAGTATAATCCATGAAGGATTGATGATATCAAAATCATGTTCCCGGGAACTCTGCATATTCGATCGAATTGAAACAAACTATTTTATGGAATATATGAAATATTATAAGGTTAACAAATGTATCCATTTGTATTTATCAAGAGATTATAAATCAATAGAATCATGATTTGAATATAATCAAAACTCCTGAAGAGTTATAGAAAAATTATATTTTGGAAGAAAACTCTTGACAATACTATATTGTTTTATGTATTCTAAACTGGAGATCTAAAACTAAGATGTTATCATAAAGATCCTTAAAGTATTTTATTTAAGACGCTCGTATATGTTTGGTCCTGAAATACCATACGTAAGAGTGTTATTTAAGAAAATTATTAATCTTTTTCATTACTGAAAGATGTAATTTCATATGAAAAGAAAGAAAATCATAATAGTAACTTCTATAGTTACAAATGAATAATTCGTATGTACGAGACGAATTTCTATACAATTATATGTAAGAAATTTGGTTTGAAATCCAAATAGACCAATAAACTATTGTCTAAGTCAAAAGAGAATTATGGACAAGAAGTCTAAAGGCCCTAGATATCATAATAGAAATGAATAGAGTTTATTCTCTTAAGCTTAATTCTCTGAAGAGAGTTGATTGGAATGCATATCCTGAAGATATTATTTCCAGAGAAAGAAATATGATAGTAAGTGTGGTTGTACTCTTTTTCCTTATCATGGTTTTTTTTTTTCCATTGGGTTTTTCCATGACAAGGTTTTAACGAGGCAACAAAGAACATACAAAAGATAGACAACCAAAGAGAATGTTACAATTTGAGAGATGAAAATCTATCATTGTTCTAAAGGTTCTATGACTACTCATTCGAGGGGGAGCTTACGTAGTTGTACTCTTTTTACTTTTACTACGGTTTTTCCCATTGGGTTTTCCATGACTAGGTTTTTAACGAGGCACCACGTAATACAAGATGGATGATCAAGGGGGAGTGTTATAAATTAAGCATTGAAATGATCATCCACTTCTTTATCAAACTCAAGCACTATGATCATCCACTCCTTTACCAACTCAAGCACTATGATCATCTACTCATCAAACACTATGATCACCCACTCATTTACCAAATTAAGCACTATCTTTGTTATTTTATGTATTGTTGTTCACTATAAATACCATCACTCATCTCACTCTTTTGTACACCATAAACAAGAACAAGAGTTTATAATCAAAGAACCATTACATCTTCTTCTTCTTACTTATAATAAACTCTCTCACTTATAGTAGTGTTATTTGCTTCATACGGGTATTAAATTCTACTCTTATTTAAATTTCTCGATACTATAAATTATAAGTTATTTCATAACAGTTATATATTTTTTGTAAGCTCTTATTTGTTGTGTATTAAATTTTCATTTGGAAATGATATATATGATAATGGTTTTTTTTTAAAATGTTTTAAACTGGGAGTTGATTGCAAGGAGGAATTAAGAAATTACTAGGCCTAGGCGTTTTTACCCCAAACCGAAGTCTTTATCATAATCTAAACCGGAAAACTGAAATTTGATCCCAACCGTTATACAAAATATTCGAATGTGATTTAAGAGTTTGGTACTTTAGAGTTTGGATACAAACCGAATCGATATCCGAATTAGAATTCGAAATAAGTTAAGTATGTTCGTGTTCTTATATATATATGTTAATGTAATATAAATGTCATAGAGATTTCTAAAGATTTTATACATTGTTTTATTTATTATTTTAAATATTTTTTAGTTAGATAATTTCATAAATCTGATTCAACCGAACCGAATCCGACAGGCTTCCAAACGCCTTGGCCTAAGAATTACCATTTCCAAGCCATTGTCTAAAGTCAATGGCCTAAGGCCCAAACACAAGGCCCAAACACAATATATCCTTTTAATTCTCACGTGCGAGAATCCATCGTCTTCTTCGCCTACCCTAAACCCTAATTTTTGGGGTTTCTGCCCATTTTGCAGATCCTCAGATCCGATCCGATCCGATCCGATCCTTCCTATTAATCCAACCGGAGCTTCCGCTCCAAAAGAGAAATCTTAACCCATGACATCGAAGGTTATGAAACTCAGCGGCCAATTCATCGGCAAATTCACCCGTGTCACCGCCTTGCCTGCTCATCACACTGATATGGTCCAAAGGGTTTCGATCTTAAAAAACGAGCTTTTAGCGACGGGTAACAGTAAGGAGAGGTTCGAGAGCGTTCTGGATCAGAAAGGGCAGTGGCTGTTTAGAAGTTATCGTGATGGAGCTGGGATCGTCGAGCTTATGGATCAACTCTTTAGGCTTCCTTACCTAGCTCTTCAGGTTTTAACATTTCATCTTTTCTGTGTGTTTTTGATTTAAAGTTCGAATCTTGCAATGTGCCCTGTCTTTGATTTGGTGTGTAAGAACAAAACATCAATGAGTTAAAACCACAATGTTAGAGATTAGGTTTTGATTTTTATGTCATTGTCTAAAGTTCGAATCTTGCATCTGCCCTGTTTCGTTATTAGATTGATTTGGTGTGTTAAACAAGAATGTTATAAGATTGGATTCGTCCAGGGCATCTAAGTCTTGAGTTTTGTTTCAGGTATTGGAGTGGAGAAGAAGACAATTCGATTGTTGTATCCCTTTGACAACTGAGGAGTATGCGAAAGGAATCAAGATCGCAGGTCGAGCTAGGGACATCAGCTTTGCGGTCTTTCTTTTCAACGAGGCTGCGAAGAAACGAAGCCAGACGACTTCAGTTTACAATGCTCTGATGAGTGCTTACATGTACAACGGACTCGCCGAGGAATGTCAGTCGGTTTTCAGAGACTTCAGGAGGCAAACGCATTGTGCTCCCACCGTTGTGACGTATAATATTCTTATATCTGTGTACGGTCGGCTTCTGATGGTGAAGAATATGGAAGCAGCTTTTGAAGAGATGCAGAAACTGAAGCTTTCTCCAAATGCCAGTACTTACAACTATCTGATTGCTGGTTATGTGACTGCCTGGAACTGGGATAAGATGGAATCTACCTTTCGAGAAATGAAGATGGGTCCTGTTGAGCCTGACACGGAGACGTGTCTGCTGATGCTTCGCGGGTATGCTAACTCAGGGGATTTGAATAAAATGGAAGAGACGTACGAATCGGTTAAAGATCAGGTTGGTGTCAACAGAGGTGCTTTGGTCAGAGCCATGATCTGTGCGTATTGTAAGAAAGCTGTTGAGGGTAGAGTCGAAAAGATTGAGAATCTATTGAGTCTTCTCTCTGGGGAGGAATATTACCCTTGGTTGAATGTGCTTTTGATTCGACTGTATGCTCAAGAAGACATTCTTGAATCAATGGAGAGGAGAATTGACGAGGCGTTTGAGCACAACACATGTGTTAATAAATCGAGTATTATGCGGGCGATCACTGCAGCTTACTTCAGAAGTAATGAAGTTGACAGTCTTGTTAGTTTCGTCAAGCGCGCGGAGTCTGCTGGATGGAAGCTATGCAGGTCTCTCTACCACTGTAAGATAATGATGTATGGCTCACAAAGACGCTTTGAAGAAATGGAAGGGGTTGTAAATGAGATGGGGGAGACTAATTATGGGCTGGTTACTAAGACGTTTGCGATTATGGTTAAGGCTTATAAAAGTCACGGAATGGAGTTGAATGCTGAGAGAGTTATAGGAAAGATGCTGAAACATGGGTGTCTACATATTCCAAGAACGCATCTAACTCAATCGGCTTCAGATGCAACTCAAGTTGCGTAAAGAGTCCTGTTGTTTTGAGTTGTTCAGTGTTTTTAAGTGTGGGCATTCCATACAGAATATCAAAAGGTTAGTGTTGTTTCTGCCTTTGCTTATCTTTGATGGTTACTTACGGCGGTGTTGTGCTTACCGTTTGGTTTCTTTTATTTGGTATATCAGGATGTAGAACTGTGCCCCATGACCCTTGATAAAAAGATGCTGGCTAGGCTTCCATAATCCGTAACTGGAGTTTTGAGATGAGGTAGAGCACCTTTTGTCTCCCGTCATAAGTGAACTCAGTCATCATTATGTAGCCACAGTTGTACATGTTAACGGCAAGAGTTTGAAGCTTCCATGGCAGATTTTTGAATATATTGGTGGATGAGAACCTTAGTAAAACAAAATATCTGTGAGTCATGAGGACAGGGTCTGCATTTTTTTTACTTGTGTAACAGCTGACAGATTCTTCTCTCGTAAGAAAATGAAGAACAGGCTCTGCCAAGTGAATTTATTAGTTATCTTGAAAGACCTGACCGTTTGCACTGTGTTTCTCGTCCTACCAGCGCTCTGTGGGTCCGTTACGGATATCACCAAGTCAAACTTTTTGTTGTTAGGTTATCAGCATTCTTACATCATCCACATCTGCTCTGTTTTTTTTTTGCGTTGACCTCTGTTTGTAATTTTGAGGAAGAGATAGCTCAGTTACATCAATGTTTCGGTATAGTGGGAACCTTATTCAGAAATTCTAATAAGCCATGGAGCCTTTTGTCGTTATGAGCTGTGTCAAACCATTTCATTAGAGTTCTTTGTTTCGTTGCATTTTTTTCATGTAAGCTGATTTGGGGTTTTTCTTTGCATGACGTTTTGCTGCAAAGAATAACTTTATGTAAAATGGTTATAGAAGCAACCCTCATCACAAAAGACTAACAAACAACTAGAGAGGCACTAACAAACAACTAGAGAGGCATTCTCTTTTTTCTTTCTTTCTTGTTTTAACCTGGAGACCAAAGTGAACGGAGTGCTTTTCAAGTGTGGAGTTGACATGAAGGTTGTTGCTTTTGGATTTTGAATTTGGGGCATCTTCAGTTTTGAACTTTTGATGTTGCCCACAAGGTTGTATTATACCAATTGATCTCATTTGAGGTGATAAAGCTGCTAGAATAGTCTTTATGAGTAACATGGCAACCATACTCTAGAAAGTAGAAACTGTCACAACATGAAGCCGGTTAAAAATTGGGCTCTTGATATGTTAACAAAAACCACCGTAATAGATAGGAACCATCCACCTACGTAACATACACCACGTTGTTTGATATGCATCAATTTGTCTGTGCCTACATGAGACCCAAAACCAAAACCCATTGGTTCTTCATGCATTTCCCTTCTGCTCTACTTTGCCTTCGCGTTCCTTTTTATGGAGATCGATCTTTGGAACATACTGTGTTTTCTTCTTGCCAAAATCCGAGTTGTTGGCTGGCCTGTTCTTTGTTTTCTTACTGATCTGATGCTTAGCCACCGGTGAGGCAGCTTCTCTTGGAGCTGAGTTTGGTTGCTGATTACCATAGACCTGATCCGAAGGCATGTTCTCTTTCTTGTTACCTAAACTCAAACTGTTGGCTGATTTGTGCTTTGATTGCTTAGCAATAGATGCAGCTTCAGGCTGGTGAATCCCATTGGTGTGATTAACATACATTTTCTCTTTTTTCTTACCCGAATCACCATTGTTAGCTGCTTTGGGGTTTCTTTGCTTGATGTTTTGCTGCGTATGCATTGATGCAACTTCTGTTTGAACCGTGTTGAAACCATGCTGTGGATTCCTATTCACGTGACCAGAAGAAGAAGGCTTGTTCTCTCTCAGACTCAGAGACCAAAAGAGTGAGTTGAGGAAAGAGTTTGGCTTTTCTTCCCATCCTCCAGTTTCATACATCTCAGCCCTCGAATGTTTTGGCCTCATAGACTCCGATGGAGATGAAAGTCCCGCATGACCATCATATGAGAGAATACGAGCTATTGCATACATAGAAGCTCCAAGATGAGGCGGTAAGTTTTCCCGTGGATGTCTTACCTATAAAATGCCAATGAACGGTTGAAAACTCAAATCAGATAACAAAAACCTTTCAAGTATAACCGATTACAAACTTACCTTAAACAAAATGGATGCAGTTAGTCGCTCACGCAAAATGTACATTTGAGCAACTTCAAGGGCTGTGGTTCTGTAAGGCAGCCAACGATCAACTACTAACTTGACTGAATTTTCAGGCGAAGACATCATGTTCTGTTCACGCCTACTCTCTGCTTTATGTATATTCATCCCCTCTTCATTACTATTATCTCCCTCTTCTTCTTCTTCGCCTGTTTCTTCATCATCTTCTTCTTCCTCGTCATCACTATCATCAGCTTCACTGCTAACTGTAGGAGCTACAGCTATCTCTGTTGAGACCAGTAACAAAGGGAGATCGCGAGCAACGGTACAGTTTCTTATGTGCATGCCTCCATCTCCACGTGTGATCTCATCGAAAACAACTAAGGATTCATCATACTTCCTCGACGACAAGTTGAAGTTGTTTGAGAGTGAATGCACACGAACTTTAGCACCACTAACAGTCTCTACCAAAGATCTTCGATTATTACCAAAAGATGGGCACAATCTCCCCACCATTGGATACAATCCTACAGCTAGGACAGCACGGAGTATACCCGGATCACGCGAGTTCTGGCTACAACTCGATATGTCATAAGGAATAATCCCGTGTCTTTTAAGTTCTGACTCAAGTTGGCTACGCATTTGATCCAACATCTTCATAGCACTTGGGGAGACAAAGTACTGAGAGCAAAACTCAGCCGCAAGACCTCTTTCTTTTGCGTTTTTCCAGCAGTCAAAGGCAGCAACAACCGCTAGGTGATCACTGTCGCCTCCACAGAGCGACGCAAGTTCAAGTTTTGCAGTAGCAGCTTTCTGTCTTTCAACTGGCGACATGGGCATGGTGAAAGGTTCCTTGTAGTCTGCTGCACATGCCAGAGTAAGTGCAGGATCCAGACAGTTCACTAATACAGCGAAGAAAAGCATCTTGCTTATCAGAGGATGAACTGGGAGATGACCAAACTTCTCTCCAAGTTCTGTCAGCTCTTCCTCGGGTGTCAGGGCCCCGATGTCTTGTAGGATGCTCAAGGCGTTTGCAATACTTTGATCAACAGGCGGGTCCAACAGTTTCTGGAGAAAATCATTTGTTTTACAATTTGGATCGAGGATCTTAACCTGAAAATAACATTCAAGGACGATAATCAGTAACTGCTATAAACAGCAAGTAAAATGAAGTAAGCAGTACCTGTAAGCAGAGTTCTTCTACAGGCATCCTCTTAATCTCAGGAACTTTAAAATCTGGCATAGAAGCTGCACGAAGTCTAGAATAAAGATGATAACAAATGCCAGGCTGGCAACGACCTGCGCGACCCTCACGCTGTTTGGCATTTGCTTTCGATACCCAGGAAGATTGAAGAGTTGAAACATTACTGTAAGGATCATAGCTCTTTTCCTTCATCCGGCCACTATCTATCACATAAACCACATCATCAATGGTCACTGCTGACTCAGCAATATTCGTAGCGAGCACAATCTTGCGACAACCTCGAGGAGGGCGACTGAAAACTTTCTTCTGCTCCCCTGCTGGAACCATTGAGTGAAGACATATAATGTTGAATTTACTACCATCCGAGAAAAAAGGGCTGTCAAGTAATCTCTGTCTTGTTTTATTTATATCATCCCATCCAGGTAGAAACACAAGAATGGCACCACCATCTTCTGAGTCGCCACATATTTTCCTCATTAGCTGCTGTATAAGACTCACATCGACCTGCTCCGGGTTGATTGTCGCCATGTACTTATCGAGTATCTGTTGTGCTTGCTGAGAATTAGACTGAGAGCTTTCTGCATGCTCCCTGATGATTTGAGCAGCTTCTAGCTGGTTCTCTGTTTCGGCCATTTCTAACGCTGTCATACCATCTTTGGACTTTAAGTTACAGTCTGCGCCGAATGAGAGGAGCATGCATACATCGCTGATCCTTCCTTTTCCAGCAAATACCATAAGTGGTGATAGCAAGGTTGATTGGTGCTGATAATTGTAGATCTCAGGACTTCCCCGAGAAGAAACTAGATCTAAGAGGGCATCGAACTCATCATTTGTCCAAGCCAAGATGATTGCTTCATCTAAAGCAAGTTTATCTTCATCTGTTAAATAAAACTTCTGGTCTGGTGTACTCAAGTTGGCAGAGCTTAGATGATTATCTCCACCTGACTTCAGAATAGAAAGCACATCCTCCAAATATAAAGTTCTCACCTGTAGAGAGAAAGCATGGAGATGAAACTTGGGCAAAACAGAAAATTTCCAGGTTTGAGAAAGAGTAAAGAAGAGAAATTAACTGGATAAGTGAATCCAGGGACACGGACAACCGGGCAACCTCCAAAATATCCCGAGAATCTCTCAGCATCAAGCGTAGCACTCATTAAGATCTGTTGGCTCAGAATTTTCAAAAAATATTGTAGTCAGGTCATACTCAAAGACATTATCACAAGTCCAGCATATTAGTGAAAAGAACATAGAGCTTAACTAACCAGACGGAGATGAGGATTTGATGGAAGCAAGTCCCTGCAAATTGGAAAAAAAAAGCATTGCAAATTAGAAAAAAAACACTGAAAAGAAAAGAAATAGTATCTTCTATCATCGCTTGGAGCTTCAGAAGTACATGTGCACCAATATGGCATATGAATAACATTGAAGCGAAACATAGCCTTAACAATAGTTTCGTAAGTCACGTAGAATTGATTTATTTGATAAACACCTTGATAGTTTGAGAAACTACCTTATAATTGCCAACATGAAATCAGAGTAGCAATCCCTTTCATGGATTTCATCCTACAAAGTAACATTCAGGTCACTGATTAATGTAGACAGCCACATAATACAAATTCTACAGCCAAGGGAAATTGGAGAATCTGAGATGACAAACAATAACAAGAAGGCATGCCACAGTAACAGTTCACAGTTTCATTATATCTTAATTGTTCAACAAATAGCAGCATATAGATATGAAACACAAGCTTAATGAACACATGATAGTGGATAAAATAAGAAGAAGATGTCAAGTACCACAATGATGTGAGTTATGTCGGAAACATAGCTACCAGAGCCTTTTCCTACAAGCACTCTCAGGAGAATGCCATTGGTGCAGAAAACAACTGATGAGTGCCTTCCACCTTTGCTCTGCAGTCGAACCTGAAATTGCAACATAAAGTCAATGGGCACTTACTTCTGTACAATATTGAAACACAACCAACTTTCATGTAAAAACGCAAATGTCTAACTTCGAAGACTACTAACCTTGTAACCAATGTTGTCTCCAATGCTTTCACCTCTTTCACAGGATATTCTTTCAGAAACTTCAAAATAGAGATGGAAAAACATTCAGCTAAGGGTTTGCAGTACAAAACATAAATGTGAATTAAACCCAAAATTTCAAAAGATCATACGTAGCAAAATAAGGAAGAATATCAACCTGACATTGCGGAGATACGCCGTGGTTGGGTGCATACAATTTTGCAAGTTTCTCTTTTGCTTGCCCACATATGGTCTAAAAGATATTGAGGCACCTAAAACAATAAAAAATGGAGTGAGAATCCTCAAGATTTATAATATGGAAAACTCTTTACATGGCCTAAATCACATCCCAGGTTCACATTCAGAAAAACCTTATAACTTTCTCCAAGAGATTTAAGTTGCGTAAATATGTCGCCCGTGTACTAGAAAACTGATAGCCTACCCTCGGATCCAAGGGATGCATAACTAATTCGTTAAGAAGGTGATTCTACTGAACTAAAGAAATAAAACAAGGTGCAACAAGCACCTGAGTAGTTTTCCCGCAACCAGTTTCACCAGAAATAAGAATAACCTGCATTTAGAATTAAGAATTTTATAGTGATTCGTTTCATGCACTGGACATCACAAGCTGAAACAAATTAACATACTGAAGGAGTTCACAGAACCTGATTGGATTCCACTGCAGATGTTATAGCATCTCTAAACGATGTGATGGGAAGCCTTGACCGCAACTTAGAGATCTGTAGTAACATAAATCAGTTAAAGAAAAAAAAAACACATTTCACTTTCCTCTACTTGCCATGATGATTCATAACTTGTCAAACTGTATTTCTGGACAAAAGAACTGAGTATCCCCTTACCTCCTGGAGAGCTCTATCACTCCTCAGCCTAGAACTCAAAGACGCCACCTTGTCCAAGATCTCATCACCGCTCATCAGCGGCTTCCTAAAAAAATCATCTTTCCACTGCCCTTGTTTACAAGAGTTGCCTACGTACTTGTTGAACGACGTAGCAGCAGTATCTCCGTCACAGGGTGGATAATAAGTAAACAACTCCTGGAGAATAGCATCAGCCTCAGGCGGAAACGAGACGCACCGAAGCTTCTCTCTGTTTCTTGACTTCTCCTTAGCTCCTTTGTTCTTCCCATTTCTGTACATGTCTTTGAATATCGAAAGACGCCTTTGATTCCCTTGCCTATAAAAACCATATGTTGAAAGCAAGCATCAGAGACTACTAGGTCTCTCACCATAAAAATGAAAACTTTATCAAACCCAAAAGACGTTAAAGTTAGAATGAACTCTCTCACTCACCCAGAGCTTTTGGATTGAATACCCATTTTCCGACACATCTGGTGAATCACGCCACGTTCGGTGTTTGAGAGATTATGCCCAAACGTGTAAACTACAACAACAAAGGAAGAAGCGCGTTTGAATCGACATTCGAAATTAGAATCGAAAGAAGAGTTTGGGAAACTCTCTCTCTACTAACCTTCGTTACCGGAGGCACGAAAGTCTTCGATGACCTTAGAAGCCCAGATCCTAGTAGCTTCGACGGAACTTGGCTTGCCTGCTGCATTTTCAGACCTGAACCTCTTGTTCCCCATCGTTTGTTGGTTAGGGTTGAGTGTTGTAATGGTTCGATGAGTTTGATTGCATTATAAAACCACCGCCTTTCCTTCTCCTCTCTCTTGTCAATTTTAATTGGCAAAGTAAAAAGAAGAAATAATTGATTGGCAGGCAGAGATGGGATGCTGACGGAATATGCTTCGCCTGACTTCTTCTTAGGCCCAATGGCCCATTCACTTGCACCAAACACAGTCGTTTTCTTCTTTTTTTTTCTTTTTTTTTTAGAACATTTCATTAACTGTAAAACTAATTACATCTTGAGAAACATCTAATATATGTTTGGACAATTCATCAGCTGCCTTGTTTCTTTCACTGTTGACTAATCGAAAAGAAACTCAGTAATGTCGTATATCATGGAGGACATTTCCAAGTTGAGCATGACACTTGATTGATAATATACGATCAAGTTCAAGACTATCTCCTTCAAACCAAACCATTCTCCACCCACGAATCCACACTTGTTGCATTGCAAATAGAAAACCCAAAGCTTCTCTTTGTTAATGACGATAGTACATGATGAATCCTAACCATACCAGCGCCACAGAAATAATCCATTTTCATTTCTAACAATCCATCCCACACCAGCAATATCAGCTTCTACTCTAAAAATACAATCGAAGTTACACTTGAGCCATCCCAAGGGAGGAAGTTCCCATGTAGACGGCCTTACGACTCTTCCAAACTTTTGATCTCGTAATATCCACTCATCATTGGCTTCACCTGCTCTTTAGATATCTTCCATTGGATGAACATTTCTTTAAGCGAAAAGAAATTTATTCCTAGACTTTCAAATATACCATAATACCCAAAAAGACAATTTAGCGTTCCTAAATATTGTATCTAAACTATTTATAAGTTCAAATAGTGTTAATATATTTTCCTCTAAGTCTTGAGAGATTAAAAATTTGAGAATGGTAAACCTGAACATCTCCAAGTTGCTTGCGCATGAGGACAAAGAAAGAGAACATGGTTAATAGTCTCTTCTTCCAGGCAATATTTCTAGCAAGTTGGATACATATTGATTCCTCTTGAACAAAGTTGCACATATGTAGGCAGAGCGTTTGAAATAGTTTTCCATAAGAAATGTTGAATCTTAGGAAGGATTTCTAATTTCCAAATTTGAGCTTTAAGTACTAGAGATCCATCTGGTGCTATAATTTCTTCTTCTACAAAATCATGAATAGCCGTCCAATAGCCTGACTTAACCATGTATTCCAAATTTGGATTATATGGCCAAATATACTTGTCACATTGATTATGCCTCGATAATCTGATAGCATTAATCAACTCCACCTCTTTGGGTAGGAGTAACGAGTTCAACTTATCCTTTTTCCAAGTTGCAGTAGCTTTATCATGAACTCTGAGACCTTCATGTTTGGATAAATACACAGGGAGACCAATCTCCTAGGAGGTGTAGTCGGAATCCAACAATCCTCCCAAACTCGTGTATTACATCCATTCCATACTTGCATAAGTAAACCTTTCTTTAAAAGATTATTATCCTTTTGAATGGATTTCCATCTATACGAAGAACTAGTTGAACTAGTTTGTGCTGAAGAGAATTCTGATTCTTTAAAAAAATATAAATAGAAGTTATTAAATAGGTAGGACTTAAGTTTTAATATTAGTTGGAGACAAGATTAATTATTGTGTTGTTTAAATACACTTTTAGTAATATAATATTGTTTTTCATAATTATCCTTAACGAAATTCTAATAGTTTTATTAATTACAAATGATGTTAAATCTATATTATAATAGATAAGTTTTTGCTCATTCGTGAGGCTATCCACGTCATGTGGACCTTATCTACAAATAAAAAAATTGAAACAGTAAAGAAAATATATTATTTTAGTTATTTCACCACTAATTGCTACTTTTAATGCCAGGAGAAAGAAAAATCGAAACAGAAAACGAAACGTTTTAAGATACACAAAATAAATCGAAAGGACGCATAATTTACTGCAGTCTGCAGCTATTACTATTTTTCAGGGGCAAAAATCCTTGATTTTCGTAGTTCTCTCGGTTTTTTTTTTTTTTTGGAGAAAATCTCAATAATTCCACCATTTCGTCTCTGGCTTTTTCTCCTTGGAGCACGAACAATATTTATGTCGTTCTAATCTTCCTCAACTTCTATAGATTTCATTCCTTCTGCAAATCTAATTTAAGTTTTTTTTTCCTTGAGATATCTTTTCTTTTTGAGAAAATCTTCAGTCTATATCCTTTATTCATATTGTAAAACCAAGCCTCTAATTTTAAGTTTTTTGTGTATTCAATTTTATAGTTCAGGGAGAATTCTACATCGAAAGTGAGGAGAACACAAGATATGGGATCAATGGAGAATGTTCACTCCTCTGCTAGCGATTCTTGAATGTGGGGTTTCAGCGTGATATTTTCACTTTCTGGATTTTGTGTCCTCTTTTTCTTTTTATTTATTTACATTCTGATTATTGCACTTTCGCTTAGATATGATTCATGATTTATAAGCATTTAATCGTTGATTTCTTAAGAATTTGTGGAAATTACATATTTGTATATCACACTTTAGATTGCTAGGCCATTCCGTACCTTTTCTTAGGTTGATCTTAATTGTTTTTTTTTTGTGACTGTTACTTGATACCAGAATTGTGAAAGGGTTCCACGGATATAATGAAAGGACTAAGGCCAATCAAAATTTTATCTCTGTGAAACCTAAATTTTAAACGGGAAATGTTCTGGGCTAACAAGACGTAGCATGTTGGTGGTAGTGGAGGCGAAGGTGGGGTAAAGGACGTCAGAGGGGGCCCTCGACAATGTATGTAGCTTCCATTATATCCGTGGAGCTGGCCACATCAACTAACATGAGGCACGTTTGATAAGTTCTATTAAAAACATAAAAGATCTGAAGAATTGGATATCAAACTGACTTGATTTTATTAAGCTGAGACTTTATACAACTCCAATGACGGTTTAATAACCTAGTTTCCTTATAACTAATAGGAAACTATACATATTTTCAACTAGCGAATATAGGAAACTATATGATATAGAATATATCGTAATACTCCCCCTCACGTTGGAGCGTGCAGGTCACAAACGCCCAACTTGGACAATAGAGTATTGAACTGAATCCGTCCCAACGCTTTGGTGAGAATGTCCGCGACCTGCTTCTTGGTACGTATGTGATGGAGATTAATGAGACCAGCTTTTACAGCGTCTCGAACTGCATGACAATCATTTTCAATGTGCTTGGTACGTTCATGGAAGACTGGATTTGTAGCAATGTAAATAGCTGCTTTACTATCACAGAAGAAGCGAGTAGGAGCCTGTTTGACATCGAATCCATGCAACAGTTTACGTAACCATTTAACTTCTTTGAGAGCATCAGACATAGCTCGATATTCAGCTTCAGCGGAAGAATGTGATACTGTATCTTGCTTCTTTGTCTTCCAACAGACCGGAGAATCACCAAGCAAAACAACAAAGGCACTAAGAGAACGACGAGTTTTGTAACAAGAAGACCAATCGGAGTCACAGTAAATGGTGAGAGACATATCTTTAGACGAGCTTAACATGATTCCTTGGCCAGGAGAATTCTTTAGAAAACGCACTACTCGTTGTGCAGCTTCCCAATGAGCTTCTTTGGGCGTCTGCATATACTGAGAGAGAACATGAACCGAATAACTCAACTCGGGTCTGGTATGAAGAAGATATAACCTGCCAACAAGCCTCCTATACTTGCGTGGATCAGCCAAGACGGGACTCTCAACCTTGCCGAGTTGATGATTCTGTTCGAGAGGAGTAGCCGCCGGCTTGCAGCCAAGGTTTCCTGTGTCGGCAATAATGTCCAAAGTGTACTTTCGCTGAGATAAAAATATGCCTTCTGGACCACGACTTACTTCGATACCAAGGAAGTATTTGAGTTTTCCCAGATCCTTCATAGAGAAACACTTACTCAAATATTCTTTGAACTTTTGTACCATACGACTATCGTTTCCACTGATAAGCAAATCGTCAACATAGATCAACACACACAGCTGTATTCCTTTCCGACCGTAACAGAACAATGAGTAGTCATCATAGGACTGGACAAAACCAAACTTAAGCAGCGCATCAGAGAGCTTTTTAAACCAGCAACGGGGAGCTTGCTTGAGACCATATAATGACTTGCGAATACGACAAACCTTATTGGGATGAGAATGACGAAAACCAGGGGGTAGTTTCATGTATACTTCTTCTTCGAGATCGCCATGAAGAAAGGCGTTGTTGACATCCATCTGGAAAACTTCCCATTGATTTGCTGCGACCAAACGAAGAAACATACGCACCGTCGTCATTTTAATAACAGGAGCAAATGTTTCATTATAGTCTTCCCCTTCGACTTTTTTGTTTCCCATAACAACAACTCGAGATTTGTGTCTTCTGATCGTGCCATCAGTATTATACTTGATTTTATAAACCCATTGACTCCCGAGTGCTACCTTGTCTGGCGGTAGATCACATATGTCCCACGTATGTTGTTTTTCAAGAGCAACTACTTCGTCAACCATGGAACCATCCCACACGTCGATTCCAACAGCTTCCTTAAAATGTTTGGGTTCAGCTGCGGCTGTGATTGCAGCCAAGAAAGCTTGTTGCTGCGGAGCAAAGTTAGAATCAGAAACATACTTTGTCAATGGATATAGCGAATTACCTTGGACCGAAGACGAAGACTGAGACGTGGAGACCGAAGGAGCGTGATGGGTACTTGAGGTAGGACTCTTTACTGATGTATTATATGTGACATAGTCCCTGAGTTTAACAGACGGTATTTGCTGACGTTTACCCCGACCAAGATCTTCTTCAGGCGGCATGGGACTACTATCATCGCCAGTTAGATCAGCTGCAGTTGTGATAACCTCTTCTTCGATGTCACCACTGTCCTGGACAACTGGTTCAGCCTGTAGATCTCCATCACCAGTACTACTGGTGGTCGATGAATCAACTGGCACATCAAGAGAATTTTCGGCAGGTAAGGAACTCCCCCTGTCCGAAGAGCCAGTCGGAGCCGCTATTATGTTGTAGCTCCAGTCATCATCAACAACGTCGACCAAAGTTGTTGTTGACACAGGTTCCTTGCGTGTTGCATAAGGAAAAACATCTTCCCGAAAAACTACATCCCGAGATATGAGAAACTCGTTACGATCCCTGTCAAACACTTTGTAACCCTTTTTCCCAAAGGGATAACCGACGAAAATACACAAACGACTCTTCTCACCAAACTTATCTTTGTCTCTTGCTTGGCGATGAGTGTAACAGGCAGACCCAAAAACTCGTAACTGCGTATAGTCTGGTGGAGAACCGTGAAGGACCTCAAAGGGAGAGCGACCTTTATGAACCGCAGTTGGCGTCCTATTAATCAAGTAGGCTGAGGTCATGACAGCTTCACCCCAAAAAGTGATAGGCAAACTCGCCTGAAATAGCAATGCTCTGACGACATTAAGTATGTGCCTATGCTTCCTCTCCACACGTCCATTTTGCTGAGGAGTTCCAACGCACGAGGTCTGATGTATAATCCCTTGCTCGCGAAAATATGATGAGAGACACATAAACTCAGTTCCATTATCACTTCGCACCATCTTAACAGCTTTACCAAATTGTTTTTCTGTGTAGGTGAGAAAGTTTTTCAGAATTGTCTTAACTTCTGACTTCTCAAGCATAAGATACGTCCACACTGATCGAGAGAAATCATCCACAATAGTCAGAAAATATACAGCGCCACAAGAAGAAGGAACACGGTATGGACCCCATACGTCGACATGAATTAATGAAAAACAATCAACTGATTTATTAATACTGTCTGGAAAAACTTCTCGAGTTTGCTTAGCTCTAAAACATACGTCACAGGGACGTGAGCTAGTAGAAGAAGAAGAAAACAAAGGTAAAGCCGAAAGCACATTTAAACTAGGATGTCCTAAACGCTGATGCCACAATGACTGATCTGGATAAGCATTCACTGTGTTTATCTTTGCTGTAGCTACATCTGTTAAGTAGTATACCCCATCACGCTCTTCACCGGTTCCAATCAGAGTCCTCGAAAAACGGTCCTGCAAAACACAAATAGCATCAGTGAAAGTCGCAAGACAATTTGTTTGCTTTAGAAATTTTGCGACAGATATCAAGGCGCAATTCAAAGATGGCACATATAGGACGTTCGTCAGTGATACTTTCCCCGACAGGGGAAGAACTCCCATGCTCACAGCAAACGTTCGGCTGCCGTCTGCAAAGCCTATTGAGCACGGTGGTATGGTGACAATATCGTGCAACAAAGAGGGCTTCCCGGTCATATGGTGAGAAGCTCCATTATCAAAAATAACATCACCATATTTCTTCTTACCCGACAACTTATCGGAACCTGATTTTTCTTGGATCATCTGAGTGAGAACCTTCCATTGTTCTTGTGTAAACTCTGGAAAGGCCGATGAGTTTGAGCTGGTAGCATGAGCCGTAGCCGTCTGTCCTCTGCCTCTGCCACTACGACCACTTCTGCCTCGTCCACGACCAGCTGCAGTACGATCGGATCGCTCATTCCACCATTCTGGAAATCCCACCAACTGCCAACAATCCTTTTTCTCATGTCCACTTCGTCCACAATGAGAACAGAGACTCTGTCGATCTTTGTTTCGAAGAATTGACGTGTCGGACCTGGAACCACTCTGGTTTGGAGACGCCACTTCCGTTTGTCGAGCAACAAATCCTATCGCATCTTGTTGCTGCTCATGACCTCGAGAAGAATTCAGACGCTGCTCTTCTCTTATTACTTTGGAGTATACTTCTCCAATTGTCGGCAGAGGATCCATACCAATCAAGGATGTACACATACCTCCAAAGCGAGAGTCATCAAGACCCATGACGAACTGGTGAACCTTGTCGTCCTCTCTTTCTTGCCTGATTTCATTAGCTGAACCGACGATATACTGCATATTCTTCCCACAAAGAACACAGTCTGCCATAATATTCAAGCACGCTTTGACCTTCTTGTCGACATGCCGCTTGCTGAGCTTTAAGTTGATGAATACGGACTTTGTTCCCAACCGAGAACCTCTGTTTCAACTCCGACCACAGCTGACTCGCGTCGCTTACGAACGTCACTGACGACTTCACGTTTGGCTCTATAGCCGCCCTAATCCAACCAATGATCATTGAATTCACTGCAATCCAGTTGTTATGGTCAGGTTCATCGGCAAGAGGTTTCTTCAAAGAGCCATTAATAAAACCCACTTTACGCTTTGCCTGAAGGGCGTTGAGCATCTCACTTGCCCACTGATTGTAATTCTCGCCGTTTAGCTTCACAGGTGTGATCATGGCTCCAGGATTGTCAGAACCATAGAGAGCATACGAAGAGGTACTAAGAGGCCCTTCTGCACCAGGTTTATCGACCTTAGTAACCGAACTTTGGTCAGACATCGTCACTGACGATATTAAATCAGTTCAAACTTTGAAGTTTGAACAGATCGACTAAGAACAAGAACTTGTCCAAACTATGAACAAGAGGAACGATGAATTTTGTATTTAGAATGATCTTAGCTCTGATACCATGTAGAATTGGATATCAAACTGACTTGATTTTATTAAGCTATACAGCTAAGACTTTATACAACTCCAATGACGGTTTAATAACCTAGTTTCCTTATAACTAATAGGAAACTATACATATTTTCAACTAGCGAATATAGGAAACTATACGATATAGAATATATCGTAATAAGATCTGTACATGAGTTTTTGGTTAATTTATAATATGTTTGTAGTTTGATCTTAAAGTTGAATATGAAAAATGGTAAGCCTGATTGGTTATTTTTCAGGTTCCTTATTAGCTTCCTTACTTTATTCCTAGAGGCCATGCGCCCGCCGGGAGCAGCTGGTCTGCCAAGGAGAGGAGAGAGCAAGCAGCTGCAGCCGGAGGTACGACATCATCTAATTCCGGGTCATCGAAAAAATCTCGGCTTGGCTCCATGGGTGAGTTTACAACTCTTTCCGTCAAAAATCCGCTTAGTGTTTCTACTAATCTGATTCTTATTGATATCAAAGTTTCAAACTTTCTATTGAATTTTGATGATTTTTTCCTAGACCTATTACGGACTATAATATCCTATCATCTGCATATGGCAGCCGGCTCTAGTTACTTTATTTTAGGCAAACGGAACATGAGAACAAGAATCTCTTAGAAATCAATGACTAATGTCAAATTCTAATAAGAATATACATGATAAAATACGGTTGCACAGAATCTTTTTTTTTTTTTAACATGTTTCTGCAATAGCAAAAATGATAAACTGATGATGGTTGTTATCATTATTCAATGGTAGCCAATCTAAATTCAAGAAAAAGATAAAAAAAACAAGAGTAACAAAATTAAAAACGCACCAAACATCAAAAGGACACAAAGCAAGCAAGCAACCATTGTAGTTGGAAAATATCTCTGTCCGATCTATTTAATCTGACCGCAGTCGATCACGACGGGCTTGGAAAACTTGTCCTTAAGAGGTTCGTGTGATATGATCCTGACCACATCCAATCCTTCAACAACTTGGCCGAAGACGACGTGTAGATCGTCGAGTTCCCAGTTCTCGGTCAAGGAGATCAAAAACTGAGATTGGTTGGTGTCAGGACCATTGTTGTTCATGGAGAGGATACCCGGACCGGTGTGCTTTTTGATGAAGTTCTCATCCTCGAAAAAACCTCCGGCGTAGATTGATTCGCCTCCGTATCCTTTCCTTTCGTAAGTGAAATCTCCTCCGCCAATGATATAATCGGGGCACATATGGTGGATGATTGATCCTTTGTAATGAAGTGGCTTACCCTTCTTCCCCATGCCTTTCTCGCCTGTACAGAGGGCGCGGAAATTCTCTGCCGTCCGTGGGGTCGTGTCGGCAAAGAGCTCCATCACGATCCGACCAACAGCTTTGCCGCGCACCGCCATATCAAAGAAAACCTTTGGGTTAGCCTTTCCTGGAGAGCATTCTAGGGGCTTTTGAGAGGACGGATTCGTACATAGATTACCAGCTGCAGCAGAGTTTGGGTTAATGCTAATGTTAAGTCCTTCACCAGCCGGAATGTTTATGTTGATGGTAAATCCACCGGCCATTCTCTGAGTTTGGATCTAAGGAATTTTATAGGTTTCCTGGGGCTGGGAGGAGTTATCGAGAGAGAGAGACAACATATAGTAGTTCCAATGAAAATAAATAGTAAAGTGAAGGAAGATCGTCGGCCGTATTTGTAGATTTTTTAAACAGTATTTTAGGTTAACTGTGGTTAGATCGAATCTCACTAGCGTTAAATCTAATATGACTGCTTCTATTTTGAAAATATTTACTGAACCATGTCACTCCGTTTTAAAATTTTTTTATGCTTTTTTAATTATTAAAATATATTATCGATAACCTTTAAATCTAACTGCAATTTATTTTAAAATTTCTTTTCTTTCGGATCAAGCTAATTAAAAACACTCACATTTTTGTTGGTTCTATCAACAACACTTACGTTTTTTTTTGTTTTTCTTAAGTAACACTTGCCTTTCAATATAAAAAACGTTTATTGTACAATCGCTGTCACATATTGGATACTGCATTTTTCAACATTTAAACTAGGCCTGGGCAAAATAACCGGAACCGAAGAACCGAACCGAAACCGAACCGAAATACCCGAAACCGGAACCGGACCAATACCCTCAAATACCCGAACGGTTCCTATATTTTTATATCCGAAATAACCGAACCGAACCGGAACCGAACCGAGAACCGAACGGGTATCCGAATATATAAAAATATTAATTATATATACATATATAACATCACTAAATATATATTTTTAATTTAAAATTCTATTAAAAGTATTTGAAAATAGTTGATGATAACTAAATTATTATAAAGTATCCAAACTACCCGAAAGTATCCGAAACTATCCGGATAGTTTTATTCGAAATATCCAAAGTAATCCGAAATATCCAAAATTTTTATCTAAATCATCCTAATTATTTGATATTTTACCTTAAATAACCGATATTTTACCTTAAATAACCAATATTTTATCCAAATTATCCAAACTATCCGAACTATCCGAACCCGAACCGGATCTAAATGAGAACCGAACTTTTTCCGGATATTTTCCGGTTCCTACATTTACTATCCGAACCGAACCGAACCCGAAACTATCCGAACCGAACCGAACCGAAAATAGGTCAAGTACTAAATGGATCCTCTAGCCCCTATCCGAACTACCCAAAACCCGAAATACCCGAACCGAACCGAACCGATACCCGAAATGCCCAGGCCTAATTTAAACTATACATTATTATACACATCAGTGTTTCAACCATGTTCCAAAACGGGTTCTTGGTGGCCGATTAAAATCCCAGCGAAACTCTATTCGACGGTTGGCCAAGGCGATTTTATCATATGCAGTCACACTATCGGTTACGAGAATTGTTTCTTTTTAAGTTTTGAGAGTATAAAACGAGATATTAGATGATATATATTATGAGTTAAAACATAAAAAAAGATGTAATTTCGATGAATTACGTGAAAATATCTTTATTACCGCTATGGAAGTGCATTAGAGATCGTAAGATCTGGAGAAAATTATTAGGGATGACGAAGCGAATTACCATGTTACTCTACATTAAAAGGAAAAAAAAATCTTAAAATGGAACAAAAACGAGCTCCACTCGGGTTGAACTCAGGTAAAGTTGAGTGACGCTTTAGTACCACTGGACTAGGGATATTGTCATGGGTAAAATAACTCTATCCGTCCCAAACCCGAATCAAACCCGCCCAAAAATACCGTAAACTAGAAAACCCGAAAAAAATTCAGTACCATTAGGGTAACCCACGAAAAACCGGTAGAATTTTAGGTTTACCCGCGAGTACTCGAATCTTTTTTGTCAATAATATTTTTTCTAAAGTTTTTCTGCTTGTTCAATCAAACTTAACATGTTAGCTTTATATAAAAAAATGGGTTTGTTAACAATCTTTTTGTTTGTTGTTGATATGAGTTATTTGAACTAAGCCATGTAAACAAACATCCACGCACTTACTAAGATTAATAAAAAAAAAAAATCAAACAAAAATTAAGAAAAATAAAAATAGAGCGAAAAGATATGGTTCAATTCCAAGAAACGTGGTAAACAGAATATTCAATACAAGATTCTCGGCGAATCCACTTCTCCGAACAAAAGATAAGACATTAAGTAAAACGCCATCGTTTAAACTAACACTACATTTTTTTAAAAAATGCCATAGGGTTCCCGAAACCAAGAAGGTAAAACCCGATCGGATAATTTATAAACCAAGAACCACCTAAAATAAACCCGCGAAATTTGGAGACTGAACATACGGGTTTTGGGTTTTAGATTTTAATAGGGCTTAGGGTACCCTATGGATTTTTACCCATTATTAACATTCCTACACTGCACCATCAGAAATTATTAGAAATATTTTCTTCAAACATTAAATAACCTAAACTATTAGAATTTTTTTAAAATATTCAAACCTAATCTCTGATTAATCCCCAAATTTTCCATTTGTAAAATTTTTTGTGGATTCCAATCGACAAACCTCAATTTTGTTTTAGAAAAAATTAGTAAGAAGAATAAGAGAAAAAGCTTTACAGGATATTATAATAAAAAATTTAAATATTTTTTCCGAAGAATACGAATATTTGATACCTTAATAAAACTAGATTTATATTAAATAAATTTTATTATAGATTGTATAAGAATCTACAATTTTATGAATTATCAATACAATTAAAACAAAATTTTTTTATCTACTTACAAATAGCCTAGGTTAAACCATTACATTTAACTACATTTCCTATTATTTAAATTAAATCTAACTTAATTATTATTAAATATACATATTGCCTAAAATTGAGGAATTAATTAAATAATCAATTATTTTTGAAACTTTTTTTTATCAACAATTATTTATTTTTGAAACTAATTAATTCAATTTATATGAACACTAAATATAAGTATCTAATCTTTACGGGTTTTGCATGATATACTAGAATGTTAAATACTAAAATTTAAGTAACTAATCTTTACAGGTGTATTAAATAGTATATGCCAAATTCAGTTATTTAGTTATCAGAAAATGGTGGCTCTATTAGGACTAAAATCGATTTTACTATTGTGCTTAATAATTTGATAGGATAAGGCATATATTTAATATATAGTTAATTTAAGTAGAAATTACTGAGATTCAAATAAATGTAATGGTCTAATTATAAATTTTTGTAAGTAGATGTTTAATGTTTTTGCTTTAATACAACCCACCTTTTGTAAGAACTAGGGCAGGCGGGTTAAAAAATAATATAAATTACTTAAGATGCTTAATTTATTTTTAACTGAAATTAAAATTAATTTTAACGTTTTTTATTAAATTTTTTTATTAAAACATTTTATCTATTTATTTGACTATTTAATTTAAAAGTGTAAATTTATTAATTAATGAAAGTTTTATTGAAATTATTATTTTGTTTTTAAATGTTTTTTTAATTTAACTATTGTAATAGTTAAAATTAATTTTAAAAATTGGTCGATGAGTTTAGGGAAGTTATAAGTAATAAATAATAAGTATTGAGAAGTTTAGACTACATAAAAATTCAAAAATGATCATTACTATTTAAAATATTATAGATGTTTGTTCGACTCTTAAAATATATATAGATGATGTTTGAAAATAAAATAAATCACATAATCTAAGTAAGTCATGATTAGAATTTTAAAAATAAATGGCACTTGGCAATTAGTATAGTATAATTCTTACACTTTACTATATATAATTAACTCATTATATATTAATTAATAATTTTTATTATATATTCTGATTTCATTTAAAATATATTATTTATGTATAACATGCTAAAGTATTTTTATTATAATTTTGGATTATATAATATTTATTTAATCAGATTTATTCTTTTAAATAAGAAGTTTTTAAACTTAAAAGATTGGAAAGTAAATTATTTACTATATTATTTTAATAATTTATTTTAAATATATGATCAATTGTTAAATGAAAATGAGTAATTGTTTTTTAATTTATTCACATATATATTAAATTATTAAAAAATGAAAAACATTTGATTATTTTTTCAAATCAATATATATATTTTTAATTATGTAAAATAAAAGATTATAATGTTATGGTATACATGGGGAGGATGATGACATTCATAAAGCTATTTTTAAACATAATATGATTTTTAAATACTTAAATTATAATTATATTTGTAGAATTGAATTTGTTAGTTGTTAGAAGTGATGAAAATTGTTTTTCTTTATAAAGACTATGGATCGTTACCCGCGCCAAGGCGCAGAGTTTTTGCATTTTAATCTATTTTTGTCTCTTACTTACTAATCTAGCATTCAGTTTTTCAATGCATTTTATCTTCACCATCTTCTCTTGTCTTGTTTACATTTGTTTTCATGTTCTGTCGTTTGATTTGTCTTAGTTTTGGCTTGTGTAATAATTTAACCCTGCTCATTCTTCTTTCATTCTTTATTGATTGATATTTTTATCTCGCATAGCTCTGTGTTGCCACTAATTTGCTCGAATCATTTTTCTTCATCTGCTTCATATTCTTTTCATATTCATTAACTATTGTCTCCAATCTCTTTAAATCCTACATGTTCTTTTGTTTATTAAATCAAATATTAAATATTGTTGAAACTGTTTATTTATTCTAATAAATCCTTACGATTATAACTAAGATGATATGGATAAAAGACTGATTATAATTTAGTTGAAATTAAAGTCTAAAGTAGAAGTTATTAAACTTGCAATCCTTCTTTTTGTCATCCAAAATAGCTTTAGTCAAATCAATTATATTGATTTATAAAACCCATAAGCTATTTCAATCCCAAACAATAAAAAACAGGCGCATTTGTTATTGACGCTGCGGCGGGTTTCCTTTACTATAAATATAACTGTTTGTCACAACTGTTAATAAACCCAAATGTGTTTACAAAAGCTACACATATAAGAGTTTCATACTCATTTCTCTTTCTCTAGTCATCTCTTATGTTTGTAGCTATCATAATACAATCATCAAACAAATGACGTATCTCTTGGTTCCATAAAAAATATGCAAAATGACTGTTTTTTGCAGACTCCATGATCACTGAGTATTATAAATATCAAACTCTGTCTATGGTCTATTTATATGTTGAGAAAATGTCTCGAAATGTAGCCTCCAAATAATGATTTCCAGGTCAACACACTGCATGTGAACCTCCACAATGGGATCATCGGATCTGCAGATACCGCTACATGTCGAGTCGAACATAGCTACACATATGTTCCCTGCTTGTGCCTTTCTATTTTGAAAATATTTACAGAACCATGTCATTCCTTTTTTAAAAAACTTTTATGCTTTTTTAATTTTTAAAATATATTATCCATAACCTTTAAATCTAACTACAATTTATTTTAAAATTTCTTTTCTTTTCCCTTTCTTTCGGATCAAGCTAATTAAAAACACTCACATTTTTGTTGGCTCTATCAACAACACTCACATTTTTTTTTTTTGCTAAGTAACACTTGCGTTTCAATATAAAAAACGTTTATTGTACAATCGCTGTCACATATTGGATACTGCATTTTTCAACATTTAAACTATACATTATTATACACATCAGTGTTTCAACCATGTTCCAAAACCTGTTCTTCGCGGCTGATTAAATCCCGGCGAGACTCTATTCGACGGTTGGCCAAGGCGATTTTATCATATGCAGTCACACTATCGGTTACGAGAATTGTTTCTTTTTAAGTTTTGAGAGTATAAAACGAGATAATAGATGATATATATTATGAGTTAAAACATAAAAAAAGATGTAATTTCGATGAATTACGTGAAAATATCTTTATTACCGCTATGGAAGTGCAGTAGTGATCGTAAGATCTGGAGGAAATTATTAGGTATGACGAAGCGAATTGACCATGTTACCCTACATTAAAAGGAAAAAAAAAATCTTAAAATGGAACAAAACCGAGCTCAGTAGCGTTAAATCTAATATGACTACTTCTATTTTGAAAATATTTACTGAACCATTTCACTCCTTTTTTTTAAACTTTTATGCTTTTTTTAATTATTAAAATATATTATCGATAACCTTTAAATCTAACTGCAATTTATTTTAAATTTTCATTTCTTTTCCCTTCCTTTCGGATCAAGCTAATTAAAATTACTCACATTTTTGTTGGCTCTATGAACAACACTCACGTTTTTTTTTTTTGCTAAGTAACACTTGCGTTTCAATATAAAAAACGTTTATTGTACAATCGCTGTCACATATTGGACAATGCATTTTTCAACATTTAAAATATACATTATATACACATCAGTGTTTCAACCATGTTCCAAAACGTGTTCTTGGCGGCCGATTAAATCCCGGCGAGACTCTATTCGACGGTTGGCCAAGGCGATTTTATCATATGCAGTCACACTATCGGTTACGACACTTGTTTCTTTTTATGTTTTGAGAGTATAAAACGAGATATTAGATGATATATATTATGAGTTAAAACATAAAAAGATATAATTTCGATGAATTACGTGAAAATATCTTTATTACCGCTATGGAAGTGCAGTAGAGATTGTAAGATCTGGAGAAAATTATTAGGTATGACGAAGCGAATTGACCATGTTACCCTACATTAAAAGGAAAAAAAAATCTTAAAATGGAACAAAAACGAGCTCACTAGCGTTAAATCTAATATGACTGCTTCTATTTTGAAAATATTTACTGAACCATGTCACTCATTTTTTTTAAAACTTTTATGCTTTTTTAATTATTAAAATATATTATCGATAACCTTTAAATCTAACTGTAATTTATTTTAAATTTTCATTTCTTTTCTCTTCCTTTTGGATCAAGCTAATTAAAATTACTCACATTTTTGTTGGCTCTATCAACAACACTCACGTTTTTTTTTTTTTTTGCTAAGTAACACTTGCGTTTCAATATAAAAAACGTTTATTGTACAATCGCTGTCATATATTGGATACTGCATTTTTCAACATTTAAAATATACATTATTATACACATCAGTGTTTCAACCATGTTCCACAACGTGTTCTTGGCGGCCGATTAAATCCCGGCGAGACTCTATTCGACGGTTGGCCAAGGCGATTTTATCATATGCAGTCACACTATCGGTTACGACAATTGTTTTTTTTTTTATGTTTTGAGAGTATAAAACGAGATATTAAATGATATATATTATGAGTTAAAACATAAAAAGATGTAATTTCGATGAATTACGTGAAAATATCTTTATTACCGCTATGGAAGTGCAGTAGAGATCGTAAGATCTGGAGAAAATTATTAGGGATGACAAAGCGAATTGACCATGTTACCCTACATTAAAAGGAAAAAAAATCTTAAATTGGAACAAAAACGAGCTCACTAGCGTTAAATCTAATATGACTGCTTCTATTTTGAAAATATTTACTGAACCATGTCACTCCTTTTTTTTAATACTTTTATACTTTTTTTTAATTATTAAAATATATTATCGATAACCTTTAAATCTAACTGCAATTTATTTTGAATTTTCATTTCTTTTCCCTTCCTTTCGGATCAAGCTAATTAAAAACACTCACATTTTTGTTGGCTCTATCAACAACACTCACGTTTTTTTTTCCCTAAGTAACACTTGCGTTTCAATATAAAAAACGTTTATTGTACAATCGCTGTCACATATTGGATAATGCATTTTTCAACATTTAAAATATACATTATTATACACATCAGAGTTTCAACCATGTTCCAAAACGGGTTCTTGGCGGCCGATTAAATCCCGGCAAAACTCTATTCGACGGTTGGCCAAGGCGATTTTATCATATGCAGTCACACTATCGGTTACGAGAATTGTTTCTTTTTAAGTTTTGAGAGTATAAAACGAGATATTTGATGATATATTTTGAGTTAAAACATAAAAAATGTAATTTTGATAAATTACGTGAAAATATCTTTATTACCGCTATGGAAGTGCAGTAGATATTGTAAGATCTAGAGAAAATTATTAGGGATGACGAAGCGAATTGACCATTTTACCCTACATTAAAAGGAAAAAAAATCTTAAGATAGAACAAAAACGAGCTCCGCTCGGGTTGAACTCAGGTAAAGTGGAGTGACACTTCAGTACCACTGGACCATCAGAAACTTTTGGAAATATTCTCTTCAAACGTTAAATAACCTAAACTATTATAATTTTTTTTAAAAAATAATAACTAATTTCTGATTAATCCCTAAATTTTTCATTTGTAGAAATGTTTGTGGATTCCAGTCGACAAACCTCACAATGTTTTTTTAAAAAAAAATCAGTAAGAAGAATAAGAGAAAAAGCTTTACAGGAAATTATAGTAAAAAATATAAATATTTTTTATCCGAAGAAATACAAATATTTGATATCTTAATAAAACTAGATTTCTGTTAAATAAATTTAATTAGAAATTGTAGAAGAAGCTATAATTTTATGAATTATCAATACAATTAAAACATTAACAATTTTTATCTACTTACAAACAGTCTAGTTTGAACCATTACATTTAACTACAATTCCTATTATCTACAATTAAATCTAACTTAATTATTATTAAATATACACATTGTCTAAAATATACAAAAGATCAAAAGAAGTAATGAGAGATGCATTGAATGAAAAAATCGTTAGAGAAGTGGAGACGACGCTTGGATTAAGAGAAGTAAATTATCAACTATTTGGGAAATTAATTTATTGATTAATTAAAATGATTCAATTAAAAATGTTAGATAACTTATTTTAGATTTTATGCATATAAATATTCAGATATTTTCGGACAATTTCGGGTGGTTCAAATGCTTTTTAATAAAAAAAATTCAAAAACTTTTGGATACTTTTAATAGAGTTTTGAAGTGTACAGATATATATATATAGATATATGTGTATATAAAATTAACATAATTTTTTTTTATGAATTTGGATATTCATTTGATTTTCTGTTCGGTTTAGCTTTGTTTATTTTGGATATAGAAATATAATAAACATTCAGATATTTAGGGTTTTGGTTTAGTTCCGGTTTAGAGCATTTCAGATTCATTTGGGTTTGGGTCTTGGATTCTGTTTTTTTCCTAGACCTATTACGGACTATAATATCTATCATCTGCATATGGCAGCCAAACATATACTTTGTCTTAGTGTCGGCTCTAGTTACTTTAGTTTAGGCAGGCAAACGGAACATGAGAACAAGAATCTCTTAGAAATCAACGACTAATGTTTCCAAATTCTAATAAGAATATCTTTATGGAAAACATGATAAAACAGAATTTTTTTAACATGTTTCTGCAATAGCAAACAACATGATAAACTGATGATGGTTGTTATCATTATTCAATGGTAGCCAATCTAAATTCAAGAAAAAGATAAAAAAAACAAGAGTAACAAAATTAAAAACGCACCAAACATCAAAAGGACACAAAGCAAGCAAGCATCCATTGTAGTTGGAAAATATCTCTGTCAGATCTATTTAATCTGACCGCAGTCGATCACGACGGGCTTGGAAAGCTTGTCCTTAAGAGGTTCGTGTGATATGATCCTGACCACATCCAATCCTTCAACAACTTGGCCGAAGACGACGTGTACATCGTCGAGTTCTCAGTTCTCAGTCAAGGAGATCAAAAACTGAGATTGGTTGGTGTCAGGACCACCGTTGTTAAAACTTTTATGCTTTTTTAATTATTAAAATATATCAACGATATATATTATAATACAAAGTTTTATTATATCAAAAATATAATTTTTAACAGTTATATAATCTACGAATTAGTTTATTTGAGATTTTATATGTACAATTTTACGTAAGTTTGTTTTAGGCATGATAATTATATCCGGATAAAAAAGCAAACCGAACCGACCCAAAAATATAAGTGTAGTTCAGGTCCAGAGAAGATAACCTATTGAGTTTTTTTTGGACCCGCATGTCTTTGTTTGAGTCCGGATCCTACTCTAGATCCGATCATAAATATGTTGTGTTTATTAGGTATATTTGAATATTTCAAATATATTTCCTGTAATATGGGCATTTTTTTAAGTTTTTGGTTTACGATTATAGTTTTTGATTTCAGGTAAATTATAGTTTTTAAGTCCTTCACCAGCCGGAATGTTTATGTTGATGGTAAATCCACCGGCCATTCTCTGAGTTTGGATCTAAGAAATTATATAGGTTTCCTGGGGCTGGGAGGAGTTATCGAGAGAGAGAGACAACATATAGTAGTTCCAATGAAAATAAATAGTAAAGTGAAGGAAGATCGTCGGCCGTATTTGTAGATTTTTTAAACTGTATTTTAGGTTAACTGTGGTTAAATCTAATCCCACTAGCGTTAAATATAATATGACTGCTTCTATTTTGAAAATATTTACAGAACCATGTCACTCCTTTTTTAAAAAACTTTTATGCTTTTTTAATTATTAAAATATATTATCCATAACCTTTAAATCTAACTGCAATTTATTTTAAAATTTCTTTTCTTTTCCCTTTCTTTCGGATCAAGCTAATTAAAAACACTCACATTTTTGTTGGCTCTATCAACAACACTCACATTTTTTTTTTTTTTTGCCAAGTAACACTTGCCTTTCAATATAAAAAACGTTTATTGTACAATCGCTGTCACATATTGGATACTGCATTTTTCAACATTTAAACTATACATTATCATACACATCAGTGTTTCAACCATGTTCCAAAACGGGTTCTTGGCGGCCGATTAAATCCCAGCGAAACTCTATTCGACGGTTGGCCAAGGCGATTTTATCATATGCAGTCACACTATCGGTTACGAGAATTGTTTCTTTTTAAGTTTTGATAGTATAAAACGAGATATTAGATGATATATATTATGAGTTAAAACATAAAAAAAGATGTAATTTCGATGAATTACGTGAAAATATCTTTATTACCGCTATGGAAGTGCAGTAGAGATCGTAAGATCTGGAGAAAATTATTAGGGATGACGAAGCGAATTACCATGTTACTCTACATTAAAAGGAAAAAAAAATCTTAAAATGGAACAAAAACGAGCTCCACTCGGGTTGAACTCAGGTAAAGTGGAGTGACGCTTCAGTACCACTGGACTAGGGATATTGTCATGGGTAAAATAACTTTTCTTTTCCCTTCCTTTCGGATGAAGCTAATTAAAAACACTCACATTTTTGTTGGCTCTATCAACAACACTCACGTTTTTGTTTTTGTTTTTTTCTTTCTTAAGTAACACTTGCGTTTCAATATAAAAAACGTTTATTGTACAATCGCTGTCACATATTGGATACAACATGTTTCAACATTTCAACTATACACTAGATTTTGATCCGCGCTTGTAAAGCGCAGATTTTTTAGATTATATTATAATACAAAGTTTTATTATATCAAAAATATAATTTTTAACAGTTATATAATCTACGAATTAGTTTATTTGAAATTTTATATGTACAATTTTACGTAAGTTTATTTTAGGCATGATAATTATATCCGGATAAAAAAAACAAACCGAACCGACCCGAAAATATAAGTGTAGTTAGGTCCAGAGAAGATAACCTATTGAGTTTTTTTTGGACCCGCATGTCTTTGTTTGAGTCCGGATCCTACCCTAGATCTGATCATAAATATGTTGTGTTTATTAGGTATATTTGGATATTTCAAATATATTTCCTGTAATATGGACATTTTTTTTAAGTTTTTGGTTTACGATTATAGTTTTTGATTTCAGGTAAATTTTCAAATTAAAAAATTGCGTATTTTTCATTTCATCATCTCAGACTTTGAATAAGATTTTGAATTTTTAGGTATTTGAATTTTTTTGGGTATTTGTTTGGAGTTTCGAATATTTTTCAAGTTTTTTAGATATTTTGATTTTTTTAAGATCCTAAATACCCGAACATATGTAGATCCATTACGTCCATATCAAGTCCAACAACCTTTTGATATAAATTTTTAACGTTATTGTACAAAAACATGGTTGATGAAAGATTTTTCTGAGTAAATGTATCATAAGGAATAATATTAGGATATGTTAAAAATATTTAAAATTTTGTATGGTTAGAATGACTAATGGTATCACCAAAAAAAAATAGTTATACATAACTCCAACAACTTTTTTATATTAGATTTTTTAAGGCTATTTCTCCTTTAATAATATTGATTCGTTTTTAAGTGAAAAGTATAAAAAAATATAATATCTAAACCAATAATTTTCAAAATCGTGAATAATCAATACTGATATCGTGAAGTCGGGTTAACTTTAAGAGAATCAATGAATTTCTACATTTTTGTGAAGGTAACATGAATATTCAGAAAACTCATTTTTAGATATGAAAATATCTATCAAACCTTAGACGGTTGAAAGTTTACTATATGATATGAGATTTTAGTGGGAAAGTTTATATATTATATGATTACTTTATTATAAAAGAAAGAGGAAGTTAGAATGTACACATATATGTTGTGTAACTTCTCTTGCTTTAAATCATATATTATATGATAAAAGTGATAATATAAAACATTAGTTTCAATGATTTTACGATTAAAAATCAAAATGGTAAATATAGTAATAGTAGTGAATAAATAAAAAAATTGAATAAATTATTGTTAGAGAAATATATGGTAACATATTGTTAGTCTAAATTTAAGGTAATACTAAAAAATAATGAAATAAATGAAAAGGTCCAAACAATTTTTAAAGTAGATTTATTAAAACTTCTTCCTTTTTAATAGTATTGATTATTATACACATCAGTGTTTCAACCATGTTCCAAAACGTGTTCTTTGTGGCCGATTAAATCCCGGCGAGACTCTATTCGACGGTTGGCCAAAGCGATCTTGTCATATGCAGTCACACTATTGGTTACGACAATTGTTTCTTTTTGAGTTTTGAGAGTATAAAACGATATATTAGATGATATATTATGAGTTAAAACATAAAAAGATGTAATTTCGATGAATTACGTGAAAATATCTTTATTACCGCTATGGAAATTACAGTAGACATCGTAAAATTTAGAGAAAATTATTAGGGATGACGAAGCGAATTGACCATGTTACCCTACATGAAAAGAAATATTTTTTTTCGAAGAAATACGAATATTTGATATCTTAACAAAAACTAGATTTATATTAAATAAATTTAATTATAGATTGTATAAGAAGCTACAATTTTATGAATTATCAATACAATTAAAATATAAACAATTTTTATCTACTTACAAATAGTCTAGGTTGAACCATTCCATTTAACTACATTTCCTATTATTTACAATTAAATCTAACTTAATTCTTATTAAATATACATATTTCCTAAAATTAAGGAATTAATTAAATAATCAATTATTTTTGAAACTAATTAATTCAATTCATATGAATACTAAAATATAAGTAACTAATATTTACGGGTTTTTCATGATATACTAGAATGTTAAATACTAAAATTTAAGTAACTAATCTTTTCAGGTGTATTAAATAGTATATGCCAAATTCAGTTATGTAGTTATCAGAAAATGGTGGGTCTATTAGGACTAAAATCAATTTTACTATTGTGCTTAATAATTTGATAGGATAAGGTATATATTTAATATATATCTAATTTAAGTAGAAACTAGACTTTAACCCGTGCATCCGCCCGGGTGTTTTTTGGTTTGTAATGTCAAATATTTATTATTGTTTAGCAATTTGTTATAAATTTGTATATGTGTGAATAATTTGTGATCTTGATAATAGTGTATTCTATGTTGATTAAAAATTGAAGTGGTAATTTACATTAGTTATTGGATGTTTGTTTACATCATTAGGTTTGTATATATAAGTATAAAACCAATTAGAATAAATATTATTATGTTTTTATTCATTAAACTGTATTGGAAAATTAATTGTAAAGTGTGATTAGCAAGTTTATACTCCATCCATTTCATAAAGTTACATATTCTATAGAAAGAAAACTGTTTCAAAAAGATCAATTTTTTACATTTTTAATCCATGTTTTATTAACTAACTAGATTTGGACCCGTGCGTTACAACGGGCTTTGTTTGATATTTTAATTTAATAAAGAATATTTCAAAAAATCATTTTGTTATAGTTTTAAGATTGTTTTTCCATATGCTATGTAAGATTTATTTTATAATTAAGATTCGTTTTGACACATAAGTTTCAGTTAATATTTGTTTTTTATAATCATTGTGCATAGACGAACTATTATCATCTTTGTACTTAGAGTTAGAAAAAACATTCATACCTAAAACAAAATTGGAAGTTACATCAGCCAAGAAGCAATGACAACATTATACACTTTCTTATGTACTAATTTAATGTTTTATTAAACTTATCCAATGTTAAATAATTTTTTTGATTCATTATTTATTAATGATATATTTTCATAATAACATTTAACAAAATAATTAGAAAATACTACATAATAAAACTAAAAAATGTAATAAGATAACAATGAAGCTTGATTTGTTTTTGACTAAACATATGTACGGTTGACAATAATAATAATCAATTTTTATGAGCAAACATGAATATATATATATATATATATATCAAACATATGTTTGATTTTTAGTATAACCAAACACATAAATACCAATCATGACAACATCCTAATTTTTTTTGTTAATTTAATAGCTTTAGCATCATACTTGTCATCAATTTTTTTCCGAAAACTATTATGAAATAGGTAATTTTATTTTTGTTAGGTTTTTTTTTTAAAAAAGGAAAAATCATATTTTAAAATCTCCTTTATATTTACGATTAAAAAAGAAAAAATATTATTAAATACTTTTTTAGAATTTTGTTTATAATTTTAAAAAAGGAAAAGTATTATCATATAGTAAAATTTTAAAATTATCTTATATTTAGAATTTCAGAAAAATTGCTATCAAATAATTATTTCTAGTTACTATAAAAGAATTTTAAAATTATGATTTTTACAATTCATCAATTCTATGTTTCACTTGGTTTTTAATTAAATAAGTTTTAGTATCATGTTTATCATCAAATGTTCTCTTAAAATATTTTAATAAAAAAATTATGTTTGGTTAATTATATATTGTGTCTTATATGAACAAACATATATTCATTTATTCACACATACTTACGTAAGAAAAAAACATCATAATTAAAAAAAACTTATGTTAGCATCATAAGATGTAATTAGGATAATAAAAATTTTAATTGTTTCAAAAAATTAAAAGAAAATACTCAGATAATATTTTTCTTGTAAATACAATTGTTTTTTTGAAAATTATATGAGGAATCTTAAACCAAAATATAGATGTGAAAATAATAGTTATTTTTGTTTATATTTTCTTAGCATACAATTATCCGTTAAAAGGAAAGCTTTTAAAAAGGAATATCACTTATTTAATAGTTAGTTTTTTCTATTTGATTTTTATTAAATAATTCTTTGTACTTGTAGGATTTTATAATTCGTTTTTATTTAAGATTGTATTTTAAAAAAAAACAAAATCACTTATAATTCTTTAAAAAAAACGAAAAACTATACAAAATATTTTTTAAAAAATTACTTTCAAATTGCTTTTTACAATTATTCTTTTTTTATAAAATTTAAAAAAATTAAAATTGCTATCAAATTTTAAAAGAATATAAAAGAACCATAATTGTAAAAGACTATGTAATAGTAATTTTCCTTTTCTAAGCTCCTAAATAGAACAATAAAATATATTTTGTAATAGTTTTCCTTATCTAGTGTTAAAAAAAAAGTAATAATAATTTTCTTTTTAATTAAAATGTAATAATAATTTTCTTTTTTCTATTTTTTTTTTTAATCTAAAACAAAAGAGAATTGTAACATATTTTTGACACATGTCACAATCTTAAAAAATTAATCAACACATGTCGCGATAATGTTAATTAGCAACTTTGAAAAAACAAGATTTATATAATAAGATAGTAAATTTTTTAAACAAATAATTGTACTTATTAGATTTTTATTGACTTAAAATTAAGAAAAAAATGTTTTATTAAAATGTGTGAAAATCTAAAATATGTAACATTTTGAAACGGATGTCGTATATTATTGTTATTAATATGTAGCTTTAATTTAGGGATTTGTTCTGTTAAGATAGTCAATGAGTTTAGGACTCTCAAACGTTTTACTTTTAGCATATCGATAGAAAATCTGATATTCTTGTTTTAATGCTTTGTCAAACTAAATCGTTAGGAAATCTATAGTCATTTATTTTTCTGTTTGTAAAAGATAAATTTCAAAACATATTTATTTACAATTATTATATACTAAACCAAATGAATTTAAATTTTATCTTATTCATGTTACACATATATTCCGGTTTAATGATGTTCTAGTACATTAAAATTACTACAGTTATGCTATAGTTCTAGTTTTTATTGTTAATTCAGTTAGATGTTGGAACTTGATTAAAAAATATTGGTTTATTAATATATAAATCAATTTATGCATATATTGAGATCAGTATGATACTTGCACTGCTCGACATTCCGGTTTACTTATGTTTTCGTTAATTAAATTTCGAGGTTATGCAATAGTGCTGGTTTTTAATGTTAATTCAATTTAGATGTTGGCACTTGATTAAACAATATTGGTTTACTAATATATATAACCCAGTTTATGCATAACTGAGATTGTAGTGCCACGAAAGATCAAACCCATTTATGGTTTGATAAATAGAAATACAAATGAAATTATTGTGTAATCAAATCTTAATGGCCTTGTTATTCGGTTTTGTAAAATGGCATGAAAGCCTAACAATATAATTAGTTAAGTTGTAGAGATAATATCAGTGGTAAATGTTGTAAATACTAAGATGAAGTAAGGACAATTTTTTATTTGTACTTTAGTTTTAATAGATTAGATAATTGAAATTCAAATAAATGTAATTATAAATTTTTATAAGTAGATTTTTAATGTTTTTGCTTTAATACAACCCACCTTTTGTAAGAATGGGTCAATAATTTAATTAGTTTTAAAATATAATTATATATATATATATATATATCCAATTGTAACAAAATATAAACTAAATATAATATAAACATAAAACATGACTAAAATCAATAAATTTAAATGTCTAAAATGATGAGATTAACTTTTAAATTTAAAATAAACAAAAAAATCAAATCTTTTTAATAACATGTGAACAACAAAAGTATATATATAAACTAGTATATCTTTTTGTAAATAGAAATTACTAAATTATAATAGACGTATACGAGTCATTGATGTTCAAATCTATTTATCTTTTAGTACGCATCCTCTCAAATATTGATCCATACAAGGTAAAAAGTTAGTTTGACAAAATATCTGTATAGCTAACTTTTGTAAAATTGGAACATCATATTCATAATATATCCACATTTATCTAAACATTAATGAATATATTAGGATACTTTAAATATAGCAACTTAAGTCAAATTGGATTACATATAGGATCACATGTCGGTTTAACCGGTAGCTGGTTCCAACGTTTAATCGGTTTTTGCGGGTTTTGTAAGATTTTTAAATAACGAGTTTTTCTTGACCTAACCAGATTACATATCGGATCACCAAGTTTGCCTGGTTAACCAGTGGTCCGGATCCGGGTTAGATGTCAAAACACTAAATATAACGCTTCATTTGTAACATTTAAACTAGATTTCCACCCGCACAACCGTGTGGGTATATATTTTCATATTTATATATATAGATATTTGTTTTACATAATTATTATATATTTTTAATGTTACTCATATATTTAAATGTTTGTATAATTATGCCAAATATAATAATTTTATAGTTTTCATGTTATAAATTAAAATCATCACATATATATGTTGCTTATTATATATTGTCTTATTGAATTTGCGTTTAATTACTAAACTAAAATTTTTAATGCATGAAACAACATATATGAAAACAATTTTGTATTTAATTTATTATAATCATGATCCGTAATTCAAATCACTAGATTTTTTTAGTAAATTTTTAATGTTTATTAATTTTATATAATAAATTACTGTATATTAAAGTTTAAGATAAGTTAATTTTTATACATGTATTATATAGTTTACTAATATTAACCCGTTCTACCAACATATTATATTTTTAGCATAAATATTTTATATTTATGAAAATAAAATATGTTAACTTATCAATTTAAAATAAATTTATCATATTTTTTTCAATATAAAATTTTTATTTTAAAATGATAGATATTATTATAAAATTGATAAAATAGGATATAATTTTATTCTTTTAGTAACATTTCATTACTAATTACAAAATTAGTTGAAAATATTTATATTCAATTTATGACAATAAAGATCTTATTATAATCTTTTTCAAGAGATTTGTTAGAATTTGTTTTTTAAAATTAAAAGATAATATGATTAAAGTAGTTAAAAATATTATGTATATTAGGATTAGTGATATACATTTAATATAAAATTTAAATGATGGTCCAAATAAAAATATCACTCATCAAAAATCATGATTTTTATTTTATTAGAAAACAGATTTGAAAAAAATAAAATAAAATAAATATTTATTTCTAACAAAATATTTAAAAATTATTAGTAAATGTATTTGTGAAATTAATTAATTTCATTTTATTTAAATTTTCGTTTATAAACCAAAACTATATTCAATTTTAATTTCTAATTATATTTTATGATAATTTAAATTAAAACTAACTAATTTTTGAAAGTAAATTTAAAAAGATTCTAAGAAGATTTTAAAAAGATTTTGTTAGAACATTTTAAATATATTCATTTGTATTTCAAATAAAAAGATAAAAATATTAAAAGATATAATAATGAACTTCTGTAAAATATGATATTTTCTAGGAATGGTCCAAACTAAAAAAATCACTCATGAAAAGAAGTCATGACTTCTGTTTTAATATATAAGATGTAGATACACAATTCCTCTTAGTCGAGAGACTGGCGTTCCTCGAGAACAGAACCAGACAGACTAGCAACACATTCACAGACCCTCCTCCGCTCAGCCCCTCCTATGGATCCGCTGATTGCTGCCTGGGATTCCTCCTTCCCCGCCTTACTACTGACTTAAAAATATATATTGATATTAAAGCCCATAAAAGAAAAGTGCAAGAGAATACAGTGAGGTCCACATTAACCCAAATGTTTACAAAAGATCAATACAATATAATATGCTTGACATTTCACTACAAGAAGACATATTTTTTACGAGGACAGTATTCGAGGCTAATTCGTCGTAAACGGGGTGTTACGACGAATTAACCTCGAAAAACATTTTGTTGTTAAACGTCCGTCGTGACGGAGGTTTCACGACGGACGTTTCGTCGTAAAGGTATTGTTACGTTTACGATGAAATAAATTCCTCGTAAAGCAAAAGGAAAGGTTTCATCGTAAACGACATGTAACGCTTCATGGTAAAGCCCACGTAATGCTTTTGATGTAGCACACGTAAACGAATTCGTTGTAAAGCCCACGTAAACGTTTCGATGTAAAACCCTCGTAAAAGTTTCGATGTTAATCACTCGTAAACTTTCGATGTAAACTCCATGTAATGTTTACAAGGAGTTTACAATGATTCTTATTATATTATATATAATAAATTTATATTTATATTAAATATTCGAAATTTAGAATATTTTAAATTTTAAAACGAAATATGAAAATGAAAAACATATTTTAAAAAAGTATTTAAAAGTCATACAATAATATTTAAATTCATAATACAAACCGAAATATAAAAAAAACTACATATTTTCGAAGTAGTCGGTGGGGTTGCTCGCTGTTGACGGTTTGGATCAGACTCTTCGGGATCCCGTACTGGCAACCCAAGAGCGGCTCGTCTCTCACTCAACATTCTCTGCATAGTCGGGTTTCCCACCGCCATCACATCTAGCAGATCCTCAAAAGAGTCTAAACGAACCTGCTGGATATCCATTCGAGCTTTCATCTGAGAATTCTCTTCATCCCGTCTCGAAGTGTATGACGAAGTTGCCCTTGCAACTTCGTTAACAGAGCCAATGCCGACTGTCCGTCCCTTCTTTTTAGAAGCCACCTATTAAATTAAAACATATATTAATATAGTTAATTATGTTAAAATATTAAAATTAATGTAAACAAAAATTTTAAGTTGTACCTCTTCGAAGATTTTGTCGACCTCTTCGGTGGTCAATGTGACGGATAATCCATCGGGAGACTGCTGGGTTAGTTGCATATTTTGTTCTTCAATCTGAGCAGCCACTGCATGGAAGGGTTTCTCAGATGCAGAATCCAAAAAAACTCCATTGGATGTGGCGAGTCATCTTGAATAGCTCAGACAGAGATGGTAAGACTCCCGTCTTCTCTAACTACACAAAAAAAAATATTAAAATCTAAATTAATTGAAAATTTTAAAATAAATATTAAAAACAAAACTTACAGCTTCTACACGGATTCCTGCATGAGGTTTTTGTACGGTTCTGTGAACCATGGGCAAATGACCATCTTTATCCTTCGTTCTTCGAGAAGCAGAGCACGAATTGGCCTTATCGAAGAGGGTAGCTTCCAATAGGCGATGTGGCCATCCCACACATCCGTCGTGAGTTCAGTGGGCTTTTCCTCATACCTGTAGATCTCCCACTTGTCCTTCCAATCGGAGAGAGTGTTGCAAAGGCGGGTCTTTGCCTTTGCAATGAATTCCCTCTTCACCCTCTCGGTGATTCCCAAAGACCAATGCCACTTTTGCTGAAACATAAAAATTTTGAAGAAATTACAATTAATAATAAATATTTTAAAATAAAAAGTAATATTTAAAAGTGAAAATTTAATTAAATTTAAAAATCTTACCGCAAAACATTTAAAACAAGTGGTCTTAACGTGATCTGGTGTCATGCTCCAGTTCAGATATGCGCCATCGTAGTAACCCTTCATCGTCTCTGAAACGCTCCGGCTAACACGGTTGTTAGCCCCAAACCTGAAACAAAAAACAATTTAATTGTTAGAAAATAAAAATAATTTAAATTTTAATGTAATAAAAATTAATAACTTACCAAAAATTTTCTGGCGGTCTATCAGGGTCTAGAACTTCCAAACCCTCCTGTCCAGGATGGACAAAAAAATCCTCCTCCGTATATCTCGCGTTTGGTGCATATGAAGGCATACGCAAGTCTGGATGAACTGCACTTGCTGGGGCAGGCTGAGGTGCAGCCGCTGGAGGAGGAGGTGGAGGCATCTGCGGTGGAGGAGGAGGACTCCAAGAAACTCTCTGAGAAGTCTGAGAGTCTGGAACTGCATCGGAAGATGATGGACCGGAAGAAGATGCTCCGGAACTATCGCCAAGCAACTGAGAATAAGTAGGTGCTGCTGGTTTCCTCCTAGGAGCCATCTAAAAAAAAATTAAAATAAATTTAATCAATTACGATATAATTAAAATATTATTCTGTCACCTAACTAATCATCTAAACTATTATTCCGTCACCTAACTAATCACCTAAACTAATTACATAACTAACCACCTAAACTAACTAACTAAAAAAAAGAGAGAGAGGGGTTTACCTTAGAGGGAAAGAGCAAAGGAGTTTGGGGCCTCGATCTGCGGCGTCTCAATATATAGAGAAAGGCATTCGTCGTAAACTCCACGTAATGTTACGACGAAGTTATCAGACCCGTGTTTTTTCATTTACGATGAAGTTACCAGGCGTGTCTTTTTTCATTTATGACAAAATTACGAGGAATCGATTTAGGACGAAGTTACCAGGCTTGTCTTGTTTCATTTACGACGAAGTTACCAGTCCCGTGTTATTTTTACAAGGACTTTACTACGCTTAACCCTAAACCCCGAGAATGAATTCCCTAAACCCCAAAGTCACATATCATCTTACATCATCATCTTCTTCTTTACTTTTTCATACTCTTTCTCCAACTTAAACCCTAAAACTCCAAATAATTTTTTAAAATCTAAAGAAATACATATTATGTAAAACAACATTTGTTGCACATACATTAAAATGATATAAAAACAATATTTCCTTCAACAAACATTACAATAGAGAAATACAACATTTGTTACATATATTACATCACTCTAAATCGTTTTCGTTCTCATCAATATTACATCACTCTAAATCGTTTTCGTTCTCATCAATATCAGTACAATCATCATCGTCGCTTCCCTCAAACTCGTCTGCACGTGCTTCATCTGTCGCATCTTCGGGAAGATCATCATATTGAAAGTTTTCCAGGTCGATCAATAGGATTTCATCAGTTTGTTGTTCAGGTAGCTAAACTTCCGTGATAGCGTCTTCTTCTTGAAAAGGCGGTTCTTCTCCAGCGACAATGCGTCCATGAGGTGTAATTTTGATAGCAGTTAACCAGTTTATCCCGGAAGTTCGAAAGCGAGGATAAGGAAGGAAGCTAACTTGGTCGCCTTGTGAAGCTAAAATGAAAGGATCAAATTTGTTGTATCTTCTCCCAAAATTGACATCCACAACACCAAATTTGTTTTACCGAATCCCTCGGTTCACAACAGGATCGAACCATTCACATTTGAAGAGGACGCATTTTAGCTTAAATAACCCCAGAAATTCCACTTCAATAATCTCATGTAAGATCCCGTATACGAGTCATTGATGCTCAAATCTATTTATCTTTTTAGTATGCATCCTCTCAAATATTGATCCATACAAGATAAAAAATCAGTTTGACAAAATATCTGTATAGCTAACTTTTGAAAAATTGGAACATCATATTCATAATATATCCACATCTATCTAAACATTAATGAATATATTAGGATAATTTAAATATAGCAATTTAAGTGAAATTGGATTACATATTGGACCACATTTCGGTTTAACCGGTAGCTGGTTCCAGCGTTTAAGCGGTTTTTGCGGGTTTTGTTAGATTTTTAAATAACTAGTTTTTCTTGACCTAACCAGATTACATATTGGATCACCGGGTTTGCCGGTTTAACCATTGGTCCGGCTCCAGGTTAGATTTCAAAACACTAAATATAACGCATCATTTGTAACATTTAAATGTAGATACACAATCCCTCTCAGTTGAGAGACAGGCGTTCCTCGAGAACATGACCAGACAGACTAGCAACACATTCACAGACCCTCCTCTGCTCCGCCCCTCCTATGGGTCTGTGGATTGCTGCCTGGGGTTCCTCCTTCCCCGCCTTACTACTGACTTAAAAATATATATTGATATTAAATCCCATAAAAGCAAAGTGCAAGAGAATACAGTGAGGTCCACATTAACCCAGATGTTCACAAAAGATCAATACAACATAATATGTTTGACACTTGTATTATCCTTTGTTCAAAAACGCGGTCTGTGTGCCCGATTAAGCAGCCACCAAAGTGAATCTCACTGTTCCTTCTTAAGATCTATTTTATATATTCTTTAAACTATATAAAAGTCCTAAATTTACGTCCGATTAATCCTTTTATAATCTCCTATTAATTGATTTGGCGCTAGGCCCTACCGACCGCACGAGTTACGTCTAGCATAATTACAAATAAGGTTGTATGTAATATGGGAAGGTATGGAGCACGTGGCAGAACAGATCTCTGCTTCACAATTTGTCTCCGTCTGCAGTCGACGATGTTCAACCACTGTCTTCATCATCTAGCAGTTGCTATATATTTAAGTGAATATGTGTAATGTTTCATATGATCCATTGTAATTGTTTGTATGAAAAATTGCAACTATATCAATATTGCATTGCTACTATTGATGATTGTAATATTTGGTGATTAACTATATTGATAATTGTTTTGATGATTAACTATTGTAACGCTTTACTAACCATTGCAACTCTTGATTAACCTTTACAATTCTTGGTCTATCCATTGCAAATATTATTTGAACCACTTCATTCTCTATATAAGGATAGAAAAACAAGAAACTAGTTGTTAGTAAGAGAGAGAGATACAAAAAGTCATAGTCAAAGATCTTTGAAGAAACACATATAAACACTAAAGTTTTTATGTTTCTCTTGTACATTAGCATAAAACAAGAGTGAGACTTTGATTGTCTTATCATACAAAGGGATTTCGTATTTACACAATACTTGGAATATGGTCGAAATACTCTTTAAGGAAAGTGACCTCGTGCGTGATTCATTCATTATCCAAATAATAATTCACAACTTTTCGGGTTACAACCCAATTAAATTTTGGTGAGAAGCTGTGCTAACAGCTTGCTATTTATTAAATAGAGTTCCTAAGAGAAAAAAAAAATAGAGGTCCTAATAAAAGGAACAAACTTACCCCTTATGAATTTTAGTATAAGAACAAAAAACAAAGTTGAACTATCTTCGAGTTTGGGGATGTACAGCTGTCATAAGGCTACTCTAACCCAAGATTAGAACCTTGCGAGAAAGAAGTATTGATTTCTTTTTTTTTATTATATATGCAGATAATTCCAAGGCTTATAGGTTTTATGTAATATAACATAATAATTCAATATCTGTACATACTGTAATTGAATAAAGAGATGTAATATTTGATGAAAACTGTTTTTTTTATCTATACCTATACCAAAGGATTTGGTTCCAAATTCAAGTGAAGCTAATAAAGGAGACGAAACATTTGTTCCTCCTAAAATTCACATGTGCTTCGTAGGAGCAAGCAAGGAAGGATAGAAAAAATCATTTGGTCTTGATTTTCAAATATATTTAGTTGAGGGATCAAGAAATGAGATTGTTTCTGACACTCATATTGTTATCATATTGATAATGATCCCATAATTTATAATGTGGTTATGAACTCTCAAGATATTGCTTTTCGGAAAGAAGCAATAAATGATGACTGCCAAAATAGAGAGAAGAGTTTCGTTTATTGAATGGCTAAACCTAAGAGATAAGACTAAGGAAACAAGATAACTTTCATAACAAGATATGGAATATTTCCAATATAGTTGACTATATCGTAATACTCCCCCTCAAGTTGGAGCGTGGAGGTCACAAACGACTAACTTGCCTAGTAGATATGTAAACTGTTGTCTTCCAAGTGCTTTGGTGAGTAGATCGGGACGCTGCTCAGTTGTCCTGACATGTGATGTAGCAACGGTTCCTCTTTTTATCTCATCGCGAATAAAATGACAATCCTTTTCGATATGCTTGGTACGTTCGTGAAACACAAGATTTGCTGCTATGTGTAGAGCTGATTTGCTATCACAAATAAGTTTCATAGGATCGTGATGACTGATGCCAATCGATTCAAGTAGCTCTTTTATCCAGAGAAGTTCTTGAACTGCAGCTGTCATGGATCTATATTCAGCTTCTGCAGAGGAAAGAGAGATGCGATCTTGTTTCTTTGTTTTCCACGACACTACAGAGTCCCCTAGAAGGACGACATAGCTGCTGAGAGAGCGTCGAGTTCTTGGACAAGCACCCCAATCAGAATCACAATAAGCTGTTACGCGGAGGTCAGAGGTTGACGAGCGTAAAATGCCTTGTCATATGAAATAATACTTGGATCTTGTCAGATCTCCCACTCAGTTGCAAGCTTTAGGCTGCAAATGAATATTCAAAAGAAAGATGAAAGTTGATGGAACCATAGACAAGTTTAAATCTTGATTGGTTATTCAAAGCTATAAACAAAGTGAAGGTATTACTTATTTTGATACATATGCTCCAGGTGCTAGGATCAATTCTATAAGATTATTTATAGCTTTGGCAGCAATTATTAACCTTGTGATTCACCTAATGGATGTTAAGACAGCATTCTTAAATGGTATTCTGGAAGAAGAGGTGGATATGAAGCAACCTGGAGATTTTATTATGTCTGGAAATGAGCATACGGTGTGTAAGTTGATCAAGTCATTGTATGGGCTAAAGCCAGCACCTAAGCAGTGGAATCAAAAGTTTTATGAGGTTGCTTATCTAGTGGTTTCAATTCAAACCAATCGGATAAGTGTTTATATAGAAAATTTGATGAAATCAGTAACAGAGTAAGCACTTGCTTATATGACTTGCTTATATGTTACATGTTGATCTTTGGTACTTATATTAGACAAGTAGAGCATACAAAAGATTTTTTGTAATCAATTTTTTCAATGAAAGACATAGGGGAGCCAGATGTGATTCTTGGAATTAGAATCAAACATGGAAAGAAAGAACTATCTCTAACACAATCTCATTACATTGAGAATTTTTTAAAAAATTCAATTTTGAGAATTGTTCTCCAATGAGCACTCCCATAGATGCGAGTGTGAAGGGTATGCCTAATACATGACAAGCAGTATCACAACTCTAGTATTCACAAGTGATTGACTGTTTAATGTATGTCATGGCGAGCACTAGACCATATGTAGTTTATAATGTAGGGAGGTTGGTAGATTCACTAGTAATCGTAGTACTCAACATTAGCAAGCTTTAAAAAAAGGTGCTCAAGTATTTGAAAGGAACAATTAATTATGGTTTGTCATATGTCGGATTTCCTTCGGCGCTAGAAGGATATTCAGACGCAAGTTGGATTACCAACACCGAAGATCATTCTTCTACAAGCGGTCAGGTGTTTTTTTTTTCTTGGGGGATGTGCCATTTCATGGGATTCTAAGAAGCAAACTTGCATTACAAGTTCGACTATTGACTTAGAAATCGTAGCATTAGTACCTGTTGGCAGAGAGGCAGAATGGCTAAGAAACTTTGTGTACGGGATTCCACTATGCCTGAAACCAGTATCACCAATTTCTATCCATTGTGATATTCAAGCTACCTTGGCTAAGGCCTCTAGCCAAGTGTATAATGGTAAGTCTAGACACATGGACATTAGACATAGAAAATTACATGAGCTGATCACTCACGAGGTGATTACAGTAGAGTTTGTTCGGTCTCAACAAAATATAGCTGATCGTTTGACGAAAGGATTAGCTATGAACTTAGTAATTATTTCGGTTAAGGGGATGGGTTTGAAGTCAATTTGAAAATGTTGATTTGGGGATATCCAACTTCCCTCTATACGAAGTTAGAAGCTGAATTCAATGTGGAAAGCCTACACTTAAAGATTGAAGCATTGTTTTAATCATCCCAAGGAATGTGTTTGGACCTGCAAGAAAGGGATATGTTGAAATTTTGTTCTTAATAAATACTTTGAAAAAGTGCATTTGCAGATGAATAACTAAAAGTATTTACTTATATGAGTGTGAAGTGATGCCGCTTCAGTAAGCTAGGATTTGGCTTTGTATGCGCTCATTATGGATAGGGACACATGTCTTATAATAGCGTTAAGTGTAACACTTAGAGTAGTATGGAAACACATGTGTGTTATCTTCATGTGCCCAAAATTGGTTAAGGGATTCAATATATAGGACATCGTGATTTTTGGGCATTTGAAATGTGTAATACACTAAGTTGAAAATTCAATTTTTGAACATTTTCATTTATGCATTAGTTTAATATATATATTATTCATTTAATGAATTTATTATGGCACTTAAATGTGGGAGGATTGTTATATATTTAAATGAATATGTGTAATGTTTCATGTGAACCATTAATAATTGCAACTATATTAATATAACATTGCCACCATTGATGATTGCTTGGTGAATAACCATATTGACAATTGTAACATTTGGTGATTAACTATTGTAACTCTTTACTAACCATTGTAACTTTTCATTAACCTTTGCGACTTTTGGATTAATCATTGCAACCGTTGGTTGCAATTGTTCACTCTCTATGCGAGGAGGCTTAGTAATTTGCAAATGAAATAGAAAAACAAGAAACTAGTTGTTAATCAGAGAGATAGAAAGTTTCATTGTACAAAGATCATCAAAGATCTTTGAAGAAACACATATAAACAATAAAACTCTTTCTGTCTTATCGTATAAAGAGATTTTGTGTTTACATTATAGAACAAGAGATTTTGTGTTTATATCATAGCCTTGAACAAGAGTGAGATTTTGTGTTTATATTATATCATATAAAGAGTGAGACCTTAGGCAGAGTTTAGTAGGCTTAAGGAGCCGAGGCTGGGTGATAATATTTTCTTCACACTGATCTCCGTTAGATTATAGAAACGGGATAACGTAACAGATTCTTGGAGTAGTTTGAGCTTGAGAAACTCCATATTCAACATAAGCTCCCTCTCATGAAGATCCTCCACTTGATGACAGAGCTCCAAGATTAGATAGGAAAGAGAAGAAGCATTAAGAAAATAAGATAATTAAAAGTATATTGGTTTGTTTTCTGTTAAAAGAAGACGAGAATGTTAGCAAAAGAACATAAAAGAAGAGGTTTGGTAGATGTTTTGTCACAGAAAATGTATCTTTTCTGGCCTGTGGGAAAGCAGCAGAAGCGGCGGATCAGGGCTGGCCTGTGGGAAAGCAGCAGAAGCGGCAGATCAGGGCTGGCCTGTGGGAAAGCAGCAGAAGCGGCGGGGTAGAACGCAAAAAAAAAAAAAAAAAAAAATTATCTAATTTTTAAAGCTTAATTTTTTTCATTATTTAATTGTTTCTCAGAATAATCTAATCGACTGTTCAATAGTATCTAATTATATTCTCTAATTTAGTGATGTTTTCCAGTTTTTCTAGATTTAATTTATTCTAGGCATAAAGATTTATATACCGACAATAGTAATAATTGAAATCATTGCTTTGCTTGTTTTAGTTATCAAAAGTATCTTTTTCATAATTATGGAAAAGAATCATGTGTCTACATTTACTAATTAAGAGAGAGAGAGTAAAAATAAATCATGTTGACTAAGAATAAACTTATATTTTAATTTCAAATAGTTGTCCCAATGGTGTCTGTAGTAGCGAGGGGGGTTAAGGTAGTGGTGGTGGTCTGAACCTCTTGAAATCCCCATTGCGTAAAGGAAAAGACCTGTAGCGGGAGGTTCGGGTACAAAAACTTGGTGCACTTCGAAGGTGTTGTCAACCCTTAGCATATGGAGTATATAATTAATGATTGCTTGGTGAATAACCATATTGACAATTGTAACATTTGGTGATTAACCATCGTAACTCTTTACTAACCATTGTAACTTTTCATTAACCTTTGCGACTTTTAGATTAATCATTTCAACAGTTGGTTGCAATTGTTCACTCTCTTTGCGAGGAGGCTTAGTAATTTGCAAATGAAATAGAAAAACAAGAAACTAGTTGTTAATCAGAGAGATAGAAAGTTTCATTGTTCAAAGATTATCAAAGATCTTTGAAGAAACACATATAAACAATAAAGCTCTTTCTATTTTTCTTGTATCATAGTTTAGAACAAGAGTGAGACTTTGATTGTCTTATCGTATAAAGAGATTTTGTGTTTACATTATGGAACAAGAGATTTTATGTTTATATCATAGCCTTGAACAAGAGTGAGATTTTGTGTTTATATTATATCATATAAAGAGTGAGACCTTAGGCCGAGTTTAGTAGGCTTAAGGAGCCGAGGCTGGGTGATAATATTTTTCTTCACACTGATCTCCGTTAGATTATAGAAACGGGATAACGTAGCAGATTCTTGGAGTAGTTTGAGCCTGAGAAACTCCATATTCAACATAAGCTCCCTCTCATGAAGATCCTCCACTTGATGACAGAGCTCCAAGATTAGATAGGAAAGAGAAGAAGCATTAAGAAAATAAGATAATTAAAAGTATATTGGTTTGTTTTCTGTTAAAAGAAGACGAGAATGTTAGCAAAAGAACATAAAAGAAGAGGTTTGGTAGATGTTTTGTCACAGAAAATGTATCTTTTCTGGCCTGTGGGAAAGCAGCAGAAGCGGCGGGGTAGAACGCAAAAAAAAAAAAAAAAAAATTATCTAATTTTTAAAGCTTAATTTTTTTCATTATTTAATTGTTTCTCAGAATAATCTAATCGACTGTTTAATAGTATCTAATTATATTCTCTAATTTAGTGATGTTTTCCAGTTTTTCTAGATTTAATTTATTCTAGGCATAAAGATTTATATACCGACAATAGTAATAATTGAAATCATTGCTTTGCTTGTTTTAGTTATCAAAAGTATCTTTTTCCTAATTATGGAAAAGAATCATGTGTCTACATTTACTAATTAAGAGAGAGAGAGAGTAAAAATAAATCATGTTGACTAAGAATAAACTTATATTTTAATTTCAAATAGTTGTCCCAATGGTGTGACCATTGGATGACCTCTCGCAACCTTCGATTTAAATTTTCCACAAACCTCAGAGAAACAAAAAATAATCAAGAAGGATCTCAAACATGAAAAGTGAAGAACAATATCCAGCTACTTTTTGTTACAAATATTATTGAAAATATCACACAAAGGTAATTCATTATTGCAATTTTTTTTTAAAGAGAATTTTCAAGCAGAAACCAACCTGGCTATAGGAGGAGTTGCACCACCGGTTGAATTGGGTTGGCCGGTGCTGGCTCCTCTTCAAATGCGTTATCCTCATCCTCTTGGAGGTAATGAAGCAAAAACCGTGGATCGCCGTTTATCAAGTAGCGCCTGCAGACCACGGTTTCAAATGGAACATGTTCCGGATGAGCCGCCACTCTGCGACGGTGCCTCATCACCACGACTGCAGCTCCAAACTAGCAAAAGAAAAGACAACATGTTACGCAGAGATGAACAAAGAAATAGGATGATATTCATAAGAAAAGTGTTAATAAACCCTCTTTATAAAATACTACTCGTGATCTCTTTACTTCACGTTTAACTGAAGGATGCTCAGAGATCTCTATTATGAATTTATCAAGTAGTTTGACTTTCTTCAAGGAACCATCAGCTTTTATGGTTGAAACCGGTTCAGACCAAAGATAGAGTGATGCAAATACTTCCACACTGTTCTGTAGCTGCCACACCAAGGTCATCTCAATTCCTTTGTATCACGCTTACCCATTGCTCCTTCAGTTCTATTAGATAGAACATCATCTCGCACATGGTGGCTTGTCTAAATCCGAATTAACCCCAGCAGCACCACATCACATCAGTAACCTGATAAACCCTCTCTCTAATTCTCACCCATCTTATATACTACTCATGACTAGGTTAAAAAGACATTTGACTAAGCCCAATCCATTGATCTCTTTGCTTCTATAAATGGGGTCTCGTATCACAACAGTTAAGAACTTCAATTCCAATGTTTAAAGTTAAAGAAACTTTGAAGAGAAAAACCTGAACTTGCTGTCTGTAGTAGCGAGGGGGGTTAAGGTAGTGGTGGTGGTCTGAACCTCTTGAAATCCCCATTGCGTAAAGGAAAAGACCTGTAGCGGGAGGTTCGGGTACAAAAACTTGGTGCACTTCGAAGGTGTTGTCAACCCTTAGCATATGGAGTATCTGAGTTGTAGAGAGGGTGTTGTTAACTGAATGTTGCACGATATCCGCTGCAAATATAACAGTATGAGACTCGGGATGTGATACCAAACAACAATTTAGTGAATAAACATGGTTGATTTAGAAATTGAAAGAAAAAAAAGACACCTGTGATAGCGGCTATGTTTTCGTTTGCAACGGCAGCTCCCATAGCACCACCGGCAGCTCCCACAGCACCACCGGCCACCGGATTGACAATAATGGTAAAACCATTGCCAGGTGGAATCGTTACTCTGGCTCCTCCACCGACCAACAAAACCACATGTCCCAGGAAGAACATTAACTTCCATGATTTTGGATTTTTAGGGAGAGAGACTTCGGAATTAGGGTTCTAAAGTTAGAAATGGGAAAGTGAAACGCAGATTGCTTTATTTTCCTCTGCACGCGCATAAAACGCTGTTAGGGCCGCTTCTTTTTTTTTTTTTTAAAACAAGTAGAAATAAAATAAAATAAACTATATTTTGGCCCCACTTTTGAAATGCGGGGTTTCTTGATTTTTTTTTAAAAAATTGATATAAATTAATATTTTGAGATTGTACAGTATTATGTCTCTGTATTATTTTGAAGCAAATAAATTATTTAAAATTATATAATTTATAAATTAATTCATTTGAGGTTTTGTATATACATTTTTATGTAACGTTTTCTTAGGTCTAGACTTTTTATTTTTGATCCAAAAAATTAACAAATTCCGACGTAAAAATATAGATTTGGTTTAGATCCTGGTCCATGGCAGAGTACCTATTGGATATTTTTTTGACCCGTATATCTTGGTTCAGGCTGGGATCCGATTGGATACTCAAAATGCCTATAATATTGTGTGTATATTAAGTATTTTAGATATATTTTTGGCATTACATATATTCATTTAAACTTCAGATTAAGATTTTCAGTTATACTTTTGAGTTTCAGTTAAAATTTTTTAAAATATATATTTCAAATATTTGGATGAACTTTTGGGTATTTTTTGTTTTATTGAATCAAATTTCGAGTAAAATCTAGAATATTTTGGAGATTTAAATATGTTGGATATTTGTTTGAGTGTCTAGGTAATTTCATATTTTTGGGTACTTCAGAATTTTCCTGGTTCTAAATACCAAACCAATTCGGACCTGCTATGTATCAAAAAAAATTACAACTGTTTTCACTACAAGAAAACATAATCTTAACGAGGGCGGTTTTCCTCGTTATTTCGTCGTAAAAGAGGCTTTACGACGAATTAGCGAGGAAACGCGTTTGCTCGTTACACGTTCGTCGTAACACATATTTCCTCGCTAATTCGTCGTAACTTAGCGAGGAATATATTTCGTCGTAAAGACGAAGTAGAACGATTCGTCGTAAAGACGTCGCTACAATTCCTCGTAAGGACGTCGCTACTATTCCTCGTAAATAACTCGAAAACAGTTCCTCGTAATCTACATGTAAATACCTTGAAAGATTTTCCTCGCAAAATACACGTAACAACCACGAAATGAGTTCCTCGTAAAATAGTCGTAAATATTTCCTCGTTATTTCCTCGTAAATAATTCCTCGTAAAATACTCGTAAACAGTTTCTCGACATTTCCTCGTAAGATTTCCACGTAAAGAGGTCGTACTTTAGCTACGAATTTACTTCATTTTTATTATTTTACACAATTTTAAACTATAATTAAAAAATAATTAAAATTATTTAATTTAATAATAAATTAAAATTCAAAATAAAAATAAATTCATATGAAAATATTTTATAAATAAATAAGTTTTGAATTTATATAATACAACAACAAAAAAAAAACTAAGGGTCGTTCATCGCCCGGTAGAATTCATCACTCCTCCTCGAAACATCCGCCTCGTTATGTACGTCGTCGGATGACTCGCCATGAATGGGATGTTGTTGTCGCATGTTCCTCAACATGGACTCCCATTCCGGATTTGTGGCCGCAATAACGTCCAAGAAGCCCTCGACTCCACCCATACGAGATTTTGTCGCGGTCAACTCGTTACGCAGCTGAGCGGACTCTCTACGCAGCTCCGTGACCTCATCATCCCGTCGCTGACCATAAGACGATGTCGCTCTCGGAACATCATTGACGGAACCAATACCCAACGTCCGTCCCTTTTTTTAGGGACAACCTTAAAAACAAAAAATAAATATTGTAAGTAAATATTTAAAGTTAAATTAAATGAATAATTAAAAATTAATTTTTTTGAAAATTTACCTCCTCGTAAATCTTATCCACTTCAAGTGTGGATAAGGTGACGGGTAATCCGTCGGTAGACTGCTGGGTCAGCTGAGTCTGGCGGTCTTCAACCCGAGCAACTACGTCGTTGTAGATTTGCTCGGACTTGCCATCTACAAATACGCCCGCCTTGTTGTTGTGGGTCCTCTCGTAAAGTTCCATAAGAGACGGGAGATGTCCCGTCTCTTTGGCCTAAAAAAACAGTTAAGAAAGTTAGAATAAATTAATATAATTATTAAAAAATTATTTAATAAAATATTTAATTACCATTTCCAAACGGACACCGGCGTGGGGTTTTTGGCCCGTAGTGTGAAGCATCGGCCCGTTCCCGTGCTCATCGACCGTGTTACGGGAGTTAGAGCAAGCCTGGGCGATTCTAATCGAATCAGGAAGGCGCCAATAACGGATGAGGCCATCCCACACGTCCGTGGTGAGCTCAGCGGGTTTGCCACGCTCATACCCCTTCACGATCCAGTCACCCTTCCAGTTGGAGACCGTGTCCAACAAGCGAACTTTCGCTTTCGCGTTAAACTTCTTCCTCACCCTCTCAGTGATCCCCAAAGCCCAATTATATTTTTGCTGTTGGAAAAAATAAATTAACAATTAGTTTTTTAGAAAGTATATATATAAATCATGAAAAAATTAAAATATATATAATTAATTAATAGAAACTTACAGCGTAAATTTTGAACCACGTCTTTCTGACGTAGTGAGGCGTCTTACTCCAGTTTGGATGTGGCATGGAGAAGTAACCCTTGATCGTGTCGGTTACGTCCGATGCAAGACATCCGTCAACCCCCCACCTGGAAAAACAAATTTAAAATTTAAATTATTTTTTAATGTTATAAAAGATATTTAAATGAATTAAAAAAATTAATGCAACATACCACAACGTTCCGTCCGGTCGTTCTGGGTCGATGACTGGTAAACCTTCTCTGCCTGGCAGACTGAGAATGTCCTCTACCGTGTACTGCGAGTAAGGAGCACTCGGAGGCACCATCAGATCAGGATGAATATCAGCGACCATCGTAGGTGCCATCGGAGGAGGCACAGGAGGAGGCATCGGAGGAGGCACATGAGGAGCCGATGGTGCACTAGAAGAAGTAGACCCAGAGACTCTCTGAGTGTACTGAGTCTCGGGGACAGTCTCCTGGCCCGAAGAACTGGGAGCGGAAGAAGAGGCCGGGTCTAAACGACTACCCGGCTCACCGAAGATCTCTCTATAATGGGCAGTAAGTCTTCCTTTTCGAACCTGGGAAAAAAAATGAAATTTTTGAAATTAACATCAACAATATATTTTCCAACATTATCCACCTAATCAACACTAAATAACATAAAATCCGCAAACCTATCTAAATTCCCTATACGAACCACCTAATCTATCCTAAACTAACCAAATTAGAGAGGAATCAGGCTTACCATTGCTGCGAAATGGAGAGGAAGTAGAGAGGAAGTAGAGAGGAAAGAAAGAGTGAGCGGTCGGGTGTATATATAAGATTACATATCGTCGCAAATTCGTCGTAAATTTACGACGAAATAGCGAGCAGTTACAAAGGCCCGTGTTTTTTTTTACGAGGAAATGGCGAGGAATCACAAAGGTCCGTGTTTTTCTTTACGTGGACTTTACGACGATTTTGCTTACGTGGAATTAACGTGATTTATGTTTAAGTCTTTTTACGTGGTCTTTACGACGATTTCATCCTACGTGGAATTAACGAGTGTTATGTTTAAATCCCTAGAACCCCAAACCCGAAACCCCAAACCCCAAACCCCAAACCCGAAACCCCAACCCCGAAACCCGAAACCTGAAACCCCAAACCCCAGATTCCTTATTTTCTACTTCATATATTCCAAACCCCCATCTTTAATTTTCTACTTCATATATTCCAAACCCCAAACCCGAAACCCGAAACCCCAAACCTGAAACCTGAAACCCCAAACCCCATATTCCTTATTTTCTACTTCATATATTCCAAACCCCCATCTTTAATTTTCTACTTCATATATTCCAAACCCCAAACCCGAAACCCGAAACCCCAAACCCGAAACCCAAAACCCCAACCCCGAAACCCGAAACCCGAAACCCGAAACCCCAAACCCAAAACCCGAAACTCGAAACCCGAAACCCGAAACCCCAAACCCGAAACCCGAAACTCGAAACCCGAAACCCGAAACCCAAAACCCGAAACCTGAAACCCCAAACCCGAAACCCGAAACTCGAAACCCCAAACCCGAAACCCCAACCCCGAAACCCGAAACCTCAAACCCGAAACCCCAAACCCGAAACCCGAAACCCCAAACCCGAAACCCGAAACCCAAACCCCCATCTTTAATTTTCTACTTCATATATTCCAAACCCCCATCTTTAATTTTCTACTTCATATATCCCTAGAACCCCAAACCCGAAACCTGAAACCCGAAACCCCATACCCCAAACCCGAAACCTGAAACCCGAAACCCGAAACCCCAAACCCCATATTCCTTATTTTCTACTTCATATATTCCAAACCCCCATATTTAATTTTCTACTTCATATATTCCAAACCTCATATTTAATTTTAGGTTTCGTCGTTATTTCCTCGTTGTCTTACGTGGTTTTTACGACGATTTAATCCTACGTGGACTTTTTGATGATTTCACCTGCGTGGACTTTACGACGATTTCATCCTACGTGGACTTTACGACGATTTGTGCTTACGTGGAATTAACGAGTGTTATGTTTAAATCCCTAGAATCAGAAACCCGAAACCCGAAACCCCAAACCCCAAACCCCATACCCTAAACCCGAAACCCCAAACCCGAAACCCGAAACCCCAAACCCGAAACCCCAAACCCGAAACCCGAAACCCGAAACCCCAACCCCCAAACCCCATACAAAGGTCCGTGTTTTTTTTACGAGGAAATTGCGAGGAATCACAAAGGCCCGTGTTTTTTAATACGAGGTATTAACGATGATTTAGCTTACGTGGAATTAACGAGGCTTGCTTTCCTATAAATATACCCACAACCCTCATTCTCAAACCACACACAAACTCTCAAATTACACCCTATCTGAAATCACATTCCTTAGTAAAATCCTATTCAAATTATAAATATTTGAAAAAAATAGGAAAAGGATAAGATATTAGAATTCATGTGGGCGAGACTTACGTATTATAATTGCTGGAAGTCTTGCCACATGTTATTCTGGTATTTTGATCCTTTTCCCTTTTTTTCTAGTTTTTACACTACGAGGTATTTACGACGATTTCTGCTTACGTGGAATTAACGAGTGTTTTGTTTAAATCCTTTTACGTGGTATTTACGACGATTTCATCCTACGTGGTATTTACGATGATTTCATCCTACGAGGAATTTACGACGATTTGTGCTTACGTGGAATTAACGAGGTTATGTTTAAATCCCTAGAATCCGAAACCCGAAACCCGAAACCCCAAACCCGAAACCCCAAACCCCAACCCCCAAACCCAAAACCCAAAACCCGAAACCCCAAACCCGAAACCCGAAACGAGTGTTATGTTTAAATCCCTGAATCCAAAACCTGAAACCCGAAACCCCAAACCCCAAACCCCATATTCCTTATTTTCTACTTCATATATTCCAAACCCCATCTTTATTTCCATTCCAAACCACAATTCCCACATTTGCTTATTCATAAAACATACTCCCACATTACCTTATTCATAAAACAAACCCCACATTATCTTATTCATAAAACAAACTCCCTCATCTTATTCATAAAACAAATACATCAATCGGATACATCGACATTCTCGTCATCACTGGAAACATCATCATTTTCATTAAACTCGTCTTCAACAGCTTCGTCTGTGGCATCATCGGTAAGATCTTCGTACTCGTGATTATGCGGATCAATGAGAAGGATGTCATCAATTTCTTGTTCAGGTTCCTCGACTTCATTTATCTGTTCTTCTTGCAAAGGTGGTTCTTCTCCACTGATGATTCGTCCTCGAGGTGTAACTTTGATCACTGCTAACCAATTTATACCTGAATCTCTCATCCGAGGGTATGGAAGGAAGCTAACTTGGTCTGCTTGTGAAGCTAAGATGAAAGGCTTGAATTTGTTGTACCTTCGTCCACCGTTGACATCAACTACACCGAATTTGTTAGACCGAACACCTCTGTTGACGACGGGGTCGAACCATTCACATTTGAAGAGGACGCATTTCAGCTTCAGTATCCCTGGAAATTCGACTTCAATAATCTCCGTCAAGATCCCGTAGAAATCTGTTTCCCCTTTCACACATATTCCATAGTTACTGGTCGCCCGCTGTCTACCATAGTCATATGTATGAAAAGTATAGCCCCGTGTGAAATACATCTGTGATGTGATGACCTTTACAAGTGGAGATTGAATTACTTCGTGTAACCACTTAGGATAATCTGCATCGTCGTCGTCATAATCAACCTGCACAAATAAAGAGAATGTTAATGAAATACAGATAATGTATGAAAAAAAGTTTTAGTTAATACCTGATTCCGCAACCACTTAATGAAGTGTTGATCTTTCCTTTTGTCTACGTCACTTGTGGATATACCAGGAAATGTTTCTTCGACTTGAGAAACAAATAGGCTGTAAAATCACATTTTATAGGAATGAATCTCTCGCAATTATACAATTATTTATAGTTATATGTGTTTCGAAGTGTCAATATATGTTACCTTTCAAAATAACGCATCAATGGATCTTCGCAATTGAGTAGAATATAGGTGTGTGCACTATGAGCGTCTTCTTCACTCGACCACCAAACCTCTTTACACTTCCCACCGAGTCGCCCAATCTGGCTAAAGATGTCTGGAACACCAGCAACGGCATATGTTGGCGCAACACCACCATCATCATATCTTCTTGGAGCTCTTCTCCGTGTACGTACTTTTGACGCAAAGTAGTACGATGTGAAGTGAGAAACTTCTTCCGTCAAACTTCCAGCAATTATAGAACCTTCAACTTTGGCGAGGTTCTTTGCTTTTCCCTTCAAATATTTCATGGCTCGCTCATACTGATACATCCATCCGTAATGTACAGGTCCACGAAGCAATGCCTCATATGGGAGGTGGACAGCTAGATGCTCCATGACGTCAAAAAATCCGGGAGGAAATATCTTCTCCAAGTTGCACAATAAGATGGGAATGTTCTCCTGAAGCTGTTCCACAACTTCTTCTTTAAGAGTGCGTGTATTCAGATCCCTGAAAAATGCTCCAATGCCTTTTATATTCAAAAAAAAAATTAAACACATTGTTAGTCATATATTATTTTGTAAATTATTGTGATATAATACACTACGTACCTGCAAGTGCTTCATGTACGTTTGTTGGAAGTAGCTCCGCAAATGCAAAGGGCAGTAGTCGTTGCATAAATACATGACAATCATGACTCTTCATCCCGGAGAACTTTTGACCCTTTTCAACACATCTAGAGAGATTCGAAACATACCCATCGGGGAACTTCACTTCTGATGCCACCCAGTTGAACAACACCGACTTTTTTTCTGAAGATAATCTGAATATCGGAACGGGAACTTGTCCATTGCTTTTAATATGTAACTCGCTTCTTGAGCAAATATCCGGCAAGTCCAACCTCGATTTTATGTTGTCTTTTGTCTTCCCTGGGACATTCAATATTGTATTCATGATGTTCTCAAAGAAATTCTTCTCTATATGCATCACATCGAGGTTGTGGCGCAGAAGAAGATCCTTCCAATATGGCAACTCCCAAAATATACTCTTCTTGTGCCAGTTGTGATGAACACCGTAAGAATCTGGCATATTACGAGGGACATGCCAATTACCACCCCAACGAACTGTTTCGTTAGCTCCGTAGTAGTCGATTTGCGCTTCAATTTGTTCTCCAGTTAGATATGGAGGAGGAGTGTCTCTCACAACCCTTTTGTGCCTAAACAAATTCTTGTTTCTTCGGTAAGGATGGCCAATGGGAAGAAATCGACGGTGACAATCAAACCAACTTGTCTTCCTACCATTCTTCAGTTGAAACGCATCTGTCGTTCCATTACAATATGGACAAGCTAATCTCCCATGTGTAGTCCATCCAGACAACATCCCATAGGCAGGGAAATCACTTATGGTCCACAAAAGCATCGCTCGCATCGTAAAATTCGTCTTCGTTGAACAGTCATACGTCCTCACCCCTGTTGACCACAAATCCTTCAACTCTTTTATCAGTGGTTGTAGGAAAACATCCAGGGACCTTTTTGGATGGTTCGGACCAGGTATTAATATGGTCAAGAATAGTAACTCCCGTTGCATGCACATCTCCGGTGGCAGGTTGTATGGAGTAAGAAAGACTGGCCACAATGAATATTGTCTCCCTGACATTCCGAACGGACTAAATCCATCTGTGCATAATCCGAGATACACATTCCGGATATTGCTAGCGAAATCTGGATGTACTTTGTTGAAATGTTTCCAGGCTCTTGCATCTGATGGATGAGTCATCTCACCATCCGTCTGAGTATGCTCGGCATGCCATCTCATCTTTCCAGCAGTCTGCTCTGATTGATACAATCTTTTCAATCTGTCTGTAATTGGTAGGTACCACATCCTTTGGTACGGTACTCTATTACGTCCCCGTCCTTGCGGCTTGAATCGTGGCTTCTTGCAGAATCGACATTCTTCTAGCTTCTCATCATCTCCCCAATAGATCATGCAGTTGTCGATGCAAACATCTATCATCTCCGAAGGCAACCCAAGGCTATAAACCAGTTTCTGAATCTCATAATAAGAATCAGCAGACACATTGTCTTCCGGCAAATACTCTTTAAACAAGTCCGCCCATTCGTTCATGCAACTTTCAGGTAGATTGTGATCAGTTTTAATATTCATCATTCTAGCAGCTAACGACAATTTAGAGAGACCTTCTCTACAACCACTGTAAAGTGGTTGATTCGCCGCGCTTAACATTTCGTAAAACTTTTTTGCATCTATATTAGGTTCTTCATCTCCATCATGAGCTACGAATGCATCAGCTACCATATCATGAACCCTATCATAATCTACGTTTGCAACGGCAGCTCCCATAGCACCACCGGCAGCTCCCACAGCACCACCGGCCACCGGATTGACAATAATGGTAAAACCATTGCCAGGTGGAATCGTTACTCTGGCTCCTCCACCGACCAACAAAACCACATGTCCTACGCCTGCTCCAGGAAGAACATTAACTTCCATGATTTTGGATTTTTAGGGAGAGAGACTTCGGAATTAGGGTTCTAAAGTTAGAAATGGGAAAGTGAAACGCAGATTGCTTTATTTTCCTCTGCACGCGCATAAAACGCTGTTAGGGCCGCTTCTTTTTTTTTTTTTTAAAACAAGTAGAAATAAAATAAAATAAACTATATTTTGGCCCCACTTTTGAAATGCGGGGTTTCTTGATTTTTTTTAAAAAAATTGATATAAATTAATATTTTGAGATTGTACAGTATTATGTCTCTGTATTATTTTGAAGCAAATAAATTATTTAAAATTATATAATTTATAAATTAATTCATTTGAGGTTTTGTATATACATTTTTATGTAACGTTTTCTTAGGTCTAGACTTTTTATTTTTGATCCAAAAATTTAACAAATTCCGACGTAAAAATATAGATTTGGTTTAGATCCTGGTCCATGGCAGAGTACCTATTGGATATTTTTTTGACCCGTATATCTTGGTTCAGGCTGGGATCCGATTGGATACTCAAAATGCCTATAATATTGTGTGTATATTAAGTATTTTAGATATATTTTTGGCATTACATATATTCATTTAAACTTCAGATTAAGATTTTCAGTTATACTTTTGAGTTTCAGTTAAAATTTTTTAAAATATATATTTCAAATATTCGGATGAACTTTTGGGTATTTTTTGTTTTATTGAATCAAATTTCGAGTAAAATCTAGAATATTTTGGAGATTTAAATATGTTGGATATTTGTTTGAGTGTTTAGGTAATTTCATATTTTTGGGTACTTCAGAATTTTCCTGGTCCTAAATACCAAACCAATTCGGACCTGCTATGTATCAAAAAAAATTACAACTGTTTTACAGATATTTGAATTAAGCCAACAGATACTACATGGTATCATCATTTATACTCATCTGAGGAGTTTCTAATCTTCGGATTGTAAAGACACAAGAGATACATAAAGTTAAAACCCATTACTATGTGAATTCTGTACAAAAATATTTTAAAATGAGAAATAATTAATTCAAACTGTCATTTTTAGTTGTATTAATTATTATGCTTAGGTTTGTGGTTTTAAGTTTGCTAACAAAAATTAAATCTCTATTTTGAATATCAAATATATTAAAATTTTATAATTGGAGTAAATTTCAACATAAACTGTAAATAATATATTGAAAAAAAGATTTAACCAGAGTATTAAAAAAAATTAAAGACCAGAATAGAAACTTATAATTAAATAATGCTCACTTAATTACATCTATTCTATTTAAATAATATAACTTTATACATTTGTAAATATTAAAGGCTGCGGTTTTAGAAAACATTTATACCATGTTCAGACAACAACATGTACTACCTATAATCTTAGCAAATGTTTATGGTTTATGAGAAGTTGTAATGTTTATTAGATCCCTTTTAAATATATATATATATAAGATTTTTTAGTATTCAATTCTGCTGGTTTTATTTTGCAGTATTTTTTCAGTAAAATCATAGGTAATTTAACATATTAAATTTGAATCTTCTGGTTTTTAAGTTTTCAAGGACTCTAACCTACGTGCTACGTTAGAGACACATTGTGTTTGCACATTTCCTTTGAATCATTGATAATTACTATTCAAGTGGTACAGTTTAAATACCTTCACTATAATTAGTTCACAGTTGAGATAAGTTTGCAGCGTTGACCATTCCACAGGCAAGAATAAATATGTGGAAAAGTGTTTTTGAAAGTCTATCAAAAATTAATTAATCATGTTAAAATTGTAGATATGTTTGGAGATTTGAAAATATTGTTGGAAGATTTATCACATGATAAATTTATAATAATACAGTTTAAGATAATAAATGTTGTTAGGCATAAAAATAAAAATGGCAAAGCAAATCAAAGACAAAATTTTAGGAGGACTTATTTTTATAGTATAGATTAATAATAATGTTGTATAGTTAAAAAAATATAAGGTAAGATCAACATATTGTTAGTCAAATAAAATGGTATAACAACCTTGTTTAAGTATATTTTTTAAAATATTTCTCTTTTAATAGTATAATAACTAAGAATATTTGCATGTTTTGGAAATAGGGGCTAAAGTTTTAGAAAGTTCGACCAAATTTTGGCAGTTTCATTTTTAACTTTGATCCTAATTTTTTAGTCAAAATTTCATTTCTCACTTTTTTGTCAACTATCTATCTTTTTTTTTTTTTTTTTGTTCAAGTCAACTATCTATCTACTATACCAAGTTCTGGTCAAACAAACCTATTCACTGGATAGTATCTTTGTATGTCCATGTCTGATCTAACCATATTTGTATGTAGGAGGCTTTCTGCGTCTTCCCTCTCCACTGGTTGGATCAGCCATGTTCGAACTGCTTCCTTCATTGTCACCACCTTTGTTTTCTTGTTCTGTCTCAGTTTCTTTTGCTTCTTCAGTATCAGCTTCCTCATTCCATGTAAGTTTATTTGACTCACCTCCAGATTCATTTTTCCATTCCCATTCTTCATCTTCCTCAAACACCACATCTCTACTAATGATGATTTTGCCTCTCATTGGATCGTATAGCTGGTACGCTTTAGATTCTTTATTCAATCCAAAACCACACATTTGATGCTCTTGTCATCTAGATTCTTTCGCTTCTCTTTAGGTATGTGTGTGTGCGCTAACCTCCCGAACAGTTTGAAGTTAGACACAAGAGGTCTAGTCCTACTCCATGCTTCTTCTAGCGTCATTCCTTCCACTGCTGCAGCGGGACTTCGATCCAGAACATGAACACACCACATAGTTTCTTCTGGCCAGAAGATCTTTGGAACTTTCTTTCCACTCAGCACGCTCCTAACCATGTTCAGTATGCTTCTGTTCTTCCTCTTTGCTATCCCATTTTGTTGGGGTGTGTAAGCTGAAGTGAGCTGTCTTTGAATTCCATAGCCATCACACAACTCCTTGAACTCACTTGAGTTGTATTCTCCCCCTCTGTCTGATCTCAAGCACTTGATCAGAGCATGTCTCTCTCTCCACCAGCGCCTTAAACTTCTTAAATGCATCGAGAGCTTGAGATTTTTCTGAAAGAAAATCAACCCAACACTTTCTTGAGAAGTCATCTATGAAAGTGATGATGTACCTCATTTCACTACTGGATTCTGGAGTTATTGGCCCACAAAGGTCCGAGTGAACAAGCTGGAGGATTTGTGAAGGTCTATAATTGCTCCTTTTTGGAATGATCTCTCTCTGCTGCTTCCCTGTTATGCAATCCTTGCACAGCTTGGTAGGTGCTGTCAACTGTGGTAACCCTCTGACCATGTTTCCAGGCTTCAGTGTTTTCAATCCACTGCAACTCAAGTGCCCATACCGACAATGCCACAGGTGAGTTGTGTCTTCTGACGATGCCTTGAAGCAGAGAGGTTCTTGAGCCATCATCCTTGCATTGATAACAAACATCCTATTGATTGTCATGGCAGAATTCAAGATCAGACCGTTCTCTCTATGGCATAGCCCACACTCTTGATCTTGAATGAGCACTGCGATCCCCTTTTCCACTAGCTAACCCACACTGATAAGATTGTTCTTGAGCTCCGGGATGTAGTACACACTCGTGATTATGTGTGAAACGCCTTCAATCTCCAACCTAACATTTCCTTTCCCCACTACTGCCATCTTTAAGTTGTCTCCCAACTTCAGTGAATACTTGTAACTCTCATCTAGATCACTGAACCATTGTCTTTCTCCTGTCATGTGGTTGTTGCACCCGGAGTCAAGAAACCAAATCTGATCTGAGTTTTTGATTTCTTCTCGCGCCATCAAAACCATGTTCTCGATACCCAGTACCCACACATATATTACATACATTTTTTTATTTTTTGAAAAATATATTACCAACAGTTATATATATATACATATATTAACAAATATTCCTTCTTTTTGGGTTTATATCATGTTCAACGTCTCTGACTTCTTCATTTTCAGAACATGAATGCATGTGGCAGATGTGGAAGGAAAATCACCTTAGGTGCTTAGTGATCTGAGAGCAATGCATTGCTTCTAAATTCGGTTATCAGCCATTAAACATCCCCACACCTCCACTAAACCTCTGAATAACTTTGTGTTTCAGTTTGTGTGAGAAGTAGTAGATGACCTGCCTTGATATTAGAGTTTCTCCCGGATGGAATACCAAAAAACAATATGTTCCATCATGGTGAGTAGCATATCTAGAAGGCACAGAGAAAAAAATGGAGCAGACTGACCAAATATTAAAATAAAATATTGAATTGTTTCGGCTGACAAAAATTCATTTCTAGAAAAGGTACATAAAGAGCATCAAAAAATTCATGTATTATCAAAACCTCACTGCCTTAACCATCCATGGACTGGTTCCAGGGCATGCACCACATAACCTCTATGGACATAACCCAGTGCCTGTCAAAGCATGTTGTTGTCTTGGTTGGTTCACAGAAATAACGGAAAGAGAGATAAACTACTCATTTCATGACTGTGCAAGAACTACGCCAAAGAAGCTAAGAGATATTATCAAGTAAGAAGAAATAAGTACCTGATGGCCAAGACAAATGCCTAGAATTGGAATATCAAGAAATTCAAGCAAAAGGCGAAAACATATTCCTACAGGGCCAGAGCCATGTTCAAGATGAGACAAACACATGTGGGTCAACAAAGGGACATAAAGCAAAAACTCAATTAAAACTAGGCTGGTGATTATATCAGCTGGACACATGGGAGAACCAGGTCCAGGCAATATGACAATAGTATCAGAAGCAGTGTCTTCATAGAAGTAACAGTAAGACGTCCACTCACAGTTCCAAATAACCACCGGAGGCACTACACCGGATACAAACATAAGTTGAAAAACACACAGGCCGGATACAAACATAAGTTGAAAAACACACAGGATCTATGTATAGAGAGTGACAAAGAGAAGGATAATAAGGTACCTCCATTGATAGTACTGAGTGCCTGATGTATATTGAATGTGTAACTATCGTAATTATCAATCAACAAAGTCCTCACAAAGCCAAGCCTTCTCACAGACTCTCTTCTCGGTAGACTCTTGTTAGCAATGGACGAATCTTCCAAGTGCCCTGGCACAATATGTCTCGAGCTTACTTGCCAAACCTAACACTCCAGCTGATCCACCATGACTCTCCCCATCCTCCACTCTACAACCCTCTCGGCACCGTCTCCGACGTTCTCAATTCCGCTTTCTTCTGTTCAATCTCCTGTTCCCATCTTTACTCAAACAAAACCGATCTCAAGTGCGGTCCAGTCTCTAACGGCAACAAATACTCGGTACTCGACCAACAGCCTTAAAATCGTTGAAAATAAAAGTGTGTTAGCCATTCTTATGATTTTTTGTTTTATTGAATCAGATTTCGAGTAAAATCAAGAATATTTTTGGGGATTTAAATATGTTTAGGATATTTGTCTTAGTGTCGGCTCTAGTTACTTTAGTTTAGGCAAACGGAACATGAGAACAAGAATCTCTTAGAAATCAACGACTAATGTTTCCAAATTCTAATAAGAATATCTTTAAGGAAAACATGATAAAACAGAATTTTTTTAATATGTTTCTGCAATAGCAAACAACATGATAAACTGATGATGGTTGTTATCATTATTCAATGGTAGCCAATCTAAATTCAAGAAAAAGATAAAAACAAGAGTAACAAAATTAAAAACACACCAAACATCAAAAAGACACAAGCAAGCAACCATTGTAGTTGAAAATATCTCTGTCCGATCTATGAAATCTGACCGCAGTCGATCACGACGGGCCTGGAAAGCTTGTCCCTACGAGGTTCGTGTGATATGATCCTGACCACATCCAATCCTTCAACAACTTGGCCGAAGACGACGTGTACATCGTCGAGTTCCCAGTTCTCGGTCAAGGAGATCAAAAACTGAGATTGGTTGGTGTCAGGACCACCGTTGTTCATGGAGAGGATACCCGGACCGGTGTGCTTTTTGATGAAGTTCTCATCCTCGAAAAAACCTCCGGCGTAGATTGATTCGCCTCCGCATCCTTTCCTTTCGTCAGTGAAATCTCCTCCGCCAATCATATAATCGGGGCACATATGGTGGATGATTGATCCTTTGTAATGGAGTGGCTTACCCTTCTTCCCCATGCCTTTCTCGCCTGTACAGAGGGCGCGGAAATTCTCTGCCGTCCGTGGGGTCGTGTCGGCAAAGAGCTCCATCACGATCCGACCAACAGCTTTGCCGCGCACCGCCATATCAAAGAAAACCTTTGGGTTAGCCTTTCCTGGAGAGCATTCTAGGGACTTTTGAGAGGACGGATTCGTACATAGATTACCAGCTGCAGCAGAGTTTGGGTTAATGCTAATGTTAAGTCCTTCACCAGCCGGAATGTTTATGTTGATGGTAAATCCACCGGCCATTCTCTGAGTTTGGATCTAAGGAATTTTATAGGTTTCCTGGGAGGAGTTATCGAGAGAGAGAGAACATATAGTTCCAATGAAAATAAATAGTAAAGTGAAGGAAGATCGTCGGCCGTTATATATAGATTTTTTTAACTGTATTTTAGGTTAACTGTGGTTAAATCGAATCTCACTAGCGTTAAATCTAATATGACTGCTTCTATTTTGAAAATATTTACTGGACCATGTCACTCCTTTTTTTTAAACTTTTATGCTTTTTTTAATTATTAAAATATATTATCGATTCTCTATACTATATCTGCGAAGTGATTTTGCCATCATTTCTACAATAAATTTCACAAAACAAATATGACATGGCTACTGAAATTGATGACATGGCTTCCGGAAAAATATGACATGGATAATTTCATTTAATGTTGATTTATATTTTTGGCAAACTTGTTAGAATATCGTAATAATTCATATATTACATTTAATATTAATATTTCTTTTTGGTAAATTTTTTTAAAATATGATAATAGCTCATACATCATCTATAAAATAAACTAGTTTTTGACCAGCCTTAGAAAGCACGGGCTTTGGATTATAGATAAAGTTTGATATGAATTAGTATTTTGGGATTGTTGTACATTACTATGTTACAAAATGGTATTATATCGAGAAGAGAATATGTTTAAAATTATATGACTTATGAATTAATTTATTTGAGATTTTGTATATACATTTTTATATAACTCTCTCTCTCAAGCCTAGGCATTTATTCAAATAAAAAAAAAACTGATCGGATCCAGGTCCAAGATAATGTATATATTGGGTATTTTTCGGACCAACATATCTTGCTTTAGTACGGATCCTACTCAAGACTCGGATACCCAAAGTACATGAAATGTTTTGAGTATATTAGTATATTTGAGTATTTCGAATATATTTTTGGTATTATAGATATTCTTTTTTTGTTTGTTTTGGGTTTGAGTTTTCAGTTTTACTTTCAGGTTTCAGGTAACAAAAACGAGCTCCACTCGGGTTGAACTCATGTAAAGTGGAGTGACGCTTCAGTACCACTGGACTAGGGATGTTGTCATGGGTAAAATAACTCTATCCGGCCCGAACCCGAATCAAACCCGCCCAAAAATACCTTAAACTAGAAAACCCGAAAAAAATTCGGTATCATTAGGGTAACCCACGAAAAACCGGTAGAATTTTAGGTTTACCCGCGGGTACTTGAATTTTTTTGTCAATAATCTTTTTTCTAAAGTTTTTCTGCTTATTCAATCAAACTTAACATGTTAGCTTTATATAAAAAAAATGGGTTTGTCAACAATCTTTTTGTTTGTTGTTGATATGAGTTATTTGAACTAAGCCATGTAAACAAACATCCACGCACTTACTAAGATTAATCAAAAAAAAAATCAAACAAAAATTAAGAAAAATAAAAATAGAGCGAAAAGATATGGTTCAATTCCAAGAAACGTGGTAAACAGAATATTCAATCCAAGATTCTCGGCGAATCCACTTCTCCGAACAAAAGATAAGACATTAAGTAAAACGTCATCGTTTAAACTAACAATACATTTTTTTAAAAAAAATGCCATAGGGTTCCCGAAACCAAGAAGGTAAAACCCGATCGGATAATTTATAAACCAAGAACCACCCAAAATAAACCCGCGAAATTTGGAAACTAAACATACGGGTTTTGGGTTTTAGATTTTAATAGGGCTTAGGGTACCCTATGGATTTTTACCCATTATTAACATTCCTACACTGGACCATCAGAAATTATTAGAAATATTTTCTTCAAACATTAAATAACCTAAACTATTAGATATTCAACCTAATCTCTGATTAATCCCCAAATTTTCCATTTGTAAAAATGTTTGTTGATTCCAATCGACAAACCTCAATTTTGTTTTAAAAAAATTATTAAGAAGAATAAGAGAAAAAGCTTTACAGGATATTATAATAAAAAATTTAAATATTTTTTTCCGAAGAATATGAATATTTGATACCTTAATAAAACTAGATTTATATTAAATAACTTTTATTATAGATTGTATAAGAATCTACAATTTTATGAATTATCAATACAATTAAAACAAAAATTTTTTTATCTACTAACGAATAGCCTAGGTTAAACCATTACATTTAACTACATTTCCTATTATTTAAATTAAATCTAACTTAATTATTATTAAATATACGTATTGCCTAAAATTGAGGAATTAATTATATAATCAATTATTTTTGAAACTTTTTTTTATCAACAATTATTTATTTTTGAAACTAATTAATTCAATTTATATGAACACTAAATATAAGTATCTAATCTTTACGGGTTTTGCATGATATACTAGAATGTTAAATACTAAAATTTAAGTAACTAATCTTTACAGGTGTATTAAATAGTATATGCCAAATTCAGTTATTTAGTTATCAGAAAATGGTGGCTCTATTAGGACTAAAATCGATTTTACTATTGTGCTTAATAATTTGATAGGATAAGGCATATATTTAATATATAGTTAATTTAAGTAGAAATTACTGAGATTCAAATAAATGTAATGGTCTAATTATAAATTTTTGTAAGTAGATGTTTAATGTTTTTGCTTTAATACAACCCACCTTTTGTAAGAACTAGGGCAGGCGGGTTAAAAAATAATATAAATTACTTAAGATGCTTAATTTATTTTTAACTGAAATTAAAATTAATTTTAACGTTTTTTATTAAATTTTTTATTAAAACATTTTATCTATTTATTTGACTATTTAATTTAAAAGTGTAAATTTATTAATTAATGAAAGTTTTATTGAAATTATTATTTTGTTTTTAAATGTTTTTTTAATTTAACTATTGTAATAGTTAAAATTAATTTTAAAAATTGGTCGATGAGTTTAGGGAAGTTATAAGTAATAACTAATAAGTATTGAGAAGTTTAGACTACATAAAAATTCAAAAATGATCATTACTATTTAAAATATTATAGATGTTTGTGCGACTTTTAAAATATATATAGATGATGTTTGAAAATAAAATAAATCACATAATCTAAGTAAGTCATGATTAGAATTTTAAAAATAAATGGCACTTGGCAATTAGTATAGTATAATTCTTACACTTTACTATATATAATTAACTCATTATATATTAATTAATAATTTTTATTATATATTCTGATTTCATTTAAAATATATTATTTATGTATAACATGCTAAAGTATTTTTATTATAATTTTGGATTATATAATATTTATTCAATCAGATTTATTCTTTTAAATAAGAAGTTTTTAAACTTAAAAGATTGGAAAGTAAATTATTTACTATATTATTTTAATAATTTATTTTAAATATATGATCAATTGTTAAATGAAAATGAGTAATTGTTTTTTAATTTATTCACATATATATTAAATTATTAAAAAATGAAAAACATTTGATTATTTTTTCAAATCAATATATATATTTTTAATTATGTAAAATAAAAGATTATAATGTTATGGTATACACGGGGAGGATGATGACATTCATAAAGCTATTTTTAAACATAATATGATTTTTAAATACTTAAATTATAATTATATTTGTAGAATTGAATTTGTTAGTTGTTAGAAGTGATGAAAATTGTTTTTCTTTATAAAGACTATGGATCGTTACCCGCGCCAAGGCGCAGAGTTTTTGCATTTTAATCTATTTTTGTCTCTTACTTACTAATCTAGCATTCAGTTTTTCAATGCATTTTATCTTCACCATCTCCTCTTGTCTTGTTTACATTTGTTTTCACGTTCTGTCGTTTGATTTGTCTTAGTTTTGGCTTGTGTAATAACTTAACCCTGCTCATTCTTCTTTCATTCTTTATTGATTGATATTTTTATCTCGCATAGCTCTGTGTTGCCACTAATTTGCTCGAATCATTTTTCTTCATCTGCTTCGTATTCTTTTCATATTCATTAACTATTGTCTCCAATCTCTTTAAATCCTACATGTTCTTTTGTTTATTAAATCAAATATTAAATATTGTTGAAACTGTTTATTTATTCTAATAAATCCTTACGATTATAACTAAGATGATATGGATAAAAGACTGATTATAATTTAGTTGAAATTAAAGTCTAAAGTAGAAGTTATTAAACTTGCAATCCTTCTTTTTGTCATCCAAAATAGCTTTAGTCAAATCAATTATATTGATTTATAAAACCCATAAGCTATTTCAATCCCAAACAATAAAAAACAGGCGCATTTGTTATTGACGCTGCGGCGGGATTCCTTTACTATAAACATAACTGTTTGTCACAACTGTTAATAAACCCAAATGTGTTTACAAAAGCTACACATATAAGAGTTTCATACTCATTTCTCTTTCTCTAGTCATCTCTTATGTTAGTAGCTATCATAATACAATCATCAAACAAATGACGTATCTCTTGGTTCCATAAAAAATATGCAAAATGACTGTTTTTTGCAGACTCCATGATCACTGAGTATTATAAATATCAAACTCTGTCTATGGTCTATTTATATGTTGAGAAAATGTCTCGAAATGTAGCCTCCAAATAATGATTTCCAGGTCAACACACTGCATGTGAACCTCCACAATGGGATCATCGGATCTGCAGATACCGCTACATGTCGAGTCGAACATAGCTACACATATGTTCCCTGCTTGTGCCTTTCTATTTTGAAAATATTTACAGAACCATGTCATTCCTTTTTTAAAAAACTTTTATGCCTTTTTAATTTTTAAAATATATTATCCATAACCTTTAAATCTAACTACAATTTATTTTAAAATTTCTTTTCTTTTCCCTTTCTTTCGGATCAAGCTAATTAAAAACACTCACATTTTTGTTGGCTCTATCAACAACACTCACATTTTTTTTTTTGCTAAGTAACACTTGCGTTTCAATATAAAAAACGTTTATTGTACAATCGCTGTCACATATTGGATACTGCATTTTTCAACATTTAAACTATACATTATTATACACATCAGTGTTTCAACCATGTTCCAAAACCTGTTCTTCGCGGCCGATTAAATCCCGGCGAGACTCTATTCGACGGTTGGCCAAGGCGATTTTATCATATGCAGTCACACTATCGGTTACGACAATTGTTTCTTTTTATGTTTTGAGAGTATAAAACGAGATAATAGATGATATATATTATGAGTTAAAACATAAAAAAAGATGTAATTTCGATGAATTACGTGAAAATATCTTTATTACCGCTATGGAAGTGCAGTAGTGATCGTAAGATCTGGAGAAAATTATTAGGTATGACGAAGCGAATTGACCATGTTACCCTACATTAAAAGGAAAAAAAAATATCTTAAAATGGAACAAAACCGAGCTCAGTAGCGTTAAATCTAATATGACTACTTCTATTTTGAAAATATTTACTGAACCATTTCACTCCTTTTTTAAAAACTTTTATGCTTTTTTTAATTATTAAAATATATTATCGATAACCTTTAAATCTAACTACAATTTATTTTAAATTTTCATTTCTTTTCCCTTCTTTTCGGATCAAGCTAATTAAAATTACTCACATTTTTGTTGGCTCTATCAACAACACTCACGTTTTTTTTTTTGCTAAGTAACACTTGCGTTTCAATATAAAAAACGTTTATTGTACAATCGCTGTCACATACTGGACAATGCATTTTTCAACATTTAAAATATACATTATATACACATCAGTGTTTCAACCATGTTCCAAAACGTGTTCTTGGCGGCCGATTAAATCCCGGCGAGACTCTATTCGACGGTTGGCCAAGGCGATTTTATCATATGCAGTCACACTATCGGTTACGACACTTGTTTCTTTTTATGTTTTGAGAGTATAAAACGAGATATTAGATGATATATATTATGAGTTAAAACATAAAAAGATATAATTTCGATGAATTACGTGAAAATATCTTTATTACCGCTATGGAAGTGCAGTAGAGATTGTAAGATCTGGAGAAAATTATTAGGTATGACGAAGCGAATTGACCATGTTACCCTACATTAAAAGGGAAAAAAAATCTTAAAATGGAACAAAAACGAGCTCACTAGCGTTAAATCTAATATGACTGCTTCTATTTTGAAAATATTTACTGAACCTTGTCACTCATTTTTTTTAAAACTTTTATGCTTTTTTAATTATTAAAATATATTATCGATAACCTTTAAATCTAACTGCAATTTATTTTAAATTTTCATTTCTTTTCCCTTCCTTTTGGATCAAGCTAATTAAAATTACTCACATTTTTGTTGGCTCTATCAACAACACTCACGTTTTTTTTTTTTTGCTAAGTAACACTTGCGTTTCAATATAAAAAACGTTTATTGTACAATCGCTGTCATATATTGGATACTGCATTTTTCAACATTTAAAATATACATTATTATACACATCAGTGTTTCAACCATGTTCCAAAACGTGTTCTTGGCGGCCGATTAAATCCCGGCGAGACTCTATTCGACGGTTGGCCAAGGCGATTTTATCATATGCAGTCACACTATCGGTTACGACAATTGTTTTTTTTTTATGTTTTGAGAGTATAAAACGAGATATTAAATGATATATATTATGAGTTAAAACATAAAAAGATGTAATTTCGATGAATTACGTGAAAATATCTTTATTACCGCTATGGAAGTGCAGTAGAGATCGTAAGATCTGGAGAAAATTATTAGGGATGACAAAGCGAATTGACCATGTTACCCTACATTAAAAGGAAAAAAAATCTTAAATTGGAACAAAAACGAGCTCACTAGCGTTAAATCTAATATGACTGCTTCTATTTTGAAAATATTTACTGAACCATGTCACTCCTTTTTTTTAATACTTTTATACTTTTTTTTAATTATTAAAATATATTATCGATAACCTTTAAATCTAACTGCAATTTATTTTGAATTTTCATTTCTTTTCCTTTCCTTTCGGATCAAGCTAATTAAAAACACTCACATTTTTGTTGGCTCTATCAACAACACTCACGTTTTTTTTTTCCTAAGTAACATTTGCGTTTCAATATAAAAAACGTTTATTGTACAATCGCTGTCACATATTGGATAATGCATTTTTCAACATTTAAAATATACATTATTATACACATCAGAGTTTCAACCATGTTCCAAAACGGGTTCTTGGCGGCCGATTAAATCCCGGCAAAACTCTATTCGACGGTTGGCCAAGGCGATTTTATCATATGCAGTCACACTATCGGTTACGAGAATTGTTTCTTTTTAAGTTTTGAGAGTATAAAACGAGATATTTGATGATATATTTTGAGTTAAAACATAAAAAATGTAATTTTGATAAATTACGTGAAAATATCTTTATTACCGCTATGGAAGTGCAGTAGATATTGTAAGATCTAGAGAAAATTATTAGGGATGACGAAGCGAATTGACCATTTTACCCTACATTAAAAGGAAAAAAAATCTTAAGATAGAACAAAAAAGAGCTCCGCTCGGGTTGAACTCAGGTAAAGTGGAGTGACGCTTCAGTACCACTGGACCATCAGAAACTTTTGGAAATATTCTCTTCAAACGTTAAATAACCTAAACTATTATAATTTTTTTTAAAAAATAATAACTAATTTCTGATTAATCCCTAAATTTTTCATTTGTAGAAATGTTTGTGGATTCCAGTCGACAAACCTCACAATGTTTTTTTTAAAAAAGTCAGTAAGAAGAATAAGAGAAAAAGCTTTACAGGAAATTATAGTAAAAAATATAAATATTTTTTATCCGAAGAAATACAAATATTTGATATCTTAATAAAACTAGATTTCTGTTAAATAAATTTAATTATAAATTGTAGAAGAAGCTATAATTTTATGAATTATCAATACAATTAAAACATTAACAATTTTTATCTACTTACAAACAGTCTAGTTTGAACCATTACATTTAACTACAATTCCTATTATTTACAATTAAATCTAACTTAATTATTATTAAATATACACATTGTCTAAAATATACAAAAGATCAAAAGAAGTAATGAGAGATGCATTGAATGAAAAAATCGTTAGAGAAGTGGAGACGACGCTTGGATTAAGAGAAGTAAATTATCAACTATTTGGGAAATTAATTTATTGATTAATTAAAATGATTCAATTAAAAATGTTAGATAACTTATTTTAGATTTTATGCATATAAACATTCAGATATTTTCGGACAATTTCGGGTGGTTCAAATGCTTTTTAATAAAAAAAATTCAAAAACTTTTGGATACTTTTAATAGAGTTTTGAAGTGTACAGATATATATATATATAGATATATGTGTATATAAAATTAACATAATTTTTTTTTATGAATTTGGATATTCATTTGATTTTCTGTTCGGTTTAGCTTTGATTATTTTGGATATAGAAATATAATAAACATTCAGATATTTAGGGTTTTGGTTTAGTTCCGGTTTAGAGTATTTCAGATTCATTTGGGTTTGGGTCTTGGATTCTGTTTTTTTCCTAGACCTATTACGGACTATAATATCTATCATCAGCATATGGCAGCCAAACATATACTTTGTCTTAGTGTCGGCTCTAGTTACTTTAGTTTAGGCAGGCAAACGGAACATGAGAACAAGAATCTCTTAGAAATCAACGAGTAATGTTTCCAAATTCTAATAAGAATATCTTTATGGAAAACATGATAAAACAGAATTTTTTTAATATGTTTCTGCAATAGCAAACAACATGATAAACTGATGATGGTTGTTATCATTATTCAATGGTAGCCAATCTAAATTCAAGAAAAAGATAAAAAAAACAAGAGTAACAAAATTAAAAACGCACCAAACATCAAAAGGACACAAAGCAAGCAAGCAACCATTGTAGTTGGAAAATATCTCTGTCCGATCTATTTAATCTGACCGCAGTCGATCACGACGGGCTTGGAAAACTTGTCCTTAAGAGGTTCGTGTGATATGATCCTGACCACATCCAATCCTTCAACAACTTGGCCGAAGACGACGTGTAGATCGTCGAGTTCCCAGTTCTCGGTCAAGGAGATCAAAAACTGAGATTGGTTGGTGTCAGGACCATTGTTGTTCATGGAGAGGATACCCGGACCGGTGTGCTTTTTGATGAAGTTCTCATCCTCGAAAAAACCTCCGGCGTAGATTGATTCGCCTCCGTATCCTTTCCTTTCGTAAGTGAAATCTCCTCCGCCAATGATATAATCGGGGCACATATGGTGGATGATTGATCCTTTGTAATGAAGTGGCTTACCCTTCTTCCCCATGCCTTTCTCGCCTGTACAGAGGGCGCGGAAATTCTCTGCCGTCCGTGGGGTCGTGTCGGCAAAGAGCTCCATCACGATCCGACCAACAGCTTTGCCGCGCACCGCCATATCAAAGAAAACCTTTGGGTTAGCCTTTCCTGGAGAGCATTCTAGGGGCTTTTGAGAGGACGGATTCGTACATAGATTACCAGCTGGTGCAGAGTTTGGGTTAATGCTAATGTTAAGTCCTTCACCAGCCGGAGGTTGAATTCGGCCGGAGGCAGCCCCTACCCCGGATCCCGCTGGCGCAGAGTTTGGGTTAATGCTAATGGTAAATCCTTCACCAGCCGGAATGTTTATGTTGATGGTAAATCCACCGGCCATTCTCTGAGTTTGGATCTAAGAAATTTTATAGGTTTCCTGGGGCTGGGAGGAGTTATCGAGAGAGAGAGACAACATATAGTAGTTCCAATGAAAATAAATAGTAAAGTGAAGGAAGATCGTCGGCCGTATTTGTAGATTTTTTAAACTGTATTTTTAGGTTAACTGTGGTTAAATCTAATCCCACTAGCGTTAAATATAATATGACTGCTTCTATTTTGAAAATATTTACAGAACCATGTCACTCCTTTTTTAAAAAACTTTTATGTTTTTTTAATTATTAAAACTAGAGTTTATCCAGCACATAGTGCGGGTATATTTTCATTTTATAAATATTTAATTTTAATATTATTATATAAATTTAAATATACAATTTATATTTTAGTGTTTAGTATTTTATAACTTTTTAATTTTATTGTTTAAGTTTCTTATTACTTTATTAATATAGGGGTTTGTTTTATACATTTTACCTTTTTTTATTACGTTTTCGAGTTTTCATAATTTGAAATCATCAAATAAAAAATATTCTTCAACATATGATTTTTGAAATTATATAGCTGTAGAAATAAATTTTTAACATATGTTAATAACTTCATTTGTATAAAACAAATCTGACATGATTAACAAATTTGAACCCATTTTAGTGGTAGATGATAATTTATTTAAATGAAAGCATTATATTATTTAATTACGAGATTAATTAAACAAATATTAAATAAAAATTATTTAAAAATTTAGTAGGATTTTGTTAGATTTTTCTCAACAGATTTTGTTATAACTGAAAATAAAATTCAAATCTATAGTTAAAATTAATTTATTATTAATATTCCTATTAATTATTATATCATATTATGTGATTAATGAAATGGTCCTAGTAGACTTCTAAATAGTAGATAAAAATGGTACACTTCTCTTTTAATAGAGAAGATATATTATCCATAACCTTTAAATCTAACTGCAATTTATTTTAAAATTTCTTTTCTTTTCCCTTTCTTTCGGATCAAGCTAATTAAAAACACTCACATTTTTGTTGGCTTCTATCAACAACACTCACATTTTTTTTTTTTGCCAAGTAACACTTGCCTTTCACTATAAAAAAACGTTTATTGTACAATCGCTGTCACATATTGGATACTGCATTTTTCAACATTTAAACTATACATTATCATACACATCAGTGTTTCAACCATGTTTCAAAACGGGTTCTTGGCGGCCGATTAAATCCCAGCGAAACTTATTCGACGGTTGGCCAAGGCGATTTTATCATATGCAGTCACACTATCGGTTACGAGAATTGTTTCTTTTTAAGTTTTGAGAGTATAAAACGAGATATTAGATGATATATATTATGAGTTAAAACATAAAAAAAGATGTAATTTCGATGAATTACGTGAAAATATCTTTATTACCGCTATGGAAGTGCAGTAGAGATCGTAAGATCTGGAGAAAATTATTAGGGATGACGAAGCGAATTACCATGTTACTCTACATTAAAAGGAAAAAAAAAATCTTAAAATGGAACAAAAACGAGCTCCACTCGGGTTGAACTCAGGTAAAGTGGAGTGACGCTTCAGTACCACTGGACTAGGGATATTGTCATGGGTAAAATAACTTTTCTTTTCCCTTCCTTTCGGATGAAGCTAATTAAAAACACTCACATTTTTGTTGGCTCTATCAACAACACTCACGTTTTTGTTTTTGTTTTTTTCTTTCTTAAGTAACACTTGCGTTTCAATATAAAAAACGTTTATTGTACAATCGCTGTCACATATTGGATACATCATTTTTCAACATTTCAACTATACACTAGATTTTGATCCGCGCTTGTAAAGCGCAGATTTTTTAGATTATATTATAATACAAAGTTTTATTATATCAAAAATATAATTTTTAACAGTTATATAATCTACGAATTAGTTTATTTGAAATTTTATATGTACAATTTTACGTAAGTTTATTTTTAGGCATGATAATTATATCCGGATAAAAAAAACAAACCGAACCGACCCGAAAATATAAGTGTAGTTAGGTCCAGAGAAGATAACCTATTGAGTTTTTTTTGGACCCGCATGTCTTTGTTTGAGTCCGGATCCTACCCTAGATCTGATCATAAATATGTTGTGTTTATTAGGTATATTTGGATATTTCAAATATATTTCCTGTAATATGGACATTTTTTTTAAGTTTTTGGTTTACGATTATAGTTTTTGATTTCAGGTAAATTTTCAAATTAAAAAATTGCGTATTTTTCATTTCATCATCTCAGACTTTGAATAAGATTTTGAATTTTTAGGTATTTGAATTTTTTGGAGTATTTGTTTGGAGTTTCGAATATTTTTCAAGTTTTTTAGATATTTTGATTTTTTTAAGATCCTAAATACCCGAACATATGTAGATCCATTACGTCCATATCAAGTCCAACAACCTTTTGATATAAATTTTTTAACGTTATTGTACAAAAACATGGTTGATGAAAGATTTTTCTGAGTAAATGTATCATAAGGAATAATATTAGGATATGTTAAAAATATTTAAAATTTTGTATGGTTAGAATGACTAATGGTATCACCAAAAAAAAATAGTTATACATAACTCCAACAACTTTTTTATATTAGATTTTTTAAGGCTATTTCTCCTTTAATAATATTGATTCGTTTTTAAGTGAAAAGTATAAAAAAATATAATATCTAAACCAATAATTTTCAAAATCGTGAATAATCAATACTGATATCGTGAAGTCGGGTTAACTTTAAGAGAATCAATGAATTTCTACATTTTTGTGAAGGTAACATGAATATTCAGAAAACTCATTTTTAGATATGAAAATATCTATCAAACCTTAGACGGTTGAAAGTTTACTATATGATATGAGATTTTAGTGGGAAAGTTTATATATTATATGATTACTTTATTATAAAAGAAAGAGGAAGTTAGAATGTACACATATATGTTGTGTAACTTCTCTTGCTTTAAATCATATATTATATGATAAAAGTGATAATATAAAACATTAGTTTCAATGATTTTACGATTAAAAATCAAAATGGTAAATATAGTAATAGTAGTGAATAAATAAAAAAATTGAATAAATTATTGTTAGAGAAATATATGGTAACATATTGTTAGTCTAAATTTAAGGTAATACCAAAAAATAATGAAATAAATGAAAAGGTTCAAACAATTTTTAAAGTAGATTTATTAAAACTTCTTCCTTTTTAATAGTATTGATTATTATACACATTAGTGTTTCAACCATGTTCCAAAACGTGTTCTTTGTGGCCGATTAAATCCCGGCGAGACTCTATTCGACGGTTGGCCAAAGCGATCTTGTCATATGCAGTCACACTATTGGTTACGACAATTGTTTCTTTTTGAGTTTTGAGAGTATAAAACGATATATTAGATGATATATTATGAGTTAAAACATAAAAAGATGTAATTTCGATGAATTACGTGAAAATATCTTTATTACCGCTATAGAAATTACAGTAGACATCGTAAAATTTAGAGAAAATTATTAGGGATGACGAAGCGAATTGACCATGTTACCCTACATGAAAAGAAATATTTTTTTCGAAGAAGAAATACGAATATTTGATATCTTAACAAAAACTAGATTTATATTAAATAAATTTAATTATAGATTGTATAAGAAGCTACAATTTTATGAATTATCAATACAATTAAAATATAAACAATTTTTATCTACTTACAAATAGTCTAGGTTGAACCATTCCATTTAACTACATTTCCTATTATTTACAATTAAATCTAACTTATTCTTATTAAATATACATATTTCCTAAAATTAAGGAATTAATTAAATAATCAATTATTTTTGAAACTAATTAATTCAATTCATATGAATACTAAAATATAAGTAACTAATATTTACGGGTTTTTCATGATATACTAGAATGTTAAATACTAAAATTTAAGTAACTAATCTTTTCAGGTGTATTAAATAGTATATGCCAAATTCAGTTATGTAGTTATCAGAAAATGGTGGTCTATTAGGACTAAAATCAATTTTACTATTGTGCTTAATAATTTGATAGGATAAGGTATATATTAATATATATCTAATTTAAGTAGAAACTAGACTTTAACCCGTGCATCCGCCCGGGTGTTTTTTGGTTTGTAATGTCAAATATTTATTATTGTTTAGCAATTTGTTATATTTGTATATGTGTGAATAATTTGTGATCTTGATAATAGTGTATTCTATGTTGATTAAAAATGAAAGTGGATATTTAGTGGTAATTACATAGTTATGGATGTTGTTTACATCATTGGTTTTTTTGTATATATAAGTATAAAACCAATTAGAAAATATTATTATGTTTTTATTCATTAAACTGTATTGGAAAATTAATTGTAAAGTGTGATTAGCAAGTTACATATTCTATAGAAAGAAAACTGTTTCAAAAAGATCAATTTTTTACATTTTTAATCCATGTTTTATTAACTAACTAGATTTGGACCGTGCGTTACAACAACGGGATTGTGATATTTTAATGATAAAGAATATTTCAAAAAATCATTTTGTTATAGTTTTAAGATTGTTTTTCCATATGCTATGTAAGATTTATTTATAATTAAGATTCGTTTTGACACATAAGTTTCAGTTAATATTGGTTTTTATAATCATTGTGCATAGACGATATATCATCTTTGCACTTAGAGTTAGAAAAAACATTCATACCTAAACAAAATTGGAAGTTACATCAGCCAAGAAAACTATTTATTTCAATTATTATATACTAAACCAATAAGTAAATTTTATCTTATTTTTTCCATGTTACACATATTCCGGTTTAATATGTTCTAGTACATTAAAAGTACTACGTTATGCTATAGTTCGAGTTTTTATTGTTAATTCAGTTAGATGTTGGAACTTGATTAAACAATATTGTTTATTAATATATAAATCATTTATGCATATATTGAGATCAGTATGATGCTTGCACTGCTCGACATTCCGGTTTACTTATGTTTTCGTTAATTAAATTTCGAGGTTATGCAATAGTGCTAATTTTTAATGTTAATTCAATTTAGATGTAGCACTTGATTAAACAATATTGGTTTACTAATATATATAACCCAGTTTATGCATAACTGAGATTGTAGTGCCACGAAAGATCAAACCCATTTATGGTTTGATAAATAGAAAAAAATGAAATTATTGTGTAATCAAATCTTAATGGCCTTGTTATTCGGTTTTGTAAAATGGCATGAAAGCCTAACAATATAATAGTTAAGTTGTAGAGATAATATCAGTGGTAAATGTTGTAAATACTAAGATGAAGTAAGGACAATTTTTTATTTGTACTTTAGTTTTAATAGATTAGATAATTGAAATTCAAATAATGTAATGGTCTATTATAAATTTTATAAGTAGATTTTAAATGCTTTTGCTTTAATACAACCCACCTTTTGTAAGAATGGGTCAATAATTTAATTAGTTTTAAAATATAATTATATATATATATATATATATCCAATGTGTAACAAAATATAAACTAAATATAATATAAACATAAAACATGACTAAAATCAATAAATTTAAATGTCTAAAATGATGAGATTAACTTTTAAATTAAAATAAACAAAAAAAATCAAATCTTTTTATAACATGTGAACAACAAAAGTATATATAAAACTAGTATATCTTTTTGTAAATAGAAATTACTAAATTATAATAGACGTATACGAGTCATTGATGTTCAAATCTATTTATCTTTTAGTACGCATCCTCTCAAATATTGATCCATACAAGGTAAAAAGTTAGTTTGACAAATATCTGTATAGCTAACTTTTGTAAAATTGGAACATCATATTCATAATATATCCACATTTATCTAAACATTAATGAATATATTAGGATACTTAAATATAGCAACTTAAGTCAAATTGGATTACATATAGGATCACATGTCGGTTTAACCGGTAGCTGGTTCCAACGTTTAATCGGTTTTTGCGGGTTTTGTAAGATTTTTAAATAACGAGTTTTTCTTGACCTAACCAGATTACATATCGGATCACCAAGTTTGCCAGGTTAACCAGTGGTCCGGATCCGGGTTAGATGTCAAAACACTAAATATAACGCTTCATTTGTAATATTTAAACTAGATTTCCACCCGCACAACCGTGCGGGTATATATTTTCATATTTATATATATAGATATTTGTTTTACATAATTATTATATATTTTTAATGTTACTCATATATTTAAATGTTTGTATAATTATGCCAAATATAATAATTTTATAGTTTTCATGTTAAATTAAAATCATCACATATATATGTTGCTTATTATATATTGTCTTATTGAATTTGCGTTTAATTACTAAACTAAAATTTTTAATGCATGAAACAACATATATGAAAACAATTTTGTATTTAATTTATTATAATCATGATCCGTAATTCAAATCACTAGATTTTTTTAGTAAATTTTTAATGTTTATTAATTTTATATAATAAATTACTGTATATTAAAGTTTAAGATAAGTTAATTTTTATACATGTTTATAGTTTACAAATATTAACCCGTTCTACCAACATATTATATTTTTAGCATAAATATTTTATATTTATGAAAATAAAATATGTTAACTTATCAATTTAAAATAAATTTATCATATTTTTTTCAATATAACATTTTTATTTTAAAATGATAGATATTATTATAAAATTGATAAAATAGGATATAATTTTATTCTTTTAGTAACATTTCATTACTAATTACAAAATTAGTTGAAAATATTTATATTCAATTTATGACAATTAAGATCTTATTATAATCTTTTTCAAGAGATTTGTTAGAATTTTTTTTTTAAAATTAAAAGATAATATGATTAAAGTAGTTAAAAATATTATGTATATTAGAATTAGTGATATACATTTAATATAAAATTTAAATGATGGTCCAAATAAAAATATCACTCATCAAAAATAATGATTTTTATTTTATTAGAAAACAAATTTGAAAAAAATAAAATAAAAATAAATATTTATTTCTAACAAAATATTTAAAAATTATTAGTAAATGTATTTGTGAAATTAATTAATTTCATTTTATTTAAATTTTCGTTTATAAACCAAAACTATATTCAATTTTAATTTCTAATTATATTTTATGATAATTTAAATTAAAACTAACTAATTTTTGAAAGTAAATTTAAAAAGATTCTAAGAAGATTTTAAAAAGATTTTGTTAGAACATTTTAAATATATTCATTTGTATTTCAAATAAAAAGATAAAAATATTAAAAGATATAATAATGAACTTATGTAAAATATGATATTTTCTAGGAATGGTCCAAACTAAAAAAAATCACTCATGAAAAGAAGTCATGACTTCTGTTTTAATATATAAGATGTAGATACACAATTCCTCTTAGTCGAGAGACTGGCGTTCCTCGAGAACAGAACCAGACAGACTAGCAACGCATTCACAGACCCTCCTCCGCTCAGCCCCTCCTATGGGTCCGCTGATTGCTGCCTGGGATTCCTCCTTCCCCGCCTTACTACTGACTTAAAAATATATATTGATATTAAAGCCCATAAAAGAAAAGTGCAAGAGAATACAGTGAGGTCCACATTAACCCAAATGTTTACAAAAGATCAATACAATATAATATGCTTGACATTTCACTACAAGAAAACATATTTTTTACGAGGGCAGTATTCGAGGCTAATTCGTCGTAAACGGGGTGTTACGACGAATTAACCTCGAAAAACGTTTTGTTGTTAAACGTCCGTCGTGACGGAGGTTTCACGACGGACGTTTCGTCGTAAAGGTATTGTTACGTTTACGATGAAATAAATTCCTCGTAAAGCAAAAGGAAAGGTTTCATCGTAAACGACATGTAACGCTTCATGGTAAAGCCCACGTAATGCTTTTGATGTAGCACACGTAAACGAATTCGTTGTAAAGCCCACGTAAACGTTTCGATGTAAAACCCTCGTAAAAGTTTCGATGTTAATCACTCGTAAACTTTCGATGTAAACTCCATGTAATGTTTACAAGGAGTTTACAATGATTCTTATTATATTATATATAATAAATTTATATTTATATTAAATATTCGAAATTTAGAATATTTTAAATTTTAAAACGAAATATGAAAATGAAAAACATATTTTAAAAAAGTATTTAAAAGTCATACAATAATATTTAAATTCATAATACAAACCGAAATATAAAAAAACTACATATTTTCGAAGTAGTCGGTGGGGTTGCTCGCTGTTGACGGTTTGGATCAGACTCTTCGGGATCCCGTACTGGCAACCCAAGAGCGGCTCGTCTCTCACTCAACATTCTCTGCATAGTCGGGTTTCCCACCGCCATCACATCTAGCAGATCCTCAAAAGATTCTAAACGAACCTGCTGGATATCCATTCGAGCTTTCATCTGAGAATTCTCTTCATCCCGTCTCGAAGTGTATGACGAAGTTGCCCTTGCAACTTCGTTAACAGAGCCAATGCCGACTGTCCGTCCCTTCTTTTTAGAAGCCACCTATTAAATTAAAACATATATTAATATAGTTAATTATGTTAAAATATTAAAATTAATGTAAACAAAAATTTTAAGTTGTACCTCTTCGAAGATTTTGTCGACCTCTTCGGTGGTCAATGTGACGGATAATCCATCGGGAGACTGCTGGGTTAGTTGCATCTTCTGTTCTTCAATCTGAGCAGCCACTGCATGGAAGGGTTTCTCAGATGCAGAATCCAAAAAAACTCCATTGGATGTGGCGAGTCATCTTGAATAGCTCAGACAGAGATGGTAAGACTCCCGTCTTCTCTAACTACACAAAAAAAATATATTAAAATCTAAATTAATTAAAAATTTTAAAATAAATATTAAAAACAAAACTTACAGCTTCTACACGGATTCCTGCATGAGGTTTTTGTACGGTTCTGTGAACCATGGGCAAATGACCATTTTTATCCTTCGTTCTTCGAGAAGCAGAGCACGAATTGGCCTTATCGAAGAGGGTAGCTTCCAATAGGCGATGTGGCCATCCCACACATCCGTCGTGAGTTCAGTGGGCTTTTCCTCATACCTGTAGATCTCCCACTTGTCCTTCCAATCGGAGAGAGTGTTGCAAAGGCGGGTCTTTGCCTTTGCAATGAATTCCCTCTTCACCCTCTCGGTGATTCCCAAAGACCAACGCCACTTTTGCTGAAACATAAAAAATTTGAAGAAATTACAATTAATAATAAATATTTAAAAATAAAAAGTAATATTTAAAAGTGAAAATTTAATTAAATTTAAAAATCTTACCGCAAAACATTTAAAACAAGTGGTCTTAACGTGATCTGGTGTCATGCTCCAGTTCAGATATGCGCCATCGTAGTAACCCTTCATCGTCTCTGAAACGCTCCGGCTAACACGGTTGTTAGCCCCAAACCTGAAACAAAAAACAATTTAATTGTTAGAAAATAAAAATAATTTAAATTTTAATGTAATAAAAATTAATAACTTACCAAAAATTTTCTGGCGGTCTATCAGGGTCTAGAACTTCCAAACCCTCCTGTCCAGGATGGACAAGCAAATCCTCCTCCGTATATCTCGCGTTTGGTGCATATGAAGGCATACGCAAGTCTGGATGAACTGCACTTGCTGGGGCAGGCTGAGGTGCAGCCGCTGGAGGAGGAGGTGGAGGCTTCTGCGGTGGAGGAGGAGGACTCCAAGAAACTCTCTGAGAAGTCTGAGAGTCTAGAACTGCATCGGAAGATGATGGACCGGAAGAAGATGCTCCGGAACTATCGCCAAGCAACTGAGAATAAGTAGGTGCTGCTGGTTTCCTCCTAGGAGCCATCTAAAAAAAAATTAAAATAAATTTAATCAATTACGATATAATTAAAATATTATTCTGTCACCTAACTAATCACCTAAACTATTATTCCGTCACCTAACTAATCACCTAAACTAATTACATAACTAACCACCTAAACTAACTAACTAAAAAAAAAGAGAGAGAGGGGTTTACCTTAGAGGGAAAGAGCAAAGGAGTTTGGGGCCTCGATCTGCGGCGTCTCAATATATAGAGAAAGGCATTCGTCGTAAACTCCACGTAATGTTACGACGAAGTTATCAGACCCGTGTTTTTTCATTTACGATGAAGTTACCAGGCGTGTCTTTTTTCATTTATGACAAAATTACGAGGAATCGATTTAGGACGAAGTTACCAGGCTTGTCTTGTTTCATTTACGACGAAGTTACCAGTCCCGTGTTATTTTTACAAGGACTTTACTACGCTTAACCCTAAACCCCGAGAATGAATTCCCTAAACCCCAAAGTCACATATCATCTTACATCATCATCTTCTTCTTTACTTTTTCATACTCTTTCTCCAACTTAAACCCTAAAACTCCAAATAATTTTTTAAAATCTAAAGAAATACATATTATGTAAAACAACATTTGTTGCACATACATTAAAATGATATAAAAACAATATTTCCTTCAACAAACATTACAATAGAGAAATACAACATTTGTTACATATATTACATCACTCTAAATCGTTTTCGTTCTCATCAATATTACATCACTCTAAATCGTTTTCGTTCTCATCAATATCAGTACAATCATCATCGTCGCTTCCCTCAAACTCGTCTGCACGTGCTTCATCTGTCGCATCTTCGGGAAGATCATCATATTGAAAGTTTTCCAGGTCGATCAATAGGATTTCATCAGTTTGTTGTTCAGGTACCTAAACTTCAGTGATAGCGTCTTCTTCTTGAAAAGGCGGTTATTCTCCAGCGACAATGCGTCCATGAGGTGTAATTTTGATAGCAGTTAACCAGTTTATCCCGGAAGTTCGAAAGCGAGGATAAGGAAGGAAGCTAACTTGGTCGCCTTGTGAAGCTAAAATGAAAGGATCAAATTTGTTGTATCTTCTCCCAAAATTGACATCCACAACACCAAATTTGTTTTACCGAATCCCTCGGTTCACAACAGGATCGAACCATTCACATTTGAAGAGGACGCATTTTAGCTTAAATAACCCCAGAAATTCCACTTCAATAATCTCATGTAAGATCCCGTATACGAGTCATTGATGCTCAAATCTATTTATCTTTTTAGTATGCATCCTCTCAATATTGATCCATACAAGATAAAAAATCAGTTTGACAAAATATCTGTATAGCTAACTTTTGAAAAATTGGAACATCATATTCATAATATATCCACATCTATCTAAACATTAATGAATATATTAGGATAATTTAAATATAGCAATTTAAGTGAAATTGGATTACATATTGGACCACATTTCGGTTTAACCGGTAGCTGGTTCCAGCGTTTAAGCGGTTTTTGCGGGTTTTGTTAGATTTTTAAATAACTAGTTTTTCTTGACCTAACCAGATTACATATTGGATCACCGGGTTTGCCGGTTTAACCATTGGTCCGGCTCCAGGTTAGATTTCAAAACACTAAATATAACGCATCATTTGTAACATTTAAATGTAGATACACAATCCCTCTCAGTTGAGAGACAGGCGTTCCTCGAGAACATGACCAGACAGACTAGCAACACATTCACAGACCCTCCTCTGCTCCGCCCCTCCTATGGGTCTGTGGATTGCTGCCTGGGGTTCCTCCTTCCCCGCCTTACTACTGACTTAAAAATATATATTGATATTAAATCCCATAAAAGCAAAGTGCAAGAGAATACAGTGAGGTCCACATTAACCCAGATGTTCATAAAAGATTAATACAACATAATATGTTTGACACTTGTATTATCCTTTGTTCAAAAACGCGGTCTGTGTGCCCGATTAAGCAGCCACCAAAGTGAATCTCACTGTTCCTTCTTAAGATCTATTTTATATATTCTTTAAACTATATAAAAGTCCTAAATTTACGTCCGATTAATCCTTTTATAATCTCCTATTAATTGATTTGGCGCTAGGCCCTACCGACCGCACGAGTTACGTCTAGCATAATTACAAATAAGGTTGTATGTAATATGGGAACGTATGGAGCACGTGGCAGAACAGATCTCTGCTTCACAATTTTTTTGTCTCCGTCTGCAGTCGACGATGTTCAACCACTGTCTTCATCATCTTGCAGTTGCTATATATTTAAGTGAATATGTGTAATGTTTCATATGATCCATTGTAATTGTTTGTATGAAAAATTGCAACTATATCAATATTGCATTGCTACTATTGATGATTGTAATATTTGGTGATTAACTATATTGATAATTGTTTTGATGATTAACTATTGTAACGCTTTACTAACCATTGCAACTCTTGATTAACCTTTACAATTCTTGGTCTATCCATTGCAAATATTATTTGAACCACTTCATTCTCTATATAAGGATAGAAAAACAAGAAACTAGTTGTTAGTAAGAGAGAGAGATACAAAAAGTCATAGTCAAAGATCTTTGAAGAAACACATATAAACACTAAAGTTTTTATGTTTCTCTTGTACATTAGCATAAAACAAGAGTGAGACTTTGATTGTCTTATCATACAAAGGGATTTCGTATTTACACAATACTTGGAATATGGTCGAAATACTCTTTAAGGAAAGTGACCTCGTGCGTGATTCATTCATTATCCAAATAATAATTCACAACTTTTCGGGTTTCAACCCAATTAAATTTTGGTGAGAAGCTGTGCTAACAGCTTGCTATTTATTAAATAGAGTTCCTAAGAGAAAAAAAAATAGAGGTCCTAATAAAAGGAACAAACTTACCCCTTATGAATTTTAGTATAAGAACAAAAAACAAAGTTGAACTATCTTCGAGTTTGGGGATGTACAGCTGTCATAAGGCTACTCTAACCCAAGATTAGAACCTTGCGAGAAAGAAGGATTGATTTCTTTTTTTTATTATTATATATGCAGATAATTCCAAGGCTTATAGGTTTTATGTAATATAACATAATAATTCAATATCTGTACATACTGTAATTGAATAAAGAGATGTAATATTTGATGAAAACTGTTTTTTTTTATCTATACATATACCAAAGGATTTGGTTCCAAATTCAAGTGAAGCTAATAAAGGAGACGAAACATTTGTTCCTCCTAAAATTCACATGTGCTTCGTAGGAGCAAGCAAGGAAGGATAGAAAAAATCATTTGGTCTTGATTTTCAAATATATTTAGTTGAGGGATCAAGAAATGAGATTGTTTCTGACACTCATATTGTTATCATATTGATAATGATCCCATAATTTATAATGTGGTTATGAACTCTCAAGATATTGCTTTTCGGAAAGAAGCAATAAATGATGACTGCCAAAATAGAGAGAAGAGTTTCGTTTATTGAATGGCTAAACCTAAGAGATAAGACTAAGGAAACAAGATAACTTTCATAACAAGATATGGAATATTTCCAATATAGTTGACTATATCGTAATACTCCCCCTCAAGTTGGAGCGTGGAGGTCACAAACGACTAACTTGCCTAGTAGATATGTAAACTGTTGTCTTCCAAGTGCTTTGGTGAGTAGATCGGCACGCTGCTCAGTTGTCCTGACATGTGATGTAGCAACGGTTCCGCTTTTTATCTCATCGCGAATAAAATGACAATCCTTTTCGATATGCTTGGTACGTTCGTGAAACACAAGATTTGCTGCTATGTGTAGAGCTGATTTGCTATCACAAATAAGTTTCATAGGATCGTGATGACTGATGCCAATCGATTCAAGTAGCTCTTTTATCCAGAGAAGTTCTTGAACTGCAGCTGTCATGGATCTATATTCAGCTTCTGCAGAGGAAAGAGAGATGCGATCTTGTTTCTTTGTTTTCCACGACACTACAGAGTCCCCTAGAAGGACGACATAGCTGCTGAGAGAGCGTCGAGTTCTTGGACAAGCACCCCAATCAGAATCACAATAAGCTGTTACGCGGAGGTCAGAGGTTGACGAGCGTAAAATGCCTTGTCATATGAAATAATACTTGGATCTTGTCAGATCTCCCACTCAGTTGCAAGCTTTAGGCTGCAAATGAATATTCAAAAGAAAGATGAAAGTTGATGGAACCATAGACAAGTTTAAATCTTGATTGGTTATTCAAAGCTATAAACAAAGTGAAGGTATTACTTATTTTGATACATATGCTCCAGGTGCTAGGATCAATTCTATAAGATTATTTATAGCTTTGGCAGCAATTATTAACCTTGTGATTCACCTAATGGATGTTAAGACAGCATTCTTAAATGGTATTCTGGAAGAAGAGGTGGATATGAAGCAACCTGGAGATTTTATTATGTCTGGAAATGAGCATACGGTGTGTAAGTTGATCAAGTCATTGTATGGGCTAAAGCCAGCACCTAAGCAGTGGCATCAAAAGTTTTATGAGGTTGCTTATCTAGTGGTTTCAATTCAAACCAATCGGATAAGTGTTTATATAGAAAATTTGATGAAATCAGTAACAGAGTAAGCACTTGCTTATATGACTTGCTTATATGTTACATGTTGATCTTTGGTACTTGTATTAGACAAGTAGAGCATACAAAAGATTTTTTGTAATCAATTTTTTCAATGAAAGACATAGGGGAGCCAGATGTGATTCTTGGAATTAGAATCAAACATGGAAAGAAAGAACTATCTCTAACACAATCTCATTACATTGAGAATTTTTTAAAAAAATTCAATTTTGAGAATTGTTCTCCAATGAGCACTCCCATAGATGCGAGTGTGAAGGGTATGCCTAATACATGACAAGCAGTATCACAACTCTAGTATTCACAAGTGATTGACTGTTTAATGTATGTCATGGCGAGCACTAGACCATATGTAGCTTATAATGTAGGGAGGTTGGTAGATTCACTAGTAATCGTAGTACTCAACATTAGCAAGCTTTAAAAAAAGGTGCTCAAGTATTTGAAAGGAACAATTAATTATGGTTTGTCATATGTCGGATTTCCTTCGGCGCTAGAAGGATATTCAGACTCAAGTTGGATTACCAACACCGAAGATCATTCTTCTACAAGCGGTCAGGTGTTTTTTTTTTCTTGGGGGATGTGCCATTTCATGGGATTCTAAGAAGCAAACTTGCATTACAAGTTCGACTATTGACTTAGAAATCGTAGCATTAGTACCTGTTGGCAGAGAGGCAGAATGGCTAAGAAACTTTGTGTACGGGATTCCACTATGCCTGAAACCAGTATCACCAATTTCTATCCATTGTGATATTCAAGCTACCTTGGCTAAGGCCTCTAGCCAAGTGTATAATGGTAAGTCTAGACACATGGACATTAGACATAGAAAATTACATGAGCTGATCACTCACGAGGTGATTACAGTAGAGTTTGTTCGGTCTCAACAAAATATAGCTGATCGTTTGACGAAAGGATTAGCTATGAACTTAGTAATTATTTCGGTTAAGGGGATGGGTTTGAAGTCAATTTGAAAATGTTGATTTGGGGATATCCAACTTCCCTCTATACGAAGTTAGAAGCTGAATTCAATGTGGAAAGCCTACACTTAAAGATTGAAGCATTGTTTTAATCATCCCAAGGAATGTGTTTGGACCTGCAAGAAAGGGATATGTTGAAATTTTGTTCTTAATAAATACTTTGAAAAAGTGCATTTGCAGATGAATAACTAAAAGTATTTACTTATATGAGTGTGAAGTGATGCCGCTTCAGTAAGCTAGGATTTGGCTTTGTATGCGCTCATTATGGATAGGGACACATGTCTTATAATAGCGTTAAGTGTAACACTTAGAGTAGTATGGAAACACGTGTGTGTTATCTTCATGTGCCCAAAATTGGTTAAGGGATTCAATATATAGGACATCGTGATTTTTGGGCATTTGAAATGTGTAATACACTAAGTTGAAAATTCAATTTTTGAACATTTTCATTTATGCATTAGTTTAATATATATATTATTCATTTAATGAATTTATTATGGCACTTAAATGTGGGAGGATTGTTATATATTTAAATGAATATGTGTAATGTTTCATGTGAACCATTAATAATTGCAACTATATTAATATAACATTGCCACCATTGATGATTGCTTGGTGAATAACCATATTGACAATTGTAACATTTGGTGATTAACTATTGTAACTCTTTACTAACCATTGTAACTTTTCATTAACCTTTGCGATTTTTGGATTAATCATTGCAACCGTTGGTTGCAATTGTTCACTCTCTATGCGAGGAGGCTTAGTAATTTGCAAATGAAATAGAAAAACAAGAAACTAGTTGTTAATCAGAGAGATAGAAAGTTTCATTGTTCAAAGATCATCAAAGATCTTTGAAGAAACACATATAAACAATAAAACTCTTTCTGTCTTATCGTATAAAGAGATTTTGTGTTTACATTATAGAACAAGAGATTTTGTGTTTATATCATAGCCTTGAACAAGAGTGAGATTTTGTGTTTATATTATATCATATAAAGAGTGAGACCTTAGGCAGAGTTTAGTAGGCTTAAGGAGCCGAGGCTGGGTGGTAATATTTTCTTCACACTGATCTCCGTTAGATTATAGAAACGGGATAACGTAACAGATTCTTAGAGTAGTTTGAGCTTGAGAAACTCCATATTCAACATAAGTTCCCTCTCATGAAGATCCTCCACTTGATGACAGAGCTCCAAGATTAGATAGGAAAGAGAAGAAGCATTAAGAAAATAAGATAATTAAAAGTATATTGGTTTGTTTTCTGTTAAAAGAAGACGAGAATGTTAGCAAAAGAACATAAAAGAAGAGGTTTGGTAGATGTTTTGTCACAGAAAATGTATCTTTTCTGGCCTGTGGGAAAGCAGCAGAAGCGGCGGATCAGGGCTGGCCTGTGGGAAAGCAGCAGAAGCGGCGGGGTAGAACGCAAAAAAAAAAAAAAAAAAAAAATTATCTAATTTTTAAAGCTTAATTTTTTTCATTATTTAATTGTTTCTCAGAATAATCTAATCGACTGTTCAATAGTATCTAATTATATTCTCTAATTTAGTGATGTTTTCCAGTTTTTCTAGATTTAATTTATTCTAGGCATAAAGATTTATATACCGACAATAGTAATAATTGAAATCATTGCTTTGCTTGTTTTAGTTATCAAAAGTATCTTTTTCATAATTATGGAAAAGAATCATGTGTCTACATTTACTAATTAAGAGAGAGAGAGTAAAAATAAATCATGTTGACTAAGAATAAACTTATATTTTAATTTCAAATAGTTGTCCCAATGGTGTCTGTAGTAGCGAGGGGGGTTAAGGTAGTGGTGGTGGTCTGAACCTCTTGAAATCCCCATTGCGTAAAGGAAAAGACCTGTAGCGGGAGGTTCGGGTACAAAAACTTGGTGCACTTCGAAGGTGTTGTCAACCCTTAGCATATGGAGTATCTGAGTTGTAGAGAGGGTGTTGTTAACTGAATGTTGCACGATATCCGCTGCAAATATAACAGTATGAGACTCGGGATGTGATACCAAACAACAATTTAGTGAATAAACATGGTTGATTTAGAAATTGAAAGAAAAAAAAGACACCTGTGATAGCGGCTATGTTTTCGTTTGCAACGGCAGCTCCCATAGCACCACCGGCAGCTCCCACAGCACCACCGGCAGCTCCCACAGCACCACCGGCCACCGGATTGACAATAATGGTAAAACCATTACCCGGGGGAATCGTTACTCTGGCTCCTCCACCGACCAACAAAACCACATGTCCCAGGAAGAACATTAACTTCCATGATTTTGGATTTTTAGGGAGAGAGACTTCGGAATTAGGGTTCTAAAGTTAGAAATGGGAAAGTGAAACGCAGATTGCTTTATTTTCCTCTGCACGCGCATAAAACGCTGTTAGGGCCGCTTCTTCTTTTTTTTTTAAAAAACAAGTAGAAATAAAATAAAATAAACTATATTTTGGCCCCACTTTTGAAATGCGGGGTTTCTTGAATTTTTTTAAAAATTTGATATAAATTAATATTTTGAGATTGTACAGTATTATGTCTCTGTATTATTTTGAAGCAAATAAATTATTTAAAATTATATAATTTATGAATTAATTCATTTGAGGTTTTGTATATACATTTTTATGTAACGTTTTCTTAGGTCTAGACTTTTTATTTTTGATCCAAAAATTTAACAAAATCCGACATAAAAATATAGATTTGGTTTAGATCCTGGTCCATGGCAAAGTACTTATTGGATATTTTTTTGACCCGTATATCTTGGTTCAGGCTGGGATCCGATTGGATACTCAAAATGCCTATAATATTGTGTGTATATTAAGCATTTTAGATATATTTTTGGCATTACATATATTCATTTAAACTTCAGATTCATATTTTCAGTTATACTTTTGAGTTTCTGTTAAAATTTTTTAAAATATATATTTCAAATATTTGGATGAACTTTTGGGTATTTTTTGTTTTATTGAATCAAATTTCGAGTAAAATCTAGAATATTTTTGGGGATTTAAATATGCTGGATATTTGTTTGAGTGTTTAGGTAATTTCATATTTTTGGATACTTCAGAATTTTCCTGGTCCTAAATACCAAACCAATTCGGACCTGCTATGTATAAAAAAAAATTACAACTGAGGAGTTTTACAGATATTTGAATTAAGCCAACAGATACTACATGGTATCATCATTTATACTCATCTGAGGAGTTTCTAATCTTCGGATTGTAAAGACACAAGAGATACATAAAGTTAAAACCCATTACTATGTGAATTCTGTACAAAAATATTTTAAAATGAGAAATAATTAATTCAAACTGTCATTTTTAGTTGTATTAATTATTATGCTTAGGTTTTTGGTTTTAAGTTTGCTAACAAAAATTAAATCTCTATTTTGAATATCAAATATATTAAAATTTTATAATTGGAGTAAATTTCAACATAAACTGTAAATAATATATTGAAAAAAAGATTTAACCAGAGTATTAAAAAAATTTAAAGACCAGAATAGAAACTTATAATTAAATAATGCTCACTTAATTACATCTATTCTATTTAAATAATATAACTTTATACATTTGTAAATATTAAAGGCTGCGGTTTTAGAAAACATTTATACCATGTTCAGACAACAACATGTACTACCTATAATCTTAGCAAATGTTTATGGTTTATGAGAAGTTGTAATGTTTATTAGATCCCTTTTAAATATATATATATATATATATATAAGATTTTTTAGTATTCAATTCTGCTGGTTTTATTTTGCAGTATTTTTTCAGTAAAATCATAGGTAATTTAACATATTAAATTTGAATCTTCTGGTTTTTAAGTTTTCAAGGACTCTAACCTACGTGCTACGTTAGAGACACATTGTGTTTGCACATTTCCTTTGAATCATTGATAATTACTATTCAAGTGGTACAGTTTAAATACCTTCACTATAATTAGTTCACAGTTGAGATAAGTTTGCAGCGTTGACCATTCCACAGGCAAGAATAAATATGTGGAAAAGTGTTTTTGAAAGTCTATCAAAAATTAATTAATCATGTTAAAATTGTAGATATGTTTGGAGATTTGAAAATATTGTTGGAAGATTTATCACATGATAAATTTATAATAATACAGTTTAAGATAATAAATGTTGTTAGGCATAAAAATAAAAATGGCAAAGCAAATCAAAGACAAAATTTTAGGAGGACTTATTTTTATAGTATAGATTAATAATAATGTTGTATAGTTAAAAAAATATAAGGTAAGATCAACATATTGTTAGTCAAATAAAATGGTATAACAACCTTGTTTAAGTATATTTTTTAAAATATTTCTCTTTTAATAGTATAATAACTAAGAATATTTGCATGTTTTGGAAATAGGGGCTAAAGTTTTAGAAAGTTCGACCAAATTTTGGCAGTTTCATTTTTAACTTTGATCCTAATTTTCTAGTCAAAATTTCATTTCTCACTTTTTTGTCAACTATCTATCTTTTTTTTTTTTTTTTTGTTCAAGTCAACTATCTATCTACTATACCAAGTTCTGGTCAAACAAACCTATTCACTGGATAGTATCTTTGTATGTCCATGTCTGATCTAACCATATTTGTATGTAGGAGGCTTTCTGCGTCTTCCCTCTCCACTGGTTGGATCAGCCATGTTCGAACTGCTTCCTTCATTGTCACCACCTTTGTTTTCTTGTTCTGTCTCAGTTTCTTTTGCTTCTTCAGTATCAGCTTCCTCATTCCATGTAAGTTTATTTGACTCACCTCCAGATTCATTTTTCCATTCCCATTCTTCATCTTCCTCAAACACCACATCTCTACTAATGATGATTTTGCCTCTCATTGGATCGTATAGCTGGTACGCTTTAGATTCTTTATTCAATCCAAAACCACACATTTGATGCTCTTGTCATCTAGATTCTTTCGCTTCTCTTTAGGTATGTGTGTGTGCGCTAACCTCCCGAACAGTCTGAAGTTAGACACAAGAGGTCTAGTCCTACTCCATGCTTCTTCTAGCGTCATTCCTTCCACTGCTGCAGCGGGACTTCGATCCAGAACATGAACACACCACATAGTTTCTTCTGGCCAGAAGATCTTTGGAACTTTCTTTCCACTCAGCACGCTCCTAACCATGTTCAGTATGCTTCTGTTCTTCCTCTTTGCTATCCCATTTTGTTGGGGTGTGTAAGCTGAAGTGAGCTGTCTTTGAATTCCATAGCCATCACACAACTCCTTGAACTCACTTGAGTTGTATTCTCCCCCTCTGTCTGATCTCAAGCACTTGATCAGAGCATGTCTCTCTCTCCACCAGCGCCTTAAACTTCTTAAATGCATCGAGAGCTTGAGATTTTTCTGAAAGAAAATCAACCCAACACTTTCTTGAGAAGTCATCTATGAAAGTGATGATGTACCTCATTTCACTACTGGATTCTGGAGTTATTGGCCCACAAAGGTCCGAGTGAACAAGCTGGAGGATTTGTGAAGGTCTATAATTGCTCCTTTTTGGAATGATCTCTCTCTGCTGCTTCCCTGTTATGCAATCCTTGCACAGCTTGGTAGGTGCTGTCAACTGTGGTAACCCTCTGACCATGTTTCCAGGCTTCAGTGTTTTCAATCCACTGCAACTCAAGTGCCCATACCGACAATGCCACAGGTGAGTTGTGTCTTCTGACGATGCCTTGAAGCAGATAGGTTCTTGAGCCATCATCCTTGCATTGATAACAAACATCCTATTGATTGTCATGGCAGAATTCAAGATCAGACCCTTCTCTCTATGGCATAGCCCACACTCTTGATCTTGAATGAGCACTGCGATCCCCTTTTCCACTAGCTAACCCACACTGATAAGATTGTTCTTGAGCTCCGGGATGTAGTACACACTCGTGATTATGTGTGAAACGCCTTCAATCTCCAACCTAACATTTCCTTTCCCCACTACTGCCATCTTTAAGTTGTCTCCCAACTTCAGTGAATACTTGTAACTCTCATCTAGATCACTGAACCATTGTCTTTCTCCTGTCATGTGGTTGTTGCACCCGGAGTCAAGAAACCAAATCTGATCTGAGTTTTTGATTTCTTCTCGCGCCATCAAAACCATGTTCTCGATACCCAGTACCCACACATATATTACATACATTTTTTTATTTTTTGAAAAATATATTACCAACAGTTATATATATATACATATATTAACAAATATTCCTTCTTTTTGGGTTTATATCATGTTCAACGTCTCTGACTTCTTCATTTTCAGAACATGAATGCATGTGGCAGATGTGGAAGGAAAATCACCTTAGGTGCTTAGTGATCTGAGAGCAATGCATTGCTTCTAAATTCGGTTATCAGCCATTAAACATCCCCACACCTCCACTAAACCTCTGAATAACTTTGTGTTTCAGTTTGTGTGAGAAGTAGTAGATGACCTGCCTTGATATTAGAGTTTCTCCCGGATGGAATACCAAAAAACAATATGTTCCATCATGGTGAGTAGCATATCTAGAAGGCACAGAGAAAAAAATGGAGCAGACTGACCAAATATTAAAATAAAATATTGAATTGTTTCGGCTGACAAAAATTCATTTCTAGAAAAGGTACATAAAGAGCATCAAAAAAATCATGTATTATCAAAACCTCACTGCCTTAACCATCCATGGACTGGTTCCAGGGCATGCACCACATAACCTCTATGGACATAACCCAGTGCCTGTCAAAGCATGTTGTTGTCTTGGTTGGTTCACAGAAATAACGGAAAGAGAGATAAACTACTCATTTCATGACTGTGCAAGAACTACGCCAAAGAAGCTAAGAGATATTATCAAGTAAGAAGAAATAAGTACCTGATGGCCAAGACAAATGCCTAGAATTGGAATATCAAGAAATTCAAGCAAAAGGCGAAGACATATTCCTACAGGGCCAGAGCCATGTTCAAGATGAGACAAACACATGTGGGTCAACAAAGGGACATAAAGCAAAAACTCAATTAAAACTAGGCTGGTGATTATATCAGCTGGACACATGGGAGAACCAGGTCCAGGCAATATGACAATAGTATCAGAAGCAGTGTCTTCATAGAAGTAACAGTAAGACGTCCACTCACAGTTCCAAATAACCACCGGAGGCACTACACCGGATACAAACATAAGTTGAAAAACACACAGGCCGGATACAAACATAAGTTGAAAAACACACAGGATCTATGTATAGAGAGTGACAAAGAGAAGGATAATAAGGTACCTCCATTGATAGTACTGAGTGCCTGATGTATATTGAATGTGTAACTATCGTAATTATCAATCAACAAAGTCCTCACAAAGCCAAGCCTTCTCACAGACTCTCTTCTCGGTAGACTCTTGTTAGCAATGGACGAATCTTCCAAGTGCCCTGGCACAATATGTCTCGAGCTTACTTGCCAAACCTAACACTCCAGCTGATCCACCATGACTCTCCCCATCCTCCACTCTACAACCCTCTCGGCACCGTCTCCGACGTTCTCAATTCCGCTTTCTTCTGTTCAATCTCCTGTTCCCGTCTTTACTCAAACAAAACCGATCTCAAGTGCGGTCCAGTCTCTAACGGCAACAAATACTCGGTACTCGACCAACAGCCTTAAAATCGTTGAAAATAAAAGTGTGTTAGCCATTCTTATGATTTTTTGTTTTATTGAATCAGATTTCGAGTAAAATCAAGAATATTTTTGGGGATTTAAATATGTTTAGGATATTTGTCTTAGTGTCGGCTCTAGTTACTTTAGTTTAGGCAAACGGAACATGAGAACAAGAATCTCTTAGAAATCAACGACTAATGTTTCCAAATTCTAATAAGAATATCTTTAAGGAAAACATGATAAAACAGAATTTTTTTAATATGTTTCTGCAATAGCAAACAACATGATAAACTGATGATGGTTGTTATCATTATTCAATGGTAGCCAATCTGAATTCAAGAAAAAGATAAAAACAAGAGTAACAAAATTAAAAACGCACCAAACATCAAAAAGACACAAGCAAGCAACCATTGTAGTTGAAAATATCTCTGTCCGATCTATGAAATCTGACCGCAGTCGATCACGACGGGCCTGGAAAGCTTGTCCCTACGAGGTTCGTGTGATATGATCCTGACCACATCCAATCCTTCAACAACTTGGCCGAAGACGACGTGTACATCGTCGAGTTCCCAGTTCTCGGTCAAGGAGATCAAAAACTGAGATTGGTTGGTGTCAGGACCACCGTTGTTCATGGAGAGGATACCCGGACCGGTGTGCTTTTTGATGAAGTTCTCATCCTCGAAAAAACCTCCGGCGTAGATTGATTCGCCTCCGCATCCTTTCCTTTCGTCAGTGAAATCTCCTCCGCCAATCATATAATCGGGGCACATATGGTGGATGATTGATCCTTTGTAATGGAGTGGCTTACCCTTCTTCCCCATGCCTTTCTCGCCTGTACAGAGGGCGCGGAAATTCTCTGCCGTCCGTGGGGTCGTGTCGGCAAAGAGCTCCATCACGATCCGACCAACAGCTTTGCCGCGCACCGCCATATCAAAGAAAACCTTTGGGTTAGCCTTTCCTGGAGAGCATTCTAGGGACTTTTGAGGGGACGGATTCGTACATAGATTACCAGCTGCAGCAGAGTTTGGGTTAATGCTAATGTTAAGTCCTTCACCAGCCGGAATGTTTATGTTGATGGTAAATCCACCGGCCATTCTCTGAGTTTGGATCTAAGGAATTTTATAGGTTTCCTGGGAGGAGTTATCGAGAGAGAGAGAACATATAGTTCCAATGAAAATAAATAGTAAAGTGAAGGAAGATCGTCGGCCGTTATATATAGATTTTTTTAACTGTATTTTAGGTTAACTGTGGTTAAATCGAATCTCACTAGCGTTAAATCTAATATGACTGCTTCTATTTTGAAAATATTTACTGGACCATGTCACTCCTTTTTTTTAAACTTTTATGCTTTTTTTAATTATTAAAATATATTATCGATTCTCTATACTATATCTGCGAAGTGATTTTGCCATCATTTCTACAATAAATTTCACAAAACAAATATGACATGGCTACTGAAATTGATGACATGGCTTCCGGAAAAATATGACATGGATAATTTCATTTAATGTTGATTTATATTTTTGGCAAACTTGTTAGAATATCGTAATAATTCATATATTACATTTAATATTAATATTTCTTTTTGGTAAATTTTTTTAAAATATGATAATAGCTCATACATCATCTATAAAATAAACTAGTTTTTGACCAGCCTTAGAAAGCACGGGCTTTGGATTATAGATAAAGTTTGATATGAATTAGTATTTTGGGATTGTTGTACATTACTATGTTACAAAATGGTATTATATCGAGAAGAGAATATGTTTAAAATTATATGACTTATGAATTAATTTATTTGAGATTTTGTATATACATTTTTATATAACTCTCTCTCTCAAGCCTAGGCATTTATTCAAATAAAAAAAAAACTGATCGGATCCAGGTCCAAGATAATGTATATATTGGGTATTTTTCGGACCAACATATCTTGCTTTAGTACGGATCCTACTCAAGACTCGGATACCCAAAGTACATGAAATGTTTTGAGTATATTAGTATATTTGAGTATTTCGAATATATTTTTGGTATTATAGATATTCTTTTTTTGTTTGTTTTGGGTTTGAGTTTTCAGTTTTACTTTCAGGTTTCAGGTAACAAAAACGAGCTCCACTCGGGTTGAACTCATGTAAAGTGGAGTGACGCTTCAGTACCACTGGACTAGGGATGTTGTCATGGGTAAAATAACTCTATCCGGCCCGAACCCGAATCAAACCCGCCCAAAAATACCTTAAACTAGAAAACCCGAAAAAAATTCGGTATCATTAGGGTAACCCACGAAAAACCGGTAGAATTTTAGGTTTACCCGCGGGTACTTGAATTTTTTTGTCAATAATCTTTTTTCTAAAGTTTTTCTGCTTATTCAATCAAACTTAACATGTTAGCTTTATATAAAAAAAATGGGTTTGTCAACAATCTTTTTGTTTGTTGTTGATATGAGTTATTTGAACTAAGCCATGTAAACAAACATCCACGCACTTACTAAGATTAATCAAAAAAAAAATCAAACAAAAATTAAGAAAAATAAAAATAGAGCGAAAAGATATGGTTCAATTCCAAGAAACGTGGTAAACAGAATATTCAATCCAAGATTCTCGGCGAATCCACTTCTCCGAACAAAAGATAAGACATTAAGTAAAACGTCATCGTTTAAACTAACAATACATTTTTTTTTAAAAAATGCCATAGGGTTCCCGAAACCAAGAAGGTAAAACCCGATCGGATAATTTATAAACCAAGAACCACCCAAAATAAACCCGCAAAATTTGGAAACTGAACATACGGGTTTTGGGTTTTAGATTTTAATAGGGCTTAGGGTACCCTATGGATTTTTACCCATTATTAACATTCCTACACTGGACCATCAGAAATTATTAGAAATATTTTCTTCAAACATTAAATAACCTAAACTATTAGATATTCAACCTAATCTCTGATTAATCCCCAAATTTTCCATTTGTAAAAATGTTTGTTGATTCCAATCGACAAACCTCAATTTTGTTTTAAAAAAATTATTAAGAAGAATAAGAGAAAAAGCTTTACAGGATATTATAATAAAAAATTTAAATATTTTTTTCCGAAGAATATGAATATTTGATACCTTAATAAAACTAGATTTATATTAAATAACTTTTATTATAGATTGTATAAGAATCTACAATTTTATGAATTATCAATACAATTAAAACAAAATTTTTTTTATCTACTAACGAATAGCCTAGGTTAAACCATTACATTTAACTACATTTCCTATTATTTAAATTAAATCTAACTTAATTATTATTAAATATACGTATTGCCTAAAATTGAGGAATTAATTAAATAATCAATTATTTTTGAAACTTTTTTTTATTAACAATTATTTATTTTTGAAACTAATTAATTCAATTTATATGAACACTAAATATAAGTATCTAATCTTTACGGGTTTTGCATGATATACTAGAATGTTAAATACTAAAATTTAAGTAACTAATCTTTAGAGGTGTATTAAATAGTATATGCCAAATTCAGTTATTTAGTTATCAGAAAATGGTGGCTCTATTAGGACTAAAATCGATTTTACTATTGTGCTTAATAATTTGATAGGATAAGGCATATATTTAATATATAGTTAATTTAAGTAGAAATTACTGAGATTCAAATAAATGTAATGGTCTAATTATAAATTTTTGTAAGTAGATGTTTAATGTTTTTGCTTTAATACAACATGTCATGAATATTATGGTGATGCCATTATGGCAAGTCTTAAATATATTTGTTCTCCAAGCTTTACTTGTTCTCCAAGTGGTTTCGTCCACAAGCTATTGTAATCCTATATAAAGGACTCATTACTCATGGAATAATACACATCAATTCCCATTTCTCTCTTCTCTACTTATAACACGTTATCAGCACGAAGCTCTAGCGATCTTGAGTTAATAGGGTATAAACCTTTATTTTGATATATTTTTAGTTTATGTTGAATCTTTCTTCAAATCAAGCTTATTATCAGTTCATGGTTTGTAAGAGTGGATTCATAGTTCATACGACATACTTAATTGATTGAGTTTATAAGTTCTTAGTCGACCATATTGATTCGACCTTGTTTCAAGGAATGAAAATCATTGTATCTGATGAGATCATATCGACGTTATAAGCTAAACTCAATCTCGCTAATTATGTTTGAATACACTTGAGTAATTGCTTCATTACGGCTGCAATTTGTCATCATACGCTATTGTTCTTACATATGGATTCATATTATTGTTATTTTATATAGTTGCGTATAGTCATAACCAATAGCTATCTTAAATATTTTTATTGAATATAGCTGCATATTCATATCGTTTGTTTTTACTTGACACCATGATTATTTCTCAACCTTTTGCATATAATTTAAGAAAAAAAAGCATATTGTTCGATGTTCTAAATGCTTAACATGTGGTATGTCATCGAGTCATATGTTTGATGGTTTAATTTTATGGCTGCATCCCATATTATTATTAGACTTTTTACGTTTGAAACCATACGGCTGCATATTTTTATCAACATTGTTATTAGCTTTTATTAGTATTGTTATTTAAAACCTTAGCCACATAGCAAAATCTTAAAAACCCTAGTTGTGAGTATGCTAAACCCTAAGCGTTTCGTCTTGCTTTCGTTGAGACTATATCTCGTGAGTGTGCTAAACCCACCTCTTTGTTTGATGAGAATCGAATATTTTATGCTCTTAAAAGCCATATGATTTAGTATATGTATTCTGGTTGCTAAGAGTAGTACGTGGTTGAATTGGTTTATTCTTTTTTTCAAACTGGTTAAAAAAAATGATTGAGTTATCGAGTCATTGTTAAATACCAATTTATCTATAGTTCTTTGATATTATATATATATTTAGATATTTGTTAGTAAATTATGAATCACTAGTAGTCTTGGTATAGACTCAATTTTGAAATCAAATTGATTGTTACTAACATAATAGCCATATTTATATGAGCAAATTTTAAGTATTTCAGGATTATTTAATCTTTGTAAAAGTGAAGATACAATGTGAGATGTCGAGAAACATGAAAAGTTGGAACCCATAAAAGATAAGTATTTTCTTATTTTCCATGCTTTATATAAAAGGCTGAGTAAAGTATGATTAGATAAAGTAATTTGCATAAAAGTTGGTATGAAGATCATATTTCATTACCATTTTATATATGGGGGTTTTAAGTTTAAGGCTTGATTTTAAAATATGTATAAGTTTTGGAAAACAATCCAAAGAAAGATATTATCACCAGAATGTGATTATCTATAGCTCATTATATTTATGCATCTAAAGATTACAAGACATGAAGTCTGTAAATAAAGTTCAACTATGTTGGATGTTAAGTTTAAAAGCAAAATTTCTCGAAGAAATTTTTAATGATGCACCTATATTGAAAAATATTATTTTTCACAGGTAATGTTGTCCAGCAGACACATGATTGAGAAAAGAAATTAAAGAAGATTATACTTATATCTTGTCTCCTTGAGACTGAGAAATTTAATAAGCTATTGATGTTAGATGATAAATCACGTCTAGTTGATTATGATCATTTTCCTGAAGAGAATATGACATTTTATATTGAGAAAGAAAATCAACATAAATAGTATTGGTCAAGAAAGTGGACATAAAAATGGTTATAGACGTGAATATGGATAAGGTTAAGATCCAAATAGTTTCTTTATGGAACTTATATTTTCACTTGAAGTTGAGAAAATAAACATGGTAATAAAGAAGAGATATGATTCATTCATCGAAAGATGAAAGAAAATTTTTGTGAGTACAATACAAGCTAATAAAAAGCTTAGAGTGTTCAAGAAGAGGATATATGAATACTCCAGAAGAGTACATAGTATTATTGCACATAGAATGCAATTTAAATTCCCTAGGAATGCAATTTAAATTCCCTAGGAATGCAATTTAAAGTTCTTAAGGTATTGTATTCTTATAAGTCTCAAAAATTTAGAAGGATCTAAGAAAGAATACATAATCCATGTATGGTATGTTGTTGATTCAAAAATGAGATTCATTCGAGATTGATAAACCTGTAGTATTATCATCTCGAGGGGAAGAGTTAAAGAAGCTCACATTTTATGATAAGTGAAACATCCATAAGGTTATGTTTGCACTAAAACTAAGTTTGATGAATCATTCTCAAAGTAAATCTCTCGGATTTTGAGACACTTATGTTGAAACAATAAGCAAAAGAAATGCTATATACATTTCAAATCATAAATATTTATCAAGGCAGTATAAGTATTTTAGAAAAAGTATTTATAGCCTCTTATATATTGTACTATACAAAGATTAGTGTAATGAAGATAAATATATAGTAAACCAGAAGTTTACAAAATATGTAGCATGAACCAGTCGTGAGTGTTTGAAAAAATACGAGGATTTGAGAATGTTTGAAAAAGCCGCAAACGCAGTCGTGAGTGAATGTTGAATTTTCTATCATGTGTTTTGTTGTTTGAAACATGGTTGTGTTTTTATTTATCCTGCAAACTATATAGCTCACAGGGAAAGAGTTTGTACTTTGAATTTTTATTATTAATAAAGCTATGATAAGATTCTGGCAGGTCAAAATGATGTTATCTAATTCGGGTTTAGTTCGGGTTTCAGATATTTCAGATTTATTTGGGTTTGGGTCTTGGATTCGGTTTTTTTCCTAGACCTATTACGGACTATAATATCTATCATCTGCATATGGGAGGCAATCATACATACACTTTGTCTTAGGCAAACGGAACATGAGAACAAGAATCTCTTAGAAATCAATGACTTAATGTTTCCAAATTCTAATAAGAATATCTTAAAGGAAAACATGATAAAACAGAATTTTTTTAAATATGTTTCTGCAATAGCAAACAACATGATAAACTGATGATGGTTGTAATCATTATTCAATGGTAGCCAATCTAAATTTCAAGAAAAAAGATAAAAAAACAAGAGTAACAAAATTAAAAACGCACCAAGCATCAAAAGGACACAGAGCAAGCAAGCAACCATTGTAGTTGGAAAATATCTCTGTCAGATCTATTTAATCTGACCGCAGTCGATCACGACGGGCTTGGAAAACTTGTCCTTAAGAGGTTCGTGTGATATGATCCTGACCACATCCAATCCTTCAACAACTTGGCCGAAGACGACGTGTACATCGTCGAGTTCCCAGTTCTCGGTCAAGGAGATCAAAAACTGAGATTGGTTGGTGTCAGGACCATTGTTGTTCATGGAGAGGATACCCGGACCGGTGTGCTTTTTGGTGAAGTTCTCATCCTCGAAAAAACCTCCGGCGTAGATTGATTCGCCTCCGTATCCTTTCCTTTCGTAAGTGAAATCTCCTCCGCCAATGATATAATCGGGGCACATATGGTGGATGATTGATCCTTTGTAATGAAGTGGCTTACCCTTCTTCCCCATGCCTTTCTCGCCTGTACAGAGGGCGCGGAAATTCTCTGCCGTCCGTGGGGTCGTGTCGGCAAAGAGCTCCATCACGATCCGACCAACAGCTTTGCCGCGCACCGCCATATCAAAGAAAACCTTAGGGTTAGCCTTTCCTGGAGAGCATTCTAGGGGCTTTTGAGAGGACGGATTCGTACATAGATTACCAGCTGGTGCAGAGTTTGGGTTAATACTAATGTTAAGTCCTTCACCAGCCGGAGGTTGAATTCGGCCAAAGGCAGCCCCTACCGCTGCAGCAGAGTTTGGGTTAATGCTAATGGTAAATCCTTCACCAGCCGGAATGTTTATGTTGATGGTAAATCCACCGGCCATTCTCGGAGTTTGGATCTAAGGAATTTTATAGGTTTCCTGGGGCTGGGAGGAGTTATCGAGAGAGAGAGAACATATAGTTCCAATGAAAATAAATAGTCAAGTGAAGGAAGATCGTCGGCCGTATTTGTAGATTTTTTAAACAGTATTTTAGGTTAACTGTGGTTAAATCGAATCCCACTAGCGTTAAATCTAATCTGACTGCTTCTATTTTGAAAATATTTACAGAACCGTGTCACTCCTTTTTTAGAAAACTTTTATGCTTTTTTAATTATTAAAATATATCAACGATAACCTTTAAATCTAACTGCAATTTATTTTAAAATTTCTTTTCTTTTCCCTTTCTTTCGGATCAAGCTAATTAAAAACACTCACATTTTTGTTAGCTCTATCAACAACACTCACGTTTTTGTTTTTGTTTTTTTCTTTCTTAAGTAACAGTTGCGTTTCAATATAAAAAATGTTTATTGTACAATCACTGTCACATATTGGATACATCATTTTTCAACATTTAAACTATATACTAGATTTTGATCCGCGCTTGGAAAGCGCAGATTTTTTGGATTATATTATAATACAAAGTTTTATTATATCAAAAATATAATTTTTAACAGTTATATAATCTACGAATTAGTTTATTTGAGATTTTATATGTACAATTTTACGTAAGTTTGTTTTAGGCATGATAATTATATCCGGATAAAAAAGCAAACCGAACCGACCCAAAAATATAAGTGTAGTTCAGGTCCAGAGAAGATAACCTATTGAGTTTTTTTTGGACCCGCATGTCTTTGTTTGAGTCCGGATCCTACTCTAGATCCGATCATAAATATGTTGTGTTTATTAGGTATATTTGGATATTTCAAATATATTTCCTGTAATATGGGCATTTTTTTAAGTTTTTGATTTACGATTATAGTTTTTGATTTCAGGTAAATTTTCAAATTAAAATAAAAATTGCGTATTTTTCATTTCATCGTCTCAGACTTTGAATAAGATTTTGAATTTTTAGGTATTTGATTTTTTTTGGGTATTTGTTTGGAGTTTCAAATATTTTTCAGGTTTTTTAGATATTTTAATTTTTTTAAGATCCTAAATACCCGAACATATGTGGACCCATTACGTCCATATCAAGTCCAACAACCTTTTGATATAGATTTTTAACGTTTTTGTACAAAAACATGGTTGATGAAAGATTTTTCTGAGTAAATGTATCATAAGGAATAATATTAGGATATGTTAAAAATATTTAAAGTTTTGTATGGTTAGAATGATTAATGGTATTACAAAAAAAAATAGTTATACATGACTCTAACAACTTGTTTATATTAGATTTTGTAAGTCTATTTCTCTTTTAATAGTATTGATTCGTTTTTAAGTGAAAAGTATAAAAAAATATAATATCTAAACCAATAATTTTCAAAATCGTGAATAATCAATATTGATATCGTGAAGTCGGGTTAAATAGTAAAGTGAAGGAAGATCTTCGGCCGTTATATATATATTTTTAAACTGTATTTTAGGTTAACTGTGGTTAAATCGAATCTCACGAGCGTTAAATCTAATATGACTGCTTCTATTTTGAAAATATTTACTGGACCTTGTCACTCCTTTTTTAAAAAAACTTTTATGCTTTTTTAATTATTAAAATATATTATCGATTCCCTAGACTATATTTGTGAAGTGATTTTGCCATCATTTCTACAATCAGTTTCACTAAACAAATATGACATGACTACTGAAATTGATGACATGGCTTCCGGAAAAATATGACATGGATAATTTTATTTAATGTTGATTTATATTTTTGGCAAACTTATTAGAATATGGTAATAATTCATATATTACATTTATTTTTAATATTTCTTTTCGGTAAACTTTTTTTAAATATGGTAATAGCTCATACATCATCTATAAAATAAACTAGATTTTGACCCGCCTTAGAAAGCACGGGCTTTGGATTATAGATAAAGTTTGATATGAATTTGTATTTTGGGATTGTTATACATTACTATGTTACAAAATCGTATTATATCGAGAAGAGAATCTGTTTAAAATTATATAACTCTCTCTTAAGCCTAGGCATTTATTCAAATAAAAAAACTGATCGGATCCGGGTCCAAGGAAATGTATTTATTGGGTATTTTTCGGACCAACATATCTTGCTTTAGTACGGATCCTACTCAAGACTCGGATACCCAAAGTACATGAAATGTTTTGAGTATATTAGTATATTTGAGTATTTCGAATATATTTTTGGTATTATAGAAATTCTTTTTTTTGTTTGTTTTGGGTTTGATTTTTCAGTTATACTTTCAGGTTTCACGTAAAATTATATATTAGATGATATATATTATGAGTTAAAACATAAAAAAAGATGTAATTTCGATGAATTATGTGAAAATATCTTTATTACCGCTATGGAAGTGCAGTAGAGATCGTAAGATCTGGAGAAAATTATTAGGGATGACGAAGCGAATTACCATGTTACCCTACATTAAAAGGAAAAAAAATCTTAAAATGGAACAAAAACGACCTCCACTCGGGTTGAACTCAGGTAAAGTGGAGTGACGCTTCAGTACCACTGGACTAGGGATATTGTCATGGGTAAAATAACTCTATCCGGCACAAACCCGAATCAAACCCGCCCAAAAATACCGTAAACTAGAAAACCCGAAAAATTCAGTATCATTAGGGTAACCCACGAAAAACCGGTAGAATTTTAGGTTTACCCGCGAGTACTCGAATCTTTTTTGTCAATAATCTTTTTTCTAAAGTTTTTCTGCTTATTCAATCAAACTTAACATGTTAGCTTTATATAAAAAAAATGGGTTTGTCAACAATCTTTTTGTTTGTTGTTGATATGAGTTATTTGAACTAAGCCATGTAAACAAACATCCACGCACTTACTAAGATTAATCAAAAAAAAATCAAACAAAAATTAAGAAAAATAAAAATAGAGCGAAAAGATATGGTTCAATTCCAAGAAACGTGGTAAACAGAATATCCAATCCAAGATTCTCGGCGAATCCACTTCTCCGAGCAAAAGATAAGACATTAAGTAAAACGCCATCGTTAAACTAACAATACATTTTTTAAAAAAATGCCATAGGGTTCCCGAAACCAAGAAGGTAAAACCCGATCGGATAATTTATAAACCAAGAACCACCCAAAATAAACCCGCAAAATTTGGAAACTGAACATACAGGTTTTGGGTTTTAGATTTTAATAGGGCTTAGGGTACACTATGGATTTTTACCCATTATTAACATTCCTACACTGGACCATCAGAAATTATTAGAAATATTTTCTTCAAACACTATTAGAATTTTTTTTAAATATTCAAACCTAATCTCTGATTAATCCCCAAATTTTCCATTTGTAAAAATGTTCGTGGATTCCCATCGACAAACCTCAATTTTGTTTTAAAAAAATTAGTAAGAAGAATAAGAGAAAAAGCTTTACAGGATATTATAATAAAAAATTTAAATATTTTTTCCGAAGAATACGAATATTTGATACCTTAATAAAACTAGGTTTATATTAAATAACTTTTATTATAGATTGTATAAGAATCTACAATTTTATGAATTATCAATACAATTAAAACAAATTTTTTTTTATCTACTTACAAATAGCCTAGGTTAAACCATTACATTTAACTACATTTCCTATTATTTAAATTAAATCTAACTTAATTATTATTAAATATACATATTGCCTAAAATTGAGGAATTAATTAAATAATCAATTATTTTTGAAACTTTTTTTTATCAACAATTATTTATTTTTGAAACTAGTTAATTCAATTTATATGAACACTAAATATAAGTATCTAATCTTTACGGGTTTTGCATGATATACTAGAATGTTAAATACTAAAATTTAAGTAACTAATCTTTACAGGTGTATTAAATAGTATATGCCAAATTCAGTTATTTAGTTATCAGAAAATGGTGGCTCTATTAAGACTAAAATCGATTTTACTATTGTCCTTAATAATTTGATAGGATAAGGCATATATTTAATATATAGTTAATTTAAGTAGAAATTACTGAGATTCAAATAAATGTAATGGTCTAATTATAAATTTTTGTAAGTAGATGTTTAATGTTTTTGCTTTAATACAACCCACCTTTTGTAAGAACTAGGGCAGGCGGGTTAAAAAATAATATAAATTACTTAAGATGCTTAATTTATTTTTAACTGAAACTAAAATTAATTTTAACGTTTTTTATTAAATTTTTTTATTAAAACATTTTATCTATTTATTTGACTATTTATTTTAAAAGTGTAAATTTATTAATTACTGAAAGTTTTATTGAAATTATTATTTTGTTTTTAAATGTTTTTTTAATTTAACTATTGTAATAGTTAAAATTAATTTTAAAAATTGGTCAATGAGTTTAGTGAAGTTATAAGTAATAACTAATAAGTATTGAGAAGTTTAGACTACATAAAAATTCAAAAATGATCATTACTATTAAAAAAATTATAGATGTTTGTTTGACTCTTAAAATATATATAGATGATGTTTGAAAATAAAATAAATCACATAATCTAAGTAAGTCATGATTAGAATTTTAAAAATAAATGGCACTTGGCAATTAGTATAGTATAATTCTTACACTTTACTATATATAATTAACTCATTATATATTAATTAATAATTTTTATTATATATTCTGATTTCATTTAAAATATATTATTTATGTATAACATGCTAAAGTATTTTTATTATAATTTTGGATTAAATAATATTTATTCAATCAGATTTATTCTTTTAAATAAGAAGTTTTTAAACTTAAAAGATTAGAAAGTAAATTTATTTACTATATTATTTTAATAATTTATTTTAAATATATGATCAATTGTTAAATGAAAATGAGTAATTGTTTTTTCAATTTATTCACATATATATTAAATTATTAAAAAATGAAAAACATTTGATTATTTTTTCAAATCTATATATATATTTTTAATTATGTAAAATAAATATTATAATGTTATGGTATACATGGGGAGGGTGATGACATTCATAAAGCTATTTTTAAACATAATATGATTTTCAAATACTTAAATTATAATTATATTTGTAGAATTGAATTTGTTAGTTGTTAGAAGTGATGAAAACTGTTTTTCTTTATAAAGACTATGAATCGTTACCCGCGCCAAGGCGCGAAGTTTTTGCATTTTAATCTATTTTTGTCTCTTGTTTACTAATCTAGCATTCAGTTTTTCAATGCATTTTATCTTCACCATCTCCTCTTGTCTTGTTTACATTTGTTTTCACGTTCTGTCGTTTGATTTGTCTTAGTTTTGGCTTGTGTAATAACTTAACCCTGCTCATTCTTCTTTCATTCTTTATTGATTGATATTTTTATCTCGCTTAGCTCTGTGTTGCCACTAATTTGCTCGAATCATTTTTCATCATCTGCTTCGTATTCTTTTCATATTCATTAACTATTGTCTCCAATCTCTTTAAATCCTAAAAATCCTACATGTTCTTTTGTTTATTAAATCACATATTAAATATTGTTGAAACTGTTTATTTATTCTAATAAATCTTTACGATTATAACTAAGATGATATGGATAAAAGACTGATTGTAATTTAGTTGAAATTAAAGTCTAAAGTAGAAGTTATTAAACTTGCAATCCTTCTTTTTGTCGTCCAAAATAGCTTTAGTCAAATCAATTATATTGATTTATAAAACCCATAAGCTATTTCAATCCCAAACAATAAAAAAACAGGCGTATTTGTTATTGACGCTGCGGCGGATTTCTTTTACTATAAACATAATTGCTTATCACAACTGTTAATAAACCCAAATGTGTTTACAAAAGCTACGTACTCATATAAGAGTTTCATACTCATTTCTATTTCTCTAGTCATCTCCTATGTTAGTAGCTATCATAATACAATCATCAAACAAATGACATATCTCTTGGTTCCATATAAAATATGCAAAATGACTGTTTTCTGCAGACTCCATGATCACTGAGTATTATAAATATCAAACTCTGTCTTTGGTCTATTTATATGTTGAGAAAATGTCTCGAAATGTAGCTTCCAAATAATGATTTCCAGGTCAACACACTGCATGTGAACCTCCACAATGGGATCATCGGATCTGCAGATACCGCTACATGTCGAGTCGAACACAACTACACATATGTTCACTGGTTGTGCCTTTCATTCACAATCTGCAATTCTCACAAGAACCAGAATCAATGTTAAATGAGGTAAAAGTTTTAGAGTCACAACAGACTTTGTATAGCCAAACCCAATAAACCAAGCACCCAACGTAACATCCCCACTTGCCTATTTGTGCAGAAAATGACTTGATCATTATATAGTAGCACCGAGAAGATAGATGGAGAATGAAGTATGAATGCAAAGTAGACAAAACATTTAAAATCTTACTGATTATGGGAAATATAAGAAATCAATTCTATTGAAATGGCGTATAAATGTCCAATATCGTGACAGAAGTACTTGTTCCTGTTCTCACCAAACTTCCAATTCTAAATGTATATATAAATCTATTAGAGTTATTGCCAGCGCTCTGTTGCGATATTTGTTAGCTAAAATAATCCATCCAACATAATAGGAAAAAGAAACCAACGAAATTGTAAAGCTAACCATCAACTGAGATGCTTTTGTTGTCCTGACACATTGCAAGCTTAGTGATTTCACTGTCAAAAGCAACAAACTAAGCAGTCATATACATCCGAGACAATTATTTACAAACGGTTCTTAGCACAGAAAAAACATATTAATATGTTACGGATGATAAGTTTGATGCATAAATACAGTTTAGAATTTTTTTCAACTGAACATTTGTGCCTACTGAATTACCTTACAACACCCACTGCATTGTGATTTTGGCATGTAAAAGCTGAGAATCAACATTGGATCTTGCGTTAGCATTTGAAACATGAAATATAGCATCATCAATTTCCAGTGTTAATTTCATTGACAATAGCTGTGCAAAAGAACTCTGCTAGTAAGGTAATCGTGATTAGTAATTCTTTACATCTTAGTTTCGTACAACTTCAAAACGATAGACACTTACAATCGATGGCTCTCAAAGATGGACTGCAAACCATCTAATGATATGCTTACCTCATCGTATAAGTAATCCATGTCACTTCCCTCCCACGGATAACGTTGCTGGTGCAGATCAATTCCCTCTACCTCTTCCTCATCATTAGGATGCTGTGCAATGTACTCTCTGTAAGGTTCAAATTTATGTCGCTAGAATTATCAGAGAAAGAAATATAAAGTACCCTCCAAATCTTCAGGAGCATCGACATTTTCTTAATTCAATGATCTTCATTCAACCTAACAACCATCAAAATAAAAAGAATGTCAGGCACATAATCTTCAAAATCCAAGTTTAATGAATGGAAAAAAAAACTCAGGAAGACAGAAAATGACAAACATTCACTGGCTTCTTCTTCTTTTATTTTTTGGCTCCCGTGAATGAACTGTCAAAGCCATCATTATTTGCAGGAAAAAGATTAAATAAAGCAACTGATGAAAAGAAACTAATATGTTTCACAGCACATAAACTCTTCTTGAACAATCAGGCAACGGATACGATGTCTCTCGTGTGACTCAGCTGAGTCCTCGATGACATCTTGAACGACAAATGTCTTCTTCTTCTTCTTGGTTAGATCAAAGGGTGCAAGCTAAGGTTGACCAAAGAAAATTAAAACCACACAATCATGATTTATCAGGTAAAATAAAAGAACCGATGATGAATTAATTAAAGATGGGGAGATGTTGAGACTAAAGAAGAAAAACTAATTCATGAAACTCAAAAAGTCAATCTGTGTTTCTTAGATGAGTCATGAATCAATGATTAAAAATTGAAAGCCCTAAACTTCCATTGAAAAGAACGCTTACAGACCAAAGAGGTTTATTGGGCTTTTTTTTAACGAATCACATTTCAAAACGTGAGTTATAAATTATTTATTAAATCATTAGATAAAATAAATAAGTGTGGGTCCCACAAAGAAAACCGAAGAAGCAAAGGTTTCTGACCTTCATAAATATATATTTGTTTCTGCCCTCAATGTACAAAGAATCCTTTAACTCAGTGGTATAAATGTTGTTGTTTAGATCTCAATAACCCGAGTTCGAGTCACAGACTTGACACTTTTTTCACACTTTTTTCACACTTTTTAAAAGTGAGACCCACATATCGCTGACGTGTCGCATCAGGAGTGATGCAACTGCCCTATTATAATGTAGATTTATTTCAATTATTTAATATGTAGATAAAAATAAAATATTAGAATAAATATTAAAATGTTATGGCTTATATGGAAAAAAAAATCCAAGTGTGGGGAATTTATTACAGTAAAGAAAAGAATGAAGAGAGTTATCAAATCTGTCACGAAACTTTGTCCTTTTCAAATTATAGTGAGATAGATGCTTTCATGAATCATCAAATTAAGTTACTCCTTTCCAATACTGTTACATAGGATATGATTACTTACTAATAATTTGGTCTTATGAACTTGGTTTCCCGGGTATAGCTTGCTTCTGATGCAGTATTTGGACCAGACCAAACCATTGTTTTGAAAATTCTTGGAATAGAGAGATCAACCCAAGCTCGCGATGGTATTGCAATGGAACTCGAGGATTGCTTGTTCCCTTGGTTGAGAGAAGTTGATATCAGAACATATCCTTAGAGCATGATTATTGGGGGTTTCTTAGCGTTGGGTTATTTAAGAGCTGGTTCTTAACTTTTTTAGTTAAAAGTTAAGAGATAGTTTCTTATATTCCGTTAAGAACCTCACGCTAAGAAACCTCCAATAATCATGCTCTTATGCAGTGTTCCAAGATGTGAAGTGAGCTCTTCTCATTGGTGAAAAACCTAGAGGCCCTACTAACGTCAATGTCTTTGTAATGGGAAATCCTTGGAACACCAAGTGTTCCAATAAAACAGAACTTCCCACAAATATAATTAAAATCACCAGCTAATAGAAATTAAAGAAGAAGGAAGAAGTTTAAGCAATCAATACCTGAGAATATGTCTCTGTTTTGTAACTCCATTTGAAAATGGCATTGTGGTTGATAATCTTCAAGCTTCTATGGTTCAACAGAATGAAAAAACTCCATATACGTGATATTGAGAAGATGATGATGATTAATCCAGTAAGAACATCAATCAGACTGATTCCACTCATAGACAAATCTTAATCGGTAGAAACAGAAGAGCTCATAGCCATAGGTGCCGGGGAGCTTGAAACCACACATCGTCGAGGAGGTTTCCATTTCATCGGCATAGACAGAAACTTGGCGGCAAGACCGCCCTCTAACCATCCACTGTTCTCTTTTTTTGTTTGTGTGACTAATCGACTGTTCTATAATGAACGCTGACATTAACATTTTAACAATTATGTATCTTGTAGGATCACCGGGACAATATTGACTGCCTCACTCCACCAGAAAAATGTTCCTCCAATCTGTGAAACAAAACAACCCATCCTTCGTAAGTAATCCTGTTGAGCAGCATGCATCATGAACTAAGAAAATGTTTTTTTTTGTGCAACATTAGTTATCTACTTAATTAACTTCATTTGGTAACTAAATGTCTTTAAAAAAAATATCTCGCAATTTACCCTGTAAATACTACTCTCTCCGTTCCTAAAAGATCAATATTCTAGAGAAAACTTTTGTTTCAAAAGGATACATATTTTATATTTCCAATGTAATTTTTGTCAACTAATAATGAGAAATTGTGAAGTTCAAGAATATTAATTGCATTTCTTAAAATCTTTTTGATTTAAAAATATAGGAAATATAAATTTACAAAAAGCTATGCATTTATAGCTAAGTTTTAATATGTTTTATTAAAAAGTGTGAAATTCTAAAACATGGATCTTTTAGGAACGGAGAGAGTATATGTTTTGAACCAAGTGTTGTCCAAGGTTGAGTCCTCACAAAAAGAGTAAGAGATGTGAAGAAACCATAAGAGAAGACAAACTATACCACATTAAGCAACAACATGCCAACAACGTTTTTCATTTATGTTCACAATTTTTTTTTAAAAAAGTTTAAAAAGTCAAAATAATGTGTGAAGTTTAACAAAAACAGTTAAAATTAAAGTTAATTAGAAGTTAGAAAAAAACTAATCCTTCAAATGACTGAAATTTTACTGATGTAAAAATCAATGAAACTATATCGAATTAGAATGTGATATTAACTCAAAACAGTAAATGTTTTTACAAAAAATGAAAAATATGAAAATAATGGTTTGGATCATAATTTTGGACCGAAAATATATTCTAAATTCCCCTAAACAATTAAATAGATGCATTAATCGTTAATATTGTAATCAAGAATATAAGAAAAAACATTAAGTTAGAACGTATATAAACATTACAAAAGATAGTAATTGTAAAATTAAATAGAATTTTATGGTAAAAGTAAAATAAATTGAGAATATCTAGATTATCTTTTTACACTAGTTTTAATCAAGAATAATATTTTAACTATAGTTAGATTGTCAAATATTATTCTGTTTATAATAAAAAATAATATATTAAATAATGAAAATTTTGTAGAAGTTTTAGTGTATTTAACTCATACAACATTTTTTACAAAAATTGTTTTAATTATTTGTATGAAAATTGTTTATTAAATAAAAGATACTATTTAATTTTACTTAAAACAATGAATATATAAATTAACTATACTTATTATGATTATAACAAAATATATAATAAGCACAAGAAAGTACACTATAACAAAAATTAAATAACATATATATAAAATAATTAAAAAAAATAAAGATAACCAATTGAAATGTATAATCCGCGCTTAGCGCGGACCGGCCCTAATATATAATATGCTATTACAGTGTTACTATTCCATTACTCTGGTTGTCCTATACTGTTATATGGAATGTGAACTTTGTAAATGTTCCCATATGTTACGTACTTTGAATATACTTTTTTTTTTATTTTAAAACGTCTACTATTTTTTTCATTTTTACTGCATACATAAAAATTTAGGTGATAAATAAATCTGAGACATACGCTTTGTTTTTTTTATAGGTGATTGTAAATATGCCACAAAAAACATGACGTTATCTACTCTCTCATTTGCAACTAGAAATTTGTTAAGCGCATGGACAAAATTGAATAGTTTGGAGTTTAAATGTCTGACATTGAATTATTATGTTAAAATTATTGCCATTTACCTAATTTGTGTTATACGGCAAATAAGCCCAAAAATCAATCGATCGAAATAATTTTTTTTGTTTCTGCCAAATACTAAGTTTTTTTTTGGGTTCAAAATTTCCATGACACAACTCATATACAGGAAACAAACGATTTATACGGAGGAACAAGATGGACCATGTTAGATCGATCGCACGCGCCTGCGGAGTGAAAAAGAAATGAGTAATGTGAATTCCCCCTCGTAAGATTTTCAAATTTGAAAAAACAAAACGACTCTGACCCGACCCACCACCACTCTCGGGAAAAAAGAATATCAGTAGGTTCCTCCTCCATCGCTTGCCACTAAAATTCAAATTAATCTCATATGATATGAATATCGCTTCCTAGCTGAAACGCACAGATTCATTCAATCGAGCGAGAGCCATGGGTTGTCTCTTCCGTTGCTTCCTCCGTGCCAAAGCCGAGGAGCAATCTACCGTCGGCGATTCCGTCTCTCAACCTCCCGGCGTCAACTCCATCGTAATCCCCTCTCTCTCTCTCTCTCTCTCTCTCGCTTCCTTTGCTTTTTCTCACATCGTCATTCAATTTCAGTCTCGAATTGGCAGTTACAGTTCTCACAAGTTGAAATCGATTGTAAATGTTCGTTTGTTAGTCTACTTGAGCTGGATTTTGGTAGCTCGGCGCCGTTAACATATCTTCTTTTACATATGGTTTCAGAGAGGCCATGACTCGAAGAATCGTTTATCAGCTCTGTTTCTCTCTCAAGGTAGTATTAAAATCTCTTCTTATTCGTATGGTTTGAAAGAAGAAGAAGAAGAAGGAAGGTCTTACTTGTTTCTTCCTTCTCTAGAGAAAGCAGATTCTCCGCCACGTCATCACAGAGAAGGATCTGGTTTGCATATTCACAACGATCTCATCATCAAGGATGAGGTATATCTTCCTATCAATTTCGAACCCTAAGAATCGCGTGATTCCAATCACTCTTAGCTTCCATTGTGTTGTCAATTAGCACTTTTCTGGAGGATAAGGTATCTTCATGATTGATTATGTTGCTTGAGATACTTCTTTGCTTGCTTTGTGATATTGGAGGTCAAGCTCTGGCCTGTGGAATGGATTAAAAAAAAAAAAAAACACAACGGTTCTATTTTCTTATGTTTACATCATTACCTTTCCTCGAAATTATCTGATTCTAATCACTGCGTTTGCTAGAGACATTCCATGTCTATTTTGCTTGCTTGCTTGCTTGATAAGTAACTAGTGTTCTATGTGTGATGTTATTGAGTTATTCTTGTTTTTAAAAGGAGGAATGCGTTGTACTTCTCACAGGACTTTGCCCCCTTTTTCCTCGACATTCTGTACTTGTCTACCCACTACGTTTTAGGCGTGTTGGTGTTTAGAACACAATTCTTTGTATAGAAAATATTCAAGCAACTTGATAGAAGACCTTGCGAGATTCTTTTGTTTTTTTTTTGCATGTATCAATCGAATTTCTTGCTCGCTTTTACAAAATGAAAACATAATCCTCCTGTTTACCTCTGGAATTACAGGTTCAGCTTCTCAAAGCTTGCGGTGTAACAACAGCCACACCGATTGAAATTAGGAAAGCATCCCAAAAGCTGGAAACTCCTCAACGTGGAAAACAGCTTACATCTTCCCAATTTCATTCCTGGATCTCTGATGCAGTCTTTCACTTGGATGAACCGTGCGAAGAGGTTTCAGAGCAAACTCCTAGCAGGTGGAGTGCTACTTTTCTTAGCAAATATCTCTTTAAGCAGAGCATTTGAAAACTAAGACTGGCATGACTGCTGCATATATCCTAACATTATTTTACAACACGCAAGAGGTTTCTTTTGATCTTGAATTTTACTCTTTTGTCAAACATCAGTTGCGTGACGAGGATCTCCACTGGATATAGTGATGCTAGTGAAGAAAGCCAAGAAAGCATTGGTACTGAGTTCAGGGATGGGGTGTATAGACCCAGCAAGGTGCCATTCACAGATGGAAAGAGGAAATCAGTGTGGTCTAAATGTGATTTTGATCAATCTTACTCTTCTACTTCTTCCAAGAGCAGCACTTCAAAGACACCAGAGAAGGCTGTAAAAAGTAATTTCTTAACAACCTCGCGTAATCTGACCTCATTGAAGCTATCTGATGAGATTTAAACTCCTGCAGTTATGGAATCAGCAGTAAGGGGGAGACCAAGAATCAGGTCGCACTGTTTGCATTCAGCTTCCAGTCTTACTGAAAAGGCCTCCATATGTAAGCTCCCTGAAGATTCAGATGAGACTAAAGAGCATGCTTGCAAAGAGAAAAAAGAACCTGAATCTCCAATATCAGTAACTTGTGAGGGAAAGTTGGAAGAGAGTTCAGCTAGTCCTTCTCCGTGGGTAAAGCAGAGTGAAGAGAAGAGTAACCAAAAAGTGACGGCTACTATATCCACTGTTACTTATGGGGACAGGCCCATCATTGGAACGGCTGCTGCTCACTGGAACGAGAAAGAGCAATCTCAAATCTCACCCAAATGGTGGGATGGTAATGGGATACCAAACTCTACAAACAAGTACAAAGAGGTACCTACGCTCCTGTTTAATCTCTAGTCCTCTCACTCATGATACACATGGGAGTTACTTTTCTTAATGCAGGATCAGAAAGTGAGTTGGCACGTAACATCTTTCGAGGAGAGATTGGAGAAAGCACTTTCAGAAGAAGGCGGTCAAGGTTTCACCCCATCAAGGTACATTCTTCTCCTTCTCTTAATGCTAGTAGTAAGTAGTAACCGATGATTCATAAACCTGTTGCTGTGCAGAAAACTTGAATTAATGGAAGAGGCTCAAAGGGACACAGCTATATCACAGCTGCATCATCCAGCGCAATCCACATCAATCGTTTCCTTTTGAACATCGTGTAGTCTGTTGAGTATTGAGTGGTTATCATGAGTTCATGACTCATGAGCAATATGATACGTAGAAGAATCTATATAGCAAACTTTACACGACGGTTCATGATTTCGTATATCCTTTCTATCACATCACCTGTAATAGATGCAGTGTCATTCGTTGCAAGTCCTGAATGATTGGTTACCAAGTGCTTGATATTTTAAATATTCGACTGAAAATAGGAGAGAAGTTTTTTGGACGGAGAAAATATACGACTGAAAATAGCGGTCCAATTATGCCTCCAAATAGCAAGACATCAACTCATTATTTAAGCATGGACACTTGGGTATTTGATTCGTTTTCATTTTTGGATTTTATATATATAAGAACCATTTGGGTACTTATTACATCTGGATCGGCTTGGTGTTTGGATTGGTTCATATAGTAAGATTATGAACTGATTTATAAACTGCATGAATTTAGATATTTAATTATTTTAAAATAAATATAACTAATATTTTAGATATATAAACAGTAATTCATGTATCTGATAACTTTTTAGTTCCTTGCCCAAATGCTAGGCGTCGTAGGCGTCGTATCTTCAGTCAAAATTTCTGGCAAATAGATGGCCAAACAATATTTGTCGCAAAGAAATCGCCTGGTCTTCAACAGGAAAAGCCACAGCTCTCAATAGTTCCTGTGTGGTTGGAGTTCACTGGAGTCTCGCTACAATTTTTCAACTGGGAAACCTTGCAAGAGATTGTTGGGCTTGTTGGTCACCCAGTATGCCTACATCCATCGACGGAAAAATTGACAAACATTGAAGTCGTTAAAGTCTATACGGTCATTGATCCAAGTAAGCCACTTCCGCAGTTTGTCAATGCTCGGTTTGAGAGCGGGGACACTAGGCATATCTCGGTTACTAGCCCTTAGCTGCCCTCTCTTTGTTCATTCTGTAAGCAAGTGGGACATACTATCTCTCGTTGTTCAGAGAACCTAGAACTTGTTCAACGTGCAACTCCGTCAAGCATGAAACCTCTCATTGCCCGCGTACCAATCCGGAAAAGAGAAAGGGTAAAGCGCCGATCAAAAGCCTTCTTCCCATTGTACCGCAGAACTCTATGATCAACCGGGAGAAGAAGGGTGGTAGGTCCCAATCCCAACCTCGATCCTTGCCCGCTAGATCAGAGAAGAAAGGTGATAGTGCCCATACCCAATCTCGACCATCTAGTTCAGGGAAGATTAGTGACATTGCTCATACTCAATCGCGACCATCTAGCTCAGATAAGAGCTATGTTCCTCTTCGGAATGTTGCTGTTCCGCCGGCTTCTTTTAAAGACATTGTTGGCTCGGCTGCTGTTCCTCCTCCAGTTTTTTGGGGCATGATTGAGAGCCTCACCCCTCCCCTCCTTCGCCCTGTAGTAAACCAGAGCTACTCATCTCCCCAAAGACAGGCCTTCCAAAGAGTGTTTGACTTGGATCAGTCTGGAGGTAGCCTCTGTGTTGATCTACCATCAGCTTCTCTATCGCCCTCCCACTCCTCGGCGTCTTTTGATCATCTCTCCTCAGGAAATGATTCCCTCTCTGAGGGCGATGATAATCCTGATGAGGATTTTGATAAGTTTATTGAAGTTATATCTAGAAGAGCAAAGCGGAACTCTTCATCGCGGTCCAGGGTTAGAGGCCCTTTATCCCTCTAATCTTTTCTTTTTATAGATCTTTTTTGCTGGAATATTAGAGGTTTTAATGATCCTGTAAAGCGGCGTGGTTTTAGAAAATGGTTACAAAAAAATAAACCAGTTTTTGGGGGTCTACTTGAGACCCATGTACAGCCTAATAAAGCGGCAAAGCTTCTTAGCTCTGCTGCAACCGGATGGAACCTGGAAGGGAACTACGAGTTCTCCGATCTTGGTAAAATTTGGCTACACCTTACTGTTAAAGTCCATATCTTGTCAAAATCGTTACAAATGGTGTCCTGTTGTGTAAAGCTGCCTCATATGTCAGCAGACCTGATTGTCTCATTCATCTATGGTTCAAATTGTGTGCAACAGAGACGTCTTCTTTGGGAGGAAATTGAATGTTTCTCCGCTTCCCCATTATTAGTCAATGCTCTGTGGATGCTTCTGGGAGACTTTAATGAGATTATATCCACCACCGAACATTCAAACCCTGACCCTTTCTCCTGCCACAGGGGAATGAGAGATTTCAAAGAATGCCTCCAACGAAGCTCCCTAACGGATCTGCCTTTCTGTGGTGAACCTTTCACCTGGTCAAACGGTCATGTCTCTAAGAAGTTGGATCACATGCTTATAAATGATAGCTAGCTACAGCACTTCCCAAATTCTACTGGGGTATTTGGCTTGCCTGGTATATCTGATCATAGTCCTGGATGCATCTTCCTCCATCAGCAGCGCCCGAGTCAAAAACGTCCCTTCAAGTTCTTTGCGCATCTTAACCTTCACCCGGATTTCACCTCACTTGTGAGAGACTGTTGGAATGCATTGCCATTTTCAGGGTCTCGGAAATTCTGTATGGCCAAAAAGCTGAAGACTATGAAGAATTTTATTAGAGATTTCAGCAGGGAAAACTTTTCAAATCTGGAGAAAAGAGTTCAAGAGGCTTTTTCTTTGCTGCTCTAGTGCCAGCAGATTTCCCTCTCAGCGCCCTCTGATTTGTCATCTCAAATAGAGCGCTCTACCCGCCAAAAATGGGCAACTTTAGCGAAGGCAGAGGATTCTTTTCTGAGATAGAGGTCGAGAATCAAATGGGCTGTTGAAGGTGATGCATGCACAGCCTTCTACCATCGTGTCATAAAAACAAGACAAGGTTTTAAACAAATCTCTCTTCTTTTAGACCAAGATGATAATCTCCTAGAATATATTGACGATATCAAGAGTCATGCGGTTCATTACTTTGAATCTCTCCTTGGAGGCCCTGTCGTGCCATCAACCTCAACTCCGGAAGCCATTGCTGCAACTGTTCCAACTAAATGTCCTGACGAGGCCATCAGCTTACTCTCAGCCCCTTTCACTGACCTGGACATCCGTGATGCCTTCTTCTCTCTGCCAAAAAACAAGTCCTCGGGACCTGACAGTTATCCGGCTGAGTTCTTTACGGAAAATTGGCAAGTGGTTGGAAGAGATATGATTGCTGCTGTTCAGGAGTTCTTTTCATCTGGTCGTATCCTCCAGCAGCTTAACTCTACAATCATCACTCTTGTCCCCAAGAAAAAGAATGCGATGCATATGACAGACTTTCGGCCCATCTCGTGCTGCAACTCTGTTTACAAAGTTGCCTCTAAGCTCCTTGCGAACCGGTTGAAGGCTGTCCTGCCCAAGCTTATTTCGAAAGCTCAGTCCGCTTTTATCCCAGGGCGTCTCCTCTCTGAAAACGTCCTTACGGCCACTGAGCTTCTAGCTGGGTACAATTGGAAGCACATTTCTAAGCGGTGTATGCTGAAGGTGGATCTCCAAAAAGCTTTCGATTCTCTCAATTGGGATTTCATCCTGAACACCCTCGAAGCTTTGAATTTCCCACAAAGTTTTAGGCTCCTGATCCGTCAATGCCTCACGACCACCAGCTTTTCGGTTGCAATCAATGGTGAATTATGTGGCTACTTTAAAGACACCAAAGGGCTTCGACAAGGCGACCCGCTCTCTCCATATCTCTTTGTCATTGCCTTGGAAGTCTTTTCTCAAATGTTGTCAGCCAAGTACTCCCAAGGTCCAATTGGATATCACCCGAACACTGCAGCCTCATCTCTTTCTCACTTAGCTTTTGCGGATGATATAATGATATTTTTTGATGGTCAAAAGTAATCTCTGGAAAGTATTTCTGATACGCTTGATTCCTTTGCCGAATGGTCTGGTCTTCGCATGAATATGACCAAGACAGAGCTATATGCTGCTGGTCTGAACCAGGCTGAAACCAATGACTTTTCAAGTCTGGGCTTCACCCTTGGAGCATTACCAGTCCGGTACCTAGGGCTGCCTCTTATGCATCGCAAGCTTTGTCTCTCAGATTATCAGCCTCTCTTGGATTCCTTAATCGGAACCTTCACCTCTTGGTCCTCGAAAGCTCTATCTTATGCAGGAAGGAGACAATTGATCTCGTCGGTAATTCATGGAAAAAACAATTTTTGGATCTCAGTCTTCATACTGCCCAAAGGCTGCATCAAGAAGCTTGAGAGCCTTTGTTTGTGATTCCATTGGAGTGGCCAAATTTCACAGAGAGTCTCTGCAAAAGTCTCTTGGCGTGTTGTTTGTCTACCCAAGTCTGAAGGTGGATTAGGCCTTCGGGATTTTGCTAGATGGAACTACACTTTGTGTCTTCGTTTGATATGGCTCCTCTTCAAGACCGATTCATCTCTATGGGCAGATTGGGTGCACCAATACAAGCTGAGTGACTCGAGCTTCTGGTCTTTGGATAACAATAGTGCTGGTTCTTCGACCTGGAAGGAAATTCTGTCATTGCGTCCTCTTGCGGCGCTGTTTATTCGTGGGCGTCTGGGAAACGGCACGATTCTTAGTTTCTTGTGGGACAACTGGACTCCGTTCAGCCCCCTTAATCATTACTTTGGCCCCTCTGGGACAAGACAGACACTGGTGCCTATCAATGCGAGAGTCTCTGCCTCATGTAACTCCTGTGGGTGGTTTCTCCGGGGTGCTCGCTCTCCAGAAGCTGAAAACTTGCAGGTCTATCTCACCACTGTATTGTTGCCCTCTATCTCAGTGGAAGAAGATAGCTATTTCTGGATGATCGATGGCGAAGAGCTTGATGGCTTTTCGGCTAACAAAACCCGGAACATCCTTCGAAACAGAGCTCCTACTCCTGCATGGACTCGGATTGTTTGGTTTAAGGGTGCAATCCCACACCACTCCTTCACCATGTGGTTGGTTTTCCTAAACTGTCTCCCTACTCGTGATCGCTTGGCTAGATGGAGCACCAATACTTCACCTACTTGCTGCCTTTGTGGAGCTGGAAATGAAACAAGAGATCACCTTTTTCTTGTCTGTCATGTTAGTGCCTCTATTTGGGAACATGTCATGCACCGACTTGGCTATCAATGGCATGGTTTTACCTCTTGGAATGCGTTTACGGACTGGCTTTGTACTAAAGACAATGTCACTCCTTCTACTCTCAAACTTCTTGCTGCTCACACCACCGTCTACAATATATGGGCTGAGCGAAACAAACGGCTTCATGACGGTGCCGTGACGTCTCCGGCTGGAACCTTTGAAATGAACTTTTCAAGGGTCCAATAATCAAATCATCATAGTAATTGAGATGTCAATCCATTTCTAAGAGCTTTGAATCAAAGAGAATTCAGGTTTTCAATTAAGCTAAATGCAATCAATAAGATGAGGTGATTCAATCAAACTAACAAGTTTCAAGAACAACTAACAAGTAACTTTCAATCAATTAGATAAAGGAGGAATCATGGGCATAGAATTTTGATTTTAGATGACTAAGATTTAATCTAAAATGGCAAGGTTTCAATCAACACATTTCCTTAAGTCTAGATACCAATTCTAAGCAAGTTCTCTTCCAAGATAAAAGCTCATTTACTCTCATAATCAAACATCAAATTCCTTTGGTTTGTGTCAATCAAGCAATCATTAAGAATGAATCATTCAACTTTCCTAACTCCCCTAACATCAAATCCCTTTGGTAGGGTAAGCTAAGAGCATGTTGAGTTGGCTCAGACATTTCATCGAACACCTTCCGGGAAATGAAATGTCTAGAGTTCTAAACCAGAATGACCAACTCTAGCTTAGCATTAAGATCACTCAATCAAGCAAGGAAACATATTAATATACTCTAAACATTCTAGATCATCACTTAATCATCCTAACCCATGAATCCAAAGATGACTACTCACTCATTATCATGATAAACCCTAGATCATTGGTTGATCGAAGTCTAAACATGATTAATGATCAAAGCAATCAAGTAAACACAAGAGAAATTGATCAAGATTAGATCTTTCACCTAAGGTGGCTTTTTTTATTAGATAGAAAAACAAGATCCCCCCCCTAAAATTAGGTCTGAGAAACATTTATAGTAGCTTAAAATTGAACCGGGTTAACCCAACAAACTTGGATTAACCCAAATACAAATGGGTAAATATCTGGTCAAACTCAGAAATGTTGACTTTCTCAACTCGCAGCGGCTAAGGCAGACCACTCCACCAGGCCACTGAGGCTCTCACAGCGGATTCTTGCAGTCTTCGTCTCAGACCGCTGCGACAAGTAGATATCGGGCAGGGAGTGGCGTGTTTTCCCAGCGGCTTCAGCAAACCGCTGCACAAGGCCGCTCCCATACTTAGTCTCCATTCCTCGAGCGCTTGCTGCGGCTTCTCGATGGGGTCATAAGACTGCTGGGACGTCACAAAGCCGCTGGGACACTTGATCATCTAGTCTCATGCTCGAAAACCACCAATCTTGCCTCCAAAACATATCTAGATGCTCCAAAGTCACCAAATAACATCTCCATCACCTAATAGTGACAAATATATATATGCAATTCACCTAAATCTACTCTAAATGCATCTAAATGGACAAATTGAGAACTAAAATGATTGCTAAAATTATGTAAATACACAAGATATCAACTCCCCCAAACTAGAACTTTACTTGTCCACAAGTAAACTTTCAAGGTCAATTAGAAGAAAATTTTGAAAATGAGAGCTCAGAACCAAAAGACACAGTTTCTAACCTTCAATGTAACATCCCAAAAAAAACATAGCAAATAGAATGATCAACTTTCTTAGTGCACTCTAGCTTCTCAAGGCCTATCAAGAATCTTTTGTCTCTACACAAGTTACATTGTCATTCAACCAACAAGTTCCATAGCCAATCTCACATTCACACACACACACACACACACAAGGTGAATTCTTGCAAATGGATATTTGATCTCAATTATTTGGCTTGGTGAGAGAAGATGGTCTAATGTGAATAAAAATGGGTTTCAATTGCATTATTTATAGTGACTCACACTCAAGAAAAGGAGCAAGATCATTATGCAAAATTTATCTAAGAAAATGAGCAATTCATGCATACAATGCTTGTTCTCATCATTCTACCCCTTTCCTAAGTAGTTTTAACTTCTACCCTTCTTTTCTTTCTTTCTCAAACCCAAAATACTCCCACTTTCATCTCTCACCCATTGAACTCTCCTTTCTTTCCTTTGATTTAACCAACTAGGGACTTGTTCTTTTGAATTTAAACTTTTAGACTTAGCTCTCTTCTTTTCTTTTCCCCCACTCAACTATTGTTTCTTTGATTCTTTTTTTTATTTAATTTGGGAGGGGGTTCTATTGATACTTTAGAGCTTTTCCTTTCTAACTTTCTTTGTCCCTAGGAGTTTCTTACTTTAAACAATCTTTTTGGTTCATCTCGCTCAATCTCTTTCACTCCCAAGATCAAAAAAATTTAAGCTCACAAACCCAAAAACCATCCTAGAGGCTAGCTCAAATGAAGTCCTAATGCTAGCCAAAGATGAGAACAACCCCGTTGTTGCTCCTAATACTCTTAAGATTTTGCACATGACATGCTATCAATAAAATGCCTCACTCAAGCAAATTAATGTTGGCTTCAAAGAATGGTGAAGGTTAATGGGTATGGAGTGCCATTTGGGTTAACAAAGATTGGTACAAAGAGAGAAAGATAACCCAAATGTGTATCATATCCATGATCAAGTATGCAAATGTCCATATGCAAGTGAAATTAAGTTCATTAAGCCTAGTTCATTTGGAGTTGGTTTCAAGAACAATGTCAATCATCAAGCAAGTAACATGTTTCAAGAAGAGTTTTCAAGGCTCGAAGCTTACAAGCTTTTTCAAGAGATGCTTAAGCTACTTGATATGTTTAGATAGGATGTCAAATTGAGTTCTAGATATGTGTTATTTACAAGGTTTCTCCCTATTCATGAATGCAACTTATATGCGCTAGAGTCAATCCTAAGAATGCAAGTGATGCAACTACATGCTTCTTTTTGTGTTTTTTAAATTTCTCAAATTTTTTTGGTTTTTATATGCAAATATGTATGTACAATGCAAGACTCAATGCAATATCATCAAAGCAAACATGATCAAATACTTGATACCTCCCCCAAACTTAGTTCACAAAGTCTCTGTGTTAGTAAGTTGAAAGAGATACCCAAAAGAAAGAATAAATGCAAAGAAAAACTGGTATATACAATGGAAAGGTTGGAGTGGTACCTCAAGCGGAGAGTGGAGAAGGAGGATCCTTCCCACTTTCAAGAGTGATGGTGAGGACTTGAGAGAGAAGCTCTTGAAGCTTGATTGGATCATCTTGGAGCTGCGGAGTGATGATGGCCTTTGCACTTGAGAATGGTGTAGACTTTCCCTTGCATTTGATCTTGTACTCAATAGCTCCATCCTTGAACTTCATTGGGTGAAGAGTGAGAGTGTGTGGCATCATATCAAAAGGTGGAGGGTGAGGTTCTTTCATCGTCTTCTTCTTGTCATGAACAACCTTTGTGGCTCTACTCACCTCCTCATTTGTAGCACTTTCCAAGTGCTCATCGCACATCTTTTTAGAAGACTCTCCATCAAGACCTTCTTTTCCACTAACAACCATTTCATCCTTAATTTTATCAATTGAAGGTTCTCCACAAGTTACGATTCCATAGTACTCAACATTCATCATTAGAGATTTGATTGGGTAGGAGACAACTTTTTTCACATTGAGGAGTGTGACCTTCTTGTTGGCAAAGTCAATGCAAGCTCCTACTGTTGTGAGAAATGGTGTGCCAAGGATCAATGAGACTCTCTTCTCAGTTGCCATCTTCAAAACAGTGAGATCAATATGGATGGTGCAGTCTCCAATCTTCATAGGGTAGTCTTTGATTAAGCCTAATGGAGTTGTTGAAGAAGAGTCTCCAAACATGAGTGAAGATGTGTTTGGCTCCATGTTCTCAATCCCAAGACTCTTCACCATCTACATTGAAATCACATTCACACTTGCACCAGAATCAACAAGAGCATCATCAAGTGTGAACTTACCAAGGGAGCAAGACAAGGTGAACTTCCCTTGGGTTTCTAGTTTTGGAATAGACTTTGGTGTGACTGGTGGATCAAGCTGCATAGTAGAGATGTTTAAGAGCTCTCCTACTTCTTCTTTGTGAGCTAGAATGTCCTTGATGAGCATCATTTGGACATGAGCATCATGCATATTCGATATCTGTGGAAGCTTGACTCCTACATCTCCCATGTCTTTTCTGAACTTGGAGATCACCTTCTTTTGAGCTTTAGCGAGGAACTTTTGTGAAAATGGGAGCTTGTCGTAAGGTGATTGCTCAACCACATGAGCTTCTTCTAGCTGAACCTCTTTTAATTGCGTGACAGCTTTCCCAATAACCGGTTTCTCAGCTTTGTGTCTAACTGGTTGCAAAACCTTTTCCTCAACCTTCTTTACAGTTTGCATCTCAACCCTTTCCACAATCTTGTGTTCAACCTTCTCTACAACCTGTTCTTCAGCCTTGGCAACAACTTCTGTTCCATATATGAGTCTTTCAATCTGATCTTCCTCTTTCTCATGATCACTCAACTCAATCTCAGAAGTAGTAGAGAGGATAACATTGCAATATTCTTTGGGATTCTGCTCTGATTTTCCTGGTAGAGATCCCATTGGGCTCTTGGAGGTTGAAGGCATAGAGGCAAACTGATTCTCCAAAGTATTGAAGTGTGAAGAGAGTTGTAGGAACTTGTTGTTGAGGTCATTGTAGCTTCCATCAACTTTGGTGTGAAGGTTCTTCAGCTCATATCCAATGTGCTTCTCACTTCTAGTTTGTGACTCCAAGATCTGTTTCAACATTGCATCAGTGCTACTCTCTTATGGAGCAGATGTAGAAGATCCGACTTGGCCTTGTGTAGACTGATTTCCTTTGGAGGAGAAGCCTTGAGAGTAGTTTTCCCTAGCTTGGTAACCACCTTGTTGGTTGTTGTAGAAGGGCTTTTGTTGGTAGTTGTTGTACTGAAAATTAGGCTTCTTTTTGTACCATGTCCCATTAGCATTCACAAAGCACAACTCTTCCTGACCTTCTAGACCATCAACTTCACTAACCATAACCAGCTCTTCTTGTCTATGATCACCAACAAAGTTGACATTCTCTTGTTTGGCTTTGTTGGAGAGAAGGAAATCCATCTTCTCTTGTAGAGCTTTCAACTCTCTCTTTGTGTTCTGATCATCTCCTCCAATGTCTCTATTGCTCCTGTCGTGGTCATCACTGTAGACTGAATCACTCTTAGCTATATTCTCTACAAGCTCCAAAGCATCTGCTTCACTTCTCCCCAAGAAGAATCCATTGATAGCAGTATCAAGCTGGCTTCTAAACTTGGACAAAGCACCTCTGTAGAAAGTACTAAGCAAACTCTCCATATTGAAGCCATGATGAGGACATTGAGAGATGTAGCTGTTGAACCTTTCTCATGCTTCCCCAAAGCCTTCAAGATTCCTTTGTTGAAATCCAGAGATTTCGTTCCTTAACTTAGCAGTTCTTGAAGTAGAGAAGAACTTGGTGAGGAAAGCTTTCTTGCACTCATCCCATGTGGTGATTGAATCTCTTGAAAGGCTCTTCTCCCATGTGTGAGCTTTGTCGCCCAAAGAGAATGGAAACAACCTTAGCTTGAATGCATCTTCAGAGACACCATTGATCTTTGTAGTTCCACACAGCTTATCAAAGTTATCCAAGTGGTCTAGTGAATCCTCCAAGGCAAAACCATGATACTTGTTGCTCTGGATCATGTTTATCAAGATTGACTTGATCTCAAAGTTGTTGTTTTCCGCAGCTGGTGCTCTGAAGCCAGCTCTATGCCCATGGATATTTGGTTCATCATGGGTGCCAGTAGCTCTAGCTTGGCGATGTTGGTGTTGTGGCCTAAGGTTGTCAGCTCTTTGGCCAATGCCCACTCCATCTTGAGGCTGATTCTGATGTTGATCCATCACAAACCCCAATCTGTCTAGGTGAGCCTGTTGCTCTTCTTCTCTTCTTTTCCTTGCAATCTCCCTTTCAAGTGCTCTAATGTCTTCAACTCTTGGAACTAGGTCTGTTGGGCCTCTGCTCCGCAAGTTCATGCACCTGAGATACAAAAGGCTAGGAAAGAGAATCAGTAACTAGATATAAGAAAATAAGATTTAGTCTCAAGCAAGAACCAAATCTCAATGTCAAAATCAACTTAGAATTGGCAACGGCGCCAAATTTGAAATGGACTTTTCAAGGGTCCAATAATCAAATCATCATAGTAATTGAGATGTCAATCCATTTCTAAGAGTTTTGAATCAAAGAGAATTCAGGTTTTCAATTAAGCTAAATGCAATCAATAAGATGAGGTGATTCAATCAAACTAACAAGTTTCAAGAACAACTAACAAGTAACTTTCAATCAATTAGATAAATGAGGAATCATAGGCATAGAATTTTGATTTTAGATGACTAAGATTTAATCTAAAATGACAAGGTTTCAATCAACACATTTCGTTAAGTCTAGATATCAATTCTAAGCAAGTTCTCTTCCAAAATAAAAGCTCATTTACTCTCATGATCAAACATCAAATTCCTTTGGTTTGTGTCAATCAAGCAATCACTAAGAATGGATCATTCAACTTTCCTAACTCCCCTAACATCATATCCCTTTGGTAGGGTAAACTAAGAGCATGTTGAGTTGACTCAGACATTTCATCGAACACCTTCCGGGCAATGAAATGTCTAGAGTTCTAAACCAGAATGGCCAACTCTAGCTTAGCATTAAGATCACTCAATCAAGCAAGAAAACATATTAATATACTCTAAACATTCTAGATCATCACTTAATCATCCTAACCCATGAATCCAAAGATGACTCTCACTCATTATCATGATAAACACTAGATCATTGGTTGATCTAAGTCTAAACATGATTAATGATCAAAGCAATCAAGTAAACACAAGAGAAATTGATCAAGATTAGATCTTTCAAGGTGGCTTTATTTATTAGATAGAAAAACAAGACCCCCCCCCCTCCCCCAAAATTAGGTCTGAGAAACATTTATAGTAGCTTAAAATTGAACCGGATTAACCCAAAAAACTTGGATTAACCCAAATACAAATGGGTAAATATCTGGTCAAACTTGGAAATATTGACTTTCTCGACTCGCAGCGGCTAAGGCAGACCGCTCCACCAGGCCGCTGAGGCTCTCACAGCGGCTTATTGCAGTCTTCGTCTCAGACCGCTGCGACAATAGATATCGGGCAGGGAGTGGGGTGTTTTCCCAGCGGTTTCAGCAAACCGCTGCACAAGGTCGCTCCCATACTTAGTCTCCGTTCCTCGAGCGCTTGCAGCGGCTTCTCGATGGGGTCATAAATCCGCTGGGACGTCACAAAGCCGCTGGGACGTCACAAAGCCGCTGGGACACTTGATCATCTTGTCTCATGCTCGAAAACCACCAATCTTGCCTCCAAACCATCTCTAGATGCTCCAAAGTCACCAAATAGCATCTCCATCACCTAATAAAGACAAATGTATATGAAATGCACCTAAATCTACTTTAAATGCATCTAAATGAACAAATTGAGAACTAAAATGATTGCTAAAACTACGTAATACACAAGATATCAACCTTCAAGCTCATTGACAGGTTCATCCGTGATGTTATTCTTGGCAAGCGAAAACGGAAGGACTTCCGGTTTCTCCTTCAAACGTGGTTAAGAAACACTTAAACTTTGTTTCTTTCTTTCTCCTAGTTCTGTCTTGTTTTTAATTTTTTTTGTCCAAGGTAGATTCTAGTATGTTCTAACTTTTTGTAACCCGTTACAAACTCGCCTCATTTTATATGATATTCACATTTTGACAAAAAAAAAGTTTACTTCGGATAATTTGAACATAGAAATACATCAAACTGTTCGAGTATTTATGACTATTCGGATACTTATTAGTTCGGTTCAGTTTAGTTCTTTTAGTTCTGGGCAATATGTCCTTGCCAAGTCATGTATCTCAACTGAAGAACTACATATATTTCAAACGATGAGATAAGCATTTTCGTATGTTTTATAATTTATAAACATTTTTTAGCAAAAAAAAAGGAACTACATAAAAAAATGTTTTAAGATACTGATCTTTTTTTAAGTCTATAGATTATTGGATACATGATAATATGATGAGACCAAATATGAAAATAGGCATACAATATCACATGTATTCTTGTGATTTTATTCTTGTGAGACCATCAAGTCCTCTAGCCAAGTAATGCTTCGCCATTTCGGTCGTGGTGGTGTCTCTTTACTTGGGAGGGTTTTGTGTAGAAACAAGCTTTTTAATGGAGCCATATACTTGCTCATTTGGTATGGTGTGCATAAAGAAAGATGCTATCGAAATGCGCGGTTCTTCACTTCTGTTCGCCAAAATCCTGTGCTCCACACTAACAAACTTATCGTTGCTTATAAGCTGCAAGAAACCATAACACATGCATATATTGGGATTTATCAGAACATGGACTGCTGTTTACAAAAACTAATCAAGAATGAAATTAAGATATTTGCCTGTAAGAGATCTCTGAGGTTAATGATAAGAGCTTTGGGATTAGGAGGGACATCGATCCAGCATCCATCATGGAGAACTTGAGGTCCTCCAATGTGGTCTTGGAGAAGAACAGTGATGAAAGATATATCTTTGTGCGAACTTATCCCAAAGGTTCGGTCAGGTTCTGGACAAGGCGGGTAGTAATGAGAGAGCAATGACAAGCTCTTTGCGCAGTCCCGTTCTTTGAGGTGGTTAGGTTCTAAACCAAGAGCTTCTGATAAAATTTCAAACATTAGTTCTCCTAACTTCATCATTTACTTTGAATACTCCAACATGATATCCCTGAAATAGTAACCATCATGTACATTTCATTATTAGTTACTAGGGTCGGCCCGTCCGTAGGGCGGGGATATTAATTGATTTGTTTAATTTTATTGTGAATCTTTGATTTTAGATACCATTGTTTATAGGGTAAATTAATTATTAGACTTGTTAGTTGTGTTAGCTTTTTGTTTTTGTTATTTTTTGTAATTTAGTAGTGCTCCCATTATGGTGGCACTAATTATGGACGAATGAGATTATGTGATGGGAAAGTGGCTCTTTGAAGTTAAAATATGTTGTTTAATAACCTGAAGTTGTATTGTTCGTATTATCATATATCAATTGGTTGATGAGTGGATTTTGTTTTTAATATTAATAGAAGTATACTAATAATATATTTTTTTAGTTAGGTACGTTAATATATGTTGTAGATAAATGATTGAAGATAAAAGTAACTGGCTGAATTTCATAGGAAGCAGACAAAATTTTATTAATTTTTATAGTAGTAGCATAGGTAGCATCTTTCGTTTATATTGTTTGGGTGTCATGTTATTCTCGCCTTTGAAGTCTGTATAGTTGAAATGTGACATATGAGTTCTTCTACGCGTATTTTGTAAATGATTTCTTGATTTGATTCCAACACTTATCTCTCATATTTTCGTTATGATGCGAACAAATTGTGTCGAGACATGTTTTCATTTAATGTGGTGCCTAGGTTAATTGTATTGGAGTCGCATAAACCGTGATAATCTTCTTTGTGTTGTTTTGGAAATTAGTCTTATTATTTTTTCCACATAGTGGGCTTTTTTGTTACCGGCGCATAAAAAACAGAAGGTGAGTTCAGAGCGAAAATTATTTGGTTTATTTACAACTTTATTAAGGATCCTCGAAGCCTCCATATCTTTCTCAAAATAAATAAGACTTCGGAATTTTTATTAAGAACACCGTGGATTGTTGACAAAAAATGATCATCATCAGTTACCTTTTTTTGAAACACTTGGTATATTTTTATTAAATTTTTGTAGTATTATCAATTAAAATGATCAACCGAACTACTAAGGAAACAAACAATGAGATAGTTCGCTGAAGGGAATATTTTATTGAAATTGTGTAGTACTATCAGTTATGTTTGAGTTTGTGCGATTTAAAAGCTTATGGACGGTGTAGAATCAGAGAGCTTGAAGTTGTGGTTGCTTCGGTAACGTCAAACACACTCGCAGAGCACAATGAACCTGCCTTGTAGAGATGTTCAGACGGTGGACACTGACAGAACCTTGGATTTGCGTTCCCTAACAAAAAAAAAGTAATGGATGTTATAGCAAAACCCACTCAGAAAGAAACTACTATACTGTCAATGTTCGGTAGAATCATCTACTTGTGGATGAACAGTATGTTAATCCCATGAGCTCTCTGCCTACCGATTTTCAAGTCGGCAAACAGAAGGAAGTAAGTTGCAATTAATAGGAAGTGTGAAGCAAAAAAAATTATAGTGACTAAAAGTGAAAAAGTAATGAATTTCAACAAAGTCTACATCCTTATTTATAGGTTAAGATTCGTAACCTTCGAGGATGAGAAAACTGTTATTGAATGCAAGTTAGTGGAGGTGGTGATTTAATACACTACAAGAAAAATGTCTATGCTCCGACAAAAGTTACTGAGAATGTATTTCCTCGGAAAGGTAACAACATATTCCCGAGAATTTTCCGAGAACATAAACACTTTCTCGGAGTTTGATTGGAAAGTTCCGAGACAAAGGGTTCGTCGGTAATTTCTCGCAACATATTCTCGGAAGTTTATCGGGAAAATGTATTTACCGACAACAATACTAATCTCTCGTTACAATGTCAGAAACAATAGAGAAAATTTTACCGGAACCAATTATGTAATTAATTTTATCAATTTAATGTCAGGAAAAAGAAGACGATGTGATGAAACCTAAAAATGGACTTTAAAATGAAGTGATGCGTTTCATTTAGCTGGAACAGATGTCGAGACCAGAACACTTCACTACAAGAAAACAGCGGTATTCTGACGGACATTCCGACGGAAAATGAAATCGTCGGAATATACCGAGGAATTTCCGAGGAAATTCCGAGGAAACACAAAATTGGGGTTCCTCGGAATTTCCTCGGAATATACCGACGGAATTCCTAGGAAACCTCAGTCCGTCGGAATATTCCGAGGAAATTCCGAGGAACAATGTGTTCCTCGGAAAAAACCGATGAATTCCGAGGAAATATTATAGCCGTTGGAGAGCCGTTGAGGGATTTTACAAAATTCCGAGGAAATTCCGACGAACTAGCCTTTTCCGTCGGAATTCCGTCGGAATTTCCTCGGTATGTCGGCAGGATTTAATCTATATAAACAAGCACTCCTCTTCCTCTTCATTCACTCCATATCTTCATCCTCCCTCTTACTCTATTTACACACGAATTTGATTCATAAAAAATATGTCTTCTTCAAATTATTTCCGTTCTTGGATCGATCGACCTCATTTGGATCCGAACACGAGATTGCTTACGGAAGAATACCAACGAGGTATAACCGAATTCATGGGGTTAGTTCACCGACAACCGGAAGCAAAAACAGGTAAGTTAAGATGTCCTTGCTCTAATTGTAAAAATAGAAAGGTTATTAAAGAGTGGGATGTTTGGACTCATCTATATTTGAGTGGGTTTACACGAAGTTACAAAATTTGGTATCATCATGGGGAAACTGATTATGAACATGGTAGTACTAGCGAACCTCAGCCAGCGGTTAGATTAGAAGAACCAATTAGAACGGATGTAGATTATGGTGTAGGTACTGAGCAGATGGTAAATGATCATTTTAGAGGGGAAGATTTACCCAATGCAGAAGCTAGGAGATTTTATGATATGTTGGATGCTGGAAAGCAACCATTGTACGAAGGTTGCAGAGATGGTCATTCAGCTTTATCATCTGCTACAAGATTGATGGGCATTAAAACAGATTATAATTTGGCTGAAGACTGTGTGGATGCGATTGCTGATTTTGTAAAAGGTATTCTACCCGAGGATAATGTAGCTCCTGGTTCATACTACGAGGTTCAGAAACTCGTAGCTGGTCTTGGTTTATCGTATCAGGTAATAGATGTATGCAGCGACAACTGCATGATTTATTGGAGGGCGGATGAACAGCGGGTTACATGCAAATTTTGTGGAAAGCCTCGTTATAAAGATACGAGTGGAAGAGTTCCAGTGCCATATAAAAGGATGTGGTATTTACCTTTGACGGAAAGGTTGCAGAGGTTGTATCTGTCTGAACGCACAGCGCAACCAATGAGATGGCATGCGGAGCACTCAACAGATGGTGAGATCAGACATCCTTCAGATGCAAAAGCGTGGAAGCATTTCCAATCAAAGTATCCCGACTTTGCGTATGAGAGAAGAAATATCTACCTTGGATTATGTACTGATGGTTTTAGTCCGTTTGGCAAGAGTGGAAGACAATATTCTCTATGGCCCGTCATTCTTACACCATACAACCTCCCCCCAAACTTGTGCTTGCGACGAGAGTTTTTGTTCCTCTCGATTCTCGTTCCCGGACCAGAGCATCCTAAGAGATCACTTGATGTGTTTCTTCAGCCACTAATATATGAGTTGCAACAACTATGGGCTCAAGGTGCTGAAACATACGATGTTTCGTGTAAAGAAAACTTTCAAATGCGGGCAGTACTAATGTGGACAATAAGTGATTTTCCAGCATATGGTATGTTGTCTGGATGGACAACGCATGGAAGGCTATCATGTCCATATTGTCAAGATAACACTGATGCTTTCCAACTAAAACACGGAAGGAAAACGTGTTGGTTTGACTGTCACAGGAGATTCCTACCACCTGATCATCCATATCGTAGGAGTAGGAATTTGTTTACGAAGAACAAGAGGGTGTTTGACAGTCCACCTCCGGAAATTTGTGGGAAAGATTTGAAGATACAACTAAGAGATTTTGGTGCAGAAAGGACGCCAGAAGTCGGTGGACATGAGCGTTTTCCGGTAGATGCTGTTGGAGAACTACATAACTGGCACAAAAAAAGTATTTTCTGGGATCTGCCATACTGGGAGGATCATCTGCTAAGGCATAATTTAGATGTCATGCATATTGAGAAGAACTTTTTTGACAATCTCATGAACACGATCCTTAATGTTCAAGGTAAAACAAAGGATAATTTGAAGTCAAGACTGGATTTAGTCGATATATGTGCTCGTTCAGAACTTCATGTTGATAAAAATGGTAGGGCTCCTTTTCCCATATACCGACTTGATGCAGCGGGAAAAGATGCGTTATTTGATTGGATTTCAAACGATGTGGAATTTCCAGACGGTTACGCATCAAATTTGCGTAACTGTATCGACAGAAAGGAAGGAAAGTTTACTGGCTTGAAAAGCCACGATTGCCATGTAATGATGCAGCGCCTCCTTCCGTTCGCCTTCAAGGAACTATTACCACGAAATGTTCATGAAGCAATTGCAGGGATAAGTGGTTTCTTCCGCGATTTATGCACGAGATCAGTGACTCTTGAAGGTATTGAAAATTTGAAGACTAACATAGCCGTGATTCAGTGCAACCTTGAGAAGATATTTCCTCCCTCATTTTTTGATGTTATGGAGCATCTTGTTATTCACCTGGCAAGAGAATTGGAACTTGGTGGTCCTGTGCAGTATAGATGGATGTATCTGTATGAGCGGTATATGTTCCATTTGAAGAAGATGGTGAAAAATTTAAGTAGGGTGGAAGGTTCTATAGTCGCACAGATGATCAATGAAGAAACTTCAAACTTTGCCGAGTACTACTTTCCAGCAGAAGACCGGCCAGATTGATGACGGTCTTTTGAGGGACGTGGTCGACCTGGTCCAAACTCAGGTGGTAGACGAAGTGTCTCAGCTTCAAACCGAGGATGGCGCTTCGACGGCTTCGACCAACTTGTCTCGGTGTCGAATCAACGAAATCGTTGAATCCGTAAGTTCTTTTTTTTTTAAAGTTCAATTCATTTATTTTTTGGTTTAAATTTGTAAATTTGGCTATTTTCTATTCAGTCGGTTCCAAAGAAAAAGGGACGTTTGGTCGGTTTGGGTCGTCGCACCCGGTCGGTTCCTCCTTCTTCTGCACCACCGCCCTTTGTTGATCCAGAAGTACTTACGGCTCAGTTGAAGGACAAAGATGATCGTATATCTTTGTTGGAGACCCAGATGGCGGCTCAACAGGCGGGCTATGAGGCACAGAGGAGGCTGAACCAGCAAATGATGGAGATGATGCAGAGGATGTACCCGAACGAGGTGTTCCCGGACGTGCCAGACCCGTAGATTTTTTTTTTTCCCAAAAACTCGGAATGTTTTATTTTTATTTGTGAAACTTTGAATATTAATTAATATGATTTTAATTTTAATTTTAATTTCATATTTTCGAATTTAAATTTCAGAAATTTTATTTTTTTAAAAAAATTAATATTTTTTACATTCCGAGGAAATTAATTATATTTTTTACGCGATCGATCGATGCGTTTTTGGACATAAATCCATCGATCGATCTGTTTACAAAAAAAAACGTTCGAAATATACCGAGGGACATGTTCCTCAGAATATACCGAGGAACTGTTCCCTCGGAATATTCCGAGGAACTTGTTCCTCGGAATATTCCGAGGAAGATGTCCCTCGGTATAATCCGAGGGAACAGTTCCGTCGGTATATTCCTATCGATCGATGTATATATGTCTAAAACGCATCGATCGATGAACGTCCGAGGAAATATCCCGACGAAGTTCTCCCTCGGTATATTCCGAGGACATTTCCGACAAAATAATGGTCCTCCGAATTTCCTCGGAAATTTGTTTCCTCGGAATTCCGTCGGAAAATTCCGAGGGATTTCCGACGAAAGAAGAAATTCCGAGGAATTATTTCCGACGACTTATTTCGTCGGTATGTCGTCGGAATAACGGTATTCCGACGAAATTCCGACGATTTTTTCCCTCAGAATCTTTGTTGTTTTCTTGTAGTGCTTGACTTAATGACCTGGCGCTGACGTGTTTCAATAGGAGAGATACGAACATTTTTTATATATATAGATATCAAATAGACTATTTTTAGGTTTTTGTAACAAAAAAAATTCCTCAAAAAAGAAAATGACCAAAATAGGTTTTAATAAATACAAAAAACTCTTATACCCTAGATATATAAATATAAATAAAAAAAATAAAAAAATATTTTTTTTATAGATTCGAATTATATGTTTTCAAATTCGAACTTTTTTATAATTTTTTTTCAAAACTATTTTCAAAATTTTGTTTTGAAATTCGAAAATGTTTTTGAAGTTATTTTAAATTTTTTATTTTAAAACTTTTAATATTTTTTTTATTTTATTTTAAAACTCCGCCCTTAATTCTAAACCCTAAAGTCTAGACTAGCTAATCCTAGGGATATAAAGATTAAGTGTATATTTATTTTTTTCAATAAAATATTTTTGTCATTTTAATCATCAGGGGCTATTTTTGTGACAAATTGTTTTTAGGATTATATATATAAGGGTATTTCTCATATATATATATATATATATATATCAGCTAAATCCTAAATTAAATCAAGTATCTTGTGTAATCTTAATTAATTCAATTAGAACTAGAAATGAACTTTCAAAAAATAAAAATTATTTTCCAATATTCAAAGTACTTTGGGATAATAACTTTTTGCCACTTTGGTCTTTTGTAAATGTCCGTAGATAAAATTTAAGATGTTTTTGTATTTTGTTGTTCGTTTTTTATTCGTAATTGCTATTAAAGATGACTTGAATTTTGGTACAACGGTAAAATGTCACGTTCGTTAGTACGATATTTTATTTGATTTAAGAAAAGCTTCTAAAATAAAAGAAAAACTCATGTTTAAAAAAAATTATAAATACGGATATAAGAATTTATAAATTATTTTTCAGATTATTAATAAAAAACCTAAACTGGTATTTAATCTCAACCAAGTTTCTCTCCAGTTTTTAGTTTTGCTCAAAATTTATTTGTGGGCACATTCATCACAATAACCAAATTTGTTTTTCTAAAGATATGTTTTTAACTTGAACAGTTTGGCACTGTAGTATAATTATATTAGCAACTTGAGTTAAACTGAAATAGTACATTTTCCAATTATAAGCTGTACATGTACGCATGGAACTATAGGTGTTATTAGTACGTACCTACAAATCTTTGGTAAGTCCTCAGCTTTAGGAACATCAGGAGCCATTACCGTGTTTAAAGTATCTCTCCAGTTCGCAGCTTGAGAGCTATAGAGATCAAAATTAGTGTTATACTTAACCTACTTGGTGATGTCTCGGCTATAAAACCCTCTCTTCACTTCCGTGTCTTGCTCATGAAACCCACGAGTCCCCTCCTTCATCTTCTCCATAACATCAAGTGGAATCCCATGTTTTATCACCTGGAAAAACCTGAACTTCTCAACCGCGTCTCTCACTTCCGCAACCACATTCTCTCGTGTTACAGGGGACTCGAACATGCCACCTCCAAGATCGATCGTTGGAATCACCACCGTCGAGGAGGGTATGGTAGGGTTTGCTACGGTGACATGTGGTGAATGATGGAAAATGCGAGGGATATGTGTGATTCCGGCGTCGACGAGACCCTTAACTCCGATTTTCATCTCGTCGAATGCTTTCACCTCACTGTCACAGTCGTATAAGCCCGCCATAGTGTCTTTCTTACTATTGTTTTTCTTAATACAAGAACAAGAAACTGAAGAAAGAGGCAGACTTCTGATTTGTGTGTTCCTTGTGTTAAGTAAATAGATTATACTAAAAGATCTCTTTGTAAATACTTATTAGTAATAGTAGCCCTACTTGTATTCTAGTATAAATACTTTTCATATACTGAATAATAAACTCATTCAGCCAAACGTATATGGTATCAGAGCTTGATTAAACCTAATAAAAAGCCGCCATCTCCCTTTTTCAAAAAAAAAATTTTCTTTCATCTCACCATGTCTGCAACAAACTCGCCGGCATCAACAACTGAGACCATTGCTGTCTCAGCAACTACCTCCATTCTCAATGTAAATATGACTAATGTGACAAAGCTTACGGGTTCCAATTTTCTGATGTGGAGTAGACAAGTCCATGCTCTGCTTGATGGCTATGACTTGGGCGGCTATATTAAGGGATCTATCGTTGTGCCTCTAGCGACGATCACCACTGATGATGGAATCACAACCAATCCGGCCTACACACTCTGGAAAAGACAAGACCGCTTGATTTACAGTGCATTGCTTGGAGCAATCACCACAACGATTCAACCCATCCTGTCGACTGCGTCGGAAATTTGGCAAACTCTTACAATGACCTACGCAAAACCAAGCAGGGCCCATGTCAAGCAGATTCGTCAACAAATCCAGAACTGGAAGAAATGAAACAAGTCAATCAACGATTATTTTCAAGGACTTACCACTCGTTTCGACGCACGATCAACTCGTGGATGGTCTAACGAAACCACTGCAAAGAGCTCCTTTTCAATCATCAAGGTCCAAGATTGGTGTTACTACAGCACCACCATCTTGAAGGGGCATGTTACGTAAATAGATTATACTAAAGGATCTCTTTGTAAATACTTATTAGTACTAGTAGCCCTACTTGTATTCTAGTATTAATACTTTTCATATACTGAATAATAAACTCATTCGGCCAAACGTATACCTTGTTGTATCAGAGCTCGGTGACACTCTCCGTATATATAGCAACACAAATGTTTTTGGTGTGTGAACAGAAGTTGAAATAATTACACTTGTTTGTCCAACTTTTTGGTTGATGTTTATGTGATAGCCCATGTGAATTACGTGGTATATAGTCCTTGAACTCAGCTAGTGCGGTCCTAAAAAATTGAGTACCTTGTACCAAAGAATAACTGTGTCCTCTTAGCGTGTTCAGATGTTACATAATTGATTTCAGCAAGTTACTTTACTTAGAGTTTAGCAACAATAAACAATATTTTACGCAAAACGTCTAAATCAAAATATTTTTTCCCTACAGAAGAAAGAGAAGCTTAAAGCTGTAAACGAATGAAAGGGAATTAAAGACAAACCTAATGATGTTTGTTGTATAATATCACTAGAGCTGGCCCGCCAGTTTCTTTTTTTTTTTGTTATTTTTGTTTGTATAATTGTTATTTGATCTTGCTGTTGTGCGTGTGTGAAGATGGTGAGTAGGAGGGATATTTCTATGAAAACGATTTATATTATAAGGTATGTTGGAGATTAATGGTTTGATTGGAAGAGGGATTGTATGTAGGATAAGTTATTTACTTTATTCATGGTGGTTGTAATGTTCATTTAAAAAAAAAAATTATTTTTTACTCATAATTGGAGGAATTACTTGTTGTTTATATGATTTTGGGGTTGAAGGATTGGTTTGTGTTTTTTTCTTCTAAAAAATCTTTTTTGTAGATCTTTCATAGTTAATTAGTTATCTTGTTCAAGTGAATTTAGTTGTTTTACATGTATTCAAAATTTGTTTTATATTGATTATGATATTAGGTAGACCGATGGTGATTGGGCGTAGCACACAAACCATGGATTATTGTTGATTGAGTTGCAAAACATGTATTATTTCTTGAATGTTTTCAAGATTCGTAGTACTTTTATTTTATTTTTATGTTGTTTATTTTTTCCGAAAATGGTAGTTTACATAATGTGTAAATGAATTTATTTTAAAACTAAAAGTACTGTTATTCGTTTTTTGTAATAGAAAAATATCTAAATTAAGTAAACAGCACAAAAACCTAATATTGAGTGGTACTTTTCTTTTGGCTGTTGAGTGTTATAATTTAAAACGTACACCACTAAATAATTTATATGTAATAACATTTAATACTAAATAATCATGTTATCCGAATAACCCATTAAAGATTTTAAATAGTAGTGATTATTAATATATATATTTAACATTAGTTTTCTTATATTTGATTAATTAATTATATATTTAACAAAGTGTATCATAGTTTTCATTGACGTTATTTTTTTTTCGTTGAACTTGTTATACGTTAAAAAATCATAAGTAGATATCACTATTTTTCTGCTTATTATTTTTTTAACAATTTATAAAATATATATAGATATATTATGAGTTATATTATTCCATGAATTTCATTTTTTCTTGAGTCAAAAAGTCAGCTCACATTATCTTTCTTTTCATCAGACAAAATGTTCTTCTCCTTATTTACATTTACAGATTACAGTCTTGAACTCAAATTCCAATCGGGATGACTCATGACTCGGTAGAACAACTCACACCACCCCACCTTTTAACCGCCATCTCCTTCTCCTTCGTAGCCTCGTGTCTATTTCGTCTCAGTGAGTATCTCACCAGCTGATTCAAGCCCACCAATATATTTTAATATTATATAATTAGCACCACTCAAATTGATCTAAAAATTTGTATTATTCCTTCATATAGAGATCAAACTCGTTCCGAGTCAAACCTGGGCAGAAATCATCTGAGCCAAAACTCCTCACCGTCGATCATATAAATATCACCAGACAACTTTCTTGATACACCGTGAAGCAACGACCGTAGGTCTTTCCACGCTTTAAGTGATCTTCGTAACGGGCTACACGGTTTGAAGAAATGAAACGCTGGACAACACAACCTCTAGTAGAATAGTTTGAGTAAGCGAAATTGAATATTAACGAACACAATTCCCGTTACAGAGAAAATTGAATATTTATTCATCTATAAGAAGCAGATCCAGTTCAATTAGGAAGCCACCTTTCGTTGTATTCCTTGCTTCCCAGAACATATTTCAATCAAAAGCGTAGCTCAGACGGTCCCAAACCAGCATAACATCACTGAAGAACAGAGGTTTAAGTACATTTCCGGGCGATTTTGCCGATCTAGTTTCCATCATTTCCTCTGATAATTTGCTTAGCGTGATTCGGTAAGGTGAGAAGCAACAATGAATGATATATATAGGGTGGAGGTGATGTCATTGAAATAAATTCATGTCGTTTGGATTGTTACAGTAAATAGATAAACTTTATGACTCTTTAGAGGTGGGAAGTAGACGATGCAAAAGAGAATCGGAATCGGTAGCAACACCGAGAAGTTAGAGGTAGACGAAGGCAGTAGGTAGTTGGCGAAGAGATAGGATTTACAACTATAGATTGATAATTAGTGAAGGAGGCCACCTAAAACAAAATAAACGAATGAAGCAATGTTTATTACGGACCATTAACCCTTTCAAAGTTCGTAACGGGTTAGAGAAGAAGAAACTCATACGAAACGTCACAAAATCTGCTCGATCTAGAGAGTCGCCATAAAGATTCATTTCGCAGAAATCTCCTGGGTACTCCAATGGCAGTTTAGATAACGAAGAAGGAAGAATACGGTGAACCCTAAAATTCGATGCAACCCAGATTGAGAGGCTTAGGTTTTTCGCTATCGGCTGGGTTGATTGAACAACAAATGAAGCCCACACACCAAATTAAGTCCAATCATATCATGCAACAACTAATGAAACACATCGTATTTAGGAGAGGGGCTGGTGGCAGCTCCAGAATGCACGAATTAGTGAGGTTGAATCCTGGGTGGACACCCTGGGAGAGAATCAATCCATTTTTTATATATAAAGATGGTCGGGTGATTTGGGGGAAGTCTCTCACACAGTATTTCAACATTTAAAAAAAAAAATAGAAAACAAAGGAAGTGAGAGGTGAAAACCATTTCTTTGTTGAGAGACTTTGCAAAAATAATAACAAACTCTCTTCCACCATTTGTGATGTAGTAGTAAGTGTTAATTTATATTTTTATTTAAAGTTTATTTATTTTGCAAACTGATATTGTTTACTATATACTGAGAACTATGGGAAAAGACTTTGTTGTTGAACAGAATTATCGCTTCAGTTCTCAATTTATTTTCTCCTTCACCTCTTTCTATCTAGGTTAACCGTCATCTTTTTCTCTTTGCGAAGGGTGTCGCTTCATTTGCCCGGTTGTTAGACCCTCCGTTGGTAAATTTTGAGTAACTTGTTTCGAGTCGGAAAATAACTGGACCGAATTATTGTATTTAAACTAATTTGGGTTCCATTTAGTTTTATTTTAGTTTCAGTTTAAATCTTGATTAACTTATTTTTGACCAATTATAGTGCTATATATTTCATATATATTTGTTGTTGTATATCACTATGCATTTGTTATGTGTTGTTGTAGAACATACATGGTATGTATAATCATATGGCAGATACTACACGTAGGTATCAAACATTTTTCTATTAACATTGCTTCGTGTTCAATCCATACAGATTTGTGTTATAAGTTATAAAAGTAACGGATCAAGACTATTCGAACAACACCAAAAACGTTATGATCAATAAGCAATTATAATAACTTAATTTAGGGGAGAAATTAGTATGACCTTGATCGACGTTTTCTATGCCAACTAGTTTAACCATAGCACATGCCCTAATATAAAAGGAGCACGTAGGTCTCATCACAACTTCCCATATAACAATATCAAGAAGCGACAAATGATGGATGATGATCTACATCATATTTCTTTCGTCTTTACTATAGCATAGTTATTTCAAATCTCTTCAGTCCATGTGCACCCTTCACCGCTCAATTTATTTCATTTTTCTGGTAAAATACAAAATATCTATAGATCTAGGCCTGGAACTTTTATCCGAGATCCGGATTCGATCCGTGATCCGATCCGGATCCGATCCGAAAATCCGGATATCCGGAGAGGCCGAATCCGGATCCGGATAGTAAAATGTTGGATCCGTCAAAGCCGAATCCGGATCCGGATATCTTGATTTTTTAGTCCGGATATCCGGATCCGTAAATTTTATTAATAGCTATTTCAAAAATAGTAATATCTATATATAAAAACTAATTTTATTTAATATATTTTCATTTTTATAATAGTATATATAAATTTTATGTAAATTTTGTAATATTATACATAGAAATAATTAAAAACATTATATATATTTTTATTTTTAAATTATTGTTAATATTTTATATATATTAATATTATTTTTTATTTATTTTAAGGATCCAAATCCGGATCCGGATATCCGCCGGATATTATAATTTTTAGAAGGATATCCGACACCCGGATATCCGCGAACCCCGGATCCGGATAAGGATAGTAAAATTATGGATCCGTCGGATAAGGATCCGGATCCGGATATCTTAAAATTGTCCGGATACCCGATCCGTCCCAGGCCTATATAGATCTACTCCATGGAATAGAAGATTTCCATGAAGAAATTTGTCATGGAGGTTCAGATTTATGTCATTTTTTACATTTAGCAATGATATTTTATCACCAGATTCTAAGTTTTCTATCAAACTATAGGATAATTATTTTAGTAATAAAATCTTTGTAATATCTAACAAAAATAAATGTTGTTTAGGCGTAAGCAGGAACAACAAGAGAGTGATCTATCAATATTCTTTTTGAAAACTTCCCACATGATTATAGAGGGAATTTAATAATAGATGGCAATATCTTATTAGATCAAACGTGAAATAAACATTTCAATGGGACTACAACATGTAGTTATCCTTTTTTCTCAAACGTACGAAATAACGTAGTAACTTCAGAAACCATATTGTGCATCTGTGTGCACTAAAATTTTATTGGAAACACAAAGTAAACAACAATATAGATTCAGATCAGGTTCACCAATTTTTTTCAGATCCTTAAATGGCTCAACGAATTGTTCCCATCACGTTTTCTAGCCACATAGTGGTTGGAGGCTTCCGGAGTGGTTTCCCTGTACTTGGGAGGGTTTTCTTCAGACAAAAGCTCTTTAATGGGTCCATATACTCTCGGACTTATTGAAGGAGGATGCACAAAGAAAGATGCAACCGAAGTGCGTGGCTCTTTACCTCCGTTTGCCAAAACTCTATGCTCCACACTCACAAACTTGTCATTCGTCATAAGCTGCAAAAAAAAAAACACTATGAAGACCTTGTTTTCTTACTAATTATGGACCGTTTGATTATGAGTAAACAACAACTTGCCTGTAGGAGATCTCCAACATTAAGGATAAGAGCATTAGGATTAGGAGGAACATCGATCCAGTATCCATCATGGAGAACTTGAAGTCCTCCAATATGGTCTTGAAGAAGTATAGTGATGAAAGATCTGTCTGTATGCTGAGTGGCGCCGAGCGTTAGGTCTGGCTCAGGACACGGCGGGTAACAATGACAGAGCATCAACAAGCCTTTTGCACAATCCATTTCTTTGAGGTGGTTAGGCTTCAGCCCTAAGGATTCTGATATGAGCTCAAATATTAACTCCCCAAACATCATCACTCTCTTTGAGTAGTCCAACATGATCTCCCTAAAACATTGAACATAAATAAACTCTCAAAACCCATCAAACAAAAATATTAAGTTAGTCCAAAGATTAATTTAAAACAAGAGAAGCCGTGTTCGTACCTACAAATGTCTGGTAAGTCATCGGTTTTGGGAACATCAGGGAACATAAAACAACTTAAGGTATCTCTCCAGCTCGCAGCAGGAGAGTCATAGAGATCAGAGTTAGAGTTATACTTTATCGCTTTGTTTTTTTCACGGCTATAGAACCTTTTCCTCGCTTCTGGATCTTGCGCGTGAAACGCACGGATCCCATCTTTCATCTTCTCCAAGACCTCGAGTGGAATCCCATGATTTATCGCCTGGAAGAAACCAAACTTCTCCATGGCGCCTTTCACCTTCTCAGTCACTTCCTTTCTTGTGACCGTGGACTCGAACACGCCACCTCCGAGATCTATCGTTGGGATAGTCAAGGTAGAAGGAGGTTTAGGGTTAGTTACCGTGGCTTGCGGGTTATGGAATATGCGTGGGATTTTTGTGATTCCAGCGTCGACGAGACCCTTCACGCCGATTTTCATCTCGTCGAATGCTTGTACCTCGCCGGCACGGTTAAATGTTCCCACCATTGTACACTTGGACTCCAACCTTTTTTTTAGTGCTTTATGAAACAGGGAAACTTGTGTTTTGAGTCACCTAGCTCTGTCTCTATATATAAGGAGGGAAAACTGGTGAAGGCATGAAATAGAGCGCAAAGAGAAGGAGATATATTGAGATACCGTCTGTATTATTAATATCATAAAAGATATTATCAATTTTATATCATATTATTAAAAATTATTATCATATCATCGAGATGTGTATCTTTTAGGTTATGAACGGAAACCATAGTGCGGTGCATATTTGGAATTGATATCCTTTTGAAGTTATAAATGTCAGCAACCATAGTGCGGTGCATATTTGGAATTGATGTGATTTTAAAATTATAAGTGTTTTGAGTCACCTAGCTCTGTCCCTATATATAAGGAAGGAAAACTGGTGAAGGCATGAGATAGAGGCCAAAGAGAAGGACGGGTCGTGTAATCAATCCATTCAGCGGCGCGCGTGCCAATACATAAAAAATAATACTCTAAAAATTGGTTTAGAAAAGAGTCATTTAAGCTTCAGAAAGTGAGATTTAGAGTAAACGCTAGGACGATTTGTATATCTTATAAATAGATCATACTTACCCAAGAAAAATATTATGCTAAAAGAATGGATATCACTCAAAGCTGTAATAGGATAATTTTTTTCTTTACAAAAGTCAAATTAATAACAATGCACAATCGACTATCTAATTACTCGAACATGATTTTCCGAAGTATTGTCGTTGTTGTGCACTACGTTGCACGGAAGCTTCATCGGACGTCCGCTTCCCGCTTCGGAACCGGAATCGGAATCGGAACCTTGTGGAAGCTTACGGAATCTCGCTTCCAGAACGCTTCCAAAATATTCTTTTTAAAAACACGTTGGAAGCTTATGATTCCATTTTGAAATCACGCTTCCGTTCTTTAAAAAAAATACAAGGTTGAATATCAATAAAAATATAATCGTAGTTATTAATTTCTGTAAAATCAAAATTTTAATAGTAATAAATAGAGAGGATAGAAATATATAAATATTAAAATTAATACTATAAATTATCTTTATGTATTGAGGTTTTTACTAAACATATATCATATATTCAAATATATTGTGTCAATTATTTATGAAGCATTAACAATAATTAATATAATAATTTCTTTTAAACTTAATTTATGTCTATTTTCACAGTTTTAATATGAAATCATTACAAAATTATTACAAATGAATAAATAATTTATTTAAATTTATAACTTATAATTTTTAGTCCTAATTTTTTTAAGAAAATCTTATATTTTAATATATATATATATATATATACATATGGATATACGCTTCCAATACGTACCCGCTTCCTAATTTTTCAAAAAATCTCGCTTCTGCGCTTCCATACGCTTCCGCTTCCGCGTACCCGCGGCACAAGCATATGACTAAGGTTTATTATTCTTCTTTGGAGAGCTAGGTAATTTTTTTTTGTTTTTTGGTTTGGAGAGCTAGGTAAATTCTTCTGGATGAAATTTGTATCTTTGTTTATCAAATCGTGTTTATATTTTCTTCCATTTATTAGTGTATTAACCTTACTTAACTTATTATACTGGAAACTTGAAAGATGTTCTGATATTCCAAGTATAGTAATTTGCTGATATCATTTCGTAGTAGTTAACCTGAAGCCATTAATTGGATTAAAAAAGGTTAACATTAATTATTAAGGGTTGAACGTGGATGACAGAGAACCAAGGAGATATGTTAAGATATCGTCAGTATTATTAATGTCAAAAAGAGATCATCAATATTATATCATACTCCTATTATTAAAAATAATTATCTTTTCATCGAGATGTGTATCTTTTAGGCCTAATTAGAATTATTTTATCATATTATCAATAATATATCATATTATCAATAATTTATCATATTAATAAATCATTTTTATATTATGAATGGAAACCAAAGCGCGGTGCATCTTTGGAATTGATGTGATTTAAAAGTTATAAATGTCAGCAATAATAAGTAAAAATGCAATTTCAAGAATGTTTCTATAAATATTTCCTTTTTTATTACATATGGTTTGGGAAAACTAAAAAATGAAACTAAACCTAAAATTTTAATTGAAAAACTATTATGTAAAATTGAAAATATCTTTTTATAATAACATTATATATATTATTTTAGTTTTTTGTCAACATATAACATTTTCGTTATATATCATAATCATTAATTGTAAAACCAAAATAAGAACAACATAGAAAAACTGACTTATATAATAGATTTTCAATTGTAAACTTTCACTGATCTATATTTTGTTAACCATGATGCATAAATTGTTTAAATAGGTAATGCTAACAAAATGAGATCTGATCCGAGATAGAAAAAGCATGTGACTTTCTATTAGGGCTGAGTCGTTACTATAAAAGGGTTTTGGACAAAAAAAAATATCTTATATATTAAAATAGAAGTCAAAACTTTGATTCATGTGTGATTTTTTTAAAAATGAATCTAATAGACATATTCCTAGAAAATCATGTTACATTTAATCTCTAATCTTATCATTTAAATTTTGGGTCTGCCAAAATTTTTTATTGGACTATCAATAATTGGATTTAAACAATAGATAATCCATTTGATTTATAGATAGTATAAATTAAATAAATATAATTTAATGTTGTAATACTATATCTCTATATGTTAAATATTTAAATATTTGTCGATGTTAACTTTTAAAATTATAAAGATTTTTTTTAAATAACAAAAATCATATTATCTAACAATGATTAATCTTTACTACCTTAAACCAATGAAAACAAATTTAAAACTATATGATTTATTTTAAAAAACAAAAACTAAATGTTTAATTATTTACTCGATAATATAAATTTATGAAGCGAAAAGTTTATTTTTTTAAAAACTTTCTAATTTTTGAGATGTTACAATATCTTTGAATATAACAATAAAACAATATTTTACTAATCGTTATATATAGTTACGATTTTAATAATGAAATAATAATCCGAAAATATATATATATAAAAAGATACAAATACATGTGAAAGTTTGAAATAATATATTCAATCAAAAAAATATACCGTAAAATTATTATGTTTTAAAAATTGATAGACACATATATATTATAATATATATCAATTTAGAATGGAAAACAAAATATTTATATAAAAATAAATGAAAACAAACCGCGCGGATCGAGATCTAGTTATATATTGAGTAGGAAGCATTTTAATATATTAGTCCTGTTGATATGATATTAGTATAATAATTTTTAGAGTCACTATAAAAACAAGTTAAAATTATTAGAAATATATCATTCATTAAAATTCATTAGGTACAGTTCATCCTAACTTTGAGTTTCTCTATGACACAAACATGAGGTGTTGCACCTTCTATCATTCCTCGATGTCGACGTCGTCGCTGTTCATCCCCGCCTTTCGCTCTCTTCATCATTGCCGATTCTTTTGGTCCAGTTCTTAGTCTCTGCTTCAAATCTACTCTTGTCTTCAACGGAAAAATAAACCTATTTCAATATGAACTTTATTCATGGTGCCTATTCTTTTACGAATTGGTAGTATTGAATATATATTTTATATTGAACTGAACAAAAATCTAAAAATACTATAGGAACTTTAAGTATTGTGCTTTTCCATTCTTGAATTTTATAATAGTGCATATTTCATACTAGACTAAACAAAAATTCAAAAATATTACATGAATTTTCAAAATCGTGCTTATATATATATATATTGATCATCAAAGGTATTAGTCATCCGTAAATTTATAAAAACACATTATTTTGGATACTCTATAAAACTAAAATTTTAAAAATACTACATGAACTCTCAAACATATATATATGGACAGTCAAAAGTGTTAGTCATCCCTTAATTTATCAAAACACGTCATTTTGGATAAATTATATTAAATGAAAAATTACTTTTGGAAGATTTAAACTCTCACACTGGTGGATAAGTATAGTGTAAATATTTAAATTAATAATAAATATTTAAAATTATAAAATAATGATTTAAAAGTTAAATTTTAATAAATAAATAATTGTAGATTTATTTGATAAAACTAAAACAATAAAAATTTGATAAGATTTATTTTATTAAGCTAAAACTTATATAAGTTAATGTTTAAACAATTTATACAAGAAAATTATTTTGGTCTATCAGTTAATATGATCTTACTTGTCCATCAGTGTGAGAGTTCGAACCTCTCAAAAATTAATTTTTAGTTTTACAAAATTATTCTAAATAACGTTGTTTTGATAAATTAACGGATGACTTACATATTTGAGGGTCAATATATGAGCAAGATTTTGAGAGTTCATCTATTTTAAATTTATAATTTTACATAATTTATCCAAAATGATGTCATTTTAATAAATTAACTAGGATACGACCTGCGCCTTGCGCAGGGTAAATTTATATAAAAATGATTTAAGAAATATTGTATTAAAAAAAATTATATTCTTGACCGACTTAATATTTTGGCCGTTAAACAATTTTTTTAAACTTTTTGTTAATTACATAATTTCTTTACTGATGAGATGATTCTATTTCTTAAAACTATTTTAGGTCAAAAAATCAATTATCGCATAAGAACTTAACGTTTAGACCGAAGAATCTCAAGTCTACTATTTGGTTACAATAAAACTGCGTTACCTCGGTTTTATATCATGATTTAGCAATCCTATCTATCTTCGATATTTTTCTCTTGTCTGTGTATCTTTTTCATTTTGGTTATTGTTCGATACAAATATTGATTTAGGAATTTATTCTCATTTCGTTCGTTTATTTTGGCTTGAGATTTAGAAAATATTTAAGATTTAAAATTATTAATGAGATACATATTTAGGCTAAGATCCACGCCTTGTGGAGAATAAAATATTTTATATTTATTACTTATTTTATGTTTTTCTGCATATTATGAAATAATAAAATAATAATTATATATATTAAATAACTGAGAAATCAGTTACTATTATGTAATAAATTGGCGTGCTCATATAAATCAAACAACCAAATCTTGTTTATTCGCAATCATTTTAGGATAAATAAATCAAAACAATAAATCTTATCTATTAGTATATGATATATAATTAAATTTAAATGATATTAACATAGATGTATAGTATAATTTTAATATGGATTTTTATTAAATGAGGTTTCTACTCATGATTTTATGATTATTTGCATATTTATGTAACAAAAATTTTTTGATGTGGGATTTTTATTAGTTTCAATAATTTATAATCATTAAAAAAACACCATGAAATTTTCAAAATTAAAATATTAACTTTTCAGTATATGGTCAATGCAAATATCAAAATATTAGTATGTATTTTCATATGAAGTTTAGTTTAATTTAAACGATATAATATATATATACATAAAAACCTATTTAAATAAAATTATTTATTCATATAGTCTTATAATCATTGTATCTTAATATAAAAAAAATTAAAGCTTAATCACAAAAGGTATGGAAGACTTTTAACAGTTTTAGTATTTTATATACAAAAAAAACCTAATTTTTTATTATATGATTAATGTAATTGTGCAATTTATTTAAATAATAAAGAACTAAAAAAAAATGTTAGAAAGTATACATATGGTTATCAAATATTTATTATTTAAAATCATTAATTGCCATATATATATTTTAATCACATTAGGTAATTCTGTATGTTTTATTTAAGGAAAGAATAGAGAATAAATTTTAATTTGATAAATGAATGATCCATAATGGACATACTATATAATATAACATTTCGTACCAATTTAACTTTAGACTAACAAAATTCTAGCATTCCAATTATGTAACAACTCAACATGACACTTTTTAATTAGTACAATTACAAGTTATAATTTTTAATTGTTTCTCTATTAATATATAAGGGATTAATAAAAAGCGTCTATTTTTAACCACCAAATATAGAGTTTCTAGTTTGTAAGTATATAAATATTGGTTATGAGAGACAAAATATAGTAATTTGCATCCCGTAATATTTAGTGTATTATTTCCAATTTATTTGTCATCATATTAAGTATTTCTTGATAACAAAGAAAATAGTTTGATAACGAAGAACACAACTTCGGGTAAATTCATAAAGTAAAAATAATGTCATTAATTACCCTTTAAGTTTATTCACCACACAAAATCTTTAGCATGATTTAATGGTTATCAAATGTAAAAGATATCATATACCTCAAAGATACCGAAAACATATTTGTAATATAGTCTTTACCATGTATGATAATAGCATTCTCGTACCGAAGGTTCAACAAACAAATTTTGGTGCATATTAAATTGGCTAGACTCCGTCTTTTGCGTTAAAATAAGTCAATTACCATATTTGGTATCATCAAGTCATATTACACATTTTTATTTGGTATCATCAAGTCATATTACATATTTTAAAAATGTGTTTAGATGCTTTCTTGACTCCGTCTTGTGTGTATAAAAGAGTCAGCCAAGTTTATCTCTTCCCAGAGAATAATGTTGGTTTCTCATGACACATTTAACTCAGTGTAGAGCGATTAATATTGGTTATAAATAACTCTTTCTAGCCAAGTTTGAATCCATTCAAAAGTAAGGCTTGAGAAACGTTTTTGCTTGTGTTACGAATGAACATGGAACTTATGACATAACATAACTGAAATGACATTATATCGAATGTCAACCATTACGCAACTTAAATGAAAAACCGTAGGGGAGATTGGATGATGACAAATAAAAATTAGTAATTTTAACAAAATAATGTATCCATAACTCTATAGCTTGTGTTTTACCAAGAAAAAAAACTACAGCTTGTGAGAGAATTATACTTTCAGTTATTAATGTGTGTAGGCGCTAGACATATAGAACTAAAGGGCAATGCTATAGAGACGGACGACTACGACCCTATGATTTCTGAAGGTGATAAAGAACATAATAAATAGCATGTAAGTTTTTATTATATATCAACTGAGAGTAAAGAACTATACCAATATCATAAGTTGGAGAAAGATGTCGAGATAATTAAAAAATGAAATTGGACAAAGATGTGTGTTGAACAAAGATTTGGAGATATACCAAAAATATATGCTGTCAATAGTTTTTTGGGTCTATGCTAATGTTTTGTTTGTGATAATGATTACTGGAAAACGTATTTCACTTATCAAAAGGGTTGTGGTTAACTTTATTGATAATGATGATAATAACGTGAAAACGAATTGCAGGTTTCCATATTTTCAAAGAATATTAATTTAATAGCCTTGATGTCGAAGAATATTAACTTGAGATCTTGAATATTAAATTTATCATATACATTCTATACATTCTTTACATTATATACATTTGTATTTGAGTTAATATAAATTTTTCTAGCAATTAGATTTTGGACTTACTAATTTTTCAATTGATTCTTATGCTGCTACATAAACCAAATCGACATTTTAATTAAATGACACATAGGCAATGTTTTTTTTAATTAATACAAACTTAAGTTTACGACTTTTTTAATGATTTTCAATTAATATATAAGGGATATATATACATATATATATAAGCATGATTTTGAGAGTTCATGTAGTATTTTTAAATTTTTGTTTAGTTCACTATGAAATATGTACTATTATAAAGTTCGAGAATTAAAAAGCATGATGCGTAAAGTACATACAGTATTTTTGAATTTTTGTTTAGTTCAGTATAAAATATGTACCGCTGCAAAATACAAAAACCATTTCCCCGTCTTCAGCGGTGACGAATTCTTGGGGCTCGACCTGCTTGGTTTCAAGCGCCGGTCCCATGCTCAGTTTATGCTTCGTTGTTTGTTTCTTTGAGAGTTCCTGGAAAATCATGTCAAGAAATTTTATTCTTAATAGTATCATTTAAAATAAAAACTAATCTTTATTTATGGTAATTATATATCACAATTTGTAATAATTACATATCGATATAAATGTGTGAGATTCTAATTATACTCCAAAAAGTATATATGTTAGTCTTTGAATATACAAGGGTTGAAGATTTATTTTAAATCATCACTAAATTAAATTTTGTTGTATGTTGTACGTGTATTTTGGGTAACAATTCTATTTTCTTTTTATTAAAAACAGTGACATATTTAAAGAAAATATGGTAAAATTAAAATGCACAATTCATGGTAGAAAAATACAAAATCCAACAGAAAGCTATAAAAGTGATTAAATTTTGTAAACAAGGATACGAAATTGGCTTTAAGATATTAATTGTTTTAAAAACAAATATAACTAATACTTTAGGTATATAAACAGTATTTCATGTATTTGATTACCTTTTTGTTTTTAATATAGAAATACTTTAGTTCGGAGTATTTGAACATAGAAATACATGAACTGTTTTAAGATTATTTAGATACAAGTTTAGTTGTTTTAATTTGGTTCTGGAAAAAAGTCCATGCCTAGTCATATATCTCAACCGAAGATACTGATCGTTCTAAGTCTAGATTATTAGATACACGACAATATATATGATTATAGACCAAATGTGAAAAATAGACATAGTATTCCACATGTATTCTTGTGAATTTATTCTACACAATAAATCTTAGTGAACACATTATGGTCCATCTTTTACTATTTAGATCCTTAGGTGGAGCAAATTAAGGAGAGGCTCCATTGAGTCCTCTAGCCAAGTAATGCCTCACCATGTCGGTCGTCGTGGTCTCGCTGTGCTTGGGAGGTTTTGTTTAGAAACAAGCTCTTTAAGAGTGGCATATACTTGCTCATTTGGGATTTTTCAGAAATTGTGTTTAGAAAAAAATCAAGAATATATTTGCCTGTAAGAGATCTCCGAGGTTAACGATAAGAGCTTTCGGATTAGGAGGAACATCGATCCAGCATCCATCATGGAGAACTTGAAGACATCCATTATGGTCTTGAAGAAGAATAGTGATAAAAGATACATATGTGTGTGAACTTATGCCAAAGGTTAGGTCAGGCTCAGGACAAGGCGGGGAGTAATAAGAGAGCAATGATAAGCTTTGCGGTGTCCAGTTCTTTGAGGTGGCTAGGTTTTAAACCAAGAACTTCTGATAAAATTTCAAAGATTATCATTTTGTGTACTCCAACATGATCTCTCTGAAATATTAATCACGTACACTTCATAATTAGTAATTTATATATAGAAGATTACCATAAAACAAAAATAATTATATATAGAAAATAAGTCCTCAACTAAATCAAATATCTTGTGTAGTCTTAATTAATTCTATTAGAGCTAGAAATGAACTATAAAAAATCAATTATATTTCCACATTATTCAGAGTACTTTGGAACAAGAATTTATTTTTTGGATTAATTTGGAGACATCCCAAATCTACAGAAGAGCCAAAACTAATCCTCTAATGAAAGATGTTGTTTACGGATAGACCTTCTTGTCGGATGTTCAAATAAAATCTAAATCATGGCCACATATCTGTGTGATCACACATATTTAGTGTCGTATGGTTGTTTCGAACCTGAGTCGCTTAACTCACATGAATTCGCCTACTACTTTTTTTATGTGTGATTAACAACAATTTTTGCCTCTGTGGTATATATAATCTATTAGCAAATTCTTTTGTAAATATCCGTAAATAAAATGTAAATTAAATTCCAATATATTTACTGTATTTTGTTGTTAGGTTTTTATTTATAATTTTTATTAAAAGTGATTTAAATTTGGTACAATAGTAGAATGTCACGTTCTTAAAATACAATATTTTATTTTGATTTAAGAAAACTTCCTAAAATAGAAAAATCGGGGTTTTAGATTATAAATAAATATATAAAATTTTATAAATTATTCTTCATATCACTAATAAAAATCTAGACATTGGTATTTTATCTCAGTGGAGTATTTCTCTGGTTTTTAGTTTTATTCAAGTTTTATTTTTACTCACAAACAATAATCAATTTTGTTTTTTTTTTTTAAGATTTGTTTTTAACTTGAACAGTTTAGCTCTCTAGCATAATATAGCAGCAACTTGGGCTAAATTGAAATAATACTTTTCCAATTAAAAGCCATATGTATGCGTGGACCTATAATTTAAATGGATTATCCGAACACGAACCGAACCCAAACCTAACCCGCAAAGATCCAAACCGAACCTGTACCAAAATTTAGAAATACCCGAATGGAGCTGAAATCTTTGACTCCGAAAATCCGAAACCCTAATAGATCCGAACCGAACCCGAATGGGTATCCGAACGCCCACCCTATATCTATATATCTTTCTATCTATCTATCTATATTATTAAAACCGAAGTACATCTAGGAACTAACCCTTAAAACTACAGTTTATTTACATCTAAATGCCACTGAAATGATAATAAGTCTAACTTGATTATTTATTATCTTTTTTAAAAAAAATTAATTAATAGTTTCCTAAATCGAATGTAAAATAAGTAGATAATCAGTTTAGATATTTAAGGGAGTAGATTCCGTTATGCTTAATTGCCAAGAATATAATAACAAAAAAATAATAATTGACACGTAGATTTTAAAATCTAACGCCCATAAAGAGAGACGGATAATTTTTAATCTCAAATTTGATTTATTACTGGCTTCTAAAAAACTCATAGAATATTTTGCTCGCAAATATTAGTCCTGTTCATCGTCAATTTGGGGTTAATATGTTGAGAACTTGCTATATGTTATATTTCAATTAAAGTAACATATAGTTTACAGAGTTAGAGAAAATCCAATTCATCATTATTTTATATGTTGATTTCTTTCTGTTTTTCAAGTAGCATGTTTTTAGATCTTCACAAAAGAACTCTCCAAGTTGCATGTTTTAACCTGCTAGATCTTTAACCTGCTAGGTTTTTTTTGACAAAAAAATGCACAGCACAACAGTTTTCTAACTAACCGATATAAGTTTAATCGGGACCAACATAAATGAATTCTTAAATTTATTGCGTTAAAGACCGACTTATGTGTTTTATTTGTACTTTTGTACCAATTTAATTCATATCTGAATACAAAAATCTTTAAGAATATTCCTTATTTATTAGAAAACAAATCAATCAATTATTTCTGAATCCAATTTCTTTCCTTTGAAGGATTATATGCTACTGACTATCTTTATTTTTGACATAAAAATACTTTTTTATAAAGATAGATTTATTAGTATACATAAAAAATGTTATATATATGAACTATAAATTTATTGTGTTTATTCATAATATATATAAAGATAGATTTATTAATATACATAAAAAATGTTATATATACACAATACAGTTGTGTATTGTGTTTAAAAATGTGTTTGGAAACACAATACAGTTGTTATTTTGGTTCAAAAAACAAACCAAAATAATTCAATATGAACTATAAATTTATTGTGTTTTAAAATGTTATATAAAATAATTATTTTAATACAGATAAATTTTAATGTACATATTATCATTTTTATAAAATAAAAATAAACATCCGTACGGGCGTGCGGATCAAGCTCTAATATACTATTATATGATGATCGATTTAGTAATGGAAGAATTTGTCAAATAACCAAATCTGGAGTGAAAATTAGGTAAATGTCATTGATTTTGACATAATATAATTTCTAATATTTGTGTCATAAAATATCCGGTTATATCCGTTCTCTTTATAGGTAGCAGGTAAAGGAGAGAGAGTGAGCTACGTGGTTGATAAAACATAAGGTCAAAAGCATCCGAAAACTATTGTACATTAAAAAAGAAAAGCCATCCACGTATAAGTTTACTAAATGTTGTGAAACTAATGGAAAAGTCTATCATTATTCATAACATAGAGGTTCTTTATATAGGAGATTACACCGTCATAGATAAATGGAAAGATTACAAATCATAATCTTTTGGTTATGAACAATTCACAATCTGGTTCATAACACTTCCCATTGGATGCCATAACCATTTAGAGCTTGTAATGTGCTTTAATGTTGCATCATTAAAACCTTACCAGGAAAACTCAATTGAGACAAAACCATGGTGAAGGAAAAAGAGCACAACACACATTACTCCATCTGATTTGGACATTACTGAAGGTCCCTTGGACCTCTCCAATTTTCTGCAATCCGTGGGTGATGAAGATCTTGAGCAGAATATGCTTCATCCTCGAACATGATAGTTGGTTCTTCTTTACCATCGGCCATGCCACAATCTGATCGAACATATTGAGTCATCAACCTCAAATACACACACACGAAATCTTGGATGATGTTGCTGTGATATGCGTGTACCACCATGTGTAAAACATAACCTGTCTGAAAACAAATCAACAACACCAAATAACCCCTCTTTGGGCTGGTTAGTATAAAATAAACCAAAATCAAAGGCTTCTTCATCGTCCTTCTTATGGACCAATCAGATCAGTGTCTAAAACAAGACTTCTGCATCGTCTATCTCAGGACTAAATGGACTTCTTTATCGTCCACCTTTGGACTGAATGGATCAATGTCCAAAACAAGTGTTCTCACGCCCATGTACTAGATAATGGGTGAGACTGGTCCATATTAAATCTCTTGAGTACCTTTTTTTGTATATACTATTTGATGCACAAGGATTTCATTGTTAATGTACTCAAGCTGTAATCCCAAACAAAACTTTGTTTTCCAAGATCTTTCATCTCAAACTCTTTCTTGAGATATTCAACTATTTAGGAAATTATATCCAGAGGTTCCTAGGATATTCAGATCATATACTTTGATGATTATCAATATTGTTCTCGAGAACTTGATGTACTTTCAGCTCAATACCCTCTAGTACTTTCATTATCCAGTGGACCATATTAATATGCAGTCACTACATCAACTTGCTGCAAGTCTAATTTTCTCTCTTATATAGCCAAACTTATGAGAAATCTAAAAGTAGTTGCATCCACCACATGAGAGTATGTCTCCTCATAATCTATTACTGGTCTTTGTGAGAATCCTTGTGCAACATCAGCTTTATATCTCACGATTTCTATTCCTCACAAGACCCATTTATATCCACTGGTTTTAACATCATATGGCGTCTTAATCATATGGCCAAATACGCCTTTCTTCTTTAAACTATTCAACTCCAAGTTTCCATTCAATCCAATCTGTTCTACGAGTGCGCACTCTTATATTGACGTGGGTTCATGAACCTCGCTTATATTCATAAATTCAAGTGATACCTTGTATGCAAATAAATCATCTTATGTCGACATTCCTTATTGGTTCCATTATGTTCCAGACATGATATAATCGATTGAGATTCATTATTATCAGGACCTTTAATACTTTGCATTGTTTGGTACCTGTACCTTAGAGCCGGCCGGCCTTATCTCCATGTCTGGGATGGTTTCCTTAGTAACCTCGGATTTGGATTTTGATTATCATTCTCTGCACCTTTCTTTTGTTTCCGAGGATTCTTATCTCTTGAAACCTATTTGGTCTACCACGTTTCATACGTTGTCTAGACTCTGTAGCAACTTGACTGTGTCTCTTCTTGGACATCAAATTCGTTGGTGCTTTACAAGCTGGTTTATATATGACTTAGTCATTCTTTTTCGGGTCAGCAAATGTGTCTGGCATTTGATTAGCTAGCTTTGTAAATGTATAATCTTTGGACATCTATTTCACATTCTTTAGTCTGATGAATCATTCATTCATTTAATCTAAGCAGACAATGTAATAGATATAAATTCAAGGAGATATAAATCAGAGAAAGCATACAAGCAAAGGAATCACACAAGTTTGTTGTTGAAATCAGATTATCAACTTGATTCTTTTAGGCAATCATAAGTCTCATACTCCATAAGATCATCTTGATCATGTTCGAAATTATTTTCACCATCTTTATAGACTAAGTGGGTTTCAGGATTTTTCCCTTTCAGACTCTCTTGGGAGTCCTTCATATCTTAGTCCAATGGTTTCCCATTCCACATCTATGGCACACTGATTTGGTCGAGCTTTGTGGTTTAAAGGATATACCACGGCCACTGCCTTGACCATGGCTCAAATTGGGTTGATACCCACGACCTCTGCCATAGTGATTCCCACAGCCAAATTTGTTATAGTGGTCATGGCCACGTCCTTTCCACCCTCCACGGCCATGGCCGTGTGGTCTATCATTCTAGACGTAGTTACCCTTTTTTTTCTGCGGCCTTATTGGTATCAGGTAATGGGGTTAATCCAAGAGGTCTCAATTCACTGTTTCCTATCAGTAATCCATTATTTTGCCCAGCTAGCAATAGACTCATCCACGGACTTATAGTCCTGGATTCTGGGATTCTTCCAATCAAATAGGGCTTTTGGTAATAACACCGTTCTTTGGTGATCATATCTCGATTTTCTTAACTCTGTCCAATGGCCTAGAGGATTCTCTATAGTCAGATATTGATCTTTGAGACTCTTAATAAGATGATGGCTAATAATTAATATTACCCTGTATCAATCTTTCTCATTTGGCATTATCGCCTTTGTGATTAATTCACCAAGTCTTTTGACTTTAGGATAAACTCAGTATCCAGTGCTCATTTCAAATAATTATCTCCTGAGAGATTTAGGGCAGCAAAATTCAAGTTGATTTTCGACATCTCAAATCATATCAATCAATTTTAGATCTCATAAAATATTTAACATACGGCCATAAACAAGACATGCTATCAAGTCAATACATTTCTAATAAGCAAAAAAGCCACACGGCCAAAGGTGATATAATGCAATAATAAGTCACACAGATTTATCAAGCAAGGGTATCGACCAAACAAGCAATTTCTATATGTTTTCATGTGGCCATACGGTTATAATGCAAACCTAGCATACTGATTCTATATGTACAGGAGTGAAATTATGAAACCTCAATTTAAAACAATCAGATCATGCAAAGGTGATAATAATCAGATCATGCACATAACATAAACATGTTGGTCAGGATGATATATGATGAAAACTGGCCACACGGCCAAGTAGATATGATGCACTCATTCTTAGCAATCGGATTCTATATGTGCAAGGGTAATATTAAAACATTCAATCAAGGTTTAGCAATTAATCAATCAGTTTCAGGTATGAGATTTAGCTAGACTAACAATCAGATTCAATTAGGTTTTATCAAGACTAGCAATTGGATCAATAATCAAAAATAATCAAACGGATTCAAGCATTACACAATTTAGAGTTTCGATCCAAAAATAGGGTTTCAATCATGAAAAACCAAAACAATCAGTTTCAAGGCTGATTCTATCAATTTTGTTAATCAGTTTCAAGGCTGATATTTATCAGTTTCAAAGCTGATATTAGCAAGATGGAATCAAGCAATCTGATTTTAGGAATACGCAAATTATGGTTTATGGTTTCAATTCGAAATTAGAGTTTTATCAATCAATCAGCTTCTAGCAAATAATCTTAAACCTTTGATGGGTTGAATGAACCACCAAGAGAATGAGCTTACGTGGACTGGTACAAACTGAAACCTTACGCGGACTGGTCCAAACTGTTTGGTCCAAACTGTTTCCTTGCAGTCTGCGAGCTGAGATCGGGTACAAGTTGAGATCGAAAGTGATTAGGGTTTATCGATAGAGAGAGAGAGATCGATGGAGATTCAGATAGAGATCAAAAACTTAGCTTCGGTTGAGCTGATCGGGATCGTTGGTACGCGAGCTGGTACTTGCAATCAAAGAACTCATAGATCTGGAACAGTTTGATCATGGACTGGAACAGGCTGATCGTACAATCTGGAATAGTTGAGGCGTACTAAAACTTGCAGAGATCAGTCCACGGATCGATCTTGTTGAGATCAGTGGTCGAATACAGATCAGGGTCATGATCAAAGAGAGAGGTGAACGATAGAGATTAGGATTTTAGCAATGGATAGAGATTTAGGGTTTATGGTCGATTTTTTAGCTTAGGGTTTTAGAGATCAATCGTGCTGATAACGTGTTGTGAAAGTAATGGAAAAGTCTATCATTATTCATAACATAGAGGTTCCTTATATAGGATATTACACCGTCATAGGTAAATGGAAAGATTACAAATCATAATCTCTTGGTTATGAGCCATTCACAATCTGGTTCATAACACTAAACAAATATATATACATTAATTGTTCTATTCCATATCACCGAAGTAGTATAAGACTATAATTTCACATACAACCTCTAAATACTAAACATACCCCAACCCCTATATACTAAACCCTAAATGTTAATTATTGAACCCTAAACCCAAATATAAACCCAATTATTAAAATCTGAAAATAGTATATAATATTATGTAATATTAAACTAAACTCATATCTAACTTTTGAATAATATAGGGCTCTAACCCAACCCACAAATCCTAAATGCTAAACCCAAACCTAACTTTTGAATATTAAACCCTAAACTGCTATCACTAAAGCCAAACCTCAACCACCACCTTCTAAATACTAAACCCTAAATTCTAATAACTAAACCTTAAACTCAAATATAGACCCTAAACCCAAATAGAATAGAACAAAATATATAGTATAGTCCATATTGGTGAACAAAATAGAACATTTTTTATTAATCGTCAAATGTAAAGATATATGATAGGTCACTAAACCCAAACCTCAACCCTCAACTTCCAAATACGAAACCCTAAATCTTAATCACTAAACTCCAACCCAAGTATAAACTCTAAACCCAAATATAATAGAAAAAAAGACATAGTATAGTACATATTGGTGAACAAAATAATACATTTTTTATTAATTGTCAAATGGAAGGATACATGATAAAAAAATATAGTAACAGACTATTTCGCATCACATAACATGAATAGAACATTCATAATACATATTGGTCATTTTTATTCTATACACATATAATATAATAGAACACAGTGTTACAAGTACTGTCCATCTTCTCTGATCAATTTTAGATCATTCACAGCGATAAAGATAAGTGTAACTGGCGAAATCAGTGGGAATAGTACATGTAACCGCCTAGTAAACCGAAGAGATTACGGTGATTGAAAGAAAAGTTGATGAACCTCGCGGCGGCGCCGTTTACGTTGTGGCGATTCCATAGATTTCAGATGTGCGAAGCTTTCCGTCAGTAGCCAAGTGAGCCGTTGCATATGGGCATCTCATTGGCAAACCTACTCCATAAATGGTCTTGGTGGTTACACAATGGATCAATAATGGAGAAGAAACCACTCACGTTCTACAAGCTATATGATTTTCCAAAGACCACGATATACGTGTGTTAGGGAATTATTATTAATTTAGTTTTTTTTGTTTACAGGTTTTACCGGTTGTGTAAAAGGGAATATAAAAGATACACAGTGTATTCACTACAAGAAAACAACGGTATTCTGACGGACATTCCGACGGAAAATGAAATCCTCGGAATATCCCGAGAAATTTCCGAGGAAACACAAAATTTGGTTTCCTAGGAATTTCCTCGGAATATACAATTCCGAGGAAATATTAATCCGTCGAAATATTCTTATGGAATACCGAGGAAAACTGTATTCCTCGGAAAAAACCGACGAATTGCGAGGATATATTATAGCCGTTAGAGAGCCGTTGGGGGATTTTAAAAATTTCGAGGAAATTCCGACGAACTAGCAGTTGGTGTCGGAATTCCGTCGGAATTTCCTCGGTCTGTCGGCAGGATTTCAACTATAAATACAAGCACCCCTCTTCCTCTTCATTCACTCCATATCTTCATCCTCCCTCTTACTCTCTTTACACACTAATTTGATTCATAAAAAACATGTCTTCTTCAAATTATTTTCGTTCTTGGATCGATCGACCTCATTTGGATCCGAACACGAGATTGCTTATGGAAGAATACCAACGAGGTATAACCGAATTCATGGGGTTAGTTCACCGACAACCGGAAGCAAAAACAGGTATGTTAAGATGTCATTTCTCTAATTGTAAAAATAGAAAGGTTATTAAAGAGTGAGATGTTTGGACTCATCTATATTTGAGTGGGTTTACACGAAGTTACAAAATTTGGTATCATCATGGGGAAACTGATTATGAACATGGTAGTACTAGCGAACCTCAGCCAGCAGTTAGATTAGAAGAACCAATTAAAACGGATGTAGATTATGGTGTAGGTACTGAGCAGATGGTAAATGATCATTTTAGAGGGGAAGATTTACCCAATGCACAAGCTAGGAGATTTTATGATATGTTGGATGCTGGAAAGCAACCATTGTACGAAGGTTGCAGAGATGGTCATTCAGCTTTATCATCTGCTACAAGATTGATGGGCATTAAAACAGATTATAATTTGGCTGAAGACTGTGTGGATGCGATTGCTGATTTTGTAAAAGGTATTCTACCCGAGGATAATGTAGCTCCTGGTTCATACTACGAGGTTCAGAAACTCGTAGCTGGTATTGGTTTATCGTATCAGGTAATAGATGTATGCAGCGACAACTGCATGATTTATTGGAGGGCGGATGAACATCGGGTTATATGCAAATTTTATGGAAGGCCTTGTTATAAAGATACGAGTGGAAGAGTTCCAGTGCCATATAAAAGGATGTGGTATTTGCCTTTGACGGAAAGGTTGCATAGGTTGTATCTGTCTGAACGCACAGCGCAACCAATGAGATGGCAAGCGGAGCACTCAACAGATGGTGAGATCAGACATCCTTCAGATGCAAAAGCGTGGAAGCATTTCCAATCAAAGTATCCCGACTTTGCGTATGAGAGAAGAAATGTCTACCTTGGATTATGTATTGATGGTTTCAGCCCGTTTGGCAAGAGTGGAAGACAATATTCTCTATGGCCAGTCATTCTTACACCATCCAACCTACCCCCAAACTTGTGCTTGCGACGAGAGTTTTTGATTCTCTCGATTCTCGTTCCCTGACCAGAGCATCCTAAGAGATCACTTGATGTGTTTCTTCAGCCACTAATATATGAGTTGGAACAATTATGGGCTCAAGGTGCTGAAACATACGAAGTTTCGTGTAAAGAAAACTTTCAAATGCGGGCAGTACTAATGTGGACAATAAGTGATTTTCCAGCATATGGTATGTTATCTAGATGGACAACGCATGGAAGGCTATCATGTCCATATTGTCAAGATAACACTGATGCTTTCCAACTAAAACACGGAAAGAAAACGTGTTGGTTTGACTGTCACAGGAGATTCCTACCACCTGATCATCCATATCGTAGGAATAGGAATTTGTTTACGAAGAACAAGAGGGTGTTTGACAGTCCACCTCCGGAAATTTGTGGAAAAGATTTGAAGACACAACTAAGGGATTTTGGTGCAGAAAGGACGCCAGACGTCGGTGGACATGAGCGTTTTCCGGTAGATGCTGTTGGAAACCTACATAACTGGCACAAAAAAAGTATTTTCTGGGATCTTCCATACTGAGAGGATCATCTGCTAAGGCATAATTTAGATGTCATGCATATTGAGAAGAACTTTTTTGACAATCTCATGAACACGATCCTTAATGTTCAAGGTAAAACAAAGGATAATTTGAAGTCAAGACTGGATTTAGTCGATATATGTGCTCGTTCAGAACTTCATGTTGATGAGAATGGTAGGGCTCCTTTTCCCATATACCGACTTGATGCATCTAATTTGCGTAACTGTATCGACAGAAATGAAGGAAAGTTTACTGGCTTGAAAAGCCACGATTGCCATGTAATGATGCAGCGCCTCCTTCCGTTTGCCTTCAAGGAACTATTACCACGAAATGTTCATGAAGCAATTGCAGGGATAAGTGGTTTCTTCCGCGATTTATGCACGAGATCAGTGACTCTTGAAGGTATTGAAAATTTGAAGACTAACATAGCCGTGATTCAGTGCAACCTTGAGAAGATATTTCCTCCCTCATTTTTTGATGTTATGGAGCATCTTGTTATTCACCTGGCAAGAGAATTGGAACTTGGTGGTCCTGTGCAGTATAGATGGATGTATCTGTATGAGCAGTATATGTTCCATTTGAAGAAGATGGTGAAAAATTTAAGTAGGGTGGAAGGTTCTATAGTCGCACAGATGATCAATGAAGAAACTTCAAACTTTGCCGAGTACTACTTTCCAGCAGAAGTTCAGACCAAAAACAGAAGACCTGCTCGGCATGATGATAGAGGCGAACGGGCAACATATCATGTTACGGTTCCAGACATTTTCACAGACGTTGGACGACTTAGCGGAAAACCAAAGGACCGTCGACTTACTGAGCAGGAGCGCAGTAATTTGCAAACATATTTGCTCACCAACTGCGAAGATGTTCTTCAATATGAGAAATAAATAAATTAGCTTACAAATTTTTATTTTAACAAGTTGAAATTTAAATCTTAATTAATTACATTATTGTCATCATATGTACAGGATTTTCATGGCAAAAAAGAGGTTCGAATATAGATACGCCACAGAGGACGAACTAGAAGAAATTAAGCAGAGAGAATTTTCTGGATGGATGTTTACTTATGTGAGTGCTTTAAACAAATTAAAATATCAGCTATCACATATTTATACTAATTCACATTTATTGACATAATATATATATGTGCTATTAATATAGGTATCTGCTGGTTTGGCCAGAGGTGAAACATTTGACGATTGGATACGCGAGATGGTCGTTGGACCAAAATTTGTTGTGAAGTCATATCCAAGATTTTGTACTCGAGGATATGCATTCACAACTCAGAAGAGGAGACGTTCGAGTACGACTTATGATGCTGGCGTTTGTTCTGCATCAGGAGATGATGTATACTACGGACACATACATGAGATTTTGGAAATCAAGTATTTGGGCATGGTTGGATTGCGCTGTACTGTTTTCTATTGTGATTGGCACGACAACACTCTAGATCGAGGTGTGAGAACAGATGCATTTGGTGTTACCTCAGTAAATTCGAGGTGAAAGCTGCAATATTATGATCTCTGGCGGCTCCTCTCCCTCCTCTCCGGCGATCTCCCCCTTCTCCCCGACGATATCTCCGGCGATCTCCCCCTTCTCTTACACAAATCATGTAAGGACCCTATCTCAGTCTCTTAGGTTCTATTTGTTAGGTTTTTGTGTAGATTTGATAGATTTTTGTTAGGATGATTGGTTAGGATTGTGATTTGGTTGTATAATAGGTTTAGAATTGTGATTTGGTTGAATAATTTGTTTTGTTGAATTGATTTAGAATTTTTTTATAAATGTTTTAATTTTTTTTGTATTTATAAAATAGATTTTTGTATATAAATTCGATTTTTTGTGTATAAATTCGATTTTTGTATTTTACAAAACGTTTTTTGTATATAAATTCAATTTTTTTGGATTTTACAAAACGTTTTTTGTATATAAATTCGATTTTTTGGATTTTACAAAACATTTTTAATATCTATAAAACTTTTTTTGTGATTAAAAACTATTATTTGAGATTTAAAAAAAAAATATATATATATATATATATATATATATTTATATTATATAAATTTCTATATTTATTAAACATTTTTAATATTATTAAAACTATTTTTTATTTACTAAAACTATTTTTTGTTTATTAGAACAATTTTTATATATTTATTAAAAAAATTTAATATCTATAAAACTTTTTTGTGATTAAAAACTATTTTTTGGGTTTTTTTTTTTAAAAAAAAAATTAATTTATATATTTCTATATTTATTAAATATTTTTTTTTAATTTACAGGTCTCATGATGATCAGACCCGGCCTCGACAGCGTCGTGGTCGTGGTGGTACCGGGAGCCAGTCTCGGGATTCCAGCCATTTTCAGGATTTCCCTTCGCCCCACAGCTCCTACCATACATCTCCCTCTGCTGCACCCGCTCCTGCTCCTCTCGCTGCTGCATCCGCTCCTGCTCCTCCGGGTCCTCCGGGAGTGATGAGTGTTGCGGAGTTGGTTCGACAGCCCGGTCGTGACCATCTTCCCTACCTCACTCCGTATCCACATGGACGGAGTCAAACATGGTAATTAAACATTCTTTTTTTCATTAAAATTTGATTCATTATTAACCGTTTGTTCTTTTTATTAGGTTCAACCGATCCGGGAACGGGATCAGCGCATAGATCAACCGTATGATGTACTCGGCCCTCAACAAGGGACATCCTACTTTCACTGACTTCCCTTTCGAGAAGCAGCATCTGTGGTTTCGTCAGTTTGCGGTAACTATTCTCATTTTTTACTTATATTTTTAATCTTTAATATAAATTTTCTACTAATTCTGTTTTTTTTTCAGCAAGAATTCCACTGGAGTTCCGATGAGACGCTTTTTATCTATCACCACTTCGTCCATAAAGTTATGGACAACTATGGGAAGCAGATCCACGAGTGGAAGAAGAAGTGGGAGATCAACAAGGTTGTATTTAATTTATTAAACAATTTTTTAATTCATTAAACTATTTTTTAATTTATTAAACTATTTAATTTATTTTTTATTAAAAGGTCCCAAAGTCGATAAACAACACGGTCTTGACGGAGTTGTGTGCGCATTGGGATAAGGAAGAGACGAAAGAAACTTCTTCCACTAACTCCACCAACCGCAGGAACGACCGTAAAGGGAAGGGCATCTTCAGGCATAACTTGGGTGCTCAATCTATTACCACTCTGGGGGATCGCATGGTAAGTGCAGCCGCTTTTTCTTCAATTATTTAAGTTTTGAATTTTTTTTTTTTTGCATTTCTTCTAATTTCTAATGTTTGTTTAATTTATTTTTTTTCAAGGCGGAAGAAAATGAAGGCGAGCCGGTTGATGATCTCGCCCTCATGAAGAGGGCGTATACCAACAAGAATACCGGCCAGATTGATGACATCCCTGTGAGGAAAGTGGTCACCCTAGTCCAAACTCAGGTGCAAGACGAAGTGTCTCAACTTCAAACCGAGGATGACACTTCGACGGCTTCGACCAACTTGTCCCGGTTTCGAATCAACGAAATCGTTGAATCCGTAAGTTCTTTTTTTTTTAAAGTTCAATTCATTTATTTCTTGATTTAAATTTGGCTATTTTCTATTTCAGTTGGTTCCAAAGAAGAAGGGACGTTTGATCGGTTTGGGTCGTCGCACCCGGTCGGTTCCTCCTTCTTCTGCACCACCGCCCTTTGTTGATCCAGAAGTACTTACGGCTCAGTTGAAGGACAATGATCGCATATGAGGCACAGAGGAGGTTGAACCAGTAAATGATAGAGATGATGCAGAGGATGTACCCGAACGAGGTGTTCCCGAACGTGCCAGACCCGTAGTTTTTTTTTTTTCAAAAACTCGGAATGTTTTATTTTTATTTGCACAACTTTGAATATTATCTAATATGTTTTCAATTTTAATTTTAATTTTTTATTTTCGAATTTAAATTTCAAAACTTTTATTTTTTTAAAAAAAAATAATTTTTTCTTAAAATTCCGAGGAAATGAACTCTCGGAATATACCGAGGGAAATGTTCCTCGGAATATTCAGAGGGACTCGTTCCTCGGAATTTTCCGAGGGACTCGTTCCTCGGAATTTTCCGAGGGCTCAGTTCCTCGGAAATTCCCGATGACAATTCCGAGGAACATTTCGTCGGAACTTCCGAGGATTGTACCATCGGAAAATCCATCGAAATATCCCGAGGAAGTTTTCCTTCGGTATATTCCGAGGAGCTTTCCGAAGAACTGGTGGTCCTCGGAGTTTCCTCGGAATTCCGTCGGAAATTTCCGAGGAAATTCCGAGGAAAAATGAATTTCCGAGGACTTATTTCGTCGGTATGTCGTCGGAATAACTTTATTCCGACGACATACCGACGATTTTTTCCCTCAGTATCTCGTTGTTTTCTTGTAGTGATTGGTGTATTAGGGTATTTAGACATACAATGAATTATAATTTGTTTGATGGTTATGGAGCCCAAATTCCCTTTAGTAATCAAATCTTTGTAATATCTTCCAAAAATGAATGTTGTTTTAGGCATACATCATAAGCCGGAACGAAAAGAGAGTGAAATATCAATATTCTCATTGAAAACTTCTAACATGATAATAGACGGTAATATCAAATTAGATCAAACGTGAAATAAACATTTTATTGGAACTACAACATGTAGTTTATTCTTTTTCTCAAACGTTAAAAAAAAAAACACATGTAGTAACTTCAGAAACCATATTTTGTATGTGTGTGTACTAAAATATTATTGGAAACACAAAGGAAACAACAATATAGATTCAGATCAGGTTCAGCCATTTTGTTCAGATCCTTAAATGGCTCAACGAATTGTTCCCATCACGTTTTCTAGCCACATAGTGGTTGGAGGCTTCCGAAGTGGTTTCCCTGTACTTGGGAGGGTTTTCTTCTGACAAAAGCTCTTTAATGGGTCCATAAACTCTCGGACTTGTTGAAGGAGGATGCACAAAGAAAGATGCAACCGAAGTGCGTGGCTTTTTACCTCCATTTGCCAAAACTCTATGCTCCACACTCACAAACTTGTCATTCGTCATAAGCTGCAAAAAAAAAAACACTATGAAGACCTTGTTTTCTTACTAATTATGGACCGTTTGATTATGAGTAAACAACAACTTGCCTGTAGGAGATCTCCAACATTAAGGATAAGAGCATTAGGATTAGGAGGAACATCGATCCAGTATCCATCATGGAGAACTTGAAGTCCTCCAATATGGTCTTGAAGAAGTATAGTGATGAAAGATCTGTCTGTATGCTGAGTGGCGCCGACCGTTAGGTCTGGCTGAGGACACGGCGGGTGACAATGACAGAGCATCAACAAGCCTTTTGCACAATCCATTTCTTTGAGGTGGTTAGGCTTCAGCCCTAAGGATTCTGATATGAGCTCAAATATTAACTCCCCAAACATCATCACTCTCTTTGAGTAGTCCAACATGATCTCCCTAAAACATTGAACATAAATAAACTCTCAAAACCCATCAAACAAAAATATTAAGTTAGTCCAAAGATTAATTTAAAACAAGAGAAGCCGTGTTCGTACCTACAAATGTCTGGTAACTCATCGGTTTTGGGAACATCAGGGAACATAAAACAACTTAAGGTATCTCTCCAGCTCGCAGCAGGAGCGTCATAGAGATCAGAGTTCGTGTTATACTAATCGCTTTGGTTTTTTCACGGCTATAGAACCTTTTCCTCGCTTCTGGATCTTGCTCGTGAAACGCACGGATCCCTTCTTTCATCTTCTCCATGACCTCGAGTGGAATCCCATGGTTGATCGCCTGGAAGAAACCGAACTTATCCATGGCGTCTTTAACCTTCTTAGCCACTTCCTTTCTTGTGACCGTGGACTCGAACACGCCACCTCCGAGATCTATTGTTGGGATTGTCAACGTAGAAGGAGGTTTAGCGTTAGTTACCGTGGCTTGCGGGTTATGGAACATGAGTGGAATTTTTGTGATTCCAGCGTCGACGAGACCCTTCACGCCGATTTTCATCTCGTCGAATGCTTGTACCTCGCCGGCACGGTTAAATGTTCCCACCATTGTACACTTGGACTCCAACCTTTTTTTTAGTGCTTTATGAAACAGGGAAACTTGTGTTTTGAGTCACCTAGCTCTGTCTCTATATATAAGGAGGGAAAACTGGTGAAGGCATGAAATAGAGCGCTAAGAGAAGGAGATATATTGAGATACCGTCTGTATTATTAATATCATAAAAGATATTATCAATTTTATATCATATTATTAAAAATTATTATCATATCATCGAGATGTGTATCTTTTAGGTTATGAACGGAAACCATAGTGCGGTGCATATTTGGAATTGATATCCTTTTGAAGTTACAAATGTCAGCAACCATAGTGCGGTGCATATTTGGAATTGATGTGATTTTAAAATTATAAGTGTCAGCAGTAACAAGTAAAAATGCTATCTCAAGAATGTGTTTTACAAAATAACTAGCTTAAAGACTGGCGCAATTGCGCGGGATAAAAGTTATATATAAAACTAATTTTTATCTATTATTATTTATTGTATTTATTTACGTATTAAGTATACAACTAAATTAGAGTAAATACATAAATCAAAACAATACATCTTATTTATTTACGATATTGTTTTGGTAAATAAATCAAAACAATCATTTTATTTATTTATATGGTATGTAACTAAATTTTAATGACATGGACATAGATATATAGTATATTCTAATGTGCTATTTTTTGAATGGACATTTCAAAATTAAAATATTAAGGTTTCAATACTTTTTCAATACAAATTTAGAAAGTATCATATTTAAGTATTTTTCTATGTTATATAGTTCAATTTTAGAAAATTAGGAGCTATACCAAAAGATTTTTACGTATTTAGTGATATACCCATTGAATCAAAACTGTCACTGTTCGAAGTGCTTTTTTACTCTGCTACCCCTACAGCACAAACATCTCATTATCCGCTAAAATCGTAGACCAAATCTTCTATTTGGATACGAAAAGATCTATCACTCTGTCACGTTATTCTCTTCTGTATCTTTTGTCAGGTTGCATTTCATTTCACTGCAGTACGATAGAATTAAAAAAAACGAAAATTTAAGATTTGAGATTTCTCTCCCATTTTGTTCTACTATTCAGCGAAACCAGTCACCGTGACGGTCAGTATGGGGGAGAAAGATGGAACGCAGATGGCTGCTGTGTCTTTGGTGAATCTCTCCTCCGCTGCGTCTCCGGTGAAGCTCTCCGCCGCTGCGTCTCCGGTGAAGCTCTCCGCCGCTGCGTCTCCGGTGTAACTCTCCGCCGCTGCGTCTCCGGTGAAGTTCTCGATCTCTGTGTCCCTGGTCAAGCTCTTGCACCCTGCGTCTCCAGTGAAGCTCTCCGCCGCTGCGTCTCTGACGTAGTTCTTCACCGATGTTTCTCCACTTCATATATATGTTATATATGTTGTACGGTTGACGTGTCATATAAGATCTTCTTATTCGTTAACCGCGTAAATAGTATATTGACTCTATAACAATTTGACATTAAAAAATCGGATTTTAATCTCAAGTAACTCATTTTTTAAAGAAATATATATAATATTAATTGTCTAACAATTTGTCATGATCAATGAAAACATTGCCTAAACATTACTCGTATATTCATTTCATATGTCATAGTTATGATCTTGATTCTTATAAACTTATGTGCCTGTAATATGGATTCAAACTTTATGACCGGTCAATATTTACAACCGACGAGTAATTCTAACAATACTCGGCTAAGATGAACTTCAATACATTATCGCTTAGGGTGCACGGACAAGTTATCCGATTAACAAGATACATACCTGTATAAGAAATCAGTTTTGTAGATAATTTGTTTACACTTACGTGGAGGTATAGGGGTAGGGTTGGGAATAAGTGTGTTGGTATAAGGATTTAGATAACCACACCAAAAAATGCGACACCTGAAACCCTTAATAATAAACGCTTAACCCAAACGATAAATCCAATGTCCTGAACCCAAAACCCTAAACCCAAAATACTAGATCCTAAACCCAATAGGAACCCCAGAACCTAATCCTAGTGACTAAACCGTAAACAATAAACCTAAAATACTAAACCCTAAATCCAAAATACTAAACCCTAAACCCAATAGGATCCCGGGAACCCAAAACCAAATGTCTAATCCCTATTGTATTTAGGTTTTAGTCTTTTGGGTTTAGGGTTTAGGGATTAGAGATTAGGGTTTGGGTTCAGGGGTTCCTATTGGTTTTAGGGTTTAGGGTTTGGGGTTTAGTGACTAGAGTTTAGGTTCGGGGGTTACTATTGGGTTTCGGGTTTAGTGACTATGGTTTGGGTTCCAAGCTTCCTATTGGGTTTATGGTTTGGTATTTTGGGTTTAAGGTTTAGTATTCAGGGCATTGGATTTTTTGTTAACCTATGTATCCGTAATATAGAAACAATCGAATTGGCCGGTCAATAGTTACAACACTCGGTTCACTCAAAAAATATCCGGCTAAGCAGATATTTTAAACGTTATCGTTTTAGGTGAACGGATATGTTAGCCGGTTAAATCGATAGTAAACTGTATACGAATTTATTTTTCTACATACCTTGTTTACACTAACATTTAGGGCGGAGGTGGTAAAGTTGAGAATAAGGGTATAAGATTTAGGATATAGTAATAAGGGTACAAAGTTTAGTGTTTGGGTTTAGAGTATAGTAATGTATAGAGTTTAGTCTTATCCTAGTTAGAAGTATTATTAATGATAAATAGTATACGGTTAATATATATTGTACCTGGTGCAAATAAAATATTGGCCGGCTAATATTTTATGGTCTTGTCATAACATTGTAGCTGGGGCAACAAAAAATTTGACCGACGAATATTATATTTACATATCTAAATAACAAAAATAATTAATTGTGTGGCTACAAATTATTATTGTGATGGCTCAGCACTCTTCGAACTTAGGGAGAATCATGCGAGTGCTGATGAAGCGAACGACCCTATGAATCAAAATCTGTATAACATCTGGTTCGACTTCTGAATGTTTTAAATCTGCAGAATTCTGATAAAAAACAGACAATTGCACATTAAATTGATTTACCATGTGTAGACCGCTCACATTTGGTCAGTTTTTTGGAATTCATTAGAAGAATAAATAAAATAAGCAGAGGAGGAATCAAGAGGAGGAAGTAAGAGTATGAAGAAAGAGAATAAAAAAAAAATCTCTGACAAATCTTTTGTTGGATTTGGGTTACAGCTGCGCCGTATGTTGTATTTTGGTTACTGATGCAAATTCATATAATATAAACGAAATTTTTATATTATCTTGCTAAATTCACTTAGATATCTTCTGTCAGAAAAAAGATCCTAAGAGTCTAAGACCTGGAAGATGAGTTTTCAAGCGTCCAGGGTATTGCCGTCTTTTTGATTCGTTACTGCCTGCCACGTATGCTCATCTTTTCCTTCGTTGGCATTCTCTTAATTTAGCGATTTTTCTATGTTTTTCACCTAAATTGCTCTTAATTTTAAACTATATTAATATATAATACGAATGTCTAGTAAATGAGACTTCATATTCATACGATTTATGATTATTTGTATCTTTTTATTACAAAAAAAATTATACTGTTGATCACAAAATTTTAGTGTGAGATATTTAACGTTTTTAGTAATTTATAGTCATTTTAAAAATTCAAAATATAACATATAAGAAAAAAATTAATTTTTTTATTATATGATTAATGTGATTGTTTAATATCTTTTAATAATATAAAATTAAACAAAAAAGAGCTAAGATACAAAAATTATTATCAAATATTTATTATTTATAATTATTGATTGTCATATATACGTTAATCATATTAGACAATTCCGTAGCATTTATGTAAGGAAAGTGTGAGAATATTCTTTTGTACACTATTTATTAATTTAATAGTTAGTTTAATAAAAATTATAATATAAGTTAAGATAGACCAACCTATTTTCTAAGAATTCTGAATTTCATTCTCATAGTGACACGTAACCACAAAACAACGTTCTAATGTTTCTCAATTAATATATAAGGGATGCAGTCACAAAAATATATTTTGTTGTTTATTCCATCCGAATAACGCGACTTTCACACATTATTACTTGTTAGTGTGGTACAGTGCTGTATGTATTTTCTTATAATAAACTAAACAAATTATTATTAAATTTATAAATATTTGATTTTTGATAAAATCATACATGATAATTTTTCAGTTATGTAACTATTCAAAACTAGTTAACTTAAAGATAAAAACAATCAAGTTATTAACTTATTTTTATGCTTTTCATTTTTAACACTATAAAAACTCATTTTCAGAACAATAATCAAATAGACTTAATAACTGTAATAATTTTATGATCTTAACAGACTAAACATGTAACATATTTTAAGTTATTTTATATTTAACAATGAGATTTTATCATCAGATTTTAAGGACACCAGCAGCGGTAGAGACCCACCAAAGTCTCTCGACCAGAAATAATTATGAGCAAAAAGCAGTAACTAAAATAGTAAACTTACAAATGACACATAGTTTGTTACGATTTTAGCAAAGCCTCTTCACGAAGAGACGATCCTTGTGCTTTTCTACTCTTTTTTTTTTTTCATTTTTCTATTATTTTAATATACGAAAAACTTTTTCAGAATTGATCCAATGCTGATGGCCTAAGGGCATCCGCATTAATGGTCTTTGATGCAGTATCTTAACAATGTAATAATGTAAATAATTGTAAAAAGAAGAGCAAGTGAGAAAATGATGAAAGACGTCTCTCGAGAAAGAAATTCACCGAAATTGTAGAGAAACTATGTTGCTAGTTCCTAATTTAATTGGCTTAACTTTTTTTCTTTTTAAAATTTAATAATATATATATATTAATACATTTAAGTGTAGCCACGTGTTATTACTAAGATGACTCTCAAAATCTTTAGAAAAATAGGTTGGTCCATCTAAATATAGATTATATTTTTTTATTAAACTATGATAAGATATGCGCCTTGCGGAAAGTGAGTTTACAAAATTAAAATATAAAATATATGGTTTTGACAAATTTAAGATTTATATATGATTGGTTATATATATATATAATTATATATATATATATATATATATAACTTTGGGTTGTTTTTGTAATCATATATATACATTGGACGGAGAATAATTATAATTGGAATTGTGTATCAAAAATAATAATTTCTTATGGGGCCAATTTATTTGGATATTTTAAAGTCATACTAATAAAAGTATTTTCTATTTTGTTTTATTAACTTATTGATGATTAAGATTTGAACATAATCGAAATTAGTGTAAGAATTTGGAATGTTAACATTAATTTTTTATTTAACAACATAAAATGGAAAATCCCCTATATAAAAAAATACAGATTGGGTTAACCTATAATTAGTAAATAATATACTGATGAGCCATATTAAATTAATATTTGGAGACGACATTTTTTATTGCTTTAAATCTGAAGATGGATAGATATCTCGAAGAATGATGGTTTTGTTTGAGAACAACCCCTAGGTTATATAGGATTGCTTGTTATGTTTAAATTATAATAGCATTAACTATTTCGTACATCGAATATATATTTTTTCCCTAGCTTCCGAATTGTTTTGGGTATGACATTACTTGGTGCCAAAGTTTTATTAGTATTAAATATAAATTACCATTATTTGCTCAAGGTGGAGTGACGATCAAGCATATATTTTTGATGTATATAATAGTTTGTGGATCTAGCTTTGTGTATTTATTTATTTCCTTGTTGACTAAAGACATAATATATAATTACCTAAATTCCCTTAAGTATATGAGTGTGTTACACTGTCCATAAATTTGATACGGATATTTATTGACTACAGTTCGGTTAAATTAAAATTTAAATAAATCTTCACCGGCATCGAAATAGTATAAAGCGGATATCCATTATATTTTCCATTGATATTAGTCTAAAATATATTCCATCGTTCTATATATTCGTATACAACCACTGCTTGAATATTAAAAGAAAATCACACCCTACTCATCGGCTTTATAATCAATTTAGACTGATTGTAGACAATATATAATGTTACTATACAAAAAAAACACATTGGACTGCTAATTCATTCTGTGGTTTGAAGAACGCATGATATGATCAAATTTCCAAACGAAACCATATTCAAATGATTTGTAGAATGTATGATATGATGACATTCGAATGACATAATCATAAAAATGTGTTTCAGTGTGTTCCATATACAATATATATATATATATATTAGTCTGAGTAGTAAGTTAATGAGATCGCCGAGTATTAAGTCTATCATATACATTTATGTTTGGGTTAATATAAGTTTTATTAACAATTGAATTTTGAACTTACTAATTTTTCAATTGATTCTTATGCTACCATGTAAGCCTAATTGACATCTTAATTAAGTGACACATAAGTAATAATCTTTTTTAATTAATATAAACTTAAGGTTACAGCTTATTAAATAATTTTCTATTAATATATATGGGATGATAAGTATCGATGTATCGGTCGTAACAATGTTTAGAGTCAGATTTTTTTAATGTTAAGTTATTTAATTTCCCAGAAAATATTTTTTAATCAATAGTTTGTCCAAGTTATTGTGAGGCTGCCACGTAAGCAATAAAATGATGTTAGGTTATGACACCTCACCAAGTCTAAAATGTAATTAATAAAAAATTAAAGTTATATCTTTTAAATGATCCTCAAATAATATATAGGAGATTAACTATCAAATTGATTAGTAGTGCATAAAAGAACATTCTCAATTCTTTCCTTAAATAAAAGCTACAAAATTACCTAATATGATTAATATATATATATGACAATTAATGATTTTGAATAATAAAGATTTGATAATATTTTTTGTATCATCCATCATTTTTGTTTAATTTATATTATTAAAAAAATAACAATCACATTAACTATATAATAAAAAAATCTAGATTTTTTTTCTTATATGTTATATTTGAATTTTTTTAAAATAATTATAAATTAATAAAATTGTTACAAGTCTTACACTGAGAATGTTATGAACAATGGTTTTACTCTTTTTGTTATAAAACGATACAAATGATCATACAATCATATAAACTGAAGTATCATTTAATAGATATTCAGATTAAATATTGAGAAATTCCCTAGAATAACTTTTTTTAAGTTTTTGTCACAAAAATAGCACTCAATGAACAAAATGACCAAAATAAGTTTTATCAAAGGGTAAAACTACATTTTAACCCTAGGGTTAACTAATCTAGACTTAAGGTTTAGAGTTAAGGTGTGTGGTTTTAGGGATAGGATTTCAATTGTTTTTAAAAAAAAAAAAATATTGAAATTTTCAAAATAAAAAGGGGCTATTTTGGTTTTTTTCTTTCTTGAGAGCTATTTTGTGACAAAAACTTAAAAAATGGCTATTTGAGAGAATTGCCCTTAAATATATATATATATATATATATATATATATATATATACTTTAATCTCCTATAAATTAAACTATATACCGTATAAAAATACATATACATTAATTTCATAATTTCATTGAAAAGGTATTGCGACCTGAATATTTTAATTTTGAAATTTACATTGAATTTTTTAAAACGATTATAAATTACTAACACTATAAAAAATCTCACACAGAAAATTTTGTGATTAATGGTTTAAATTTTTTGTTACAGAAAATATAAAAATGTTAATAAAATCATATCAGTATGAACTAGGAAGGTTCAATTAAATATTCATACTAAATGTACTATGTATGTCAATACATTTAAATTTAATTTTACCATATAAAATAAATAAAATGATTGCTTTGATTTATTTACTTTGATTTATGTGCTTACTGCAGTTTAATTATGTACATAATATTTACTCATTTCCCAATTATTCATTACATTTATTATTTCATAATACTTAAATGAACACAAAATAAATAATGATATGTAAAAATAATTTGTATAACTAATGATAATCCCGCGCAATGCGCATGTCTTTGTTGATGTATTAAAGTCGGATATTCTCTCAATTGATTGAAACTAATGTTTTCAGAGAAAGCTTGCGCGAAAATAAAATTCAAAGACAAAACAAATGTGGGTTAATAGAAACGTTATTGTAAGCACAAATATTACAGATTTAAACAAGAAATCACCTGTGGAGAGTCAAAGTAGTATGAGATCAACCAAAACCCTAATTTCCTTTTCGATTGCCAGTCAGTATTTTCAATGTTTGTCGTTTCTATATCTGGTAAAAGAGTGGACCAAAAATGAAATTTTTTTATGTATTGTTTCAACTCCAACGTTTAATTAATTGGGCTTTTACGAAAACAATTTATCAACACTTGGCCCGATACGCAGCATCATATATTATAGTATAAGTCTATAACATGTAACATCTTTTGGACTTATGAAACAATGTAATTGTTTAGAAAGAACAAAGTTAATATACAGCAATCGTTAGCCATTAAAATTGACTCTGCACATGCGAGTGGGTTATCAACTAATTATTATTATATTGGAAAAAATTCAGATTGAGAGTATGTACCGATGTTGTTGCTCTAAGTTTTCTATTGAATTATATGATAATCAATTTAGTAATAAAATCTTTGTAATATCTAACAAAAATAAATGTTAGGCATACATCGTAAGCAGGAACAACAAGAGAGTGATATATATCAATATTCTTTTTGAAAACTTCTCACATGGTAATAGAGGGGATTAAATAGACGGTCATATCTTATTAGATCAAACGTGAAATAAACATTTTATTGGAAGTACAACATGTAGTTTATTCTTTTTCTCAAACGTAAAAACAAAACATGTAGTAACTTCAGAAACCATATTGTGCATGTGTGTGCACTAACGTTTTATTGGAAACAAAAAGGAAACAACAACAGAGATTCAGATCAGGTTCACCCATTTTGTTCAGATCCTTAAATGGCTCAACGAATTGTTCCCATCACGTTTTCTAGCCACATAGTGGTTGGAGGCTTCCGGAGTGGTTTCCCTGTACTTGGGAGGGTTTTCTTCTGACAAAAGCTCTTTAATCGGTCCATATACTCTCGGATTTGTTGAAGGAGGATGCACAAAGAAAGATGCAATCGAAGTGCGCGGCTCTTCACCTCCATTTGCCAAAACTCTATGCTCCACACTCACAAACTTGTCATTCGTTATAAGCTGAAAAAAAACACAAACTGAATAGAAAAAATGAACAAAATGAATAGAAAAAATGAACAAAATGAAAAATAATTTTTTACTTGAGGAACTGAAAAAATAAAAAGTATGTATTTTTGTTCATTTTGTTCCTCATCGGAGTTGAAGAGGAAAACTTTTCTTTATAAATTCATTCTCCATGAAAAATTTAGAGGAAAATAGTGGAATCCGCCTATCAATAATTTGACCAGAAATTCAACATAACTGGTATAAATGTTAAGGAACAAAAAATTCACTATACTTTTTTTACTTCGACATGGTCATCAATTGGAACATATGAGACCGTGTTTTCTTACTTATGGACCGTTTGATTATGTGTAAACAACTTGCCTGTAGTAGATCACCAACATTAAGGATAAGAGCATTCGGATTAGGAGGAACATCGATCCAATATCCATCATGGAGAACTTGAAGTCCTCCAATGTGGTCTTGAAGAAGAATAGTGATGAAAGATCTGTCTGTATGCTGAGTGGCACCGAGTGTTCGGTCTGGCTCAGGACACGGCGGGTAGCAATGACAAAGCATCAACAAGCCTTTTGCAAAATCCATTTCTTTGAGGTGGTTAGGCTTCAGCCCTAAGGATTCTGATATGAGCTCAAAGATTAACTCCCCAAACCTCATCACTCTCTTTGAGTAGTCCAACATGATCTCCCTAAAACATTCAACATAAATAAGCTCTCAAAACCCATCAAAGAAAAACATTAAGTTAGCACATAGATTAATTTAAAACAAGAGAAGCCTTGTTCGTACCTACAAATATCTGGTAAGTCATCGGTTTTGGGAACATCAGGGAACATAAAACAACTTAAGGTATCTCTCCAGCTCGCAGCAGGAGAGTCATAGAGATCAGAGTTAGAGTTATACTTAATCGCCTTGGTTTTTTCACGGCTATAGAACCTTTTCCTCGCTTCTGGATCTTGCGCGTGAAACGCACGGATCCCATCTTTCATCTTCTCCATGACCTCAAGTGGAATCCCATGATTTATCGCCTGGAAGAAACCAAACTTCTCCATGGCGCCTTTCACCTTCTCAGTCACTTCCTTTCTTGTGACCGTGGACTCGAACACGCCACCTCCCATATCTATTGTTGGGATAGTCAACGCAGAAGGAGGTTTAGGGTTAGTTACCGTGGCTTGCGGGTTATGGAATATGAGTGGGATTTTTTTGATTCCAGCATCGACGAGACCCTTCACACCGATTTTCATCTCGTCGAATGCTTTTACTTCATCGGCACGGTCAAATGTTCCCGACATTGTATACTTCCTTCTTTACTTTCTTGAGTGTTAAGATGAATTAGAGGAAAGAGAGAAACTTGTGTTGTGTTTTGAGTTATCACCTAACTCTGTCACTATATATAAGGAGGGAATACGGGTGAAAGCATGAAATACAGGCCAAAGAGAAGGACTGTCGTGTAATTAATCATTGTATATAGAAACTTTTAGAAGTTAAATGGTTCATTTTGCAATTTCTTAAATATTAATTGAGGAAATCTCAAAATGGTGCCGTCAGCGTATAACTATTAAATAATATTCCCCAGAAACTATTAAATAGTATCGTAATTATTATTAATAATATTATAAACCTGCAGTCTTGCACACTAAACAAATTAAATTAATTAATCAAAATATTCATTTATTTTATTTGTATTTTATATATTTTCTATGTTTCTAATGAGAAGTCATCCATATATATATATGGTAAAATTGTAAGAATATATTTCATTACTAATACTTATATATTCTTAATTAAATGGTTTTATATACTTTTTATATTTTTGAATTTGTTTTACAAAAGTATATACATGATACTATAATTAAGACATAAAATACCAGAATATGAATTATCATATCTAAATAAAAAGTGCATTTTTTATAACATTTATTGTATTTAAAATCTGCAAATAATTTTTTTGCTAAAAAATATGTGCCTCTTATTTGTAAATTTTACCTATTTTACAAAAACATATTTCAAACAATATCATATTTTTTTAAGAAAATTGTGTCATTATCATATTTTTTTATAAATAATATCAAGTTATTTTCAAAGGTCATTACATGATGTTAAAATTATTGTAACATGATCGATTTATTATTGATATTTAAATTTTAACATAAAAATAGACATTTTAATAATTGTTATGACATATCAAAGATAAAATTATGTAAATATTAATACCTTTTGTAGATAGTTAAATAAATAAAGCTACATTTAAGTGATAAACCTAATCAAATTTCTAAATTGTTGAATGTATTAAAATTTAGTTACAGTAAAATAATTCAAATGAGTAATTAGCATTAGACTCTTTACGTTAAATAAAAAAATTTATAAGTTAAATATATTAAATTAAAACCAACAAAAGTAAAATTTGTTAAATTTAATTTTAAGAAGAAATAAAATAGTAAAACATTATTATTTTAAAATTGAAAATTATGTAAATATTTATACCTTTGGTAGATAGTTAAATAAATAAAGCTACATTTAATACTACAAGAAAACATAAGTTTAACGAGGGCGGTTTTCCTCGTGAGTTCGTCGTAAAAAACGTTTTACGAGGAATTAGCGAGGAAACACGTTTCGTCGTTACTCGTTCGTCGTAACACATATTTTCTCGCCAGTTCGTCGTAACTTAGCGAGGAAAATATATAGTCGTAAAGACGAAGTACATCATTTCGTCGTAAAGACCACGCAAACATTCCACGTAAGGAGGTTGCTATATTTCCTCGTAAATACCTCGAAACGTGTTCATCGTAAACTAAACGTAAATATCTCGAAAGTGTTTCCTCGTAAAGTACACGCAACTACCACGAAAGTATTTGCTCGTAAAATACTCGTTTATCTTTCTTCGTCATTTCCTCGTTTACGTTTCCTCGTAAAATATTCGTTTATTTTTTCCCGTCATTTCCTCGTAAAGTTTCCACGTAAATAGGTCGTAAATTAGCTACGAATTTACTTTGTTTTTTTTATTTTACAGAATTAAAAAATATAACTAAAAAAATAATTAAAATTATTTAATTTATTAATAAAATTATTTAAAAAAAAAATCAATACCAAAATATTTTATATATAAATAAGTTTTGAATTTATAATTCAACAACCGAAAAAATAAACTAAGAGTCGTTCATCGCCCGGTAGAATTCATCACTCCTCCTCTCTACATCCGCCTCGGGATGTGTGTCGGATGATGACTCACCAGGAATGAGATTTTGTCGTCGCATGTTCCTCAACAAGGACTCCCATTCCGGATTTGTGGCCTCTACAACGTCCAAAAAGCCCTCGAGTCCACCCACACGAGCTGTGAACGCAGATCGCGTCGAGTCCATCTCATTACGCAGCTGAGCGGACTTTCTACGCAGCTGCTCGGACTCTCTACGTAGGGCAGTGACTTCATCTTCCCGTGTCTGAGCATAAGACGATGTCGCTTTCGGAACATCGTTGACGGAACCAATCCCCAATGTACTTCTCCTTTTCTTATGGACAACTTTAAAAACAAAAAAAATAAATATTGTTAGTAAAAATTTAAAGTTAAATTAAATGAATAATAAAAAAAATTAAATTTAAAAAAATTTACCTCCTCGTAAATCTTATCCACTTCATGTGTGGATAAGGTGACGCGTAATCCGTCGGTGGACTGCTGGGTCTGGCGGTCGTCAACCTGAGCAACCAAGTAGTTGAAGATTTGCTCGGACTTGCCATCTCGAAATTGGCCCGCCTTATTCTTGTCGATCCTCTCGTAAAGTTGCATAAGAGACGGGAGTTCTCTTTGGCCTAAAAACATTTAAGAAAGTTAGAATATACATACATATATATATATATATATATTAAAAATTTAATTAAATAAAATATTTAATTACCATTTCCAAACGTACACCGGCGTGGGGTTTTTGGCCCGTAGACTGAAGCATCGGCCCGTGGCCGTTCTCATCTACCGTGTTACGGGAGGCAGAGCAAGACTGCGCGATTTTGATGGACTCAGGATCCCGCCAATAACGGATGAGGCCATCCCACACATCCGTGGTGAACTCAGCGGGTTTGCCACGCTCATATCCCTTCACGATCCAGTCACCCTTCCAATTGGAGACCGTGTCCAACAAGCGAACTTTCGCCTTCACGTAAAACTCTTTCTTCACCCTCTTAGTGACCCCCATGGACCAATGATATTTTTGCTGCAAAAAAAAATTAAATTAATGATTAGTTTAAAAATATATATATAAATCATGAAAAAAATAAAAGTACATATAATTAATTAAAAGTACCTTACAGCGTAAATTTTGAACCACGTCTTTCTGACGTAGATCAGCGTCTTTTTCCAGTTTGGAAATGGCATGGAGAAGTAACATTTGATCGTGTCGGTTACGTCTATGCAAGACAATTGTCAACCCCAAACCTGAAAAAATAAATTTAAAATATAAATTATTTATTAAAGTTATAAAAGAATTGAAAAAGAATTGGAAAAAAATTAATGTAACATACCACAATGTTCCGTCCGGTCGGTCGGGGTCTATGAGTGGTAAACCTTCTCTGCCTAGTTGACGGAGAAGGTCCTCGACAGTGTACTGCGAGTAAGGAGCACTCGGAGGCACCATCAAATCGGGATGAATCTCGGCGGGCATCGTAGGAGCCATCGAAGGAGGCAAATGAGGAGGCATCGTCGGAGGAGCTATCGGAGGAGGCACATGAGGTGCACTAGAAGAAGGCGACCGAGAGACTCTCTGAGAAGACTGAGTCTCGGGGACAGTCTCCGGACCCGAAGAACCGGGAGCTAAAGAAGAACCGGGAGCTGAAGAAGACGGGTCTAAACGACTACCGGGCTCACCAAACATCCTCTGTAATGGGGAGTAAGTCTGTTCTTTCGAACCGTCTGGAAAAAAATTTAAATTTTAAAATTAACATCAAGAGTAATTAACAAGTTCTATAAACCTATCTAAATTCCTACACTAACCACCTAATCAACACTAATTAATATAAAATCCGTAAACCTATCTAAATTCCATACACTAACCACCTAATCTATCCTAAACTAATCAAATTAGAGAGGAACTAGACATACTTACCATTGCTACGAAATAGAGAGGAAGTGGAGAAGAATTTGAGACGAAATAAAGAGTGAGTGCTCGGGAGTATATATAAGAGATTACATGTCCTCGTAATTTCCTCATAAAGTTACGAGGAATTACAAAGGCTCGCGTTTTATTATACGAGGAAATAGCGAGGCCCGCGTTTTCCAATTACGAGGTCATTACGACGATTTTGCCTTACGTGGAATTAACGAGTCCTCCCTTTACGAGGAATTAGCGAGGCCTGCTTTTATATAAATACCCACAAGTTTCCTTCGCAAATCACACACAAACTCACAAATCACACACTAATTACTCACCAGTTTTCTTTTCAAATTAGAAAGATTTGAAAAAAAAAAGAGGAGAAGGAGATATTGGAACACATGTGGGCTAGACTTACGTATGTCTCGCCACATGTGATTCCAGTTTCTTTCTTCTTTCTTTTCTTTTCTAGTTTCTATTCTACGAGGAATTAGCAAGACCCGTGTTTTCCGATTATGAGGTATTTACGACGATTTATTCTTACGTGGCATTAACGAGCCTCGCGGTCTTTGTTTTTTTATTTCGTCGTTATTTCGTCGTTAGATTACGATTAGTTACGACGATTTCTGCTTACATGGAATTAACGAGTTCCGCGTTCTTTATTTTTAGGATTCGTCGTAAGTTCCTCGTTAGTATACGAGGAAATAACGTGGATTATGTTTAAATCCCTAAAATCCGAAACCCAAAACCCCAAACCCCATCTTCCTTATCTTCTACTTCATATATTACAAACCCCAAACCCATCTTTCCTTTAACCTCAATCTATTCTTTCTATTCCAAATCTCAAATTCTAAAACCACAATTCCTTAACTTATAATCTCCATATATCTTATTTATAAAAAAAACTCTCATTAACTTACAGAAAATCAAATACATCAATCGGATACATCGACATTGTCGTCATCACTAGAAACATCATCATTTTCATTAAACTCGTCTTCAACAACTTCGTCCGTGGAATCGTCGGTAAGATCTTCGTACTCGTGATTATACGGATCAATGAGAAGGATGTTATCAATTTCTTGTTCAGGTTTCTCGACTTCATTTGTCTGCTCTTCTTGCAATGGTGGTTCTTCTCCACTGATGATTCTTCCTCGAGGTGTAACTTTGATCACGGCTAAAGAATTTATACCCGAATCTCTCATCTGGGGGTATGGAAGGAAGCTAACTTGGTCTGCTTGTGAACCTAAGATGAAAGACTCGAATTTGTTGTACCTTTGTCCACCGTTGACATCAACTACACCGAATTTGTTAAACCGAACACATCTGTTGACGACGGGGTCGAACCATTCACATTTGAAGAGGATGCATTTCAGCTTCAATATCCCTGGGAATTTGACTTCAATAATCTCCGTCAAGATCCCGTAGAAATTCCGTTTCCCCTTTCACACATATTCCATAGTTACTGGTTGCCCGTTGTCTACCATACTCATATGTGTGAAAAGTATAGCCTCGTGTGAAATACATCTGTGATGTGATGACCTTTACAAGTGGAGATTGAATTACTTCGTGTAACCACTTAGGATAATCTGCATCGTCGTCATAATCAACCTGCAAAAATAAAGAGAACGTTGAAATACAGATCATGTATGAAAAAGAGTTTGAGTTAATACATGATTCTTCAACCACTTAATAAAGTGTTGATCTTTCCTTTTGTCTACGTAACTTGTGGATATTCCTGGAAATGTTTCTTCGACTTGAGAAACAAATAGGCTGTCAAATCACATTTTATATTAATTAATCTTTCGTAATTATATAATTTATACTTATATGTGTTTAGAAGTGTCCATATATGTTACCTTTCAAAATAACGCATCAATGGATCCTCGCAATTGAGTAGAATATAGGTGTGTGCACTATGAGCGTCTTGTTCACTCGACCACCAAACCTCTTTTGTTTTTCCACCGAGTCGCCCAATCTGGCTAAAGATGTCTGGAACACCAGCAACTGCATATGTTGGTGCAACACCACCATCATCATATCTTCTTGGATCTCTTCTCCGGGTACGTACTTTTGACGCAAAGTAGTACGATGTGAAGTGAGAAACTTCTTCCGTCAAACTTCCAGCATTTATAGAACCTTCAACTTTGGCGAGGTTCTTTGTTTTTCCCTTCAAATATTTCATGACTCGCTCATACTGATACATCCATCCGTAATGTACAGGTCCACGAAGCATTGCTTCATATGGGAGGTGGACAGCTAGATGCTCCATGACGTCAAAAAATCCTGGAAGAAATATCTTCTCCAAGTTGCACAATAAGATGGGAATGTTCTCCTTAAGCTGTTCCACAACTTCTTATTTAAGAGTGTGTGTGCTCAGATCCCTGAAAAATGCTCCAATGCCTATTTTATATTCCAAAAACAATTAAATACATTATTAGTCATATATTATTGCAAACTAAACCATTATAAAATTATTGCGCTATAATATACTACCTGCAAGTGCTTCATGTACGTTTGTTGGAAGTAGCTCCGCAAATGCAAAGGGCAGTAGTCGTTGCATAAAGACATGACAATCATGACTCTTCATCCCGGAGAACTTTTGACCATTTTCAACACATCTAGAGAGATTTGAAACATACCCATTGGGGAACTTGACTTCTGATGCCACCCAGTTGAACAAGACCGACTTTTTTTCTGAAGACAATCTGAATATCGGAACGGGAACTTGTCCATTTCTTTTTATATGTAACTCACTTCTTGAGCAAATATCCGGCAAGTCCAACCTCGATTTTATGTTGTCTTTTGTCTTCCCTGGGACATTCAATATTGTATTCATGATGTTCTCAAAGAAATTCTTCTCTATATGCATCACATCGAGGTTGTGGCGCAGAAGAAGATCCTTCCAATATGGCAACTCCCAAAATATACTCTTCATGTGCTAGTTGTGATGAACACCGTAAGAATCAGACATATTACGAGGGACATGCCAATTACCACCACAACAAATTGTTTCGTTAGCTCCGTAGTAGTCGATTTGCGCTTCAATTTGTTCTCCAGTTAGATATGGAGGAGGAGTGTCTCTCACAACCCTTTTGTACCTAAACAAATTCTTGTTTCTTTGGTACAGATGGCCAATGGGAAGAAATCGACGGTGACAATTGAACCAACTTGTCTTCCTACCATTCTTCAGTTGAAACGCATCTGTCGTTCCATTACAATATGGACAAGCTAATCTCTCATGTGTAGTCCATCCAGACAACATCCCATAGGCAGGAAAGTCACTTATGGTCCACAAAAGCATTGCTCGCATTGTAAAATTCGTCTTCGTTGAGCAGTCATAGGTCTTCACCCCTGTTGACCACAAATCCTTCAACTCCTTTATCAGTGGTTGTAAGAAAACATCCAGAGACCTTTTTGGATGGTTCAGACCAGGTATTAATATGGTCAAGAATAGCAACTCCCGTTGCATGAACATCTCTGGTGGCAGGTTGTATGGCGTAAGAAAGACTGGCCACAATGAATATTGTCTCCCTGACATTCCGAATGGACTAAATCCATATGTGCATAATCCGAGATACACATTCCGGCTATTGCTAGCGAAATCCGGATGTATTTTGTTAAAATGTTTCCAGGCTCTTGAATCTGATGGATGAGTCATCTCACCATCCGTCTGAGCATGCTCGGCATGCCATCTCATCTTTTCAGTAGTCTGCTCTGATTGGTACAATCTTTTCAACCTGTCTGTAATTGGTAGGTACCACATCCTTTGGTACGGTACGTCCCCATCCTGCGGCTTGAATCGTGGCTTCTTGCAGAATCAACATTCTTCTAACTTCTCATCATCTCCCCAGTAGATCATGCAGTTGTCGATGCAAACATCTATCATCTCCGAAGGCAACCCAAGACTATAAACCAGTTTTTGAATCTCATAATAAGAATCAGCAGACACATTGTCTTCCGGCAAATACTCTTTAAACAAGTCTGCCCATTCATTCATGCAACTTTCAGATAGATTGTGATCAATTTTAATATTCATCATTCTAGCAGCCAACGATAATTTAGAGAGACCTTCTCTACAACCACTGTAAAGTGGCTGATTCGCCGCGTTTAACATTTCATAAAAAATTTTTGCATCTATATTAGGTTCTTCATCTTCATCATGAGCTACGAATGCATCAACTATCATATCATGAACCCTATCATAATCTACCTTCTCCTCCTGATGGTAACTATGTTCATTATGCAAATGATGATCAACCGGTTCTTCCTGGAAATTGCCATTACTACTACTAGCTTCATTCTGATCATAATTATAACATTCCCCATGTTGAAACCATATATAGTAATTTGGCTTGAAACCTCTATTTATTAAATGCTTCCAAACATTTTCACGGTTTGCCAATTTCGAATTGTTGCATTTCCGACAGAACATCTTACCACTTTCTTGGGCGAGCGGTGTCGAATCTGCTTGATGCATAAATGTCTCCAGCCCCGCAAGGTATTCTATCGTCACTCTCCCGTTAGCATCTCTATGCATATACATCCACTTCCGCAACTCGAAAATATTCCCGGAGCCCGCCATTTTTTTTTCTTTCACGTTTTTATTTTTTGGTTTGTTTAAAATGATGTTCAAATGTCCATTTTTATAGGAAACTTTCGAATCTAGTAGTTGTAATTTTCCTAGGAATTTACGATGAAAATTAGTTAAGTGGCCGGAAAAAAACGTGTTACAACTATAAAGTTGGTGGATTCAAAATTTCCTCGCTAAGTACACGTAAATTATTTTCTCGTAAAGAATACGCTAATTTTACAGCGAATTTACGAGGAAAACGTATTTCCTCGTAAAAGCCACGTCACTTTACACCGACTTTACGACGAAACGGTTTCGTCGTTACTTTACGAAGAAATAACGCAGATTTTATTTTTCCACGTAATTTCATTGTAAACTTGACGTAATTTTACGAGGATTACTTTTCCTCGTTAATTTTCGTCGTTAAGCTTGTGTTTTCTTGTAGTGTAATTGGTAAACCTAATCAAATTTCTAAATTGTTGAATGTATTATAATTTAGTTACAGTAAAATAATTCAAATGAGTAATTAGCATTAGACTAATTACGTTCAATAAAAAAATTTATAAGTTAAATATATAAAATTAAAACCAACAAAAGTAAATTTTATTTTAAGAAGAAATAAAATAGTAAAAAAAATATTTTAAAAATGAAAATTAGTTTTATTAAATTAAAAAAATTAAATGCAATCAGATTTGAAAATAAATTGAATAAAAACAAAAAATGAAAACAAAATTAATTTTAAAATTAATAAACTTAAAACTAAAAAAAATAAAAAGTTATATTTCTGCATATGGCATAGAAAACCATTAGTTTTCTTTGTAAAGCTAATTGTAAATCTGAAAAGAAAATTAATAGTATTGATTTATTTTCTTTTAGTTGCCCTTATATGGTACCTAATTAAACCTCACTTTAAAAAGAATATGAGTACGTGGTATCTACATTATATGAAAGTAAAAGTGGATTGATTTGTTGACAAAAAAAAAAGTGGATTGATTTGTTTATTTAAATTATTAAATAGTAATTGCCTATTGGCACATGTCAAAGTTTATTTATTTTTATAGCATTGGCATGAATCGAAAAGGATACGCGAAAATCGAACCTCTCGAAACATAGAACCGACCAAGCATGATTTCAACTCTTTAAACTCGATTTCTCTGGGATAAAACCCATAATTTCCCATTCACGAACAAAGGGGGAGAAAATCAAATTCTCACCCAAGTTCATTAACCCTAACTCACTCAATTTCATTCTGATTTGGACGATTATTTGACCTAACCCATACGATTTCGTGAGCTTTTTACAAATCTATCACTCTTTAGTTCGTTCTGCAAAGGTATGAAACTCTATCTCCGCTTCTTTTTAGAGTTTGAAAATAAAAAGGTAAAAGGTAAATTTTTTGAGTTAGTTAGGATGTTTAGGCTTCAATCATGTGTTAAGATGATGATTAGAGAAGATTTTGTACACAATCATGGCTTAAATCATATTTTTGGAATAGATTTAGGAATTTTAGGTATTGTTTTTTTTATAAAAAAAAACACCAAAAAATTGAAATTAATTCAGTGAGAATGCTAATTCTTTGACATTGGTTATTGATAAAGTATTACAAGACATTATTTAACTGAGCTGTGATATTTGTTATTAATAGATATATGTTGTATTGTATTCAATTTTAAGGTATGGAGTTGGAGTTGCCTAATCGTTTATACGGTGAGCGATTGGAACCTCAGGTTAAGAAAATTAATAACAGCTGCCAACTAAAACTTCCCGAGTTGCTGAAAGAAAAAATGGAGCCAGAATTCGATGAAGTTATGAAAGATCCCATTTTTTCACAGATTATGGTTATCCAGAAGAATGATCTAAAGTTTTCGGCGAGGTTGGTACACTCTTTCTTGTGTAAGGAGTTGATGACAAGCAAGAGACATGAGAAGTGGTTCACTTTCGCTAGGAGACCTCTGCGTTTTGGATTGCAAGAGTATCATGCTGTCACTGGTCTAAAAGTGAAGCGAGAGAATAACAATGGGTTAGTGACATGGAAAGATGATGATGGTTTTTGGAGCAAGCAGATAAAGACAAATGGAAAAATAAATTTGCAGATCATAAAAAAGAAGCATTTGGAAGAGAGCAATACCTGGACTTGGGTTGATAGGGTGAGACTGATATATCTTTGTGTTATTATGGGTGTGGCGATGGGGAAGGATGAGAAGGTGAATATCCCGCATCAGTACATGAAGTTGGCGATGGATTTGGAGAAGCTTCGGAATTACCCATGGGGTCTGTATTCGTTTGATTTCCTTCTGAAGCAAATTGATAAAACAAGGCATAAATTGGAGCAGAAAGAGGGGTATCTGATGGAAGGATTCTTGTTTGGTTTCCAAATTTGGATAATGGAAGTTGTTCCTGCTTTAGGAGAGATTTGTGGCACAAAAGTCAGTAAAAATTTTACAGGTCCACTGTGTGGTAATTGGAGAGTATGTGCAAAATGTTCTTATGAAGATATCATTGGCGTTGAGAACTTATTCCCAGAAAATGTATGCATATATTTTTCTAATTAAAATATTTATCGTCTTGTTCACTTTACTAATGATTTGATTGTTTGTAGGGGATTTTGCATTCATTCATGGAATCCAACATAGATGGAGTGGTCCTTTTGGCAACTGATTTCGTACAGAAGGATGAGAAGAAAGATGAAAGCGTAGATCGCATTTTGGATATGATCAATAGCAAACATGATTGGAACAAACATGTTTGGGGAGTAAAAGAAGCTACGAACTCTGAATTTGAGGAATCTGGCGAAGAGAAAGGAGAGGATCAAACAGCTGATACTGAGAGAGGTGAAAATAGTCATGTTGCAGGGAATGTTGATGGCACAGCTGATGTTTCGGGAAGAAACAAGAGAAAGCATGCAGACCGAGGAGCAGAGTCAAGGAAGAAGAATGTTTTGTGCCACCTAGCTGCTTCATCAAAAGAGAATATTGACACGGATATGAAAAACTTCTTGGAGGATCTGGTACAAGCTTCTTTTACTACTTTTGGGGAGAAATTATGTCAGCAGTTCTCGGACAGGTTGGGAAAGATTGAGACTGAGGTTACACAACTCAGGACAGCTTCGGAGAGAACTGAGCAATTTGAGACAGTTGTAACCGACAGATTGGAGAAAATTGAGGCTGAGGTTACACAGCTCAGGACAACTTTAGTGGTGACTGAATTGGTGGGAAAGAGTGATCAAGCAAGCGGTCCTAGCATGACCAAAATCAACAGTGGTCCTAGCACCAGCAAAAAAGGCACTGTTCCATCAAAGAAAAAGGTAACTAAAAAGAGAAAGAGTTAAAAGTTGTTGAAAGCTTGGAACTAGGCGATGGAATGTAGGTCTTCGAAGCTAGGTTGTTGGAACTTGGAATGAGGCGGTAATATGTATTTGAAACTTGTCGTTTATGTAATGACTATATTTAATGTAATATGTATTTGGAAGTTTGTATGTTTATTATGGATTTCTAACTTGTCGTTTATGTCTATTCTCTATTTTGAACTTGAAATTTGTAAGTGTAATTTGTAATTGTACATGTTTGTCAACAGGCTGTAAAAAACCAAGAGTTAAAGACTGCTGATTCGTGTGTCAATTTATCTCGTGCAAAAGTTACTCAATCATCAGCTAGTGATCTTCGTATGGGTACACAAGAGTTTTTGGAAAGTTGCATGAAGAACCTTCCATTAGACACATTTGTGAAAGGTTTGAATCCTTCTCAAGCTAAAGTCAAAGATTCATTGGATTGGTTGGAACTTCCAAAATCATTGAAGAAGCCAACATATTCATTGGAACTTCTAAAATCATTGAAGAAGCCAGCGGTCCGATTAGATGACCTAGATATAGAGCTAGACGGCGAAGATTTCCTTGATCGCTGCTTGGTGTTTGTGCATCCTGCAGATTTTAAGAAGATGCAGGACTGGCAAAATACACGAACGTATGTTATTCCTTTGTATATATCATTCCGTTGATTTTCTTAATAATTGACATCTCTACCATTGTATTTTATTTACAGAGCTATACAGATTGGTCCTTCTATGTTAGACGGTGATCTAGCCGGACGTATTATGTCTGCCAGCAGTTGGCTTAAAAACTACGTAAGCATTCAACCGGTTATTTCTATAAAATGTTACCTATTATATAAATGTATACATTACAGATTTGTCTTTGTTTTTGTAGGAAATTGATGCTATAATGTATGTTTTTCAGGAAAGAACAACATTGAAACGATGGAACGTAGACCGTGTTGCTTTCATGACATGCGTCTTCAGCGACCTCATTGCTAAGGATTACCAGAATTTCTGTAAGGGTATTAAGAAATACACCATGGATCCATTATTACTTCAATACGGTAAAGGTGAACTGCCTTCCCATGGAAGAACACGGATGTTGTGGAATGTCGATGTGGATCGGATGTACGTTCCTGTCTGGGTCAATTGCAACCATTGGATTGCTTTATGCATCAGTTTTGTGACTAGGAATATCCAGGTGTTTGATTGCGGGGGTAAAAAAAAATCAAGGAAATGGAAGCTTTCGCGCAGCTTATTCCTCGGATTGTCAAGGCTGTGAAGTCATTGACAATACAGAAGCATCTCCACATCACTCCGTACAATGTTTCCTATGTACCTATGAGTGGTCTTAACCGACTTCAATGTCATTGTGGTGTGTTCACTATAAAACACATCGAATGCCACGTGCTTGGGTTGGACATATCTATGGTGAGTGATGAGAACATCTGGGGAGCTCGGATAAAGATTATGTGGGATCTATGGGAAGCAGCTAATGATCTAGAACTGATTGAGAGAATGTCAAAGTATGAGCCTATTAAGTGTAGTAAGCCTGCCGAGTATGTTGAGATTGATGATTTATGATTTATTGTTGGTTATGCTTTTTTAAACTTATTTTGTAATGATTTTAGGAGTTTATGTTATAATGGTATTTTTTCTATATACAGTACTTGAGTTTACAAAATGAAAGACAAAATTATCAATTGAGAAACCATAAAGTTCACTAAACTCAAAAAACAATTACAAATCCGGTCAGCCTAAATAGATCGATCGATCGAAACAAGCTGGTCGATCCGGAAAGATCGATCTATATAGATCGATCGTTCTGTGTAGGACCAGATCGATCTAGACAGTCGATCCTGAGCATTATGCAGAACAAACAAAAAACGCGCAGCATATTTTGATCGACCTGTTCCAGTACGCTCGTTCGGCAAAGCTCGATCGCGTACGGATCGATCGATCTGTATTTCGAATCGATCGATCTGTATTTCGAATCGATCGATCTGTATTTCGAATCGATCGATCCCGCACCCAGATAAGTCTCTCAAATCGATTTTATGGTTTTCATCGCTTAAATCCGGTTTAATACCCACTTAATTTGAACCGGACTAACACGATTTTATGAATAAAATCGTGAGACTTAGATCAAACCCTCACTTTTATCTCCTTCCCCAATTTTTTTTTGAGAGAATGGGATCAAACCCAACTTCATAAACCCTATCTCTCTCGATTTAACTTCGCCTTGGACGATTCTTGAGCCTAACCCATACGATTTTGTGAGCTAATTCCGAATCTACCACTCTTTCGGTCGATCAGTAAAGGTATGAAACTTTATCTCCACTTTTATAGTTCGAAATTGAAATAGAAAAAAATGAAATTTTAGTGTTTTTAAGTCGTTTTGGCTTAAATCGTGTGTTAGGGTGATGATTAGTGACGATTTTCCATATAGCTCTTGCCTTAATTCGTAGTTTTAAGTTTGATTTAAGAAATTAGGGTACTTCTTAAAAAAAAATTTCGAAAATTTAGAATTAATAGAGTGAGATTGCTGATGCTGTAATGTTAGTTGTTGAGTTGCATAAGTGTTGAATCATTGTCCATGCCAATTTACTCAATTTTATCTTTGAGAACTCATTTGTTAAGGGTTATGTGCAGAAAATGGTGAAAAAAGGAGCGCCGAAAAAAACCAAGGAAGCAGCACCGGCGGCAACACAGACACGTGACACAACAGCTGCTTCGACCTTAGCGCAGCCCGAAAGTGGTGAGCCTCGGGAAGCAGCCCCTTGGCCTCGTGACCCATTGACTCCATTCTCTAAACTCCCTACAATTCATAACCGACATATCTCAAGTAAGAAGAAGCTGAGAGAACTTGCATCCTACACAAACCGCGATTACTATCTGGTTGGAGTGATTACCACTGTATTCTCTACAATGGTTTGCAGCGGATGAGATTGAAACCAACAAAGTTCATTTGCGATTACACTACAAAGGAGTTGGGAATTCTGCGGGATGTCAAAAAGATGTGGAAAAACATGGGACTTGGAACTCTTGGCTACAATCCACAACCCTTATATCCAGACTTGGTTATACAATTTCTCTCTTCTGTTGAATTACACTACAAGTCCGAGGTAAACAAAGTTGCTAGCGAAGGTAAACTTACATTCCTATGTAGAGGACTGCTTTATGAGATGTCTATACACGAGCTGTGTATACTATTCGGATTTGAGACCCGACATGAGGCATGCTCTATGCCCAAGATTCCTTGTGCTTACTTGTTGTGGAGAAAGATTGCAGACAGTTCTTATGTATCTCGGGAAGCTAAACTTGCAATGCTCAGAAACCCGGTCTTGCGAGTGGTAGCAAAATATCTGGGTCATCTTCGACTTGGAAAGTCAGAAGCAGGATCACTTACCGAGGATGAAGTGCAGCTTATTCACTACGGGCTGCCATTAGCTCTCAGGCCGACGTATGACGTTGCAGATGAACCTCCAGCAGAGCTTTCGATAAACATGGGAGCATTGTTTGCTCAGATGTTGTTTGAAAGGAAGTTTAGGGGTCTTCGTCCTCTTGACAGGGTGCCTTTGGAGGAGTCTATTGGCAGTCTACTTACTCGGATCTTCATGCACCCATGGTATTGATCTTTCGGATACTCCTTGTGTGGATACGATTGACAGATTTGATGCCCAGTTCTTCCTAAACACCAAGATCCTTCACTCTGGTAAAATTTACCGTTTTACCATGCCTGATGGGAAAATCCTTCATTGCAAGCTTCCACAACCCGCTATCACATCTCTGACGTCTGTGGAGAACATGGAGTTCATGCCCCCTGCTGAAGTTCTTTACACGCCTCCTCCACCAGCTTCAAAACGTCGTCGTGGTTCTTCTTCTTCTGGTCCTGCGCAGACACAGTGTGAGGATGACACCATCCCGGATATCTCAGTCGATCATACTCCAAACCCTTCCATGGAGTATTTGTTACCACCATATACTGGTCAGTTTGATTCTGGAGCACCACCATTAGATGGTACACAGCAGCAGCAGTTCGCATGGACTGCCGATACATTAGTCAAGCTCTCGACGATGATGCAGACTGTGTGGGGTGCACTCGCAAAGATTAGATGTCCACCTACTCCTTCCTGCTGCCGCGCTCCACAGACTACAGAGGCAGCTGGTATGACTAGAGACGACGCAGAAAATGAACCATCTGATGAAGCAACCGATGCAGAGCGAGGTTCACGCCTCCATAGGAGCAGACGAGCACCAGGACAGAGTAGGAGCTGCAGTCCTGACGACCACCAATGATCAGTATCAGTTATATCTTTCCATTGTATTCCACCGGTTTTTTTAAATTTTCTGCGCATTTCGAATTCGGATATGGGTTGTTTGCATGTTTTATATATCCAGTTTAGATTATAACTTTTATTAATTATATAACCTATAGTAAGTTACCATTCTATTAAGTATAGTCATGAAGGAGAAGATAAATGGAGGTTTTTATCCTATTCTCTCTATTTTGCTGAGTTAAATTCGGTTCAAATAAGATTTATCAGAGTACGGGATTGATAGTATCAGACGGCCGATCGATCGATCCAAATTATCGATCGATCGATCCAAATTATCGATCGATCGATCCAAATTATCGATCGATCGATCTAAATAGTCGATCGATCGGTCGGTACGAGATCGAGCTTTGTCGATCGAGAGAACTGTACCAGGTCGATCAAAAGATTGTCCGTGTTTTTGTCTGTTTTGCATATTGATCAGGATCGACCGACGGATCGACCGTTCAATATACAGATCGATCGATCCAAACATAGCGGACATCACAGTTTGTTTAAGAATAAGTTATGAAAATTAAACAAAGTTCTCCCAAACTGAATCAAAGTTACTAAAATTCAAGCAACTATAATCTGAAAAACTGAAACAAAATTGTCACAAACAGAAACAAAGTTACTAGAAATCAAGCAAATGAAGTCTGGAAAACTTTCACTAAATTGTGAAGAACACAACAAACAAATCCACTATATTGGCATCTTGCAAGTTGCTCTATTATGACCACCAAGACCACATCTACTGCACTTACGAAGCTGACCCCCCTGTGATCCTTGTGATGATCAGATTTTGTCTTCAACAGTTTCATATCTGCGTTTTCTATTTCTTCCAAGAGATTTTCTTGTCTCAGGTGGTAGCACTTCAGAATTTTCCACTACTTGTGGAACAGACCAACCATCTTCAGGAACTGAAATGGGATTTATGCTTTCTTGATAAGCTTCTCTCCAAGCTCCCGTGGTATACGAAAAATCAGTCAATGTATATGGTTCTCTACCAACAAAGAAACCAGCTTTTATTGCGTGTCTACAAGGGATTTTCAAGAGGTCGTACTTCCCACAAGAACAAGTCCGTTTGTCCAAATCAACAAAGCAGTCAATTGTATCGCCTTTAACAAGCAGCTGGCTATCGGTTACAGGGTAAACTCTGAAAGTTTCCCCCTTTCCAATTCTCCTATCAATCTTTTCCTCCACATTTATGGTCAAACGGTGGGTGTGCTTTGAAATCGATTGCTTACGCTTAAAAAATCAGCGTGTCAGCATTTCTCTGATACTGTCCAATAAAGGAATTACGGGAAACTCTCTCGGCGAACGCAACGCAGAATTTATCGACTCTGCAGGATTGTTTGTCCTAATGTCATACCTGTATCCATGAAATTGACATCTAGCCCACTTTTTGACATCTGCTTCCATAAGATAATTTCCAATTGCTGGACTGATATTGCAAACATGAGCAAACGTCTTCTTGAAATCAACCACTCGATAAGCCTTTGAAGCCTTAGAAATCAACCCAGCTAATCCCTTCCCCTTGAAATACGATATCACATTATTCAACAAATGATGAATACAAATATCATGTCTCGCTAGCGGATACACTTTCTCCAGTGCCTTCGCTATTGACACTTGTCTATCCGAAATAAAAGCCAAACCATTATCATCAGCAACAACAACTTTTAATTGTCTCATAAACCATTCCCAAGACTGTTCATTCTCAGAGTATACTATCCCAAATGCAATAGGATATAAATTTGAATTTCCATCTATAGCAGTTGCAACCAGTAGCACCCCTTTGAATTTACTCTTCAAGAATATTCTATCGACAACAATGACACGCCTCATGACTGTGTTAAAGCCTTTGATCGATTGACCAAACGCTATAAACAAATATCAAAATCTACCATTGACGTCAGTCTTGTAAAAGGAATGTGTACCCGGATTGGCCTCTCGCAGCATGTGCAAGTATTTTGGTATTTTCCCATAACTTTCATCTGGAATACCTCTAACAGCGTTGACTGCATATTCACGGGAATCCCATGCTAAAGAATCAGAGATCTTACATCCATAATCATTACGCATAATCTGAACAATATATTTCGCTTTAGGCCCTTCCTTGATACCTTCATATTTATGTATTAGCAGTCTGCCTATCGTTTTCGCTGAAGCTGTCTTTCCGGCACTGGTTTTGTTTGAAGGTGCGCAGGAATGTACACCGACATACTTCTTAATAATAAAATATGTGGAGCCCTTCAAACACTCAGCTCGAGCACCCAAAAGCACACCTTATCACAGCATCTAATACACCAAACTGATTTATTGGAGTTGGTAACTGTGTAGTGAAAGTTATTCTTCATTGCACATAACTCAAACCTCGCTTTCAAAACTGTTTTGTTGAGGAAAAGATCTCCCGTGTTAACCAATTCCACCACCTGACTCTTTGCCAATTTTTCTCTGTTTTCTTTTTCAGAATTGATCTTGTCAGCATCATAATCATCTCCTTCAACCTCGTCTTGCTTCATCTTTCCTTTCTTCTTCTCGTTATGCTTGTCAGCATCATAATCATCTCCATCAACTTCACTTTGCTGCATCTTCTCTTTCCTCTTCTCGTTATGCTTAGCCCCCTTAACAATATTTGAAGCGGTCCCGATGTCACAAGGATTTCGCTCGTTCTCTTCACTAGTACTTGCATCAGTTGGCATCTTATTAAGATCAATGTCGATCTTATTTGGATTTCCTTGCTTTGCTTTATAGCTGACACACAATTGAGTTGACTGATGCTTCTTACAAAACCCTAGAAAATTTTGAACTTGCCTTGAGTTTCCAATGATCACTGGTGGACATTTTGATGAATTGATCAATCTAATAGGAAGGTAACTCAACTCCAAATCAGCATATGTTTCTTCAAAACAAAAATCCTCTATAACGTTTTTCTGTAACTCTTCCAGAGAAGACTTCAATTCCAAAGCAAGTAACCTTCCCCCTTTCTTTTTATCAATATTAAAACTCCAACCTGAAGATACAACCAATTCCCAAACACCACATGAAGCATAGACATGAATCATGGTAGAAATAATGTGAAAATTTTGTGAAAATTTTGTGAACAATCAATGGAATATAGAAGACGGCGAAGAAAGTTGCCAAGGTTTTTTTGTCTCTTTTTTTTTGTTCCTTTTTTATTTTTATTTTTTAAAAAAAAATCAATTTTCTTAAAAAATATAAAAGTGAATATTCTCAAATATTTTGTTTCCATATTTTTAGGAACTGATTTCTTATCCGTAGAATACAACTAATATGTAGAAATCAGTTTCTACAGTTTTTTAGAATTATAGTAATGTTTAGAATTTGATTTCTACATGTTTTAGATTTATAGTAAAACTGTAGAAGTCGGTTTCTACATGTTTTAGAATTAGATTAATGTGTAGATTTTGATTTCTAAGAATTTTAGAATGGTAGGTTAAGCGCGGAATGTGTATTCTACATATTTGTAGAATACTCCTATTTACGTAGATCACGTATTCTAAACATTGTAGATTCAATGAAAAAAGTAGATTTCGTTTTCTACTTCGTAGAATGTCATTTCTACTTTTTTAGAACATAATCTGAAATTTATAATTTTAACTTTTTTATAACTGGAAAATATACCATTAAGTTCATATAGGTATTTTAACAAATGTTACTATTTTTCCAAATTTTTTTTGTTTCTAAAACTATTTATTAAAATTATTTTCATAAATATTAAAGGGTATTATAGGAAAATTTGACACAAAATATAGATTAGTCTAAAGGGACATAGTTACTATTTTTTTGCTTTAAAAAAACAGTTTTCCTTTTTTTTTTTAACGTTAGAAACAGAAACGTTTTAGAAATATATATATATATATATATATGTGTGTGTGTGTGCGTGTGTGTGTGTGATTAATTAACATGTAAGCTTAATTTGTTTTTGTTTGTTTGATTTATTTAAGAGAAAAAACTTAGTAAAAGAAATGTTTTTTGTACATTTTATAAACTTTTTAATCAAAAAATAAAAGTTTAAAATGTTATCCTTAGATAAAAGAGAAATTGCCACAAATACCATATTCATAGTACTACTTTTCATGTTTACACTAATCACTTTTACCCATACTTTTAATGAAGGGTAAAAGACACTTATACCTCATAGGGTTAACTAATCTAGAGTTAGAGTTTAGAGTTGGGGGTGAGATAGGGTTTTTAGAATGTAAAATTTAGGATTCTAATAAATATATAAATAAATACTTAAAAAATATAATTTTTTTAAAAACAATAGTGTCAAACATAATTTTTTATTTTCAAAAAGAAATTTTGAAAAAGAAAAAAAATGAAAAAAAATTTATAAAATAGTTCGAATTTGAAAAAGTATAATTCGAAAACATTAATAAAATAATTTTTATTTATTTATTTAAATAATGATTTATTATATATATAAAGAACAAGAGTATAAGAGTCTTCTGCCACTTAGTGAAGAAGGTATTTTTGAAAATGTCCCTTTAGTGGTAAAGAAGAAAAGTTGTACCACGAAAGTGACAAACATTAAATTTCCCCTTGATAAAACAATGGAGTCAATTTTATTTCAGGTCAAATCGTTATACAAAAATAACAAAAAATATAGAAAAATGATAATAAAATACAAATCAACAAATAGTCATTCTATGATAAATATATAAAAATGATATTAAACGGCAGTAATTAACATCAAACGATAAATAGTCATTTTTCGCGTTTTCAAATCTGAATCACGAGCTTCTAAAATGGAAATGAAAAATTCATTGTACTTTCAAGATGTGATTTAAAAAAAACGCGATTACAATGCGTTTCTACAAGTTTTTAAAAGATTGTGAGTCCAAAATATTTCTTAAATAGAAAATAAACCTTGAACGGAGTTTCCATTCAATCTAGTTTATAAATAAATAACAATGGCATAATTTTTTATCTCTTTGAAAAACTAAAGGTAACTCTAAAAAAAATTATAATATTAATTTATGTTTTTTTGTTAGCACCTTATATGGTACCTAATTAAACCTCATTTAAAAAAAAAAAGAATGTGAGTACGTTGTATCTATATTATATAAAAATAAAAGTGGGTTGATTTGCTTATTTAAATTATTACATAGTAATTGATTATTGGCACATGTCAAAATTGTTTATTAATTTTATATTGTTGAGATTTAAATTTTAACTCAGTAATTCAGGTTAGTAAGAGGGTAAGTAGAAGTTTATGGGCGAAATTGCATTACCAAAGTGAAAAAATTATTAAAAAGGTCGAGTGGTGTTTAGACGTCTACCTAATCTTCAAATTCCTAATCGGTGTTTAAATTCCTTGAGGAACAAGATATGGCCACTGACGACTAAAATGAAAGAGTTCATGTGTATCCATTGCAAGCTTAACTCATCAAATCGAAATGGTGACTATCGATCAAACAAGAAATGATATGGATCAAAGAAGGTATATGAGCAAGAACCAACTCGAGTTGGCCTAGTGGTACTTGAGGGAGCTTCGGCCCCGATACGGTCCCGGGTTCGATTCGCGTTGGCCACGAGGGGTTTTACATGGGCTCCCTCTCGCCTTCCAGACCACTTCGCGTAACCAGGGGCCCTTTAGTGGACGCTTAAAAATCCTGTAATGGCATGGGCTTAGGCCCAGTGGGCTAGTCGATCACGCAAAGTGGTCGGATACTGGATTATCAAAAAAAAAAGGTATATGAGCAAGATTCCATGATGAACACCAAAAAGAGATACTAAGACTGAAGAGTCGATTTTACTAAGAGACTTCGCTATAAACCCTTTCTCTTTCATACATGGACAGCTTTTATGGAATGGTTGGGTCTGAGGGACACTATCAGCACCTTAACTCTTCGCCGCTTGGTTGCGTAATTATAACAGGCTCCACAACTCAATCTCTGTTCCGCCAGCAGTAACATTCAGGAAGATTGATAGACTTGTTTGCAATGCCATTTTAGCACGAAGGGAGCGTAAGAAATTTCGTAACCTCATGATACACTGGCTAAAGTATGACTGAAGATTCACGTGGTGGCCATCCTCTGGTATTTTTTTTTTGGCAAAGTATAGTTGAAGTGTTCTAACCTTTTGTATTAAGCAAACAATCTTATTTTCATAATGAAATTCATATACTTATAAAAAAAAAAGAATTTGCCTCATCACCAATCTGAAATTTTTGAAAATGAATTGAATTGATGAATAAACATCCGAAATGCATAAATTAATTTCATACAATGCAATATATAAAACATCATAGTTATGTGTAAGGGAAATGCCTTCGATTTACCATCAATATGCAAATTTCTCAGTTTTGTACTTAAATGTTAAATCTGGATCAACTAGGACCAAATCTACTTTTAATATCAAATCATGATCAACCAGGACAGAATAAAGCATTGGATTCTATTAATAAAAAATAATACTTTTTGTAGTGTACAAAATAAAACTTTTTGTCGCTGGCTAGAAACATTTTGTCCACACACATGGATGCCTGCCATACGCTGAAAATTTTAACATTATTTCCCTATATAAGTTATATATAGTATTCATCAATATATAAAATATATTTTTCAATTATAAACTCTTACCGATTAATACCAGTCATGTTTGTTAACCATGATGCATAAGTCGTTCAAATAGGGTTTAATGCTAAAAAAATGAGATTCGATTCAAGATGAATAGAAGAACTATTATCTAATAGAAAAGCATGTGATTTCTCACCGTGGTGGGCTCGTTACTATAAGAATCGAATGGTAACGTGGTTTTGAAAGTATAATAAACAGTGCAAAATAAACTTGCAATATGATACAATTGTGTGAAATAAATAGTGTGATTTTGATAGGAAAATAATGTAAAATAAATTATCTATGAAAAACTATTAGAAATTAGCTAAACATATATTTACTAAAATTTATTTATTTAAATATATGATACGGATAGAATGTGTTTATCAGTAAAAACTTTAAATGTCTTACCCATATTTTGATTTTTAACTTCTTATTTCTTAGTTAAAAGTTAATGGTGATATGATTAAGTTTTGAACATACTTATAAAATTATACAAAAAATTAAAACAAACTCAACACCTTTGTAACATAAATATAACATTTTCTGATTTACCAAATCACATAAGATTTAGTTATTTATATATACTTAATTTACATATCAAAATTTTAAAATTCAATGTTAGTCTTTAATATTAGACATTATAAAATAATAAAATTAGATCATTATAAAAAATATCAATTTCAATTGATTGTACACTTAAAAGGAAAAGAATAGTGAAAACAAAACTTTTTATTTTTGTGTGGTCAGTTGTAGAAAACAAAGGTATAGAGAATCTGAGTTAGAGCAGTTCATTATATATAAGTTTTGTTATTTTAAAATATAATTTATATTGGAACAATTCTGTTAAATAGTATTTTTAAGTTTTTGTCACCAAAATAATCAATTTTTTTTTGAAAATTTTTATTTTTATTTTTTATTTTTTAAAATTTAAAATTCCACCCTCAAAACTTTCCAACTTAACTCTAAACCCTAAATCTAGATTAGTTAACTCGAAGATATAAATATACATTTACCATTTAATAAAATTTGTTTTGGTTATTTTCTTCGTTAAAGACTATTTTTGTGAAAATAAATTAAAAATAATATCTTAGGAAATTTCTCTTTTTACTGTATGTATTGTTTTTTTTTCCTCGCCCATATAAAATTCATATGCATTTGACCGGTTTTGATGAACGTGTTCGGATTTATTTTTTAATTTTTTTTTGTAAAACTAACTTTTTAATAGAATGTGTGAGTGGTGAAAAATGCGATTTTCAATATTATTTTTTAAGTCTCCCCTATACTAGTGCATCAGTCAATAGTCAATACCTAAAAGGGCTTTTGGGAATATGATGGGAATCATATTCCATCTAGCATTTTAAAATTTTTACCTAGACAGTTCTAAACGGGTTTAAAATTACTAGTTTACACATATATAACAAAAGTTACAAGATTACTAAATCATTTAATCAAATGGTGGATGAAATTGACAAAAACGTTAGACCAAAGAAAGACAAAAACTCTAATCAAGGTAACATGTTATTAAAAGCCCAACGCCAATATCGGTTACAAGTGGATATACTAAACCCATTACAACATTACATTATACCCAAAACTGGTCCAAGAATACAGAGGGCTCTCGATGTGTAGCGTAACAGGTGAGAAGCTTGGAGGTAGCCGGAGACGCAGCGGGGTGTATTCAACCGAGAGTTTTAGGTGATTTGTAGTAAATGAAAAATTCACTGTTATTCAAACATGAATTTTAAAAACTTATTTCAAATTCACTGTTATTTAACTTAACATTTCGCAGAATACTCTAAAATCCACTGTTATTGAAAATATTTTAAGTTGTGGAGTTTTAAAGTTTTCAGGTGATTTTAAGGTGTTTGGATGAAGTTTCTTAGTTAAAAACTTTAAAATTCAAATCTCATGGTTTTAGGTTATATTCTAAAGTGTTTTAACATAAATCACCTAAATCTCTGAAACTTATTGAAATCATCTAAAACTCCATTTAAAGTCAAATCACCTCAAATGTTATATTGAATACACCCCTCGTAATCTCCTATCATAACCCGACCGGAATAAAAGATCTTGCGATTTCCGGAACCAACACCAACTCCCTAAGTATTGAGAGATCTAGAAGATCTACCTAATCCAAAGGTTAATATTACATCAATATATTAGAATAGAAAATTTATCATTATCTATTATATATTATTTCATATTAGTTTAAAAAATTTAGTTGATTTATCTTCTATATAAATTATACATCTTTCAATATTATTTTCATGAGAGCCTAATAATATTCTTCCTAAACATCTTTGTGTGATTTATCCTCATAATTTTGTCAGAGCAAGAACAAACTAAAAACATCAAATACTTCTAAAACCTTTATTCTCGTGTTGCTTTGCAAAAATTACAAAACAACAACGCTTCATTCAGAACTTCTTCACTTACGACTTGAAGAAAAAAATTTCATTCAATCATAGTTTTGTTGTCTTTGCAAAATCGTAAATCAGAAAACTTATTTTCTATTCTTTTGTTTCTCAATTTGAAGCAAAGAAAATTCATCTACAATTCAAGCATTCATTCATCAACTTTCGTATAGCTATTAGCTCATGAAAGATTCAGATTTTCTGACGGCAGTCTACCGGCAGCCGATTCACCCTACCGTGAAGATTGGACAGTAAGCAATCATCTCATTGTAGGATGGATAAAACAAACAATCAAACCAACAATCAGATCATCTATCTCAACTCGCGAAATCTCAAAAGAGTTATGGGACATTCATCAAGCTTCCACAACATTAACAACCATCGTTGTTTCACAAGACTTTGAGTTATTTTTACAACTATATTTTGAAGATTGTCCAGTCTCATACGTGTTACCACATATGATCTCGAGGGAGGGTATTAAGAGATCTAGAAGATCGAACTAATCCAATGGTCAGTATTAGGATATACATCAATATATTAAAATATGAAACTTATCATTATCTATTATATATTATTCCATATTAGTTTAGGAAATTAAGTTGATTTATTCTCTATATTAAATATTCATCTTGTAACATAATTTTCATGAGAGTCTAATAATATTATTCCTAAACATCTTTGTGTGATTTACTCTCATCAATTTGTCACTAAGTTACTTGCGGTCTTTTTCTTATAGAGAAAGCTTCATCTCTAGTGAACTTGTACGAAATCAACAAAACAATATCGAGAAGCTTGATTCCTCTATCCATCAAGGATACTTTGCAAAAGCGTAATTAAGGACACGAAGATTGATTCCAATCTGGATAGAGAGTCAATGGACTCAAATTAGTGAACTATGAAAAAATAGTTGATTGGTAAATCATAAGAAAACAAACATGGTCATCGTAATTTTTTTATAATCTATTTTTAATGCCTAATTTTTCTCTCTTTTTGTCTAATATATCTGATTCTCGCCATATATAATCAAAATATTTGAAAGATTATTACATTTGTGGGAACGGTTTCGCCATAAAGGAAATATTAGTTATATATAAATTATATTGTCTTTTTATCAAATATTAATTATATATCTTTATTGTATTGTACAAATCAAATTTGAATATTTGACCATTGTTTGTAAAGGTGATTAAACGAGTGCGATGATGAGGAAAGTGAATATTGTTTGTAAAGGTGATTAAACGAGTGCGATGATCGATGACATCTTACATTACTATACATTGATGACTTTTCTAACCAAACTATACGCATATTACTAATAAAGGAAGGGATGATACCCGCGCATCTCCTCTTTTACTTTTTATCATGAGTTATTCTCGGGTGGTGAACCTCTACCGCTGAAATTTTATTATTTCAAATTCGATATTTTTTTAAAAAAAAAATAATATATTGTCAAATTATATTATATTTTTAATATAAAAAAGTAAAAACAAAATAGTAGTTACAGAAAAAAAAAAAATTAAAAAAAAAAATTTTTAACGTCGTCAACAAAACACTAAACCCTAAATCTTAATCCATAAACCCTAAATCCTAAACCCTAAATCATTGGGTAAATCCTAAACCCTTGGAAAAATCCTAAACTCTAAATAAAAATACTAAACACTAAAACACTAAACCCTAAACCCTAAATCATAAACTCTAAACACTAGAGTGTTTTAGTGTTTAGTGATTTTGATTTAGAGTTTAAGATTTATCGTAGAGTTTAGGGTTTATCCAAGGATTTAGAGTTTAGGGATTAGGATTTAGGGTTTAATTTTTTGATGATGACGTTAAAAATATTTTTTTTGTAATCACTATTATTTTTTATTTATATTTTTTTACCTTTTAATTTAAAAAAAATAATATAATTTGACAATATTTTATTTCTTTTTTTAAAAAATGTCGAATATGAAATAACACAATCCTATTGGGGTGAACCCAATAATAAATCTTTTTGTTATGAACCAGATTGTGGATGGCTCATAACCAAGAGATTATGATTTGTAATCTTTTCATTTATCTATGACGGTGTAATCTCCTATATAAGGAACCTCTATGTTATGAATAAAGATAGATTTTTCCATTACATTTATAACACGTTATCAGTACGAAAATCCCTAAGCTAATACCCAAATCGAAAAACCCTAAAACTCTAACCCTAGCGGGCGGTCCGACGAACCCTAAACCCTGATCGCGTCTCTTGTTCCCGCATCTATTTAAGCTCGCGTCCCCAATCAGCTTCAGCCCAAGGCGTTCCTGATCCTAGCTCAGACGTTCACGACCCGAGAGCAGCTCCAGCACGCTACCTCTTCCTCGTTCGCGACAGCATCAGACAGCTCGCGTCCGACGATCAAGGCGTTCCCGATCAAGCAACAAAGGACGTCCGCGGCCCGATAGAAGCGACTCGATCTATTCCAGCTCGCGGCTCAACTCCTTTGGTGGTCCGATTCAACAATCATCTAAGGTTAAAAGGTAATTCAAAACCTAAGAACCCATAATCGAACATGGATTGATTGATAAAGAATGAAACCCTAAAACCCTAATCTTTATTAATCAAAACCATAGGGTAATAGATCACAAATCTTAATTGAGTAAATCGAAGCTCTAAAAGTTCGATACCCCAAACCCTAAATCATGTTCCTACATGATTAAAACCCTAAATCGGTTTTTACAAGTTAAAATCCGATAAACTCTAACCCTATATCTATAAACCCTAAATAATATAAGTATGAGAATTAATTATATGATAATTATCAAATCACATATTAAATCCTAATCGAATATTTTGAAATCAAAACTGTTTTCGGTTTTGATCATTGAGGTTTTAAATCTGATTGAATCTGATGCTATGTTGCTAGAATTGTTTGGAGTTTAAATTGATATATTTATTTTCTCATTCTGCTTGGTTAATTATTCATCTGATTGTTTAAACCGACCAGCCTGTTAAAACATTGATTGAATCCGATAGGTTGCTAGCTTGCTTTGCTTATATAATCCGATAGGTTGATAGATTGATTGAGGTTTACTTGTTTAAAATCCGAATGATCTGATTGCATGATTCTTGAGGTTTAATATTATCTGCTAGGATTGATAGTTTTGTAATCTGATCTGTTTTAAATAGAAACTCTAAATAATCCGTATGATAGGTTATATTGATCTAATTTGGATGTCTTTGAGAATTGAGAATCTGTATGCTAGGTTGATAGATTCATGATAAAATCTAATGTCTTAAGGTTTAAGATTGTATGCTAAGTTCGATTAAATTGATTGATCTGATTATATATTTTTGAGGTTTGATAAATTTGGATACTAGATAAATCATTTACACACGGTTTATGTTAAATACCAATCAGCCTTGAAACTGATTCATTGAAATTCATGCTTGAAATCTATATTCTAGTATTGCTAAAATCAGCCTTGAAACTGATTGAGTGATTAATAAATCTTTTTACTAGTCTTGCTAAAATCTATTGATTGTTAAACCCTAATTGCATGATTAACTGAATCCGTTTTTGCTAGTCTTGATAAACCATAATATTATGAGCACATAGAAATAGTATTGCTGAGACTTGCTAGAAACCTTTAAGATTGATAGTTTCATTGTCTTCACAAGATTGAAATCCGAATTGATTGTTTTCAAGAGTGATATATGATTTGAGATGTCGAAAATCAACCTGGATTTTGCTGCCATAAATCTCTCTAGAGATAATTATTTACGGTGGGCATTGGATACAAAGATTATCCTAAAGTCAAAGGACTTGGTGAATGAATCACAAAAGGCGATAATGCCAAATGAGAAAGATTGATACATGGCAATATTAATTATTAGCCATCATCTTATTAAGAGTCTCAAAGATCAGTATCTGACTATAGCGAATCCTCTAGACCTTTGGACAGAGTTAAAAAATCGAGATATGATCACCAAAGAACGGTGTTATTACCAAAGGCTCTATTTGATTGGAGGAAGCCCAGAATCCAGGACTATAAGTCCGTGGATGAGTCTATTGCTAGCTGGGCAAAATAATGGATTACTGATGAGAAACAGTGAATTGAGACCTCCTGGATTAACCCCATTACCTGATACCAATAAGGCCGCAGAAGAAAAAAAAAGAGGTAACCATGTCCAGAATGATAGACCACACCGTCATGTCCGTGGAGGGTGGAAAGGACGTGGCCATGGCCACTATAATACATTTGGCGGTGGGAATCACTATGGCAGAGGCCGTGGGAATCACTATGGCAGAGGCCGTGGGTATCAACCCAATTTGACCCATGGTCAAGGCAGTGGCCGTGGTATATCCTTTAAACCACAAAGCTCGACCAAATCAGTGTGTCATAGATGTGGAATGGGGAACCATTGGGCTAAGATATGAATAACTCCCAAACATTTTTGTGACCTCTATCAAAGAGAGTCTGAAAGCGAAGAATTCTGAAACCCACTTGGTCTATAAAGATGGTGAAAATAATTTTAAACATGATCAAGATGTTCTTATGGAATATAAGACTTATGATTGCCTAAAAGAATCAAGTTGATAATCTGATTTCGACATCAAACTTGTGTGATTGTTTTGCTTGTATGTTTTCTCTGATTTTTATCTCATTGAATTTATTTCTATTACATTGTCTGCTTGGATTAAATGAATGAATGATTTTTCTATATGAGTACACTGAAAAACGCCAATATAAGTACTAAAGAAGGTATCGCCAGTCTGAAAGAAGACTATGGCTAGGCTAATATATTATTGCCTAAGGGTATGCATCTAAAAATTAGTGATGCCTTATATTCACCCATCTCTAAGAGCAAGAGCAGCTTATTGAGTTTTAAGGATATAAGAATGAATGGTTTCCATATTGAAACAATGGGCAAAGGAAACAAAGAGTTCCTTTATATATGTATAAAATTACCCAAGACCATAATAAATCCTAAAGACTATACATGCACTCTCTACTGACCTAGACTATGCATAGATCAGTATGATAGAGGCTAAAAGCCTGCGAAAATATACACTTTATGGTACGACCGGATTGGCCATCCTGGTCCAAACATGATGTGAAAATTGATATTCAAAAGGCACACATTAAAAGATAAGAAGAGTTATCCCAAAGAATCTCACGTGTGTAGCATGTACACAAGGAAAACTCATTAGGTCATCACCAGTAAAACATCTACGAGCCCCTTTTTCATAAATAAAGACTATATGTCTAGATAATACTGGTGAATACATGTCCCAAGCGTTTAAATGATTATGGTATGTCCATGGGGGTAAGTGTGGACAATTCTGTGATACATGTCCATACCAAGAACGGCTTGGCCGAAATCTTTTAAAACGCAAATAGCTGATTGATAGACCATAACTTATGAGGTAAAAACTCTCATTCACAGTTTGGGCCACACAAAATTTACATGCACCTAAGTTAATACGCATCAGGCCATTTAGTGAGCGTAGATATCCCCTATCACAATTATTAACGGGTCAAGAGCCAAACATACCCCATCATAAGACATTTGGATGTGCTGTCTATGTACTAATTGCTCCACCACAGAGAACTAAGATGGGACCTCAAAAGGAGGATGGGGATATGTGTTGGATATGATTCTCCCACAATAATAAAGTACTTTGAGCCAACTATGCATGGGTGATTATATTTGAGGCCAGGTACACAGATTATTTTAAGACCAGGAGGAGAAAAAAATAATAAAGCTGGTAAAAAAATGGCAAAAGAAATAGAATGGAATCAACTATCAATGTTTTTGGCAAGATCCTCAGACTAAAGAATGTGAAATAGACGTCCAAAGATTATACATTTACAAAGCTAGCTAATCAAATGCCAGACACGTTTGCTGACCCACAAAAAAAAATGACTAAGTCATATATGAACCAGCTTGTAAAGCACCAACGAATTTGATGTCCAAGAAGAGACACAGTCAAGTTGCTACAGAGTCTAGACAACGTATGAAACGTGGTAGACCAAATAGGTTCCAAAAGATAAGAATCCTCGGAAACAAAACAAAGGTGTAGAGAATGATAATCAAAATCCAAATCCAAGGTTACTAAGGATACCATCCCAGACATGAAGATAAGGCCGGCCGGCTCTAAGGTAAAGGTACCAAACAATGTAGCTTGGAACGCCAAGCTGCAAAGTATTAAAGGTCCTGATAATAATGAAACTCAATCGATTATATCATGTCTGGAACATAATGGAACCAATAAGGAATGTCGACATAAGATGATTTATTTGCATACAAGGTAGCACTTGAATTTATGAATATAAGCGAGGATCATGAACCCATGTCAATATAAGAGTGCACACTCGTAGAACAGATTGAATTGAATGAAAACATGAGGTTAAATAGTTTAAGGAAGAAAGGCGTATTTGGCCATATGGTTAAGACACCATATGATGTTAAAACCAGTGGATATAAATGGGTCTTGTGAGGAATAGAAATCGTGAGATATAAAGCTGATGTTGCACAAGGATTCTCACAAAGACCAGTAATAGATTATGAGGAGACATACTCCCATGTGGTGGATGCAACTACTTTTAGATTTCTCATAAGTCTGGCTATATAAGAGAGAAAATTAGACTTGCAGCACGTTGTTGTAGTGACTGCATATTTATATGGTCCACTGGATAATGAAAGTATTAGAGGGTATTGAGCTGAAAGTACAGCAAGTTCTCGAGAACAATATTGATAATCATCAAAGTATATGATCTGAATATCCTATGAACCTCTGGATACAATTTCCAAAACAGTTGAATATCTTAAGAAAGAGTTTGAGATGAAAGATCTTGGAAAACAAAGTTTTGTTTGGGATTACAGCTTGAGTACATTAACAATGAAATCCTTGTGCATCAAATAGTATATACAGAAAAGGGTACTCAAGAGATTTAATATGGACCAGTCTCACCCATTATCTAGTACATGGGCGTGAGATCACTTGTTTTAGATACTGATCCATTCAGTCCAAAGGTGGACGATAAAGAAGTCCATTTAGTTCTGAGATGGACGATGCAGTAGTTTTGTTTTAAACACTGATCTGATTGGTCCATAAGAAGGACGATGAAGAAGCCTTTGATTTTGGTTTATTTTATACTAACCATCACAAAGAGAGATTATTTGGTTTTGTTGATTTGTTTTCAGACAGATTATGTTTTACACATGGTGGTACACGCATATCACAGCAACATCATCCAAGATTTCGTGTGTGTGTATTTGAGGTCGATAACTCAATATGTTCGATCAGATTGTGGCATGATTGGTAAAGAAGAACCAACTATCATGTTCGAGGACGAAACATATTCTGCCCAAGATCTTCATCACCCACGGATTGCAGAAAATTGGAGAGGTCCAAGGGACCTTCAGTAATGTCCAAATCGGAGGGAATAGTGTGTGTTGTACTTTTTTTCCTTCACCATGGTTTTGTCCCAATTGAGTTTTCCTGGTAAGGTTTTAATGAGGCAACATTAAAGCACATTACAAGCTCTAAATGGTTATGACATCCAAGGGGAAGTGTTATAAACCAGATTGTGGATGGCTCATAACCAAGAGATTATGATTTGTAATCTTTTCATTTATCTATGACGGTGTAATCTCCTATATAAGGAACATCTATGTTATGAATAAAGATAAGACTTTTCCATTACTTTTATAACATAATCAATATTCAAAGAATCGAGAAAAGGTAACAAAGTCATCAGTGCCACAGCTTGGGGATTTGCAAACAAACCGAGGAATAGAGATTGAAAGAAATAACTCTCGGGGTCCATAATAAAAAGAAAAAAAACTTGGCATTAATTAACTTGTATCTATGGAATATTTGACGTGACATAGATAATAAATATATAGGAGTTAATGTCATTCCAATTGCCACTAAATAATTAAAATTTTTGAAATTAAGAAATATTTTGGATGATAATTATTCCTCACATACATGATAATTATATAAGAAAAATAAAATCTTGGATTCAAAATTGATTTTTTTTTATCAAAAAAAAATATGATTGAATTTATTTCTTACCCAGGGAACGCCTTTGAAGAAAGAATACTAAGGCCTTTTCTGGGTTTGAAAAAGTACGGATTTTCAAGAACGAAAATCTTATGATATGTTAGGAATCACTTATGATAGCCATCAGCTTCTAAAAACGATATTTCTTCTCTTATGAAATTGATAGTTTGTGAGAGAAATGCAATAACTCGACTATTTACATATTTGATTTCCAGCAACTTATCTTCTATCATTCTGCTCCATCCTTCTTCTAAAACTGCTATCCTTTCAGCTCCGGAAGATAGATTATTACGGGCCATACTTGGCATTCAAGTATCAACTTCAAAAGAAACTTATTTAAAATTGCCTATAGGTGGTAGAGGTCGAGTTATTGATGTGAGATGGGTTCAGAAAAAGAGGGGTTCAAGTTATAACCCAGAAATAATTCGTGTATATATTTCACAGAAACGTGAAATCAAAGTAGGTGATGAGTCGTCAGCTCATTCTTCAACAGGCATGCGGTCAGAGCCCAGGGCTCCTCCCACTGTGTGGGAGCTTACAGTTTCATGTTCTATTTGACCATTTGTATCTATATGCATTAGGATCCCGATTTATGGATCTATCTGTTCGAGAAAGAAAAATAAGAAGATCGAACCATTTCTTCTGACACAAGGGCAGCAGTGGGTAATCTTGGACAGGTCCAGACCTAGGCTGTGACGCTTCCTGGGAAAACCCTATGTTCTGTGGTTTCAACTGAAAAAGGGATGCCCGGGACCAAGTTATTAGGATTTTTTTTTCCGCCTTTGTATTAAACTTTTCATCCAACTTGAAATAAAAATAAATAAAACTACAAAAAGTAACTAACTCCAAAATAGCATTTTCTTTTGACCCAATTTTTTTTTCCGTATGGGTCAAGAAAGATATATACAAATTTATATTTTTTATCTAAGAAAATATAGATATAAAGAAAATATTTTTAAATGTAATATTACTATTTTGTGAACTTTCTCTTTTCTTTTTTATGAAATCACATAAGATATACATATATTTTCATTTTTCAATTCGTTTTTTAAAATTTAGAAACGTTTTCTTTTTTTATTATATGTATATGTGTTTTGCAAAATTTTAAAAAAGAAAATAAATAAAAATAATAATAATAGTATTTTAAATGTAATATTTTTAATTCATTAAGGGTATCAATGTAATCAATCATCGTGAGAATTAATGTGAAAGCGACACATAAGAAACTAACTTCTCAAATAATATATTTTAGAGATAAGGCTATCTATACTAATAAAATGGAGCTTTCGAGGCTCCAGGGAGCGTCCACATCAGCGAAAAAATTCTCCCGAAAGATAACACGTGGCATTATTATTTAAAAAATATAAAATAAATAATAAGTAAATTTGCAATCTATACTAATAAAAGAGACCTTTTGAGGTTCCATAGAGCGTCCATATCAGCGGAAAAATTCTCCCAAAATATAACATGTGGCATTTATTATTTAAGAAATATAAAATAAATAATAAATAAATTTGTAATATAAAAAATATAGATAATAACTAAATAAACAATATAAGAAATATAAACATTACATTAAACAATAATAATTAAATATACAATATAAAGAAAAATAAATAATAAGTAAATATACAATATAATAAATAGAGATATTACATTAAACATCTATCATAATATTATCATTTGTTATAAAAAAAATTAGAATAAGTAAATATACAATTGAGAAATAAATAGAAAATGAATAATAAGTAAATTTGCAATATAAAAAATATATATAATAAGTAAATAAAAAATATAAGAAATAGAAACATTGCATTAAACAATAATAAGTAAATATACAATATAAGGAAAAATAAATAATAAATGAATATACAATATAATAAATAGAGATATTACATTAAACATCTATCATAATATTATCATTTGATATAAAAACAAAAAAAATAGAATAAGTAAATATAAAATTGAGAAATGAAAAAACTAAATTAAACATTTATAAAATAATAACTAAATACAAAATATAAGAATTAGAAATATTATGCTAAACATTATCGTATTATTAGAATAAGTAAATATAAAATATAAGAAAAATAAATAATAAGTAAATATAGTATATAAGAAATAAAAAAATATTACATAAGTATATATCATAATATTATCATTGATATAAAACTAAGAAATTTAGAATAAATAAATATAAAAATAAGAAAAGATAAACAGTAAGTAAATACAGAATATAAAAAATGGAAAAACTAAATTAAACATATATCTTAAAAATTTATAGTTAAATAAATAAAAGTGAATTTACATTATAAAAATATTACATTAAACATCAATTATAATATTAGAATAATTAAATATAAAATATAAAAAAATATTATAAGTAAATATACAATATAAAAAATACAAAAAAATACATTAAACCTCTATCTAAATATATATATAATAATATAAATAATAAGTAAATATATAATATAAGAAATAGAAATATTAGATTAAACATCTATCGTAATATTATAATTTGATATAAAACAAAACAATTAGATAAGTAAATACACAATATAAAAAATTAAAAAAAACTACATTAAACGTCTATCTGAAAATGTATAGTTTAACATTTTATTATTTTCGGAAAATATTCGGTCAAATCGGGATATCAATTGGAACGGGTTTATCCTGATAAGGAAAAATCACCAGAATTTTATGGACCTACAGTGGATACGTTAAAAGCTTTCTGTTGGGAAGTGCGGTGCCCGCCGAAGTTAAGACATTTCTTATGGCAACTCCTTTCAGGCTGTATAGCGGTAATGAAGAATCTTCAGGGGAGAGGAATACAAGGAGATATTTGTTGTACTCGATGTGGGGACCCGGAGGAATCGATAAATCATGTATTTTTTGAATGCCCTCCAGCACGTCAAGTATGGGCATTATCTAAGATACCATCAAATCCAGACCTTTTCCCTACTTATTCGTTTTTTGGTAACATGGATCATCTCTTTTGGAGAATTACTCCAAAGATGGACGATCACCAATTCGCGTGGATATTATGGTATATATGGAAAGGTCGAAACAATAAGGTGTTTAGTAATCTGGATATGGATCCAAGGGAAACACTTTGATTAGCAGAACTGGAATCGACACTTTGAGCTGAAGCACAGATAGTCACTGATCAAACAAGGGAGAGCCAAATACTGACCAGACACACATTAGAAGCTACAGGACGTTGGTGTTTTATAGATGGTTCATGGAAAGAAAAGGAACTATTTTCGGGCCAAGGATGGTATAGTACCTTACCGGGTTTTGATGGTTTATTAGGGGTAAGGAATGTAAGGGCGTGTCTATCATCTCTTCACTCGGAGGTGGAAGCGTTGATTTGGGCAATGGAATGTATGAAGAACTTACGACAGTTTCAGGTTACGTTTGCAACGAATTGTTCTCAATTGTTGAAGATGGTTTCGGAACCAAAAGAATGGCCAGCATTTTAAAGCTACCTAGAAAATATTAAGCTTTTACGAAGAAGCTTCCACAACTCAGATATCATCTATGTACCCCGAACGGAGAACATACGGGGGGATAGTTTGGCACGTAGTGCTAGGAAACAACCGTCTTTCGTCGTTCATATGGATGCGGAGTTGCCGATCTGGTTTACAGAGTCAATATGAGTCTGTAAATGTCTTGTTGTCAAAAAATAAAAAAATCATTTTATTATTTTCAAATTTTTTTGTAAGTAAATATACAATATAAGAAAAATAAGCATACAATATAAGATCATATTTTTTTAATCACATTAAACATCTATCATAATATTATCATTTGATATAAAAGCAAGAAAATTAGAATAAGTAAATATACAGTATAAGAAAAAAAAGATTAAAATACAATTAAGAAATGAAAATACTAAATTAAACATATCTCTGGAAAAAATGTATAGTAAAATAAATAATAAGTAAATATACAATATAAGAAATACAAATATAATCTTAAACATTACCGTAATATTAAAATAAGTAAATATACAATATAAAGAAAAATGCACAATAAGTAAATATACAATATAAGAAAAATAAGCATACAATATCTGCAAAATGTATAGTTTGACATTTTATTATTTTCAAATATTTTTGTAAGTAAATATACAATATAAGAAAAATAAGCATACAATATAAAATAATATTTTTTTATCACATTAAACATCTATCGTAATATTATCATTTGATATAAAAGCAAGAAAATTAGAATAAGTAAATATACAGTGTAAGAAAAAAATAAAAATAGGTAAAATACAATTAAGAAATGAAAAGACTAAATTAAATATATCTCTAAAAAAATGTATTGTAAAATAAATAATAAGTAAATATACAATATAAGAAATACAAATGTTATATTAAACTTCTACCATAATATTAGAATAGGTAAATATACAGTATAAAGAAAAATACACAATAAGTAAATATACAATACCAGAACTGGATAAACTAAATTAAACATCTATCTGAAAAATGTATAGTAAAATAAATAATTAGTAAATATAGACTATAAGACATAAAAATATTAGCATAAAAATAAATAATAAGTAATATTATTATGATAATTTATTTTTATTCTAATATTATAATAGATTTATAATGTAATATAATGTAATATAATGTAATATTTTAATATTATTGTTAGTAATATTAATCATATAGAAATATTACATATTATAAAAAGTAAATATAAAATATAAGAAAAAATAAATATTAAGTAAATATAGTATATAAGAAATAAAATTTATATTAAATTTATATCGTAATATTATCATTGATATAAAAGCAAGAAATTTAGAATAAACAAATATACAAAATAAGAAAAGATAAACAGTAATTAAATATACAATATAAAAAATAAAAAAACTGAATTAAACATTTATCTGAATTAAACATTTATTAAAGAGTAAACATACATCTATGCCATAAGGTTAAATAATCTAGAGTTAGGGTTTAGAGTTACGAGGTGGAGTTTTGAAGATATGATTTCAAATTATGAAAAATAATAAATAAATATTAAAATTTCAAAATAAAATGAGTTATTTTGGTCATTTTCCTTATTGATGACTATTTTGTGACAAAAACTTAAAAGTGATTATTATAAAGAATTGCTCTACAATATAAGAAAAATTAAATAATAAGTAAATATATAATATAAAAAATAGAAAACTATATGAAACATCTATATGAAAATTGTATAGTTTTCTGTTTTTTTCTAAAGAAATAAGTATTCACACAAACATACAATTTAGAATTTTGTTGTTGTTCAGAATACAACGTCCAAATGAATAGCTATATAGTTAACATTTAAAAAATCAAAATAGCCACGCGCGTAGCGCGAATTAACTCCTAGTATGACTCTAAAATAAAGGAACAACGAGTTTGTAATGTTTTGGAAAGTGTTACAAAAATTTGTAAAGCTTTGAAAGGTCTTATAAAGAAATTTTTAACAAACGGCTTATTGTATTTATTTACTTTATAAGGTTTAAATGTACCAAAGAATTATAGAATTTAGAAAATTATCTATAATCGTATAAAATTTTATAAATATGGATATAGATGGGATTATAATGAAGCTTGCAACACCTTATAGAACATGTTTTATTCTGTTTTTTTACTAGACAATAATCTCTCATTTAACTTATAACATTATTGAGCGAGACAGTCTTCACTTTAATCTCCTCATCTTGTAAATCCGTGCAGACATTGTCATCTGTGACTTGACTTCATGATAAAACATTAGATATTCACTAATAATCTCGTCTTTAAAGCATTATATATACAATCTTACGTTTGACAAATGATCTAGAAACAATCAAAATACTACCAACAAAACGGATATGTATATCATACAAGCAACAAAATCTTGCATGGGAATATGCGAGATGGAATCATCATAGCTCCTCGTTTCGATTGGAAGTCCTGGCCGAGGCAGGTGTATTTGTTTCAGCATGCTACATACTAATCTGAAATTGCCTAGAAGACTTTGGATACGTAAGTCTGTCCAAAGCTTTGATCAGATCTTGAATTGATGCAACACAGAGTTCCCATCAAGCCCTCTTGCCATGTAATGTCTCGTGTACTCAGTGACGGTAGTGTCTCTATACTTGGGAGGATTTTGTTCAGACAAAAGCTCTTTCATCGGTCCATATACTCGAAAACTCGGCAAAAGATGCACAAAGAATGATGCTACCGAAACACGAGGCTCGTCACCTCTGTTAGCCAAAACCCTATGCTCCACGCTCAAAAACTTGTCATTCGTTATAAGCTGTAACCAAAAAAAATCACAAAAAGAGTATTAATCAATGGTTTGATATATTGATCATGTCAATATAATAAAACTAATTACCTGTAAGAAATCTCCAAGGTTGATGAGAAGAGCTCGAGGAACAGGAGGAACATCCACCCAACATCCATCCTGAAGAACTTGAAGCCCACCGATGTGGTCTTGAAGAAGAATAGTGAGAAAAGATCTATCTGAGTGCTGACTTGTTCCGAACGTTAGGTCAGGCTCAGGACAAGGCGGGTAGTAGTGAGAGAGCATTAACAAACCCTTTGTGCAATCCATTTCTTTCAAATGGTTAGGATCCATCCCTAAAGCTTCTGATAAAAGCTCAAAGATTAGCTCCCCTAACTCCATCACTTGCTTTGAATACTCCAACATGATCTCCCTAAAACATTTAGACCAATACAACTTACAAAATCCATCAATAACGTAAAAAAAAAAAAACAAGTTCAGATTTTATGATTCTTACTAGGAGTCGGTCTGGTCTGGTTTTAGCTCTGTTTTAATTTTAGTTTTTTTGATATGTTGGTTTATAAAATTAAGTACCATATTAGAAGTATACCTAGCTACCCTTTTTTTTGAATACAGAAGTATATTTACTTCAGTTTTTCGATATTTCGGTTTATACTAAAAGATAGTTACCATATTAAAACCGAATCTACTTAATTCTTACCCACAAATCTCTGGCAAGTCTTCTGTTCTTGGAACATCAGGGGACATGAAACAACTTAAAGTATCTCTCCAGTTGGCAGATGGAGAGCTATAGAGATCGAAGTTACTATTATAAGTAACCTTCTTGGTGTTATCCCGGGTATAGAGCTTCTTCCTCACGTCTGAGTCTTGTTCATGAAACCCACAAACCCTGTCTTTCATCTTGTCCATAACTTCAACCGGAATCCCATGGTTTATCGCCTGGAAGAACCCGTATCTCTCCACCGCTTCTTTGATCTTCGGGATCACGCTCTCTCGCGTGACTGTGGAGTTGAACACGCCACCTCCGAGATCGATCGTTGGGATCATCATCGTTGAGGAGGGAAGCAGTGGGTTTGGAGCCGTTGAAGTGAGATGAGAGTGGTGGAAGATACGGGGGATCTCTGAGATTCCGGCGTCGACGAGACCTTTCACTCCGAGTTTCATTTCGTCGAAAGCTTTTACCTCGGTAGCACGATCGTACTTCGCTTCCATCCTCTTCTTCCTCCCTTTTTTTGTTTGTGTTTGTTCAGAAACAGGACGAAGAGACAAAGCTTTTAAAAGAGACGAAAGACAAGAAAATTCTTACAATACTTAGGTGATCAGAATACGGTGTTCAAGGCTTACGTGAGCTTTGTTGTTGTTATCGCCTTATCGGAAGATGGTGGAGCTCGAACTACCCCACTTTTATCTTTTGACTTTTCAAACAAAAACTGATTAAAAATAAAAGAAAAAGTGGAAATGCGGGGTTGTACACGTACCTCTCGAGTGCTAAGCGAGCGCTGTACCATCTGAGCTACATCCCCATGACACTGGTATAGGGTAACTAGAACTTGTCAGTATATATCTAGTAATGTAAAATACGAACGTCCTTGGTTTAGTTAGACATGTCAATTAGGGCCGAAGCCCGCACAATCCTAAAATTACCGAGCTTGAGTTTAGTTTTATAAGCCCAAAAAAAATTAGGTCTTTCGGACTAAGCTCATTTGGGTTTTGGGTATTTAGGACCTAAGCCCGTTTGGGTTAGGGTCGGCCTGAAAACCCGAAATTTTATATTTTAGTGTAAATATTATCGTTTTTGTAATCGAAACCGTTATTAGTATTGACATATTATTTTAATATTTTTTATCCAAACTCTAATAAATCAAATATAAAAGTTGTTAATGCACTTTATTGTTTCATCATTACAAGTGTTATATTTTAAATTTTACAAATGTACATTCTTCTTTCATGTGTAACATGTTTTTTTTCAAAATATAAAGTATGAAACGTTTGACCATGTTTATCATAATTTTTTTTCTCTTATATGTTTAGTTTTAATTGATATTTGATTATTTAAATCTTATTAAATTTGTTTTTTTTATAATATGTTTTTAAAGCATACGAAAAAATAAAATTTTTGATAAAGAAGAAAATTTTAAATACAGTTTATATATATTTTTTAAATGAAACTGTTTTCTTATGAAAATTCACATGTATTAAAATGATGAAAGTGACAATGACAAATTATTTTTCAAAAAATCCACAAAAAGCCGAAAAACCCTATAGCCCTATAAAAGCCGGACCGGGCTCAAATATTTATGGGCTTAGCTGGTTTGTGCTGGGCCGGTTTAGGTAACTGAATATTGTTTGTGAAAGTGACTAAATGAGTGGGGATGATGACTAAAGATTTTTTTTTCTTTTTCCTTAATGATTACAATTTGAGTAAATGACAGCTAAAGAAATTAAAAGAGATCAACCGAATCTCTAGGAGGATGCTTCCGGGTCTTTGATTGGTATGGTGCTGAGACCGGTTCAAAGCTAAAACTATTTGCAAGGCATCTTCAATTTTTTTTTTATCGCTGATATATTTAGTGTGGTAGAATCTTATTTATAAAATTATAGTTCTACTTTCTGTGAATATTTCCGAATTTCGAACGAAATCTTATTTCAACTTTTGTTGTTGTTGTTGAAATGTTAAAATCTTTTAACTGAAACAAATAAATCAAGACTAATTTAAACACAATCAAGACTAATTTAAACACATGACTGGTCAAGTCGTAAGCACACCTACCAAAGAGAGAATTGAGGCATGTGGTTCAAGAAACCGTTGGGGCTCATTCTCTCACGTTTTTTATTGGTTACACCTACCTACTTAGAACCACCCATCTTTTGTTTTCTTCTCCCTGTCTTGCTCCTTTATTTTCTTCTTTTTTAAAATAAAAACAAACATAACTTAATTAATTATAAAAGTGTTTTAGGTTACAAACTAGTGGTTATTGATAAGTGAAAAGAATAGTATATAAATCACATTTAAAATCAATCAATATGAGGTTTAGGTGCCGCTAATTCTTTTAGCAAAGTATGCATGATGCGGTTTATTTTCGTCAGATATTCTACGGGTAATAGGCCCAGAAATTAGCTTTCATAAATTTTATGTGGGTCAGATAACCTCCCCCCCCTCTCCCCGTCTTCAAGATGCCTCCGCCACTGGGTCAGATAACTGCAAATACTATCCACTGTAAATGAAATAAATACAATCCATAGGAGTATTATTTAGGGTATATCTTTTAAAATGAAATATGTTTATATAAAAAAACACAAAAAGAGAAAAATGACCAACATGTTTCATTAGAAATGTAAAAGAATTTATATTTTTACTCTATAGATATATAAATGTAATCAGGATTTAAATGAAAAAAAAATTGAAAAAAATATTTAACTCGGATTTCTTTCAAATTTTTTATGAATTTTTTTTTCTTCAAATTTTATTTTAAAATCCTAAAATTATTTATAAAATTATTCATTATTTTAAACTTTAATTATATGGTTTTTAGAAAAAAACAATAAACCCAATTTTCTAGGAATATAAATAGTTTATATTTTTTAATAAAACATATTTTAATCATTTTGATGCTTGTGTGATATATTTATGATATAAAAAAAATTAGTGCTATAATTTTTTAGTTATTTATACAATCAAATATTTATTCGATTATGTTTTGTTAAAAAGGAGAAAAAAATCACGTTTTGTGAGATCTTTTATTGGTTTTGATCTACGTGTCATGGTCCCATTTCCGTTCCCGGATACTCCAATAGCTAAAAATTATCTACAGTAAACTGGATTAGTTATACAAAAAATATATTTTTTATCAACCACACAATAAAATATAATAATATATTATTGAATAACATAATAATACACTCAAAACATTATTTTTGTTTAAAAGAAAAAAAAAAGTAAGAATGAAAATATCAAAAGAAAACGCAACGCCACATGTCAAAAATAATGATCTCTCTATCTGCCAAAGCCCCCGCTCCTCGCTATAAAGATGGCTTCTCATCATCACAGTCACAGAGTCAATATCACTTAATAACAATCTAACTGTTGTGTCTTGTAAGAGAAAGAGAGACAGAGAAAACATGGTGCTAAAGGTGTACGGACCTCACTTTGCTTCACCAAAGCGTGCTTTGGTAACGCTTATCGAGAAGGGCGTTCCCTTCGAGACCGTCCCCGTCGATCTCATGAAAGGAGAGCACAAGCAGCCTGCTTATCTCGCCTTACAGGTTCCCCTTCCTCGATCTCCTCTGAATACTCATTTCAAAATTCTGATGATTCTCTTTGTTTCTTCCTATGCAGCCTTTCGGTACCGTTCCTGCTGTTGTCGACGGTGACTACAAGATCTTCGGTACGTCCTTACATAATAACTCAATCTTGGTTGCTTAATAACACATGATCTGAGATTCTTGATACAGTTTAGGCTTATTAGAAGTTTGATCTTAGATTAAGACATGTGTAAAAGATGTTATGGGAGATGCTGAGAGATGTTTTTTTTTTTGTTGACAGAGTCACGTGCGGTGATGAGGTACGTAGCTGAGAAGTACAGGTCACAAGGACCTGACCTTTTAGGCAAAACCGTCGAAGACAGAGGTCAAGTTGAGCAATGGCTCGACGTTGAGGCCACCACTTTCCACCCACCACTACTCAACCTCACACTACACATAATGTTCGCATCAGTCATGGGATTCCCTTCCGATGAGAAGCTGATCAAGGAGAGCGAGGAGAAGCTCGCAGCTGTGCTCGATGTCTACGAGGCACATCTCTCGAAGAGCAAGTACTTGGCTGGTGATTTCGTCAGCTTGGCTGATTTGGCTCACCTCCCTTTCACTGATTACTTGGTTGGTCCCATCGGTAAGGCTTACATGATCAAAGACAGGAAGCACGTGAGCGCGTGGTGGGATGATATTAGCAGCCGTCCTGCTTGGAAGGAGACTCTTGAGAAGTATTCATTCCCTGCTTAAGATGAGGATGATGATCATCATCATCTTCTTGGTCTTTGTTTGTGTGTTGGAGTTTCTAAGCAATGCTTGTGTTTTATGTGAGGTTTTTAATAAAGAGTGGAACCGTATGCCTCCTCTAATCTTATGTATGTCACCTCTCTTGTCTCTTTTGTTTCATATTGTAACTCCTATTCTGTGTGATTGAGTTGAGGCTTGAATCTAGAGGAACTTAATTATATATCTTTGGTTTAGCTCATTCCAACCACATTTTGATTATTGTCACCAGTTTAACTCCCTATCAAAGTTGATATCTTGGGGGGTAGGGGTGTAAATTCGGTCCGTCCCAGCCCGGCCCAAACCTGCTAAGCCCTTAAAATTTTGAGCCCGGTCCAAAAATATTTTGTGCCTAGAATTCAAAGCTCGACCCGGTCTTTATAGGACTGTAGGATTTTTCGGGCTTTTTTTAAGCCTTTCGAAAAATAATTTGTTATTTGTTATAAATCATATTGTGGATGTCCATAACCGGTCCGATCCATAACCAGTCCATACATGAGAGAGAGAGAGAGAGCCGGCGCCTAGCGAGAGAGTCGGCCAACCCTACTTTCCTTTTCCTTATTAGTTTATGATTTGTACTCTTTCCATATTTGTATTTCTTTTTCTCTAGTCTTTTCATTATTCTATGACGGTGTAATTCTCTATATATAAAGGGCTCCTTATGTTTATGAATAATACAGAAACATTGATTCTATTCTCTAGTTTCACAACACGTTATCAGCACGATCACGCTCTAAACCCTAAGCTAAACAAACCCTAGCCGAAGAATCCATAATCCCCTCGACGATAAACCCTAACCGTTGAGAACTCCCGATCACGAACCCTAAACCTAATTCTCATCTTGTTCCCGTTCGTGACACGATCCCAGCTCGCGACCTCAGACCGTCTCAGCTCGATCCCGAGACACGATCTCAGCCAGCTACCGCTCGCGACAACAGCTTGTTTCCGTTCGTGATCAGACGATCTCAGCTTCAGCTCGCGTTCCCGATACCAGCAAGGACAGCTCACGATCCGTTCCAGCTCTAGACGACCTCAGCTCGTTCGCTTATCAATCTCAATATTCAGCTCGCGGTTCTTCTTCTCATTGGAGGTCCATTCAACCCTACTTGAAGTTAAGGTAATTCGAAACCTTAAAGATAACCCATAATTGAATGTTGATTGCTTGATATGAATTGAAACCATAAAATCTTAAACCCGAATCGAAACCATAGGGTAAAAGATCATAACATCAATGAGTAAATCGAAGCTCATAATCATATGTTCGATACCCCAATTCTTGATACCTTAGCCGCATACATGTATCTTACATGTTATGCAAGAAATCGATCCAAACCCTAAAAGCTAAAGACATGATCGATTTTATATAAACCCTAATCGTATTATATATGTTCTAAATTAAAATCGATTGATTGTTTTGAAATTATAATTGTATGATAGCTTGTTTGATTAATTAAAACTGAATGTTTGTTTTGATATTGAATGAGATCGTATTGTTAGATTGATCACATAGAAATCGTTTTGCTAGGATTGATAAACTCATCCTCGAATTTGGTTGTTTTGAATTAAAACCGATTGAATGAATTTGGAATCGCATGATAGTCTTGATTAAACCCTAACCGGCCTTGCTTATATGGAAACCCTAATTGCATTGATAAATTGAACATGATTCGTTAGGTTGATAGAAAATTAACTTCTTGATGCATTGCTTAATTATTTGATTGCAATTATATAACTTAGAATTCGTATGAACATATAGAAACCGTATGATAGGCTTGCATTATAACTATATGTACATATAGAATTCGAATTGCTTGGACATACCTTATAGCTGTGTGGCTTGTTTTGTATCATGCATGCATATCACGTATGAACTGATTGCATATAGAAATCGTATGCTAGGATTGTAAACGAATAAATATTGCATGATCATCTCTTGCTTGGCTGTGAGGCTTGTTCTTAGCCGTGAGGCTTGTTCTTAGCCGTGAGGCTTGTTCTTAGCCGTGAGGCTTGTCATGGCCGCAAGGCTTGTTTGAACTTAGAAACCTAATTGCTTGAACATATTGATTGCATTCGCTTGAACACTTTTAAATCTAAATTATTTTTAAATCTAAATTATGAAACATATGATTTCAGATGTCGAAAATCAACAACTTGGATTTTGCTGCCCTAAGTCTCTCTGGAGATAATTACGTGCACTGGGCACTTGATGCTAAGATCATCATAAAATCCAAGGGACTCGGTGAATGTATCACCGAGGGAAATAATGCAAGTGAGAAAGATAGATACAGTGTGATATTAATTATACGCCATCATCATATTGAGAGTCTTAAAGATCAGTATTTGACTATTGAGAATCCTCTAGACCTTTGGACAGAGTTGAAAACGAGATATGATCACTAGAGAACGATTTTATTACCAAAGACTATGTATGATTGGAGGAATCTCAGAATCCAGGACTTCAAGTCTGTGGACGAGTATAACTCGGCCCTGTTTAAAATAGTTTCAAAATTGAAACTGTGTGGTGAGGATATGACGGATAAGGATATGCTTGAGAAAACTTTTTCCACCTTCCACACAAGCAATGTGTTGTTACAACAACAGTACCGTGAGAAGGGCTTCACAACTTATGCTAATTTGATCTCTTGTCTCTTGCTCGCTGAGCAGAACAATGAACAGTTGATGAGAAACAGTGAATTGAGACCTTCTGGAACAAACCCATTACCTGAGGAACATGCGACCGTAGAGGCTAAGAAAAAGTCGAACCATGTCCAGAGTGATAGCCAACACAACCGTGGTCGTGTAAAATGGCATGGACGTGGTGGTCGAGACCAAAACTCGTTTGGTCGAGGCCAAGGCAACTCATATGGCCGTGGCTCCTACGGAGGCCGTGGACATGGCCGAGGCCGTGGTACATCTTTCAAGCCACAAAACTCGACCAAATCCGTGTGCCATAGATGTGGTATGGATAATCATTGGGCTAAGACATGTAGGACTCCCAAACATCTCGTTGATCTTTACCAAGAGAGTTTGAAAGGGAAGAATCCTGAAGCTCATATGACTTATCAAGATGGTGAAGATGATTTCAATCATGAACGAGACGATCTTATGGATTATGAAACTTCAGATTGTTTAAAAGAATGAAGTTGAATTCAACATCTATGTTTTTGTGTTCTTTGCTTTATGTTTTCTATGTTTTGATATTGCTTTGAACTTGTTTTCTTATTATAACTTAATGAATGAAAGTTTTTGATATAAAAGTCTCTAAAGCATCATGACTATACGTATTGATAATGCTGGTGAGTTCACGTCCCCAAGCGTTTAATGATTATTGTATGTCCATGGGGGTAAGTGTGGAACACTCTGTGGCACATGTACATACACAAAACGACTTGGCCGAATCATTCATAAAACGAATTCAGCTAATAGCTAGACCATTGCTTATGAGGTCTAAGCTTCCGGCCACAGCTTGGGGACACACGGTCTTGCACGCGGCCGAACTGATTCGTATCAGACCGTCTAGTGAACATAAATATTCCCCATCACAATTGCTTACGGGTCATGAGCCAGACATATCTCATCTTAAGACATTTGGCTGTGCCGTCTATGTACCAATTGCTCCACCACAGAGAACAAAGATGGGACCTCAAAGGAGGATGGAGATATATGTTGGATATGATTCCCCCACGATTATAAAATACCTTGAGCCAACTACGGGTGATTTATTTAAGGCCAGGTATGCGGATTGTCACTTTGATGAATCCGAACATCCAACATTAGGGGGGGGGGGATAGCAATAAGCTGGTAAAAAAAGATTACATGGAATCAAACATCCTTATCTTAACAAGATCCTCGGACTAAGGAATGTGATTTAGAAGTCTAAAAGATTATACATTTACAAAAGCTAGCTAATCAATTGCCAGATTCCTTTGCTGACCCGAAAAGAGTGACTAAGTCATATATACCAGCTGCAAATGCACCAATCAGAATTGATGTTCAAGAGGGACACAATCAAGTTGCTACAGAGTCTAGACAACGTTTGAAACGTGGTAGACCAATAGGTTTCAAAGATAAGAACTATCGGAAAACTAAGAAAGGTGCAAAGAATGAAACTGAGGTTGTTGAAACCCTAGGCACGACCATGGCCGTTCCTAAATCTCGGGACTTAACCGCGGCTGATCCCAAAACCCTAATAGCGATCGCGGCTGATCATGAATTCTTAGATGCGGCCGGCCCTGATGTATCTAATACTGATTCTTGGGACGCCAAGATTCAAGGTACTGAAGGTCCTGATAATAATAAGATCTCAATAAACTATGTCTTGTCTGGGATACAATGGAACAGAAAGAATGTCGACATTGATGATATATTTGCATACAAGGTATCACTTGAACTTATGGATTTGAATGAGGATCATGAACCCACGTCTATTTATGAGTGCACTCAACGATCAGATTGGATCAAATGGAAAGAAGCTATAAACGTGAAGCTAAACTCTTTAAAGAATAGAGATGTCTTTGGACCAATAGTCCGGACACCATATGATGTAAAAATAGTCAGCTATAAGTGGGTCTTTGTGAGGAAAAGAAATGAACACGGGAAGGTCGTGAGATATAAAGCACGACTTGTTGCACAAGGATTCTCACAAAGACTAGGAATCAATTATGAGAAGACATACTCCCCTATGGTGGATGCTACTACTTTTGATTCCTTATAAGTCTGGCTATGAGAGAGACATTAGACTTGCGGTTAATGGATGTTGTAACTGCATACTTATATGGGCCACTGGATAATGAGATTTATATGAATGTACCAGAGGGTATAGAGTTGAAAAACAAATCGAGTACTCGAGAACAACACTGTATAAAGTTGAATAAGTCACTTTATGGATTGAAACAATCATGCCGAATGTGGTACAATAGGTTAAGTGAGTACCTAGAGAGAGAAGGATACAAGAATGATCCGATCAGCCCTTGTATCTTTATAAAGAAATTCGGCCAGAGCTTTGTGATTATAGCAGTGTATGTTGATGATTTAAATATCCTAGGAACCTCTGGAGAGATTTCCCAAACAGTTGAATATCTTAAGAAATAATTCGAGATGAAAGATCTTGAAAAAAAAACAAAGTTTTGTTTGAGATTACAGCTTGAGTACATGGGAGATGGAATCCTTGTGCATCAAATGGCATATACAGAAAAGTACTCAAGAGATTCAATATGGCCGAGTCTCACCCATTGTCTAGCCCCATGGTTGTGAGGTCTCTAGGCTTGGACACTGATCTGTTTCGTCCTATGATGGACGATGAAGATGTCCTAGGTCCCGAAGTGTCATATCTCAGTGCCATAGGAGCTTTGATGTATCTTGCTAGTCACACACGACCAGATATATGTTTTGTCGTGAACCTACTATCTAGGTTTAGCTCTTGTCCGATCCAAAGGCACTGGAACGGGATTAAACATGTTCTTCGTTACCTAAAAGGAACGAAAGACTTGGGTCTATTTTATACTAACAAAAACAAAGAAGGTTTAGTTGGATTTGCTGATGCAGGTTATCTTTTGGATCCACACAATGCTCGATCACAGACAAGCTATGTTTTCACACATGGTGGAACGGCCATATCATGGCGTTCCATGAAGCAGACGATCGCGGCCACATCTTCAAACCATTCGGAGATATTGGCTATACATGAGGCCAGTCGCGAGTGTGTTTGGTTGAGGTCCATGACCCAACATGTACGAGTTGATTGTGGGATGTCCGAAGGCAAGGACGCACCAACCGTGATGTATGAGGACAATGCAGCATGCATTGCTCAGCTTAAGGACGGCTACATCAAAGGAGATAGGACAAAGCACATCTTGCCTAAGTTCTTCTTCACGCATGAACTACAGAAAACCTGCGAGGTCCAAGTGGTCCAAGTGCGTTCCAGTGACAACTCAGTTGATCTATTTACCAAGTCACTTCCTACCTCGACGTTCAGGAAGCTCACGCATCAGATAGGGATGCGTAGACTGAAAGACCTTCAGTGATGTTCAGAACAGGGGGAGTAATACATGTTGTACTCTTTTTCCTTCACCATGGTTTTGTCCCATGGGGTTTTCCTGGTAAGTTTTTAATGAGGCAACATCTAAAGCGTATTACAAACTCTATATGGTTATGACATCCAATGGGGAGTGTTATAAATCATATTGTGGATGTCCATAACAGCCCTGGTCCATAACCGGCCCATACATGAGAGTGAGAGAGAGAGAGAGAGAGCCGGCGCCTAGAGAGAGTCGGCCAACCCTACTTTCTTTTTTCTTATTAGTTTATGATTTGTACTCTTTCCATATTTGTATTTCCTTTTCTCTAGTCTTTCTATTATTCTATAACAGTGTAATTTCTTATATATAAAGGGCTCCTTATGTTTATGAATAATACAGAAACATAGATTTTATTCTCTAGTTTCACAACATTATTGCCATTCTATCTTTTTAATACATATGAATTTTCATTAAAGAATCAGTTTCACTTTTTTGTTTTAAAATATAAAGTGAGTTTAAACTTTTCTTCTTTATCAAAATTATTTATTTATTCGTATGCTTTAAAACATATGATAAGCAATAAAAATTTAATAACATTTAAATAATTAAATATAAATTAAAACTGAATATACATAAAAGAACAAAATTTATGATAAATATGGTCAAACGTTTCATATTATCTGTTTTGAAAAAAAAAACATGTTGTACATAAAATAAGAAGGTACATTTGCAAAATTTAAAATATGAAACTTGTAATGATCAAACAATAATTTGCATTAACAACTTTTATTTTTTGTTTTTATGAGAGTTTAGATGAAAATATTACAATAATATGTCAAATACTAATAATGGTTTTGATTGCAGAAATGATAATAATTAATTAAAATATAAAATCTTGGGTTTTCGGACCGGCCCTAACCCAAACGGTCTTAGACCCAAAATACCCAAAGCCCAAATGGACTTAGCCCGAAAGACTCAATTTTTTGGGGCTTATAAAACTAAACCTAAGCCCGGTAATTTTTAGGACTGGACGGATTCGGGCTGCGAACTTCGGCCCTAATTGACATGTCTATCTGGGGGTACGGGGCCATTCGACCTCTGTGGTACGGTATACTTTTTAAGATTAAAAATATTACCTTTTTAAAAATAAAATTGAATTTTTAAAATTAAATATAGGTCTAAAAATTATAAATTTATGTATTCACATAATAATACAGTAACTCTAAATTGATATTTGGCTCAATACATTTATGCTCTAAGTTTTTATTTTCTTTATTTGAATGGAGGACAATACCTGCAAGCTGCAGCCATCATATCCAAATAATAACATACGAATTCTAACCAGATATTTGTCTCGATACGTTTTTGTGTTTTTCGAGTTAATTCAGGACTTTAATCTCAAATAGGACAAATGGGTGAAAAAAAATCTACAACCACCTATTTTAATCTACATGGGACAATAATTAGAAAATTACAATATTGCCATTAATGAAAGAACAATATGAGCCATTCGATTATATTTTCTTTCTTTAAACTAGAGTCGTCGGATCATAAAAAAAAAAGAGAATATGATATTTACGAAAACGCCATTAATGAAATATCAATCATAGCCGTTAGATCATCTTGTCTACGATTTAATCATAGCCACACGATTACATCTATCTCTCCTTCTCTCTCTTTTCTCTTAATCTCAACCGCATGATCATTTCTTCCTTCTTCAATTACAACCATAGGATCTTCCTTATCTCATTCTTTAATTCGACTGGGTATAACTAGTATAACTCGTACAACTGAACAGGTTAAGAAATTTTATAAATGGTATATAAATGTTATAATCTATATATAATATGTAGCTACTATAATTAACACGACTAGTAAATCATGTTTTACATATGAAATAAACAACAAATATCCTAATTTGTATATAATGATAAAATTTCATATATTTTATTTGAGATTTATCAACTATATTAGTCATATTATAATGATAAACAAACATCGAACATATTTTTGCAAAGCTATGAAGTGAAAATATTGGTACAATCTCTAAACCGAGACATATAAAAAATTGATATCATTTTTATTAAATATTAAATGAGCATTATTGGTATAACTGGCACAACTTTGACATTTCATAAATTTGACAAAACCAATTTGGTATTCCATATGAGAAAAAATAATCAAATATCTCAATTTGTATGTACTCATAAGTTTCTCTTAATTTATTTGAAGTTTTGGAATTTTTTTTTGAAAATTATTACAGAACTCCACAAGCTTACATGATCCACCTTACACTTTTAAGGTTAGTTAACTTGTTTGTTCACTAAATTTTTGGAAAACATACATGAAATGTATTTTTACGAAATTGATGATTTCATTGTAACCGGGCTAAGACATGTAAACATAAATAAGTGGTACAACTGATGTAATTGTATTTATTATGTGGTACAACTAATATTTTACGATTTCACTGCCAAAGTACAACTATGCACAAACTGGTACAACTCAAAAACTAGTACAACTATGTACAGCCGGTACAACTAGAAAACTAGTACAACTACTTGTTATTTTATTTATTATAAATGACTATATTACCCTTGATGAAAATGCATTCTCAACCATTAGATCATCTCACTTCTTATAATCTGAACCACACGATCTTTCTTCTCTCCTTCTCTCTTTCGGTTGGGACCCACTTCCTCTTTCTCTCAACCCTAGATCATTTTTCCCCTGTTCGATCATGGCCACACGATTTCTATCATTTGTATGTGTATAACTAATATAACTTGTACAACTAAACAAGCGAACAAATGATATAACTAGTATTTACGTGACACGAGTAATAAATCATGTTTTCCATATGAAATAAACAATAAAATATCTGAATTGGTTAATGGTGACAAAATTTCGTTTATTTTAATTGAGAGTTTTCAATATTTTGTTTTATTTACCAAATGGAGATGCGGTTTCTCTCTCGCGGTTCCAAGCCTGCTTGGTTAGATTTGACGAGGACCACATGGACACCACCATCGAGCTTCCTCTTCTCCGTCATGACTTCACTCTTCTTTGCTGTATCTCTCTTCTTCTTCTTCACAGTGTATTTCTTCTTCTTCGTTGCGGCACCTCTCTTTTTCACAGTAGAGTCCTTTTTGTTCATCGCCGGTGAGTCATTCTTACTCATCGTCGACACTCCCTCTTTCTTCTTTTTCGGGTGACTCGTGTATTTGGAACCATGGTTAAATTTTTTTCTGGCTCCGTATCTACCTTTTTGGTCTTGAGAGCAAAAAGATGAAGATGGTTTTTTTTCGAAAATAGTGCAACTAGTACAACTTGTAACAAATCATTATCCAAATCAAATATTATTAAAAATATATTATTCATGTATTTAATACATGCAGGCGGGGAAGATTAGACAAACATGTATTCTTGGTTCTACATCATCATTTTTTTATCATCTTCATACGCTGAAAACAAAAAAATAAAAACCACTATATTAATTGCAAAGTTGTACTGGTTATACATGTTTTACTTGTATCAGTTATAATGGTTATACTCAGACTATTTATACTAGTTATACTCATTGTAGTTGTACTAATTGTACCAATTTGAGTTGTATCAATTTGAGTTGTATAGCTGTACTAGTTGGAGTTGTACTAGTTGTCTTAGTAATACTATGCGTTTCTTCTTTATCTTCAATCTCGTAAGTAAAAGATGAAATTTGATTCTAGATAAGATATAATTGATTAAACATGACTATGAGTTGATCGATTTGGAATAAGAAAAAGAAATTTGGTGGATTATTAAAGAAATTTTTTGATTTTGTTTTAAGGTGGAAGAATGTTAATGGAGAAAAAAAAGTGGAAGAAGAAGAAGATTAGGGTTAAAATTGGGTCGGATTTTGGATATGGATCCGGGTCAAATCTGGGTAGGATAGTCATGGCATAAACTAGTAAATATGTTTAATTTTGTAGGTCTTATGGTCGTTTACCCCCATTTTTTTATTTATTTTTAATATATTGTTTAATTAAAAATAGAAGAGATCCATTCTAGATTTTTTTGACCCTTTTGTCCCATACCAGCATTTGATCCGTTAATTCATGTTCGTTAATAACTGCATTCATCATGTCCAAAATACCTGCATAAGAAAATGCCATGTGAACACAAACATAACATCATTCAACAATTAAAAGTTTAAAACACATCCCTTTGTTCTTTGTGTGTGTTTTGGGGTTTCTAAGCAATGCTTGTGTTTAATGTGAGGTTTTTAATAAAGAGTAACTGTATGCCTCCTCTTATCTTATGTATGTCACCTCTCTTCTCTCTTTTGTTTCATATTGTAACTCCAATTCTGTGTGATTGAGTTGAGGTTTGAATCTAGAGGAACTTAATCATATATCTCTTGTTTAGCTCATTCCAACCACATTTTGATTATTCATTTTTTTAACTCACTATCAAGATTGATATCTGGGGGTATGGGGCCATTCGGCCTCCGTACGGTATACTTTTAAGATTAAGAAAAAAAAAATTTTTAAATAAAATTGAATTTTTGAAACTATTATAAATATGGGTTTAAAGAATTATAAATTTATTTATTCACATAATAATTTACGAACTCTAAATTGATATTTGGCTCAATACATTTTTCTTTAAGTTTTTCTCGATTCACGTTCGTTCATAACACACCATTCATGCAGGACAATACCTGCATTCATCATATCCAAATAATAACATACGAACTCTAAACAAATTGGAGTTAATTCATGTTCGTTAGTAACATCATTCATGCAGGAAAATACCTGCATTCATCATGTCCAAAACCGGCAAAAGAAAATGCCACGTGAACACAAACATAACATCATTCAACAATTAAAAATTTAAAACACATCTCTTTGTTCTTCCCAAGTCATTACCAAGTCAGACAGAAACTCAAGAGGTTGCTGAGAGATAGACAAAATGTTACGGCACAAGCAAAACCAAATAGCAACTCTTTTTGGTTTGTTGGAACAATCAAATCTCCAAACATTACCAGCACATCAGAGTATATAAAAATGTACCAAGGTCGTCCCTACCATTTATCCATCAAGGCTGATGATGAAAAGACTCAGGAGGTAGATCATTGCGTGGAACATCGGATTCAGGAGTTACTACAGTGATATCCAAGCTGTCTCGTTCAGTCTCTGCAGATATTTCTCTTACATCAGAAACTCCAGCCTCTGTCGCCTGAATATCATTCCATTCGTTTTCTCCAACCGGAGCCTGAGCGTTTACCACCTGATCTTCACTCATATGGACTGCATTCTCTCCCGGCATAGACGCTGTTTTGGAAACGCTCAAACATGCTTTGTCCACATCCTTTTCTGTTTCCTTCGTCATCGGAAGAGATGTTTCGCCGTTCGTAGATTCCGTCTTCTCCTCAAACACTTGCTCCGTCTCTAGCTGCTGCCTGTTTATCTGTGTTTTAAATGGCGCATGGCGATCCAAGGCGATAAGGTGTGTGCCTTGCGCCTTGCGCCATGGCGCAAGAAAGCGCTCGCCTTGAAGACCCACTTGAAGACTACGTTAGTTATGTATCCGTGCGTAATATACAAATTTCATTCACGTGATTTTGCCTTTATTAAATAGTTTTTATCAGAAGAAAGCCCCATGAGATTAGAGAAGAGAGTACGTACTAACCTTATGCAAAACACAGTCCGTGAGATCCATGTTTTGTTAAGTTTTTAACTTTGCTTTTCTACAAGAGCAAGCTAGGGTTTTGATAAGTTTTTAGACGTTTGGTTTTAAGTTTGGTTTAAGGTTGGTCCATTTATTAAGTTAGGGTTTCTACGTGGTTTAGTATCGGTTAACGTCATCGTCTCCATGGCTCGCCTTTGCGTTGCCTTTTAAGGCACCGCCTTATGACCAATGCGCACTTGGCGAGCGCCTTACGGAACCCACCCTCGCCTAGGAGGTACATGGCGATGGAGCCGTCGCCTGAGTGCGCCTCGCGCCATGGCGCAAAAGGCGAGCGCCATTTTAAACACAGCTGTTTATTCAAATGATAAATTATAATTAATGCCACTTTATAATAATACTGAGTTTGCTTGGGAGATAGGATTCAGATATGCTTAACCTTTGAAGCTGGGTTTGTAACATATTCACATATGCTAAAAGCTCTTGCTTCTCCGCCCAAGCAGCTGCCTCTCTCTGAGAAGCCTCCTTTGCTTTTGCTTCACCACTTGCTTCTGCAACCCTCGCTTTCTCTTCGGCTCTCACAACAGCTCCTTCAAGTATGACGACACGCTCTCTGGCTTTCCCCAGCTCAGACCGCCACAGATGTGCCTCTTTGAGAGCAGAGTCTCTTTCCTTGACCAGTTGATCTTTTTCCCTGCTCAGAGTAGATGTCTTCTCTTCCAGTTCCTTAAGCTACATGGTAGATACAACAATCAATTAACAAGAATAAAGATGAACATACATGACAAGGCCTCATCATACATTACCTTCGATATAGCCGCTTCTTGCTGCCTCTCTGAGTCTTTAGATAAGCGCTCAAGCTCCACACAAACAATTTTCCTTTGTTCATCCATTGTGTGAGCTGCAGATGCTGCCGCTACAGCTGCTTCAGCCGTCTCGGACAGTTTATCTGCTATCTCTTTTATCATTGAGTCACGAGAACGAAGTTCTCGCGCTAAATTCTGTAGTTCTTCATCTTTCACACGCAGAGTTTCCTGCAACATGTAAGTGGCTCAATCAAAGATAACCTGAACATAAAATTGTATAAAGATGTCTTCTATATGATTTACATCACTCAGCAAGACACTGCAGAATGGATCTCTATATGCTATATGCAGTGAAAGAGAGATGCACAAATAGCGGACCTTCATTATAGTCAAATCATCTAGTGGTCCATCGATCGGTTTATTAGCGGTGATTTTCAGTGCGTTCCTCAGAGAGACCTGCATTGCTGCTTGGATCTCTTTGGAACATTCCAGCGCTGTTGAATTAGCAGCGGCAACAACGGTTGCAACCGTACCAAGTGTTGAAGAACCGCTTCCGCTAAGAGAATCAACAGCCTCCTTATGTGCCTTTAGAACTAGCTGTGTCGCACTGAATATTCCAAAGGCCAACAAGGATAAGCATGGTGGCAGTGGCATCTCTAAGAGAGAAAGATCAAGAACTAGATGACTTACTGTAAGGTAGTAACCCAAGCTTTAGCTGCACCAGGAGTCTCTGCACACAAGAAGTAATCTTTCTTCTGTGGGGTACTAATATCTAAATCATGTTGAAGAAAAACTCAACTCTGTCTCTACATCAATCATTCATCTCCTTATAAACAAAAAACAGAACTATAAACTTGCCAACAATATACTTAGAAACAAGGATACAGATACAGCAGCCATTATATTTCGGAAGACCCCTGAAACACAAAAGAAAATAGATTTCACAATACGAACTTAAATAATGCTGATTAGTCAGAAGAAAGAAAGAAAGAGAATGTAGCAATGCATAATACTGGAAGTTGACAGGAGAGACAGTGATTGTGCTATTTTCGTCAAACAGAATCGTTCCCTTGATAGCTGGTTCGTTCCGTCTTGTCCTGAGTCATGGAAACACATCAGCACTTAACACAATACCCCACCCACCCCCATGAAGTGATCTCAGGTACATAAGCAATTGATAGTACTCACTTGTACTCCATTTTCCCTGTGGTTGGATCAAGTATCACCCATCGTTCGTTCCATTTTCTCAGCTAATTCACACATAAACAGAAACACAAAGATGGTATCAGTCCAAGTATTGTAATAACCCAAGACATTTCGAGCCAACACAAGACTTGTCAGACGAACAATTGATGCTTAAGCTATACAACTCTATACACAAGCAAGTCCAGAAAAGGAAGAGACTTTTGATCAATCCACTAAAATTGAAGAGAACCCATCAAAAAGAACCGGAACTTACAGTTTCGGACCGTTTGTAAAGCGGTCCCTGTAGCAAGTTCCGACCGGAGCCAGTTGCTAGCTGTCGCTTGATCCTTTCCAAGCTGTTGTCCGTAGCATCAACAGTTCTCTGCTCATTTCACGATAGCAAACGATAAATTAGAGAAACAGCTTAACATAATTCGCACAGATCGAGAGAGCAAAAAGGAGACCGGAGATGCGCCGTTTGAAGCCATGTTGAGTGAGATCGGAGAGCTCTTTGAACGATCAGAAGTGAAATGATTGTTTGATCGATGAATCGAGAGAGTTGGGGGTTTTAGAGGTGTGAGCTGAAGAGGACGATGAAGATGCAATGTTAGGTTTGATTTCGCGGAATTGCAGCTGAATCTGTCTTCGCTCTCTCCAACGCTATCAAATTAACTTAACCGGACCAGCTTTTACGTCAAATAACCGGTTCTTTGAGGTTTTCCTTTTTTTTGGGTCATTTTAATCTAACGGTTTTTGTTTTACTAGTCATTTCACCAGATTTTTCTAGTAAACTTAAAAGTATAATAATACTTTTTTTTGTTAGTATAATACTATTTTGACTGAATAAATGAGAGTAAAAGACTTCTCTGAAATTTCGAGTCCGGAGAAAGAACATGTTTATGCCACATTTCTAAGTTTTTTACCACGAGACCATCATCACTTAACTACTTTTTTTTGGTTTAGAAGATCACATCAAACGGAGTAGGAGTACCAACCATGAATGATGTGATTAACCTTTATGTATCTAGGAGTACCAACCCTGTGAAATGTATGTAGTAGAGAAAAGACGAAGAAGCTGTATGGGCCATTGTAAGATCTTACATGTAGAGGTGTTTGAAACGTTATAAAATAGAAAAAAAAGAGAAGATTAGGTACCATGAAATGAAAGCACTCTTTATATATTTATCTATTATATTAGTAAAAATTGGGGCCCGTAAAAATTGTGCTTTGAACAAAGGCTGATTAAAAGTGAGAAATCGCATTTGAGAGGGAATTGTTTTGGTGCTACGCCATTAGCTTTGCAGTCACTTTGATACCGTGCATGTTGCAATACAGTAGTTACTCAATATAGCTCAGATCAGGTCCTCAGTCTAGGGAAAATTGTCTATTCCCCTATAAACTAGTTGTTCCCGGTTTTTTCACACACAAACTTTGAAGTCATGTCAAAAACCACATGAACAACAGCAAAATTGCTTCTTTCCCTATGAACTAGTTGTTCCTGGTTTTTTCACACATGAACTTTTAAATCATGTCAAAAACCACATGAACAACTCTATTTTTTGAATTACATACACAAAATATCGATTTTAAACTAATTCCCCTAAAACCGTAAACGTGTTATTTGAAGGTTAACTTAGTTTATGACAGATGGAGAACCGGTTTAATTTGAGTTGATAAAAAAAAATACTATGTCGTTTTATTCTTTTTTTTTCAATTGCTCATTTTCTTCATAAATCGTTTTATTTTCCAACATCAATTGGAGATACTGCATCAATTTTATAGTTCCTTGTGGCAATACATGGAGATTGGTAAGCTAGTAGTTGATGCTCTTATTTCTTTATGCGTCATGTAAAACGTTTTATTCTTCTACAGAATAATAAATTTTATCCCCAATCGATGATAAAACGATTTCTAAAGAAGAAAAGCAGTTGACTAAAAAAGAAAAAAAAAGAATAAATTGGCTCTCCACCTGTTATAAATCAAGTTGACGTTTAAATAGCACTGTTTACGGTTTCATGGGAATTAATTTAAAATCGATAATTTGTGTATGTAATTCAAAAAATAGAGTTGTTCATGTTGTTTTTGGCATAGATTAAAAGTTTGTGTGTGAAAAAACCAGGAACAAGTAATTCATAGGGGAATAAACCATTTTTCCGCTGTTCATGTATTTTTTGGCATGGCTTAAAAGTTCGTGTGTGAAAAAACCGGGAACAATTAGTTTATATAGGAATAGGCCATTTTCCCTTTTAGGTTGAGAAGCTTTTTTTTTTTTTGGACAACAAGGTTGAGAAGCTTATATATTGTGAATGTTTGATTGGCTTTTAGAAGTTCTTAGAATCCATCACTCATCACAAAAGAAATTACTTGTTTTTGGGTTTATTGGTTCTTACTTCTTACACAAGTTCATGGGAACAATCAAGATATCAAAATACAAAATAAAAACAAAGACAGATAGACACAATATCAAACCAAAATAAAAAAGGAAGGAAATAAATAATCAAAAGGCTTTTACAGGTGGGTTCTTTCTTCTAGTGCTGTCTCTCTGTTCTTCTTCTTCATCAGCTTGACATTTTATTTTGTAGTAGATGTCTTGAGAAGATCAAGAACTCCACAACAGTTTTTCCACCATGGCGTTGTATCAACCCCACGCTCACCAGTTAACAAAGGCTGCAAACACACATCCGATTCGTCAAAAACAAATTGAATTTATACAATCTTCTAGTAAGAGAGTTTTGTTTAAAATCTGACCTGATTGTCTGTGGATATGGGAAGGTCTCGGCTCGCCACGGTGGTACTGCTCGATGCTCCACCAACAGCATTGGTAAAAGCTCCAACAAGCTTGGTGGAAACTTCAGTCTTCTTCTCTTCCAAACCATGAATCAAAGTTTTGGCTCCTTCTATACCTCTTGACATATAATTGCCCAAAACATCTCTTGCCTAAACAAAACCATATCAAAATATGTTATTTTTTTGGGACAAACAAACATGTAAAAGTTGGTGTAAAGAGTGACCAAGAACCGACCTGTGTGGACACATCAGACACTTTCCCTGGCGCAGCTTCGGCTTCGGTCTTGACCGTTTCAGTTGTGGCTGCAACGGTTTCCTGAGCGTCGGCTAGAGAGGTTCTGGCAGTTTCAGTGGAGGCTGCAACGTTTTTTTGAGCATCAGTTAGAGAAGCACCGACGGATTCAACAGTGGCTGTAACGGATTCTTTGGCTTCATTAAGAGTAGAAGCTGCCTTGTCCAAGAAAGATGCCATTATCTATCTGCTGATGTTGTAGTATAAATTGTCAGAGACAAACAGAGATTTATATAATAAGTAAGAAGAAGACCGAGAGGAGTTCAAGAACTTTGGAATGTGAAACGAAGTGAGCTGTTAAAGAAGGCTATTTCAACGCCTCCAGCGAAACAACTATTCAGAATCTCCAAACGTGACCACCTTTATGAAATCTTGATTTTGTTTGACAAGAAATCGTATTACCTTGATTATTATAATTTTATAATTATATATGTTTCAACAATAGTCACGAGTATAATAAAAAGGTAAACATTTAAGAAAATATTTAAAAAATAATAATAATAAATAATAATAATAATAATTGGGTTGCATTACCTATTCAAATAGGTTGATGATTGAAGTATTCAATTGTCCTACATGCAATTGTATTGCCAGCATCTTTATCCGCATTACCAACTAGACGACAGCTCCTTTTAATGCCCCCACTGTTTCTTTTGTTTTTGCTTTTTGTATAGTAGTTACGAAGTTTGAACATTCGCTGCAAAGTTTGAAACGGTATGGTCACCACTGCATTTACAACAGTTCGAAGACGGTTGATGCACCACTAATTACGATTATCGTGATACAACTATATCTATATCGACGGGATGTGGTAGCTCGTTTGGTAAAGATCTTGGGGGCCAATTGTCATGCTCCCGGGTTCGACGCCAGGCGGAGGGAAACTGCCCATCCTGTCATCAAATGCGGTACTGGGTGTTGGGCCTTGTCCCCAGCCCAGGTTTAAGCCCTCCCGGGTTAAGTGGACCGCTGCCTAACCGGGCCCAGAGAATGATCCACGTAAGTGGGGAACCCTGGATTATCAAAAAAAAAAAACTATATCTATATCTATATATATAAAGTTAGTTTTTTCCTTTATTCTGACAAGTGGCAGAAGGGTTTTGCGATACGTGTCATTCATATATATTTTTTATATTTTAAATCACTTTTTTAGATCATTGCAATTTGACCAAATACTTTCTAATTGTGCACTATCTAATTTTTTTCGCACTAACTATTATTGTATGAAGTTTGATAATGTATTTGATGAAAAAAATAATAATAAAAATTTATTTTAAATATTTAATTTATTCACAACTAAAAATAACATATTTTTGTTATTTTCTTAATTTTTATCATTTTTATTATTTTATTTACAAATTATATATTTATTTAACTATTAAAAATACAAAATGACTAAACTAATAAGAAGAAACTAGAATGCAATACATAATCTAAACTTAAGACTTCCACAATCATAGAGAAAAAGAATAATACCATAGTAACACTAACTTAATAAATGTTTGGAGCTGAAAATATATCAACAAAAAAGACTAATTTATCTCATCTTACCATAGAATGTCTTGATTAGAACAAATAGATGTCAGAAAAAGGTAAAATGATAAAATATGAGACAAAACAATCTTCAGAACACAAAGGATAGCGATCAAGCACCTGCACAAAAAGAAAAAAAACGGGGTAGAGAAAGAATAATCATCGGATGAACAAAGTTACCACGAAACAAGAAGACGCATGCCTAAAGCACCGGAAGCACAACCACCACCTAAGAGGTAAGAAGCACATTACAAACTAAACAAGCACATAAAGGCGCCCATGCCAACAAAGAATCACAAATGTCTGAATAGAAGAAACCAAAGCTTCGAAAGACTAACTCTGCATACCTACACGAAGAGACGCATGCGAAAAAGATAAACAACATGAGTGGGGAGGAATGGAAGCCAACCACTGAGAAATCAGAGCTCAAGCTTGAAACCATAACAATCTTCCAAGCGCACAAAGCATACATAGAGAAAAACACTATCCAACCCTGGAGTAGAAAATATGGCGAAAGAGAGAGCCACCAGAGACGTAATCAGCTATGAAGGTGCAACGAGATGAGAGAATAAATAGATAAACGGAGACGAAATGAAATCAACAAATTGGGGAGCCATCCTCGAACTATGAAAAAGAGCATAAAAGTCAGATCACCAAAAACCAACCCAAGACAGCAGAGACTAGCGACGGTAAACCAACGATGAGAAAGACAGCTAAATTTTAACTTTACCCAACGAGATGTAGTTTCTAACATTAGCCAAAATCTAAGGAAAAAAGGACCAATATTGACTGAAATAACCTACAACTCCGTAAGAAACAACCGCACAACATGGAACTAATATGCGTGATCTATAACAAATACCAGATAATCTCACAGAAGAAGAAGGTGAGGAAAAACAAGAGCACGGATGTAAGTCTTTTCTCAGTGATGGTGAGAAGCTCTGCACATCGGAAAGGTAAACGAAATATATAGATGGTGACGGTTCAAGGATAAAATATGGGGAGAGTGCAAAAAACATCCGAAAAAAGTAATGTGCAAAATGTGAAAAATTAAAATACAATTTTGACGCCGTTAATCTTAAAATCAACAAATGCCTAAATGCAAAGTTATTGAAATTTAATATGTTTTACATCAGAAGTTCACTTCACCTCAAATAAGTAATATTATACACACAACAACACATTATTAAAAAGACATACACATAATATATTAACTTATTATCTACTACTACATAACACAATAAAACACAAAATAATGCTCTTCACAAATAATCACATCATCCACATTATCACATAATCCAAAAAATCATATTTAAAAACAATAAAACAATATTCTGCGCGAAGCGTGGACACCCCCTAGTATATATATATATATATATATATATATATTATACTAAAAGGGAGATATAAGCTCCTCTTAGAGTGTCCACATAGGCACAAAAAATCGTCCAATCAGAACATTTTATTTTCACACGTCACTATTGTCTGAAAAAAGGTGGGCTTCGTTTTTTTTTTGTGAGTCCAAATGTTGATGTCAATGGACAATGGCCCAGTATATTCACTAATAGTTACCTTCTCCGATAACGCTTCTTTCTCCTCCAACAAATTTTTTTTCTTATTAAAAGATTTCACCAAAAGTTATAATAATTTACAAAACGTAATCAATAAACCACACATTCCGTTTACGTCTTTTTTTCTCTGTTCTTCGACTCTTCTTCAACCTCACCGTCTCTCTACTTAGTCTGAAGTTTTTTCTTTCAAATTCTTTATCTTCCTTAACGCTCAACGACGTTCAACGTATCCTAGTAAATTCCCTTAATTAATGTGATTCTCATTCAACCCAATAACATTTTCGACCTCTCCGTTTCCTTCCTTTTATATATGATTGGAGAGGATTGCGAGTGGGATGAATCTTCACAATCACTCTCAATTAATTGATCCTTCGAAAATGTCTTCCGCCGATGTTGTTACGCAATCCGCCTTCGATGTTCTCCGACTGGGTAGATCTTCACAGTTCATTGTTGCTCGCCTGCTACGTTTTTGGACTCCAAAAACATCAAGAAGTATAGTGAATTCATGGGAATCACTTTCTCTCTCTCTGCAAATAACATGATTCTGATTGTTTATATGTTTTCTTATAACTGTAGCATCAAGCTGTACTCTGGCTTGAAGCCTCAATCTGCAAGTATGTTCATTTTTCTTCTGAATCTTTTCGAAAGTTTCCGTCTTTAAATCGAAGCCTCAATCTGCAAGTATGTTCCTTTTTCTTCTGAATCTTTTCGAAAGTTTCTGTCTTTAAATCGAAGCCTCAATCTGCAAGTATGTTCCTTTTTCTTCTGAATCTTTTCGAAAGTTTCTGTCTTTAAATCGAATATGGTTAGTCCCTTATGAGTGAAGTGATTTATTTAATGTTACTACAACTGTTTGTCGGAATTCTGTTCAGGCTTTTTGACAAATGGGCATCAGAATTTGAATAGGAGTTCTGTGGCAGGATCCACAAGAGTTTGCAATCCAGGTATTTCTCAATGTTCTTCTTTTGGAATAGGCTTGCCTTTCAATGTGTTGGGTTCATTATCTTTGTGGTTTGTGTTATTGCAGTACAGGGAAAGCGAGTTGGTCACGGGTGAAGATGATGCCTATAGGTACACCTACATAATGGGCTTTCCTAATACCTTGCAGGTTTTCTTCTTGATGCCGCTGAAAAGGTACTCTTTATTTCACTTTCTTTTGAAGCATGTGGAAACCAAATTGATCTTATATGCTAGCTAGACTCTGAGGAACTTGAAGTTGAATTATTGTTTTCTGTGAAAGGGTCAACGGTTTGCGATGCCATTGTTAAGGATCGCTCTCCAGTCACCTGCTGGTGCAGCTCGTGGTCAGCTGGTGCAGCTATAAGCCGCTTATCTCTATGGACTATAAAAAATATTTTTCCTCTCTTATAGTAACATGGTAAAGGTATATATATACACTTGCAAAATTCCTTCAGGCTGATGACATTCAAAATGAAGCAAAGGAGCTTTCAAGGATAAGAGATTACCTCTTCAACTAACTAGCCAAAAATGCAGGACAGCCTGCGAAAAAGAGTTAGTTTTGTTGTCATAATAATAATTGACACCTCTGAGTGCATATGCTGATGATGATGAAAATAATTAAACAATGATGATGATACAGATCTTCAAAGATTTGAGCAGATTGAAAATGTTCAACTCAGAAGAAGCTATAGAGTACGGACTTATCATTGTTAGACCACCGCGCATCAAAGATGACGCTCCTTTCCAAGATGAAACCTGAGGTCTCGGTTAATCTGCTTTATTAACATTCTGTAATGTCAAAGTCTTACAAGCTTGGAGTTGTTGTCCTTTGTGCGATTGTTACCAAATAAAATCATTTATGTATATAGAGTTATTTAATTATCATTGGATCTTGAAACCAGTTAAGAATTCAAAATTTTTTTATTTATCGCGATGGTTCAAAAATATATTAAAAATTAAGTATTAAATATCAAACAAGTAATAAAAAAAGGATATAAGCCTTAGATAGAGTGTCCACGTAGGCGAAAATAATCGACCAATGAGAAACTATATTTTTGTCATGTCACCTCCTCTATTTGCTTTTTCAAAATGATCCTTTAACTTTTTACTTAAACAATTATAACCGAAAATATATTTTTAGTGAAAATATATTATATATATAAATATAAGTATATTTTTTATTTACATAATAGTTTGTAAAGAAATATTTATTGTAAATGATATCATAATTTTATAAAATACTAAAATAAATTGGGTTGGTTTTCAACTTTCACAAATAAAAAATATTATTTGTAAACTTAGAAAAGAATATATCAAAAATATTCTTTTTGAGGAGAGAAAATAGAAAAGTACATCGGAGACAAATTCATCTCTATTATGATATTCATCTATTTTAGAGAAAAAAAATATAAGAGGGATACATTGGAGATGGTCTAAGGCATGACCGACGTAAATGATCGACGTTGAGATTTCATCTTTTCTGATTCTTACTATTCTAATGTTTCAATATAATTTGAATATTCTCTTTTTTTTATAATATAATGGTTTTAAAGTATTTTTTGTTTCACTATATAAATTGTATTTATATTTCAATGTAATTATATATTTATTGGATATTGAAATAAATAGAGTAATCTATAAACTAACTCTATATAGACATGAAGCTAAATCAGTTTTCTCTAGCACAAATACTCACTTCATTCTTGGAGTTTAACCTTTTCAATCTGATGATATTAGTAGTTTGATCCCACAAAAAAAATAAACGGTCGAACTGTACATTGTAATTGGAGAAAGAAAACAAACAAAAATCAACCGAAGATTTTGAGGCATATGAAACAAAAATTGAAAATAACAATTCTCTGCAATTAAAGAATAAGAGAATAAAATTGTAAAAATACAAAATAAAACAAAAAATATACACAGAAAGCAAGCTTTAGTAAAATAAAATCATAATATAATTTCCATAGTTGATAGTGCTCAGTTACACTAAAAAGTCTAAATTTACAACATGCCCAGTTTTATTTGCATCTTTAAACCTATTATCTAATTAAAATATTCTAAAAAAAGTGTCAGCATGAAGAGTTAGAAAATTTACGATAAAATATAATACATAACGTTTAAAATACATTATCACTGATCACTAAAAAAATATGTTAGTAGTAATAAAAATGAAATGACAACACATTTATTAAATCCATAGAACGACACGCAACAAGGTGTTATGTAATATACAAACTACAAATTAAATATGTTCAACGCAAACACACATAAAAATGAAACATCATATTTGGATATATTTAAATAAATAATTTTAAATATATTATATTCTTGATAATTTTAAAATTACTTAAAAGAAGCTAAATTATTAAAAAATAATATAAAAATAAAACTAAAGCAATATTTTGTAACGTCAAAATAATAAATTGAATAACAATATATTATGTTAATAAAATATATTTTAGATTTTAAAGACTTCTAATTCATGTAATATTACAAAATTCAAAATTTGTTTATTACAATTATTATTTTACCATTATATATATTAAAATAATATTCTAGATCGATGTTCAATTGTCAGTTTTCAACTATTACACGTAAAAGATTATTGTTCAGTACTTTTTTTTTTAGAAAAGAGGGTTTTATATTTTAAGCAGGTTATTGGAGTACTTTTTCTTTTTGTGAATTTATTCGAGATGAGATTCCGATCTTTTAAACTAAGGCCTTGATTGGTAGAGCATTAACATTAGCAGTAGCACTATGCTATAGAAGCAGTATGCTGGAGGAGCTGTATGCTTTTGCTAAACTGTTTAATATGATGATTGGTATAGCTGTATAAGTATGATATTTTAAATTATTATAAAAATTAGTATATAACATATAATATATTTATTTTTAATGAATATATTTCTAATATATATATAAATATATTAACTTATAAAATTAAAAAGATATATGATTAATTTATTTTATTTAACAATTTAAAATTTATGTTTATAAAATATCTATTTCTAAAAATAATTTTTCAAATTTGAAATATATTAAATTATATTTTAAATGTGAAATACTATTTTTTTAAAAAAATATTTTTTATTGGAAATTAATTTTAGAAATCAAAATTTTATTTTCTGGATATAAAAATAATTTTATGATATTATTAGATAAAATAAATTAATTAATTATATGTTATCTTTAAGTTTATAAATTATAAATGCAAATGCTCTTATAAAAGCTTCATATGAGAGCATTGGCTAGAGAGCATTGGCTAGAGAGTATTTAGAGAGCATTAGCATTTAGTAAATGCTTCTCTAATTGCTTTTCTGACAATTGTTGATTGGATAATGTAGAGCATAATGCTCTACCAATCAAAGCCTAAGATAATTTATGTTTTATACATAATTATATTTTTTACATAACTCTAAAATCTCGGGCTTGATTCTTCATATTTTATTAGTTAATTATGTTACATATAATAGAAATACTTACTTCAAACTAAAAAACAATCAAATTTAAAAATTAGTTATATATAATTTAATATACAAAAATTCAAATACAAATAAAAATGATAAATGTAACAAATTTAAATATATTATCCACGCATAGCGCGGAGAAAGTATCTAGTATTGAATAGTAAATCAAAACTATGGACTGATGGAGTAAAAATATCAAATCTTTTAGCACTAAATTTCTTATAAACTGTTTTTTCAAAAAGTTAATTTTGTGGGAAAAGATAATTACTTTAGGGTTGTTAAAAACTAACTAATCAAAACAAAAGTGGAGTAAGAATAATTATTCTTAATTCTTCTAGTGGGAAACAAATAAATTATTCTTTTTTATTTTTAAAATTAGGAGTGTAACCCCATGGATATGCCGACATAAACGTAATTTATAGTGTTTTTAGTTATTTCATAATCAGCTGAGAATATAAAAATTAATTTGTATGCTTAATAAATTATTGAGTCTATAACTATAGTCAAATAATATCAATAAAGGTTATACATAATTTGGGTCTCAATTGAAAAAAAAAAAGAAAGATGAGATACAACATTTCGGATATGAAAATTATTTGTAGAAGACTTGAGAGTTAAAATTAAACCAGTTAGTTCTATAACTTTTACTTAGAAGTTAGACCAAATGGATTGAAGTCTTAAAGTCACATCATGTTCCTTAAAACCACAAATTTGACGAGCCAATTCTATACATTCAAATTTCCAGCCAATCACCCCCGAAAAAACCCCAAGCTAAAGGTCAATTTGTATGTCTTTACTAAAATTAATCGATCATTCCTACTGATATACTACCTTTGTTCCTAAATATAAGATTTTTTAGGTTAAACACACTTATTAAAAAGTTACTTTTTATCTAAAAAATATCATTAAATTTTTAAATTAAAAATTATTCAACCAATTACAAAATAGAACTATTAAATTTGACTGGTTACACAGTTTTTGATAAACTTAAAACTACCTAGAAATATGAGAACATCTTACGTATTGGAACATAAAAACTATTCTAAACATCTTATATTTACTAACAGGAAGTAAGATTTTACGCTAACTAGATGTTTTATGTTTTGTTGTTACAAGTACCAAAACAAACTAAAATATAACTGTTCTTGCTTAACGGTTATGTTTATAACTTAATCTCGTATTGTATATAAAATAAATAGTAACAATATAAGTTGAATGATATTGTGGATACGCCATATCAAATCCTAACATTACAAGAAAACAGCGGTATTCTGACGGACATTCCGACGGAAAATGAAATCCTCGGAATATCCCGAGGAAACACAAAATTTGGTTTCCTCGGAATTTCCTCGGAATATACCAACGGAATTCCGGAGGAATACTAATCCGTCGGAATATTCTTATGGAATACCGAAGAAAAATGTATTCCTCGGAAAAAATCGAAGAATTCCGAGGATATATTATAGCAGTTAGAGAGCCGTTGGGAGATTTTAAAAATTCCGAGGAAATTCCGACAAACTAGCCGTTTCCATTGGAATTCCGTCGGAATTTCCTCGGTCTGTCGGCAGGATTTCAACTATAAATACAAGCACCCCTCTTCCTCTTCATTCACTTCATATCTTCATGCTCTCTCTTACTCTTTTTACACACGAATTTGATTCATAAAAAACATGTCTTCTTCAAATTATTTTCGTTCTTGGATCGATCGACCTCATTTGGATCCGAACACGAGATTGCTTACGGAAGAATACCAACGAGGTATAACCGAATTCATGGGGTTAGTTCACCGACAACCGGAAACAAAAACATGTATGTTAAGATGTCCTTGCTCTAATTGTAAAAATAGAAAAGTTATTAAAGAGTGGGATGTTTGGACTCATCTATATTTGAGTGGGTTTACACGAAGTTACAAAATTTGGTATCATCATGGGGAAACTGATTATGAACATGGTAGTACTAGCGAACCTCAGCCAGCGGTTAGATTAGAAGAACCAATATGAACGGATGTAGATTATGGTGTAGGTACTGAGGAGATGGTAAATGATCATTTTAGAGGGGAAGATTTACCAATGCACAAGCCAGGAGATTTTATGATATGTTGGATGCTGGAAAGCAACCATTGTACGAAAGTTACAGAGATGGTCATTCAGCTTTATCATCTGCTACAAGATTGATGGACATTAAAATAGATTATAATTTGGCTGATGACTGTGTGGATGCGATTGCTGATTTTGTAAAAGGTATTCTACCCGAGGATAATGTAGCTCATGGTTCATACTACGAGTTCAGAAACTCGTAGCTGGTCTTGGTTTATCGTATCAGGTAATAGATGTATGCAGCGACAACTGCATGATTTATTGGAGAGCGGATGAACAGCGGGTTACATGCAAATTTTGTGGAAAGCCTCGTTATAAAGATACGAGTGGAAGAGTTCCAGTGCCATATAAAAGGATGTGGTATTTGCCTTTGACGGAAAAGTTGCAGAGGTTGTATCTGTCTGAACGCACAACGCAACCAATGAGATGGCATGCGGAGCACTCAACAGATGGTGAGATCAGACATCATTCAGATGCAAAAGCGTGGAAGCATTTCCAATCAAAGTATCCCGAGTTTGCGTATGAGAGAAGAAATGTCTACCTTGGATTATGTACTGATGGTTTCAGCCTGTTTGGCAAGAGTGGAAGACAGTATTCTCTATGGCCCGTCATTCTTACACCATACAACCTACCCCCAAACTTGTGCTTGCGACGAGAGTTTTTGTTTCTCTCGATTCTCGTTCCCGGACCAGAGCATCCTAAAAGATCACTTGATGTGTTTCTTCAGCCACTAATATATGAGTTGAAACAACTATGGGCTCAAGGCGCTGAAACATACGATGTTTCGTGTAAAGAAAATTTTCAAATGCGGGCAGTACTAATGTGGACAATAAGTGATTTTCCAGCATATGGTATGTTATCTGGATGGACAACGCATGGAAGGCTATCATGTCCATATTGTCAAGATAACACTGATGCTTTCCAACTAAAACACGGAAGGAAAACGTGTTGGTTTGACTGTCACATGAGATTCCTACCACCTGATCATCCATATCGTAGGAGTAGGAATTTGTTTACGAAGAACAAGAGGGTGTTTGACAGTCCACCTCCGGAAATTTGTGGGAAAGATTTGAAGACACAACTAAGAGATTTTGGTGCAGAAAGGATGCCAGACGTCGGTGGACATGAGCGTTTTCCGGTAGATGCTGTTGGAGACCTACATAACTGGCACAAAAAAAGTATTTTCTGGGATATGCCATACTGGGAGGATCATCTGTTAAGGCATAATTTAGATGTCATGCATATTGAGAAGAAATTTTTTGACAATCTCATGAACACGATCCTTAATGTTCAAGGCAAAACAAAGGATAATTTGAAGTCAAGACTGGATTTAGTCGATATATGTGCTCGTTCAGAACTTCATGTTGATGAGAATGGTAGGGCTCATTTTCCCATATACCGACTTGATTTGGTAATTATTAAACTATTTTTTATTTATTAAAACTGTTTTTTGTTTATTAGAACTATTTTTATATATTTATTAAACATTTTTAATATCTATAAAACTTTTTTTGTGATTAAAAACTATTATTTGGGATTTTTTTTTTAAAAAAATATATATATTTATATTATATAAATTTCTATATTTATTAAACATTTTTAATATTATTAAAACTATTTTTTGTAATTATTAAACTATTTTTTATTTATTAAAACTATTTTTTTTATTAGAACTATTTTTATATATTTATTAAACATTTTTAATATCTATAAAACTTTTTTTGTGATTAAAAACTGTTATTTGAGATTTTTTTTTAAAAAAATTAATTTATATATTTCTATTTATATTAAAAAATTTTTTTTTTAATTTACAGGTCTCATGATGATCAGACCCGGCCTCGACAGCGTCGTGGTCGTGGTGGTACGGGGAGCCAGTCTCGGGATTCCAGCCATTTTCAGGATTTTCCTTCGCCCCACAGCTCCTACCATACATCTTCCTCTGCTGCACCCGCTCATGCTCCTCTCGCTCCTGCTGCTGCACTCGCTCCTGCTGCTGCACTCGCTCCTGCTCCTCCGGGAGTGATGAGTGTTGCGGAGTTGGTTCGACAGCCCGGTCGTGACCATCTTCCCTATCTCACTCCGTATCCACATGGACGGGGTCAAACATGGTAATTAAACATATTTTTTTTTCTTTAAAATTTGATTCATTATTAACCGTTTGTTCTTTTTGTTAGGTTCAACCGATCCGGGAACGGGATCAGCGCATGAATCAACCGTATGATGTACTCGGCCCTCGACAGGGGACATCCGACTTTCACTCACTTCTCTACCGACAAGCAGCATCTGCGGTTTCGTCAGTTTGCGGTAAGTATTCTAATTTTTACTTATATTTTTAATCTTTAATATAAATTTTCTACTAATTGTGTTTTTTTTTCCAGCAAGAGTTCAACTGGAATTCCGATGAGACGCTCTTTATCTGTCAACACTTCGTCCATAAAGTTATGGAAAACTATGGGAAGCAGATCCACGAGTGGAAGAAGAAGTGGGAAATCAACAAGGTTTGTTTTTAATTTATTAAACAATTTTTTAAATTTAATAAACGATTTTTAAATTTATTTAACTATTTTCTTTTTTTTTTATCAAAAGGTCCCAAAGTCGATAGACAACACGGTCTGGACGGAGTTGTGTGCGCATTGGGATAAGGAAGAGACGAAAGAAACTTCTTCCACCAACTCCACCAACCGCAGGAGCGACCGTAAAGGGAATGACATCTTCAAGCATAACTTGGGTGCTCAATCTATTGCCTCTTTGGGAGATCGCATGGTAAGTTCAGCCGCTTTTTCTTCAATTATTTAAATTTTGAAATTTTATTTTTTTGTGCATTTCTTCTAATTTCTAATGTTTCTTTAATTTATATTTTTTTCAAGGCGGAAGAAAATGATGGCGAGCCGGTTGATGATCTTGCCCTAATGAAGAGGGCGTATACCAACAAGAAGACCGGCCAGATTGATGACAGTCTTGTGAGGGAAGTGGTCAGCCTGGTCCAAACTCAGGTGCAGGACGAAGTGTCTCAGCTTCAAACTGAGGATGACACTTCGACGGCTTCGACCAACTTGTCCCGGTTTCGAATCAACGAAATCGTTGAATCCGTAAGTTCTTTTTTTTAAAAGTTCAATTTATTTATTTCTTGATTTAAATTTGGATATTTTCTATTTCAGTCGGTTCCAAAGAAGAAGGGACGTTTGGTCGGTTTGGGTCGTCGCACCCGGTCGGTTTCTCCTTCTTCTGCACCACCGCCCTTTGTTGATCCAGAAGTACTTACGGCTCAGTTGAAGGACAAGGATGATCGCATATCTTTGTTGGAGACCCAGATGGCGGCTCAACAGGCGGGCTATGAGGCACAGAGGAGGCTGAACCAGCAAATGATGGAGATGATGCAGAGGATGTACCCGAACGAGGTGTTCCCGGACGTGCCAGACCCGTAATTTTTTTTTTCCAAAAACTCGGAATGTTTTATTTTTATTTGTGAAACTTTGAATATTAATTAATATGATTTCAATTTTAATTTTAATTTTATATTTTCGAATTTAAATTTCAAAATTTTTATTTTTAAAAAAAAATTAATTTTTTTTAAATTCCGAGGAAATGAACCATCGGAATATACCGAGGGACATCTTCCTCGGAATATACCGAGGGACCCCGTTCCTCGGAATATACCGAGGGACATGTTCCTCGGAATATACCGAGGGACCACGTTCCTCGGAATTTTCCGAGGGACCCGTTCCTCGGAATTTTCCGATGAAAATTCCGAGGAATATTTCGTCGGAAATTCCGAGGATTGGACCATCGGAAAGTCCATCGAAATATCCCGACGAAGTTCTCCCTCGGTATATTCCGAGGAGCTTTCCGACGAACTGGTGGTCCTCGGAATTTCCTCGGAAATTTGTTTCCGAAATTTGTTTCCTCGGAATTTTCTCGGAAATTTGTTTCTTCGGAATTCCGTCAGAAAATTCCGAGGAATTTCCGAGGAAAAATGAATTTCCGAGGAGTTATTTTCGATGACTTGTTTCGTCGGTATGTCGTCGGAATAACGTTATTCCGACGACATATCGATGATTTTTTATCTCAGTATGTCGCTGTTTTCTTGCAGTGTAATCAAATACGGTTATTGTAAATATCTTCGTTTTAATAATTTGTGTACTTGGAAAAGTCGATGTGAATCTGTGGTATAGTACACACTTGCATATATTATCGGTTATAATGATGTGAATTTATAATGGGAATGAGATTTCTTATTCGATCGTGGGACCTTCGTTTGAAAACTACTATAGATGAAAACAACTGATTCCAACATATCCAAAGCCAACTAATCTTTTGAATTTTGTGCGATCTTAACATTTATTTCCTCACACCAACTTCTAAATTCAAAGTCCAGATGTTTTTCTTTTTCTGAATTGCTTTAAAAGAGGTACACAATTTTGTAGGAGAGTTTAAAAACAAAAACAAAAAATCGACATTTGGATACCCGTTTGGATTGGGTTGAGCTTTCAAATTTCATTCGGATTGTTTTTCTTCTATTTTTTGGCATGATTCAGTTCTGTTTTTTTTTCAGACTTCAAAAATTATCCAAAAAAATCAAAAATCTAAATTATCCAGAATTCTGATTACAATATATAAACTATCCACAATCATCTACATTAACATAAAATTATAATATGAAAACTATCTAAACTTCCTAAAAATACCTGAAAATAGCCAAATTATCCAAAACTAAATAAAAGAGGCTGGGGGGGTTGACTCCCAAAATATCTAATCTTAAATCCTATTTAGATATTTGTCCAGCACCAAATTCTATCGGATTCATTTGTTTGCCCAGACCTAGTCTAATTTCATTTAATCCGTTTTATAATCCTACATTATTTATTTTTTGTTTTTTATACATCTCAAAAACTAGGGCTTGACAAAAAACCGAACCTGAAAAATCAAACCGAGTCCGATCCGAAAAAGTAATACCAACCCGAACTTAAACCGGTTAAATATCCGAACGGGTTCAAAATTTTGGCATTTAGATAACCGAAGATAACCGAAACCGAATCCGATCCAAACCGAAATATTTCGGATAGTATATCTAAATAATATTTATAGTCTTGCATATATTAGCTATTTTAGATTTAATATCCAAAAATTTCAAAATGTATAAGCTATTTTAAAATTTTCCAGAATATTTGAAAACATATAGAAATAGTCAAAAATAAATATCTAAAATAGCTAAACAATACTAAAAACATTAAAACACATAAAATATATATTTATTCTTCATTCAAAATATCTAGGAGAAACCAATTTTTATTTTAAATTTGAGTATTTTGGCTTACACTACTCAAATTTATATATTATATTTCTTTTTATTTTTAAAAATTTAAAATATATAAATTTTTTAGAATAATTTAAACGCAGTATCCAAATCTGAACCGAAATATCCGAATTGGTATCAAAGCGCTCCACTGGCCGCCCGTATCAAAAAACAGTATAGGTTTTTCACTAATATAGGCCCCCATATTAATAGTTAAATCCATCCACTTAAAAGGCGCACTAAATGGGCTAGCTCAGAGTAGCCCATATACATCAGTCACCACATTCCTTTTAAATTCCAATTTTACCCCTCCCCTTCCATCACTTTCTCTGCGTCGGCGGCGAAAAACCCGACGTCACTCACCGCCTTTTGCTACACTCCTACACGCCATCTCTTCCTCATCATCTCGCAATCGCTATTATTTTCTCGAGGAAAATGAATCAAATGCAAAGGATTCTCTCTGCTCGTCGACTATCTCACTCAATCATACCTCAATCGTGCTTTCTTCACCGGCGGTGGTTCGCGACCTCAGAAACTGATGCTTCGTCGCCACCATTGTCTTCCGCGCATCAAAAGATCCAAACTTTGGAAGACAAAGCTTCCAACAAAAGCCGAAGCACGGCGTTGACAACATCTTCTCTTAATGAACAAGAACTTGCCAAATTCTCTGCCATTGCTGATACCTGGTTCGTCTTCTAAGCTTGAATCAATGAAGTGTTGATGGGTTCTCTTTAAAATGATCAAAGCTTGAGTCTTTGAGGGCTTTGCGTGATTTGCTTTGCTCTATGCTTTTAGGAATTGAACCTTAGTGTGTAAAGGGTTTGTTACATTATGTTTAATTCGAGGTAAAGACTTCGAAGATGTGATCGGTGTTAATGGGTTCTCTTTAAAAAGATTAAAGCTTTGAGCTTTTAGGGCTTTGCATGATTTAATGTACTCTATTGGTATTATATGAAGGTGGCATTCTGAAGGGCCGTTTAAGCCGTTGCATCTGATGAATCCAACTCGGTTGGCTTTCATCCGCTCCACCTTATGCAGGCATTTCAGGTGCAAACTTCTTATGTATACTTTTTGTTTTCTTCTTTTATGTTGTATCCTTCTCTGTTGGATTAACTCTGTGTTCTTCTCAGTAAGGATCCGAGTTCTGCTAGGCCTTTTGAAGGGCTGAGACTTATTGATGTAGGTTGTGGCGGTGGACTTCTTTCCGAGGTATTCTTTTTCATCAGTTACCTATTCATTAGAAGAGAGTTTGTGGTTACAGCTTGGAATGAAATTGATTTGGTGACTAGTGGCGTGTTGTTCTTTTTTTGGTTTGAAGCCTCTAGCACGGTTGGGAGCAACTGTCACAGGGATTGATGCTGTTGATAAGAATGTCAAAATTGCTCGTCTTCACGCTGTAAGGTCTCTTACTTGATTGTATCATTGATTATGTAGATAACTTCGTGTCATCCATATGATGCACTTCTTCTCTATCCTGACTTTCATTCTTTGTTGTATGTTTAATGAAATGTCTCTGCAGGATATGGATCCTATGACTTCAAAAATTGAATACCAATGCACTACAGCAGGTACTACTTTATCCTATTACCTTAGATGATGAACAATTTAAGTTAGTGTTTTGTGTTTTCTCTCCTATGTCTACTTGCTTACATAGTATTCTCTTGGCCAGAAAAGCTAGTGGATGAAGGGAGGACGTTTGATGCTGTTCTTGCCTTAGAGGTTTTGTCAAACTTCATCTCATATTTTATACTAGTTCCATTATTTAGTGCTTTCCAGTTTCATTTTCATGGGCATTGTCTCTGATTTCTACAATGAAGGTCATCGAGCATGTAGCAAACCCTGCAGAGTTCTGCAACTCGTTGTCAGCATTGACCATCCCCAACGGAGCCACGATACTTTCTACAATTAACCGCTCTATGCGAGCGTATGCATCAGCCATTGTTGCAGCAGAGTACATTCTACAATGGGTATCCTTCAGTTTCAAATCTCATCTATCCTCTGTTTCACACCATTTCCTGGCATGTGTTTGTTGATTTTTACATTTGATCCTTTGTATGATCAAATCACCTGCAGCTTCCTAAAGGCACACACGAGTGGTCAAGTTTTCTAACTCCTGAAGAACTTACTATGATACTACAACGCGCTTCAATCGATGTAAGCCAACTCCCTCCCCGTTTAGTAACACCTATGTGGCAGTCTCAAGAACTTTATCTTAAGCTGACTGAAAGAGTCTCTCGATGTGAACAAGAAGGATTGTTCATATGTTTATCTTTAGAGGATTGTTTCAAATATATACTGTGGTAGAAATGGTAACATGAAACTATGGTTTGCAGGTGAAGGAGATGGCTGGATTTGTGTACAACCCAATAACAGGAAGATGGTTATTGTCAGATGACATAAGTGTGAACTTCATCGCTTATGGGACGAAAAAATAATGATCTTGAAGACATATAATCGATTGTTCTTCAATCTGTGTATCTCTCTGCGCATCTGCTTCTGGAAGTTTCTTAGGACAGGACAGTAGTTAAATTTGAAATAAGTGAGAGTAATCCGAGGATACCGTTCCAAACTTTATTATTATAAGTTTACAAAGTGAAACAATTAAGAAATTGTCAATGCTTACAAAATACTGGGAAAAACAAAAGAATCTGATATACAAATTAAGTAAATCCAGATTTGTTTTTGTTTATGTGTTTATTAAAACTGATGGCCAAGTTCTTCTTGCATGTTCTCTAGTTCCCATATAGCTATTTTGCCATCCAATCCTACAAGTAACAAACCGATACACAAGCAAATGAATGAAAATGAATCGGCTGATTGCATGAAGGACTAATATGAACTGACCTGAAGTGCTGAATCGCATTACTTTAGGACTCCCAGCTTTGCTAAGAGATACAATGGAACTGCAAGGGTCAGGAAATATTACAGGTTAAGCTTTAACAGACATTAGAATACAAAGAGTCAATGAGACACTGCTTTGCAGGTGGTTTTGTAAAACCAAAGTTATTTACTGTATGCAGTTATCATGAACGCCTCCACGTGATTTAGAGGACTCGGAAGCTTCATTGGCTGTTGTAGCCTTTGACTGACCGTAGAATGCTTCGGAAAACTGAAAACATAACACAATGGACAGACGGGTTAGACAAAACAGAACAGATAAGGTTTCTTATGTTTGATGAAAAATTCAGGAATAAGCTAAAGTATCACTCATATTTCAACAAATATAAAAAAAAAAATTTGGTATGCACCTGGGAACTATAACTGCTGGCACTTGAGGATTCCGCTTTCTTCTCTCCGATGTATCTGATAAAGCTCCTAAACAAAGCAATCATCAGGGTGAGGATCATAATTAAATTATATGGCCTGTGATCTAAGTATCACTTGTACGCAAACAGCTAAGAAGAGGAGACAATTAAATTAAGCAGATATTTATGAGAGCTACACACCATATTCCAGTATCATCTGCAGCAAATACCATTGGGTTGCTGTCATAACCAGCGCCTATCACCATTTTCTCAGAAATAAAGAGCACCTGAAAACAGAAAGTTCCAAGATAATATATCAACATCACGAAGAGGCAAATCTCGAAATGCAACGCTTTGGGCTAAAGGAGAAGGACCAACGTCATCAACAAAGTAAATCATGGAGCTATGACCTATACAAAGATTACAGATACATAGGAAGTGAGACAGCGTGTTGTAAAAATCATCTAATTGTATAATTTCAGTAGATTGCAATGGGGACACATCTCAAGGTTAAGGATATTCTGACCTACATAAGCTTAAGGTGTTTCCACTTGGAGACCATTTCACACCAAAAGCCCAAGAATATGAAAGATCAAGCTGAAGAATTTGCTGCTTCAACAAAAACAGAGCAGAAAATAAGCTCCCTAGTATTAGATGAGAGGGTGAGAAAAAATTACTAAAACGAGGAAGCCTGCCAAAGAAAACAAACCTCCCCGAATTTAGATTCCGCTGGTGAGCCTGCTTTTGAATCCCTTTATCAGCCAAGTCAGTGAAGACAAATAAGAAACTGGCCTGGTTTTAAAGTAGACGTTCAAGTAATGAGCTTACTTTGTGTCAACTCCTTTGATGAATGTTGAAAATACCCGACATTTTCCATCTGTAGACGTCGTTGCCAGAAGAATCTAATGCAAAACAGACAATCAGAAGTTAGAACCATGACTTAGAAGATAAGCTAGTTTGTGGAGATTGATATTCTATTTTATGGATCATGTACTCTATCCAGTGGCCAACTTATAGAATCTTTTAGGTAGATAAAGGATCTATAGAGAGCCTAATTAGTATTTTAGCTACTGAAGTACACGAGGTTGGTGTTGATTGTACTCACATTATTAGGATGCCAAGCAACATTTGTGACTGAAGATTCATGCCGTTTCCGGATAAGTTTACTGACCCACCTGAGAATAGTCAAACCAAGCAATAATGTCAGCCTACCAAAATGCAACTTACATGAATTCATTATATACTTTGCAAGACCTACACATATTCCAGATAATTCCAAAACCTTTATACAATACACATTTATGTAGATAGCCCAAATTGCATAACAGAATACCATTTAATAGACTATCAACTCCATTCGTTGCAAAAAGTGAGGCAACATGCCTAGGAAAAATCCAAAATTAATAATGAAGAAAAATCCAAGAATTACCAGTTATTCTCTTGCTCATAATAGCATATACAAACAGTTTTAGCACCACTTCCAACAGCAAACTTGTTCTCTAATTGAACAAAAATATAGTATGAAATTACATTTGAAGCTGCAGGTGTTAAATATTCCTTAGACAATGAATCTAAATAAGTTGTAACTTTGGGATCTGATAAGCTTTACCTTTGGCACTCCATTGGACACAAAGTGCAGCACGATTCAGTCTAAGAATAACAAGAGTTGGTACCCATTCACCTCCTTCCAGACTCCAGACGTACCTTCAAGAATTCAAAATTCACATAACAAAAATAAAAAGGTTTGCAGTTCCCATAGCAGGAAGTAGATGAACAACTTCCTTAAGGTTGCAACTTCCGAGTTCCTGTCATGGGAAACAGTGACGATTTTGTTGGACTTTGAGCTCCAATCTATTCCAGAAACAATCTGGTCATGCTGCAACAGTTCAAACAAAAAAAAAATCATGAAATTAATTTGAAAGGGAGATCACAAAGGAAAGGAGTGCATGGTCATTAGTTTGAGAAGGAGACAGAAAGGTTTCACCTTTTCAAGGACATGTAACCTCCCCCAATGGTCTTGTGATGATTTATAGATGTGAACTTCATTATTGTTCGGGCAAAATGCAACCACTACAAAAATGGCTACACGATGTTAAACCATATACAAGACATTGATGAATATGGTTTCCGAGCGAGCATAATGACCTACTTTTGCAAAAGATATTCAACTCCTGAAGGAGAGCTTCAACCACTCAAAGTTCATACATGTACCCCGAACGCAGAACAATTGCACAGACAGCCTTGCACGCAGTGCTCGGAAACAATCATCTTTCGTCGTTCATATGGATCGTTCATATAGACGCAGAGTTACCAGTGTTGTTTTCACAGTCTTAACTGAGTATGTATCTTGATTACAAAAAAAGACTAAAATAGTTTAATGGTAAACTTAGATCTATATTTGTTGACTACAAGTGTAGTTCAAAACAATTTTGAAGAATTATGATAACAACATATATACCTGATTATTCAAAAAAATGATTTCAAGAAGATAGCACAACTAATGTTGATGTTGTTGTTGTTGTAGAGTCACGATGAGGAATGATTGGAACCAGGTTTCCAGATAGTTTGTTGTAGTTGATTGTGGGTTTGTATCTCGCTTTAAGTCACATAAAAATGAATAATCTTCTCTTGTGAACTAGTATATACTATAAGACTACAAGTTCATCATCGAGAAAACTTTTATGTTATTGTGGAAACTCATGTATGGAGGTATCTATCTATCTATCTATCTATAATAATAAAAGAGACTTTTCTCTCTTCTCAGCCCTCCACATCAGCAAAAATATATGGGCATTTTGTGCCACCTGTCAACCTGTTATTAACTTGCACGAGAGTTTTGGTTATTGGGCTAGCTGCTTCAGCTGATTATTGGAATGGGCTGTTACAGTTTTTATTAGGTTTCGTTAGTTTTCCTGTTGAAGATGCAGAGACAGAATCGGCTTGACGCTTCAGAACTCACCTCCTCTGATCTTCTTCGTCTGTATAACGGCTTAAGTTATCGTCTTCCGGATACATTAATCCACCAAGCATTAACGAGTTCTCCATCACTACTCCCACTCTCTTGAATTAAAGAGGAATTAGCATCCTCCACAATATAAATGGGTTCGCCGCCTGCGTTGAACAGTCACACCACTGCGAAATCTCGAAGATCACTCTCTGTCAAGCATCAACTCCACTTATGGCGGATTCATTCACTCTTCATCCCGACCCATTGGATCGACTTTTATTGATTCTGTATGATGTTATATATTGCAGTTAATCATACGTTTTGGTTGATGAGATTGTTGTATATGTCGTCAAGTCAAATCATAAACTTCTTTCGAATCATAATCTTGCGGAAACTAGAACTTTCAAGAATAGCGATTACTTAGCTCCACTTCTCCGATTTGGAGGCTGGTTATTGCGATGCCACAGTTGTGACACGTCCCCCTTTCGTTTTGTAGGGAGGAATGTTAAGAGAGCCGACAAGCATATATGGGTGTGGAATTGGTGTTCCTCGAATAGAAGGTAATGATCCTTCAACAGCTTACTTTTATTAGTTTAACATTATAGCTTTTACCTTTACCAATGAAGCCAACTGACTACATCCAATGTAGGTTCAATTTTCTTTTCGATTGATTGGTTTTACCTAAGATCAGTTTCAACAGGTTTCTCTTTGCTAAGGTTTGGAGATTTTCCAACTTCGTAATTTCCATTTGTCATGGTACTATATGCTTTAGTCATTTGCAATGGTCTAAGATGTTTGATTATATTAATTAATGAGCAAAATTTAACGGTGAAATAAATCGGTTTTCCCAAAGCCTTGGTGTCCATATACATATTAAATTTGGTGAGTACTGTCGGAATGAAGTCAGTATTGTAAATGAAGAGCAAGGGTCGTACAGCCCTCCCGTGGATGGCTAAAACTCGAAAATGTTTAAATCTTCTAACGGACACGAGAGACACAACAGGTCTCCACGTCATATATTGTGTCTACATTGGGGCTACATCATCAGATTCTTTTTCAAGTAAGTGTTTCCTGGTTTTAAGTATTCCGTGGTCTATATGTTAGGTGCTCACTGCTCACGTTTCTCCCAGTCTCTAAACATGTTTTAAATGGCAGACTTATGCAGGAGCTGAATTGCTTACAAATGGTATATTCTGCTTCATTATTTACCCTTTTATCACATCCAAAGATTTCAGTTTCGATTTTCTAAAGTTTTAATCCAAGAAACTGTCACATAATTTGTAAGTTGTCTCTCAAATGCTTAAATCTGACCAAATATATATATATATATATATATATATATATATATGTATTGTAGTTCATTGTGATTAAGCACTCAGTTAAAACTTTTTTCCTCCTCTGTAAAACTTTCTTAAGCTCCCTGGTGAGTTTGTATGCATAGACAACAGTAAAACATGATGATAATTACAGTAATGATGACTTTGATGATGGTATCTTTGTATCTCTTGAATTGTTCATGCTTGAGTCCCCTTCCGGTAGCAGTCATTGTTCTATCTACCCTTCTTTACATGATTCTATCAACATATTAGTGTAACATGTGTGGTATATGTTTGTGCAGGTGGCCATGCCCCTTCTTTGATTCGTCATCACCTTGTGCCCATTTGTGGTATGCTACACAACCTCACCGCTCTACCTTTTATTTCGGTTATTATGCAACAAAAAATAATAGAAAAATTCAACTTCTGGTAATCCAAAAGTTTGAATTCGGTTCTGTAAGTATAGACAATGGAAATGATTATTGATCTTGAATGGACTTGAGAATACATGGTAGTATGTAGTCTTAATTGACGTCGCATGTATTCTGCTGTTAGGTTGATGATGCATGTACATTGCTTTGGAATTTTTGCATTGATCGTGAAGTTGAATTACATGTTAATGTATCTCAGAAGAACCATAGTTATAAATAATGTATATACTCAGAATGTTTATAGTACACAGTACAAAAGAAAAATGTTACAAATCTTTTCGTTGATTTTGAAATGTTAAATTGGTAAAACCATTCTGAGAAATGCAGTTTTCAATTATTTTACGACTTTGGATTGATCCACATTCCTCTAGCAATGCAGATAGAAGCTTCATAAGGAAAACCGAAACAACTGTCTCTGACTCTTGCAAGTTGATGCCAGACTAATGTCGTGACTAATGTCGTTGTTTGGTGAAACTCTAAATTATGTTCTGTACATAAGATATGAACCTGTGTTCATTGTGGGATACAGTTAACATAAGATAACTTGACCTGAATAGAATTGAGAGTATGTGATCTCCAGTTTCCGGCATCATGGTTCTTTTGCGTTGTTGTCTTTAAATACGTTTGTGCAGATTGCAGAGTCACTGCCTCAAATCTGCTTCTTATTTGGTTTGACGGGGGAAGAGATGATGGAGCTCATTGATGCATTTCCAAAATCTCTACATGTATGTAAAAGTCGTATCAAGAAAAAAAAGAAAAAGAAAAAGAAAAAGAAAAAGAGGAATGGATCATTTCTTTTAAAGATGAGTACATTGTATAATATTTAGTAACTGATTCTAACGATCAATCAACTGTACCACCTTTACACAATGCCATGCCAGCTTCACTTTCAGCTCATCAACCAGCCTTAGTTACTTATCAGTAGTCACCCGAATAAATATTAAGCTAATCGTCTCACTACTTATTGGTATTATACGATTTCATTGTATGATTATGCTCCCATTTTCATAAATAAAAATTATGACAATAAATCAGCGACTATAGTAACTAAATGCGAGGTAGAAAAATGGTTTTCAGAAGATTACTACATTTTCATGTGAAGCCTAACATACCAGAATTGATGATAGTTAGGACTACAATTATGTGAAGACATACAAAATCATATATATAAAGATAAATAGAGAATTAATATCAATATGTCGACTCTCATAATAATTAAAAGAAAATTAATTTCAAATTTAGTATAGATTTTTATTTATAAAATATTGGTATAAACTATAAATGATTTATACATTTAGAGTATTTCCACCACTACTCTATTTCTTATTATAAAATTTGAGAAATTCTTTATGATAGCCATTTTTAAATTTTTGTCAAAAAAATAGATCCCAATGAAGAAAATGACTAAAATAAGTTTTATTAAAGGATAAAAATATATTTTTACCCTAGAGTTAACTAATCTAGACTTAGAGTTTAGAGTTAACGGGTGGAGTTTTGAGGGTGGAGTTTTGGGGATAGAGTTTCAAATTTTAAAAAATTAAAAATTAAAATTAAAATTTTCAAAAGAAAAATGGGCTATTTTGGTCATTTCTTTTTTAAGGGCTATTTTTGTGACAAAAACTTAAAAATAACTATTTGAGAGAATTACCCTTATAAATTATCAAAAAAACAAATAAAAAGTTAAAATTAGATAAAATACATAACAAAGGCCAATACCATAATAGAACCTAAAATGTATAAATTTCAAGAATAAATAGGAAGAAATCATAAAAGTCTGTCACACAATTTAATTAAGATATTATTTTCAAGTTACATCAAAACGAGGTAAACAATTTTTTAATAAAAAAGAATATCACTTGGATTTTTTTTGTTTTTCATTTTTTGTCATCATTTATGTAAGAAATTAACAAAATATCTATGGAAAACCACAATAATATATAAATATAATTAAACCCGATTTAAAAAAAAATAGTTAAGAAAACAAAAAACAAAATAAAATAATATATTTCCTCAAAAATGCAGAAAACCTTAGAAAGATTGTAAAACGAAGAATGAAAAAAAATAGTCTAAGATTATTTTATTCAATCAAATATTTAAAACCTACTCATCTTTCGCATTCAGTGAATAAAGAGGTACGTACGTCTTAAATCAAAACACAGATATTACTAATAATTTTAAAATAAACACAATATAAAATAATATGAGAAAGAAAACATGAGGAAAATAACAAATAGACAGTACTTAAAAATACACATAAATATCATTTTAACTTCTGTATATTTGTAAATGGTCAACCAAATAAAACAAGAAATTATGTTACTATTAATCAAAATGAGATAATTTGAGAACCAATGGTTGAGTTTAAAATAAACCAAATAAATATAGAAATAATTATAACACATCAAAATTAAAAATGAAATTTAAGAAAACACAATATCAGCAAAACAAAATACACATGTGAATAACACAAATATCAAAGAATCAAACAACATAATCACAAAACAAACACATGTATTTACATGTTTTCCTTCTGGAACAACGACTTTACTTTATGTTTTAAGTTCGACTATATTTACTTTAGTGCAACTATCATCTATTTATTCTATATTGAACCTATCATTGAAATCACTTATGCTATTCTTCTTTGACCTAAGCAGTTTCAAAACAAAATAATACATTATTGTCACTAATCAATATCAAATGGATCAAGAAACAATTTTTAACTCATTAAAAAATAAAAAATATGAATCCGGCGCTATGCGCCGGAATACCCCTAGTAATATATAATATATGATTTCTCTTTGAGGCAAGTGATACATTGATGAGAATATAGAATTGGAAGAAATATTGTTGAATCTCATGAATGAAAAAATACAAGATGCAAATTTCCTAAACTACTACAGAATAATACGTCATAGATAATGATAATTAGGTTTTCTATTTTAATATATTGATGTATATCTTTAATCTTGACTGTTGAATTTTAATTTTAATAGATTATTTGATATTCAATTTGGTCAAATATTTGATTTTATGAGTTAATTAAATACCATTAAGTAATGTGTAATTGTGCCTACCCCTAAATATATTACAGTTACAGTAATTTACTATTTCCATGAAATGTTTAGCTATTCTTTCATTGTTGATTATACTCCCCGTTCCCAGAAATAAGATTTTTTAGATTTTTTTCTTATTCCACAAAAATAGCTTTTCTATGTTATTAAAGTATTTTTTTTATACTTTGAAAAACATTAATTGATAATATTTGAATTGATTAAATTTTATTGGTAGAAAGTTATTGGAAAATATATAATAAAGTAAAAAATAAATTAAGTTATAAATATTTATTAAATTTTTTAATAAGCGTGTATACTATAGAAAATCTTAATCTCGAGAACGGACGTGGTATAAAATAGAGAAAATTTTAGTAGCAAAACTGCGGGAATATCTATGTCACATCTTAGCAATAAAGTAATCAAATGGTGGAATTTTATACATTTTCATTGAGTGAATGCGCTGTGTTTAAGACGTTGACGGAAATATCTAAAGACTAGTATGGGTTGCCATTTATGGAGTTCAAAATCAAGTTGATTTACTATGTATCCAACAACCAACCATAACTTTCCTTACTGTGATAAATTTCTTCAGCTTCTCTTCTGATAAAATATTCCCTTGTTGTTGATGAACTACGGATGCTCATTGCTCATTCTCTCAGCCTCGTCTGCTATAAATAGAGGGCATTCAGTGTAACATTTTATTCATCACTTGTTTACGTAAAAAAGAGTGTTATAACATAAGCATTTGAATACAATGGCTTCCAAGACTTTGTTTCTGTTGGGTCTCTTTGGACTTCTTCTTGTCGTCTCAGTGGTCGCAGCATCTGAAAGCCAGCCGGGTATGTAAACAACATATATCACCAGTCTAATCAGCTTGTACTGTATGTAATGACCAAAATGTTTGTAAGGCTAATTGCACCCTAAGTCAGAACACACTTATTAAGTATATGATGTTTAATTCTTCTTATACGAATGAGGACAATTTCAAACGATTTACATGCTTTTTATGAAAAATATATATATATCGAACATAATATGTAGTATTGTATTTTTTTAACGGGACATGCGTATGTTATAAAGGGAAAAATTAAATAAATATGGAATCCGGGAGACAAATGCACATTTGCCCATGCTAAACATATTTTGAAACAATGTGTTGTTGACAGGCACTGTGAAGTCGGAGAGTGAGCAAACCGTGCAACCTGATCAGTATAATGGGGGACACGGCGGCCATGGAGGCTACAATGGAGGAGGACACGGGGGATACAACGGAGGAGGACATGGGGGATACAACAGAGGGGGACATGGGGGATACAACGGAGGCCGTGGGGGAGGAGGTTATTGCCGCCACGGTTGCTGCTACAGAAATTACCGTGGGTGCGTACGGTGCTGTTCTTATGCCGGAGAAGCTGTTCAGACACAGCCCGGTCACTAAAACTATATAATGTATTCACCAGTATGCATGGTTTGCGTCTATATATACACTTATATGTGTGTGTGTGTGAGTAGTAAACCGTGATACGTTTGAAACAAAGTAAGAAGAAAATCTATGGAATAAAAGTTATTATGATGTTATGTTTCTGTGTTTTGAGTTGTTATCTTCGCTGTTTGGATTTAAAATCGTTTCTAGTTTATGTTTTTTTCTTTGGGTACGATGCATGATAAAATATACTCATTCTCTTCCGAAATATAAGTAGTTTTATATTAAAAAAATTGTTACTTTATAGGGATATTCACTTTGTTTTTTTTCTTAGATATTGTTCATATATTGTTGGTCTATAAATCCTGGATACCTTAAACTTCCCTGGCTATTTATAGCCTTGTAATATCCAGAGATTCATCAAGGGGAATTCAGCAATCTTCAATGTAAACATGGCAAGAAATTTTGTTTTCGTTAAAAACAAAGACTATAGAGACTATATCGAGGTTTTGCACACATACATTTATAAAGTTCAAAAAAAAGTATTAATACACGAATGTATATACTCAAAAATAAGCGGAAAATGTAACAATGAAATAAGAATGTAGTGTTTGAAAAAAAGAATAAGAATGTATATTTTATATGTTTGTAAATGTGTCAAAAAAATTAGAGTTCATAGACTGAGGGGGAAAATGGCCTATTCCTATATAAACTAATTGTTCCCGGTTTTTTCACACACGAACTTTTAAGCCATGCCAAAAAATACATGAACAGCGGAAAAATGGTTTATTCCCCTATGAATTACTTGTTCCTGGTTTTTTCACACACAAACTTTTAATCCATGCCAAAAACAACATGAACAACTCTATTTTTTGAATTACATACACAAACTATCGATTTTAAATTAATTCCCATGAAACCGTAAACAGTGCTATTTAAACGTCAACTTGATTTATAACAGGTGGAGAGCCAATTTATTCTTTTTTTTTCTTTTTTAGTCAACTGCTTTTCTTCTTTAGAAATCGTTTTATCATCGATTGGGGATAAAATTTATTATTCTGTAGAAGAATAAAACGTTTTACATGACGCATAAAGAAATAAGAGCATCAACTACTAGCTTACCAATCTCCATGTATTGCCACAAGGAACTATAAAATTGATGCAGTATCTCCAATTGATGTTGGAAAATAAAACGATTTATGAAGAAAATGAGCAATTGAAAAAAAAAGAATAAAACGACATAGTATTTTTTTTTATCAACTCAAATTAAACCGGTTCTCCATCTGTCATAAACTAAGTTAACCTTCAAATAACACGTTTACGGTTTTAGGGGAATTAGTTTAAAATCGATAGTTTGTGTATGTAATTCAAAAAATAGAGTTGTTCATGTGGTTTTTGACATGATTTAAAAGTTCATGTGTGAAAAAACCAGGAACAACTAGTTCATAGGGAAAGAAGCAATTTTGCAGTTGTTCATGTGGTTTTTGACATGACTTCAAAGTTTGTGTGTGAAAAAACCGGGAACAACTAGTTTATAGGGGAATAGACAATTTAAATGGCCTATTCCTATATAAACTAATTGTTCCCGGTTTTTTCACACACGAACTTTTAAGCCATGCCAAAAAATACATGAACAGCGGAAAAATGGTTTATTCCCCTATGAATTACTTGTTCCTGGTTTTTTCACACACAAACTTTTAATCCATGCCAAAAACAACATGAACAACTCTATTTTTTGAATTACATACACAAACTATCGATTTTAAATTAATTCCCATGAAACCGTAAACAGTGCTATTTAAACGTCAACTTGATTTATAACAGGTGGAGAGCCAATTTATTCTTTTTTTTTCTTTTTTAGTCAACTGCTTTTCTTCTTTAGAAATCGTTTTATCATCGATTGGGGATAAAATTTATTATTCTGTAGAAGAATAAAACGTTTTACATGACGCATAAAGAAATAAGAGCATCAACTACTAGCTTACCAATCTCCATGTATTGCCACAAGGAACTATAAAATTGATGCAGTATCTCCAATTGATGTTGGAAAATAAAACGATTTATGAAGAAAATGAGCAATTGAAAAAAAAAGAATAAAACGACATAGTATTTTTTTTATCAACTCAAATTAAACCGGTTCTCCATCTGTCATAAACTAAGTTAACCTTCAAATAACACGTTTACGGTTTTAGGGGAATTAGTTTAAAATCGATAGTTTGTGTATGTAATTCAAAAAATAGAGTTGTTCATGTGGTTTTTGACATGATTTAAAAGTTCATGTGTGAAAAAACCAGGAACAACTAGTTCATAGGGAAAGAAGCAATTTTGCTGTTGTTCATGTGGTTTTTGACATGACTTCAAAGTTTGTGTGTGAAAAAACCGGGAACAACTAGTTTATAGGGGAATAGACAATTTTCCCCAACCTAAAACAAGAAACAAGACTCTTCTCTAACAAAAAAAAAACTCAAAAACAAGATTTATAAAACCCTAACTTCTTTTGCTTAAATAAATAAATAAAAGCCTAACTTCTTCATACTTGGCAATCAAGAGAGGAATGTAGAACCCTAAAGGCCTAAACAATCAGGTGAATAACAATATTCTACTAGCCAATAAGATTATGAACTACATGAGTTTTAATTTCCTTTTTTCATATAAACTACATTACGTTTGATCTTGCAAGGAATATGACTTCTCTCAGCATTTCAGACAATAACTCGGTTGTTTTATTGGTTGCTTGCAATTGGGATGAAGAAATAATTACTAACTTTTGGAGTTTCTCCTCCAAAACCATGATTTCATCTTGGACTTTTCCATGCGATGAAGTAGCCCTGAATTATAAGACATGTAGATTTCGCTATTTTGTTCTTACTCTATAGTTTTCTTACCAAAGGTTTCACTGTTTCGTTACTAACTCTACTGTTTTTTCCATTAATGCTTTCCACTATTTTACTCAACTATACAGTTTCTCGGAAAAAAATGTGGATTTCGACCCCAACAATTTAGATCGTGCCGAATACGACCCGAACAATTGATTAGTGCCAAATACGACATCAACTCAATTATAATTAGAAAAAACTGCTCAAACTTCTTAAAATGTGCTTAAATCTACATTGACTCTAACATAAGTTAGTAAATTGTTACCAAGATAAAACGACGTCGTTTTGATAAACGAGGAAAAATGCCAATTTCGACCCCAACACTCTCAGTCGTGCCAAATAGGACCCGAACAAATGGTACATTAACATCTTTTTTTTATTTATCATATCTTTAATAAACTTATATCTTACTAAAATATAAATAATAAAATATTTATTATTATATGATCTTAAATATACTTAAAATTTTGAATTTATTTATAAAATTTTCTTATATAAATTATTTTAAATTTTTAAACTTACGTGGAAATTTTTTTATTTTTCAAAGTTAATATTATATATTTTTTTGATATTTTGTTCAAAACTGTTAAGAGGCCTTTTACCTTTCTTTCAGTAAGATATATAGTACAAAATGTTAGACATATTAAACAATAACTAAAATATATAAAAGCAATCACCAAAATTTTAAATTGGATAAGATGAAGAAGAATAGTAGTTTATATAATTTCAAATTTGTAATAATATTTCAAAAGTTTACTTTTATCTAGTTGTTAGTGTCCCCCTTTAAAATGGTATCACATCACGGTTTGAGTTCCAGAATGAACATATTTTTTAAAAAATATATGTAAATATATGTAAATATATGTAGATATATTGTACAAAATGTTAGACATATTAAACAATAACTAAAATATATAAAAGCAATCACCAAAATTGTAAATTGGATAAGATGAAAAATAATAGTAGTTTATATAATTTCAAATTTTTAATAATATTTCAAAAAGTTACTTTTATCTAGTTGTTAGTGTGCCCTTTTAAAAGGGTATCGCATCACGGTTTGAGTTTCGGAATGAACATATTTTTTTAAAAATATATGTAAATATATATATATATCAAAACGACGTCGTCTTATCTTGTTAACGGTTGACTAACTTCTGTTAGAGTCTAAGAATCTCAGTTAAGAGACTGGGGTTAAGAACCGTCTCTTAGCCGAAATTAAGAATCCCAGTTAAGAGACTGATGTTAATGATGGTAGTAGAACATGATTATTGGAGGATTCTTAAGGTGAAGTTCTTAGCTGAATATAAGAACATGACTCTTAACTTTTAACTAAAAAAACTAAACCGGCTCTTAAATAAGAGTTTTAAGTGACGGTTTTTAACTTTTTTAGTTAAAAGTTAAGGTATGAGTTCTTATATTCTGCTAAGAACTCACCCTAACAACCTTCCAATAATCATGCTCATAGATGCCTTATACAAGTGGGTGCCTTTAAAAATTATTAAAAAGAAATTTTTGTTAAAAATTACCTTCAGATGTTTGTGGCTTCATAAATTTCAGGTCTGGTGGTGCATAAGACACTAGTACTTGAGAGACAAAGCTTTCAAAGACAATCTTGACTAGATGACTTGGCTGAATGCACTTGCAAATAATCGGTGAGGATAGAGTTGGATTTCCCAAGAGATATATCGTATTAGTAACAAATGCATCAGAAGTTTAAATATATATATATATATATCCAGCGAAACGAAATGAATGATGCTACTAAATTTGTAGTAAAGTAAAATCAATTTATATATAATAGCAAACAGAAATTTGGAATCTGCTGACATCATCTTTTTTATAGGAAAAAACAAGTTTTAATCAAACGGTTGAAATTGTTTTAATTTGATGATCTAAGGGATAAAAAGTTTTCTTCCTTTGAGTAGCTGACATCATCAAAAACTGTCGTTGTCATCTTTCCTGAATCGTTTCCTATTCTCAAGCAACACAACTCTGAAGTCACAACCCTTAAATGGTGTCCCTTATCAATCTATATATCTATGTTCCATGTTTTCTACACATCATTCATCCGTACATTTTTTCACCCAGAATCTCACAATCAATTTTTACGTGATCGCGTTAGTAAAAAAATTGACAAATTCTCGCTATCCCCAATTTTCTAAAAGATTTTGCGTCTTTTAGCGTTGTTAATCTTTCATTTTTATGTGTACATGTTCGGCTGAATCTCGTCTTCTTTTTGGCTACGAGCAATCTGTTTCTCTAATTATTTTTTTATTCCGATTTTTTGTTTACGAAACTCATAGTTTCGTTTCTGTTACTGATATTTTTTTTTTTTTGAATTATTCAGAGATGTCCTGGCTCCACAGAAGTGATCCAGACTAGTCACGTGTTGCCACGTGTCGATCACTGGTATTTTATGATTCGTTGTGGTTTTAGTTTTTCGTTAACTCATGGTTGTTTGGTCTTATTTTGTCATATTATATTTTCTCTAGAACAGTAGTTATTGATGGTTTTGATCTAATACTTCTATTTATAACTTTTCTTTATCGACTGGCAACTTCTTTCTAATGGAATGGATGTAATTTCAAGTGGTTGATGTCTGGATTTTAAAAAACTTGACAGATCGTTGGGAAGTTGCAAATGAGAGGTATTTTAGATTGCGCAAACAATTACTATACTATGCTCCGGCATAGCCTTAACAAAATTCTCAAGAGCAGAACTCATATGAAGGTGAGCACGTTTTTTTTTTTACTGAACAATACTTTCATTAAGACTGCAGCCTGAACTTACAACAGGAATGGCAAACATACAATCCAAACTGCTCAAAATATTGAGAAGCGAAGCAGACAGATAACACATTATCTCCTGATACTAAAGCTCCGCACAAGGAGACTGATGAAACTAAGAAAATTACATATACGATCAGTCAAAAGTCACAACACTTCCTTAAACCAAGGCAAAGGATCGCTGGAGACATTGAAAACCAAAGATCTAAATAGACAGGCCCAACAGAAATTAAGAACATGGTACGGACCCCAACATTGTATAACCCGGCGAGGCCACAATGATAGTTGTGGGAGACCAACAACTTCTAATAGATCTATCAAAAACAAAGGCTAGAACTTTAGAAGCCAAGAGTAACCACCAGGACATGCGTCAAAACAAACACTACCGGCAACCGCAATTAGACGAGCCATTGACTACGGAAAGAACCCAGTCCGGCAAGACCACCAACGGCAAAGACGAGGAAACTGAGAATGCTTTCCTCAAGATATCGCATCCGTACAAGGACGATCTTCCACGAGCAAGAGAAGCGGATACGAGGAGGTCACACCCAAACACCAGTATCGACAAGGCCAACGAGCGCTACAACAGTAAGGGCGATCACAAGACATGGAGCAAACTAACCACCGCAAGGTGAGCACGTTTAAGTGAGGAACTCTGAACTCATAAAGCGTGGACAGTTACAAAATCAGTGGATGACAGTTTAAAACTATATTTCTTTGTAACGTGCATGTGTATTAATGCATATACATGCTTCTGAGTTTTGAATGATTGAAGTTTAATTCTTGTTAAGACAGTCTTTTTCCATGTATGGTGGTGGTAAAGAACATGATTTTATAATGAGCAAGGCGAAAATATTTCTATGAATTTAACAAAGAAACTGATGTCACTGTAGTTAATGGTAACTGTTTATATATTAAATTAAAAAGTATTTATTTTAAAGGGTGCTAATTAAGGATTCCAGTTTTTAAAGAGCAGTTATAAAAATAACACCTTTTAAAAAAAATTGTATGTTTGTTGTTTTTTTTTTGTTTTTTTTTTTTTAATTTTGTAAACAATAGTCTAATAATTACCATGATTTAGGTTATTAGTTTTAAGAAAATACGACATCAGGATGAAAAAATCGTTACTGTGTGTTACTATCATTTTACAGGCAATGTTTTAGAGTGACATTTAAATATGAGAAAAAATCATTCTGTGGAACAATTACATATATTTTTCAATTATTTAATTACAGATATTTTTAAATAATTGAAAAATTCCATATTTTGTGATTCTAAAAATTAAAGACAAACAAAAACGTCATTACCACTTTGACCAAAAATAATTAATAGGAGAAGCGCTAGAGTGACAGTCTTGGACAAATATAGAAAATTAAAATTTACTAACTCAACAAAGTAATGATACCGTGATAGTTAAAATACTAAGTAATATAAACAGTAAATAAAATATTATTTACCTGAAACAATATAAGATTTTGTCTAATATAAAAAAAATTTCTACAATAATTTGAAGTGTCACTGTAATTAATGGTAACTGTTTATATATTGAATTAAAAGGTGTTTATGTTAAGGGTGCTGATTAAGGGTTCCAGTTTTAAAAGAGCAGTAATAAAAATAACACCTTTTTAAAAAACTTGTGTTTTGTATCTACTAAGACTTTGACCTTGATACTTGTTGATAGTCATTGCAAAACATAAACAATCTATGGTTAATTCTTTAGGTGTTGATAGATATTAATATATATTTTTATTTTAATGTAAGCAAAATAAACTGTATGATACAAATATATTATGTATTCCATGTGGCCATAAGCTCTGTGAAAAGTGTTTAATTAGTTAACTACAAATAAACGGTATTTGTCCTTTACTTATGCCGTTATTGTTTACCTTAAACAAATTACTATTTTAATATAATTAATTATAATGTAATATTTATAAAGTACAACACACCCATATTTACTTTCTCTTTTCAATATTGGTCTATATTTTTCAGATGTAATTCATTATTTTATTTAAGAACACCAACTAAAACATTATAACAATTGGTTTTCTTATACTTTCCGATTTTACTCTGGATGAACTTAACTTGTAAAAATAGTATTAAATATATTTGGAAATATTGTGACCAAATATATATCGGCTATTTCTGACTTTTTAGTATAAGAAAAACTAACTTAAATGTAAAATAACCGCATAGATATTAGGATCAAATCTACGAATGGTGGTGAGTAGTGAGATGCAAGCATATTTGACGTTTCCAAAAAACAATTCTTGGAGTGTTTAGTGGACAAAGATGAGTTGCTTTTTTACGTAACTGCTATAATTTTTAATTAATTTATTTAAAACATAAACAGTTGCCCTCTCTGAAAATTATTTTGTACGATTTTGTCATTTTCGTTTGATTATTATGAGAAGTGAGGAAGACTCACGTTTATAGAACCAGCAACCAAACATTATTTCACCAATTAGTAACTTGACATAATCCTACAATACTGATTTTATGATTTATGTTTTGATAACGTGTTCAATATGTATTGCAGTGCATCCTCATATACCACATAACCCTAAAGTTAAAACTGCTATTAAAATGAGTAATTCATTATTTTTGCAACTGGAAAAGTGGGGCGAAACACAATTATTAATCCTGAATTTCGAAAACGAGTAGATCTATCTCCATTTCTCCAAAACAGTCAACTTGTTTCTACAAATCTCATTTTTTTCCATGATTGTGTTGAAGATGATAATCCTCAAGCCCCTTATCTTCATGGTTTGGAAAGTTTATGTGTATTTGGAGAGCTACACAATGGATGCTTTTATATTGAAAGAGCCGCAAACATTGGTGATGAAAAGGCAATAGTTATGAATGCTCTCATTTTTGTATGTTTTGGATTACTTAAATCTGGATTTGATGTACTTGACAATGGAATAGCTGACTGGAACAACAACTTAAATGCGGTGACTTCATATGCCAAAGAAATCGAATTGACTTTGTTGCAATTTTGTGTTACTGGTCATGGTGTACTTGAAGGAACTTGGTATTATCCATTACCAGAATGCGAGTTTAACCATGCATTTTTTGCATGTTCACTTTGTTTTTTATAGGCACTCTATTATTACTAAAAATCTATGTTAACTTGTAATATCTATGTTACCTTGTAATATTTAGTTTTATGTTTCAAACGTTGTCAACTGTTTCTTTTTATTATTGTGAATATATTTGACTACTATACATTTGTGACCCAGCATAGTTAAATAGGTACACACTGAACAAACGCTAATGATTTCAAACCGTGTCTGCGGTAATGTAATATTGATAAAATTGAAGTTGACTCTCCTGCGAATATGGACAAGTTAAGAAACGCGTGAAAATTGTCGTGAGAGTGTTTCTTTAATCTTCTTGCAGACGAGATGGGATAACATTTTTGTTTACACATTTTGAGACTAATACAATTGATAATTTTAAATAATTATCGGAAATAATGAAACTACATAAGTATAACTATCAATCAAATATAAAATTTCTACTAAAACAATTGATAAAATAAATTTTTCGATTAAGTTGAATAATTGCCACTTTGAAAAGTACTTAAATACGAAGTTCTCTATTAAATACTTAACTGAATATGTTATGTAACTAAATTACTGAAAACCGGTATAACTGAAGACATTAATTTTATGTTTTAACCATTGTAACATTTGGTTCATACCTTTTGCAAGTGCATGACTGTGCGTATAAATGATTTCTTTGTTGAGAAAGAGTGGCTACAACTTCAATCATGGAACTACCTGAAGATATTGTATGCGATATTTTATCGAAGATTTTCAATCAGTCAAATAAAGATTTTGACTAAAAGAAGATTTTCGTGGGGAAGCTATATATTAAATTTTATATATAAAGTGAGATATTTTAAAATAAACTATAATTGATATTAAAATTAGATAGATAACAAAATACAACACTATATTATTATTAAAAATCTATGTTAACTTGTAATTGTAACATCTATGTTAACTTGTAATATTTAGTTTTATGTTTCAAACATTGTCAACTGTTTCTTTTTATTATTGTGAATATATTTGACTACTATACATTTGTGACCCAACATGGTTAAATAGGTACACGCTGAACAAACGCTAATGATTTCAAACCGTGTCTGCGGTATGTAATATTGATAAAATTGAAGTTGACTCTCCTGCGAATATGGACAAGTTAAGAAACGCGTGAACCTTGTCGTGAGAGTGCTTCTTTAATCTTCTTGCAGACGAGATGGGATAACATTTTTGTTTACACATTTTGAGACTAATACAATTGATAATTTTAAATAATTATCGGAAATAATGAAACTACATAAGTATATATATCAATCAAATATAAAATTTCTACTAAAACAATTGATAAATAAAAAATTTCGATTAAGTTGAATAATTGCCACTTTGAAAAGTACTTATATACGAAGTTCTCTATTAAATACTTAACTGAATATGTTATGTAATTAAATTACTGAAAACCGGTATAACTGAAGACATTAATTTTATGTTTTAACCATTGTAACATTTGGTTCATACTTTTTGCAAGTGCATGACTGTGCGTATAAATGATTTCTTTGTTAATAAAGGTGGCTACAACTTCAATCATGGAACTACCTGAAGATATTGTATGCGATATTTTATCGAAGATTTTCAATCAGTCAAATAAAGATTTTGGAATTGTAGATTGGTCAATAAAGAGATTTATAGAATCTCAAAATCGTTTTTTATTTTTTTAATCTAAAGATTAGGAACATACTCAAACCTCCATACAATGAGAGGTATTTTTCTAAACATAGTAACTTCCTAGACGATTGTGTTCTTCTTAATAACAATGTTGAAGCCATGTTTTTATCTGGCATAAATGAATTCTATTTTAAAAGAGACAAACATAAAGTTCTCAAAGGATTAAAACATGCCGCAAGTTATATGCATGCAAAATCCATGTATATATTAGGTTTTATTGTTATTGGAGATGGTGATTTAACACAAGGCTCTACATTAATTAAGGAGATATTTAATAGCAAAGGAATATGTCAGCTTACAAAATGTTACACAAGTCTTAAATCGCTTTCTTTGATGCTTTCAATGAAAAAACACAATTTTTATAGAGACATTTTGGACGGAATAGAAGTGCAAAAATATTGTTATTGTGTAGATTGTTTAGTATAAAAAGAACTTGTTAAATTCCTTAAATATTTTTATAATTAAATAGTAAAAATGGTTTATTATTTCCCTAAGAGGTTATTAAATGTTTGAATTTGTAGCATACGATTTATTTTGCTTACATTATAATTAAAAAATATATATATATATATCAATAGTAAAATAATATTTTCAGTGATTATTATTTTTAAATTTATAAAAAAAATTAAAATATTAAACTAATTGAGATGAATGTAACATACCATATGTAACTAAAATCTGGAACAAAATAAAAATACCAGTTGTATTGTACCTTAATAAGGTTTTTTAATATTATATATTTTATTATATGCATCATTGGTTGATTTAGTTAAATATTTAATATTTTAAACATGTTTTGACTGCAAAATCATACTTTAGATCAAACGGTGTGCCGGTACCATTAGAAGGAAGCTCCTGACTGTTTTGGTTGTGGTGCTGTTGTTGACCTTCTGCAGTTGAACATGTAAACAATGGCAAAGAAGCCCCTGCCGCAGTTTCATGGGAAAGCGCCGGTGCATGTGCTTTCAACAGGGGCAGGGAAGATGATGAAAGCGGCGTTGAAGAAAATGGAGTTATGTGATTAAGAAGTTATAGAGGTTCTACCGGTACAATATAAGAAGGCGAAGACATGTTAAGGAATGGAACTAAGTTTTGAAACAGTTTGGTTGGTCCTGCGTTTGAGCTTGGAAGAACTTTTACTTAAAGTTGCATCCCTTGGCTTAGTGTCTAAGCAATCCACAAATGAAATACCTAAACAAAATTAACCAAGTATCTGAAAATGTTTATATTTAATTTAGTATTGTTTCCCCCGCGAACCGCGGGGGTCCGAATCATAGTAGTTGATAAAGGAAGTCATGTATAGTAGATTCTCAATAGTTGCTTCGCAGGAGGAGTTGAAACAGCCCTCTCTAACAGCTCTCGTCATTACACATTCCAAAACTATATGTCTCTGTTTCTCTCTGATAAATATTCTAAATTGGTATCTTTCTTCGAGAAGGCCACTTCTGCTCTTAACGAAGCCAAAGAATCGGTTACATCCATTGCAGAATCCGTCGGTGCCTCTCTAACTTATTCTTAGAAAACCGTTGCAGCCTCCACCGAAACGGTTAAGACTCGCAACAATACCAGAGATAGTGTTTGATGGGTCTACACAGGTTGGTTCTATAAGATTTAACAGAGTTCAGGTTGTGTGTGTGATGAACAAGCCCTTAAGGGCAGGAGATCTTGTCTTGTGACAATAATGGAAGAGAATAAAAGAGAGACTGATGGAAGAATAAGAATGGTGTGAGATTAAGAGACTTTGAGTGAGAGATTAAGAGATTAGAGAGACTGAGAGATTAAGTAACCAGAGAACAGAGATTGAGAGATTCAAAGTAACCAAAGACTATGAAGGAGAATGGAAAATCCCCCTTACTCACTTAAGAGTTACAAAACATCACTTATGAGCTTATATGTGCTCTTTACAACTTGCAATCATAAACCTAAATCTAAGGGCTGTTATAACTTGAATTTAAATGGATGGATGAGATGGAAAGATGGTCTTGGTCGTGGCTGGCTCTTCCTGATGGATAATTGGTCCATTTGAATCTGGTCAAGGGAAGGCTGACTCCTTATTGGCTAGCTAAAGGCTCCCATGAATCTGCCCACTTCTTTTGCTAGATACATGGTCTCCTTTTGCTTTTACTTTACAGCAAGGGACTCTCCTTTCCAGACTGTCACTCGCCAGCCTCTCCTTTGTCTTCTTCTCTTAAGAATTTTGTCTTCTTCTCTTAAGAGTTTTGTGTTCTCTTACTGTGGTAACTCTCCAAAGTTACTGTGGTAACTTTTGAGTTACTGTCTCAACCAAATATTCTCCAAATGGTGTCTAAGTCCCTCCTGGACTTAAACCCAATCTTGCACAGCCATAAGATCACTTCTTGACTTCTTAAGACCCTCCTGAAGCTTGACAGACAATCTCTGTAAGACTTGCCCTCTCTTTGCACTAGAACCAAACTACTCCATACTTCTCCTTTCACTCCATTTCTATTCTTCAAGTTAACATTCTAGAGCTTGCCCTATCATTGTACAATCTCCATCTTCTCTTCAGTTCAACATTCAGTTCAACACTCCCCCTCAAGCTTGATTCTAGGAGATCCTGAGCCAAGCTTGGAACCCTGAAGAGTCTCCCTCATTAAAAACCTTGCAAAGAAAACCCTGTGGGACAAAACTTTGCAAGGGAAAAAGAGTAGAGCTCTTAAGGGCCTAGGGATTGGCCAGTGATCTCTTGTGCCTTAGAACCAGTGTGGTTGGACACAAGAAGCTCTGGATCACGGCCTAATAGGTGCAGCAACTCAATACAGCTTTGCGTACACTTCACACTTCAGCTTCACCTCTTCATGGAACCGGTTTGAAGTCTCCCCCTCTCAACTGACTTCACAGCCATTTTAGAGAAGCTAGGACACGACCAGATCATCTTCAAAACACCAGTAAGGCTGATCAACACTTCACACACGGCTTGCTCTCTTCATCGAACTGGTTTGGGTCTCCCCTTCTCAACAGACTTCTCAGCCACCTTAGAGAAGCTAGGAACTGACCAGGAACATCTTTAGTGAGGCTCAAGCAATGGTACCTGATACATTATCCCAAAGGTGCATCAGTACCTATCAAAACCAAGAAAATGAATATCCTGCATCACACTTGATGCACACAATCTCACAATTCAATCATAATCATCTTAAGTATCTTTTCAAGTACAAGCAATGAATAAGATGAATGAAAAGGATTGAAAAGAGTTTTAAAAGTCTAAGGGAACTTCCCTTGTGTTTTTGTGAGTTTCCTAACTCTCTCAATGCACCATCTTCATGTCATCATCAACTTCTTGGAAAGGCAGAATGGATTGATCAGCTTCTCCTCAATCACCTCTCATTGAAGCCGCATTGATGGAGAGCCTTCTTCCTCACTTGCCAAGGCTGCTCTGAACAGCCTCTTGCCTAGACACGCCACTGACTTGGCCCGGTTGATGATCCTTGTAGAAGCTTTTGCAAAAGACTTGTTACTTACTGACCATGGATCATATGCATTAAAACTCCCCCTCAAGCTTAGAACCGAGACTAGAAGGAGCTAAGCTTGTGATGATTCTATGCATCTCCATGGTCTAATAACTATCATTTTTCATGATAGCTTTCTTCTTGTGAGTTTTCTCTCTTCCTTAACTAGGAGTTAGGGTGTTTGAATCACCATAGAGTCCTCACAAGGCAAGTTCTCACTGTATAATAACTCATGCTACACTTCCTGTAGACTATGGACTGAACATGTCCTATGATATTATACAATGGCATCCTCTCATTGCATAATCGATCACACTACACTTCCTGTAGATTATAGATTAACACATCCAGTGATGATTTGCAATGGAACTAGACCTTTTGTCTTCACACTTTGGTTTGGCTTGTCACTGTATCACTTCTTTGTGTACCTAACATCACCACAACTCAATGCAAGATCAGATCATCCCATTGGGATCAAACTAAGATCATCCATCCTGTTTGATCACCAATGCCACAACAATATATAAACCTTGAAACAAGCCAATCAATCAAGGCAAGAACAAGCAGTTTTAAATCTCTAAAATGACAATGCAAGCTTTAAACAATACATTGACAATTTAGGCTCATTTTTAAATGCATCAATTCATGAATGCACAATCTTAAAGTATTAGCTATATGAATGCAACAGGTTCAATCCGAGAGCAATATTAAAGCTATGCACAACAGTTCCAATCAATACCAATGATGCAAGCAACTTAGACAGTTTCTAATTGATGCAAGACAATCAATGATGGATTAAACATAGGCAATAGCATCAGACAACAATAGGATTGAACTTAGACAGTATGAGACATGCTTATGTATGCAAAACAGCTTATCAATCATGATGCAAGCAGCAGAGACATAAGCAGCAGAGACATTCTACTCAATTCTACAGAGTTCAGGTTGTGTGTGTGATGAACACGCCCTTAAGGGCAAGAGATCTTGTCTTGTGACAATAATGGAAGAGAATAAAAGAGAGACTGATGGAAGAATAAGAATGGTGTGAGATTAAGAGACTTTGAGTGAGAGATTAAGAGATTAGAGAGACTGAGAAATTAAGTAACCAGAGAATAGAGATTGAGAGATTCAAAGTAACCAAAGACTATGAAGGAGAAGGGAAAATCCCCCTTACTCACTTAAGAGTTACAAACATCACTTATGAGCTTATATGTGCTCTTTACAACTTGCAATCATAAACCTAAATCTAATGGCTGTTATAACTTGAATTTAAATGGATGGATGAGATGGAAAGATGGTCTTGGTCGTGGCTGGCTCTTCCTGATGGATAATTGGTCCATTTGAATCTGGTCAAGGGAAGGCTGGCTCCTTATTGGCTAGCTAAAGGCTCCCATGAATCTGCCACTTCTTTTGCTAGATACATGGTATCCTTTTGCTTTTACTTTACAGCAAGGGACTCTCCTTTCCAGCCTGTCACTCGCCAGCCTCTCCTTTGTCTTCTTCTCTTAAGAGTTTTGTCTTCTTCTCTTAAGAGTTTTGTGTTCTCTTACTGTGGTAACTCTCCAAAATTAGTAACTTTGGAGTTACTGTCTCAACCAAATATTCTCCAAATGGTGTCTAAGTCCCTCCTGGACTTAAACCCAGTCTTGCACAGCCATAAGATCACTTCTTGACTTCTTAAGACCCTCCTGAAGCTTGACAGACAATCTCTGTAAGACTTGCCCTCTCTTTGCACTAGAACCAAACTACTCCATACTTCTCCTTTCACTCCATTTCTATTCTTCAAGTTAACATTCTAGAGCTTGCCCTATCATTGTACAAGCTCCATCTTCTCTTCAGTTCAACAGGTTCTTGGTCACTCTTTTTACATGTTTGTTTGTCCCGAAAAAAAAAACATATTGTAATACGATAGTGTTGTGTGGTTTAGGCAAGAAATGCAGTGGAAAATGCTCTGTCAAGAGGTATAGAAGGAGCTAAATTTTTGCTTCATGTTTTTGAAGAGAAGAGGACTGAAGTTTCGTCCAAGCACGTTGGAGCTGTTACTAATGCTTCTGATGGAGCATCGAGCAGCAGCACCGTGGCAAGCCGAGACCTCCTTGTATCCACAGACCAATCAGGTCACAGTATTTAAATAAAACTCTCCATTATAATAAAATCCATTTAGAAAAAAAAGAAAGTGAAATTGTCACTTAACTACCAGAATATTGTTTGTATGGTATAATGTATTTATAAATACAGTATTGTGTATAATAATACTATGATATATTAACGATTAGGTTTGGAACTGAATTAAAAACTAGCTTAAATTTTGATTTATATATATTACATGACTAACCTAATACCACCACGGGAACATGATATAAAAACAAAAAACAAAGAAGATGAGAATGGAAGTAGAGATATGAGCAAGTTCTGGAAGAGGAGCTTGAAGCTTCGGGCTTGGGAGTCGGGTGCGATGGTATTCTCCCAAAAAGCCCTAATCCATCCTCACTTACGTTCAATGTCGATTCATTCGTGCTGCATTATCACATTCCAACATAGTCATCATCTCACAAATTCTTGTGTTATTATTATTAGATAAATAGTCTGTTTTCCAGAGATCTACCTTGTAGACGGAAAGTGGCATGATCCTACACCTGTCAACAGAGAAAAACATTTATTTAGATGGATTCTCTCAACACAATCTCAATGGTGCAAAAAAATAAATCACAATCTCAACCCTGTTTATGTCCAATATGTACTACAGTTGGGTCACGAAGAAACAGTTAATATTCGAAAGCAATTTGCAATATTAATTGATAGCACACAAAATAGTATGTACAAAAAGATTGTAAATAAATATATTTATTGGTTTGTTGATTTATTACCTATTGGATCCTCTATATATTAATAAAGAAACATTTAAAATTTGTAACTTTAAATTTGTATTAATTAAAAAAAGTTTTGTTTAGATGTCACTTAATTAGGATGTCAATTTGGCTTATGTGACATCATAAGAATCAATTGAAAAATTAGTAAGCCCAAAATCTAATTATTAGAAAAACTTATGTTAACCCAAACATAAATATATATGATATGATAAACTTAATACTCACCGATCTCATTAAATTAATACTCGACGATCTCATTAAATGAGACTTTCTTTAAATAGCTCAAAGTTGATTTATATTGTGATCCAACATAATTTTTTTTTTTAAGTGTAAGATATACTCTTAGTCCGCATCACTTGGACATCAATTTAAATCAAAGTTTGCTATATATTATGGCTTATGTATTGAATGATTTTGCTATAAATCGGAAAATAATAATTTTTATGTGTTGATTTTTTATTTAATAGCAAAGAGACGCATCTATTCAAAAAAAATTTGTTAATGAAAGAAAAAAAAAGAAGAATATTGTTCGTTTCTTAAGCATTCCTCACCTACAGAAATTTATATAAAGAGTAATACACAAACTAAGTTGTTTAGTTATTACCAAACGAACTTATATATCAAATATTTTTCCTTACAACACAATTTTTAGAACTTAAATTATGAAATTTATATTGAAAATTAAATAAGGCTTTGGCACCTACCTAATTATTTTTCGTAGTCTAGGAAAACATTAATAATGACATTTCGTAGTAATTAATGATACATATCACATTAACTCACTTTCATCCTTTAAACAAATAATTATAATACCATCATCTTTCTATATTTAAGCCTTAAGTATAATAACAGTCGGATTACAAAATTTTATATTGCCTTAATGTGGTCCATAACCAAACTATACTTCAAATTATAAGTCTAACCCAATTTGTAATTGTATTTTTAATATTTTAATTGTCCATTTTATGTCAAAAAGAAAATAAAAATCTAATATTTTGAAAATTAGTGTAACTTCAAAGTCGAATATATATAAACTTTATTTACTGATAAGTTAGTAAAAGAAAATATCCAAATATATTGGTTTAACATATATATGATTATATAAACAATCAAAATTGTATACATATAAAAACAATTCGATCATATATATATAAATCTTAAAATTTTCAATACAATATATTTAATATTTTAATAATATAATTCAATCCTCGTAAAGTGACCACGACGTACTAGTCAATATTATTATTTTTCTTTTGTCATGATCATTCTAGTTTATTACTAGTTGTTAGAATATAACAACTACAATGTTTTTTTCTAAAAAAATTCCAACTAGTAAACGGATACATACATTTCTTAACTCTAAGTCTCTTATGTCAGCATACAATAAAATCAAAATGGATAAATGTTCTAATAAGTTACTAATTTTAATACCAACCGTAAGGAGATGACTTAGAGAATAAATACCCCGATCCTTAAAGGATTCTTGCACTGTTCCATCAGTGGGCCCCACAAAAAATAAGAAGAACCGGTTACTAAAGTTGCAAAATACGGACCACTTTTGGAGATGTTTTTGCACTGTTCGCGAACCCCAATGACACGTGGTGACCAGTGATTGGTTCGTTTTAATTTATTTTTTTTAATCAGACAAAGAAAATGATAATAAGAACCTCAAATGGGATGTTAGCGTTAATGATGCTCTTATTAACATGATTTGTTCCAGGTCCTACAAATTTTATTGGATAGAAAAATCACATATTCCTTTGAATTAAATTTAAGACAGAAAGACTTACTTGGGTCACCACTGATAGTGACAGCACTTCCACCAAAGTTGCAACTACTAGGGATTGGATTCTTCTGGTAATAACTGTTAAATGCAAAAGATGCATGTGCTATCAACGAGTTTGGATTATAACACTTTCCTCCTCCTTGGATCTCTGAACAGTCTGCTCCACCGATCCCGCACGCGTAGTCCAAAGCAGCTTGTAACGCTATTTTTGGAGCGTTCTCTCTCGCAACGCACCAACTTTCACCTGGGTGGGCTGCAACGCGTGGTGGCGTTGGAACCGTTAGTGGCGTTGTGACGACGGCAGAAGCGTCAGAATCAGAATTAGGGACAACGGTTGGTTCGCTGGTTGTTGGATTTGTGGCTAAAGGTGTGGTTATGTCCTTTTCTTCTTCTATTGGTTCAGTAATTGCTCTTGCACCTGTAAAATCACATAGTTTTCGTTAATGGAATAAGATGTGAGAAACATTAACAATGATGTCTCAGATTTGGTTGGTAAAGTTAGAGCATAATTAATTATTATCATCTCTAAGATAAGTGCCTTTAATTTGTAATAAAAAGGTAAAACACGAAGACAAACCTTAGAAACAATAAACAAAAAGACAATATAGAGAATCTTTGAACTGAACAAGAAAAAGTAACGACTAGAATAATTGCAAGCTTCGACTCCATTCCGGTTCACATGAGAAAACAAAATTAACTTCATCTTTTTTATAGATACAAATTCACCTTAATTTTAAAAATAAAGCAATTAGAATTTAGAATTCACCTATCTACAGTATTGATATATTAAAGAAAATTGAAAAAATTCGAATCTGGTAGAACTAGATGAACAAGAAAAGGAACATTTTCCTAAGAAAAAAAACATTTCTAATCAGAATAAGATAATTGAAGTTCTAAAGACATATTTTATAGATTTTCTGAATAATGATTAACTTTCCGCATCTTTAGAATAATAAATCCCAAGCTATATATAAACGTTATTTTTAGCAAGAACGAATTCAAAAACGTTTGGATTCACCATTAATCAAAACTATGGTGTTATATCACTTACATATGTTCATATATCAAAACAGTGTGGATTAGAATAAATCATGTGCATATTCTATTCCTTAGAAAAGAATAAAATGAAATTTGCAACAACCAAATCTTACTATAAATATATATATGCTACTTTAACAATATTTTATTTAAAAATAAAAACTGAGAAAAGCTTTTCTTGTTTCAGCGATGGATTGAGAAAAGTAACCTGGGAAGACGAAGTAGAGAAGAAGAAGACTTGTTACTATTCTGAAGCCTTTTCCCATTCCGAAAAACACAACCGTAACTCTTCTTCTCTATTAAAGCTCTAAATCTTCCAGTCTTATGTCTCCAAATACTTCTTATCAACTAAATATAGAGAGAGAAGCTGTGTGTAAGGAACTTGGGTTTATGGAGTTGATTGCTGGGGAGTTGGGGAGAGAGAGAGAGAGAGAGAAAGAGAGGGTAATGATTTGTTTGGGATTTAGGTTTTGTGGGCAATGCAAAATGTAATGTGGGCTGCTTCTAGTGAGTGATGCTTGTAATGATGGTTTTTCCTCACACTTTTGATTCTTATATTCCCTGGTTCTTTCTTTTTTAACTTTATTCAGTCACAATGAGAACTTTTTCATTAGTTTCCTTTCTTTCTTGAACTTCTACATAAGCATAAATTATTTGCCGCTTAGAATAGCATAAACAATTTGAGTTGTGGGTCTCACATCACATAACTATCACTGCATAGCTCTTAACTAAAGATTTTAAAGTAAACAAAAAACATATAGAGACTTAATCATCTTGACCAGAAAGAGATAATCACTTATACAAACCTTGCAATTAACAATTTGACCTCGAAAATAAACACTTTGTATTTTACATGGATGTGAAAACTGTAGAAATTCAACATGTTCTCATTATCTTGTTCATGTTTACATGTCTAGTTTAAATTAGTCATGTCATGTACAATCTTTCTTATGCAATTGTATTTTTAAGACTACTGACTTATTTGAACAAAAAAAAAAAAAAAAAGGACTACTGACTTAATTTTTTTGCTTGGAGAAGCGATATCCACTATTTATAAAACATAGAGATCTGCAGCAACAATTATTTCAGTATATCATTTGAAATAAAGCAAGGCATAGTAGTATACTTTTTGCTCCTCAAAATATAGCAATTTGATTGATTTTGACTTTATGTCGAAGTAGGACCTTCAAAAATATAGCAACAGGCGTACTTTTGACTAATCTCACACCAACTTTGTGTATTTATTATTCATATTTTCACCCAGCTCTCGTTGTAGCATGTATAGGCTATCTAGCCAGAAGGTAACTGTAGCTATAATTTAAAAATGTTTAGACCCTTATTTATTAAAGTTTTTATCTTCGATTGCGGTAATCTCCTTGCATTATCTACACAAATATGAAATCATAACTTTAGAAAAAGAAGAAAAAGAGTAGAAAAAGAATAGAAAAAGAAACTTAACGTTAATTACATCGACCGTATATTTGTGCGGTGGGATTTTAGTGGACAAAAACAACCAAAGATACAACTTTCGGTGTTAAAAAGAGTACTAAACAATAATAAAGTAATAAGAAGAAAACATAAAATCAGAAATAACCCCGTGTAAGAGGGTAGGGAAGATGAGCAAATGAATAGGAAAAGCAAGTGGGACTCAAATTGGTTATAGCAACAACATAACAAATGATGAAAAGAGAATTTTGGACCGACTATATCCAAAATTCGGATTCACCTAATCTTAATGGTTATAAGAAATTAATTCTTTGACATTATTTGTTTTTTGTTCTATCGATTCTCTTAAGTTACTGTGTGTCACATTAATTGGCCGATGAATACAATAGCAACCCTAAAAAGCCTTCAATGTCTGAGTAACATACACAGTCAAACAAAGTTCAAAACCTCTGCTAACTCTTTAGATACTACTACAATTACTAAATATTCTCTCATTTTTATAAAACGCATTTCAGGTATATCTTTTTAAAACATACTAATTCAACTTTGGATATTACTCAAATGAGTATGCAGAATGGCTTGAAAACTTTCTCTCACTGATTCATCATCTTTATCACTACAAAGGCTCGTAGTGATGAATTTTTTTTTTGGTAAAACAAAATTTTATAGATAACTAGTCTCCATTAGAAGAGGAATTGTTTACAAAGATGATAACAAAGTCATACTGGCTAACAAATTTTGCTGCAACAAAAGACAAGCAAAAACACAAAGATAGAAGCTATCATTATACATAAACAACTAACATTGCGGAGAAATCCTTGTATTCCGACCACACTAGGCTTAAGCAGCGGAATGACGCCATGGAAAACAAAGAACACAATCAGTGATCTAATGCTTGTGATTGGTTCCGCAACTAGTGCAGGAATAAAATTTTTAACACTGGCTACAATCACATAGGTGATGTAACACCAAAATGTTGAGCCTTTGAACAGTACAGAGAGCAAATCATCCGTAGAGCAATCTTCCAAACTAAAGGCTGACCTTGCAACACATGAGCAGCAACAATACAAAAGCCATGGTAATAGTAAGGTTGAAGTTGGTTTCAAAAGAATGTTGATAATCAAAATCTGAAACTGCAACGAAGCTAAAAATCTGCAATTTAACTTTGAGTAATCGGAAGATTGAAGTTGGCTCGTAGTGATGAATATAATCATATTTTCACAATTAGAGCCGGTCCATAAATTTTAAAGATAGAAACCATTTAACAAAAAATAAATAATTTTATAACAATTTGTGAGTCATATAGTTTATTTATAAACTCAAGGATTTTGGGGATCAAAGTCAATATTGTATTGGTATATATCTAAAACCGACCTTGTTCATAAGGATCAGACTTGATCGAACACAAACCCTCTAAACACCTTCATTATTTGGCATCAAGCTCTGGATTAGAAATAACAGCTTCCACCTACATTTAGCTTTTCTCTTTTCTTTCATCGTTTTTTTCATGGATATTCATGGAAAACAACCGACCTTTGGCCTGGAGAAAGAGGAAAAAATCATTTAAAGAGTAGCAAAAGGGTCTGATGATCTCTTCTTCTCTGTGCTATTCATCCTATTTTTTTACTTATATGGATTGTTATTTTGCCTGAATGAATGATTGTTATATAGAACATTATGGTTTCATTGAACCAAGAATCGATCACTCATCAATACAAAAAGCCGAACAAGATTCTTCCTGATAATCAATGGAATCCTAAGATAATACCATCTATCCCATTGAGCATGTCAACGTTTATTCCTGTCTATGTAGACCATATTCCGCCACATCTGAGAGTACACATAACACATATTGTAGCCCAAAACTCATTGCTATTTACAGTACCTTTTAAGCTTACCAAGAACAATGTTTCTCAGCTTTATCTGGTTGACTGGATCAAGGAGATGATGGTGAAATCACATGATAGTATATGTTATTGATCCTATCTTCCCGGAGTTTCCAACGTTGAAGGAACTAAAACGGATTTGTTTTTCCTTCAAAGATTGCTTCAAAATCAAAAGTCAAAAAAGAGAAAAACCTCAAATCAAACCAACATTTTAAGAAAAAAGGGTTTAGTTTCAATTACCGGTATAAGAGAAACCATACCATTAAACCGGTAATATATAATTGGCCCAAAGTGGTTCTACGACACTTCACCAATCACCATCAAGCTCCTTCTCTGTCTCTCTCTGATTATACAAACATCTTGGGAGGTAATCACTGTATCGGTATTAGTACGTATCCAGTTTGAAATTCGCGGTTTAAATTTTTTTATTTTCTCCACGTTCTCTCTGTCTGATCCTTACAAGGTAACTTTTTTGAAAACTTGAAACTGGGGTTTTCCGACCGTCGAATCAGAGGATCTATAATGTTTTGTTTTCTCACATTCTTATGGCAGGGATCTGATTTAGATATGAATTGGGTTCAACGCAAAATCTACCTTTACAACGTCACATTTGGGCTTTACATGCTTGATTGGTGGGAACGATACCTTTTCAGTATCCTTTCTCTTGCCTCGATCTGATCAAATTTGAATTTTGTTTTGTTCAAGAACAGAGCTCTTGCCTTTTCCTTTAACATTCTCTTTCAGATTCTTTGGTTGTAATCCTGATGTGGTTTATTCTGTACAATGGATCTCGCTACTTCTCAGAGCTTTGCAAGAGGTAGAGCTTAGCTTTCTTGATTTCATGTGTTAGCTTTTAGTTTGATTTAATGTTAAATAAATAATGTTACTTTTTTTCTCTTAAGAAGGGATTTAAAGGGTTGTGAGAGTTGGATCTTTATCTAAAGCCTTTGATTCTTTGGGAGTTTGATCTTTGCTAGCTTGTGTTGAGTATTTTCAGAAGAAGCACCTGAAATGACTTTCTTGATTATATTCTATTGCGTTGTTATCCCCTGTTTGATTATGTTTGTTCTTCTCTTTCCACAGACATCTTTCTTGAAACCAGGTCATAGTTATCAATGCCATGGAAGCATGAAAACGACATGGTCGTCTGAGACCTGTGCCAACAAAAACTCATTTGTTCTGCTTTTTCTTAACCTGCTTCTTTGGTATCATGTCTGATCATGCAACTGCCATATATGTCTTTCTTTTATCACTTGTTTTGAATTTTCTTTTGTTCAATTCCACTTCCGGTTCATATTCCAATTACATTCGATGACCTTGAGTTTTCAGGTGTTTTCTTGGTATTGTTCAGTAAATTATTGGCACCATGACTCATACGTTATAATTAATTTGATGCAATAAACTTTGAATAAATAGACAAAAATTAATAAGCAACCCTTAACTACGTAAGAGCATCTCCAACCCACCCCTATATTTGCCTCTATATAGAAAAATCTACTCTAACTCACCTCTATTTCTTCTCCTATAATAGAGATTGCTATTTTTTCTTCTGTATGTAGGGAAAAAAATAGCATTCCTCTATAATAGAGAAGTATTTTTTTATTTACAAAATAGTCTTTTAACTTTTGTGATTATAAATAAAAAACATGTTTATGAAGAAATACAATTTTTACATATAAATGCACAGATTTTTATTTACATATTAATTTTAAATTTTTATAATTATAAATAAAATAAATAAAAAGATATCTAATTATTTTATGTTTACATACTAATTATTTTATTTTAAAGTCAGACTTTTTATTTAATGAATGATATCTAAAATTTTATATTGATAATTAAAACTATTAATTAAAATTTAATTATTAAAAGTTTAACATAATTTTACATATTGATAACATATTAAAATTAAACTTAAATATTGAAACAACTTAATAATTAAATATTAATCAATACAACATGTTGAAACAACTTAATACTCCGGTAAATTATTTCCGGATCCACAAAATTGTTAAAAGATTGTCCAAACGACGTGGGTGGAGGAGGAGTTTGCTGATTTTGTTGCTGGTGACTGCGTTTTTGTAAAATATGTGCTTTCTTTACTTGAAAATGTTCACGGACATTTAGATCTTCTATGGAATTTACGTCACAAAAAAAAAAAAAAATTCCTTCATCTGTTTTAAAGCAAAATTTTGTCCGTAAATCCCCAACTGATGTTTGTCTTTGTTCATTTGACTTCTTTAGGTTCTCTAAGAATTGTTTATTTCCTTCTTGTAGTGTATTGGAAGAGAAGCTCCACCACCAGAAGTCCAAATACAAGATGACGAAGATAATCTGTTCCAAGAGTTTATAAGTTGATTCAGAAAAATCAAGGATAAGAAAGTTTATTTCTCACTTCGAAATGCATTAATTGACCATTTATGAGAAAATATAGTAATGAGATGTTTAGATAATTTCTATTTTGTTTTATTATTATTTTCTAAATTTATTTGTAATAAAATGTTTAATTTAAATAATATTGCAATTTTATGAAAAAAATTAAAAGTTATAATAAATGGGTTAATTTGCAACATTTATAAGTTAAATGTGTTATTTATAAAATAAAATAAAAAGAATCTTTTAAGTATATTTTTTTATAGAAAAAGAAATAGAAAAATACATTAGAGAGAAACTCATCTCTATTATAGAGTTCTCTCGTAGAAGAAAAAATAGATGAATACATTCATGGTCAAATCATCCAACTCTGGTCTCTGAACTTGTTACTGTTGGTATCTAGCTAGCTCGCAATTCACTAAACAAAGACAACCGTCCTTGAATAAGTTGTTACTTAAGATGAGGGGGATCTAAATGAGTCAGAATTTGGAGTAACGAGAAATTGATAAATTTTATAGTCTAATAAAAACAAAAATTGCACATCTCAAAGCAAATTCAGATCTACCTAACAATTGAAAATAAACTGACACGTTTATTGGACCTTTCAACTATGCATACTAAACAAATCTACGCACTCTACAATGTAACAACCCAGATCTACCTAAACAGTTACAAAAATTGACTGTCTGATTGATTATTGGAGCTTTCAACTATACTATACAAATCTACGCACTCTACAATGTAACAAAACCAGATCTACCAAGTTTTAAGAAATTGACTGTCTGATTATTGGAGCTTTCAACTTTACTAAACAAATCTAGGCACTATAGTGTAAAATACAATGAACACTTTTAAGATGAGACTAGGCCTGGGCATTTCGGGTATCGGTTCGGTTCGGTTCGGGTATTTCGGGTTCTGGGTAGTTCGGATAGGGGCTAGAGGATCCATTTAGTACTTGACCTATTTTCGGTTCGGTTCGGTTCGGATAGTTTCGGGTTCGGTTCGGTTCGGATAGTAAATGTAGGAACCGGAAAATATCCGGAAAAAGTTCGGTTCTCATTTGGATCCGGTTCGGGTTCGGATAGTTCGGGTAGTTTGGATAATTTGGATAAAATATCGGTTATTTAGGGTAAAATATCAAATAATTATGATGATTTAGATAAAAAAAATGGATATTTCGGATTACTTTGGATATTTCAGATAAAACTATCTGGATAGTTTCAGATACTTTCGGGTAGTTTGGATACTTTATAATAATTTAGTTATCCTCAACTATTTTCAGATACTTTTAATAGAATTTTAAAATAAAAATATATATTTAGTGATGTTATATGTATATATAATTAATATTTTTATATATTCGGGTACCCGTTCGGTTCTCGGTTCGGTTCGGTTATTTCGGATATAAAAATATAGGAACCGTTCGGGTATTTGAGGGTATTAGTCCGGTTCCGGTTTCGGGTATTTCGGTTCGGTTCCGGTTCGGTTCTTCGGTTCCGGTTATTTTGCCCAGGCCTAGATGAGACGGAGAAAATATATGAACAGCTAATGAAACTTATATACATCTATTATTTTATGAAACTCAATATTCGATTTTATGAAATAAAAGTATAAAATTAATGAATCTTGATTGAAAGTGCTACTTGTATCTTCCAAAAAAAAAGTGCGACTTGTATCTTCGTGTAATAACATTGTCTTACTTTTCTATAATAAAATGTTTTTTTTTTAGAAATTTTTTTTCCAGTTTTGATGATACACATTACTTCTTATAGTTTTAATAACTCATTACTCATTAGCCACATCATAAGCACATCAATATCACCAAACAGTTAAATACATAGTTACACTAACGTGTATTTTAGCCAAAATTTAAAAGTTGAAATACATAATTTTAAAGTGTAAGAAAGTTTTAACATAAATGATAAATTATATCTAAATCAATACAAAAAATTGCTGTTGAGGTGGAATATTTTTGGATGAGCGGATGAAGATTAACATCTATGATTTTCATGTTCCCTCCTAAAAAGTAGATCTATAGATTTTAGATGTATATTTTTGTGTGTTTTGTTTTTGTGTTAGATTCACATGACATTATAAATTTAATTTAGTGTGATTATTTTTTGATTAAATTTATACAAATCTTATTTAAAAATATATATATTTTAACATTCTTGGATGATTTTTAACATCCAGAATAGTAGTAGACTTCGAATTTCATCACAAAATTATATTATCAGACTCTCAAAATTTTATGTATTAGAAGACTCTGTAACATATGAATTTAGGTTTAAGAAATTTCCTCGAATTGTTCCTAAACCATTTTAAATTTTTTTTTTTTTGAAAAAGTAAATTTTTGAAAAAATAAAAAATTGAATTCTTTTTTGAATTTTTTTATAAAATGAATTTCGAAAAAATAAATTTCAAACTTTTGAGTATATATCTATAAAATAGGGTATACTTGTCATTTTCCTTTTTTAATTAAAAAACGTTTATTCATTTTGACATTTGTGTATTATTTGCGATAAAAAATTGAAAACTTTTATATGATAGCATTTTTTAAAATTTTTTCACAAAACTAATATTCGATGAAGAAAATGACCAAAATAAGTTTTATTAAAGGGTAAAAATATATTTTTCACCTTAGGGTTAACTAATTCAGACTTACGGTTTAGAGTTAAAGGGTGAAATCTTGGGAATATGGTTTTAAATTTAAAAAAATAAAAAAATAAATATTAAAAATTTCAAAAATAAAAAATAATATTTTAGTTATTTTGTTTAGGTCTATTTTTGTGACAAAAATTTTAAAAGGGTTATTTGAGAGAATTGCTCTAAAAAAATTTAGGATTATTTTTAAAGTATTTCTCATGTATATATCGTTTTCTGAAGTTAATAATTTCTCTTTCATTGGATTTGAGTCCATACATTCACTCCTTCCTTCGAGACATTGACTCCTTCCTTTTCGAACCAATCAATTTTGGACATATATAAACCTAACACAAAAAGGCTGGATCTTTGTACATCAAGCACAAAATAATTTATACATTTTCTTGTCATTGTTGCTTTCTCAACAATTTACTTCATAAGTCATTTTTTCTGGGATCAAATTTCATAAGTCATTTGTATTATTTATAAACAAATATTTACGTGCACGGCTCTCCATATTGGCGGAGAAAACCATAGTGTTTTTTCTTTAATATTATCCATTGGTAAAAATATAACAAAAAAATCACGAGTTAAAAAAAAAAAAACCGATGGCAAAAAGTCTATATAAGGGTTGCCTGTCACATCTCCATGTATATCACCAAACTACAAAGTAAGAGAAACTAAGTGATATGTCTGGTAGTGAAGAAATGTCAAAAGCTCTCAACGCCACTACTCCGGGTTTTCCCGATATCCCATCTACCATCGTTCGAGCTACCATCGTCCAGGCCTCCACTGTCTATAACGATACTCCCAAAACTATTGGTAACTCACCTTTTCTTCTTCCTAAGAGTTTCCGTCAAAATAGTATCAAATGGTTTACTTGAGTTTGCAGAAAAGGCAGAGAAGTTTATTGCGGAGGCGGCTAGCGACGGAGCGCAGCTGGTGGTGTTCCCCGAAGCGTTTATCGCTGGCTATCCTCGTGGATATAGGTTCGGCATAGGAGTCGGTGTTCATAACGAAGCTGGTCGTGACTGTTTCCGTAGATATCATGCTTCTGCCATTGTGGTTCCTGGTAAAGGATCATGACATCTCTTTTAGTGTCCATCTTTTAAAAAAAAATCAGAATATATAAATTATTATTTAAATGTTTTATTGTCAACAAATTATTTATTTAAATGTTTGTTTTCAAAGTATACATCATGTTCGTCGTACTCTGTGCTTACGGATAGGTTCCAAAAATATAAATAAGTATGTAGTATTCAGGACTCCATACGTAAAAAGTAAAAACCTGGTAGAACTGTAATTATTGTATATAAATAAATCTCTAGTGTATTTCTGCTTATGAATATTTTAGATTGATTGTTTTTGGAGACAAGTATCTGATTAAATTAATGGTGACTGGTGTCAGAAATGAGTAAGCCAAATGTTAACTTTCATTTGCAAATGGAATAAATGGAGTGAGGCTTATAGTTCAACTGAGCACAGGGTTGGGTCAATAATAACTCCTTTTTGCACATTTGTTTGGGGGTTTTGGTGACAGGCCCTGAAGTAGACAAACTGGCAGAGATTGCTAGGAAATACAAAGTGTACTTGGTGATGGGAGCGATGGAGAAGGATGGGTATACACTCTATTGCACAGCCCTTTTCTTCAGTTCCGAAGGTCGCTTCTTGGGCAAGCACCGTAAAGTCATGCCAACATCTCTCGAACGTTGCATCTGGGGTTTCGGGGATGGATCAACCATCCCTGTCTACGACACTCCCCTTGGCAAACTCGGTGCTGCTATTTGCTGGGAAAATAGGATGCCCCTCTACAGAACTTCCTTGTACGGAAAAGGTAATTAAGACTCTCCTAAAAATCCCCTTTCTAATTAACTTCTAATGTAACACTCACTCCTAACATATTTTTGGGCTGCTTGCTGCAGGAATTGAATTATATTGTGCACCTACTGCTGACGGTTCCAAGGAATGGCAATCGTCGATGATGCACATTGCAATCGAGGGTGGATGTTTCGTGCTGTCGGCTTGCCAGTTCTGCCTGCGTAAAGATTTCCCTGACCATGCAGATTACTTGTTCACCGACTGGTACCCAGATCAACACCAAGAGGCTATTGTCTCCCAGGGCGGTAGTGTCATTATTTCACCATTGGGAAAGATTCTTGCCGGACCAAACTTTGAATCAGAGGGTCTCATCACGGCTGATCTTGGTATTTTGATGTTTATCTTAATTAGGCATCAGTACAGAAAATTATGAACCCTTTATACCTAATCATTTCGATAACATTATTCTTCTCTTTTTTTTTCTCATCTAGATCTTGGTGATGTCGCAAGAGCCAAGTTATACTTCGATGTGGTCGGGCATTACTCAAGGCCAGAGATATTTAACTTGACAGTAAATGAGACCCCAAAGAAACCGGTTACATTCGTATCCAAGTCGGTGAAAGCGGAGGATGACTCAGAGCCTCAAGACAAGTAATCAAAGATACAAAGGTCCTCTCCCCTCTCCACAACTACTGGAGTTTATGTCAGGCATGTGTTATTGTCAGTTCAAATAAATCTGTTTAAGTTTGTTTATCCTTATGTTCAATAATTTAAGAGACCTGGTTGGATATGGTTTGATCTATGGTGTCTGGATAAAACCATTCGGTTCTCTTCTCTTGTACTCCAATATTATGCAATTTATTTAAAGTTGAAATATGTTTTATATCTTAATATAAGTATTTTTTATTTGTTTTTTTGTCAAAGTCAAATATAAGTATCAAATCTAGAATTTGTGCAGAAATATCATGTAGACTTATTAATTCTTGGTGGGTTCTTATTTGATGTGGGCTTTGTATAATATGGATCAAAACCGAAAAAAAACTAAAGCCTTGGCTAAGTGTGTACTTTAGTTTGAAGAATCAGTTTAAAAAAGGGTTTAAATTAGTTACTTACAAAAATCAAAATTTGAACTAGTTATATTAAAAAAAATCGAAATTTAGTGAGAAAGACATATGGTCATCCGCCACTAGGTCTAACTGTCAACATATACTACATTTTAGTGGGTTATCAAATTGTATTTCATATCCACAATAGATACAAATCCATCTATTTAATCTGCAACAAGCTTCGGTTGGAGAGTTTTACTTAACTAATTTACTTCACCCATGAGAATTGGATATAACGGAAGGAAGCATGTGATTACCATTAAAACATTTAAACGTAATGTTATACAGCTTGCTTTTGAAATTAAGTAAACAATACTGGATATGTTTTTGGGCAAATCTCCAAAATAGCACATTTCTAAGTTTATATCACAAAAATAACACTCAAAACCTAAAATGACCAAAATAGCACATTTCTAAGTTTATTCTTTGAAAATTTTATTTTTTTTATTTTTCAAAATTTGAAATCTTATCCCCAAAACCTCATTTCTCAACTCTAAACCCTAAACCATAAACCCTAAACCCTAAACCATAAACCCTAAACCCTAAAATCTAAACCCTAAACCCTAAACTCTAAATCTTAAACCCTAAATTCTAAACCCTAAACCCTAAACCATAAACCCTAAACCCTAAAATCTAAACCCTAAACCCTAAACCCTAAACCCTAAACCCTAAAAAAAAAAAAATAAAAAAAAAAAATAGATTAGGCGGCCGCCTAGGCGGCTAGGCGGTCATTTAGGCGGCTAGGCGGCTATGCGGTCATTTAGGCGGTCTAGGCGGAAAAAATCGGATATCCGATTTTTTAAACCGATTTGGCATAAATCGGGGTGGAAGAGTGACGCGTAGCGCCTAGGCGGCCGATTTTCAGAACATGGGCTATGTAGGACGTGTCTATATTTGTCTAATTTTGAACCGTAGAATTATATTCGGAATTTTCAGGTAGTGGAAGATTGAAAAGAGCAACAAAACTGACACAAAAAAGACACATAAGTAACTCCAAAAAAAAAAACATTAATGTATAGTATTTACTTTTGTTGTTTTAAAGCATATTAATTTATTTTAAATAAGTAAATCTTATCTCTCGCGCACACAGTCCAAAGCCATCATCAAAGCAACTTGTGTCTCGTTCTCCCATTCGTCCTCATCTGCCCTTAACTTCGTACGAGTCGCCACCTCCTCATATAAAATCACTTCCAACGATTGTTCTCTTTTTTTTTTCTCTGTGCGTTTTGAGAGTTATTATGGCGATGATGGCGACGGCAATCCGTAACTCCGCTTCACGGGGGACGATGATGAGCCGTCAGATCTCGGGGTTGAGATCCATGTCTTCGTGGTGGAAGAACGTCGAGCCCGCTCCCAAAGATCCCATCCTCGGAGTCACCGAGGCCTTTCTCGCTGATCCTAGTCCCGACAAAGTTAACGTTGGTGTGGTGAGCCATCTCTCTTTCTCTCCAGATCTTAGCATATTTCATTTTGATCTTTTAGATCTTCCACTACCTGAATTGAATATCTGGATTTACTTATGGTTGATGAAGCTAATATATATATGTATGTATGTATTAATTAATTAAATGACATGGTTAGGGAGCATATCGAGATGATAATGGGAAGCCTGTTGTCTTGGAATGTGTCCGTGAAGCTGAGCGTAGGATCGCTGGCACCTCCTTCATGTAAAGATTCTTTTTTTTTTTTCAAAACATTTCCCTGAAAAAGTTGATTACTAAACTTGTGTAATTGGTAAAGTTCCTAACTTGTAGCTGAAGAAACGAATGTGTGTGCTTAATTAGCTTTCTTTCCTTTTCTTTCTTCTTTGATTCAAAAGAACTTTTTTTTTTAATTCATAGAGCTGAGAAGATGGTGGTTCATAGAGCTATGTTTTTTTTATTTTATTCATATAGCTGAAATGGTGGTTAACAATACAGCGTGTTAGAAACCGCAAGCCACATAAGTTATATATAGATTTGTGGAAATGATATTGTAGAGAAAAAAAAAAAATTTCTAGCTGTTTTGTTTCTGGAGCTGATGCTATCTTTTCTTTTGTCCTGTTCATACTCTTTTACTGACTTGAACCTCTGTTTCTTATCAAGTTATTGATTAACCAAAGCCTTTCAGTATTTTTCGAGTCTTCACATATGTTTTGTTGAGTGTGTTGTTGATTGTTTACATCATGTGAGTGAGATCACCATAAGACTGACTTGAACTATATCTATTTGTATTTATCGATTAAAGGGAGTATCTTCCGATGGGAGGGAGTGTCAAAATGGTGGACGAGACATTGAAGCTTGCCTATGGGGACAACTCTGAGTTTATCAAAGACAAAAGGATTGCTGCAGTTCAGTCTCTCTCCGGCACTGGAGCTTGCCGGCTCTTCGCAGACTTCCAGAAACGTTTCCGTCCCGATTCGCAGATCTACATTCCTGTACCAACCTGGTCCAAGTAAGTGTGGCCAAGCTTCTTTTGCTTTACCAAAGTAGGCGTTATAGCTTAATGCTATCTCTCTTTTTTTTTTGTGTGTACAGCCACCACAACATCTGGAGAGATGCACAAGTCACTCAAAAGACGTACCATTACTACCATCCAGAAACCAAGGGCTTGGATTTCTCAGGGTTGATGGATGATGTGAAGGTTAGCTAGCAACAACAACAACAACTTCTTCCACAAGCTTATTTACATCTAACTAATATTGATGATAACTTCCTAATTATTTCTCATAGAATGCTCCGCAAGGCTCCTTCTTCCTTCTCCACGCTTGTGCTCACAATCCTACTGGAGTAGACCCTACAGAGGAGCAATGGAGAGAGATCTCACAGCTATTCAAGGTGATAAAGTTCACCTTAATTATATTTGTCTATCATTCACTAACAGCAAGTTCTTATTTTTTCAGGCCAAAAACCATTTCGCATTCTTCGACATGGCCTATCAAGGCTTTGCAAGCGGTGACCCTGCGAGAGACGCCAAGTCCATCAGGATCTTTCTCGAGGACGGTCATCATATTGGAATCTCTCAGTCTTATGCTAAGAACATGGGACTCTACGGCCAGAGGGTCGGATGTCTCAGGTATTCATTATCGACTTGTATGAGAGAGCCTATGTAGTAGTCACTTACTCTGTCTTGTGCTGCAGCGTGCTTTGTGAAGATGAGAAGCAAGCCGTGACTGTGAAAAGCCAGTTGCAGCAACTAGCTAGACCAATGTACAGCAACCCACCTTTGCATGGAGCTCAAATAGTCTCAACCATTCTCGGAGACCCAGCGTTAAAAGGCCTCTGGCTAAAGGAAGTTAAGGTAAAAACATTATATTCCATGTTTGCATTAGCACACATTAGCTAAAACATGGAGACTCTTATCCTATGAAACACATTCTATCCCATATTCACTTTTTTTTTGTATTTGATGATTTAACTATATAGTTTAAAATTTGCAATGGAACAGGTCATGGCTGATCGGATAATTGGCATGAGAACTGCTTTGAGAGAAAGCTTAGAGAAGTTAGGATCGCCTCTATCATGGGAGCACGTAACCAAGCAGGTAAAAACCACAATACCTTTTCTTATAATTTATGAACTTTTGGCGTTTTTGATTCACACAATTACATAAACCATATCTATTTTGGGGGGGAACAGATTGGAATGTTCTGCTACAGTGGGATGACACCAGAACAGGTTGACCGTTTAACAAGCGAATATCACATCTATATGACCCGTAATGGTCGTATCAGGTAACTTCACTTCTTCCATTTATTGATTTTAATGCACTTCCAAGTGGTTAGCAAATCATTGAGGGTCTTGATTGATGGGTTTGGGTTGCAGTATGGCCGGTGTTACAACAGGAAACGTGGGATACCTTGCGAATGCTATACATGAAGTCACCAAGTCATCTTAAATTGTTTTACATGTCTCAAGTCGAGAGATAAATTTGTTTCTTTTTGAAAGAGTTAATAAGACAGAGGAAGCTTACAACATTTGTTCTTCTTCAATTGTTTTGGTGGGGACTGAAAGTCTTACCCACAAACAGTAACTTATCAGCGCAATAAAATTTTGAACCGCCTTTTAGTTGATTTCAAATGTTTTGACTGCTTATAAAATTATTGGAGGTTTAAGCTTAAGAACAGTTTGAAGATTGTGAGTTGTTGTTACCTGGATAGACTTGCCCCAAGTCATTTGACAGAGTGTCGCAGCAGAAGGACAAAGAAGGGGAAGTTTCCAAGGTAGTGAAACTTCAACTACAAACGACACAAGCAGGTTAACCGATAGATGCTCTGATTCCAATACAAGAACGTATTGGGAGCAGAAAGGGAAACAAAAATGTAGTTGGGCATGCCCTTGTAGTTTGGCAATGCTTTTGTAAAATAGAAGAAATTAATGCGACTAAAAGTACATAAAGAAATAGATGTATGCCGTATAGTAGTATGCTGAATGAATATATATAAATTATTAATAAGTATAAACATATAGCTTTTGAAGAACGTTGCTAATGCTACTTACTGTTGTTTTGTTATACCCCTACCAATGAGGTCTAAGCTGAAGATGAAGATAGAGGATTTGACCAACCAATCTATACCAGTAAAAAAAATTATTCTGTAAAATTAACATTTATATTTTACGTGATATATAACTGATAGGCCACTAAATTTATTTAAATTTTAAAAATTCATTACGAATATATTTGTCAATAATTTTAGGTCGATAAATACATGAAAATACATCCATTAAAGATACTCTATATATTATTATCTTAAAAATATTTTACAAATCCAAAAAAAATCTTGACTACGTTTAATTTTTTTCCTAATATTAAAACAGAAGTAATGAATCAATCCCTTAAAATCAGCAATAACAACTTTTCAAATTGAATTGCTAATTAAAACTTCACGATTATAATCTTTATCAATTCTCGCAAGTTAACAAAAAATAACCGTTATTTGTATTTAACTTTCGAAAACAAAGTATATTATACAAATAAATATCGTCAAACAAATCTTCTCAAACTTTCAAACTTACCTAATAAAAACAAAGTAACGTTCGATTAATAAATGACGCCAAGTAAGGTTACTAATCATAAATATGATGCGATCCACACCGTGTGATATCTATATACAACTATAAAAAAATAGGTTTGAGCTTATACTAATTTAACATAATTTTAAATAATAGTTAATAGATAACTACATGTATTTTCAAATAATCCAGAAATATATATTGAGCAAAGTAACATATTTTTATTTGGTACGAAATAGATTAAATTAACGGGTTGTTCTTTCATAATACGAAATTTCACTTCTTTAAATATAAATATATATATATATATATATATATTGAGTTTCATGATCAAATTATATAATTATACTGTAAATGAAAAATTAATACAAACCATATAATATCACCATCTACACCAAAATAAAATTATCAGTACATTCCAAATTTTGATTCCTACATATTTTTATACAGTAGAAAACATAAAATATAAAAAACAAATTAAAATATGATATACTTTTAAAACGGTTTTAATTTTAATAAACCACATAGTATATGTGTCAAAAAAAATTAATACAACAAAAAATTGAAAATTGAATTTTTTTATTAAAAAGTAATTATGCACTTTGAAAATACGGGTTAAAATATAATACAATTTTAAAAGTAAAATTGTTTCAAAGGTTTGTAATAAAGAGTTGAACGGTAAGTTATGGGACTAGACTTGTATAAAATAAAAATATTTAAAGTGTTAATTAGGTTTATCATCGTATATGTAAAATTATATTCCTTGGCAAAAAAAAATGTACAATGATATTAGGACAGTTCTATAAAAACGCGGCTACCCAAACTAGGGCTTCAGGCCTTCTCCCCCTATATTATGGTTTCTGCTTTCATTCCTTTTCTTTTTTTTGGGGGGTAAAATGTTAAGAAGAGGTTTTCTGCTTAGATCTAAAACGTCTTCCAAGACTCTGGCGCCAAAAGAGGTTCCACCCTCGGAACCACCGTTTCTGACGACGACGTCACTTCCCCATGACATCGTCGTTAACATCTTAGCCCGTGTTCCGAGATCCCACTATCCAAAGCTCTCCCTCGTCTCCAAGTACTTCCGATCGATCGTTAGGTCGCGTGAGATATACGCGAGACGATCCTCCTTGGGATGCACGGAGCACTGTCTCTACCTCATCCTCTCCAACCTAAGAACCAAGGAGAACCGTTGCTACATTCTCCTCCGGAACGGCAGTCACCGCCGCTTGGTCCTTGTCCCTTCGCTTCCCGCTTTGCCGCGCGGACCGTACCGTTCATGCTTCGCTGCGGCGGGCTCGAAGATATACATGTTTGGTGACGGTAACGACGGCAGTACGGCGCTAAGCATCGACTGTGAGTCTCACACCGTGCGATCTCTCCCTAGCATGCCTGAGCCTTTGGTTTACACAGTCGCTGACGTCATCGACGGGAGAATCTACGCCATTGGACGTGATAACAGGGACTTGGACAAGATGATGGTGGTGTTGTTCAACACAGAGACGCAAACGTGGGAGCCTGAGAAGACGACGTCTGATGTAGAGGCAGGTGACATGTATCATGGAAGTGTGGTGATGGCTGGTAAGATGTACACTAAAGATTTTGATAGCTCCTATGTTTACGAGCCAGAGGGGAGGAAATGGGGAACAGACGAGGTTATGAACTCTAAGGAGTGGAGGTATGGGTGCGTTGTTGATGATGTACTGTACTATTACGAATGTGAAGAAGATTGTGTGAAAGAGTTGAGAGCCTTTGATAGAAAGGAGAGGTGTTGGCGAGTGGTGAAAGGTTTGAAGGCATTGTTGGCGGAGACTAGAAGTTCACTGTGGTCAAAGACTGGGAGTTACGGTGGGAAACTAGCTTTGTTTTTTCCTAAAGGAGATGAAAGAAGAGGGGAGGAGATTTGGTGTGCAGAGATTTCGCTGGAGAGACGTCAAGGAGGGGAGATTTGGGGTAAAGTTGAGTGGTGCGGTCGTCTTGTGACTGGGTTTCAATTGAAGGAATCTCTAGATGTTGTTGTTTGATGATACCACAACTATCCTTCTGCTTCATATAAACTTGTCTTTTTTTTTTCTTTTTTTTTTTTTATAACAGTATTTCGTTTGTGCTTTCTTTTTATTGTTACCAACTTTCATCTTGGTGTGAAGATGTTTAGTCTTCTGTTACCGAGCTTATGATTGTTTGGAACCAGTAAGTTAAAACATTTGGTTATGTGTTCTTTTAGTTTTTTTCTTTCTATATTCTGTTTCTGGTAATCGAATTTAGAGAGTGAATAAAAACCACACCAGGAATTGTACATGAAAAGGTAAACATTGCAAACAAATATAGCAGAAGAATATCACAACACAAAAAGGAATATATCTTTGCAATAACCTCAAAAAAACCCTCTCTAGGGTAGTCATAAGGATCAAAGGGGAAAAAGAGTTGAAAGGCTTATAGATTAGGATGGTTGTTTCACCTCAGTATCTAACGGCTACCAGTCAGTCCCTCCTCGCCCTCTGCTAATTTTTTGGAGTAATCTAGCAGACTTCTGATTCTATTTTTTGCTCTCATTTGCGTTGTTAAGACGTAAAAAACTTAGAATTTTTGTTTCTTTTCCGCAACCTGAGAACCCTACTCTTCTGCCTCCAAAACATTTCCTATACCTTAATTAAGAGCGTAAGAAAGGTCCTTCAAAGCGTATGATATCTCTTCGGTTGTTGCCACATCACTTGAGTATATATCCTCAACCGTCTGCCTAAGTTCCTCCATTTGCTTTTCAAAATTTATATCGTTTACCGTTGGCTCAAAGCTCTGCGACATCTTCCAACATGTTCCATAATAATTGCATCCGTAGGTAGATCGGAAGAGTTTCATTCCTCAAGAATAACTGGCCTGATTTCTTCACTATCCAACCATCTTTTATCAAACTTGAAAGTTTTTTTTGCCCTCAGTGGCCTTACCAGAATGTCTGCATGGACCGGACAATGATCTGATCCCCATAACCTAAGTCGAACATATGAGTGCAAAAATGTATCGAGCCAGTTCTCATGTCCAACTGCAAGATCTAACCGACATCGGACTATCGATCATACTCCCTCTTTTTCAGAATGATCTGTTGTTTCATTAAAAAAATATATCTATTATATTATTTGAAAAGTCAGTTTTCTACGTGTCGCGCTCACGTTAATTGTTACGATGTTTGATTACATAGATACCATTAATAGACTAAAAATATTATAACTAATTGTCATTATTAATTTTTTTAACTTTTCGTTTTCTTTGTTATTATTCCAAATAATATATATAATAAAAGTAAACATTAGTTAGTGAACTATAAATTTTAAAAATGAAAATACTTATCATAGATAGTTTGATGAGAAATTCCTTACGATAGTCTTTTTAAGTTTTTATCATAAAAATAGCTCTCAATGAAAAAAATGACCAAAATAAGTTTTATTAAAGGGAAAAAATATATTTTTATCCTATGATTAACTAATCTAGACTTAGGGTTTAGAGTTAAGGAGTGTGGTTTTGGAGATAGGGTTTCAAATTTTTTAAAAATAACAAAAAAATATTAAAAATTTCAAAATAAAAAAGGGATATTTTGGTCATTTTTTTTTCTTGAGGGTTATTTTTGTGACAAAACTTAAAAATGGCTATTTAAGGAAAAGATTTTAGATTTTAAAATGAAAATATAGCACACACATAATTTGATTTCATAAAAAAGGAAAGTTCACAAAAATAATCTTAATATTAGAAATATATTCCTTTTAAAACATAATCTTAAATAACATAATATACATTTTAAAAGTAATAAAAATATTTTCTTTATATCAAGATAAAACATAATCTAAAGTATTTTAAAACTAATATTACTGAGTTTTTTACATATGTTTTGCGTAATAATTTTCTAAACAAAATTTAAAATCTATAAATTTTGTATAATAATAATTTCCCAAACAATTCAAAAAATTTGGTTTGATATTTATTCTAAATATTAAATAAGTTATTTTACAATTTAAGCTTAAGCAGACAACATTTATTAATAGAAAACAAAAATATTGTTTATTATAATTCTATTTTAATCAAATAATTACAGAAATATTTTTAAATATTATAAATCAATATTTTTATGCGAACTATAGATATTATACTTTACCATTATCAAAATTTATTTTTGTTTAAATCTTTATTTTGATTTTAAGTTTTAATTTATCGTGTTTAATTATTAATCCATAATATGAGTGAGAAAGAAAACACTATTTAGGGAAAAATATTCTATGATCCTATGTATATGTACTTGTATTTGTCATATCATGAAAAACATGACTTTTTGTATTTTTTATTTTTTAATTTACTTATATAAGAAATTTTTAGTTTTCCATAAAATGGATCTTGTTTAATACACTTATAAAGTTGATAGAAAATATATTTATAAGATATTTAATATAAATTTTATTAATGATTATTAATTGTATTTAAAATAATATTATATAAGTAAAATATAATTTATTGACATTTTTCTGTAATTATAAAATATTATAGTCAACTAAATATATGAAAATAATTAAAACATTTTAATAATACTAATTATAAAATATTTTTAGTCAATTAAACATATATCATTTTATGTTACTTAATTATTTTATATAATCATCTATGAAAAGAGATAGATATATATAAATGTTTCTATTACTTTGAATGTTTTTCTTATTGTTTAAAATTATCTATGAAAATAAATAATATTTTTTTCTAAGATCAAGGTTATCTGTGTAAATTGTTTTTAATGAAATCACATTATATACAAATTTATATTACTTCAAAAGTATATTTTATGTTATTTAAAAATATTTTTTAAATGTAATATTACTATTTTGTAAACTTTCTTTTTTCAATTTTTCTTTGTTTTTAACTTTATATGAAAATTCCTTTTTATTATATGTATATGTTTATTGGAAAAATTTTAAAAGGAAACTAAATAAAAATATAAATAATAGTATTTTAAATGTAATACTTTTAATTCATGAAGGGTGTCAGTGTAATCTACCACCGTGAGAGTTAACGTGAAAGCGACACATAGGAAATTGACTACTTAAATAATATTATACTAGGTGATTTTCTCGTGCTCATGCACGAATATAAATATTTATAAAATAAATATACAATAATAATTAATTGTTATTAATATATAATTTGTATGCACAATTTATATTAATAATATTATATTACTTTAATTAGACATATGATTTTAGATATGTTATATCTAGTCGTTTTTGTTGTTTTTATAGTCGATTTAGTTATCATTTGCGTATTTTAGATTGCATATATTTCTCTGAATTCAACGGTAATATTTTAAATATATTAAAATCATGATTATTTTTCTTATTTGCATTTACGTTGGTTGTTGTCTTAGATATGTAAATATATTTGAGTAAGATTATGTATAACTTAAGATATATTATGCTTAAAATAAAATATAAAATAAACTAAATTGCCTAATTCCAAATTATGTAAATTAATATAAGGATAATATTTTACAATCTCATGCATATATATATAAATTTTACAAAATAACTAAATTATAATAGTTGGTTAATATTTTATTTTCATATGTTAATATGTTTTGAGTCATCCTATAATTTACATTTATAAAATAAATTAGTATAATAAAAATATATAGTTAAATCTATGATCTTAGATATAAGTTGGATTAGTCGGGTAACTCATGTTGTGAGTATATTGAGTTACATATATTCTTTCAAATTCAAACTGAACTATAATTTTTTATTATAATTACGTAAAATCAAATTATTTTTATTTATCGTTTAAATGTGCATGTAGTTTCATAATATTTATCAAATTATATATTGATTTGTTTTAAAACAAAATATCAGAAAATAAAGCAATGATCAATATGAAATTACATACATAAGTAACTAATAAATATTTAGAAACTCAAGAACACTTATCAATATTTATAATAATTAAAATATTTGATAAATTCTAAATAATTTTATGTCTTAGATTTATTAAATGGTAAACTAAAATTTATTTTAAATAATCTTAAAAATAAGAATTAAAATTTGTTTTGGTATTTTAACTATAGTCATATTAAGTTCTACAAACATAAAAACATAAAATTTAAAACCAAATTTAATATTATGAAAACAAATAATTTTAATAAAGATAAAATATAATATATCTACCTCATTAAAGTATATAGTGTTACATTATTTTAAAATATTTTACAATTATTTGATCAAAATATATTTATTGTTAATTCATTTTATTTTTTTAATATATCTTAAAAATAAGCAGTATAAGTGTGATTTTATTTTAAAAATCTTAGTATATAAGTAAAATAAAGTTTATAGATTTTTTTTACTCTAATTGAAAGATATTATTGTCAACTAAATATATGAAAAAATAAATAACACAATTCAATAATACTAATTATAAACTATTTTTACTCAATTAAACATATATCAGTTTATGTTACTTAGTTTTTTAATGTAATCATCTAAGAAAATAGATAGATATATAAAAATTATTTCTATTACTTTGAAATATATATTTTTGCATTGTTTAAAATTATGTTTTTAAAGAAATAATATTTTTTTTTCTAATATCAAGATTATGTGTGTGAATGTTTTTTATGAAATCACATTATATGCAAATATATATTTTCATCTAAAAAATATAGATATAAAGAAATATTTTATTACTCAAAGTATATTTTATGTTATTTAATTTTTATTTTAAAATTAAATATTTCTATTTTGTGAACTTTTTTTTAATGAAATCATATTATCTATACATATATTTTCGTTTTTTAATTTGTTTTTAAAACTTTATGAATGTTTCCTTTTTATTATATATGTTATTTGGAAAATTTTAAAAAGAAAACTAAATAAAAAAATCAATAATAGTATTTAAACTTTATAAATGTTTCCTTTTTATTATATATGTTATTTGGAAAATTTTAAAAAGGTAACTAAATAAAAAATTCAATAATAGTATTTAAATGTAATATTTTAATTCATTAAGGGTATCAGTGTAATCAACTATCGTGAAAATTAACGTGAGCACGACACATAAGAAACTGACTTTTTTATTTTATTAATTCAAAAGTATATTTTATGTTATTTAAAAATAATTTTTAAATGGAATATTTATATTTTTGTGAACTTTTCTTTTTAATGAAATCATATTATATATACATAATTTTCGTTTTTAATTTGTTTTTAAAGCTTTACAAATGTTTCCTTTTTATTATATATGTTATTTGGAAAATTTTAAAAAGAAAACAAAATAAAAAATTCAGTAATAGTATTTAAATGTAATGTTTTTAATTCATTAAGGGTATCAATGTAATCAACCATCGTGAGAGTTAACATGAGCGCGACACATAAGAAAGTGACTTCTGAAATAATATTATAGAGATAAAAAAGGAAAGTTCACAAGAATAATCTTAATATTAGAAATATATTCCTTTTAAAACATAATCTTAAATAACATAATATACATTTTAAAAGTAATAAAAATATTTTCTTTATATCAAGATATAATTCTCAGATGATCAAAACTAACTTAGATAACATAAGATAAACTGAAATTTCTTAAACGAACTAAAGTATTTTAAAACTAATATTGCTGAGTTTTTTTACATTTGTTTTGCATAATAATTTTCTAAACAAAATTTAAAATCTATAAATTTGTATAATAATAATTTCCCAAACAATTCACAAAATTTGGTTTGGTATTTATTTTAAATATTAAATAAGTTATTTTACAATTTAATCTTAAGCAAGATAACATTTGTTAATAGAAAACAAAAATATTATTTATTATAATTCTATTTTAATAAAATAATTACAGAAATATTTTTAAATATTATATGCGAACTATAGATATTATACTTTACCGTTATCAAAACTTATTTTTGCTTAATCTTTAGTTTGATTTTAAGTTTTAATTTATCGTACCACCCAATGTCTCCTTAATAAGAACACCCACACTAAACTGAATTGTAATGTCTAAAATTATTAATATAGTTTTCAATTTATCGTTTATACATCAAAAATATAAATTACTTAAAATTTAAAATATTTAATTATATAGTAAATATTGAATTCCATTCATTATTAGCTTTCAAAATTATATTGGTTATGCTCTTTTATACAACTTCGTATTGATCATCACTATCAATTTTTCTTATTGTGTTTTTTTTTTTAAATCAACATCAAATATACAAAAAAATGAAAATATATTTACACATTGTAGATGAATAACCAAACTCGTGCACTGAATGAAACTGATCTTATTTGGTTTAATTAAAACAAAAAAAAATAGATGTATTCCAAATTAAAAACATATATCTAACTCAGTATACCAATAAATGAATAAATGGACCAATCCATTATTTTACACCCAAAATTAAAAATCTAATTATAGGAATAATTATAGTAATAACACCAAAAAATAAATGCAATATAATATACGCAAATAATAATTAAACCGACTAGACATTATATATCTAAAATCATATATCTAATTAAAATAACATAATAATATTATACAAGATCATACATATAAATAATTTAAAATTTACAATAAAATTGTAATCAATTAGTATTATATATTATTTTGTTGATATTTATATCCTAAGAAAAACTCGATATATATTAGGACTTAGGAGTCGTATAAAACGCGCGCTATCCAAACTAGCTAGCTAGAGCTTTGGACTTCTGCTCTACCTGTTAGGGTTGCGTGATAGTTGATCTAAAGATTTCTTCCAAATTATGGAAAAAGAGGAACAATCATCCGAACCACCGTCTCTGACTGCATCACTTCCCCATGACCTCGTCGTTGACATCTTAGCTCGTGTATCAAGATCCGACTATCCAGCGCTCTCCCACGTTGATGATGTATTGTACTATTATGAATTAGTTTATAGGAAAGAGTTAAAAGCGTATGATAGAAAGCAGAGGTGTTGGAAAGTGGTGAAAGGTTTGGAGGCATTTTTGTCGACAAGTTTAATGTGGTCATACTTACACACTGCGAGTTACGGTGGGAAACTAGCTTTGTTTTTTCCTCAAAGTCAAGAAATCTGGTGTGCGGAGATTTCGCTGGAAAGATCTCAAGGAGGTGAGATTTGGGGTAAAGTTGAGTGGTGCGATTGTCTTGTGACGTCCGAGAGGAAGTTTCGATATAGCAAATCTCTAGAAGTTTTTGTGTGATACCACAACTCTCCTTCTGTTTCATATAAACTTGTGCTATTTTTTTTTTCGTAACAATATTTCGTTTGTCTTCTTAAGCTTTCTTTTCATTGTTACCAAATTAGTGTGAAGATTCTTAGCCTTCTGTTGCCGATATAGGATTTGTTTGGAAATTGGAATAACCATTAAGAGTATCTGCATCGCTAAAGTTTTTTTTTTTTTTTCTGACTAAAAAAAAGTGTACCAATCGCGGGCTGCCATGTGTCGGTGGGGCCCGCAAACAGTGCAAAAGACGCACAGCACACCTTTCTTATTGTGCACACTTTGTATACCATTTTTTGCAAAATCGTGGCCCCCCCCTTTAGATATGCGTAGAGACGCGCGATGCAGATGCTCTAAGTTACCAGAAATTGTACATGAAAAGGTAATCATTTCTAAACAAATATAGCAGAAGAATATCGCAACACAAAAAAGGAATATATCTTTGCAAAAACCTCAAACTCACTCTCAAAGGATCGCAGGAGGGTATGGATCTTGGATCTCTTCAACGGCGGTTGGCTCTTGGATCTCTCCTGTGTCGGAGTGTTCAAGTTCCTCTCTTTCTGTTGTTAGGTGAGTTTCGTGGGTCGTTGATCCGAAGGCGAGTCTGGAAGTCCAGTTCACAGGAGGGTATGGCTCTGGGTTTATGTTAAGGCTCGTTTGGTTAGATAGGCGGTGGCTCCAGTTGTCCATGGCCGGTTGGTAGGCTGCTTGTGGAGCTACATCACCTCGTTCTCTCCTCTCACGGCTTCCTTGCAAGTTAATCCTAGTGGAAGCCTTTTCACGTTTGGATTCAGCCTCCTTATTTGGTTTTGTAGTACCTCTGCTGGCGACACGGTTAGGGGGTCTCACCTCTCAGTTAAGGGTCTTTGGTTCTCGAAGTCCATAAGTGTCTGAGCCGGTTCTCGGGAGTCATTGACCGGCTTGGTGTCAACACTTGGTCATCATTCACTTTTCGGGGTGGTGTTCTTGACTTTCTTTGCAGGTGATGGAGGAGTACTTGTTTGGTGGTGGCAGCAAAATCGGCCCGCTTTCTTGAAGGTTGGTTTAGTGGCGGCAGTAGCGGGCGCTTGCCCGGTTTGGGATTCGGTTTCGAGCGCTGTGTGGCGTTTGTGTACAAGCCCGGTTTTGGTGGTGGTTGCAAAGCCTCTAATCGTAAGTACCTGAAACCATCCCCTATTGAACCGTCAAGCGCTTCATAGACATTGACGGTTATGAGTTTTGTGGAGTTCATCGGGAACTAGCTACTCCGGAGACGACATAGGAAGTCCCGGCATCTGCAGCAACAAGGAGTCCTCTGGGTTTCGTCAAAAGTTTAGAACGGCAACCGATTCTGAAGAATTTCGAAAAACAGGCTAGCAGAATGTGTCAGGTTTAGTGAGTGGGCAAAGATAGTAATAGTTTGATTTTGGAACTTTTGTTCAAAGCGGATTTGTAACCGAATATGATTTCCCGATTCTCAGGTTGAATAAAATTTGAATTTTCAAAAAAAAAAAAGAAAAAAAAACTCTCAAAGGATCAAAGGCGGGGAAAGAGTTGAAAGGCGTATAGATTAGGGAGAGTTGTTTCACCTTAGTGTGGACTTCCAAAGCCTGCAGCAAAAGAAAAAAACAAATAAAACAGAAACAAGTGGACATGCGTTTTCAGACAATCTATTAACAATCAAAGATAATAAAAGTATAAAGAACGAATGTGACTAATGAAAAACACCTGAATGAGGGGGAAAAAAAGAGAGAAGATTTAGGGTTTGGTCCTCGTATCTTTGCTTGTGGCTCAGTTAATAGGGTTCCCAGAATCCGGAATTCCTTATCTACAGTTTTCAGCCCATTAAGTTTTATACACATTTCAAATGATATATTTTCCGGTTAGTGACCCATAACTTTCCTTTTCTTTCATGAAAGGTTTTAAAGCTCACATTCAAATGCCTCTTCTACATTATGGAACCATACGTTTCTTTGCAACAAAACAAATGTTTCTCCATTTGTTTGTTCACAAACAACTTTCTATAAACTTACTTCCTCTCGACGTACCAGAAATTCAATCATGCAATTGTATTCACGTGCCAATGTTAAGGTTATTTTAACATGGAGCTCTCACATTCTAACTTTATATATATGTATGAGCTCCGACCTTGTTATTAGGCTTAAGTTTTAGACATCATTCATTCATTCCATTCTTCCATCATCGCGGTTTGCTGTCTTACGGACAAAAACATATACAAATAATACAACGAGAAAAGGTATCTCTACAAGTCAAAAGCGAATTATAACATAAAAAGAGAAAAGAGAGAATTGTATATTAGACACAATCATCACCACCTCCTGATTTCTCAAAAAGCTTAATTGGCCAATCATCTCTCTACTCATAAGCTGATATTTTAGTTAAACCCTCTGAAAAATCAGAGATCTTCTCTCCTCTTTTCCATAAGGCATTTGCTCCGCAAAAGCATCCCAGTTTCCATATTCCTTTTCTAATGACCAGGCTGTGATGGGAAGCCTCCACTCATCTGTCGCCTTATGTGCTCCGGTATGAGCCTGTTTATCAGCTCTGGTGAAGCCCCAGCTAACTGTTATGAACATTCGAATAGAGAGAGAGATTACAGATTAGGCAACTGTTTAAAACTGAACATTCTAGTAATGGTTTGGAGCTATATTACTTTTTTTTTTTTTGCTGTGATTGACGTACCTCTTGTTTGAAGTTGAACAAGGCTGGTAGAGGTCGGCCGTTAGGAAGACGAGCATTCGGCTCACGGAGTTCATTGAAAAATGGATGTGCACATGCTTCAAGCTTTTACACAGAAACAACAAAAAAATGTCAGTTAAAAGAAAACATCAGCAACATTGGACAGTGCAGTGCAGGTCCAATGAATCCAGAGAGAACACTCTTAACAATTAAGAGTACTTGGTGGTTTAGAGATACTGACCGCAGTGTAACGCAGGCTCGGTGAGTATTGAAGAAGCCGAGATGCGAGGTCAATGGCTTCTGGAGGCATCCTCTTATGGAAAACCTGAAGGTCAGAGAGAAGTATGTGAATTTGTTTAGTTTTTCATTTATACGAATATAATGAGAAGCGATTCAACTATTTAGCCACTGTATGATCGGACATGCATATAAATACCTTATGCCACGGGTGAGCTTTGATTTGAGGGAATCTGAAGTCTGTGTAGTTTGGATTCATGCATCGGATTTCTTCTCGAGTTGGAGTACCAAGAACCTAAACAAACGCAGCACATATATCATTACAAATCTATAAGATTATATGAATTTTATATACAAAACAGAATACGACAGCAAGATAACATATGATCAAAATGAAACTTCACCTTGATGATCTCTACCAGCTGGTCCACAGAATTTTCTCCCGGGAACAACGGCTGACAGATAAAAAATTATAAATATCAAAAATGATAGCGGAACATTCTAGAGTTAAACAGATAAAATAGTTTACACTAACCTGGCCAAGAAGGAGCTCTGCCAAAACACAACCAGCAGACCATATGTCTATGGAGGATGTATACTCTGTGGCCCCAAAGATGAGCTCTGGAGCTCGGTAATACCGAGAGCAAATGTATGATATGTTTGCTTCACCTTTCACCTAATCCGAATAATCATGTGTCGCAAAGATTTCATGAGACAGAACACATACACAGTTGAAATAAGCAAAGCAGGATATTAAAGGTAAAGCTCCTTACCAATACTTTTGCACTTCCAAAATCACACAGCTTACACTGATGAGTGAGAGGATCAACCTGCAGAACGTACAAGAGAATTAGTTAACAATCTATCAAGATTATCAAAGACAAACCCAAAATAGAATCAACGTACCAAAAGATTTTGTGGTTTCACATCTCTGTGACAGACACCAGGAACAGTATGGATATAAGCCAAGCCTCTGAAGATCTGCAGAAAAAAAGTATTCTTACCCGTTTTAGAATCAACAAAGAGAGATACTGCCTGAAAGGGAAACACATAATAACAATGCATACTTGGTATGTGTAGAGTTTGACATAGAAAATAGGCATTCTCTGGCTTGAATTAGTATAGTGCTTCAAAACCCGGTACAAAGTCTCGGGTACATACTCCATAACGAGATTGAGGAAGAGCTCATCTCTACTCGTTGTAGAGAAGAAACAATGCTTCAAGGAAACCACATTTGGGTGGTCCATTAGTCGCATCAACTGCAGCTCACGATTCTTGTAGCGCCGGTCTTGCAAAACCTTCTTAATGGCGACTGATTCTCCAGTTTCCAAGCACTTGGCCTACAATGGTAAGTTCATACTTCGATCAGAAAGGAAAGAAGAAAGCTACCGCCTACAAAGGGTAACAGTGATTGAGAAGCACAAAGGTACCTGGAACACGATTCCGAATGATCCTTGTCCAACAACCCGTTCGGCCATGTAACTGATGGTCTGCAAAAAAACAGAAAGAGTAAAACATAAGTGAGTAGCCTACTTAAAGTTGTAATAAATGAACCACAAAGAGTCTCTGTTTAGTTATTGTTTTAAGCTGTAAGTGGAAAAGCAAGTGAACATATGATTAAATGTAATCATTAACAATGTTACTAATTATGACATTTGAAGATTTCAAACAAAGAAAGGAACTCAAACCTGTTTAGGTTCACCGTTTTTGCCTCCAATTGTAGTAGAAATGATGTGGCCTGTAACAGCATCGTTTCCCTCTATCACAGCAGCAGACATATCCTGCAACCAAACCTCAACATATCATCAAACTATTCTCGTCAAGAAAGAACAAAGAAAACTGATTAAAAAAAAAAATAGTGCTCTTCTCCTGAAAACAACAAACATGAGATTACGAAACAATCAATAGACAAAACCATTCTTTAAACATATGAAATCTTCAAATCCAAGAACAGTCAAGGCCTAGCTCAGAGTCCAATCACGTAGATAACAAACAAATGTAAATCCAATACATCAAATCACTTACAGTCATGGAACAAGTGTGTGATTAGTTAAACAATCTAGTAATTAAGATCTACATCGTCTGTGAAATCGAATTTCAAACCCAGAGAGAACCAATGTTCTTCACCCTAATACTAGTAATCAAAACATAGCTCAAGATCTTCAATATGATTGGTTGAAACATTCAGCTGAATAGTAAGACTAGCTAGCTACTACGAACTACGAACTACGACGATAGCAAGAGAAAACACAGATCGATTCGCTGAGAAACCGCAAAAAAAAAGTGAAATCGAAGCTAGATCTAGCCGAGATCTACAATAGCCACCAAACGCAATCGAAATGCAATTTGTTCACCAAACGTTAAAGTAGAGAGAGAGAGAGAGAGAGAGAGGGAGAGAGCAACCTTGTCTGTATCCATATCGGAACGACGCCTGGAAGCATCTCCGTCGCGAAGCTGCGGCGGCTGAGCAGTAGCCGGAGGCTGAGGGCCCAATGATAGTGATGTCATGTGCTATTCTTCTCTCTCTTTCTCTAACTTTCGCTCTCTACCCACCACTGAAGAGTAAAGACTATCTTTCCCTTCTCTCTCTCTCTCTCTTTGTATTATTAAAAGAGCTTCGGATATCGTCCACGCGTCGATAGAGCGCGTAAGAGTAACGCACCAATGAGAACGCGACTAACCTCCTCATCAGTCAAGGGTGGATAACCTTGCAATTAATTATTGAAGTTAGTATTGTTCCAGATTCATTAAAACAAACTAATTTCTATATACTGCCTAGTAAGGACATAGCATGTATTTACATTTTGGGTAACAAATAACAACTAGTATAGTATGTTTGAAAAGGATGGCCCACGCGTGAACAGAGCTTTAAAATTTCCTACATCCAAAAAAATGGAGCTTTAGAAATTAAATTTTTTACAGTTATTTTTTTTTTTGTTTTTTTGGCTGTACTTTTTATTTTTTGGTGGTAGCTTTAAAAACTAATATAAAGCACGATTGATGGTTTTTAAAACTGTAGATAAAAATTAAAGTTAAAGTCACTTGCTACGGTTCAACCAATCACCCCCTACCATCTATGAAAATTTTCGTTTATACGAGCAAGATGGCTACCTTTTCAACGGGGTTTTAACATTTGGTTCAATACGAGATACGTTTAAAAGTCTTAGAGGGCCCTGGATGTATCACATGGACGATCGCAATCCATTTCTTGGTATATTTTGTTTTGTGACTCATTATTTGTAGACTTGAAAATTTGAACAAATAATTTACAAAAACATATCGCATATATATTTGATTCTGAATTTATCTGATATTTTATGTATATATTTTTGTTCTATATGTACGTAATGTAAACTATATATAGAATGGCTGCTTAAGTAAATCAGTCACAATCGGTGAAGACCTAATAGCATCATTATCCCTGAAACTCCAAATAGAGTTTCCTAATTTTTTTTATTTTATTTTTTTTACTTTTTCGAATTTAAAAAAAAAAAATGAACCAATCGTTAGCCGTCACGTGTTAGCGGGGTCCGCGAACAGTGTAAGAAACCCTTAATAACCGACTACTATTTAGTAGTTTTTGTAACCGATTTCTTAAAAAAAATGGGTCCTACACGGGACCCACAGGCTAAGAAACCCTTTGGTATACCCGGATAAAGATGCTCTAAACCAAAATCATTACCAGGAAACTCGCCAAGGACCAAGATATATCTCATTTGTGTAATACTAAACGCAGCCTCCACCACCACAACCGCAGCCACCAACAACTGCCACAGCTACAGGAACCATTCTTCTCTTTCTTGTTTTTGAAGCAAGCAAAAACCGCCATGGATACAATCATACAAGTGATAAAGATAGAAGAATCATGAAGATCAACAAAACATCTCCTAAAGCAGCAGTTTCTTTCATGTATATCTTAACTAATGAAGATACCTTTATAAAGTTTTTTTTTCTTTCTTTACTTTCTCCTGAACTATATCTGATCTATCCATGACACTATAAAGAGAATAATATTTGAACTTCTCACACCATAAATTGTTTCAATAATTCCTCTCATAACCATTTAGCCAATGCATTCAATTGAGTTCTGCAGTTTTCAGGTCTCTTTAGTGCTCTACATTACAGAAACATAATTACAAAAGAACAAAACAAAAAGTCTATTACTAGCAGAGAATATATAAAGAAGGTCAAAAGAAACAATGTCACATGGAATTATGGAGTATTATTGCAACAAAATCTCTGTTAACATGAGCTGTACATCACTTCAATAAGACCCCCCCCCAAACCCCACAAGTGACAGACAATATTTGAGACCTTTTATTTCATCTCCATAGCTTTTCTCTTTTTAGGAACCTTTTATTTCAGATTTACATATAATTAAAGAGGAGAAAATTTGGAAGATGAACAAAAACAAAACTTTATTGGCTCATCCTTTTTTTATTGTTGAAATTTACTTGTAATTTGGTATTGCTATGCCTCTGGTATAGGGTTGAGTGTGTCCTGAAAGACAAAAATAATGGTCAACAAAGTAAGCTAATCAACTTGTCAAAAACAAAAAAAAAACAAAAACATTTGGCCAACCATTGACTTTGAAAAATACACATTAGCTTACCTTGGAGATGCACACAAACCCTTGTTGTGTATTGGAGGTTTTGACCATAGTTTCCCACTTGAGATTTTCTTGAATACTCTTGGTGATTTGATTATTATTATCATCAATGCCAAGAGACTGCAACCATGTGAATGAGTTGTTCTTTGATGGGATTGTTGGCAACGTACGCTTTAACCAAGAATCTGAAGGAGCTTTTGGCAATGATGGTGGTGCAACAATGTGATGATGATGAAGCCTTGAACATTCAAAATCCTTTGTAATCTCTACTACTTCAGAAATAGCTTGATCAGCACATTCTTCAACTTTTAGACCTGAGATAGCTTCTTCACTGGCTCCAATCAAGTTCTGAACATCTTCTTTAACAGGAACAACTTCTAGTGAAGGGTAATCTTTTAATAAAGACTCTTCTTGTACCTTCTTGTGTACTGAATGCACAGTGTCTACATACAGAGTTTTCTCAGCAACAGGAGCCTCAGAATAAGGTTCCCATGTATTGTCATCACTAGCCAAGAGCTCACCAAAGTTTTTGCTGGTTTTAGTGCGTGAAGCTGAGCTCAAGTTCTCTAGTCTCTCTTTCCCTTCTGGAGTAGAAGATCCATTTATCTTCACCTTATGATTCTCATTACAAGGTGTAGTAGTAGTAGTAATAGGATCTTGATACTTAGAACGCATGCGGCGAACAGAAACACCTCTCTGTGCCTGCCTTCTCAAAGACGGAACTGGATTCAACACTCCAAAAGAACTTCTCAGGCAAATCTGAGGGAGTAATCCACAAACACCAGAAGCCATCATGCTGCTCGTGTCTTCATCTTCTTCTTCTTGCTGATCAGAAGAATGATGAAACCGGTATGGGTTTTGCTCTGCTTTGTTCTGTTTCTCCTTAACCACCACTATCTGCCTCGCCGGTTCCTCTGGTTTAGGCGGTTTCTTAGCAAGATGTGGAGGTGTCTCTGAAGTCAAGGCTTTAGCAGCAGGCAAGAATCTCCCCATCATTAGATCTTGAGTTTGTCGGTCACTAGATAAGGTTCCAAACGGCTCTACTAGCATCCCCTGACCACTAACATTACTACAGTTTAAGAAGAACGACTCAGATCTTGAGAGTGTATCAGCTGCATCAAGATAAGTATCATCACTCTCATCATCATACCAAGAACTGCAACTCTTTGCATCCTCCACATGATCAGCTCTAGTCTCAGGTTTCTTCACAATCCTCCCAGGAGGAAGCTTTGGCACAAAATGTTGCTCAACAACAACACTTTGTAACTCAGGCTTCCTCTCGTCTTTTGGCTTTCCAGGCTTGTGCTCCCATTGAAAAGGGACAGTTCCTGGATTCCTCACAGGACCTGAGTTGATATCAGACTTGTAAACCGGTGGAGAAGGAAGGATCTTGTTGGCTAGTGAATCAGAAGATCTTGTTTTCCTATTGGGTTCTGAAGTTTGTATGGGCCGTCTGATGGATATAAGAGGGCGGTTGAAATCTAGTTGCTTCTTCTCTTCCATGACTAAGCTCTCCATTAACATGAAATCAGTTAGTTTCTGCAATATCAAATCATCATTAGAAGACTTGCGATAACTTCTTAACATCATGTAACTCTGTCCTTCTTATCAAGAATCTAAACCAAGATTATCAAGAATGTCACAGAAACTTCATAATCAAAATTCAATAGTCAGAGAGAGAGACGGAGATTGTTTTCAGTTGCTTTGATGGTCATTATATCAAGAAACGTAGATGATAATGATACATAAAGTGTTCTTCACATCTTCTTGAAAACTTATCAAGATTTTTTCTTTCTATGTCAAAATATACATATAGATACAGAAATATACATAGAGAGAGGGGAAGTGAGATACCAGTGAGCAAACGCGGGATTGAAGAGAGAGATAGAGAGGATTGATTTGGGAGAGAAGACCAAATAATAATGAAGGGGGAGAGGTGGTGTAAAGGAATATAAATGAGGTTGTCATATTCGTCTTTCTTTTAAAATTCTAGTTAAATTTATATAATCCATGTTAATTAATTTAGTAGTGATACTTAAAATAGAATTTCATTTTTCTTTCTTCTCTTGTTTCTTCAGTGTCTCTATCAATATTTTTTGTACAACCACCATGTCATGTGCTTCGTATAATAGGGAGAATGTAGTAGGCATGCATATACGTATTGTTTGTTATGTTCAACGATTTAATTATACGAGTTGATTAGTTGCTATAATGATTAATTTGATTGCTAAAAATGATTAATTTTACATTTTAGTAATTTTATATAATTGATTATGGATGGTTGGGATAAACAATGAATAAGGGGATAACTACCACATGTCATGGTATTCTTTAACTTTCTGCGAGACAAGATGAGACGATAAGTATAGACTAATCTTTTTTGTTCAAACAAAAAAATAATAAACTCTTAGGGATAAGTTAATGGCAACGAGAACTATATACATTTCTTAAGAAAGTGTATTTTATATAGAAAGGTACATCATTTTTGTTTCATACTGTAAACACTTATTCAAAACAAACAAAATAGTACAATAAATCTAACTTTGTGTTTATAAAACTTGTGAATTAGTTAAGGGAACATATCCAATCCAATTACAAGAGAAATATAGAAACAAATAACAAAAGGCCATTGATTTATTAAATAGTGGAGATAATATATAGCGAGGGAAAAGAATATGTCAGTTGCTAGCTAGGTTGTCAAAAATTATATTATAAAAAATAGTAGTGACCATAAAACAAGAAATAAAGAAATAGTAGTGTAGATTAAGCACATGATTAACTCCGGACTCATGATTTGATATATTTTTTTTACATTTTTTAACTAAGAAACAACTCTTATTTATCTTATTTAAGAGATGGTTTTTAAATTTTCTTAGTTAAAATCTAAAAAAAGCTAAGAACCGTCTTTTCTCCGAATCTAAGAACTTCGGTTAAGAGACTAGGGTTAATCATGGTCTAATGATACATATTGATTTTCAGAAAACTGTTTTCATTTGATTATTATTATGATAATTTTTTTAAAAATGTTGGTTTGTAAAAAAAAAAAAATCATTTTACTTTTACAGTTGTTTTGGTAGCTACTCAAGTTATTAATTAGTCATACTCTTTTAAAATAAGTTTCATTAGATAGATAGAAACAACATCTTTGTTTAGACGAAAGCCAAACGCTCTTGGTCTAATGTTTACAGTATTAATCGAGAGCTCTTGGTCTAGTGGTGATGGAACTCCAGCTGGAGTGTCCGCTTTGGGTTCGAGTCGCCTTAACCACCTTCCCGCATATAACCGTGTGTGTCCGGATGAAAGGCCTCGTGAGGATTAGTCCGAGCTTACCGTATGGATTCTCAACGGTCGTCGGAAAAAAAAAGCCTTTTCAAAAAATAAAAAATAAATCTTTGTTTAGAAAATGTCGATATGATTAATTATATATACTACTAAAATTGCAAGGACATGGGGTACGTCTAATAGAGTCATCAGATCATTCTTTCGTCATTAAATCATGTGTGGGGAGTGGTCATCGGTTACTTTTCTTTTGTATTTGGTATTTTATTGACGTGCAGAATCCGTGACGGGAAGCTGCTCAACTAAATTCAAAAATAGCAATGAAACACACACTAGTAATTAATTAATCATCGAATATACTATGACCGACGTAACTAAATTCAAAAATACCAATGAAACACACACTAGTAATTAATTAATCATCGAATATACTATGACCGACGTAACTCGTTGTTCTAGTGGTCCATTTATTACGTACAGCGAAACTTCTTTCGTAGTCCGACCCTATAAATACGTTTGTCTGTAATGTAATGTTTTGTTTTCTTTCAAGCGGATATAACTGTTCCTTTCATAGGTAAAATTGGGCTATCTGGATCATAATTAAGTTTAGAATAATTATAAGGGACAATTTGAAAAATAACCTATTAATAGTTTCAAATTTGAAAATTGTACTTTCTGTTTTAGTTTTTGAAAACTACACTAAATTAAATGTGAAAAAACATTTTCGTCCATAATAAATATTTGAATAAATAAAATATAAATTCAAAATTAATGACATCATTATTATTAAAATATTTATGTTTAAGATTAATCAATGTTGAAGTAAATGTGTTATTTTACTATTTAGAATTTTAAAATAACAATGATACTATGGAAAAACAATTATGAAGTCTTTGTAATTTTATCAAAAAGTTTATATGTATGCTTTTTAACATTCAAAAACCTTATATAAAAAGATTGCCCTACACCATCATTCTTGTACAAAAGAAAAGTAACACCCTGCAAACATTTCATTCTTATGACAGGTATTCTCTATCAAGAAGTCTTTAAATTAGTAAGAGAAAATGAGGTTTACAAAATCGAATTACAATCAAGGATATGAGTGAAGAATTAACAAACCTGAGACTATGAAAACAAGAGAAAAGAAAAATGTTTTGTAGAAAAAGAAAATAAAAGATTACGAAGAAGAAGATGCAGGAGACGACACTTGTCCTCTTTTCCTCTTTTTTCTCTTTTCTTCTTTTTAAAAAACATAATATTTTAAGATATATCCAAAAGATACTGTGTAGATATTATTAAAATTCAAAAAAATTCTTGTTGAAACTGTTAATTTAAATATTAAATAAATTATGCTAATTAAAGTTTTTGATAATAATATTGAATATTTAGATTGGACAATTTAGTAAATTTACATATATCAAAGTGTATTTTTCAAAAACCTTAAATATTGGTGTAGTTTTCAAATTAGTATTTCTCCAAATTTTCCCTAATTGTAATAAGTTTTTTTTTTTAAAAAAGAATAATTATAATAAGTTCAGAATGTCAGGTGAGTAACACCGTCCCGGGCAAAGTGGTAGGCCGTAATATTTTTAAGCAGATACACACATCGCTGATCTTATATGGTTTACAACTACAGTTCAGTAGAATACTTACTATCAATAGGCATTAACCATATAGATGTTGCATAGTCTAATTTGACATCACTATGAGTCAATATAATGGTTACAAGAATCTATTTCTAACCTTTACGATTCAACTCCTAGTTTTTTTTTTTTTTTTTTTGTAACACTGATTCAACTCCTAGTTATATGAACCAATTGGTGGTAGAATAGTGTCAAAGATTGATTTAGGACAAGGAAAACAAAGTTAATGATACTTGACCATATAAGAAAATGAAAAAATGTTTTTGGCCTCATCCGAAAACAAGAAATCTAGTTATAGTTGTCGGTATTTCCATTTAGGAGATTAGTTGGGTTTCGTTTTAGATACCTCCAGTTAATCCAAAATAATTTCCTAACGTAGACTAAGTTATTGTAAGCAATAACAGAGTAACCAATGCACCAATCATAGAATAATAGTTTAAACGATGGCTATAGAAAAATGTAATGAACGGTCAAGTCTTATGATATGTAATTCAAATGTGAGATACTAGGCCGATTGCTTGTTTTTTGCAATCATCTCATCTTTCAACTAGACAATAAAAAATTATAGTATAATGTATTTTAATTCTTTTTAAAAATCTACCAATGCGCCGGGATTGAGATCCTATAAAGACTATCTAGAACCTTTCTCCGCTCTACGCGCGGAGAATATATTTAAATTTGTTTCATTATCATTGTTAACTTAAATTAACTAATTTTAAAATTTGTTTTTAATTTTTTTTAGTTTGAAGTAACTATTTCTATTATGGTAACACGATTAACTAATAAAATATGAAGAACCAAGTCCGAGATTTTAGAGTTCTGCAGAAAATATAATTATATATAGAACATAAATGCTCTTATTTTAAAAGATCAGAATCTCGTCTCAAATAAATTCACGAAAATAAACAGTACTCCAATAACCTACTTAAAATATAAAACCCTCTTTTCAAAATAAGCGTACGTAATCTTATTTTTTACGTTTGTAATAGATGAAAACTGATAATTGAAATTATATGTTTTAAGTTTTCAAATTTAAAATAAAAATAGTTTCAATTTGTAAAATATAATGAAACAAATTCAAAATAATTCGAAAAATATTCATGAAGTAGCTATTTACAAAAGTTTGATCAAATTTTGTAAATCAGTGTATATATATTTTTTTATCCAAGTAACTTTTTAAATTCACAAAATCTACACAATTTTATCTCTCAGTAACCCTCATCTTTATAGTAGACTTTAGTCACTCTAATCATGCTTTCTTGTTCACTAACACATAGACATCACCTATGTCTTTTAATTTATTCTCTATATATTTAAATTGCTTAGCAAAGATTGAAAGACAGAAGTTGAGTTTTAGATTTTATATAGAAGTAGATCTAAAGAAAAAAAATGATAAAATAGTTTAAAATGTAAATAAATCTAGGTATCAAATCATGTGAGAAAGAGAATAACAATCCGAATGATGCATCGTTTGACCACCCTCCTAACCAGCTGCCTCCGCCACTGATTTCAGCCATGTTATGCTCCGGTTACGACAGTTCACTTATCTCAGTTATGACTACGCGCAGATTTTTTTATCATAAATGTTTAGAATGATGTTGCATGATCTCTTATTCGCCTTTTGAAATGCTTTATGTAATCAATCGATTTGTTGAAGTGGAAATTTGTTGCTGGTGATGAACGGAGTAGTAGTTTGCTTAGAAAATACTAGATATTATTGTTATGTTGATAAAAAAAAATTAGTTCTGTATTATTTTTGATGTGTTTAGTAAAACTATTTACCTCGCAAAAGTTTAGGAATTATGCTTGTGATGATGACAACTTTAAATTTCCTATTCTTCTTGTTTTGTAGGATGCTAAAATCTGATGCTTGCTTGTCGCACAGTATGAGTTTAACAATTGTCGACCTGAGATAGAGATTTATGTATGAAGATAATTATTATTTCGTTTTTAATTATTTTGTTAGACTGACCTGTTCAGCCGTATACCAATCGTGGCATCAATATTGAGTTCCGGGTGGTCCAGTTTTATTTTTTGTATTATGACTATCTGCCCGACGACATCTGCATATTGATTTTAGAATAAACATCCATGTTTGTTTAATTAATACTGGAATGACTTACTTACCTGGTAAGTATGTGGGTATAGTGGCTAAGCGCAGTAGATTTCCGTAATTCTGAGGAGATAAATTGTGAACTGGAAATATCGGACCGATCTCTGTAACGTTCAATATTATTGTCTTTTGGTCGATCTGATTGTAATACGGCAGTTGGGTGAGTTTCCGAAGTCGTGAATTATGTATGACAGAAAATCCTGAAAACTCATATATATATCCTTCAGTTAAGTTTTTTGAATCATTCAGCTGAATGTTTCCGGTGAGACGGCCTTCAAATAATTGTCCCTGGATGTGAACAAATTTTATTTTGCCGAACCAATTAAGTAAATACTGAGTAGTTTAAATCAAATATGGTGGATTGGAAATACATATATGTATATGTATATGTTAATAAAAGGCTTACGTGGTGGTCGTAGCACAGGAAGCCGATGCAAATTTGAGAATTGTCTGTTTGGTGTTTTCTTATGTCCCAAACATTTTTTTATACATACTGTGATAGGACGCACTGAAATCATTTCCTGAAGTTGGTGGATTCTTTGAGGAATGTGTTGCATGTAAGATGTAACTATAAAACATGTGATTTTAATTAAGGCTGAACTTCAAAGCTCTGATTGTAATAAATGATTACATTCAAACAAATTTTATTTACTACCAAAACCAATACATGGATTTTATTTTATCTGAATGATATGGCACTTCCAATTGGCTTTTTTCCATTGTCTTGACTAATTAGGTATTTTAATAATATGAATAATGCTTAAAGCAGCGGGTAATGAATAATTTAAAACAATATCATTAATCTATATCGTTGGAACTAATATTAGATTTTAAGTAAATAAAAATATGACCATTGAGGAATAGGCTGTAGCCCTGGGACGGATCCGGATATCCGGGAAATTTAGGGTATCCGGATTCGGATCCGGATCCGTCGGATCCGTGGATTTAATATCCGGATCCGGATTCGTGGTTTCCGGATATCCGGGCTTCGGATATCCGTCTCGATATTCTATTATCCGCGGATATCCGGATCCGGATCCGGATCCGTCAAAATAATTAAAAATAATTTTTTAACAAAAAATATTAATTTTTTAACAAAAAATATTAATTTTTTTTAACAAAAAATACTAATTTTTTTTAACAAAAAATACTAATTTTTTTTAATATAATACATAAATTAAATATTTATAATATTGTAAAACTAAAATATAATATTATAAGATTAATTCATGTATAAATATTAATATATCAAATATAAATATTAATAAAATTTAAAAATCTAATGTATTTTAAAAATACGGATCCGGATCCGGATATCCGGACCTAAAAATTACGATATCCGGATCCGGATTCGGTTTGCACGGATCCAAGATTTTACTATCCGGATTCGGATCCGGGCACCCCGGATATCCTATTTTCGGAGCGGATCCGGAGCGGATCTCGGATCGAATCCGGATCTCGGATAATAAGTCCCAGGCCTAATAGGCTGTGCTATTAGCATTTGAAAATATATATAACAGTTTAGCATTATTATTATTTATACAATGGTGTAGTTATACATATCACCACCTATTTCAGCCATTAGATCTGCGATTAGATATTTTGGTGTTATAGGATAAAGTTTGATTATGATGCGTTTTGTTTGATAAATACTTATTATTATAAAAAATTTATGGTTTTCTGAAACAATATGAACGGTGTGATTGGTTTCAATTTGTAACATACATGGTCTGTGGAATCGATGTGCCAGAAATCACTATTGCATAATTCACAAAAAAAAACAATTTTAACAGATATAATCTATGGTATATAGGGGATTCATTCGCAAGTATCACAGAAAAGAATCATGAATTAACGTAAAAATGGTGTCCAAATTTTATAACCATTGACTTGAACCATGTAGTAATTTCCTCCATATTTTTAATATTTGAGAATTGGCTAAGCGAAGGTTTACGCAGCAGATGCTCTCTTTAATTAGATGAAGATTAGAGTATATAGTGCATGGCAATAACAAATGGGTAAGTTTGGGTGTAGGAAATTATAGATTAGCATTAACAGTTTATAAATGATTTTTTGAACAGTTTAGCTGTATATAGTATAAGATCGTTTTCAAAGTTATTCAGTGAAGACGATGATCTTGTGTTTGTTTTGTATTGTTAGCTCAATGAATCAAGTGTAAATTATGGTCGTTATCAACTATATACATTTTAATGTGTATATTATCATTGTAGTTATAAGAAAAGTGCATACGTAATTGGCGACTCATGTATTGGTTATGTTTTCTCATAATGAAAGTATTTATGTATTAAACAAAATTGTCAATATTACATAGAAACGTAAGGTTTACGTTTTTTCATAAAGTTACGATCGGATCGGTTAATAGGAACAATGTGCGGTTATGGTTTACGTGATTGATACGTTAGATATGCAAGCAGCTTTGTAAGCAGTCTGATTAGCTAAATAAGAGTCTGCTTAACGTAAACAATAATTAAATTACATATTTATCATGTGTAAAAATACATAATTATATAACTTTAAAATTTTACAAATTATCTAACACTTAAAAATAAAGATTTGTGTTACCTGTAATTTGGACAGGAGGGTTAGGAGGTGGGTTCTCCATTCTGTCGATCTTGTGATCCTTAGGCTCAATCTGTTCATAAATCAGTAATTAGGAATATGTATAGAAATTTGTTGACTTATTGTACATTCTTACACCTACACTTTGGAGGCTTTTGGGGTATTGACTTGATATGAGCTTAATTGTCGGTTCCAATGGTGAAGGTAAGAGAGAATAATTAATCTAGGTGTTTCTTTGATTGTGCAAGGAAAAAAGTGTTTCTTGAAAGACGGAGGTAGGTGTAATCCGCTTTGGTTTATATTAAAGATGAAGTTATTCCTTAGGAGATATGATCTGTATATATTGTTCTGTTTACGTTTTTATAAGTAGTAGATAGTAACAAATTTACTTTATTATAATTGATGCTAGGTGCTAAACTTATGGACCAAATCACGTAGGTCAAAGATTTAATAAATATGTAATTCGATTTGGTTTATATTAAATAATGAAGTTATTCCCTAGGAGATAAGATCTGTATATACACTACAAGAAAACATGGGATTCTGATGGCCGAAATCGTCAGAAATTCGTCAGAATAAACCGATTCCGACGAATTTCTGACGAACCTGTCCGTCGGTATCGTTTTGTCGGAAAAAAAAAATTCGTCTGAATTTCGTCAAAACTTCCGACGACTTTCTGACGAATACCGAGAAACGTCATTCTGACGAACTTCCGACGATATTACGATGCGGACACACGAGACAAGAGTTCATCGGAAAAACTATTTACCGACGGAGAACGTTCCTCGGACAATTCCGACGTAGTGGATTCCTCGGTGTATTCCGACGGACATTGGTCGTCGGAATATACCGACGGACATTAGTCGTCGGAATATACCGACGGATATTTGTTCGTCGGTATATTCCGACGGAAGTTGGTTCGTCGGTAAATTCCGACGGATATTGGTCCGTCGGTATATTCCGACGCCCAAAGTTCGTCGGAATATACCAATTTTAAAAACGAATTAATTTTGCATTTTTATATATGTTTTTATATTAAAAATTAATTAATAAATTAAAAAATCAGAAATTTAAAACTAATAATATTATATAATTTAAATTCATACAAACCGAAATAGAAAAAAAACATTCAGAAAGTTTAAAATTCATACAAACCGAAATAGAATAAAAAAACATTCAGAAAGTTTTAAAAACCCGAAAAAACTAAGATGAACTCGAAGACATCAAACAATCTAGCTTCTGCATTATCTCGGTGTTGAACTGCTTCTGGGATGCCAACTCAGCAAGGATAGCGACATTCTCCGAACGGATAGTGGCATTCTCAGAAGGGATAGTGGTGTTCTGCTCCTCCAGTGCCCCAATCCGTTCATCTTTGTCATGTAGCTCCTCGAGAATCATGGGATCGGCATACGGAGCTTGCGAAGAAGATGCCGGATACGAAGAAGCACGGCGGGCCAACCCAACTAAACGGCCTCCTTTCCTTTTAGGAACCGCCTACAAAAATATTTAAAGTTAGTAAATAGGGACAAGTTAGTAATCGACATTATAAAAAAATATATTAATAAAAAAATTACCTTTTCAACCATCTCATTTATTTGCAATAGAGACAAGTTGGTTGAAGCTCCCGTAGAATCGCCGTCATCGGAGAGAGGCTGAGATTGAGATACAATTTCAGCTTCCACCAAATCAACGACACCTTTGATCACGGGGTCCTGAATTTGACCCGTCGTCTTGTTAGTGTGAGCCACCTTAATGAGTTGGAGACGATCAACGGGATTACCGTCATTTGCTTCGATCTAAAAAAATCGCCATTATTAGCCAAGGAATATATAAAATATTTATTTAAAAAATATAAAGATGAATAATAATAAAAAACTTACAAGTTCATCCTCCTTAGTAGACATAGAGCAAGCGCCGAGGTTGTGCACATACATACCTTTCCCGCCACGATCGATCTTCCGGTTCTTGGAGTTCCTAGAAGACGTCTCTGCAGTTTCTTCCTTCTCCCAATGAGCTATCAACTGCTCCCACACCGTCCCGTTGATGAACTGTGGCCTCTTGTTCTTCTGCCAAACTGACTTCCTCGCGTTTATCTGCTTCGTATAAGAGTCCATGGCTTTTTCGTTGAATTTCTTACGGACTGTTTCCGTAAGATCGGAGTGCCAGTTGAACTCTTGCTACAAAACAAACAAAATTTAATAAGTAAATATATTTAAAAAAATGTAAAAAATTTAAAAAAATGAAGAGTTACTGTACCGCAAACTGACGAAACCACAACTCTCGTTCGTCGGAAGGGATCACACTCCATTTTGGATATCCAAAACGGAGCATGAAGTACATCATCTGGTTGATGCTCCGGCTAATGCCATTTTTCGACTTGGTGAATCTTTAAAAAAAATACAAGTTAGCAAGTTAATTAAAGGAAAAAACATAATGGTACAAATAAAAAAAATACTAACCAAGTGCTATGGCCTCGTCGTGGGTTGGATTGGAGAACCGGGAGATGCTCTCGACCTGGTTGTTGAACCAATAGATGAACTGGCATGACCCCCGGATCCTGTTGAGCAGCAGCGCGAGGGGCAGCGGGAGCTGGAGTGGAAATATATGCGGGAACCGAGTCATGAGACGATCCCGATGCACGGGAACTGCTCACCGAACTACGTCGAAGACCGGCTGCGGGGCGGGGTTCATCCTCGGCCCTAAAAAAAAATTAATACATCAAAAATATTTTCATCTCATTTCTATTTTTAATGTTTTCATTTATATATTTACAAAAGGTTTTATAAAGGTTTTAAAAAAAACTATTAAACCTTTTATTATATATGTATACACAATTATAAAATGTTTTATAAATGAAGAAAAATGTTGTTAAATATTTATAAATTTTTTTAAAGAACATTTTATTACACATAGTTTAGTGGAAACTTATAAAAAATTTTAAAACTTTTATTATACATGATTTATATATATATATATATACAAAATTATAAAAAATTTATAAATATAGAAAAATGTTGTTAAATATTTTTTAAAAATTATAAAAACGTTTTATTATATATATTTCATTACTGAAAACTTGAAAAACGTTTTTAAAAATCAAAAAAACGTTTTAAAAAATCAAAAAACGTTTTTAAAAATCAAAAAACGTTTTTAAAAATAAAAAAATGTTCCAAAAAAAACTAAAACAACAATCCTAACTTATATATCCTAAACTATCAATCAAACAACCTAAAATCCGAGATCTAACTTCCAAAACCCTAAACAATTGAGATTAAAGAAGGTTTGGGATGATTCTTACATGATTTAGGGTTTGGGGAAGAGATATGAGGGTGAGAAGAGGATTCGCCGGTGAAGGGAGGTGGATAATGGCCGGAATCGCCGGTGTAGAGGGAGGAATCGCTGTGAGAGAGAGGATTTTAGAGAGAGAGAGAGGCGGAAATAACGAAGAAGGAAGAAGAAGGGTTATTATATCTGAAGATTCCGACGGACACGGGTTCGTCGGTATTCCGTCGGTATAATTAAAATATACCAAATGCCGATTCGCAAAAATTTTCAAGCGGTTTGGTTCTCCCGGGCAAATTGAATTTCCGACGAAATGTGTCCGTCAGTATATTCCGACGGACTGTGTCCGTCAGTATATTCCGACGGACTGTGTCCGTCAGTATATTCCGACGGAATTCCGACGACTTAGTGTTTAGGGTGTTGATTTCAAGTTTCTAAATGCAAAATCCAAATCTTTGATAATATATATAGTATTTGCATAAAGATTTAACAATAAAAATGTTTTATAACACGATTTTACACAACAACATTTTTTGTAGTGTAAGCTTTTATGAATACGATTGTATAAGTATATGAATGTTAAGATGAGATGTTGTGAAAACAATGATATGCATACATAAATATTTTAATGAGTTGTTATATTTGAACGGTTGCGATCTAATACTATACTAAACACTTATTATGTGTTATTTTCATAGTTTTGGCATCTAAATTTATAGATTTTTATGATTGAAATTTTTTAGAAAATTTTTTTGAAATTTTCCGACGAATTACCGACGATCTTTCCAAATTTCAATGAAACCCAATGTCGTCGCTATGTCGTCGGTATATTGCGAGGGATTTCCGACGGACCAATAAAAAAAAAAAAAAACTAATCAGAATCTTCTGAATCTTCATCAAACTCCCCAACCTCGGCTTCTGGCTCCGAATGTACAACAGCATCATGTCCAAACACAGTCAAATTCTCAACGAGTTGAACATTTTCCAAATCTTCAACTGCCTGGGCGTTGCTGGTAGACTCTGGTTGCAATGGTTCATCATCATCAGAAGTTCCATCCACTCGTCCTCTTGGGTTGATTTGCGTTACAGTAACTCATGGATCGTCTCTGTACGTCACCCGAGGGTAACTGATGTAGCACACCTATACATATCAATTATACAAAGTATTAGTAAAATATATAACATTAATTAATTATATTGGTAAAAAATTATGAATAGATTGACATACCTGATCAGCTTGCGAACCAAGAATGAATGGATCATAATATTGAAGTTTCCGCGGCGAATGAACTGATGTAACACCAAACGCATCAATCTTCATTCCTCTATCTGGGGTGGTGTCATACCAATCACAATAGAATACTACACAACGCAATCCAACCATTCCAGGAAATTGGATTTCCAATATTTCTTTTATGTTGCCGTAGTAGACATCGTCACCGGAAGAAGATGAAACACCAGCATCATATGTTGTCTTAGAATGACCTTTCCTTGTGAATGCATATCCTCGCGTACAAAATTTAGGATATGATTTGACCACATAGTTTGGTTCCTGCACAAATTCGCGTATCCAATCATCGAACACAAGACTTCTGGCCAAACCATCATTCACCTATAAATTAAAAACATATATGATTGAAAAGTTAATTAGTTTATATTAAATTTAAACTAATCATTTGCATAGGGTAATATGATATATGACTCACATAACTACGAAGCCACGCAGCAAATCCGTTATCTCTAAGTTGTCGAAGCTCATCTTCTGTTGCATGCCTGTGAGTCATACGCAACTCCGCCATATATACACTATATACAAAAATATTATCAATATGAAATAAATTTATTGAATATTAATCTAACAATAAATGAATAAATATTTTTACCTCTCATATTGTAGAACATCTTCACAGTTGGTGAGCAAATATGTTTGCAAATAAGCGTGCTCAGTGTCCGTAAGTCTCCGCTTCGTGAATTTTCCACTAAGTCGTCCTATTTCCTTGAACATGCTTGGGACAGTAACATGATATGTTGCTCTCTCCCCTCTATCATCATGCCGAGCAGGTCTTCGGTGTTTTGTATGCACTTCTGGTGGAAAATAGTTTTCAGCAAAGATTGCAGTTTCTTCATTGATCACCTGTGCCACTATAGATCCTTCCACCCTGCTTTGATTTTTGACCATCTTCTTCAGATGATTCATATAACGCTCAAAAATATACATCCATCTGTACTGCACAGGACCACCAAGTTCTAATTCTCTTGCGAGATGAATAGCAAGATGTTCCATTACATCAAAGAATGATGGAGGAAATATCTTCTCAAGGTTGCACATGCTGACTGGTGCGTTTGTCTTCAAATTATTAATACCCTCTTCAGTCACTACTCTGCTGCATAAGTCGCGGAAGAAAACACTAATCCCTACATAGATAAAAGACATATATAATTTTCGTAAGTATTAAGTTTTTATAAGCATAATTGTTAAATATAAAAATAAATTAAATTATAAAAATATAAGATACCTGCAATTGCTTCATGAACATTACGTGGCAATAATGCTGAAAAAGCAAACGGAAGGAGGCGCTGCATAATTACATGACAATCATGACTCTTCAAGCCAGTAAACTTTCCTTCGCTTCTATCAACGCAGTTCCCCAAATTTGATGCATATCCGTCAGGTAATCCGTCACAAATGTCCGACGACGTTGATGTCCGTCGGAACCTCCGTCGGAATTCGGCGTGTTTTCTTGTAGTGATATTGTTCTGTTTACGTTTTTGGAAGTAGTATATAGTAACAAATTTACTTTATTCTAATTGATGATAGGTGCTAAACTTATGGAACAAACCACGTCTATCAAAGATTTAATAAATATGTAATTTCAAAGACGTTAGCATTGGATGTGATCATACATATACGTTGTTCAGTAATAATCACAAAATCAGATCCTAGCGACTTCCTTATTTTAAAGTCTGAATGTATGCGTACTAGTAAGGGAAAATAAAACTAACATAATAGAATGAGCAAATTGCTTATAAAGATATAAAACCATAAAAGGGGAAGTGTATTAAAAGAAACATAGAAAGCATGCAATGAACAAAAGTCTGAAGATAGAAATGGTAAACATAAAAACGGAACTTAAATTGCAGCAAAATCAATCACGGCATAAGAGGATTGATAAAGCTGTATTAGCCACTCTTGGGACGTTTAGCTTCATCCGATTCCATACCATCAAAGGATTTCCTAACCCTCTCACCCACAGTACCATCAAGACCTCTGATAGGAGCGGATTCCTCACTTACAGACTTCAAGACATCATCAGATGTTGATGGAACAGCGTGTTCTTCCAAGAGAGCTACATGATGTGGAGCCTCTGGTGGGAATACCTTCGTGACAGTAATGGTTTGGGTCTTCCCTGACAAATTATGATCGGAGACTTTCACAATGAATTTATGTGTCTGCCCTATTGTATCGAGTAGAGCCTGCGGCACCGACATGCACTGATCAACCCCTACGCCCTCATTACACTAACATTCAAGAAAAATATATGTAAGTTCAACTAACTTGGAGCTATGTATAGACAGGTTTGAAATTACCTCAACTGCTCCTTTTTATAGACGCATCGTTTATGTCCAAGCACAACTGCTTTGGCTCTGTAGAGTTTTACTCCGGATTTGCAAGCAAACACGTAATGCATAGAATTGAACAAAGCCAAGAATCTAGACCAAAATGTTTCTTCAGAAACTTCTTATGGTTATAAATATGTTTCTGTTTCTAACAACAATAAGATCATCTCAACAATGGTGAATCGAAAAGAGTAATAATAGTAACAACTGAAAGGATAATTGAGACAATGTCATCACACCAAAACATAAACTTCATTGAGATTCAACGTTTGAAGAGGATTCGAACACAAGCTACTTGTCAAAAAGATCATAGGTTAGCTACATTCATGAGAGAACGAAAATTTTTTTTCCCTATTACACTAACAAAGCCTTCTACGTCCCCTTGGACCACTTCCATCACTTCTGGAGTCATAGATGGGGATACCTTTTCCGATAGGATCTTCATCTCCTGGTAACAGAGGGACTTCCTTTTGAAGCACTAAGAGCTGATAAATAAGATTTGGAAATATCAAGCTAGTTTCCAAGTCTCTTACGCGGGTCATGTCGATCACTTGTTCATACACAAGCTGGCCAAAGTCGTTTTGCTTGCGTTTGGTAACAGCATACATGAGGCGGAGACGCTTTTTCATCATCAAATCAGAGTCTGGACCTGGAAGCCAACTACGCTCACACACGCGGTATAGAATTTGGAAGGGATCGAGCAAAGCATTCAGATTAAACCCCGTCCATCCAGCACATTGACCACCGGTGAGGTGTGTGACTGCCTGATTCAGCACAACGTCTTTCCACTGAAAAGAGTGCTCGACAGTCGATGTCATCATCAATTGGTTGATCACCGAAGGGGAGAAACGGTAGACAAATCCTCGAATAATAGCTCCATCCTCGTAGAATGGTATGTTAGAGATGAACTCTCTCACAACTCTAGGACAGAACGGATTCACATGCAACACCGTGTAAGAACACCCTATGTCATCAATAACTCTAAACACATCCTCTAAACACATCCTATAACCCACGATTCCTAGGATCTAGAGAATCTTGAACCCCAAAACCTCGAAGACAAAGAGAGTGATACACGGTAGTGGCTTCGTGGTTATGATGACGGCGAGAGTAACCCCCGATTGGCGAAACGGTTCCGAAGAATATCAATCGACTTTCTTGGATGCGATCATCAAACGACTTGAACGTGACTCACGATCGGAACTGGTAGTGTTCTCCATATGCGCTATCAATCTCACTAAACCTTCGAATCCTAGTTCGAACAGAAGAAGAAGGATTTTGATCAGACATGGTGAGAAGTTTGGATTGGAAAGCAGTTGAAAATAGAAGAGGAAGGGTCGAGTTTCCCTCGTTAAAAAAGAAGAAGAAGCAATTAATTCATCCCGAGCAGTTCATAGATATGTCTAGTGTTGGGCATATATTTCCAATGAGTGTCTTTAGTTTAGTGGCAGAGTAGCATTTTCATTTGCTCTTGTCTAGGGTTCGAACCCTCATCCTTGGCTTATATAAAGAGTTACTGTATTTAATCATTCATGGTTGTCCACATATATATGTTCCCTCGTTAAAAAGATGAAGAAGCAATTAATTTATCCCAAGCGGTTTATATATATCTTTAGTGTTGGGCATATATCTGCAATGAGTGTCTTTAGTATAGTGGTAGAGTAGCATCCGCATTTGCTCTTGAACAGGGTTCGAACCTCAGCCCATCATTTTTTAATTTTGTTTAAAATTTCAATTTTTTTGGCATATATAAAGAGTTATTGTTTTTAATCATTCAACGTTGTCCACATATATCTTATAATTATTAAGTGTTCGATCGAATGAGTCCAATAACTTAGTTCTAAACAATGATAAGTAATCATATAATATCATGCTTCCAACGTTGTCCAAACTACGTGAAATATTTCTGAATTGGGTTGTCATCAACCAAATGATGTGGTAAATATATATAGATATTACCATTTCATTGGTTCCTATACAGATAATAAGATCACAGTATATAGTTAGCCATTATTATATTTTGATCAAACTATATAACATGGAAAAGATTAATAGTTTATGTTATGACTAAAGGAAACTTCAATCCAAAAACATCAACAACAAAGAAAAAAAAAACAATGCAAAGAGAGTGGTGCATATAGATGGAGCGCAAAGTCAATCCTGTCTTTTTAGTTTCTTCTGATTCTCAATTCCTCTTCAAGCATCTGCACACTGCATCATTTGAGACAATTGGAACAATCAAATCAAAATTTTCCTAAATTTTGGAAGTATCGTAAACAAAAAATATCAAAAGTGGAGTTTTATCTTTACTACTACTACCTTCTGCTCCAAAAAACGAACCTGAGAAGATAGAGCTGTCCCCCTTTATGTCTGCGAATATTCACAAACTTACAAGAGTCATAGCAATCTGTCCTCATTACAACAAATTTCGGCATAGGTAAATACAATACATAAAAGATCATAATACAATATGTAAAGATCATAATACAATATGTAAATTGCTCAGAAGGATAAGAAGAAACCATATAACGAAATTGTATTAAAAAAACTTAAACATAAAAGTCAAAAGCCAGAAGTCTGAAAGGAAAAGAACATAAAGCCAAAAAAAGAAACATAAAAGAACGACTTGGAATGCAGCAAAAAAAAAACAATCACTGCATAGGAAGATAAGTAGAAAACTCATTAGCCACTCTTGGGACATTTTGCTTCATCTGCCTCAAGGATCTCAGCGGCTTTTCTAGCCTTATCACCTGCAGTATCTCCAGAGCTTCCTGAAGAACCAGACCCAACACCTACAGTCGACGGCAGTGGGGCTTCTGGTTGGAGTATCTTGGTGACGGTTATGGTCTGAGTCTTGCCAGTCAGATTATGATCCGAGACCTTCACTATAAACTTGCATGTCTGCCCTATTGTATCAAGTAAAGCTTGCGGAACAGGCACGCAGTGATCAGCTCCTACTCCATCATTAGCCTAACATCCAAGCAAAATGCACATGAGTTGAGATAATATTTGAATCGATGATGTCATAACTACTTTTCCGTAACCCAAACCTATTTGCTATACATAGACAGATTTGAAAATACCTCAAAGTAATTAGCAACCAACTCTGCTGCATGTTTACCAGTCAGCTCCTTGCCAGCATCACCAAGAATGACAAAAACTGCTTGCTCAGTCTTATGATACACAGATATCCTCGTGAGGTACCTACAACAAAAGAAGATTAGATACTAATGCTGCCAAAACATAGGTGAAAAGACTCAACACTTACTGAGGTACGCCTGTGACTTCAGTCTTCACGCACTTCTTGTTGTTGCAAATCAAAGAAGTATGCCCTTTGACCGCCTTGCTATTACATCCATCGCAGGAGATGTAATACCATGCAGAACCCTGGACAACATCATCTATTGTCGCCATGCACTCAAACCAAGCAACCTTCATTGTGGAAAAATAAAATAAGCCTAGTAAGTACCCAAACGCATGGAAACGAACGCAAAAACAGAACAATGCTTATACCTTAGAAGAGTCTTGCTTGACGTAAGAGAATAGCTCTTCAAGAGTCACTGACTCAGGCTTAGTGACTACCTCAGCTGCAATCCTATTAGCAATATCAGAGTTGGAATTCAACCTGAAAAAAGGATAGGAGCTCAAATACGTTAGAAAAGCCACATGAAATGTTAAAAAAAAATCGAACGAACGAAGAACTAAATACATATTTGTCTACCATTCAAGATAATCTCTAGTAGGCTGAACATCGGCATCCATAAACATCCGATAAGATGACATAGAAGTGAGAGCAAGGGTGCCTGTTAATACCAAATGAACCAATTGTGATTATTAAAAACATGCATTACTACCGCCTAATCTAACAACAAAAGAGTGACTAATACAGTTCCAACTGAAAGACTACTAACCTCCAAGGTGTTTAGGGTTCACAGTGGTGACCAAAAGAACGCTTGGGGTGTTCCAATACGACTTGAATTTCTAGAGGAAATCGGCTGCAGTATCATCCCACAGATAAAGCTTCATCACCGGTCCACGACATAACATAAAAACATGTGTTAAAAATAGCATACAGAACAATGAAAGCAATAACAGTAGAACAAACTTACTCATGTGTCTGAACATGAACACATACATGCCGCTTCTCTGCCATATCAACTTCGTCAAGAATCATATGGTCCTTGATAGTCTTCCCATTCACCAGCTTCATGTGGCCAACGTAATCTGAGATAGAACAATTTGAATACGCAGACATCAAACATCAACTCTAATCATATACCAAATGTGTCATATAATCTAAATATGCAATCATGTCTTACCATAAAGATCACCCCTGGAGTCGCAATTGGCCTTAAACTCCTCATAGCTGTGGAACCTGAACCTATCGTCTGGAATAAAAACTGGAGGGTTCTCAAGCACCACCAGAGAAGTATTCCAAGAAAACGATACGGTGGCGACATGATCAGCAACCCGATACTGATTTTTGCTTCTGGATCCGAAAAAATTACTCAGGTTATACACAGAACTAGATACCAGATCAAATGTCCCAACACGTCCAGCTGGGACAAAACCCTGAATCGCGGTACCCTGTGAACAATCCAAATCATCGATTAATATAATACTATCCCAATCAAAACTATACTAAAGCAGAATGAAGTGTAAAAAAAATCCAAACTCTCTCAACCGATCAGTAGTAAAGCAAGAGGAAGAAGCTAAAAAGTCAGACAAACCTCTCGGTCGATAAGGAGCATCTCTTGTCCAATCAAGTTTTCGTGTTTGGATTGCGAGCCTCCCAGAAGTGAATCAAACGAAACATCAAGTCAGCTTCGCGTTGGCCGTGTGAAACATCTCTGAACAACATCGCTTGGTCGCCACGCGCGGAGGAGAGAGCGGTAGCAGCGTCTGGGTTCATCAGATTGGCAGATGAAACAGCAGTCCTCTCGTTAGGTTTTATCACAGTCGCGGAGGCGGCAATATACTTCCCGTTTCGTTTCACAGACGCGGAGGAGACGACGGTCTTCTCGCTGATCTTGTGGTCGGTGGAGATCGAAGATCCGCTTGGTTTCACAGACGCAGAGGAGACGACGGTCTTCTCGCTGTTCTTGCGCTCGGTGGAGATCGAAGATTTGTCGGTGGGTTCCATCACAATGAATTTTAGTGAGAAAATTATCAACTTTGACGGAAGCATAAGATAGGAAAACATATTTATAAACAGAAAAATGGTGAGGAAGGTGGAAAGGATCCATTGAATGATTTTAGTATAGTTTTGATTAGAGGAGTTAATGGCGATATTACTCGGCAAAACGGTTTTGGAGAAAAGAGAGATGGAAGAGATGGAGGTTGAAAGGCGAGAGAAGATCGAAGGAAGAGATGGAAGTCGAAAGGTGAGTGAAGATCGAATTAGGGTTCTGAAGACGACGCGTAAGACATCAGAAGCCCAAATCTATCTAACTCGCGATGACGTGGCCATTTGCTGCATTATTATTGGACGAATTTACATGTCGACGTGGACTCCCTCAGAGGGTTTTATATCTGGCTTTTTAGTATAGTTTTGATATCAAATGGTTGAATCGAATCATCATCTACGGATAAGCATTCAATACACATAAAAATGACAAATCAATGAGATAAAGACAATAATTTACGTCACAATCGTTTGCTTATCTCATACCGTATCATACCAATTTGTTTTTATATACATGTAGTCTGTTACAAAATAGAGACCTTACAAAATAACAAAGGTTTGTTGTATTTGGGTTTGAGAATAACTTTGAAAATGGGCCACATAAACTGAAGCTAAACTACATTTTGCGAACTGCATACAATACTCCTACGTTTTTTTTTTGTGCTAATTAACATATTCAAAACCAGTATAAATAATTAAAAAAGAGAGAATTTGATAGATTGAAGATTCACAATTAGGATCTCTAAGCTACATTTTTGACAACTAATGCTAACTCGTTCGACTAAAAAAATTCTCATGTACCGTTAGCTCTTGACAAAAAATATCATAGTTAACGCTTCTGATCATTATGGTTTGGTGGAGATCGTCGCTGACCTGCAAAGCCTCTGGTAACACATATTACAAAAGAAACTATGAATATATACAAATATTCAAAACCTTTAAACTTTGTGAAAGTTTCAAGCGTCTCTCCGAAACTTAACAGAGATATTTTTACTAAAGCAGGATGAATAGTGCCTAACGTTTAAGATTTAAGTATAGTGTCTTAGTTTGTTTTTAAAGATACTTTTTGTTTGTTCTAGTTGAATCATTGTTACTATGAGTTTACAAAATGCTATGCCAACAAATTAAGAAATATGAAGTATATTTAAAACTATCGGTGGTTCAACTGTATTTGTGAGCAATTCATTACAGCAAAATCGGTATTCAAAGTATCCATAAAAGAAAATTAAAGATACGGAAAAGTCTAGTAATGGAAGAAGAAGAAGAAGATAGTAAAAGATTCGTGTGGTCTAATCTCGCATGCGTTATTTTGTTTTACGTCCTTTGCCGACAGTTTGTCACCATGGTCTGTCTTAGTCGTACACTCGTACAGACTGGTAGTACCTTTCATTTCATTACATTATCTTAGGAATCTTTAAATCTCATAACATTTTAGAATATTTACGCATTTCTTTCAACATTTATCTTTTTTCATGGTACTCATGAATCATGAGTTTTTTCGTAGTTGCAATAATTTTCATCTACAATTAAACAGAAAGAGTAATATATTCATTAGTTAAACCCATTTTACCACTTAACCAAAAAATATACATTACAAGAATATAGTATGTATTAACAGAGATAGTAACGTACGAATAAATAAAGTAGGGTCCAATAGGTACAGCCATTGACTTAAGAGGCCCAACAGCCCATAGCCAGCTGGATTAGCAATATAGCTGGTCCCACACTTCGACTCCGTACTCCCAATAGTCACGTGATCTATCGCTCCTTCTCCACGTGACCTCCGCTCTCTCTTCTCATCTTCTTCGTTGCTTCATTCTCCTCTCCGATATCTCTCGCTCTGTGTCCTCCCCATTGTTATCGTCGGTATAATCTTCTCTTTCGATCTTTTTCGTATCGTTGGTTTTATGTCTACACGAACACGATTCTCTCTTCGATAAGATTGCATTTGATCGTCTTCCCTAAGTTGGTGTTTGATTTGTTTAACCCATACGGATCTGTATAAATAAGATTACTATAGATAAATGCGTTTCTATACGTTGTTGAGTTTTTTAAATGTAATGTGGGTTAGGACATTAGATTTTTCTGTTACTGTTCTTGTCTGAAAATTTCAAAAGACTCGTTGTGTCGTGCAAGAAGGTTATCTTATTGAGCTTGTATCATGATGATGATTTGATTATTCAGTTTTATTTCTAAGTTTGTGTTTTTTTTTTTTGGCCGGATGAATTGTACTTGTTTGTGCGGGATTTTTTTGAGGTTATTTCTCGAATTAATTTCTTGTGGGGACAATGAGTGGTGTAATAACGAATGATGTCTTTTCAGATTTTTTTTTTTCTCTCGTCTGAAAAAGGTCACATGTCTTTTTCTCACTTAGTGCAGAAAACAAGAGGAGATGGGTCAAATTCTACACCAATCAGAGCATTGTTGTCGATATAGAAAGCCTCTTATGGGGTGAAAGAGATTAGCAGTGATACGTAAGCGTACCGAAAAAAAGATGAAAGAGAAACGAGATGAATCTTCAGAGCTTGCGGAAAGGGTTAAGTCACTCTCTGTTGAATCTCCAGGTGATGGTTTGATTAGAGAGTCCCCTAGAAGCGTTGACCAGGAGGTCTCTCCAGGTCAGAGAGCAGCACAGCATCTTTGGGATACTGGGATGCTTTGTGAACCCATTCCTAATGGTTTCTACTCTGTTGTTCCGGTGAGCATTTTTTAAATATTTTTCTAAATTTCTTGTGAAATTGATGCAAGCTTCTTATGTTAAATTTTGCTCTAGGACAAGAGAGTAAAGGAAGTATATAATAGACTACCTACACCGAGTGAGCTTCATGCTTTGGGAGAGGAAGGTGTCAGAATCGAAGTCATTCTTGTTGATTTTCAAAAAGACAAGAAGCTCGCAATGCTGAAACAGCTGATCACTACACTTGTCAGCGGCTCTAATCCTGCTTCGGTGATCAAGAAAATAGCTGGAACGGTAGAAAATTTGTGTAACCGCTCTTGTCTCTTTCTGTTACATTTCCGCATTTATTTTAATTATAAAAAACGTTTATCTCTAAAACAGGTATCTGACTTTTATAAGCGTCCTACACTTGAAAGCCCTTCAAAACTTGCTCTGGAGGAAAACGCCTTCTTGTTTGAAAACCATGGTGCTCAGCTGCTTGGCCAAATCAAGCGTGGGTGCTGTCGAGCTCGGGCTATTTTGTTCAAAGTTCTGGCTGATACTGTAGGACTCGAGAGTCGTCTGGTGGTGGTGAAGCCTCAGTTTCTGATGTTTTCTCTATTATTTTGCTATTTGCCTCTTACCAATGAACTCGTTTGATTCATATGAGCGCAGGGTCTGCCTAATGATGGGACTGTGGATTGCTTAGACACCAGCAAACACATGTCTGTTACAGTTGTGATAAACTCCGTGGAACTACTGGTTGATCTGATTCGGTTTCCTGGTCAGTTGGTACCTCGATCAGCCAAGGCGATTTTCATGGCACACATCTCACCTGCTGGTGAAAGTGATTCTGCAGAAAACGACTCTTGTGACTCGCCTTTGGAGCCAAATAGTCCTTTATATGAGAGAAGAGATCCTGAGAGGTCGGCTGGCTTCATTTTTTTCTAAAGCATCTTACTCTGTTGTGATATGCTTTCCCTGGGGTGATGTATCGTTTCCTATGTTAACAGTACAGAAAAAGATGAGAATCTTCAGTTTCATCGGAGGTTAGAAGGATATCCAAATGCTTCTGGTCCATCATTGCATAATTTGATGATCAGACCTGCTACAGCTAGGTAACTGTTACATGTATTTTCGAACGAAGTTGTATAATGGAGTCAGTACAATGATAGAAATGTGTTTTTTTTTTCTCCCTTTAGTAACTTCTCGCATAGTGAACCAAATGTTGCCACTGTGTTCTGGAGACGTAGCCGCAGAAAAGTGGTTGCTGAACAGAGAACTGCTAGCTCCAGGTTGATCTTTCTGAACTGGTTTATAGTTAATAAAAATAAAATACAAATTGTTACATTGGCAATATATGTAAAACTTCTGTTTCTCTCCTATATTTAAATGTCTTGATAGAATGGTCTCTGAGCCAATTTGATTAGTGATTTGTTACATTTGCAGCCCAGAGCACCCATCTATGCGATCACATGGACGATCAATGCTGAGCACTGGAAGGAATTCATTTAAGGACTACACTGGTGACGCATCTCCTTCAAGGTATCTCATCTTTACATTAATACATGCCCAAATCCTCAGCCTTTTCTATACATCTAGTCAGCATCTTTGTATTAGTTAAGTTGCTTATACAAGTTTTTGCTAGATTTTGCATATGTGCTCTCATATGTTAAAATCAACGTATGAGGCTGTGGTTGCAGCCCCTAAACTTTTCACTGGTTCCTTTGAAAGGCTACACTCTTATCTTTCCTAGAAATTTCTATCAGAGCCAAACCACTGAACTTACTCTCATGAGTAATAAAAGATAAGAGCAAAAACTTACATGAATTTTTAGTACCCAAGAGAAGGTTGGAGCCAATGAAAAGCTTGGCGTCTGCAACCACAGCCTCATGTGTTGCTTTAGGGGTAATGCAAAATATTGTTCAAAATAGATCTCAAGGATTACTCTTGCTTCAACTCTCAGTTTTTGTTTATTTCACTCCAACGCAGTGATATTATAAGTCACTAATCTACAATTGTTTGTCAGAATATGTATATATTTGATTGTGTAAGCAACTTTTAATATGTTTAGCATTCAAACAGTTCATCCACATCAGAAATACGTAAAACTAGACGGCGAAGTTTCAGGATCACACCAGAGATTGGGGATGACATTGCAAGGTTACTATTCTCACCCGTGTGCAGTGTTGGCTGTAGTTTTATGATTTGCTTGTGTATTGACTCTATTGTTGTTACAAATCTTTGAAGCGCTGTACGAGAAATGTATGAGAAATCAAAGCAAACCCGTCTCTTGCATGGACGAGAGGATGGAAACAGCTCAGGTATCAATAGCAATGTAAGTTGGAGATCTTTGGTTAATAAGAGTGACTACTTTGTTTTATTAGTTCTCTTTATTTTTTAAATTCTTGTGTGTTTGTTTTCCCAGGTGTCTGGTCTCCGTCTTGATGATGAGTTCAATTCTAAGAAGACAATGTCATTGCCGTCATCTCCTCATGCTTACAGGAGTCAAGGATCTGGACGACGAGGACCTTCAGATTTCGCCGTGAAGGACACGTGGAATAAAGTGGTTGAGTCTACCACACTGCAGAATCAGCCTTTGTTGCCCTATCAGGAATGGGACATTGACTTCTCTGAGCTGACTGTTGGAACTCGCGTGGGGATTGGTAAACTACTCTTAAGATTCATTTTCAACTACTTAAGGCATTGTTGTGTAATGAATCATTTGTCTTATGTTTTATGCATGTAGGATTTTTTGGTGAAGTTTTTCGTGGAGTGTGGAATGGGACAGATGTTGCAATTAAATTGTTTCTGGAGCAAGATCTTACTGCCGAGAACATGGAAGATTTCTGCAATGAGATATCGATCCTCAGCCGTGTTCGCCACCCAAATGGTGAAGTTTGTTTCTGACACAACCTCTTGCTTTCTCTTGTGTCATGTGTATTAAAAGTGATTTTGTGGACACATGTCTGAGATTGTTTTCTTCACTTGCCCTTTTTGGCAGTTGTGCTATTTCTGGGTGCATGCACAAAACCTCCACGCTTATCAATGATCACGGAATACATGGAGCTGGGATCTTTGTATTATTTGATCCATATGAGTGGCCAGAAGAAGAAACTTAGCTGGCATAGAAGGCTCAGGATGCTTAGAGACATCTGCAGGTACATAGCTTGCTTGTAACGTTACCAGTTTATTTTGCTCTTCCTCTGCATATATTGCTCAAAGTGTGAATCATGGTAGATTAATGTGCACTATTGTGGCTTATTGTGTCATCTTTCTTTTTAATTATCTTCCTAATTAAGTATTATATCTTAATGGAGTGAACAAACTTGATTTGTTTCACTCCACATAAGAAACAAGGATTTGTTTTTGTTATTTATTTTCGAGGCATTTCTTAAATCTTTCCCTAGATGATTTATTTTTTCAAGCTGTTATTTTTTTTTTATTTGGATGTTTTAAGGGGTTTGATGTGCATACACCGGATGAAGATAGTCCACCGTGACCTGAAAAGTGCAAACTGTCTGGTGGACAAACATTGGACGGTCAAGATCTGTGATTTTGGGCTGTCGAGAATAATGACTGACGAAAACATGAAGGACACTTCATCTGCTGGGACACCAGAGTGGATGGCTCCAGAACTCATTCGCCAGGAGCCTTTTACAGAGAAGTGTGATATCTTTAGTCTTGGGGTCATAATGTGGGAGCTTTCTACTTTGCGTAAACCATGGGAAGGTGTTCCACCTCAGAAGGTACAACAACATGCTGTGCCATGCATGATTCTACTTCTTTCAGGGTTAAATAATTTCCAAGTGAATTTGATTGATTGGTTGATAAAATTTTGATTCTCAGGTTATATTTGCTGTTGCTCATGAAAAGTCACGTCTTGAGATTCCTGATGGTCCACTCAGCAAACTAATTGCAGGTTTAATGTTGTTTCTTGAACATTTTGGTTGATTTTTTTTTTCATTTATTACTCAAGGGCAACAGTGCAATCTGAGTCGATGTTACTATATTTTATCTGCAGATTGTTGGAAAGAGCCTCAAGAGCGCCCAAGTTGTGAAGAGATACTTAGAGGCTTGCTTGACTGTGAGTACACATTGTGTTAGTACCACTTCTCTGTGGGGGTTATGAGCCAAAGATGTTTCACCTCAAGAAGCAGCACAGCTCTGCTCTTAAAAATTAATCTGAGTGGCATAGCTATTAAAGATCATGCGAGCTTCAAGGCTCTAATGAGAGAGATTCTTAGTTCAGTTTTGATAGATGTTGGAGCAGGCAAGAGGCACCAAATGTGGACACAAACAAGCATGTCACAGGTCAGTGTTTTTGGTATGCTTATTAGAGAGCATTTTGGTCTTTATTTAGTAAGAATAAACAGAGCTCTTTGATCTGTATTCTTTTTGTGTTCATTTATTTTTTTGTCAAGCACTCTATGTAAAAAAATAAATAAAGAGAGAAAAGTTGGACCAACTTATCTACTGGGAGAAGAAGTCACTGAGACAGAGAAATATCAACAATTAACTTCTTTTTTTGAAATCTATATAATTTTCATAGAAATGATTATCTTATGAACTTATGATATCTCTTGGTAATTTTCTGCTATGAAATGATGAGTTTATTAGTATGAAACATTTTCTTACAACACTGACTTTGACCTAGCCACCGGCCTTAAAGATGATGGACACATAACAATCTAACTTGTTTATATAGACACTGAAGTTGGTGGCTTTAGACATCAGTCTTTTTGAGTAGAGATAGTGATGGCTTCTTCTATAGCTTGAAAGAATGTAGCAATTTTGTAAGTAAAGAACCCAACCAACATTGGTATCAACTCCAAGTGCATGAATCCATACTCAGGAACAAGTATTCTGCCAAACATATGAAGTCAGTCCCAAGCGAAAGATAATGAAATGCACAAGAGGGAGAAGCGCTTACGCATTCCATCTATTGAATATCATAACCAAGACAACGGGGACAAGTAAGCGTGGCTGACCAGATGCACCTCTATCAGATCAAACCAGTGAAGCCAAAGAAAGAAAAGAGACACGTTAGTCATTTAAGATATAGATAAATGGATAGGAGTTTTGAAAAGAGTCATGTAACACGTACTTCATAACTCCTCTGGCTCCATCTGCCATGGCGTCTACAGTGTTACCAAGCATTCTCATATATGCTAATGACCCCATCAACCCAGCACCAAAACTGTTCCAACACAGATAATAGTTTAAAGCTCTCTGAATGGTTTTGAAGTACTTAGCAGGAGAAAGAAGACAAACCTAAGTGTAATCTCTGGAGTATATGAAATATAAGCTGAGACTAAACCTACACCACCAATGCCAACTGTGAGAAGCTGAAGCTTATTCTTCAGCTGCAGAAAAACAATCCAAAAGTCAAAGAGAGCCCATGAAGATTAAAAAGAGATAAATGCATATCCAATATGGCCTTTCATGAGAGACCAAACCGTAACTCAATTAGCTATACCTTGAAATATTGTTCCCTGGATTCAGCAGCCAACACTTGTCGGTCACCACGTGGCCGCCTCAGCTCCCTAAACATCACATCCTGCATCACAAAACAGAAAACAAAATCAAGAAATCAAGAAAACCAAGTACGTCTCTGTCTTTCGAATCTGATCAAGGTTTCCAGTAAGAAACAGGTCTAGAACTAATCAATCAATGAAAAAAGTGATGATCATCTGCAAGATATAACTTACACTGCCACCAGTTGCAGCCTTGGTTGCTCTATCCCATTTATCCTGCTCACGACGGGTAGGTGCCAGCTTCCATTTAGGAGACACTCTAGCTTTACTCTAGTGACATTGACAAAAAAAACAGCACACACTTCTGAGACAATAACAATCAGCAAATGTGGCTTTATCATTTAGTGAACCGCACCATCTGCTTTCTGGCTTCGGATTTGGAAGCTTCAAGATCTCTCAAGACTGATTTTGAAGAAGACGATGTAAGCTCCTTGCTTAAATCAACATCCATACTATGGTTCCACATTAGAAACAACAAAGCAACCATTTTTAATCAAAAACGCCAAGCAACGAACTTTATCAGTTTTAAGTAGAAAAGAAGCAGTTTTTATCAGTTTTAAGACAAAATTAAACAGTTTTTATCAGTTTTAAGGAGAAAAGAAGCAATTTTTATCAGTTTTAAGGACAAAAGAAACAAACTTTATCAGTTTTTAAGGAGACAAAGAAACATGTAAGAAGGCAAACCTGTCAAGACTCATAACTCTACTAAAGCTCAGAAACCCAGATGACTCTTCCTGTTTATCAAACACACGATCAATCAGTGTCTGAGATTTTGTTTAAAAACGTAACCTTTTGCCACTTAATTTGAGAAGAACTTTGACCTTAGAGGGAGATGGGTCTAGAGGAGCATCATCAGGGGAATCGAACAGCTTCTTCATCTGATCCATGAAGTCTCTGTTCCAGATTAAGTCCTTGGAGGTGATGGGATCTTCCTTTTCTCCTCCCCAGTACTTTCGAAGCTTCGTGGTGGTCGGAGGACCACCGTACTCTCCGGGAGCGACGCCGGTGGACCATTTCTCCGGTTTCTTGTTTGGTAGAATGATTTTGGTTGGTAGGGGACTGCGTGAAGGGTCCTGAGGAATCGGCGGGGTGGTGGAGGTTGCTGAGATGTAGGTACGGATCGCCATGGGATGAGGTTCTTGTGGAGGTTATGAGACCGCTTCGGGTTTGGTGGTGAGGAAGAATGTAGTGTGATTACGAGTTTTCAAAGTTTTGCGTTTTAGCTACATCTATAATATCAGAAGTTGGAATGAAAACAAAAATAAATATCTCATGTAAAAAAAAGACAAATCTCCAAAATAATACATTTCTAAGTTTATTTCATAAAAATAGTCCTTAAAAATTAAAATGACCAAAATAGCATTTTATCTTTTGAAAAATTTAATTTTTTTTTACTTTTCAAAATTTGAAATCTTATCCCAAAACCCCACTCCGCAACACTAAACCATAAACCCTAAACTCTAAACCATAAACCCTAAATCCTAAACCCCACCCATTAACTCTAAACCCTAATATCTAAATTAATTTACCATTGGGACATAAGTGTATATTTATCTCTTTTGATAAAACATTAAGTGCTATTTTAGTCATTTTTATTCTTAGATGCTATATTTGTGACAAAAAATTTTTAGTCATTTTCTCTAAAAAAATGACAATTCTCTCCGATAGATATTTTCAAAATTTTATCACAAAAATAGCCCTAAAAATGACCAAAATAACTCTTTTTTATTTTGAAAATTTTAATATTTATATTTTATTTTTTAAAATTTGAAACCCTATCCCCAAAACTCCACCACTTAACTCTAAACCCTATGTATAGATTAGTTAACCATAGGATAAAAACTCATTAATAAAATTTATTTTGGTCATTTTTTTCATTGAGAACTATTTTTGTGACAAAAACTTAAAAAGAGTTATCCAAGTGAATTTTTCTAAAAAAAATATCTAAAATTAGAAAATAAGAAAATAGATAGAAATTTAGGAAAATTTCGAGAAACACATTCAAATAAGAATATAATTTGAAAACTACACCATTATTTAAGTTTTTGGAAAAAATATACTTATATATAAATTAAGTTACTAAATTGCCCAATTTTAATATTTCTCAAATTACAATATATTGTTTAAAATTTGTTTTAAAAAAAATCGTTAGAGAATCTACCAATTATCCCATTTAATATATTTACACAATATATTTCCCATATCTTTTTAATAAATCTTAAATTGTTTTATAATTTTGAAGAAAAAAAAACTCAAGACGCGACTCGTCTTCTCGCCTTTTTCCTTCTAGTATCCTTTCCATTTCTGAATTTTTTTTTTCTTTTTTCTCTAATTTCACAATTTATTCCTCTCATCTTGTTAAGAGGTTTGTTGATTTATGAATCAAATTTCAGTTTCTAATTCTGATTCTATTTTATTCTGACAATAGTTCTGTTTCTTTTTTTCTTTTAGGAAAATCATGTTGCATTTGGCTGGAGCTTTAGGAGAGTGTATGATGAAAAAAGATTCATGGAAATTCATGGTGAATACAAGAGCAGGAGGTAAGTTATTTACCATTAAGGAAGGCTTGAACTTTGACGAGATGGTTCAGATGGTTCACGTAGGTATAAATAGGTTGGGTAATGAGTTAGGGTATCTCCATCCCAACTCCATTTTTTCCTCTAAAATGGAGTAAAAGTGGATATGGAGTAAGGAATGCTCCAACCCGACTCCATATCTCACTCCATAATGAAATTTACTCCATAAATGGAGTAGTTTATTTTTTGTTTGTTCATCACTTCATAATGGAGTGGGAAATGAAGTAGGATTGGAGCAATTTTACTCCATTTTCACTTTTGAAGGAAAAAATGGATTTTTACATTGGAGATGCTCTTATAACTTAGATATGCACTAGTGGAATCAATGCTTCGAGATAGCCTAAGGATACGCCTCCTGTTTTTGTGAACAATGATAGGCAATGGGATTCTAGGTGTGAAATGTGTAAATCCATGTAAAAACTTCAGATTTCTAAAGGAAAAAGGTTTAGCTGCCCTACTTTATCCTTCTTCCAGACGAAACCCTTCTAAGTTATGTCATACGAATCATATTCATGCATGCGTGTCTTCTGGGACGTGGTGGATTTCCCGTTTCCTAATGGTCTTGCTCCTGAATCGATTTTATCACAATATGAAATCAATCCTTGAGTCTTACATAAGAAAATATAATGTTCTTTATGGAGCGAGTCTTGAAAAGCTCATTGGCTTTAGCCTTGCGAGCGTTTATTGACCATTCAATGGTTTTGTGTTTAAAGAAAGTTGATTCCAAATCTGCTATCCTCCAAATCTCAATATATCGAAGTCTCGAGGACTGGATTTCTTTAGTTGAAGATGTGGTGGTTGCTTGTGTTTTGTCTACGGCTTCAGACAATGGTTCTAGATCTCTGAACATGTTCTCAGATGCTTGTGACCTTGCCTCCCTATTCACGTACTCAACAGATTTTCGTAACTTTTTTTTCTTGATAAGCAATATATATATATATTTTTTCCCAAATTGAATTTTATTAAAACAAGGCCAAAGCCCAAAGACCTTACAAACTTAGAAAAAGCTCAAAACACACAGCCCAGAAATGCAAATACCCAAACCGCTTAGGCCCAAGCCCGTTAAACATCCAACCCAACATCGCAGGCAAGAGAATCGCCCTACCACGAGGAACGACACCGCGAACATCGCCACCACCGGGAAAACCTACGTCGGAGCACCGACGCGTCTCACCGGCCATTACAGGAACATGCCTCACCGTGACAAACCGGAGCCCATGACCTCCACTCACTCTTAACCACCGCCGTCTTTTACTCTTGTATAATCTTTACCGGAGAGATCAATCGCCGGAGCGAGATCGTCACCGCCACCGTTCGAGCACACACCAGAGTAACATAATCGGCTCACAAACCTTCACCATCTTGATACGGACACCTCTCTCTACCTCCAGCGAGAGAACAACCTAGGATCTCCACCGCCAACACCAGAGAAAAACCAAAAAACACAAAAGCCCTAAAACTATTCTAAAGATTAAGCAGAAGAAGAACCAGAAACTGACGAGGCAAGGTAAAGGACGCCTTCACCCCTCGGAACACAATCCGGCGACGCAGAGCTGAGAGAGCCTCCACCTCCCGGAGACTTTACCGGCGACGCAGAGCTGAAGAAGCCTCCACCCCCGGAAACTTAAACGGCGCCGGCGTAGCTATCAGAGTCTCCGCCTCCCGGAATAAACCCTAACTTCAAACTAAAATTGTCGCGACTAGCCACGTCCTTCTTCCTCACCACGAATCCAGAGAAGGGTAGGTTACCACCGTTTGAAGACCGCTGTAAGCAGAGTTCTTCCGACGGCAAAAACCCTCGCCCAGATCCGAAAATATATCGGAGAGGACAGCAGATCGACGCTCACAGAGGGAGACCTAGACTGAATCGACACGGAAGGAGCCACCGGCGCCGGCACGCGCGCAGACGCACAGCCGGACGGCGGGGCTTCCCTCACACGCGTTTCTCTCTCTCTCTCGCTCCCAGCCGAATGTCTATTTTTTTTTTGAAGCAATATATATATATATATTCGTAACTTTTTTTTTTCTCATTTACATAAGAAAATATAATGTTTCATAATCATTGATATACGAATTTCACGATGAAGTTTGTGAAAACAATAAATAAGTACAATCCCATAAAAATGAACGGATTTGTGGTATTTTATAGTAAAAAGAACGAAAGCTAGTATCTGTAGATTCTACTTCTACTCCGTTCAACACAAGCCTTCACTATCTCCACTGTAAGAATTGGGTTGCGCTCTGCGAACAGCTTGAGCTCATCAGAGTAAGCAATGGTAGTTATATTCATTTGGATACAGCTTAAGGCAGCATTGTTCAGTTCGTCATCGAAAGGGATTTGGGCAAGCTCATAAACGTCAAGAGCATTAGACTCATTCAGAGAAGATATAAGTTCGTCTCTGCATAGGTCTCGTAGATGTGGGATCTCATATTTGTCCGCTGCTAGATAGAGTGATCGAGCATGCTCTGCACAAGGCGTTGAGCCACAGCCACTACTGTATATGAACTCTACTAAAGCCTTTACCTCTTCATGTTTCATCTCCGAGAGAGTGATTATCTCTTTCCCTGACGAAGTCTTGCACTCATCCTCCTCCAGCATCTTCTTAAAAACCTTTGATCTTGCGGCCTATTAAAATATCAAGAAGAGGGTCAAGTGTTATTGTTTATTGAACCAGATAAATAGGAATAAATAGGAAGAAGTACTAGAGACCAGAACAAGCTTGTGGGCGGAGATCACTGCATCTGGATCGCTGTCACCTGCCTTGAGCAGCACATCAACTTGCCATTGTTCTTCCAAGATATGCGCAAATCCATCTAAGAAAATGCTTACGTTGGTATCTGTTGCCATAGCTATATGATATTTTGATCACTTGAATTCGATTGAGTTATATAGAGAATCAAGTTACCATGGTCAACTAACTTAACATCGCTTCCTTATTTCCAATACTTGGGGAATGGAGAAGAGAATTTTAAAAGCCTAATTTTTTGTTTTGCGTTTCTCTTGGGAACCAACACAATGACCAATCAGCGTTGTTTTTGAAAATAAGTATTTTCGGTTATTTAGTTATTTTTATCATTACTGTATCAATTATCATTATATATGTACATATATAAATCATTTGATATAGTACAAGTTAATCAATGAATTGTTGTCTAGTATTTAAATTTGACACCTCTAATTATTATTTTCTAAATTATATTATTTATATATTATATTTCAAATGTAAATAGAGCAATAAAAACATTCTATAAATATTTGACATTCAGATATTTATTATAACTTAACTAATATTCACAAATATAACAAAATATTAGTATATTTTAACACAATTTTTTTCCGGCATCATTCTTTCATATACAAATGATTGATGTTTTAGTCTTTTTATTTGTATACAAAACATTGATGTTAAAATTTAATTTAATACATCTTGCTTTAAAACAAAAACATAAATTAAAATATAAGTGGTAAAAATTTATTGAGAATCAAATAAAACTAAGTATTCAATAACACCCCCTAATAAAAATTTATTGAGAATCCTGAGGAATCGGTGGAGTCGTGGATGTTGCTGAGATATAGCCATGTAGGTACGGATCGTCATGGATGAGGTTCTTGTGGAGGTTATGAGACGTCTCGGGTTGGTGGCGACAAATACGGTAGTGATTACGAGTTTTCAAAGTTGTGCGTTTTATCTAAGGATCCCTTATATACTAAAGCACAAGTAATATCACCAATCAAAATTTTACACATAATCAACATTTATAAAAATCAATAAAAGATTAATTTAAACAAGATGAATGTTACGTATCAACGGTTACAACCCACAATTTTTCTTTCCTCATCCACGATCTTTCTTCCCATATGCACAAATCTAGCATAAAACTGATGAGGAATTGTACTTCATCCTTCCTTGCTCTCCATGTCTCTCTTGCATCATTTTTCCTCTATTTCCTCAATTCTTAGTTGTTGCAGTTGATAGAGGTTTAGGCACTTCTCTTCAACTCGATTCCGTGTTCTATACATATATTTCACCTAAGTAATATGTGATCACTTTTGCAGGAAACAAAGCGAAGATGTCATTGGATTATACCCATCTTTCTCAACTGATTCTTTCTAAAAAAGAATGGAAGAAAAGCTAGAAAGTTGTTGGATATTCAACTTATAATTTCCAGGTGAGTTAATTACAAAAATAACTTTAGTTTTAAAGTTGTGTTGATCATTCGTGGTTATATTTCTTTGGATAATATGCCATTATAGCATGGATCTCAAACCAGGTTCAGAACAAAGAAATATTTTACAAGGCTTGATAATTGATCATTCCTTGCTGATTACCCTCATGAAAACTAGAGATTTAATCATGTTTGGTTTGTAATCTAAAGCCACGTTATAACTAAATATGAATTTATTGTCAAATCCATTTTATTTTACATTGATTGCATTGTTTTTAACTATACAAGAAGAAATTTCTCTCACTTTTGTTTTCTTGTTAACTAGCTATTAAGTTATTAAGAAATTAATTATTGTATATCAAAATGATATGCAATTAAAAACACACATATCTGTTAGTATCCAATCCAAAGTTCTTTGTTTCAACTTTATATCTGAAAGGTAAGTAGTTTTATGTATGTAGGTGTGGTTTCTGATATTAGGAACATTCAATACGGAAGAAGATTTGAGGAGAAACAGAGGAGAATGAAACAAAAAAGTACAAAGGAAGCAGAAGCACCCGCAAGGTGATTCAGTTAAATATGGAACTCTAGAGTTTCTTCACCAAAAGTAAGTCTCAACATCTATTTACCATTTAAAAACTATTCTTGGATATTGCTATACATTTTGGTATGTGCTTAATACTTTTAAGTCATTATTACATCCTGTGATCATGTTGTGGTGGATACATATATAGTCTATGCTCTGCAAGTATATGTGTTGCTAGGATTCATCTTCACTGGAGCCGGAATTGAAATATACCATAAGAAGGTGATGTCTAACTTCAAAAAAGGTAATGTCTAGAAACCCATGAACGCTCAGTACGAGAATCTCTATAATGTTTTTGTATTATCAAGTATATGATTTTGTGATTATGTAAATGTTAATAATTTTGAGAAACTTTACTTGATTTAAGTGACAATTAGGATCATATTTTTCACAATTTCCTTTCAATTATAGTATTTAATCAATGTTTAGTCATCTATGTCATTTAGATTTAAAAACTATCCCCTAGACTATATTTGCGAAGTGATTTTGCCACATGTCCTCTCTACAATCAATTTCACAAAACAAATATGACATGGCTACTGAAATTGATGACATGACTTCCGGAAAAATATGACATGGATAATTTCATTTAATGTTGATTTATATTTTTGGCAAACTTATTAGAATATGGTAATAATTCATATATTAAATTTAATATTGATATTTATTTTTGGTAAACTTTTTTAAAATATTGTAATAGCTCATACATCATCTATAAAATAAATATATTCATATATAACATTTCAAATTTCGAAATATTATTATTTTTGTGTAATTATAAAGCTTTCAAAAATTTCTACAATTTTTTAAAAATTTAAATATCTAATCGTAAGATTATTAGTTTTTTATATACCTACAAATTTTATAAATATTGTTTAAACTAAAATTTTGATAATTATACAATGTTATATCATTTTTATTAGTTTTATACAAATTGATTTAATATATATCAAATCTATATCAAATATTAGTAAGAAAATAGTAAATCTATAATATTTGATTAAATTTATTTTTAAATATAAGTTAGATTTAAAAAAAAATTTACTGCACATGGTGCAGGAAAACACCTAGTAGCACTATTAAGTAAATAGTAAAGATCACATATTTTCAAACTAAAGTGCAAGTAAATTTGATTATTTAAATTATTTTCTATTGTTATGTACCTGATTTGTTTTCGTATAATGATGTTTATGTGCTACATGCTGATTTTTTTTACTGTTTTAATTGAATTTGTAAGATTATTTGCAGATATTGAATGAATTAATCGATGTAAAAGCCAAAGACAGATTGCTCACAGAGCATGTTGATTATGAGAAAAAAGTACTGGAAAGAAGAGCAAGATAGAAATAAATCAAGAAAACTTCAAACTAATATTTGTATGCAACGAACTAATTTATAACAATGTAAAAAACTAAACAGATGTAACTTAGTTTTTATATGTTTGTGGGCTACTCAGTAATAATGTGTTAATATTTTAGTATAAATATGAAATATTTTTATGTCTATTTTTATTTTATTTAGCTAAATTTTATACTAACTTTTAGTTATGGATATATATAGCTAAAATTTGATTTTATTTATAAACAAACATTATTTCCGTGCGTAGCACACGGGGGCACACTAGTAATATAATAAAATCAGAAGTTGGAATAAATACAACAAAATATCTCATGTTAAAAATATCTTTTAGTTAAAGAAAAATACGAAAAATGGATAGAAATTTTGAAATCAGAAGTTTTGAGAATTTCATCAAAAACCATATGAAACACTTGTCTTCTTAAGAATATATATTTATTTACCTGACTAAATTAAATTAAAATATTAATTTTTTTGGTTAAGAATTTTTGAGGAATTTAAGCGATATAAATGCTCTAACAAAATATTTATTAAAAATTTCGGAAACAATGAAATAGAAGTGATCAAAATGCAAAGAAATTTTAAAATTATATGTTTGAAGAATAGATTAATCAAAAAGAGGATTGGTTTAATAATATATATGTATAGTTTTAGGAACAAAAGTTATGGCCCTAAAGTAGATTAAAATAAAGCAATTGCAGGAGGAAAATCTGTTACAACCATTTAAAAAAAAAGCAATTAAGTGATAAAATTGAATATACAAAAAAAATTAGTAAAGGAAATCCAAAGTTGACAATTAATGATTGGTATCTATCTATCTTATATACGGAAAACGATAGGAACGGACCTAAGCAAATAGGAATTAACCATGTGATATACTTGATTAGTTACAGAAATATAAAAATATTCAGATTACTAAAGCGAAAAGGTTTATTAGCTCAAGCGATAGCTAGGGCTCTATATAAACATCTTAGGCGTCCTCTCAACGTCTAACCAAACAAACTCAAAACTTCATATATCCCTTCCAAACTTGTGTTTCCTTGCCTGCTTAGCTCTCTCGTTCCTAACAAAAAAGAAGAACAGAACATCTATCATGTCTTTGATCAAGACCAACAACTTATTCGCTTCTTTGATGATTCTTGTGGCAGTGTTTGGAGTTGCCGTTGGAGACTCTTTGGTCTCTGAATACAACAAAGACTATCACGACGTCACTGAAGCCACTCCCAACATCTTTGAGCAGTGTGAACCATCTAACAACCCACTAGAAAGCTACCAAACCGGGTCTGAAACGGTCACTCTAACAAAACCGAGAGTCCAAAACTTTATATGCGGTGTTCCTGGTCCCTGCGACATAGGACGGAAGCTAGTCTTACCGACCTCGTTGGATCGCGGTGCAGCTCGCTTTCCTAGACCGGTCGGATCACCAAACAGTACAATAAATAATTTATTTTTCATCAGCAAAATTTTGTGCTAATATGATTGTATTATAAAAAACAATGTTTGCTTGCTTGATAGACTGATAGTAAGCAATATATATTCGTAATTGTTTTTTTTTTCTCATTCACATAAGAAAATATACTCCCTCTCTTTTTAAAAGATGCATATTCTAGACTTTTCACATATATTAAGAAAACTCATTAAATATGCACTGTTTTTTGTGAATAACAATTTTTCATAATTTTTAGCCAATAGAAATTCAATAAACACTATTAATTTTTTTGAAACTTACAATTTTTCATAAAATCATACATTGAAAAAGTAAAAAATGTATTTTTTTGAAACAATTTTTTTTTCCAGAACATACATATTTTAGGAACAGAGGGAGTAATATTTCATAATCATTGATATACGAATTGCACGAGTAAATTTAGAGTTTGTCAAGTTTGTGAAAACAATAAATAAGTACAATCCCATAGAAAAATGAACCGATTTGTGGTATGTCATAGTAAAAGAACGAAAGCTACATTATTGGTAATCAACAGTCAAGGCCGTGGTTGAATATTTTAGGCCCTCAAGCATAAATTTTTGTTTGGCACATTAACTATTAGCTTTCAAAAATACTCCCTCCGGATACGAATGTATGATGTTCTATCTTTTTATTTTGTATACAAATGTATGATATTTTGAGATATAATTAATGTATTTATTTTTAAAATTTAAACATAAATTAAAAAGTAAAATTATGAGTGGTGAAACTTTATTGATATAACCAAAAAGTAACAATTAAAATAGTGTATTTATTGTTTCTTAATATGTGTGTAAAACCTTAAACATCATACATTTAAATCCAGAGGGAGTATATACACATAGATTTGAACCCATGTTCTTAAATATGCACACAAAGACAATTATCAATAGAGCTATAGACGTTTTACACGAATTAAGTATTGGCCCCTTAAGATTTTAAAGCAATTTTGGCCCCGACACATGCTTCACTAGCTTCTACTCATCAGGAATGCAAGTGTAGTTTCTAATTCTACTCCGTTCAACACAGGCCTTCATTATCTCCACAGTAAGATTTGGGTTACTCTCTGCAAACAGCTTGAGCTCATCAGAGTAAGCAATTGTAGCTATATTCATTCGGATACAGCTTAAGGCAGCATTGTTTAGTGCGTCATCGAAAGGGATTTGGGCAAGCTCATAAACGTCAAGAGCATTAGATGCATTCAGAAAAGATATAAGTTTGTTTCTGCTCAGGTTCGTAGATGCGGGATCTCATATTTATCCGCTGCTAGATAAAGTGATCGAGCATGCCCTGCTGCACAAAGCGTTGAGCCATTACTGTATATGAACTCTACTAAAGCCTTTAGCTCTTCGTGTTTCATCTCCGAGAGAGTGATTATCTCTTTCTCAGACGAAGTCTTGCACTCATCCTCCTCCAGCATCTTCTTAAAGACCTTTGATCTTGCAGCCTATTCAAATATCAAGTAAGAGGGTCACTCTCCAAAATTCACTCTTCAACCAATTATCAAAAATCTATATATTTTAATGGGTCAAATAATATCCAATACCAAAAGTTGGATTACAATGCATAAACAACTAATATTTTGAAACTAAAAGAAATATTACTAAAACAACTTGTATTATGAAACAGAATGAGTAATACAAAATATTATAGTGTGTCAAATATTGTTTTCTAAACCAGATAACAAAAAAAAGAAATAGGAAGAAGTGATTGACCAAAAAAAAAAGAAAAGGAAGAAGTAAAGACCAGAACAAGTTTGTGGGCGGAGATTGCTGCATCTGGATCGCTGTCTCCTGCCTTGAGCAGCACATCAACTTGCCATTGTTCTTCTAAGATATGTGCAAACCCATCTAAGAAAATGTTTAGGTTGCTCTGTTTTGCCATAACGATAATATTGATATCATTTGAATTTCATTTAGTTATATAGAGAATGAAGTGATGATTTTTTCCTTGCGTGTTTGAAAGCGCTAGTAAATTGATGATTCCTTCCTTTGAAAACAAGTATTATTTATCTTTTGTTGTAAAAGAATGGAGAATTGTCTGTGTTTTATTAGTGAACAATAGAGGTTCCTTATGTAAGTATTGCAAAGTATAGGAAAAAGTAAATTATCCAAAACCTAATAAAACATGAAATAAAAAAAGATCTAAAACAGAAAAATGGAAAACGTCCTAAGTCTAAAATCGGCCAAGGGATAGGCCGACTCTCTCTCCTCGGACGCCGACTCTCTCTCCTCTTGGTCACGGCCACGGCTGGGCCTAGACATGGCTCTTGGGCCTTCTCTTCTGATCTTGGTTAATAGCAATCCACTCCATGATTTATAACACTCTCCCTTGGATGCTATAACCATATGGGTTTGTATCATGCACGACGTTGCCTCATTAAAACCTCTCTAGGAAAACCAAAAACCCAAGGTGGGAAAATATGGAAACCGTAGACAGGAAAAATAGTACAACACATGATACTTCCCCCGATGAAGGCATCACTGAAGATCCTTCAACTGGCGCATTCCTATCTGATGAACCAGCTTCCTGAACGTTGAGGTCGGCAGAGACTTAGTGAACAGATCGGCCGAATTGTCACTGGACCAAACCTGAACCACTTCAACTTCTTTAGCCTTCTGCAGGTCGTGGGTGAAGAAGAACTTAGGCAAGATGTGTTTTGTTCTATCTCCCTTAACGTATCCATCTTTGAGCTGAGCTATACATGCTGCATTGTCCTCATAGATGATCGTTGGTTCTTCCTTTTCCTTTCCCACGGCCAAGCCACTCTCCTTTAGGATATGGCCGGTCATGTTCCTCAACCACACAAGCTCTCGGCTTGCTTCATACATGGCTATGATCTCGGCATGATTAGATGATGTTACCACTAAGGTTTGTTTTGTGGACCGCCAACTTACTGCAGCCCCACTGTGTATAAACACGTAACCTGTCTGAGATCTAGCATTGTGTGGCTCAGATAAGTACCCAGCATCTGCATATCCGGCCATGTTCTCTCCTGGCCGATCGGTATAGAACAATCTGAGGTCGGTTGTTCCTTGCAGATATCTGAACAGATGTTTTATTCCGTTCCAGTGCCTAAGTGTCGGACATGAACTGAATCTAGACAGTAAACTCATGGCAAAACTAATGTCCGGTCTTGTATGGCTAGCCAAATACATTAAGGCTCCAATGGCACTTAGATAAGGTATTTCCGGCCCGAGCATATCCTCGTCCGGCTTCTTTGGTCCGAATGGATCCTTCTCAAGGTCTAAGGACCTCACGACCATAGGACTTGACAATGAATGAGCCTTGTCCATATTAAACTGCTTGAGTATCTTTTCTGTATATGTCTTTTGATGCACAAGGATTCCATTTTCCACATACTCAAATTGCAGTCCCAAACATAACTTAGTTTTTCCTAAGTCTTTCATTTCAAATTCTTTTTTTAGACATTCGACCATTTGGGAAATCTCTCCAGGGGTTCCAATTACATTCAGGTCGTCCACATAGACAGACATAATCACGAAGCCCTTGCTGTCAAATCTCTTTATAAAAATACATGGACTTACTGGATCGTTCTTATAACCCTCTTTCATTAGGTACTCTGATAATCTGTTGTACCACATTCGACCTGATTGTTTCAAACCGTACAAGGCTTTATTCAGCTTAATACAATGCTTTGATAAGTAAGAATTTCCGCTCTGATACCAAATTGTAACACCCGTCACCTCCTATATGGAAGACAGCGTGTCACCCCCGACGCGTCATCATACAACATTGTGACACCCGTCTCCCTGACACTAAGGACGACGGGTCACCAACAATATCCCGTAATATAAAAGCCCATAAACCCGACAACTCTCACCCATGCCCAAATAAAATCCGAAAGAAAAGTCCAGTAGCACCAAGTCCGTCCAAATATCACATACTTGTTTGTCTCACCTGAAAGGGGGAAGAGTGAGGGGTGAGCGACAGGGGAATCGCTCAGTGAGGTATGGGATGCCACCCCGAAGTCCATGGACCCGGACATAGCACTCTGAATAAATATAATTTAATTCTAATGCATGTCAAACATAGTACCTAAAGTACTCAAGCAACAAACAATGGTCCTAGCGAGGTGCACACTCGCCGCCCACTAACAGGCCAAAACACTACCAAAAAGGTGCTCGGTTCATACACACACCGAAAAAGTGCTCGGTAACACACGCCCGTAGACGATTTATTGACACTTCCAGTCTACGGCTCAACCGGTCGACTAAAGTTGGCCGTGACCTCCATACAATCCGGCATACAGAAGTCCGTCTCTGTATCCGTCTCCAAACAAAAACAATCCTAGCTAAGAATTTAAATTAAGTGAAACAATCAATGTTGAATCCTCTAACCCCCTAGTTCCGGTTTATGCAAAGAACCTAAACTAAACAAGCAATGATAGACTCGATTTCACACACACGGAACACATTAGAAATAAACTATATTTATTCGAGGTCCTAAGCCGTGTACGAGAAGTTCGGGAATAGACCCTCACCTTAGCAATAATAAGAAGTGGTATTTATGAACTCCAGCTGCTCAAATGGACTCCAAATCTGAAATCAGATCGAAATTTCGAGTCAGAACGCCTTTCGAACGGTTTAAAACGGGTATTTACGGGAAAGTCAACCCGCTGGTCAAAGATTAATTATTTAATTAATTAATTAATCCGGTTTTCCCTAACCGATTTCCAATTGATTTTAACCGAGCGGTTTAACCTAACCGAATCGAAATCGATTTAAACCGGTCAAACCACCGGTTGACCGAGTCACCGAGTTGACTCACCGGTTGACTCGGCCGAGTTGGCGAGTCACCGGTGTCGGTCACCGGCGGCGACGGCGACGCGGCGGCGACGCGGCGGCTTACCGAAAAGTCAACGGCGGCGACGGCGGCGAGGCGGCGACGCGGCGGCCGCTTCTCGGCGGCGAACGGACGGTGGTCGGTCACGGCGGCTCCGGCGAACGTTGGTCAGTGACGGCGGCGAGTGGCCGGAACTCGCGGTGGCTCCGGCGGACGGCGGTGGCGCGTGTGTTTCACGCGCGCGCCGAGGCGAATCTTCGGGAGGCGCGTGCGGCTTCGTCCGGGCTCCGATTGAGGCGTGGTTGGTGTCTACGGCTTCGTCTCGACGAGAGGAACACGATGATAGCCTTGGATGCACGAGATGATCAATGGTTAGGAAGTTATGGGCGATTTACTAAACGGAAACGAAACTGAGCTTAAGGAATGCGGTTTCCGGCGGTTACCTAGGGTGTTTATCGGTGGTGGCAAGCTGAACGTGATCACGGCACACGGTTGCTCCGGCGACGAGCTCAGGTGAGCTTTCTCTCTCTTTCTCTCTCTCTTTCTCTCTCTCTCTCTCTCCCCCTCTCTCTCTTTCTCTTTAAAGAAGTTGGGGATGGTGGAGATGGTGGAGATAGTGGAGATGGTGGGAGTGGTGGGGATGGTGGAGATGGTGGAGATAGTGGGGATAGTGGAGATTGTGGATCATTACAATTCTCCCCCACTAACAAGGAATTCGACCCCGAATTAACATCACCAAACTCTCCAATGACACCCCGAAACAGCTCTGGATAATCAATCCTCATTTGGGGCTCGGACTCCCAGGTATCCTCCTAAATTCCGTCTCCCTCCCAACGAACATTGATCAACATGGTCATCATTCCACGTCATCATTACTTATCAAAAAAAAAAAAAAAAAACTAAACGATTTGGTTTTACCGGTGAACGGAGAATCGACGTCGACGTAGTTTCCGCTAAGCATTACGGAAACTTCGGGAACAGCTATGCCATCTTCCTCCGTCACGATGTGACCGACGTTTACTATCTGTGGATCGGTTTTCACAAATTCCGCCATTGTTACTCTCTTTTTTCTTCTCTGTAAAACAATAAAGTGTGGAAGACGAGAGACGAGAGACGTTGAAGGAGCAGAGACGCCTTTTTTACGTTGTTTGTTTTTAGATAATGAGCAGAGCAGCCTACCTAGTACCGTACAGTCGCAGAGTGGCAGAAGTTCACGCGCTGCGAGTATAATTTAGTAGAGTAGAGAGCACGGTTTAAAACTATGCTGCGAGGTCACGCGCTGCGACGTGAAGAGAGTAGCAGAGTTCACGCAAAACTTTACGTTTGTAAAATATAAATTATAATTTGTAAAAATATAGGTTGGTGTTGAAATTAGAAATTAAAAAAAAAACTTCATGTTTTGAAATTTAAAACTGAATAATTATTTTAACACAAAACTAATTAAAATCAATTAAAATTTTAAGGACAAACAGATGTATAATGAATTAGCAAAGCACTACTACACATATCGTATACGTAAGAGTGAAATACAACTAGTACATAAATGAGTATATTGTTTATTTCTACCTTAATAGCTTCTTTTTAAAAAACAAAAACTGCACCTTATAGCTTCTTCCTGTCCAAAACAACAATTCATATATATGTTTTAATGAGTTGAAATGACAAAATTCAAGAAACGAAAATAAAACAAGATAATCTATTAATATAATATGTTGCTCGTCCCAAAGTTGTTTAACAAGGCACTAAATATATAATACTATTATAGCGCATATTGTAACAATTTTAGCAATAAAACTAACGATCTTCTCTCTTTTACGTGCTATGATACATACCGTTATTATGTTTCTTTTTTTGTAATTTTATTAAATATAGACAAAGAATTATAAAAAAGGCCCAGACATATAAAAAACAAAGGCCCAAAATGGGCTGACAAATCATAACAAGACGGGCCAAAATAGGCCCAGCCAAAAGCCTGCTCCATAGAAAAGTACACGTATGCTGCACAGTACGAACGACAAGTTGATGTGAACACGCGTTTAGAGCACAAACGCGTCCGATCGCCGGAACTCTGAAAACCACCGGAGACATACTCATCGGGGCAAGCGCAACAACCAACAGAAATCAAAGTCCACCGGCTTGAAAACACCCGATTCAAACGGAGCCACCGCAATCTATAACTCGAAGAGCCGCCAATCCTCACAAGTCACTGTGAATAACACGTATGCTAGACTAATAGTCACAATCAAACTCAAATCATCTTAGAAGATGAATATATATACGAGCAAGACTATTCAACCCTAACATTAAGGGATGGATTGGAGGCCACCAGATCTAATGATCCAACCACATCTGAACCGAGTTGATACCGGAGAAGAAATGATCCAAAAGAGAGAAGGACAAAAGAAAATACCAGAACCGAAAATTCCGGCGAAGAGAAAAAGGGGTGGGCTGCGTTTGAGGAATCATAAGCCAGCAAGACGGTTCTGTGGGAGCAACCACTTGCCGGAGCCAAGAGCCCGAACAATCGCGAGCCTAAACACCGGTGAAAAAGAGAGAGAGAGAGAGAGAGAGAGAGAGAGAGAGAGTGTCAGTCGTTTTTGAATTACTTGTATATTTTCTGTTTTTTTTTTCAAAAATAGAATAAACACAATAAAATAGTATTTTATTTAAATATGAAATTAAATTATACCATATGAAAGTATATAATACTGGGATCGGTCCGTAGGGATATACTTTACTTGTGATCTAAGTTATTATTTTTGTATGATTTTTTGGTTTGTGTTTTTGGTTTGCATTTGCAAGAGATGTATATGATAATAAATTTTGTCTTTTAAAAAATTTTAGGTAAAAAAGGATTATATATGATAAGATATTGATAAGATATATTACTTTAATATTTCAGAATTTCAAAAATCTATCAACTTGAAAAACATATCTTTAAAATTTCAAATTTTACTTTACGGTTTAAGAATAAAAGTAACTAAATTTTGTATAATATTTTAAGATTTAGAAAAAAACTTAATTATGAACAAAATAAATAAATTACTTTAATATTTCAGAAAGCAAACTACTTGTATATTTTCTGTTTTTTTTTTTCAAAAATAGAATCAAACACGATAAAATAGTATTTTATTTAAATATGAAATTAAATTATACCATATGAAAGTATGTAATATAGTATAAATTTAAAACATAATTTGTAACATCTAATTTATAAAATATAGGTTGGATTTGAAATTCGAAAAAAAACTTTATGTTTTGAAATTTTAAACTGAATAACTGTTTTAACACAAAACTAAAATCAATTAAAATTGTAAGGAGAGACCGATGTTTAATGAATTAGCACTACACATATCGTATACGTAAGAGTGAAATGCAATTAGTACATAATGAGGATTGTGTATTCTAATCCCTAAATTGTTATGTGTATTTGTCATATTAAAGTTGTTTTTTTTTGTGTGTCACTGGATAAAAATAAATTACCTTATAATTAATTTAAAGGAAATAAAACTTATAATGTGGTAATGGGTCAAGTAGACAAAATAATATGCCCCATTGAGAAATAATATATATTTTTATCCATAGCGAAGCACAGACTCTTCCGAAATAACTTTGGGCTTATTGTGTGTGGTTTCCTGTCTTGGGTAACTCACTATGCACTAAGCTTATGATTTAACAGCATAGAATATGTGCCATAGACCCATAACGTGTCTTTTCGATAAATGATGCCATAATGTGGGGGGTCTTGTAGAATAGAACTATTAAAAAATGAGTTATTTACATTCAAAAGACAGTTTTAAGTTTTTAATAACAATACTAAATTTCGATCCACGCAACCGTATGAGTTTTTATTTTTATTTATTTTTATAAAAATATTTTGTTTTCAATTCTAAATTGGTATATATTATAATATAATAAGTTTACGATATATTTTTGCGTTGAATAGATTGTTTTCAATTATGATTACTGAGGTAGTTTTTCTTAATTAGAGGCACTCATCTAACTAAATGGTTCCACTTTTTTTTGAAAATTAGTCATTTTTTTTTATTTTCTCGGGACTAGACATTTGAAATCAAAAAACTAATTAAAAAAATCAGAAATTATCAAAACCTCTTTTTCACATCTTCGCAATTTTCGCCGTATCCAGAGCAAGTGGTTGCCGTCGTGGTCTATTGTGGGTCATTGGGTCGGTTTTTTTTCCGCCGTCGCAACAGTTCCTTAACCGCCGCCGCAACACTTCCTTCGATATGATGTGTTGTGTCTCAATTTATCTTTTCTCGTCGTGATTCATTGTCGCCATGATCTTCATGCCTCTCTTATGCGCTCTAAAACTGGCATGATAAGCTTGAGAGCAACAATGGCTAATTTCGATATTTTTACATATTTGGTCCCTAAACTTATTGTTATTTATTTTGTAATCCCAATACTTTTAAATGTGAAAATTGATCCTTAATTTTGTCTCAAAATTCAGAAATATTAAACTAAATGACTTAAATGAACAAAAACAAATACGAAGTATCAAAAATATATGTAGTATCAAAAATATATGTACACCGAATTGTACGACCGTACAAATGTAAAACAAAAAACTATGTACACAAATATTTTTACCATCTATATGTACAACAATACACATGTACATCAGATTCACATGTACAGCTGGTGAATTTTTTTCTGCAAATCTCGTCCCATCGATTTGTTTCAATATGTGAGCATGCTTCCGTGTAGAAAGATTGTTGTTTTGTGTACAAAGTGATTTTGTACACCGTATTTCGTGTACACGTGTACATAGAAGGTGATTGGAAATATGTGGTGTCTTTAAGATATAGATGGATTGATTGTTGCTTACTCAAAATGCCAAAATGAAAAACAAAATAAATCAATCATACTAAAGTAACATATATGACAATTGATGCACACATTTTTATTCATAACTAATAATCTTAATGATTTTTAGCACTTGATTTTAGTTACATGTGAATCTGATGTACATGTGTATTGTTGTACATATGGATGGTAAAAATATTTGTGTACTTAGTTTTTTGTTGTACATGTGTACTGTCGTACAATTCGGTGTACATATATTTTTGATACTTCATATTTGTTTTTGTTCATTTAAGTCATTTAGTTGTGTCTTTAGTTTAATATTTCTGAATTTTGAGACAAAATTAGGGATCAATTTTTACATTTAAAAAGTATTGGGGTTACAAAATAAATAACAATAAGTTTAGGGATCAAATATGCAAAAATGTCGAAATTAGCCATTGTTGCTCTCAAGCTTATCATGCCAGTTTCAGAGCGCATAAAAGAGGCATGAAGGTCATGACGAAGATGAATCAAGACGAGAAAAGATGAATTGAGACACAACACATCATATCGAAAGAAGTGTTGCGGCGGCGGAGAAGGAACTGTTGCGACGGCGGAAAAAAAACCCAACCCAATGACCCACAACAGACCACGACAGTGTAACCGCGACGACAATCACTTGCTCCGGATATGGCGGAAAATTGCGACGATGTGAAAAAGAGGCTTTGATAATTTCTGAATTTTTAATTAGTTTTTAGGTTTCAAATGTCTATTCCCGAAAAAATAAAAAAAGTGACTAATTTTCAAAAAAAAGTGGGACCATTTAGTTAGATGAGTAGAAATCATGAGAGAGAGAATTACAAAAAAAAAGTGGGACCATTTAATTACATAAAACAGGTTTTCTAATCATCTATGTAAAAATGTAACGTTTATATATTTATGCTGCTCCAAAAAACTTACCAGAGAATTCATCTTAGCATCAACAAAGAATCAAACAACTTCCGCTGACTCCTGAATTTATAAAGAGACTTTAATAAGCGAAGTATAAGATTTGGGTGTCAAAGAAAAGAGAACTTACATGTGTAGCATTAGGTCCTTTCTCAGATCCGTCAAGATGAAGTGCCTGTTCTTGCCTCATTATTCTCAGTCTAGCAGCTTCTCTCTCTCTCTCACTGCAGCTTGACGCTCTGTTCTCTCTCGGGCCTTCTTATTCTTCTAAGTGATTCCTTTCTGTCTCAGCAGCCTCCCTTTTTAAACGCTTCACCTCGTCCCGTTTTACACCGGGAGATTGTAAGGGTTTGGTGATTTGCTTTGAAGTTGTAGGAACTAACTCTCACCTGGAATATGTAGGTTTTACCTTCCATTGCTGCAACAAAGGGAGGAGCCTGTGTTTCTTCCGGTTTCACTCCTTCGCCAGCCTGAGTCAATAAGAGATGAATGCATTATCATGACAAAATAAGGTAAAAGGGAGCATGGAAGGTGAACTGAAGACATACCAAAAAATGGCCAGCTTCATTGGCTCTAATGCTATGCAGTTTTGTCATAACCCCATCGAAACAGACGAACAGGCCCTCAGTGGTTTCATCAGTAACGGACATCTCCACTCGATATCTGACAGGCAGTTAACATGTATTAAAGCTTAAAGTGAACTATTTTATATGGAATTTCTTTTAAATTAATAAAAATAGTTTCACATATACTTTTATGTATTTCTATTCAAACTGTTTTTTGTTATTTCTAACATGTCGGAACTGTGAAAATATTCCATATTTTCTTTAAACATGATAACTTTAGATTTTAACTGTTTTTTTTGTTTTCTGATTTATCTAATCAGAGGAACACAACAAAGAGAAACAAATTAAGAAAAGAGATTAACAAAGCTTTGGTAATAACGATCATGGACCTGGACGGGATCATCTCATAGAAGCAGACTCTAAACTATGAATCGAAGACGCTTGCCGTTGATTCCAATACTCCAGTATCATTCTCGATACGTGTCCGAGAAGTTGAACTGCGTTTTGTGCGGGATGGTAGCGTTCGCGAAAATCTGTTAAAACACAGAACCATAGCTTCACCTGCTACTGGATTCGAGATCCCACCTTGTTTTCTCGACACAATGTGTACTGTTTGTTCAGTTAGAACAAAATAAACAAAGCCAACAGATAATAGAAATCATGAGAGAGAGAGAGAAAGCATGACTCATCAGATTATGAGAAAGCATGACTCATCAGATTATAGATTCTTCTAGACTATTCAACTCACTCGTACTCCTGACACTCTTTTATGGTGAAGATGCTCAGAGATTAAAGAGTAAGGCGAACCGTAAATTCGATGTCGGCTGTGGCGAAGAAGATGAAAGATCGTCGGCCTAACTTTGATAGAAACGCGGCGTTTCATCAAGGTGAAGCCAATATATGTGGTTTGGGCTCGAAGAAGAGAATAAACGGTCCAACAAAATTAAAGTCCGAATGAACGAAAGATCAGATTAAATGATGCGGTGCGTTTTAAGAAAATAGGACACGTGTAGTCATCTCTTTACCTTATTTTCTGACGTGGCAACAGGAAAAGGAGAGAATATTGTTCTTTATAGTAGTAGATAGATTCTAAATATATATATTTAAAAAAAAGTTCCTATGTACTTCATTGAAGTAACTTAATTTGTATATAAATAATTTATTGTATTTAGATATATGTATTGTTGTGTTAACAAAAAAAAAAAGTATATGTATTGTTGACAAAAAGAGAAAAAGGAAAAGATTATTTATGGAAGGGTCGGCGACAATTGGGCCACGCGTATCGGCCCAGAGAAAGCAACCAATATATATACATCCGCTAGACCTTCTCTCTCTGACATTCATCCGATCCCTCGCTTCGCTTGCTCATCGTTTGCCGTTTCAGAATCGAGGTCAGTGATCATGATTCAACCTGTGTGAAATCTAATCTCTCGTCGTCGATTAGATCTAACTGCGAGATTTACGATGTTGATTTTGCAGGGGAATGAACCAAATCGAGAACATGGCGACGCAGAAAGCTATTGTGCTATGGAACATCAGCAGCTGCCCGATTCCAGATGGTCATGATCCTCTTATGGTGGTTCAGAGAATACAAGCGGCGGTGGAGAAGTCCGGCTACGTCCGCCGCAACGGTGAGATCTCGATCACTGCCATTGGCGACAAACTAACAGAGGTCCCTGGCGAAGACGTCATGAGGAGGCTCTCTTCCATCGGAATCGCTCTTAAAAACGGGGACGGTTGGAATCTTTCTTCCTTTGTCTGTGTGTATAATCCAATTAATTTGGATGTTAGTATTTAAGATTCAGCTTTTACTTTTTTTTTTTTTTTTTTTTTTTTTTTTTTCGCAGAATATCAAATGGATTTGTATAATTGGGCCGACGAGAACGCTCCTCCGGGTACTATGATGCTCATAGACGGTCATGAGCAACTGGGATGGTTAGCAGAAACACTTTCCGAGTTTGAAGATATGGGATTCAGAATTCTTCTTGCATATCCTCACCGTGACCCAGCAGCCACACCCTTTCCGTGTAAACAGTGGGATTGGGCTGCCTTGTTCTCAGATGAACAGGAGACGACAACAACAAGCCTTGTTGTTAATTCCAGTGTTAAATCTCCCTGGTTCTGTGAAGTATGCTTTGTTGCTGCCCCAAACCTTGAAGATTTCACCACCCATCTCAAGTCTGTAAAACATGCATATGGTGTACGCATCTCTCTCTCTCTCTGCTTGTTTCAATACAATACATTTTGCCATTTGCCTTATATATATATGTTTGTATGTAGGAGTGGGACAGGCACGCTAGTAAAAACAATGTGGATCGTACTGACCCTGCTAACCTGCCGTTTGGTCTATCAAATGTATGTGTTTAAATCATCTATTCTCGCCTCAAAGTTGATGATATCTACAGCCCTCTCTAACACTGATTTTTTCACTGCAGGAGTTGGACTTGCTGCTTAATCAAGACATGGTTAGACGTCAGATGTTAACGTCAGGGCGCAGGCGCGGGCCGCTCGGCCCTCTTAGGCCTCGACTCACATTCAACCTAACCCATTCCAAGGCAAGTTGACATTTCTTTTCCTTTTCTGAGTTCCAGCTTATTTACTTATCTATGAGTTTTGATTTTACCTTGACATGTTTTTTCATTCTAAAAGTATTGAAGGAACATTTGAAGAAGAAGCTGGAGTGTGAAGGAGAAGAAGCGAGGACTTTTATGTAATAAATAAAATTACTTACTACTGTGTTATCTATTGTTAAACATCGCAATTCAGTTTTTTATATTTGCCATTTCCAAAGTATGCTCTCACAAATACAAGGTTTTCAATACTCAGATGCCAACTCTCTAGAGCTCTAATAAACACTTGTGACAAACTTTCCATAAATGTCTATGCCCCAATATAAGCTAATGTACACAAACTAGTGTTAGTATTATCAGATACAACCTTGAATTGAGAGCAGCGGTAGTCTCTCTCCCCGGAAGATATAAGGCTCTCACAATATTGCATCAACAGACAGCCCTCACAGAGTCTGAAAAACTTTGAACATACATACACGAAGCTAATAGTTGCTACAAAAAAGCCTCTCTCACCAAGAATCCTAATTCATATATCACGAGAACCAAAAGAAGAAGCTACTCCAGGGGGATCATGATGAGCCTTCGTACTGCTCCTTCACAGCTCTTACTTCGGTTTGAACGAAGGGTTTGAGACTGAATATTTCGTGTGTATTATTAATCATCAAAAAGGGTTCTTTATATAAGGATTACAAGATAGAGATAAATGGAAAGAGTACTTATCCTAATCCTACATGAAATAGGAAATCTACTAAATACATAAAAGGAAAGATGACATCTAATAGGAAAAAGGAAAGATGGTTTCCTTTTCTCTCTAAGCCGCCTCTCTCTCTCTCTCCTGTAGTCGGCTCTCTCTCTCTCCTCTTGGACACGGCCGTGGTTGGGCCTGGTCGTGGCCTGATAGGCCATCTCTTCTTGTCTTGGTTAATGGCAATCCACATTGTTCATAACACTCCCCCTTGGATGCCATAACCATACAGGATTTGTAGTATGCTTAATGTTGCCTCATTAAAACCTTATCAGGAAAACCCAGTGGGACAAAACCATGATGAAGGAAAAAGAGTACAACACGCACTACTCCCCCTGATGTGAACCTCGGTGTAGGTTCTACATACTACGCATCTTGATGCGTGATCTATCTTGTCTGTGTAGGAAGGGAGTAATCGGCCAGTTTCATTACTGCACCGTAATTAAGACCACTTAGACCTCTTAGGTCGTTTCTCATGTCCTTTGACATTGAGTGTCCCGTTTAAAACATGTGTGCTAAGCAATGTGAACCACATTGTCCTCGGGAATCACATGTTGGTCTTTGCAAAACGTGTTTGCATGTATTCATGATTCAGACGTGATCATCTACTTCTATATTCTTTACTTTTGGTTAACTATGATAACCATTATGCCATGTTTCAATCTGGTCGATCAATGTCCAGTCCATAGACCACGTCCATACATGTCCACTTATTAATCTTATGAGTGTTCAATGATTATTGCTTTGAGGTTTTATAATCTCTTATCATGGCTCTTCGGCCGAACACACTCTCATGTATCTCACATGTGGACATCAATTTCTTTGCTTTATGTAATGTTTTATTCCTTGCGTTCATATCTTAATGACGCCTAATGACCTTAGGTCATAGATCTCATAAGCTTTATGGGCTACAATACTTCTTTGGTATCCGACAGATTAGATATCTCCTTTTTAATCTTATGACAAAGCTTTATGGAGTTCATACAGCAGCAGACCATTCTGCTATGCTGGATCCTTAAGGGATCTAATGTCGGATTGCAACCTGATGGTTGATCTTTAGTTTCTATTAGCCCGTGACCAAGAAGAACGGTCAGACGCCTTTTAGGTCTAAAACCGGACGTGTCTAGAAAATCTGGACGCTCTTTGCTGAAGAGCTGGACGCCCTTGGACGGACAGAGTCGGACGTCTCTAGTTTGAAGGACCGGACGCTCTCAGCCAATGTGCTGGACGCCTACAGATATGTTTTGTATCATTCTTCTAACCTCTTTTAGGTTTAGTATAAGCACAAGGAATTTCTTTATAAATTCTCATATGTATATGGACTGTTATTGGATTGTCTTTTACACAACTCAAAGATCAATGATCATGTGTGATCAATTTCTTTTATATACTTTATGCAGTTGCTTTTGCTTCAGTCCATGAATCAGCTTAGGAACAAAGCTGTTCTCTTATCTTATCTTATCCAGTGATCCATATGTTGCTTACTACATTTAGTGTATCTATTTTCTTTCTTATGACCAGACTTGGTTTAATATCGAAAATCTGTAGCAGCAATCACCACATAGGAGTTCATCTCCTTATAATCTGTTCCTTTGATCTCTGTGAGTACCTTGTGTAAACAAGCTATGATCTAATGTTGTTAATATGAAGACATAGACACTCTAGGCCACGTGATCATGTGTCCTCTCTCACGGTTTCTTTATCTCACAAGATCCATCTATTTCACTGGTTTATCAGATGGCGTTTCTGTATATGTACATGGCCAATACGCTCATCTCTCTTTAGATACTTTGAACCTCCACGTTTATCTTTCTATTCTTTATAATCTTTATGATTCTATGATTGTATGATGAGTACTCATTCGTGGGTACATGATCCTCGCTTATGTTCAAGTGCTATTCTCTTATGTATCTTTATACAAATGTGTGTGTCGACACTTTCATGTGATTCCACTATGTTCCAGACATGATCTGATCACTTTGAGATTTCATTATCCAGGACCTTTGTTACCTAGCAGCTTGGCGTCCCAAGACTACTTGGTTTGGTACCTTAGATGTGTAGCTGGCCAGCCTTTATCTCTATGTCTGATATGGTTTCTCTTATCATGACTTCGGATCTGTCTATGCACCTTTTCTTTCTATCCGAGTTTCTTTACTCTTATGGAACACTTGGTCTATCTTGCATAGACTCTATAACAACTTGATTATGTCTGTTCTAGGACTTTAAATTTCGTTTGGTGCTAAGCTGGTCAGTCATTCTTTTCGGGTCAGTGTCTGGCATTTCGATTAGCTTCTCAATTGGCTATCTTTATATTATCTTTCTTTGGACGTCTTATATCATAATGTATAGTCCGAGGATCTTGCCAAGACAATGATGGTTAAAACCATTCTTATCATTCCTTTACTCTTTCTTTATCCAGCTTATAATCTTTCTCCTTTAATGTTTGGATAGTCGGATCCATTTGATCATGCAATCTGTACTTGGCCACTATTTTAATCACCCATGTTTTGGCTTAAGCTTTCTTTGAATTCGGGGAGAAAGTAATACTCCTATCCAACATATATTTCCAATCCTCTTCTGAGGTTCCATCTTAGACGGCACATATATGTATGTGGTGGTTTTATCTCAGAATCTCTTAAGATGGCTTGTCTGGTTTTAATGACCCGTATTCATTCTTTAGATGGGAATATCTATGCTCACTTATATGGCCTGATGCTTATTATCATTCTGTACATGTATATTCATAATGTCCCCAAGCATATAGGTAATGGCCGAACCTTTTATAGTAATGGCCTTTCCGGCCGGTTATGGCCTTTGCGGCCAGACCGTTGTCTCTCATGGTCTCTTCGGCTTCTTTGGCCGAGTCATGGACTGTGTGCGGACAAGCCTGCACTATTCAGACAAGTCACGGCCAAGTCATGGCCAAGTCGTGGCTAAGCTGTTTATAGGTGATGGCCTCTTTGGTTTGGCTGTTTGTATCATGGCCTCTCTTTGGCCTGGTAATGGCCCTTTATGGTCTAGTAATGGCCGAGCCATATATCATGGTGTTTAGACCATAGTACACGAACTTGTAGTATTGATCATGGGTTTATCCTCTCTCCCCCTCATGACCATACTATAAGGTCGTGGTGCTTTGGGATAATTAAGCCTAATGAGTTTCCCTATGTGTACATGTTTCACAACGTGAGATCTTTACGGGATAACTTTGTGCCTTTTCAATATTGATCTTTTGCATCAAGTTCTATACTAGGATGGCTAATCCTATCATGCCATGTAAAATTTCGTGGTGTTTCTCAATATGGTCACCACATCTCTTGCCTCTTATCATACTGATCCTTAGCATATTATAAATCAGTAGAGATCATCGGTATAGTCTCGACCACTTTCTTTCAAAGGTCTTAGGCGTTTTTATTCTTAAAGATCTGAAGGAACTTTGTTACCTTTCTTGCCCATTGTTTCTTATTTGGAAACCATTCATTATAACTTCAATGGACCACATTTCTTTGGGTGTATATAATGCCTTATAGGCAAATGCCTTAGCCATAGTTTCCTACTAGGCTTTCTATACCATTCATGATTTCTTACTTGGTTTTATGCCCTTTAGGCAACTCTTTAAAACATTCATATGTTTAAGTAAGATCAGGCAAGATTTAATAAACTTAAAACCAATTCCATATAAATCGTGAATGATCCTTAGGTTAAAGTAAACACGAATGCAATCATAAAGCAATAAGACTAGTCGTATCGAAATTTGGTCCTTTTGAAAATCAGATCAGTATAAGTGGCGAAGCCTTTTATTATATACTGTTGTTACAGTATGACTTTCGACACATGGAATGTGGAATAGGACTTCTCTAGTAACTCTTCCTTGGTTACTACTTCACCACAAAGTCTCAGCATCGAGACTGTCTTAAACAAGACTGAGTTGTACTCATCCATGACTTTGTAATCCAAGAATCTTAGATTCTTCTAGTCATTTCTACCCTTTGGAAGCAACACCGTTTTCTGGTGGTAATTTCTATGCTGTAAAGCATCCCAAAAGTCTAGTGGATTTTCTATAGTGATGTACTGATCTTTTAGACCTTCAATGAGATGATGGAATATAATGCTTATAGCCCTGTACCGATTCATTCTCATTGTTGTCCTTGGTGATTGAATCACCAAGTCCCTTTTCGATATCTGAGTCACATTGTCATTTAAAATTTAAGTTCACAATGTGATCATGTGGCCGCATGGTATTTATCAAGCTCGGCCACAAACAAGTCTTACGCATCTATGAAAACAATCGATCATAATATGATTAGGATTGTTTTAAAACTTGAATCTGAATCTTGTTTAAACTAAAACCCTAATCTCGAATTTTAAAATTCCTAAAGGCCTTGAAACATTAAATCTCTCATTACTTAAAGCTTGAAAGATTGATTTAAAGATTTTACATATTGAATGAGAGTTAGGTTGCTAGATTGTTTAATTCTAAAACCTAATAGATATGCAACTAAGAAATATGATTGAATGCATCTAGATCCCGTTTTGTATATGGCCGTGTGGCCTAATACATTGTTCACACTTGCGGCCTTGTGCCCTTGATTGATTAAAAGCCGTGTGGCTTAGTGAATATAAAAGTGACCGTGTGGCCTAGTATCCGGATGGTTATATAAACCGGATTGCATCATGAACCAATCTTTAGGATTGATGTATCACACAAAGATGGCCGTGAGGCCTAAGCATCCCAATACTTGACCGTGTGGTCCAAGTATCATAGAGAGACTTATGAAATCATATGCACTGATTATTTTGAATTGGTTGCATTCTAAATCAATGAATTGATTGATAATATGATTTTAGATTCCGAGATTTAAACCCATGGATTATGCCATTCTAAATCTCTTTGGAGATAATTATCTAGAATTGGAAATGAACACTTCAATTGCCCTGAAGTCTAAAGGACTCGGGAAATGTATCATTGAAAGAAATGATGAAATTGAAAGTGAAAAGTTAAGAGCCATTACAATAATGCGCCATCATCTCACTAAGGAACTGAGAAATCAGTATCTACATATTGAGAATCCTCGTGACCTTTGGACAAAATTAAAGTCCAGATACACTATGGTATTATTACCAAAGGTCAAACATGAATGGATGAGTCTCAGATTCCAAGACTTTGAGACAATGGCCGAGTTTCACTTTGCCTTGTCCAGAGTCGTGTACCAACTGAGATTATGTGGAGAAGAGGTAACAGATAATGATTGTCTATTCAAGACATACTCCACATTCCATCCAGAAGATTTGTTGTCAAAACATATCTACATAGAAAGAGGTTCTACCACTTACAATGACCTGATCTCTTGCCTAACGGTGATTGAGAATGACAAGGTACTAAAGAAAAGCAGTGAGATGAAATATCCTGAGGAAATGGATCAAGATGAATCCAAGGCAGCCGTGTCCAATGCAATAGATGGACAGGCCGGCTTATCTATTTAACTAAGAGGGATCTCGACATTTTATTTTAAAGTCCTTGTTTTGTGATTTGCTTTTAACCTACTTGATGGTTCACGATTTTATATATACAATGGAATTGGTTTTGAATTCATTGTCTTGCCTGATCTTACTTGAACATATAAATGATATTAAAGAGTTGCCTAAAGGGCATAAAACCAAGTAAGAAATCATGAATGGGTATAGTAAACATAGTAATGAAACTATGGCTAAGGCATTGCCTTAAAAGGCATTATACACACCCGAAAGAACATGTGACCCATTGAAGTTATAATGTATGGTTTCAAAGTAGAAACAATGGGTAAGGAAGGAAACAAGTTCCTTTAGACTTTAAGAAGAAAAACGCCTAAGACCTTGAAAGAAAGTGGTCGAGACTATACCTATGATCTCTACTGATCAAAACTATGCTACAGATCAGTATGATAAAGAGGCAAGAGATGTGGTAACCATATTGAGATAACACCACGAAATTTTACACTATATGGCATGATAGGATTAGCCATCCTAAAGTCTAAACTTGATGCAAAGATTGAAAAGGCACAAAGTTATCCCGTAAAAGATCTCACGTTGTGAAACATGTACACAAAGGGAAACTCATTAGGCTTAATTGTCCCAAGCACCACGACCTTATAGTATGGTCATGAGGGGGAGAGAGGATAAACCCATGATCAATACTACAAGTTCGTGTACCACTATGGTCTAAGACCATGTTATATGGCTCGGTCATTACTCGGCCATAAAGGACCATTCCTCGGCCGTAGAGGCCATGATACAAACAGCCAAACCGAAGAGGCCATTACTCGGCCGAAGAGACCATGTTATAGTCGGCTGTAAATACCATCACCTATAAACAGCTTGGCCACGACTTGGCCATGACTTGGCTATATATAGTGCAGGCTTGGCCGCACACAAGCCATTACCTATAAAAAGTTCGGCCATGTAAGCCATTATCTATAAGACTAAGATTCTAAAGTCTATAAGCTTGGAGACATTATGAATTGACATGTATAAGAATGATAATATGCATCAGGCCATATAAGTAAGCATAGATATTCCCATCTCAGATTGAATACGGGTCATAAAACCAGACATACACCATCTTAAGAGATTTTGAATAAACCACCACATACATACATGTGCCGTCTAAGATGGAACCTCAGAAGAGGATTGGGAATATATAAGAATAAGATCTTCTCCACGAAATAAAAAAGACCGAGAGCCAAAACATGGGTGATCAAATAGTGGCCAGGTACGGATTGCATGAAACAAATGAATCCGAATATTAAAGGAGAAAGATTATAAGCTGGATAAAGAATGTTAAAAGTACGAATGGTTTTAACCATCATTGTCTTGGCAAAAGATCCTCGAACTAGAGATTATGATTTAAGACGTCCAAAGAAAGATTATATAAAGCTAGCTCATTGAGAAGCTAATCGAAATGCCAGACACTGACCCGAGAAATGACTAACCAGCTTAGCACCAAATGAATGTCCTAGAAGAGACATAATTAAGTTGCTATAGAGTCTATACAAGATAGACCAAGTGTTCCATAAGATAAAAGAATCTCGGATAGAAAAGAATGGTGCATAGAATACAGATTCGAGATTATAAGAGAAACCATACCAGACATTGAGAAAAGGCTGCGCAGCTACACATCTAAGGTACCAAACCATGTAGTCTTGGGACGCCAAGCTACTAGGTAATAAAGATCCTGGATAATAAGATCTCAAATCTATAGATCATGTCTAGAACATAATGGAACCACATGAAAGTGTCGACACACACACACACATTTGTATAAAGATACATAAAGTTATAGCACTTGAACATAAAGAGATGAACGAGGATCATGAACCCACCAAAAGAGTACTCATACAATCATAAGAGATCATAGAGATTAGAAAAGATAAAACGTGGAGGTTCAAAGTATCTAAAAGAGAGATGGGCGTATTGGCCATATACATATACAGAAACGCCATCTGATGAACCAGTGAAATAGATGGATCTTGTGAGATAAAGAAACCGTGAGAGAAGGCACATGATCACGAGGTCTAAGAGTGTTCATGTCTTCCTACTTAACAACATTAGATTATAGCTTGTTACACAAGGTACTCACAGAGATCAAAGGAACAGATTATAAGGAGATAAACTCCTATGTGGTGGATGCTGCTACAGATTTTCGAAATTGACAATGGTCTGGTCATAAGAAAGAAATTAGATACAAATGATGTAGTAAGCAGCATATGGATCACTGGATAAAGATGAAAGAACAGCTTCGTTCCTAAGCTGATTCATGGACTGAAACCTAAAGCAGCTGCATATAGTATGTAAAAGAAATTGATCACGCATGATCATTGATCTTGGAGTTGTATAAAAGACAATCCAATACAGTCCATATACTTGAAATTCCTTGTGATTAAAAGAGGCATAGAATAAATCTATATGGGTGCCCGGCTAAAGGCGTCCGACCCTTTGGCTAAAGGCGTCCAACACTCCGACTAAAAACGTCCGGCCCATCGGCTAAAAGGCATCCGGTCCTTATCCCTTGATCACGGATTAGTAGATCAACCATCAGGTTGCAATCCGACATCAGATCCCCTAAGTAAGGATCCGGCATAGCAGAACGGTCTGCTGCCGTATAAACTCCACAAGGCAAGTAGTGGACACTTATAGACGAGGTCTATGACCCGGTCATGATTCGGACAGATTGATACATGGTCGATGGTAACCATAAATCGCCAAAGTAAAGAGCAATTGATAGTAGACGATCACGTCTAGACTATGGACACATGAAAACACGATTTGCAAAGACCAAATAGTGATCTCTGAGGACAATATGGTTCATATTGTTTAGCACACATGCTTTACCGAGACACTTAATGTCAAAGGACATGAGAAACGACCTAAGAAGTCGAAATGGTCTAATTACGGTTCAGTAATGAAACTGGCCGATTACTCCCATCCAATACATACAGGAAATATTACGCACCAAGATGCGTAGAATGTAGAACCTACAGTAAGGTTCACATCAGGGGGAGTAGTGCGTGTTGTACTCTTTTTCCTTCATCATGGTTTTGTCCCACTGGGTTTTCCTGATAAGGTTTTAATGAGGCAACATGAAGCGTACTACAAATCCTGTATGGTTATGGCATCCAAGGGGGAGTGTTATAAATCATAGAGTGGATTGCCATTAACCAGGCCCGGACCGAGACCGGCCCAATACCTAGAAGATGGAGAGATGGCCGAAGCCCTAGAGAGAGGAGAGAGAGAGAGAGCCGACTTTGGGAGAGAGAGAGACGGCCAAAAAGCTTAGAGAAAAGGAAACCCTTTCCTTTTCCTAGTAGATGTAATCTTTCCATTATTATGTTTAAGTAGTTTTCCTAATCCTAGTGTGTTTAGGTTTTGGATACTTTCCATTTATCTCCATCTTGTAATCCTTATATAAAGGAACCCCCTTGATCATTAATAAGAACACATAAATATTCAGTCTCTAAACTCTCTAATTACAACACGTTATCAGCACGAAGATATGTGCAAACCCCATCTAAGAAAATGTTTAGGTTGCTCTGTTTTGCCATAACGATAATATTGATATCACTTGAATTTCATTTAGTTATATAGAGAATGAAGTGATGATTTTTTCCTTGCGTGTTTGAAAGCGCTAGTAAATTGATGATTCCTTCCTTTGAAAACAAGTATTATTTATCTTTTGTTGTAAAAGAATGGGGAATTGTCTGTGTCTTATTAATGAACAATAGAGGTTCCTTATATAAGTATTGCAAAGTATAGGAAAAAGTAAATTATCCAAAACCTAATAAAACATGAAATAGAAAAAGATCTAAAACAGAAAAATGGAAAACGTCCTAAGTCTAAAGTCGGCCAAGGGATAGGCCGACTCTCTCTCCTCGGACGCCGACTCTCTCTCCTCTTGGTCACGGCCACGGCTGGGCCTAGACATGGCTCTTGGGCCTTCTCTTCTGATCTTGGTTAATATCAATCCACTCCATGATTTATAACACTCTCCCTTGGATGCTATAACCATATGGGTTTGTATCATGCACGACGTTTCCTCATTAAAACCTCTCTAGGAAAACCAAAAACCCAAGGTGGGAAAATATGGAAACCGTAGACAGGAAAAATAGTACAACACATGATACTCCCCCCGATGAAGGCATCACTGAAGATCCTTTAACTGGCGCATTCCTATCTGATGAACCAGCTTCCTGAACGTTGAGGTCGGCAGAGACTTAGTGAACAGATCGGCCGAATTGTCACTGGACCAAACCTGAACCACTTCAACTTCTTTAGCCTTCTGCAGGTCGTGGGTGAAGAAGAACTTAGGCAAGATGTGTTTTGTTCTATCTCCCTTAACGTATCCATCTTTGAGCTGAGCTATACATGCTGCATTGTCCTCATAGATGATCGTTGGTTCTTCCTTTTCCTTTCCCACGGCCAAGCCACTCTCCTTTAGGATATGGCCGGTCATGTTCCTCAACCACACAAGCTCTCGGCTTGCTTCATACATGGCTATGATCTCGGCATGATTAGATGATGTTACCACTAAGGTTTGTTTTGTGGACCGCCAACTTACTGCAGCCCCACTGTGTATAAACACGTAACCTGTCTGAGATCTAGCATTGTGTGGCTCAGATAAGTACCCAGCATCTGCATATCCGGCCATGTTCTCTCCTGGCCGATCGGTATAGAACAATCCGAGGTCGGTTGTTCCTTGCAGATATCTGAACAGATGTTTTATTCCGTTCCAGTGCCTAAGTGTCGGACATGAACTGAATCTAGACAGTAAACTCACGGCAAAACTAATGTCCGGTCTTGTATGGCTAGCCAAATACATTAAGGCTCCAATGGCACTTAGATAAGGTATTTCCGGCCCGAGCATATCCTCGTCCGGCTTCTTTGGTCCGAATGGATCCTTCTCAAGGTCTAAGGACCTCACGACCATAGGACTTGACAATGAATGAGCCTTGTCCATATTAAACTGCTTGAGTATCTTTTCTGTATATGTCTTTTGATGCACAAGGATTCCATTTTCCACATACTCAAATTGCAGTCCCAAACAGAACTTAGTTTTTCCTAAGTCTTTCATTTCGAGTTCTTTTTTTAGACATTCGACCATTTGGGAAATCTCTCCAGGGGTTCCAATTACATTCAGGTCGTCCACATAGACAGACATAATCACGAAGCCCTTGCTGTCAAATCTCTTTATAAAAATACATGGACTTACTGGATCGTTCTTATAACCCTCTTTCATTAGGTACTCTGATAATCTGTTGTACCACATTCGACCTGATTGTTTCAAACCGTACAAGGCTTTATTCAGCTTAATAAAATGCTGTTCTCGAGAACCTTTCTTATCTTTGAGCTCAATACCCTCTAGAACTCTCATATGAATTTCATTATCCAGTGGACCGTACAGATACGCAGTTACTACATCCATTAGGCGCAGATCAAGCTTCTCTTTCACGGCCAGACTGATCAAGTATCGTAATGTAGTTGCGTCCACCACAGGGGAATAAGTTTCCTCATAATCTATTCCTGGTCTCTGTGAGAATCCTTGTGCTACAAGCCGTGCTTTGTATCTCACTACTTTTCCTTTCTCATTTCTCTTTCTCACAAAGACCCATTTGTATCCCACTGGTTTGACATCTCTAGGTGTCACGGTTATAGGGCCAAAAACGCCTCTTTTCTTTAATGATTCTAACTCCACGTTTATAGCTTCTTTCCATTTGATCCAATCTGATCTTTGCATGCATTCATATATGGACGTGGGTTCTAGATCCTCATCTTTTTCCATGATCTCAAGTGCTACTTTATAAGCAAAAATATCATCGACGTCGATATCATTTCTGTTCCATTTCGTTCCAGACATTATATGATTTATAGAGATCTTTTGATTGTCCGGCCCTTGTGTCCCATGAAGTTCGGCGTCCCGAACCCCATCATTTGGAACGGTCGGATCATTTGGTGTGGCCGGCTCACTTGGCTCGACCGTCTGGGTCGGCTCGGCCGGTCCATCAATGTTCTGGACGGTTTCCTTGATGCTCTCGGATCCAGCAGCTCTCAAAGTTTCCATAATAATTGATTAGGGTTTCTGATCAATCTAGGTTCTCAGATTAAGTTATACCTTTGTTTGTAGGGGTTTAGAACCGGACCTCCTTTAGAGAGAGAAAGAGGACGAACGGATGCAATCGGGTCGCGGATGGGACGATCGCGGGCTGGAGGCGTCTCGGCTGCGAGCTGCGCGGAGGTCGGGTCGTCTCGGGTGCGATCGCGTCTTCGGGTGTTGATCGCGAGATGGACGGTTCTTCTGAGCTGAGAACGTGATCTGAGAATGTCTAGGATTCAAGAGGGATCAACTGAGTTCTTGGATGAACTAAGAACGTGATTAGGGTTTTAGGTGTGGTCACCGGTTTTGGCTTTTAGGGTTGAGAGGTTTCGATTTTGTCTCAGGGATCTAGAGACTATCGTGCTGATAACGTGTTGTAAAAGAATGGGGAATTGTCTGTGTCTTATTAATGAACAATAGAGGTTCCTTATATAAGGATTACAAAGTATAGGAAAAATGAAATTATCCAAAACCTAATACAACATGAAATAGGAAAAGATCTAAAACAGAAAAATGGAAAATGTCCTAAGTCTAAAGTCGGCCAAGGGATAGGCCGACTCTCTCTCCTCGGATGCCGACTCTCTCTCCTCTTGGTCACGGCCACGGCTGGGCCTAGATATGGCTCTTGGGCCTTCTCTTCTGATCTTGGTTAATAGCAATCCACTCAATGATTTATAACATCTTTCCTTTTGCTTCCTTGTAGTATCCGATACTTGGGGAATGGAGAAGAGAAACTTTAAAAGCCTAACTTCGATACATTATGCTGAGAGTCTGAGACGATCCTTGTTTTCAAAATAAGTATTTTCGTTGATTTATTTGTTTTTGTTTATTTTTACTCTTACTATCATTATTCATATAAATCATTTGATAATGCAAGTTACTTTTGTAATGTTTGTCAATTTTAAAATTTATTAATTGATTATTTTTACTAAAATGATTCAAATTAATTGTGTTATTACTAGAGTGACTCATATTTTTTGAAAATTATTAGAATATTTTTCAGGTCGAAATTGCCCTTATCCATAGTTTTAACAAAAAAAACCATTACTAAAGTACCTTTACCATTTGATCGTCGGCAGATTTATTTTCAAAAAAATAAATCTATCAAGTAATAAATCTGTTTATAAAATATGTTTAGAAAAAGAAATCTACCGTTAAAATGGTGTCAGACTTTTTAGAAACGTCAGATTTGTTTCCACGGTAGAGTTAATTGTCCGATTTGAATAGAAAACAGTTTTTTTAGGATATATCTGGCGAATGAGGTAGCAGATTTGTTATAAATGGTAGATTTGTGTGATCGACTTATTTTCTTATGTTCAACTTATTTTCTTATGACAGATTTATATATCCGACTTAAAATGGTTGGTAGACTTTTTATTTTATGTGGTGACAGACTTCTTAATTTATGTTGTGGCAAATTTGTTGACGGAAATCTAGGTTTATGTCAACCAAACTTAATTAATATTCAATTTCGAACAGGTTTACATTAATTTCAAATCTGGTTCATTTTTAAGTTAATTAAGATCATAATTAGGTAAATTTTTGGTATCGGTCGTCATCTTTTTCATCTTCTTTTCTTTCTTTTTCTTTCTTATCAAGTTGCTCCCTTTCATACTTGTAGCTAAAGAGGAAACTAGATATAAGAACTTTGTGAAAAAATCATACATAATTCTAAACACATGTTCTCTTAAGTGATAAGTATTCGATTTAGTTTGAGACTGGTCATTAGATTTCATTTAGGTTGGTGCTAAATTTGGTGGTATTACATTAGATTTACATGTTGGTCATTTGTCTTTGGTGGTACATTACATTTCATTAAGTTTTTTTTGTTTTTTTTTCAGAAGTAGGTCTAAACAAGCCTTTATATACATCTGAGATCACACAAGTGAAAGAAACCACATACAAACCTTATACATCCATCCGAGAAAAAGTAAAACCATACAAGTAAGACATCCCCACGAAAGTAACAAAAACCTACCAAATAATACATTCATCCAAGTTAAACGTACTAATAAAACTACTAAATAGAATGATCCAAATTACACGTCCTACAACGGTTAAGATAACATAAAAGTACATCCAACAGCAGCCAGACATTCAATGTACTTCATCTTTCATCTTCAAAAGTAAAACACTAGAATTAATGGAAAACCAGTATTGTGCTTTTTTTTTCCTCAAATTGCAGAATATTAGTAAGATAGCTTTGAAAACACAAGACGTTCCCAACTTATAGGAAATAACGAATTCTCTTAGGACTCACAAGATCATATACAAAGAATGTATTGTCATTAAATAGCACAGCTACACGCCCTCGGCTGCGATCTCCAGCAACAACATGTGAGAATTTAGTTCTACGTACTTCATCTCTGTGACTATTAAATGCAGATGACTGTCCAGTTGTTACATCCCACCATCTTATGTTTCCTGATCTCTCCCATAACCTGAAAAGAGAGAAAAATATGATTTCCAATGCAGCACTTCAGTTGCAATGTCGTTGCCGTCAAGATACTCACGCTTCCATCATCAAAAGCTGCATACTCTTGCTGGTAGCAAGCTGTCAGGAAGCCGCAGAGTACGAAGCTGGGAGCGTTCACTTATCTCTGCCAGCTTCGAAACCTTAATCAAACCCAATGTCATAACCAAGCTTAAGAAAAAACATAATCAGTCTCTCAATTTCAAAGTCGAAGGAATGATGAAATTGGAAATTAGGGTTTTCGAAATTAAACATTCAATCAAACAATATTTGTTAAAAGCATGTAATAAAAACTTGGAATTGCATAGATTTAGCACTTACGGTTTCAATTTTGTCAATTTAAAATCGAACCCAAATAGGAGCTAGGGTTTTCGTGAATCAAAGGGATGACGGCGACTTGAGGAAGACGTGACGAAACGGATGTCGGCTGTGACAGAGAAGATGTTGTTGGGGTCGGAGATGGATAATGAAGAAACCGACTCTCGAGAGGAGATTACTCCGACTTCGGTCGTTCTCTTTGAGGTGTTAAGAGAACATAAATTTTTATTAATTTTAATGGAACTTTTGTGTTAATGAAGTAAAGGATGGTTTTGATATTATAAAAAAAAGAAGTAAAGGATGGTCTTTTGGTAAATTTGCTTGTTGCTTGTGTCATTCTAGTAATTACAATTTTATATGAATTAGTCTAGTAATTCTTAGTATAATTGGAGTCATTCTAAGTAATTTCTCTATTTTTTTATACCAGACTTTAGAGAGGTTTATACTAAAATATGTATCGGAAGGAAACGTTTGTTCGAACTTTTTTCTCTTCAGCTTTAATTTTACGGAAAATTTGACCTCATGTCTATAGCAAGTAGCAACCCAGAAAAATAAGATTCTAACCATAGCAGCTCTTAGGGTACGATATTATGCATATTTTATGTATAATGCCCAAAATATCCTACTCTGTGCGTGAGAAATTGTAGGGTCCACCGTTTCTTTACTTTTCGATAACCTATGGAAACTTTGAAAATGACTCCAATTTCTTATTGAGATGAAGGAATCAAGGTAAGTCCGGTAAGATTGAAGAGCGTGGTAGTCTATCTCAGAACTTTCGAAACCATCCCACTGTGTATTACATGCACTTACATTGGAACCACCGTTTTTCTTATTTCTTTTTGCAGATCCAATTTTAATGATTTTAAGAAGATGAAGAATAAGATGATTGACTGGAGAAGATAATGTATTATATTCTATTTTATACTCACAGTATAGTATGTTAAGATTCTCTTCTTGCTCTTTGGCAAACTATATCGCCTTCTAAGTCTTCTCCTTCACTACTCCACTAGCTCCATTGTGTTTTTCTTCAGCACCATCGCCACTCATTGCCATCACAGAGTCAGATGCTGGATTGCATTTGAGAAGTAGAACAATGCTCTCTATTAGTATGTTTAATTATATACTATTGTAACAAATGGAATAGAATGCAAAGTCAGAGAAATGTTAAAAGTTACGCTGAAATGCATCGTCTGTTTAGAGTTCTCTAAAGATACAAATTTATATCTAATGCGCACAATTTCTTTTCATGAACAATCCATTTCGATGAAGAATATATATCCATTCTTGCATAAATTATTGTAAATATTATAGCATACTATTCTTTTTTTTTCAAAGTATAGTATATATCAATATTTCTTCTTTTCTTTTGTTTCTAGTATGCATTCTCTTCCCCCACCATTTTCTTTTCTTAACTTATTTTCGTCTTCCTTTCATCCTCACTATTTTTCTCTCTCAGCAACAATGCAATTAAATTTTTTTCGTAACATAATATGTATTATAGTTGTTATAGTACTAGTATAAAGTAATTGCAACAATGCAAATAAGTTTTGTTGCAATACTATTTATTCAATATAACATTATCATATCATGTTAATTGTGCAGATCATGTCTAAGGCCGTCATTTTTTTCTTCTTCATTCCTCTCGAACATATCATTGTCACCATCACTACTATTGATTATTTCATCGCCGCCGTCATCTTCACTTCCACCACAGTCACCACCCGTCATCTCTTCCACCTCTAGTGTACAAACGTACCCACTATAGTCGCCTCCACTTGAACCACTTGTTACGCCTTCTCCAACAAAATGTTTTCCCATAGCAACCTCGGCAGACTATACTATATCACATATAATATACTAAAATTTCCACCCTCATTGTCCTTATATATCATGTTAGCATATATATGTCTCGTACACAGTACAGTCCAACACTTTCAAGCCTTTTATGGTCACCACTGCTATAAGGTTTATCATATTGCATTGGAGTCCACCTTCGCGCCCCAGAAACACCTAAGGCAGATGGTCTCTTTAGCTTTTGTGGTGCTAATACTACATCATATATATTATAGCATAGTGTTGCCTATCGTGTAATACACTTAATAAAAACGTTGCATTTCCAGTTACGTGAATATAGTAACCTAGTGGTTACGATTGAAATGGCCACTCTCTTTATCTTCACGCGCACACGAGTGCAAGGCAAAAAAGGTCAAGATTTGGCTCTAATTATCACATCCCATGACTTCCACTTTACTAAGGCTATATTTTTTATTTTGGAGTCTCTTATGAATATTGAGCAAAATCACCCTTAATTTTATGGTTGTGTATATAAGAAAGTTTTTTACACCATAAATAAATAAAAAATTGAGAAAATAAAAAAAAGGTAACTTTAAATTACACAAATAGATGACTATATTAAAGTTGTGGTTTATGAAAAAAGCTACAATGTGGTTAACTCCATTATCAATAATATATATTTCTACGCGCCATAAAAGCCCTTATTATTTCAACAGTAAGATCTGTATTCCTGTTAGCGAACAACTTGAACTCAAGAGAGTTAACAATCGTCTTTAGATTCTTTATGATATAACTAAATGCAGCATCGTGGAGGGCATTGTCAAGAGGAATCAAAGAGAGCTCCAAGACTTCAAGAGCATTCGAGAGATTTTACTAGCTCGTTTCTGCATAGATCGCGTAGATGTGGAATCTCATATTTGTCGGCTGTAACATAGAGTGACCTAACGTGTTCTTTTGCTTTCGCAGAAAGCTTAGAGCCGTCACTGTAGATGAATTTGACCAAAGCCTCTAACTCTTCATGTTTCAGCTCTGAGAAAGTGACTGTCTCGCAGGATCGTTTCAGCAATAACGTAGTGACCACGGCAACAAAACGTTTTAGGGTTTTTTCGTATTTTTTTCTTGGGCCTTTCCGTGATCATTTTCTTTTCGAAACTTACTATGGGTCCAACGCCCACGCCCCTTCGGCCTTTCTGTTGAGACGGTCTTGCTGCCTCGACCGGTTGAGATGGAGCTTTGAACTCGTCTAGTTCCAGTATTTTCTTTAACACCTCTGACCTTGATGCCTATTCAAATTCCAAAAACAAAGGTCATTGACCACTAAATAAGCATTTCAAGTAAAGAGACACTCTCCAACACCGGAATATAATTTTGGTTATAAATAAGAAATACAAGATAAATTAAGATGAAGATGAGACCAGGACAAGTTTGTGTGCAAAGATGGATACACCCTCATCACTGTCCCTTCCTTTTAGTTGTACATCGACTTGCCATTTTTCTTCCAAAGCCTTGGCAAATCCACGCACGAAAATGTCCTTGTTGGACCTTGTTAACATCTCTGTATTCTACTTGACTTATAAAACGATGGATAGGGAGAAACTCCATATTAACTGTCAAAATGACTTTTCGTTTACTTTCTTCTCGTGTTCCAAGAATTTGGAAATTGATGAGACATAAAACTCCCAAGTCCTATCTTCTCTCGGGATACATTCTACCAATCCAAACTAACGGATGTTTTTTTTTTTTGATTAAGGGGCATAATTAAATGGATGTTACAGCAAAACGATATATATATTTTTTTATAAAATACTTATTATTTAATAAATGTCTTATAGGACATTAATCATTTTTATAAAATTATGAAGTTTATCTCCGTGCACATTTGATTAGAAAAATACCTTGGGTGTTTGCTTTTTAGTCTCTATATTGTATGAAAACGCTATTGATTTTGCATTATAGTTTTTTCTTCGCAGTAACAGAAGTTTATCTAACATTCACTAATAAGACTGGGACAATATAATATAATGTGCATACATATTTGTTGCAATGTGCCTTTATGATTTAACTCTGATTTACATATATTCCAGCAAGAGAAGATGCACATTTCCAATTGGGTAGAGCTATTCACTGCGTTATGTCTTGAAGCTGAGCCAAGTAACAAAAGTTAACAACACTTACTGTTGGAGCAAATTAGTCATGAAGTAATGGTGATCGTTGGATGGAATAAGAGCTTTGCAGCCATTGGATTAGTTAAGTTGATTTAGTTTTTTGTTTCTGTTCTGTTTGACCGAGTAATACGGCTCACGTTCTGTTACTCTGTTTCACTTGCGCAAGTCTCGTTTTTCATTTTTGTTTCTTGTTATTGTAAGGCTATATTAAAGCCATGTCTTTCATTGAATCAATGCATGTTTTCAGCATTCTAAACAAAGAGCCTTCTTACTATTACAGATTGGTATCAGAGCTCCGTTAGCGTGTGAAAACTGAGAGAGAGAGAAGCCGTAGCTTCAAACACAAGAGTGAAGATGGGAGATGAGAAAATGAAGCTGCCACAGTTTGATGGCCACTGGGATCATTGGAGTGAGGTCATGGAGAATTTCTTCAGATCGAAAGGATTGTGGAATACGATTGAGATCGGATTCGAGGAGTCATCATCCTCAACAGCGCTCACGGCGGAGCAGACACAGCAGTTGGAGGAAGCCAAGAAGAATGATCACAAAGTGAAGCACTACCTCTATCAATCCATCGATAGGGTGACCTTTGAGCAGATCTTGGATAGGAGAACATCCAAGATCATTTGGGAGTCAATGAAGAGGAAGTTTGGTGGGAGTGATCGGGTGAAGAAGTCCTTGCTGCAGAAGCTGAGAAGAGACTTCGAGATTCTTGAGATGAGAGAATCTGAGACGGTGAAAGAGTACTTCACAAGGGTGTTAGCGGTCACAAACCAGATGAGAAGCAATGGAGAAATCATGAACGACTCCAAGGTGGTGGAGAAGATCCTTAGGACTCTTAGCGAGAAGTTTATGTATGTGGTGGTGTCCATTGAGGAGTCCAAGGAGATTGAGAGCATTCATCTTGATGAACTGCAGAGCTCTCTCACTGTTCATGAACAGAAGTTCAAAAAGGTTGATAAAGTTGATGATCAAGCTTTGAAGGTGACTCATGGTGGAGCTGGTTCTTACCGTGGAAGAGGCATGACATCAAGAGGAAGAGGCTTCAATGGGAGAGGCCGAGGAAGAGGTCGTGGGAGAGACAAGAGCACGGTGGAGTGCTACAAGTGTCACCGTCTGGGACATTTCCAGAACGAGTGCCCAATGTGGGATGAAGAAGCAAACTATGCCGACTTTGATGAGAAGGAGGAGATGCTTCTAATGGCGTACATTAAGGAAGAAGAGGAGATCGATGTGAAGGTTGAGGAAGATGCAGAGAAGCTGTTAATGACGTATGCTGGGAAGAACGAGAGCATGAGGAAGAGAGCATGGTTTCTTGACTCTGGCTGTTCAAATCATATGAGTGGAGATCGAGTCTTGTTCTCACAGATGGATGAGGATTTCAAGCACACTGTGAAGCTTGGAAATGATAAGAAGATGGAGGTTGTTGGCAAAGGCAATGTGAAGTTGATGCTGAATAATGTAGCTTACACAATCAGTGGTGTGTACTACATACCGGAGCTCAAAAACAATTTGTTGAGCCTCGGACAGCTGCAAGAGAAGGAGCTGACAATCATCATACAGAAGGGAGCTTGCAAGATCTTTCATGAGGAGAGGGGTCTCATCGCAGTGAGCAAGATGAGTTCGAACCGTATGTTCATGTTGTTTGATCAGACTGGAGAGACGGGTCAACAACGCTGCTTGCAAGCAATCACTGAAGATGCACCAAAGCTTTGGCATGAGCGCTATGGACATCTCAGCCACACTGGCATGAAGACGTTGCAGAGCAAAGAGATGGTGAGAGGTCTGCCAAGTTTTGACGCTCAGAAGTTCACTTGCTCAGATTGCTTAGTAGGCAAGCAATCAAGAAACCCCATTCCTAAGAAGAGTTCATGGAGAGCTAAGGAGGTTCTGGAGTTGATACACTCTGACATATGTGGACCTATCACTCCAGTAACCACAAGCGGTGTGAGATATGTTCTCTGTTTCATAGACGATCACAGCAGGAAGGCTTGGGCATACTTTCTGAAGGAGAAGTCAGAAGCTTTCAGCTACTTCAAAGAGTTCAAAAAGAAGGTGGAGACTGAAACAGAGAAGCTCATCAAATGCTTGAGGACAGATCGCGGAGGGGAGTATACATCGACTGAGTTCTCTGAGTTCTGCAAGGAACACGGTATTAGAAGACAGCTCACCACTGCCTACACACCACAGCAAAACGGGGTGGCGGAGAGGAAGAACCGCACCGTGATGAACATGGTGAGATCTATGCTATCTATGAGAAAGGTACCAAGAATCTTTTGGGCAGAATCTGTCAGTTGGACCTTTTACATTCTGAACAGATGTCCTACTCTTGCGGTTAAGAATATCACACCACAAGAGGCTTGGAGTGGAGTTAAGCCAAGCGTGGAACACTTGAGAGTGTGGGGTTGTCTAGCTCATGCGCATGTACCAAATGAGAAGCGAGGGAAGCTTGACGACAAGAGCAACACATGCGTGATGTTTGGTTTCTCAAAGGAATCAAAAGGCTACCGCCTGTACAATCCAACCACTAAGAAGATAGTGGTGAGCAGAGATGTTGTTTTTGAGGAAACAAAAGGTTGGAACTGGGATGAGGAGCAAGAACACATCGGGTCTGAGCTGAAATGGAATGATGATGATCTACCGTGGGGAAAAAATGACAGTGATGGAGAAGAAGAAGTTGGAGAACCAGTGACTGTTGCAGAGGATGTTCAAGAAGCGCCACAAGCAACAGTCAGGGAGGGAAGAAGACAGACAAGACCTCCTAGCTATCTCAGAGACTATGTCACTGAACATGAAGAAGATGATGAGGTAAACATGGTTCAGCTCAACTCTTCCGATCCATCAAACTTTGCAGATGCTCAGAAGTGTGCCAATTGGAGAGAAGCGATGGATGCAGAGGTTGACTCAATAGAGAAGAATCACACCTGGGTGCTATCAGATCTACCTCGTGGAGCAAAGTGTATTGGAGTAAAGTGGATATACAAGACAAAGCTGAACGAGCTTGGAGAGGTGAGCAAATACAAAGCTCGTTTAGTAGCTAAAGGCTATGCGCAGGAACATGGAGTCGACTACACTGAAGTCTATGCACCTGTTGCACGCATGGACACCATCAGGACCATTGTCTTTACTGCAGCTCAGAGAGGATGGGACATCTTTCAGCTCGATGTTAAGTCAGCTTTCCTGCACGGAGTACTCACAGAGGATGTGTACGTTCAACAACCAGAAGGGTACGAGGTAGAAGGTGAAGAAGAGAAGGTTTACAAGCTGTGTAAAGCCTTATATGGGTTGAAACAAGCCCCACGGGCCTGGTTCAGTAGAATCGAGGAGTACTTTGGCAAGGAAGGTTTCGAGAAGTCAGAGAATGAAGAAACTCTTTTCATCAAACGTAACAAGCAAGGTAACATTCTCATCGTTAGTGTATATGTGGATGATTTGATATACACTGGTGATGATCTGTTGATGATGAGAGAGTTCAAGATGTCGATGGAGAGGGAATTTGACATGTCTGATCTTGGAAAGATGAGATACTTTCTAGGCATAGAAGTATTGCAGACAAGTCAGGGAATTCACTTGTGTCAAACAAAGTATGCTATGGAGGTTCTGAGGCGTTTCGAGATGGAGGATTGCAACGCAGTGCGCAATCCAATGGTGCCTGGAGGCAAGGTCGACTTGGACGAGAATGGAGAAAGGATTGATGAGACTTTCTACAAACAGATCATAGGAAGTCTCATGTATATCACTACGACAAGGCCAGACCTGCAGTTTGCTGTAAGTTTACTGAGTCGTTACATGTCTAAACCTACAACACTGCATCTTCAGGCTGCCAAGAGAGTTCTAAGGTACTTAAGAGGCACGATGGATTATGGGATTTGGTACAAGAAAGGAGGAGCTGGAGAGCTACAGGTGTACACCGACAGTGACTTTGCCGGCGACATTGACAGCCGGAAAAGCACATCTGGCTATGTGTTTCTTATGGATAATGCAGCTGTGGCATGGTTATCGAAGAAGCAACCGATTGTTACACTCTCCACGACAGAGGCTGAGTATGTTGCGGCTTCAGTTTGTGTTTGTCAAGCTATTTGGTTCAAAAGGATTTTGGGAGAGCTAGGCTACAATGTTGATGGAAGCACCGTCATCTACTGTGACAACACTTCAACAATTAAGCTATCGAAGAATCCAGTTTTTCATGGAAGGTGCAAGCACATAGGGGTTCGTTTTCACTTCCTGCGCGACATGGTGAAGGATGAAGAAATACAACTGGAGCATTGTGGATCAGAAGAGCAAGTGGCCGATATTTTTACAAAACCGTTGAAGCTGGAGGCGTTTGAGAGATTGAGGAGTCAGCTTGGAATTTGCTCAGTAACAGATAAGCTAAGCTTGGTTCACCAAGTTTAGTTTAGGGAGGGTTTGTTGGAGCAAATTAGTCATGAAGTAATGGTGATCGTTGGATGGAATAAGAGCTTTGCAGCCATTGGATTAGTTAAGTTGATTTAGTTTTTTGTTTCTGTTCTGTTTGACCGAGTAATACGGCTCACGTTCTGTTACTCTGTTTCACTTGCGCAAGTCTCGTTTTTCATTTTTGTTTCTTGTTATTGTAAGGCTATATTAAAGCCATGTCTTTCATTGAATCAATGCATGTTTTCAGCATTCTAAACAAAGAGCCTTCTTACTATTACACTTACAAATTGAAAATATAACTTGAGAACTGAGGGTCGTTAAATAGACAAAACTGAATCGCTGATTCACAATGACAAAACATTATCGTGATGAATCTTATCTTCCTTTGGTTATTCAATAGAAGAATACATCTTCTTGCGTATATGTTATGAATCTATATAATCTGAATGTTCCTCGTACATATTTCAATACATGTTCTTTTTGTATGATAGTGACGAGAGGGCCAGAACCAAACCAGCTTTTACTAAAAATCTGAACCGGAAAAAGCAAATAAGGAAGGTTTTTAATCTTTGGCTCGTTTGCTCTGGGATTTACGCTTGGTAACGTCTAGACATCTCTTCCTCAACCGAATCCTCTTTGGAGTGACCTGAACACATTAAACCCAATAACAATACACATGCATAAGAAGCCACAAACAAAACGTCCTCCATGGTTCATGACTGGTTACGAACAAATGTTACCTCAATAAGTTCATCTGAGGCAACGTATCCTATAGCTTCCTCAAGTGTCATCTGAATCGAAAAAAAATCAAAAGTATCTCAAAATACAAGTAAAAAATCACAACACAAATGGCAAGAAAACGGTTGTCTCGTCTCTATAGAGATGTTGTGAGGAAAGTCAGGGTAGAGAGAAGGGTACATACGAGGCGAGGTGGAGATAGCTTCACATTTTCGTCTTTGTTAGCAGAGCGAATGTTGGTGAGCTCTTTGGCCTTAACCGGGTTAACCTGTAGTGTGCAAACGCAAATGAGCCCCATTGTATTTAAATCAATTTATTGAGATTCTAAGAGGGGTGAGTCGAACCAACTTACATCAAGATCTGTATCTCTTGAGTGCTCACCGATGATCATGCCATCATATGACTGATAAAGAAAACAGAAAAACAAAAGAAGATGCAGCATTAGCAAGGATCAAATGCACGAGGCCCACATTAAATGTTCTAACTAGGAACAACTAAACCAATAAAGAAGGGTTCTCACGTCCAGCCCTGGAGACACAAAGAGAGTCCCACGAGCTTCCAAACCCATCAGTGAATGAGATGTAATAGTTCCATACCCCATTGAAACCTGTTTAATCATCAACAAAATTTAAATTTAAATTTCAATTATAACTTGAGAGTGCCTGCAGACACATGTTTTAGGAAAGAATGACAGTCAAGTGGAAAGGGATCTCTCCTATTCAAACAATCAACCATATAAGACAACAAGCCTCAAAGCTATGTAGAAAGAGTATCCCTACTTAGAGCCAGACATTGGAAAAAGGTAACAGATAAACGTACCAATACTCCTTTCCTAACATTGCCAAGTGGACCTCGGTACTTTTCATATCCTGCAAATTTTTTACAACCGTTATCAATTGATGCTTAACTTAATTAAATGCTTAGGAAAGAAGAAGAATAAACAGTGGAAAAGAAGTGAGAGTAGAGAAGCTGCATACTTAGGAAAGCACGATGCATGAATCCAGTTCCACGGGTGTCACTGCTAAACACACATCTGTACCCAACCAAACCTCTGTAGAACACAAGTAATCATATCGTTAAATTTCATCAAAGGGTATGACTGATTTGAGTATAAATTTTGATGTAACTGAAGTCACTAAACTAACCTTGAAGGACAAGTTAATGTGAGTCTCGTCCTACCATCATTTCCAGGGACAGGACCCATGTCAGTAACTTCAGCACGCCTATGGGATAGAGCTTCCATCACTGATCCTACGTGCTCTTCATTAATCTCAATTATCACCTCTTCTATTGGTTCAAGCTTTTGTTTATTTTCAGTTTTGTACCTAAAATCAGATAGTAAAAAAGACCGACATATATTTTTAGACTATCTGATTTAGGTACAAAATTATTAAAATAAATAATTAGACTAGCTAACGTATTAGTGTACTAGTATCTGCACAAAAAGTATATATAACTTACAGAAATAGAAAAGAAACCGAGAGCTCACATGACTTTAGGTGGTGAAACGGAGAGCTCGAAACCTTCACGTCTCATATTCTCAATCAAGATCCCTGTTAGACACAAGAGAGATTAATTCACATTGCACACAGAAATAGATATAACTACATTTTTTCCTACGTATTTAATGTTTATTTCCATTTTCAGAGGTGAAGAAACACTGAGCAAAAATTGGCAAAAGCACAAACCAAGTTGAAGTTCTCCTCTCCCTTGGACTTCAAATGACTCTGACAAGCCTGGAATAACGTTAATGGCAAGATTTGTTTCAGCCTCCGCCAATAGCCGGTCCCCAATTTTCCCTCCGGTTAACTGCATGCACATTAGCAAAAGCCTATCAACATGCCGAAACACACAACATTACTCCATATATTGCTTAGTGGAGTGGACAAAAGCAACTCAGAATGCTAGCAACATATCCGAGGCTGCGTCAAAAGTAAAGCAGGGTACAATGGCTAGAGCTACGTCTTATTGATCAAATTAAAACATACTTGGGTGCCATCACGACCAGCCAGAGGAGAGTCATTGACACCAAACGTCATAGAAATTGTTGGTGGATCCAGTTCAACAGCAGGGAGCGCAGTTGTGACCTGTGAGAAGGATCCATTTTAGAAGTTCTGTTAGATTCGGAGTTTGCTTATTATTTTCTATTAAGATATTACCTCTACACTAGCCACCGTGTGACCTATTGATGGCGCTGTCAGACCAGCCATGCAGATGATATCACCAGCTCCTGCAGCACCAATTGAAACTATGGTCGTACCTTTCTTTTTCATCAGCTTCACAACCTGTTAGAAAGATGTTTGTATCTGCTTAGATGAGAGACACTGCTGTTTACAAAACACGGCTGGCCAACAATAAAGTAATATACAGACAAACCTTTGCTTCTTCTATTTTCTCGGAGGAGCCGGAATCAGTTTGGCGTAGTCCACTAATTTTGTCGCCCACACGGACAACCCCAGAAGATACTCTTCCAGTTAATATACGTCCCAGATAGAAGTCCTTCTCCATCATTGAAACCTGCAAATCGTAATTGGATATGCTAGTAAAAATTCAATTGTCAAAGCTTAAACATCTCAGACATTCTATCCCCTCTAGACAAGAGTTACAAAGTACAAACATATGAATATCTTCCAATCTCGGCATATAATCTACACATCAATAATAAGTTCAGAATAAGAAAGGTGAAGATCATAATTCTGATTATTATCTCATATAAATTCCTACCATCTCTTTTTTTCTTTCAATAATTCTAGATTTCTTAGAGATTTACTGACCGATATAAGATGCTTCTAAACTCACACGACAAGTTTACTTAATAAACATCCCAAGTTACCCATGTGTGAGGCCTAACTAAAATCATGTGAGCTGTGCTAGTCTACCTCGGCCATAGTTAGGACACACATTTAATGATCAGCTACCTCATTTAAGACAACTAAAAAAAAGTAAAAGAAGCTACAAAATTAGCAACCCAAGTGAAAAAAATTTAAATTACCAGCATTAGAAAAGGCTCATCAAGGTTTGCTTTTGGTGGGGGAACATATTTAACTACAGCATCAAGCAACTGTGACATATTCTTCGCATCTGCAGGAGGTTCTTTGGTGAAGGTAGAAGATGCCCATCCTTCCTTTGCGGAGGCATAAAGCACCGGAAAATCTAGTTGTTCCTCTAATAAAGGAAAGAAGACAGAAAATATTAATTAAAGCCAAAAAAATGCTAATAATCATTTAAAATATATCAGAACAAATATATTTATTACCTGTAGCACCAAGATTTGCAAAAAGATCAAACACCAAACTCTCCACTTCATCACACCTCTCTTCTGAAACTGGTAGTGGAAAAAAGGCGTAGGAAGCATTCCAAGTAAAAACATTAAGAAAAGATAAGACAAGTTTTACAAAAAAGAAGGAAGTGAAAGCAGTTCATACCTGAAGGTCGATCAACCTTGTTCAAGAGAAGAATAGGGCGTAGCCCATACTTCAGGGCCTTAGCAAGAACAAACTTTGTCTGTGCAAGAGGTCCTTCTCCAGCATCAACAACTAATATAGCTCCTTCAACCATACCAACAACTCGTTCCACCTACATTTCAAATGCAGCATAGTCACAAAGGTATCATATTCTACTCAACATATTGTGCTAATGTTGAAACTTTTCATCTCATGCCCACTTAGTACAAAGTAAGTGAGATCATATGCCAGCTAGTAACTTAATCCTAGGGATATATATATAAAAGCCCACACTTTCCAACAATCATACAATTTCTATTGTATTTTTTCAAAATTCAAGCAGCTCTGCTAAAACAGAACATGAGAATCAACAATAATCTAAAAATTAAACCTTTTTTTATCAGGGAACAGTCACATACCTCCCCACCAAAATCAGCGTGACCAGGTGTATCCACCATGTTAAGTTCATTGTCCTTCCAAAACACGGATGTCACCTGTCGGAAAAAAATCACATTTAAAACTCCAAGTGTTATGTTCCACGGTAATAACAAACAGAAGAATCAATATACACTCAAAGACTCAAAAGTCTTCGACTTTATTAGTGGATTCAAAAGGGAATACGATAATCTTCACGAAAGGCGATACCTTTGAAGAGATAGTGATCCCTCGCTCACGCTCGAGGTTGATCGAATCCATGGCACGCTCGTGCGGGATATCAGCTCCGCACTGACGGAGAATCCTGTCCATGAGCGTCGTCTTCCCGTGATCGACATGAGCTATCACAGCCACGTTACGGAGACGGTTAGGATCTAGCGAGCTGCTGGGAGCTCCGGCGGCGGCCGTGGAAGCGGTGGCGGCAGAGAAGGCGCGTAAGGAGGAGAGCGAGAATCTTGATTTGAGATGGGGAGACTGAGAGGGAGAGAAGGATCTTCGAGTGGTGTTTGACCAGAGAGATCGAAGCAGAGGACCCGCCATGTCTTGCTTCCACGAAATGTGAGTGTGATAGGGTTTTACGAGATCTAAAATCTTTAGTTGACGAAGAGACAAAGGGTTTTTGTCTTTTTGTTTTTCGTTATTTGCAAAGTAAGATACTAACTCTTTTAGATGTTCACTATTTTCCCTATATTTTGCAATTGGGTCTACTACTCCCATCTGATAACACCCAGCCTTAAACCTCGCATCATATAATATTCGGTTTTAGATCATTGAAGTCATTCTATCAACTAGTACATCACAGAGCCGCCCTTCAACGAAAGCGAAGGAAGCTTGGGCTTCCGGCCCTCTTTCGTATAAATAATACTAGCATAACTAACTAGTTTTTTTCTTTCTTTTTTTTTGTAAACTAGCATAACTAACTAGTTGATAATCCAAATTTTAATTTTAATTATTAAGATTGTTAGATATTAACTTTGTTCTTTTTAAAACAATTACATCGTGTCATACGTTCAAAAGGTGTTACCTACTGTGGTTACTATAACAATGCTGCGTACCAGACCAAGGTGTTGATAAACTGGTTTCGTAAAAGTTCAATTAACTAAACGTTGGGGCTAAAATAATACATAAGAAAAATTCGTTTTGGTCCATTCTTTTACCAGATATAGAAAGGACAGAAACTGAAAGTGATGACTTGCAGTCGAAAAGAGATGGTTGATCTCAGACTTCTTTGACTCTCCACAGGTGATTTTTTGTTCATATCTACAATATTTGTGCTTATAATATTGTTTCAGTTAACTCACATATGTTTTGTCTTTGTATATTTTTGCGCAAGTTTTTTCGGAAAGCATGAGCTTCGATCGATTGAGAGAAAATTCGGACTGTAATACATCAACAAAGACATGCGCATTCCGCGGGATGAATATTATGTATATAAATTATTTTTGCATATTATTATTTATTTTGTGTTCATTATGTATTAAAAAATAATAAATATATTGAATAATTGAGAAGTGAGTAAATGTTATGTACATAAATAAACTGTAGTAAACACATAAATCAAAGTAATCATTTTATTTATATATATGGTATATAATTAAATTTAAATGATATTGACATAGATATAGTATATTATAATATGAATATTTAATTGAAACTTCTTAGTTCCTACTCATATGATTTTATTAACATTTGTATATTTACTGTGACAAAAAAATTAAACCATTAATCACAAAATTTTCAGTGTGAATTATTTTATAGTTTTAATAATTTATAAACATTTTAAAAAAATCAATAAAATTTCAAATTAAAATATTCAGGCCGCAATACCTTTTCAATGAATTTTGAAATTAACATATATGTATTTTTATATGGTATATGATTTAATTTAAATGATATCTCTTAAACGATACTTCACATTCATATGATTTTATGATCATTTATATCTTTTTATATGAAAAAGAAGATAAAACCATTGCTCACAAAATTTTCATTGTAAGATTTTTAACAGTTGTATTAATTTATAGTCATTTTAAAAATTAAAAATATAACATATAAGAATGAAAATCCATATTTTTATTATATGGTTAATGTGATTGTTTAATTTTTTTTAATAATATAAATTAAACAATGATGGAGGATACAAAACTATTATCAAATCTTTATTATTCAAAATCATTAATTATCATATATATATATATATTAATCATATTAGGTAATTCCGTAACTTTTATTTAAGGAAAGAATGAAAAATATTTTTCATGCACTACTAATCAATTTGATAGTTAATTTAATAAAAAATACAATCTATAATTAGATGAACCAATATATTTTTTCTAAGGATTCTGAGAATTATTCTAATGATGACACGTGGTTACACTTAAAGATTGTAATGCTCCAAAATTAATATGGCAAGCAGTTCGAAGATATGTAATATTTCCCTCTTATTTATTTCCCTCTTATTTATGTTGTTTAAACTCTATCTCTATTTATTGTTCAAAAAAAAATATCTCTATTTTACTAATGGCTTTATTTTATTTATTTTTGCTTCCGGTCTTAGTATTCTAAGGACCAGCACTGGGTCATGTTTCTTTGGTACTAAACGATCCTCGCTTGTGTTCAGAAATTTCATTGAGACAATGATTACTTATTCGGCATGCTAAACAGTATTGGTGGCTATTTCAATATATTTTATCTTGGAAAGATATTTGGAGGATTAAAACCCACTAGAAGACTAGGAAGTTTATTCTTCATCTTTTGGATGACAATATAGCACCATAGTTACAAAGCCCTGCTTGAATAGAAACTTATAAAGCTATACATTTGGGTTTTAGTATCAAAGTCCGGAGTTATAGATTTCAGATATTTCGGCTCGTTAGGCAAAAAGATCTAATTGCTCCAGATAAAAAAAATCCGCATTTCCTAGTCCATAGTCTTAGTAGACAAAATACGATAGAGTGAGCGAACAAGCACTCAGTTAGAAAATGTGTGGCTTCACAACACCTAGGATCAACAAAGCTTGATACTTCAAGGATGGGGCCAGACCAAACTGAGGCAATTTTTCAAAATAGGCTCTTACAATATTTTTTATTCCTAGCAAAATTGTACGGTTTATCGGAAATATGAAACCAAACGCTTAAAATATTATTATGCTCACATAAGGGATTATGGTCCTATTAAAAACAATTATCTCACAGAAAATAGTTTTATACCATCAGATTTCAGATTTCAGATTTCAGATTTCAAATTTTCAAATTTGTATTAGCATTTGTTTTCAAAAATTTGTTAAATGTTCAGCATGATACAATCTAATTGCCAAGTACTAGAAAGAAGTGGCACATATTTAGGCATAAAATTTTGATTCGTCTAGAACATATAAACACAGGGCTTGATTGGTTGTTGATTTTAATTTTTTTTTGCTTTAGAAATTAGGGTGTGTATTTTTTAGCCGTAGGTTTAATATTTTCCTGCAAAAATATATTTCTTTTTCTAAATTTTTGGCTGTAAATTCAATTTTAAAACTAAAGTATGATTGCTTTATAAAAATGTTTTAGAAAGAAATAAGACCTCTTTAAAGAATTCAGAGCACTTATTAATCATTCTCTAATTATCAAAAGTTTTATTTAAGAAAATAAAATAATATTAAAAACATAGAATGATCTCATAAAACAACAAAAAATTGGAATATTTTATGGGGAAATGGAATTTTAATTGGGAAATAAGAATTTTAACGGAGAAAAGAGATTTTTGGAAATGTAAAAAGTTCTTGATATGAAAAGAAAAGTCAGTCTATACAAGCATTCTTGATTTGTTTCCAACTCTAATTGGTCTGCTTCTTAAATTTCTAATACTCAAAAATATTATGGGCTCCTCTTACTCATGGGCTCCTGGGCAGTCACTTGCTCCCCCCCATGTACCTGAGCCGGCCTTGGATGGCGCTCCCACTGTATATGCAACTTCGGATGCGAAGATAATCTTGTTAACTTGATGAGTAGGCATACTTTTTTCTTGCCCACAACATGATTCTCAGCCTTGTATCGGAAATACTTTCAACATTTGTAAAAATTCCTTGGCGATAAATTAATACATTTTCTTAAACCTATTTTAGCAGCCATGCATAAACTCCTAACTTATTTTACTCTAACCAAAAAGAACTGTTGTTTTCTTTTGAAACCAAAAATAACTACTAGTATTGGTGCACCTAGAGCATTTTCGATGTATAACCCATTTTTAACTTCAAAATGGAGTAAATTTTAATGGAATAATTGCATAATGAAGTTGAGTTTTACTCTAACCCTATTGTATTTTAGAATGAATAATAGAGTAGTAAACCAAAAATAAAATTGTTATTCTATTTATCATTTTACTACATAATAGAGTAGAAAATAGAATAGACTTGAAACAGTTTTTTATTTCAATCACTATTTTAAAGTAGAAAAACTGGAGTAGAGTTTAAAATGCACTTAAACCATCCGGAAGAGTTTATACAACTTTGTTTTGTCCCTTTGTTCCTTATAGACTTTCTGACCTCATTTAATGCTTTTCATACATTTCATTAATTTATAGTTAATTTTTACACATTTTTTAAAAGAAATTCCAAAAGAATAGTATCATAATAATTAAAATTTTAAGATTAACTATATATAACACCAAAAAAACAAAACTCTGATTAGTTGTCTAACTTATCTATATTGGAGTTTTAAGACCATGATTAACCCCGATTTTTTAACTGGAATTCTTAACTTCGGCTAAGAGACGGTTCTTAGTTTTTCTTAGATTTTAAGAAAAACTAAGAATCGTCTCTTGAATAAGAAATATAAGAGCCGGCTAAGAGACAGCTCTTAGTTTTTCTTAGATTTTAAGAAAAACTAATAATCGTCTCTTGAATAAGAAATATAAGAGCCGTTTTTAGCCGAAAAATGTAAAGAAAAAAAAAGAAGTAAATCATGAGTTAAGAACTCCGGCTAAGAAACCTAGTTTAATCCAAATCCTGCTTTAATATTTGTACCCAAAAATTATTTATATTGGCAGGTGCGACTCCCTTTTCCTTTTCCAGTACGGAATCTTTATTTTTTTCTCATCACAAAAGCTCACAAAATACTATATAGAAAAGCTATCAAACAACGTAGTACTATAATGTTTGAACTGTTTTCCCCGCTATAATGGTTGATTATGTCATACTAATATACAATGGCAATTAAATCACCGATTGACATCAAATCTTAAAGGGCCCCTTAAATAATGGAGTAAAGTCAATGATAATAAAATTATAAGTGTAGTGCTTAAGATGGTAATTCGTCGACCATTAGTAGACAAAGGTGCCTACATATTTTTGGATAAAAATGCCGAAAGTTTGTTTTTTGTTATAAGATAAACTTTGAAATGATCCTCCACTCCTTTACCAACTCAAGCACTATGATCATCTACTCATCAAGCACTATGATCACCCACTCATTTACCAAATCAAGCACCATCTTTGATATTTTATGTATTGTTGCTCACTATAAATACCATCACTCATCTCACTCTTTTGTACACAATTACATCTTCTTCTTCTTCCTTATAATAAACTCTTTCTCACATATTAAGTGTTATTTGCTTCCTACGGGTATTGAATTCTACTCTTATTTAAATTTCCCGATACTATAAATTATAAGTTATTTCATAACACGTTATCAGCACGATCACTCTGCGATTTGGTAAAATTTATTTGTATCATTTATACCCTGTTATAATGGTCGGTATACCGCCTCTACTATTATTTATATCATGTTATAATGGCCGGAATACCGCCTATATTATTTACTAGTAATTTAATTTATTTATTGGTCGGCCTAGCCGCCTTATATCCTGTTTATTATTTATTGGTCGGCCGAGCCGCCTTATATCCTGTTTATTATTTATTGGTCGGCCGAGCCGCCTTATATCCTGTTTATTATTTATTGGTCGGCTGAGCCGCCTTATATTCTGTTTATTATTAATTGGTCGGCCGAGCCGCCGTATAATTTATTTATTATTCTGCATTGATCGGCTGAGCCGTCGCATGATTTGTTGTCATATAACATAAATATTTCATTGTCATAATTTTTCACTTTTATGAAATTTTATAGATTTGATTGACCGTTTAATACGATATTTTCAGACTAATTTTTGGTGCACTCGATTTAACCCCAACGGTCACAAAGAAAATTTTTCAAAAATTTCCCCTTTCTCCAACGGTCATGAACAGTAATTTTCATCTATAAATACAACTCATTTTCACTCCATTTCATCATCCAAAACATTTCATCTTCTCTCAAAAATTTCAAATCGCTCTCCTCCGATTTTTCATTTCAAGAAAGATGATTCGCGCACTTTTGTTTTTATGTGCCATTTTTATTTGTGTTTCTATTTATGGTTCATTCGTTGGAGAATTTACTCCGAGTGAATTTAAGATGAATATCGGTTTAATTTTATTTACATCGCTTCTCCTTGTAATTGCTTGTATGATTAATGTAAACGGTTTTTAAATTATGAAGTTCTAATAAAATTACTATTTTGTGTTTTAGAAATACAAATGGCAAACATCGAGAAACTCCAGTTCCCGGCTCTAAAAGTAACCGGCGAAAACTATGTCAGATGGGTCACAAATGTGAAACCTTATCTTGTAATAAAAAAGATATCTGAAGCTATAAAAGTCGGTAACAAATCGCCACCCGAGCATATAGCCGAGGCGATAATCTTCCTGAAGAAGCACTTAGATGAGAATCTAACTCACGACTATGGAGACGTTGAGGACCCATCTGTACTATGGCAAGCCTTGAAAGACAGATTCGATAATCAAAAGGAAATCAATCTCCCTCACGCTCTTGAAGAGTGGAAAACCCTGAGGTTTCAGGATTTCCAAAGGGTTAGAGATTACAATTCCACTATCTTGAGGATAGTTGCACAATTAAAATATTGTGGTAACCCTGTCACCGAAGCAGAAATGCTTGACAAGACATACAATACCTTCCACAAAGAACACAACGTCTTATCCCGAATTTACAGAAAATGTGGGTACACCAAATTTTCTGAATTGATGGTAACACTCATGTTGGCTGAAAAGAACGATGAGTTACTAATCAAAAACCATAATTCCCGACCCACGGGAGCCAAGGCATTTCCCGAAGTGAATGCTACGGCGGTAGAATATTCGGGAAGGAGAAACCATACCAATCGAGGTCGTGGTCGGCGTTTCAACAACAAACGTGGAAAGCCTTACTATCCTAAAAGTATTAGATCTAACAAATGGGTTAGATCTGAACAACCTCATAAAGGCAAAGAAACCGAAGAGGATACCACAAAGAAAAGTGAGACTGTATGTTACAGATGTGGATGTAAAGGACATTGGTCCCGTACCTGTCGTACTCCCCCACATTTGTGCAAGTTATATCAAGAATCCATAAAAGGAAAGGCTAAAGAGGTGAACCTCACGGAAAACGTTGAAGGGACCTCATACCTTGAATCCTCTGATTTCGCAAATGAGCTGGACTAGAATACTCTTGAAGAGTACGGAAATGTTTCTAATAAGACTGCTGAATAGTCCTCATTTGTAATGTATAATAATTATGTTTTCAAAGAATAATGTTGTTTTAACAACAATATTTGTATAATTATTGTGTGTTTTCTTTATATAATCAATGAATAAATTTCACGTTTCACTTTTATTTAATGTTTATGATAATTTCAGAAATGGATCAAAATACTAATGGAGCAAAATCCAAGAAACGGATTCGTGAAATATGCATACCAGATAGTGGAACAACGCACACTATTCTGAGACAAAAGAGATATTTCTCTGATATAAAACCGACAAGAATTGTCGTCAATACAATATCAGGTCCTGCAGACGTGATTGAAGGAACTGGTAAAGCAAACTTTACTTTGCCGAATGGAACAAAATTTTCCATAAATAATGCTTTATACTCTCCGAGTTCTAAAAGGAATTTGTTGAGTTTTAAAGACATATATCTTCACGGATATGATACTCAGTCTGCAACTGAGGATGGAAAGAAATACATGTATGTAATTTCTGAAAAATGTGGCAGAAAACACATATTGGAAAAGTTTCCAGAACTTCCTTCGGGATTACATCATACTTATATCGATGAGATCGAATCAAATCTTGTAGTAAAACGGAACCCAGAAGAGTTCACGTTATGGCATGATCGCCTTGGCCACCCAGGCACTACAATGATGCGTAAAATCATAGAAAGTTCACATGGTCATCCATTGAAAATCCAGGAGATTTCTCAAGGGAATAAAATGACATGTGTTGCATGTTCTCTAGGAAAATTGATCGTAAGGCCATCGCCAACCAAAATCGATAAAGAATCACCAAAGTTCCTTGAAAGAATTCAAGGTGATATATGTGGACCGATACATCCACCATGTGGACCATTCCACTATTTTATGGTATTAATTGACGCATCCAGTAGATGGTCACACGTTTGTCTATTATCATCTCGAAATGTGGCATTTGCGAGATTTCTAACTCAGATAATCAAACTGCGAGCACAGTTTCCTGATTATACTATTAAAAGAGTTAGACTAGACAACGCTGGTGAATTCACATCCCAAGCATTCAATGACTATTGTATGGTAATGGGAATTGAAGTTGAACATTCGGTTGCTCATGTTCATACGCAAAATGGTTTGGCTGAATCTTTAATTAAGCGTCTGCAATTGATTGCAAGACCATTGATCATGAGATCAAAACTTCCAACCTCTGTATGGGGACATGCCATTTTGCATGCAGAAGCACTCATTCGGATCAGACCGAGTGCATACCATAAGTATTCTCCACTACAGTTAGCGTTTGGTCGAGAACCAAACATTTCCCACTTTAGAATCTTTGGTTGTGCGGTATATGTGCCTGTAGCACCACCACAACGAACAAAGATGGGACCACAAAGAAGGTTGGGAATATATGTTGGTTGTGATTCTCCATCAATTATAAGATACCTAGAACCACAGACTGGTGACGTCTTTACAGCACGTTTTGCTGATTGTCATTTTGACGAAAATGTATTCCCAGTTCTAGGGGGAGAAAACAAAAATGTTGGAAGTGATATAAAATGGAGTGTACCATCATTGTTATATCTTGATCCTCCTTCTAAAGAGTCAGAACTAGAAGTTCGACGAATTATGCATTTACAGAGTATAGCTAACCAGCTACCTGATGCATTTGCAGATACCAAGACGGTAACTAAATCTCATATACCAGCTGCAAATGCTCCTGCTCGTATCAAAATGCCAAATGAACAAGAAAAGGAGGATGACACACGAGAGCCAAAAACACGCCTGAAGCGTGGTAGACCTGCTGGTTCTAAGGATAAGAATCCTAGGAAACAGAAGAAAGCTGAAATATATGATGCACCCAAAATAGCAGAAAATATTTTGGAAGAAATAAATGATAAGGACTCTGATGAATCAGAGCATCATGAATCGAAAGATAATCATGAGATTTCTATTAATTACATCCATAATAAAAGGATATGGAATAGAAATGAACAAAATGACCTTGATGATGCTTTCTCATATATCGTGTCAAGTGAGGTAAATGAAGATACCGATGATCCAGAACCGAAATCCATATATGAATGTCAAAAGAGACATGATTGGAATAAATGGAAAGAAGCAATACAAATCGAACTTGATTCGCTTAACAAACGAAAAGTGTTTGGATCTATTGTACTCACACCTGAAGATGTGAGACCAGTTGGGTACAGATGGATTTTCGTTCGAAAACGAAATGAGAAAAATGAGATTACAAGGTATAAAGCTCGCCTTGTAGCCCAAGGATTTTCTCAAAGACCTGGTATTGATTATGAGGAAACATATTCTCCTGTAATGGATGCGATCACATTTAGATTCCTGATGAGTCTAGCCGCTGATAAAAATCTTGAGATGCGTCTCATGGATGTTGTTACAGCTTATCTATACGGATCATTAGATACTGATATCTACATGAAAATCCCTGATGGATTTAAAATGCCAGAAGCATTAAGTTCCAAACCTAAAGAGTTATGTGCAATAAAATTGCAAAGATCATTATATGGGTTAAAACAATCTGGACGTATGTGGTACAATCGTCTCAGTGAACATTTAACAAAAGAAGGATATGTGAATGATCCTATATGCCCATGTGTTTTCATCAAGAAAACAACATCCGGATTTGTGATAATCGCGGTATATGTTGATGATCTAAATATTATTGGAACTCAAAAAGAAATACAAAAGGCATCAGACTATCTCAAAGGAGAATTTGAGATGAAAGATCTTGGACAGACACAGTATTGTCTTGGCCTACAAATAGAACATTCACAAAATGGTATATTTGTGCATCAATCCACATACACTAAAAGAGTGTTGAAACGATTTAACATGGATAAATCAACTCCTCTTAGCACCCCAATGGTCGTTAGATCACTTAACATTGAAAGTGATCCATTTCGACCACCTGAGGAAAAAGAAGAGATACTTGGTCCGGAAGTACCATATCTAAGTGCAATTGGAGCGTTGATGTACCTTGCAAATTGTACACGGCCTGATATATCATTCACTGTTAATCTTCTAGCAAGATTTAGCTCATCTCCAACACGAAGACATTGGAATGGAATTAAACATGTCTTTCGTTACCTACAAGGGACTATTGATTTAGGCTTATTTTACCCTAAAGATTCAAATGGTCAAATGGTTGGTTTTGCAGATGCAGGATATCTTTCAGATCCACACAAAGCCCGATCGCAAACAGGATATGTTTTTACGATCGGAGGCACTGCTATATCTTGGCGTTCTCAGAAACAAACGCTTGTGGCTACCTCTTCAAATCATGCTGAGATCATCGCACTCCATGAAGCAAGTAAAGAATGTGTATGGCTAAGATCAATAAGCCAACACATTTGTTCAAGTAGTGGGATTGACAAAAGTACGGGGCCAACTATTCTATATGAAGACAATGCAGCATGTGTTGCTCAAACGAAGGAAGGATATATCAAAAGTGATAGAACAAAACATATACATCCAAAGTTCTTCTCATACACTCAAGAGCTCGAGAAGAAGAAAGAGATTGAAGTAAGATATGTCCGATCATGCGACAATGCAGCCGACCTCTTCACAAAATCACTCCCTACTTCGGTATTCAGAAAACATGTCCATAACATTGGAATGCGTCATCAGAAGGATCTATGACTGCTCAATCGAGGGGGAGCTTACGTAGTTGTACTCTTTTTACCTAACTATGGTTTTTCCCATTGGGTTTTCCTAGAAAGGTTTTTAACGAGGCAACAAAGACGTTAAGCGAGAGCGGAGAGTGACACCGGTCCCCAAGGAGAGTGTTACGAAACTTAATACAAGATGGATGATCAAGGGGGAGTGTTATAAGATAAACTTTGAAATGATCCTCCACTCCTTTACCAACTCAAGCACTATGATCATCTACTCATCAAGCACTATGATCATCTACTCATCAAGCACTATGATCACCCACTCATTTACCAAATCAAGCACCATCTTTGATATTTTATGTATTGTTGCTCACTATAAATACCATCACTCATCTCACTCTTTTGTACACAATTACATCTTCTTCTTCTTCCTTATAATAAACTCTTTCTCACATATTAAGTGTTATTTGCTTCCTACGGGTATTGAATTCTACTCTTATTTAAATTTCCCGATACTATAAATTATAAGTTATTTCATAACATTTTTAATATTCTCTCTGGTATAAGATTCTTTTATTCGGCTGCACCTCACTTTGACCTTAAGTTGTACATGATTATGTTCTTAATATATTCCGAAGATATAATCTAATTTACATGAAAGAAAATCTTAATTTAATGAAACGCAGCTCATAAGTCATAACAAGAGGCAGACTCACTTAGAGAGATCAAGTGTCAAATGAGCCTGGTTAAATATTTGTTTATTAACACCCTGCATCCGTGTTCGAAACTATATTCTGTTTCTTTCATGAATATTTTTTCTGGAATTATTTTTTATTTTTTAATTATATACTATCCGGGTAAAAACAACTTTTGGATCACTCCTAATTATAGTTGGAAATAATTTGATAAGCATATTTAGAACTTATATACCACTTAACCACAAATCAACAACTTATATACTAAGTAATTTTTTTTAAAACAATTGGACTAAATTTAGACATCAGGACTGCCTCAATAATATTAGAATTTTGGACAATTTCTATTAGAGACTAGGGGGGGGGGGCTATTGGAACCAGAATTTGGAAAGAGTTGAGTGATTTTAGAATTTGACAGATTTTTAAAAGTTTAGTAGATTTCACAAATGTTTTCTAATTTCTATCAAATATTTTGTGTTGATTTCTATAGATTATTATTGATTATTAAGAATTTGCACAATATAATTTTTCAAAAAGTTTTTGCTTCTAAGGTACAAAAAAAGTTGTAGAAATTTTCAACAATGAATTTTGATGAAACACTATTATATTATCGTTTGGTGTGTTTACATAGACAAATGCATTTCATGGTATTGGTTATTTGTGTTATGCATGGTTTGTTCTTAGTTATATTGTGAAAATAATCATTTTTTATCTTCATACTACATGACATATTTTTAACAGTCTTGTTTTCATTGACATTTTTTTTGAGACACCACTCATACAAACGAAAAATTATGTTAGAACACACCAACTATGAAACTTACCGACAAAGAGATCTTCTGAAAATCATATGTCAAACAAGAAAAATATATCATAAAGTGTGAGAATGTTTTTATTAGTACACAGATTTCAGAAATCTTATGAGTAGACATACTATTTTCAAAGTCTCGCTTATGAGTAAAGATATAAAGAATTTAGTTCTCAATAACCATAGATTTGAATAAAATAGCAAAATCAATAAAAACTAAACTTTTTGAATAACAAAGGATTTGAATAGAATTTATAAGTCTTAAAACCAATAACAATGGATTTTGGAAAGACTTTTAAAATCCATAAACCAATAACCATGGATTCTTAAAATTTTATAATTCTTTAAAAATTCTTAAACCAATAACCCCCCCTAAATCTCACACATCAAAAGTTGCAATGTATATTAAGTAATATATAAGGCAGATGAATCAATTTACATATCACTAATTGTTTTTAAGTTAGAAGCCCATCTAGTTTAATATGGTATCAGATTCTGATTCAAACAGTCCAACCCGATCCACATAGATCTGGTCCAAAGTTGACCCATAGATCCTTGTCCGAACATTCCGAGACTAATGCTCAAAGAGCCATCATTTCGAAAGAGCGTATTAGGTACAAAGATCTCACATCGGAAATTGTAAAGGACATTAAGTAATATATAAAGTAGATGAGTCAATCCACTTATCACCAATTGGTTTTAGGTTGAAAGCTCATCTAGCTTAACAATTTTTAAAAGTTGAAATAATTAATTTAACATTATTAAATATTATTATAATAACTAATTAAAAATTATGTGACATTGTTTATTTTAATTCTAATATTATGGTATCTCATAGTAATTTCTAAGTTTAAACCTGATATTATATATTAATAAAAAATTCAAAACATCTTAAAGGTTAAATTTTGGAGTGGATTGGGGACGGCTGCACTGATCACCCTCATAGTAAGCCGGCACGAGATGTTCCACAAGGTTTTAGATAAGAAATGTGCTTGCGAGTGAGAGGTGTTGAGATTAAAGTGAAAAAAAGTTACGAGGGATCAGGATGACGGAAACATCTTTGCAAGTTGGTATAGTAAAATCAAGAGGACAAAATTTTGGGTGGGGAGTATGGCTCTGATTTTTCTTTATGGACGTCATCCGGCAAAAATAAAACATAATCTTAAAAAAGGATTATACGATCTTGCTCATCGTAACATAAATTTTATGTGATTCGTCGTTAGATTATCATGCGCGCATATAAACGTAATTAGTAAGAGATAGATACTGGTACATTACTCGCTCTCTCATAAAGTAATTCACAATCGTAAGATAATGTATGAATAGTTAGCAAAAGAGAAGAAGTTAATTTATGAAACGTCACTAGCTCTCGCACTTTCAATAAAGCGGCCCTGCTCCTTCAAACTTTTTATCGTTTTCTTTCCTTGTTTTCGTAGCTTCTGTTTCGTACTTCAAGATTGGACGTGTACGCGGCAACCACTTAAATCATATAAAAGATATCTAAATATACATATATGATTCACTGCGGTAAATAAATCGTTTAAGGTTATTAGCTGAGCTCGAATTTAGGTTTTGCTTTACCAGTTATCACGACAAAGCTAGGTCGGGTTATTTCTGTGCCGTCTTATTTTATAGAAGTTACAAAACCCAAAACCCTAATGGAACAAAGAAAGTAACATATGATAAAGCCAGGTAATAATAATTACATTTTCTTTTACAAAAAAAAAGAAGTTAACATATGATACACATCATAAGTGGTGTTAGGAGTTTTCAAGGCTTCTAAGACAAATGTTGTAGTATAAATGATTGTCGAACCAATTCTAAGAGATTTCAAAACACTGAGAATGCAAGTACTTACTTAATCTAAGTGCAACCGATGATTTAGAAGGTTTTCTAAACTAATGATTAATGCTAATGCAGTTGCAGAATAATAAAAGCGATAAATGAAATGATTTTCTTAACTAAAGGAAAAGAGAACTCATGGGCATAGGAATTAGACCTTGGGTGATCAAGTTTCGAACTAAGGATGACAAATGATCAATCAAACTATCAACCTTAAGTTTAGACACAATCTTAAACAAACTCTATGTTTAGATGAATGTTCATTTACTAACATATTTCAAACATCAAATGTCTTTGGTTGAATAATATGAAAGCAATCATTACTAACAAGTCTAATGGCTATCTTAGCACCTTTAACAACAAATGTCTTTGGCAAAGTGTGCTAAAAGCTTAGAAGAGTTGTCTCAGACATTTCATCGAACACCTTTCGGGTGGTAAATGCCTAAGGATCAACTTTTGAGGGGCCAACTCAGAAGATGCATTAAGAATACTCTACTAGCAAGGATTAAGAATGATCTACACTAAAACTTCCTAGTTCTAACCTAATCACCCTTAATCTCCCTAACCCATGAATTCAAAAGGTGATTACTCACTACTCTTCATGATTCCTCTTAAATCCATATTGGATTTCAGATTAATCATGTAGAAAAATATAGATAATAGATTAGAAATCAACAGGATAACATATGATCAAAGGAATCAAAGAGATAAACTTTTCAAGAGGTTTTTGGTGGTTTTTTCAAAAAAAAAGATATCCAGCCTCCAATGGCTTACAAAGTATTAAAACATAGTTTTTTTTGGAATTGCAAAACGTGCATACAAATGACCAAAAGGTCCCCGAGAAATCATAATTTTCGGCAGCAAAATAACGCGGAGCGACTTGCAGGTGTCGCTCCAGGGCCGATTTTGGTGTCTCCGGACGAGAGGACGCGAGCGACCTTGGTGTGTCGCTCCAACAGGTCGCTCTGAACATCGGGAGCGACTTCGGCACGTCGCTCTGGGAGGTCGCTCCAGGGTCAAATCTGTGTGTCTCCGGACGTGAAAACGCGAGCGACTTCGTGCACTCGCTCTGGAAAAGTCGCTCCGGGATGTGGTGCACAACGACTTCATGTAGTCGCTCCGGGAAGTCGTTCCAGGCAGTGCTCGTCCAAAGATCACTCTAATCACCTCCTTTGAGCTCCAAATGCACCCAAATGTCTCCAGGAACTCCATGTGGTACTCCAATACCTAATAGAGACATATGTATGCAAAATGCAACCTAGACATGACTAAATCCTAATCTATATGATGAAAATGCACATGAATAAATGGATAAAACAATGTAAATATGCAAGATATCAATAAGAACATTCACAAAACCGCATATGTGTACGTTATTTATTAGCATTCATTTGATGTTGTGAATTTGGATGACAAACGGAATGAACTTTAGAAAAAAAAGCATGCTTTTATCACATGGCTTGTTATGAGAGATAGAATGATGACTAGAGATAAATTGATCACTTGGGGGATTGATGTTCCTCCTACTTGCCTGCTATGTGGTGTAGGCAATGAATAAACTGCCCACATTTTTTTTTAGTGTGATTATGCTTCCATTGTTTCTAGCAGATTGTTTGAAAGGAGTGGGTTGCAGATTCCATCAAGACTTGAGGAGGTTGTGCGTTGGATCATTTCATGTCAAGTAGATGGAAAGTTTAAAACTGTTATGAAACTTCTTTTTCAGGCTGCAATTTATTTTCTCTGGAAAGAAAGGAACTCCAGGTTACAATCATCACTCTTGCGGCCATCACAATTAATTGTGAGAGACGTTTTTCTCCAGCTACGTGCAAAGCTCTTCTCACTGGATAAGGAAGAAAAAAATTCTACAGCTTCTCGGTCAATTACTTCAGGAACCATTTCAAACCATCTCTCAAAACACACATCTATACCATCTGGTTTAATAGAGTGCAAGGATAAAGAAGTTCGGATAGCAGAGTAATTTCTTGAGCCATGATCTTGCTTCACAAAAGTTTCAGAAAATACTCCACTTGCTGTAATTTATTTTTTAAGAAACCAATGATGTAAAAACTTTCAAATTTATAAATCAGAATGGGTATCCCAAAAAAAAAACTTTAGACAAATAAGAAATGAAGAGAATCGAAATTGAGACAGAACTCTTTTAAGTCATTTTATTAACTGACTGGTAACCATTGAAGAAGCATTAGGAATGAATAGGAAAATAAATAAAATTGGGAATGACGAGGAATTATGGTTTCTTATCAAAATTAACAAAGAACAAATTTACATTATAATTCTCTACAAAAAAGAAACGAGAGAGAATTAAAAGAAAAAAGTATTTCTCATGAATGGTAACTTTTTTAAGAAACATTAAGGAATGTAATGTTTTTCTTCGTTCCCTTGGTTACCGGTCACACCATTTGTGAATACAGCAAAATAAGCCTTAAGAACTCTTTTACATAAGGGCATGCACATCGTTAGGTCTCTGACCAAGTTTCTTACATAACTTAATGAGTAATAATTACCATTTAAGCAAAAAGAAAGGGAGAAGCGAACAATCAGCTTTTCCTAAAGAGACGAAAGTCTCTGATAAAGAAACGTTTCACCCAGGTGTCATCATTTAAGTGGAAATTATAATTTACATGTTAAAGTATGTTTTCAGACATTTAGAAGAGTTTCTTACCGCTGTAGATGGCCTCAGGTGCAGATGGCCTAAGGGCATGATTAATCCTGGTCTCTTAGCCAGAATTATTAACTCATGATTTGATATTTTTTTATACATTTTTTTTTACACTTTTCGGTTAAGAGACAACTCTTATATATCTTTTTTAAGAGACGGTTCTTAGCTTTTCTTATGTAAGAACCGTCTTTTCGCCGAAGCTAAAAACCCCAGTTAAAAGACTGGGGCTAATCATGGTCTAACCATCCGGCCCGTGAAACTTTTCCTCTTGGCTTGAGAAGAATCCCATTACTGTTGGTAAACTACCTATAACTTCAAATTGAAATATGTAATCAAAATCGTTCAAAGCGTGAGATGAAGTATGTGTGTTCCGGCATAGTGTTTGCAGTTAACAAATTTCCTAAAAAAAGTCGGCATATATCTATGTATATGCTGATTGGCAAGTGGAAAAATGAGGTCTACATAATCTCTGAGGAAAACGTGATCAGAGAATTTTCTTTTGCATTGAAATTTTTTTGACTCTTCGTACATTTTAAGACAGAGACTATATTAGGAGCAAAAAAAAAGGATTACTAGATTTTCTAAAAAACTTAGCAAATACGACACTTGAAATGCACTCGGCTCACTAACTCATGGAAGAATTGGTATCTCCTCCTCTTCATAGCTAATGATCTGCTTGATAATGTCTGTTCTACCTCTTTTTATCTCATATTAGTGTTTTCCTGACGTCGTTGTGATATCCTTTATGATCTCCCTCTTAACCAGAATGGTGCTTACGCATAAAGAAACCCAAAACTAAGCATAAAGAAGAAAATTAATTTAGTAAATCAAGTAGTAAAAAAGAAAAAATAAGCGTGGTGAAGAAGATGACAGATTCGGAGTTGTGCCCGCAACTTGGCTGTGTACTCTCTCGGATTCGGAATCCGCTGCTCATGGCTGTACCAAGTTTGTTGGATCCGCTTCATAATTGACCGAATTGCCCATTTTTGGGGTTTCAAATGGAAAATCTTTTAATTATAAAAAATTATGATGAATAAATTAAACAGAAAGAGTGAAAAGGAACAGAACCAAACTATTGAACCCTCCATCTATATGATTATATCTTTTTATTGAACGTATTTAATTATTAAGCAAGTCAAGAATATTTGGACTTGAACTAGAAACTCTAATATGTTTTCCTACAAATTAATTAATAATCTGTTAGACTTATTCTATAAATTGTCCCATAGAACATAAATTATACTGCATCGTCCTTCTAATGTATAAAATTAAGAAAATAATTACATGGAAATGTTTAGTTTTATAAAATATAAATGGTTTATATGTAGAGGGGCCTTTCACAGCAAAAACGGCCTTTCAATAACTCGTGGGAAAAGGGAAATGACATCTTGTGGTTCGATTTGTAGGCATTAAATGACAAGCTAAACTTCATCTGACTAGATCCCAACTTAGTGCATATATGATCATCGCAGCTCACACTTAAACGGGAAAAAAATCTTAATTTAATCACAATGTTTCGATAACCAGTGCATCTAATATAGTTTTCTTAAGTTGTTTATAATACACATTTAGATTAGTTAGACAGGTCAACATTCATTAAGAAATGGCTCAACTATATATAAACCTATAGATGGAAGCATCTAGGATATCACATTTGACTAGCTCTAAGAAGGATAAGTTTAAGCAGGATTAACCACAATTAACTGAATATGGCAAGTTTCATCAAGTTATGGGTTTGCCTTATCTTGCTTCTACCCGAGCTCTCGGTGCATCAATGCCGGCCACTGGTTGGGGAAGAGAGGCCTTCAGATTCGGGGAACATAAGAAAGATGATGAGAGAACTTCTCAGAAGATCAGAAGAGATGAAGGTGAGATCTAAAGGCGAGGAAACAGTCCTAGGCCATACCCTTGATTCAAAACGACTTAGCCCGGGTGGACCGGACCCTAGACATCACTAAAACCGTGTGTAATTGGTATATCCTTTGGTGAGGTTTTCACGCTTGTAACGTCAATAGAGGCTTTGCATAAGGTCTGTGGTGTAACACTAAGGTTTTTCTTTTTTTTTTGCTTAATTGTAACCCTAAGGTTACCATCTTATTAACATTGACATCAAACTATCTTGAAATAGAATGTCTGTGTGTTCATCTAAACCAAGCCGTACTAGATCATTGTCCTTCTTTTAATATTAACCGGGTTTCTTTTGTGTTTACCAAAAACTATGAGGAATGGAATATGATATATCTCTCTTTTTTGTCTTAAATTAGTACAGATGGTTAGTTAAATGACCACCATGCACAAGTCCATGGGTTCAATTATATCATTTCAGAATCTAATTTCGTTCAACTTATTACAGTTCAAATATAGTATCAGATTATAACAAGCACATATTGATTTCTACTGATTGCATTTTAAAATTAAACCATTACAAATTTTGAAGTCTCGGCAGTAAAAGCTGTTAAAACACGTTTTACGTGTTGGTCGGCATGGACGGTGACGACATGGACGGTGAGCTGAAATTGTTGACGTTGGTTTTGTCAAAGATTGTGAGCCACCAAACACCTTCTTCATGCTTATAAAAGGAGAGCTGAGGTGAAGAGGAAAATCATCCCAAAACAAGAAAACAGAGAGAAAGAACGAGAGAGGAGAGGAGAAGAAAAAAGAAGAAAGAAAAAAAAAAAACTTTTTTTTTTTCTCACAAAAAATCTTCTTTAAGAAATTACTAGTAATTTCTGAGTGTATTTGGGATCGGGGTGTGAGTTGTGAGCTTGTAAAATTTCCCTGGTTAATAATAAAAGATCTGTAGCAGGTCCGGAGACGTAGGCATCATTGGCCGAACTCCGTTAACAATTTGGTGTGTGTGCTTCTTTCCCGCTCCCATAAATTCTGGCTTTCCGCAAAATTTGACCGCGTATTTCCTAACAACTGGTATCAGAGCCTGAGTTACGGTGATCGGTCAAATTTTTTGCAGGGTTACTATTCACGTGAACAGTACTTCATGAATAGTGAATTTTGTCGGTAACATCGGTTTGTCGACGGAGGTGTTCTAATACACGGTGGTTCCAGAAACGATGGGAGGCGAAGATGGTTTGGCGCACAGTATCGGGAAATTTGACGGTACAGATTATGCATTCTGGAGAATGCAAATCGAAGATTATTTGTACGGAAAAAAGCTTCATCAACCGCTGAGCAAGAAGCCTGAGAAGATGGATCAGGCTGAGTGGGAGCTCCTTGACAGACAAGTTCTGGGTGTTATAAGGTTAACACTGTCGAAAAACGTTGCTCACAACGTTGCGAAGGAGAAGACCACAGAAGGGCTCATGAAAGTTCTCTCTGATATGTATGAGAAACCTTCGGCAAACAATAAGGTGTTTCTCATGAAGAAACTCTTTCATTTGAAGATGGAAGAAGGTGGCCTGGTTGCCGCACATGTGAACGAGTTCAACACGATTGTCAACCAACTGTCATCGGTTGAAATCGAGTTTGAAGATGAAGTGCGAGCACTGATTTTGTTGGCATCTCTGCCAAATAGTTGGGAGCCAATGAGGGCAGCGGTTAGTAATTCTGTGGGTACTCAAAAGCTCAAATTCAATGATGTTAGAGATCGTATCCTTGCTGAGGAAGTTCGAAGGATAGACTCTGGGGAAGCATCAACGAGCTCTGCTTTCAACGTGGAAAACAGAGGGAGAAACCCAGATAGAAATAACCGAAGTAATGGCAGATCGAAGTCAAGGAATGGACGGGGTCAATCCAAATTCAGACAGCCTGCAGAGTGCTGGAATTGTGGAAAGACAGGTCACATCAAGAAGAATTGCCGAGCACCACCGAAGAAGGAAGACAACACAAGAGGCGGAGCCAATGCAGTGACACGTGAAATCGCTGATGCATTGGTAGTGTCTGTTGATTCCCCGAGGAAAATTGAAGCTCGTGATGCAGCTACAAGTACCACCAAAGAGTCAATATCCTATGATAGCTCAGTCGATTCATGGGTTCTTGACTCAGGAGCGTCATTCCACACCACACCCACCATAACAAAATTAATGTTGCGGGAAATTACGGAAAGGTATATCTTGCTGATGGATTACCTTTAGACATAGTTGGTATTGGAGATATCAACCTGAAAATGTCAGACGGACGTGTGTGGAAGATTACCAAGGTCAGACATGTGCCAAAGTTGATGCGAAATCTGATTTCAGTAGGTCAACTTGATGATATGGGGCACGATGTTAATTTTGGTGGTGGAGCCTGGAGAGTCAAGAAAGGTTCCATGGTGGTGGCTAGAGGTCATAAAAGAGGCACTCTTTATATGACGACGAGTTATCAAGACACTGTTGCTGTTGTCGAGAATGCCAAACAGACCAAGTTGTGGCATTGTAGGTTGGGACACATGAGTGAGAAAGGGATGAAACTCATGGTGGAAAATGGCGCTCTTCCGGATCTGAAGACGGTGGATCATCAGATGTGTGAAAGCTGCATCCTTGGGAAACAGAAACGAGTTAGTTTCTCTAAAGGAGGAAGAGAGCCAAAGTCTGAGAAGTTAGAGCTGGTGCACACTGACGTGTGGGGACCCGCTCCTGTTGCATCGCTGGGAGGTTCATACTACTATGTGACCTTTATTGATGACTCCACAAGAAAAGTGTGGGTTTACTTCATGAAGAACAAGCATGAAGTGTTTTCGGTTTTCAAAATATGGAAAGCCATGGTTGAGATTGAGACGAATCTCAAGTTGAAGTGTTTAAGGTCTGATAATGGTGGAGAGTACATCAGCGACGAGTTCAAGAGATATTGCGCTGATAATGGGATCAAGATGGAGAAGACTATTCCTGGAACGCCTCAACAGAATGGAATAGCGGAAAAGATGAACCGAACCTTGAATGAGCGTGCAAGGAGCATGAGATTGCACTGTGGATTGCCAAAGACGTTTTGGGCAGATGCAATCAATACCGCAGCCTTCTTAATAAACAGAGGACCGTCTGTACCATTGGGATTTAAGATCCCTGAAGAAGTTTGGAGCGGAAAGAAAGTAAATCTTTCTTATCTAAAGGTGTTCGGATGCTTAGCTTATGTTCATATTGATGATGCTGCAAGAAGTAAACTTGACTCGAAGTCTAAGAAGTGTTACTTCATCGGTTATGGTAACGCGGAGTTTGGTTACCGGTTTTGGGATGATGAAAATCGGAAGATCATCCGCAGCAAGAATGTTGTGTTCAACGAAGAAGCGTTGTACAAGGATAAGCTAAGAGAAAGCTCGGAGAAGAAAGAGCCTGGAGCTGTTGACTTAGAAGATATCCTGACACCGGAGTTGCCACAGGATACCGCAACAGCAGAAGAAGAAATCTCTCAAGACGAGAGTGGTGAGGCTGAAGAAAGTGATGATTCAGAAGTGGTCCCATATACACCAGTCACGGAGTTACGACGGTCAAGCAAAATCATCAGAAAGCCAGTAAGATTTTCTCCATCGCTCAACTACATTCTGCTCACAGACAGAGGCGAGCCTGAATGTTATGAGGAAGCTATGCAAGTTGATGAGTCGATCAAGTGGGAGCTTGCAATGAACGACGAGATGGACTCGTTGTTATCCAATCACACGTGGGAGTTAGCAGATTTGCCTAAGGAGAAAAAGGCATTGCATAACAAGTGGGTCTACCGAATAAAAGAAGAACCTGATGGAAGTAAGCGCTATAAAGCGAGGCTTGTTGTGAAGGGATTCCAACAAAAAGAAGGCGTTGACTACACTGAAATCTTCTCTCCTGTAGTCAAGATGGTGACCATCAGAACGGTTCTTGGGCTGGTAGCACAAGAAGATCTGCATCTTCAACAGATGGATGTGAAGACGGCATTTCTTCACGGTGATTTGGATGAGGAAATTTATATGAAGCAACCCGAAGGCTTTGAGATCAAAGGGAAGGAAAGCCTTGTTTGCAAGCTGAAAAGGAGTTTGTACGGCTTAAAACAAGCTCCAAGACAGTGGTATAAACGGTTCGACAGCTTTATTAAAGGCGTTGGTTTCTTGAGGTGTGAAGCTGACCACTGTTGTTACTTCAAGACGCTTGAAGAGTCCTACTTGATATTGCTCCTATATGTCGATGACATGCTGATAGTAGGAGCAGACTTGCACGAGATCAATAGCTTGAAGACGAAACTCTCAGAAGAGTTTGCGATGAAAGACCTTGGAGAAGCAAGACAGATTCTAGGGATGAGAATCAGTAGGAGCAAGGAAGGTCTTAAGTTATCACAAGAGGAGTATGTGAAGAAAGTCCTCAAGAGGTTTAACATGGATGATGCGAAGCCAGTCAGTACTCCCCTGGCAAGTCATTTTCGGTTATCCAGAGAGCAGTCTCCAAAGACGGAAGACGAGATGGCATGTATGGATAAAGTTCCATATGCTTCTGCTATAGGCAACCTAATGTACGCGATGATATGTACAAGGCCAGACATTGCACATGCAGTGGGAGTCGTCAGCAGATTTATGAGCAATCCAGGAAAGGAACATTGGGAAGCCCTTAAGTGGATTTTCAGATACCTGAAAGGAAATCCAAGCTTATCGCTATGTTTCACGAAGTCTGAGACGGGATTGCAGGGATATGTTGATGCTGACAATGGAGGTGACGTTGACAGCACGAAGAGCACAACCGGGTATGTCTACACCTTTGGCGGTACTGCAATTTGTTGGGTTTCGAAGTTGCAGAAAATTGTATCTCTATCAAGCTGTGAAGCTGAGTATGTTGCGGTAACGGAAGCAACAAAAGAGATGATATGGCTACAGTTTTTTCTAGAAGAGCTAGGCCATGACCAAGGGAAAGGTGTGTTGTACTGTGACAGTAAAAGTGCCATCGATTTGGCAAAGAATCTGGTTTACCATGCTCGGACGAAGCACATACATCGTCGATATCATTTCATCAGATCCGCGTTAGAAGATGAAATGTTGGTGCTTGAGAAGATCCCAGGAAGCAAGAATCCGGCAGACATGCTGACGAAGGTCGTGCCGTATGATAAGCTGAGGTTGTGTGCAACCTCAGTTGGCTTGTTGGAGTAACAAGCTGGGAATACCTGCTACATTGATCAAGGTGTGAAGACAGATTGAAATCAGTCTTCAAGTGGGAGATTGTTAAAACACGTTTTACGTGTTGGTCGGCATGGACGGTGACGACATGGACGGTGAGCTGAAATTGTTGACGTTGGTTTTGTCAAAGATTGTGAGCCACCAAACACCTTCTTCATGCTTATAAAAGGAGAGCTGAGGTGAAGAGGAAAATCATCCCAAAACAAGAAAACAGAGAGAAAGAACGAGAGAGGAGAGGAGAAGAAAAAAGAAGAAAGAAAAAAAAAAAACCTTTTTTTTTCTCACAAAAAATCTTCTTTAAGAAATTACTAGTAATTTCTGAGTGTATTTGGGATCGGGGTGTGAGTTGTGAGCTTGTAAAATTTCCCTGGTTAATAATAAAAGATCTGTAGCAGGTCCGGAGACGTAGGCATCATTGGCCGAACTCCGTTAACAATTTGGTGTGTGTGCTTCTTTCCCGCTCCCATAAATTCTGGCTTTCCGCAAAATTTGACCGCGTATTTCCTAACAAAAGCTACATTTCTAATTAATTTATGCTATTCTAATAAAAATTTTACTCCCTGCTGCTCTACTTAGGATATTTCGAAGATATTTTAAAACGAACAGGCTTTGCTAATCACTCATCAAAGTAAATAAAGGAAGGCATTATTCAATACTTTTTAGCGTGGAGTACGTACTCTCTATTCAATAATCCCACTACTATCGTTGCATAGATGTATGCCACGACAAAAATCGTAATCAGTCGAAAGTGGATGCTACCACATATGTTACTCAGAAAGTACACTTGCACGCATGCATCTCTCTCTCTCTCTCTCTCTCTCTCTCTCTCTCTCTCTCTCTATTGCTATGTATATCCTAAAACAAAGAAAATTATCGCACCAACTTGGCGCATTTTAGAATTCTACCGTCACTTGACTAAGAGCAACATTATCAATAAGAACTGCAAATAGTTTTCTAAACCAAAAAATATTAATATTTTAGTAAGCTTTAATTAGACAAATTAAAGTTAATTGTAAAATACAAAATCCAACTAATTTATAGGTTACAAGTGTTATGTGGATTTATAGTGGGGTTCTAAAATGTCTTCATAGTAGAACTCTTCTCTACTCTCTCTCTTCTCTTATCTTTTGATTATTATGGAAACAAGAGATTAAAAACTCAACTCCAACTGTTTCAATAAATTGGATCCTAACTAAGCTTGATATATATATATCATATACATGAAATATTTAGTGTATGTGTGTGCAAAGCCATGCATTGACAACTACAAGAAAACATGTTTATGTAGCATAACGTCGATCTAACAAGAAGAATAACGAAATACATATTCGTCGTAATTTGCCAACATATATATATTTCATCGAAAAGACGACGTGATGTTACGGCTATTTAACAAGGAATAATAACTTTTATCGTACTGTAGTTGTTATATTACGAGCCTATTAAGTATTACATCCTCAAATTTTGCATCCGACCAGAGATAGCGATGGGCATAGCCCGTAAAGGACTGTCCCGGAACGGTATTGGGACGGGTTTTCTAGGCGCGTAAATTTGCGGACCTCGCGGAATGAGTCTTTGCAGGACTGGACTTTTTGCGAGATGAGCCGAAACGGGTCATGCGGGATTACATTGACCCGTATTTTTTTCTTCGTTTCTTATTTTATTTGAAAAAACGAGAAAGAGAGTGAGAAGAAAGCGATTCTTGTGACTTTTCCCCCAGAAAACATAAAGAGTTCTGGCGATGATGATTCGAGCTCCGGTGATGACGACTCCAGCTCCAGCGATGATGATTCGAGCTCCGGTGGTGTTTTGATTTGGTTTTCTCTTTTTATTACACACAACTATGAATTGCTTTATTACAATGTGGTATTTCTTCTTTAAGTTAGATTGGTTTTGTTTTCAGTACTGTGAATTGGTGGTTTTCTTAAATTAAATTTGGTTACAATAGTGTTGTTTAGGAGAAAAGTTAGTTGTATATCACGTCACTTGTATAATTTGGCAAAGTGATTCACGAACTTTTTTGCAATCGAAATAATTAAAAAAAGATATGGTTTGATGAAGATATACGACACTTGAACCAAATTATTACAAAGACAACAACTCAATAAGATTCAAATTTAACAAAAGTTTGTGCTGATAACAAAAGAAAGCTTTTAACTCAAGAACACAAGAACATACGGAGCTTTGTGACATTGATTTTGATAAGGCTTCAGTGAAGCATAATGAGCTCTCTTCAACTCTCTTACACAACTCTTCTCCTTGAACATTCATGAAAGAAGTTGTAGCAGGAGGTTTGATAAGGAGGCATCCCGCGGGAAAGTCCACAAAGGCTTATATATTCAGCGGTACGGGTTTAGACCGACATTTTGAAGGCCGCAGCCCGCATGGGACAGGCCCGCTGTTAGGGGTGGGCACTTTACCCGATATCCGAAGCCGCACCCGAACCCGATCCGAAAAACCCGAACCGAAATCCGAACCGAAGTAGCAAAATATCCGAACGGGTATTGAATTAGAAGATATTGGATATCCAAACCCGAACGGGTAATATCCAAACCCGAACGGGTAATATCCGAACCCGAATGGATATCCGAAGATAACCGAATATATGTATAATTAACCTTATATTTCTAGTTTACATCTCTCATTTTATATAAAATATTTATATTGATACTACACATACTTTAAGTTCATATGATATACATACAATTACGGAGAAAATGATTTGTTATTCACTTAAAATGCATGTCAAACTTTTTTTTTCAAGAATTAACAAAAAGTTACATCCAAAATTTAAAAACAATAACCAAATTAATGTCTTTTTAATTTGAAAATGTTATGTCCAAATCTATTAACCATTCAATCTATTAAAAATAAAAATTAGTTAAATGAAAGTTATAAATTTAAATACAAAAAATTTGAGGAATGAAAATTTTAATATTTTTTTTTTTCAAAATCTAAATATCAGAAGCCGATCCGAAATAACCGAATACAAACTAAAAATAACTGAATCCGACCCGAAGTACAGAAATACCCGAACGGGTTCTACACCTCTACACCGAAATACCCGAAAATCCAAAATATCCGACCCGAACGGGTACCCAAACGCCCACCCCTACCCGCTGTGACCCGCTCGACGACTAACCCACCGCGGTACGGGACGGAACGGGATGGGTAAACCTGTTTAACATCTCTACATCCAACTAACTTCAACATTACGAGTAAAAAATAGATGATAGGTGAAAACGTGTTTGTTGTCTGTGTAATTGGTTGTTTAGAAAAAAGACATATAGTCATAAACTAGTCGCTATTTCATTGTAAAATCCATTTCGTTGTAACAATTCTATCTACCAAACTCAGAAAATTTCTACAAATACGCTACTTCTCTTTTCCTAAAGAACCAAAAAAGAAAAAACGCTTTCAAAAAAAAACATCTGGTGGCAATATCTACAAGCTACAAAGTTCGATGTATATACATTATGATGGAATAGTGACAAAGAAATTTTTCAAAGGGGTAGAAATATTCATGTACCAAGCCGTAAATACACCACTCACACAATAAATCGGTAAGATATTTTATCCTTATGGTAATGAAAGAATACAAAGTTTGTTCGTAGTGAAACGGTATAGATACATTTAGTAAATAGAGGATTTTCCTCCCCTCCCCCTCCCCCCCTCCCCCCCCCCCCAATATGACATTTGGTTTCAAATGAAGTTGGGAATGAAGTTGTTAGTAGTAGTAGTAGTCATTTTTTGAAGATGGTAATAGTGAAGAACCGAGTAATTTTCAAACTGAAACTAGTTACCATCATGAGGATCAGATGGTAGATCATGATAGAATGCATGATATGGTTACAGATGCATTTCTGGAAATAACTTCAACAGTTGCTACATAAGTAGATAATGTAGAAGAATCTGACTTGGATGCTAAAAGGTTTTATAAAATGCTAGATGATGCGAATCATCCAATCTATGAAGGTTGTAGAAAATGTCCATCTAAATTTTTTCTAACAGGTAGGATGATAAATATCAAAACTGATAATAATTTACTAGAAGTTTGTATGAATGCATTTGCTAAGTTGTTTAAAGAGTATTTACAAAAAGATAACTTATTTGTTGAATCTTAATAAGCGATTCTGAAATGGATTTATAATCTTGGTTTACTTTCAGAGATGTAGATGTTTGTATAGACAACTGTGTAGTATACTAGAAGAAAAATGCAGAGCTATTAAAGTGTAGATTATGCAAGAAGTCAAGATATAAATCGCAAGAAAATAGGTGAAATAGTGTACCATATCAAAATTTGTGATATTTACCTATTAAGAAAAAAATTCGAAAGCTTTTTAATAAATAATTTATGTCAAAAAATTCTGACGAAATTTTGATGGATTTTTTTTTTGTCATAATCTTCCGTTGGAATTGTCAAGAATTTATAGCGAAAAAATCGGTTAGAAATCTCTCATTTTATTATAGTGATCACACAAAAACGCTACATCGGATATTCATTTTAACGATCGAATATTTTTTTTGTTTAGAATAGGCCTGGGCATCCGGGTCCTCGGGTCTTGACGGGTCCGGATCCTTCGGGTCCTAGAAATTTAGACCCATATAGGTACCTATAATTTTTCGGGTCGGTTCCGGGTTGGGTCTTGTCGGATCCGGGTCGGTTCGGATCTATAATTTCAATAGCCGTAAAATACTCATAATTTTCGGGTATCGGATCCGGGACGGTTCGGGTTTTAGGACCCGAAAAGGATCCGAAATACCCGAATTGGACCCGAAAACTCTAAAAATACCCGAAGAACTGCAAAAATACCCAAAAATACCCAAACATTTATCCAAAATCAGACCCGAAAACCCAAAACATACCTGAACTTTACCCGATACCTGAATTATATTTTCGAAAAATCTAAAATTTTACCCGAAACCTACAATTATACCCAAAAACCCGAACCGAAACTTATAAAAATCCGAAATACCAAAAATATACTCAATCACCCAGATATACCTAATATACAAAATTATTTGCGGGTACTTCGGGTACCTGAACGGGTCTCGGATAGGACCCGGACCCGAACCAAGACCCGCGAGTCCAAAAAAAAGGATTCAATAGGTACTTTAGCATGGACCCGGACCTAGACCCGAACATTTATTTTCGGATCGGTTCCGATTTGGATCTTCGGGTCCTGGTAAAATGTGAGGCCTAGTTTAGAATTAGAACCTTAATAATCTAGATCTCATCTCAAATCTAAGAAACATCTTACATAAATCAATTCAACAAAAACAATCCCAATTTTTATATATTAGTGTTTGGAATTTTATGTATCCGTAAAAGTTGTTTTCTATCATATTTTGTCAATATGAGTGATGTAGTTTTTTTCGTTCAATATGCGTGATATAGTTTTTTTTTCTATGCAGCTAAGTTATTTGGATTGATAGAATGCCTATTTTAAACAAAAACAGAAAAACAATGTTGAAATTTTCATTGATTTGTTTAAAAAATTATATATATCATAGCATATTAATCATTTAAATATGTTTTTCAAGAATCTGTTTTGGCTTTTTCGATGTTATCATCTTGTCAACTTCGATCTTTGATAAACTTTACTAAATAAAATAAGTTTCAGACAAGGAAAAAATATAGAAAAATATGACTACATAAAATAAAAGTATACGTTCCGTGAACAATATCATTAATTATTGCTTAATTTTAATCTCATTGGGTAACCCCACAGGTGGTTTTTTCGTATTAGGTCATCTCCTTTAACATGCTCGAACACAATAGATTAAAAGAGAAAAGCAAACAACCTTTGCTGCGTACTAATGCTTACCAACTCGAATGCCATTGTGTGTCTGATTACATTTTTTTTTCTTTTATCTCTTATTTGGTATTTAAGATTTGGTTATTCAAATTCTTATCTGCCAAGGTGACGTAATCAAATCCAGTATTGGTAGTGGCAAAAATCAAGGGATATGGTTGTTTTTCTTTTGATTCGATTTTTATTGAGGACTTTCTTTTACTTTTACGTAGCCTAGTAAATGAGTTATGAATTTGGACTCTTCATGTTGAATAACACCGTTGTATGCTTGATTGAGAGTTTGATGGTCCCAGATATAGCTTCAAGAGTTAAACGTAAAAGACACAATGTTTTGTTGGTAGTATTGACATACCTTTTGTCTTTTCTTTATTTGCTTAAATAGAAAGAACTACGTAACGTAGTTGGAGCCACAACTCCTATAACATGGAAATGGGAAAGGTGGAAGTGTTGGTTCCTAAACACAAGGAGACCAATTCTCTTCTTATCAACAATAACAGGAAATAACAGAAATAGCATAAATAAATCTTAATTCAAATACTTGCGGTTTGGTATTCTTCTCCGGTTAGACATTCGTCGGTTCGGTTCATGGTCACCTTCTTCTTCTCCATTCACTTCTTCAGTCTCTGCTACTGTACTCACATCATTACCGCCGTCCCGAACAAGAATCTTGTCCTCAAGATTCATCATTGGAAAGCTTTTGCGGAGCTGAATAACATTCTCCCAAGTTGCATCAGCGAGAGGTAAGTCGGTCCACTGAACAAGTGCTTCACGTGTCTCTGTGTCCCCATCTCCCCTCGTACGGAACCTCAAAACTTTCGCAGGAATGAGGCGGAGAATCCCGTTTGCTCGAATTGGTGGTAATGTTCCTGAAGTTGGTATCTCTTGGCCAATGTGTTTCTTGAGGAGAGAAACATGAAACACAGGATGCACACGAGTTCCCTCCGGAAGCTTGAGACGGTACGCCACCTGCCCAATGCGTGCCTCAATTTCAAAAGGGCCATAATAGCGTGTAGACAACTTATGTGAAGTCCTCTTGAAGATTGTATGCTGGCGATAGGGTTGTAGCCGCAAGTAAACCCATTCCCCGGCCTGAAAAATAACATCTCTCCGTTTCTGATCAGCGGCTTGCTTCATTCTGTTTGCAGCAGCCGCCAAGTTCTTCTTCAGCTCTTGGATGACAAGATCACGTTCTGCCAGTAGTGCATCTAGCTCTTGAACCGGCGTGGAGTTTTTCTCATAGCCTACCAACGGGGGAGGTTCACGGCCATAGAGAGCTTTGAAAGGTGACATACCCGTAGAAGCATGATACGTTGTGTTGTACCAGTACTCTGCCAATGGGAGGAGGAAGCTCCATTGCTTTGGTTTGTGATGAACAAAACAGCGGAGGTACTGCTCAATGCAGCGGTTAACAACTTCGGTTTGCCCGTCGGTTTGAGGGTGATAAGCTGAGGACATTTTGAGCTGTGTACCGGTCACACGCCATAATTCTTTCCAGAACGTGCTGACAAAGATGGGATCTCTATCGCTGACGATAGATCTAGGAACCCCATGGTGTTTAACAACAGCATCAATGAACTTGGAAGCTACTAACCTTGCCGTATATGGATGAGCCATTGGGACCAGGTGAGCTGCTTTGGACAGTCTGTCCACCACCACCATAATTGAAGTATGATTATCTGATCTTGGCAACCCATCTACAAAATCCATGGAGACATCTTCCCACAGTTGATTTGGAATTGGGAGTGGCTGAAGCAGACCCTTCGGTGACAAGCTCTCTGATTTCACCCGTTGACAAATGTCACACTGAGCCACGTAATCCGCAATGGTTTTATGCATCGACGACTAGTAGAACTGTTGTGAGATACGCTTGCGTGTTCGGAGGACGCCAGAGTTACCACCCATTGGTGTATCATGAAATTCCTTCAACAAGGGCTTGATGATAGAGAAGTCATGAGGAATCACCAAACGATTGTTAAAGTAGATCATACCATTGCGACGAACGTAAGGTCCTCCGGGGTTCTCATCTGCCAAATGCCCCAGCCTAAGAAGATACAGATGAGTTGTTGTTGCCTCACGAAGATCATCCCAGAAGTCAGTTTGCTGAGTATAGACGGTATTGAGGCAAGGACTATGCGAGCGTCGCGAGAGTGCGTCAGCTGCGGCATTTGCTGATCCTGGACAGTATGTAATCTCATAATCATATCCAACCAGCTTACCCATCCATTTCTGCTGCTCAGGCGTGAGGATACGTTGCTCAAGTAGATAGCGAAGGCTCCGCTGGTCAGTCTGGATAGTAAACCTGCGACCAAGAAGGTAGGGTCTCCATGTACATACCGCAATCACTATGGCCAACATCTCCCTCGCATACGTGGACCAGCTCTGTTTTTGAACCCCAAGTGAGCGGCTCATGTATGCAATTGGTCTACCTTACTGTGTGAGTACAGCACCGATCCCTTCTCCTGAGGCGTCTGTCTGGATAATGAAAGGAGTAGAGAAGTCCGGCAGAGCTAGTGTTGGAGTTGTCGTCATGACTGTTTTGAGGTTGTTGAACGCTTCCTCCGCTGGAGATGACCACTCAAACTTCCCTTTCTTGAGGAGATTGGTTAGTGGTTTAGCAATGATCCCATAATCTTTGACGAATTTGCGATAGTACCCTGTGAGGCCAAGGAAGCCTCGTAATTCAGTGATGGTTGTAGGTGATGGCCAGTCGAGCATAGCCTTGATCTTGGTGTTGTCGACCTTGACTCCATCCCCAGATATGAGATGACCCAAATAATCGACCTCGCTTTGTCCAAATGCACACTTCTTCTGCTTCACAAATAACTGCTTGGCGTGCAAAATCTCAAAGACTCGCTTCACATGATCAAGATGTTCTTCCCACGATCGACTGAAGATCAAGATATCATCAAAGAAAACGAGTACAAATTTGCGGAGATAATCGCGAAATACCGAGTTCATCAAGGCCTGGAACGTAGACGGTGCGTTGCATAAGCCAAAGGGCATGACAAGGTACTCGTAGTGACCATTGTGAGTGCGGAATGCTGTCTTATGGACATCAGTGGGATGTACTCGAACCTGGTGATATCCTGCAGTAAGGTCGAGTTTTGTAAAGATGGTAGCACCGTGTAGCTCATCCAGCATGTCTTCCACAGTTGGTATTGGAAACCTGTCTTTGACAGTAACCGCATTCAGAGCTCGATAGTCTGTGCAAAAACGCCACGATCCATCCTTTTTTTTTACTAGAAGCACCGGTGACGAAAAAGGGCTAGAGCTGGGTTGAACTAACCCCGTCTTCATCATCTCTTGGACTTGGCGTTCTATCTCCTCCTTCTGAAAATACGCATACCGATACGGCCTTACATTCACGGGATTGCAGCCCTCCTTCAAGGTGATGTGATGCTCGATCTCCCTTGGCGGTGGCAGCTGTGTCGGCGGAGCAAAGATCCCGTCGAATCTCTGTAACAGGAACCGCATTTGTTCCGGAATGACTAGAACGGCGTCGTTGTCTTGTTGGAACGTAAGGGCAAAACAGCTCTGGCCCATTTTTGCCTCTTTGTGAAATTCTTTGGACTGGGCGTGAGATATAATTTTGCTCTGCAGCCCATGAATTGTCTGTTTCTGGTCTGCCCATGAGAATTCTAACGTTTGGGCTTGCCAGTCACATAACGTAGGCCCAAGTTGCTGAAGCCACTGGATTCCAAGCACGATATCTTGTCCGGTGAGAGGCAGAGCATAGTAGTCGATATGGAACGAGACGCCATCGACTACTGTTAGTATCTGACGATATGCTCCAGTGCATCGTATTGGGTGTCCATCAGCAACCCGCACATTGAATGGCTTCGTTGGTGTGAGTTGAAGATTCAGACGGTGTGCGACTTTGTCGGTGATGAAGTTGTGGGTGGAGCCACTATCAATCAAGGCAATGAGCTTATGTCGGTGGATTTCAGCATGAGCTCGAATAGTTTTTGGCGAACCCCATCCTGTAAGGGCATGAAGTGTTATCTCTAGTTCCTCCACTGTGTGTTGTTCATCGTCTCCGTCCTCCTCCTCCTCATCTTCCAGTCCTTCAATCAACAATAATTGAGATTTCTGACATCGGTGATCTGGTGTGTAGCGCTCATCGCAACTGAAACAGAGTCCCAAGCTCCTCTTTCTCTTCATCTCATCCCAACTTAGGCGTTTTGGGTTTCCAGGTGGTGTGACTCTTGGTGGAGTTGGTGTGGTCGCAGAGTCGTGCGGAATCTTACTATTGAAAGTGTTGAATTTCCGTTGTCTTTGCAACTGTTCATCCCTCATTCGTGCCAATTCAATGGTAGCCTTGAGAGTTTTTGGCTGAAACATACGGATGCTATCTGAGATTGCGTCCTTGAGACCTCCCACATAAGAACCGATGAGAGCCTTTTGAGTCCATCCCGAAACCTTGTTCTGCAACCTTTCAAACTCCCGTTGATAATCCCTTAGTGAACCGGTTTGACGGATCTTTGATAAGGCTTCGTCAAAGTCCTCTGCAGCTGTAGGGCCAAACCGAGCTCTCATCTCTTCTTCGAACACCTCCCACGTGACCACGGTTTCTTCTTCAGCAAGAGCCTTCATTGTCGCCTGCCACCACTCATTCGCCTCGTCTTCCAAATGGTACGAAGCGAAGCTCACACGCTGGTCTGGTGGAATGTTCTGGTCCAAGCAGTAGGATCCCCCTCGTTGAATTTTGGAAACTGAAGCTTAACGTGCCGGTGAGCCATAATCTGGCCCAGTGGATTGGCGTTCTCTCGTTGAAAAGACCCTTGGTGTTGGGTTTCTTCTGTCCTACAGCTTGCCCTCGGTGCATTTGATCCCCCTTCCTGCAGCCCCGAAATAGCCTCAGCCAACGTCTGGCGAAAGGATAGCTCCAAGCTACGAATATTTTCGTTGATCGTTGCTACTTCGTCCTGCACCATGCCGAGCCCTGTTTCTAGGTCCGACAATCTCTTCTTGTTACTAGCCATGACTCTAATAACGCTTCAAGTCACAGCAACACGATATGAAAAAGATGTTTGAACACTTGCGTGCTCTGATACCAATTGATGGTCCCAGATATAGCTTCAAGAGTTAAACGTAAAAGACACAATGTTTTGTTGGTAGTATTGACATACCTTTTGTCTTTTCTTTATTTGCTTAAATAGAAAGAACTACGTAACGTAGTTGGAGCCACAACTCCTATAACATGGAAATGGGAAAGGTGGAAGAGTTGGTTCCTAAACACAAGGAGAGCAATTCTCTTCTTATCAACAATAACAGGAAATAACAGAAATATCATAAATAAATCTTAATTCAAATACTTGCGGTTTGGTATTCTTCTCTGGTTAGACATTCGTCGGTTCGGTTCATGGTCACCTTCTTCTTCTCCATTCACTTCTTCAGTCTCTGCTACTGTACTCGCATCAGAGTTCGAATCGGAACTCGTGAGAGCATATCAGACTTCACAGCCATATTAAGACTCATCAAATCGCTAAAGAAACTAATGGAATTTGTCATTTTTCACGTTCTTACATTACCTCAACCATTTTGTCGGCGTGTTGATAATCGTCCAGACGAATAAAATTTTCAACCAATTTTTTTTTTGGCGACATGCTCTGAGTGCTGTTTTTGGTCGTCATAAAAAAATTTAAAAAATAATATTTAATATATAAAGAATGTCAAACTCTGATTAGAATGATCTCTTTTCAAAATGCGTCCAAGAACAAATTCAGCAGATTATACCAATTTTACCTAAAGTGAACAATATCACATTAACCGGTAAAAACAAGAGCTAGGATTACAAAAATGACATTAGAGCCGGGATAACAAAAATCTGCAAAAAGAACAAAAACACCCTTTAATATCAATGAGCCTACGCATCTATAATAAACGGAGGTACGTGACAAAGACCAGTTAGAAGGATCATGAATGTTCTGTTGTGGTTTAAGCGCCTTCAAGGTAATCTTGCGATTAAGGTTACCATAGATTTGTATGGTGATGCAAAAACTAGATGGATAATTTCTAATAGTGCTACAAGAATTAGGTGATGATGTCATAATGGTGCTCTACAAGGGTTCGGGACAGGTGATCCAAAAACTAGATGGATAATTTCTAATAGTGCTACAAGGTTTAGGTGATGATGTCATAATACATCATGGCGCTCTACAAGGGTTTGGGACAGAAACCTCATTTTCATTACTTCTAAAAACTAAAAGAATGTATACTATGGCTGTAACTGATAAAACAATAAGGAATTGATGGAATAAAATAAATGGAATGATAGGAGTGAAATGCAACAAAGATTCATTTATAACCAAATTTGTTTTGGAATTATTTCTCTTTGTATTTATCTATTTTTTTTGTGGAGTTCATGGAGTGAGCAGGAACGGACCCACGTGGGTAGTGGGTGTGGCACATGGCACACACTAACTTGAAAACATTTTTATGCAGCTGACTGTACAAAGAAGATTATGTGGTTAATTTGGTTGTGAAGGTTAAAGTGTGCTCCACCCACTCCGAGTTCGAACTCATGTGTTGCGTTTCTGATATTTCATTTTTTCTAGAAAATTTTAATTACTATTCCATCAAACATTTTCTTTTGATTCTAATACCTAAAATTTATATTTAAAAGATGAATATTTTCATAAGTATTTTAAATTTGTGATGAAAAATGACGAAACTAACTCTCTTAAATTATCTATAAAAATTTATAAATCCAACATCATCCCTCAAATATTAAATCCTAAACAATAATCCATTAATCAAAATGTTACGGTATTTTTTATTGAAAGTTTTTTTTTGAAAAATGGTATCCAGCTTATAGTATTTTAATCACTTTTTGATATTACTTTTTTAAAAATAAAGACTCATAATTGATTAAAATTGAACCTTGACATTTTATTAAGTTTATTTTCAATACTTAAGACATAAATAAAAACTCAAAGGAATAAATATTTATAATGAAATTACTATGTGCATAATTTTATGTGCATATATAATTTTATGATATTATTGAAAATGAATATTTAACATTGCGAAAAAATATTTCTTTTATATTTTATTTATTTTGAGAAAAATTAATGACTAATGTATTTTTTTAAAAATATTCTTTAATTTAATTTATCAAATTATATTTAATACAACATAAATTTATATATTGTGCCCCACACTATGTTATTTTCTGGATCCGCCTCTGGGAATGAGTATTACATTCCATTCATGTCAAACGGCGAATTTTTTTGTTGGAATTAATGGAATATTATTCCACATCATTTCATTCTAAAAATCAAAAATAAAGTTGCAGCCTATATAACCTTCCAAGAAGAGTTATTCTTGGGTTCACCTCCTAGGGTGAACCTTTAGTTCATCAACTAAAAGAATTTCATTATTTCAAATTCGATATCTTTTAGAAAAGGAAACAAAATATTGTCAAATTATATTATGTTTTTAAAATAAAAATGAAAAATAAAAATAAAAAAATAGTAGTTACAGAAAAAGCAGTGTTTTGAAACCCGACCCGGATCCGCGGTTGAACCGGTAAACCCGGCAACCCTGAAAAAATTCAGTTTGGGTTTTGTGAAAAACCCAATATTTAGAAACCCGCAAAAACCCACAAAAATCCAATAGAACCCGGAACCCGATACCGGTTGAACCACTGGTTGAACCAATAAATAACTTTTACTTCATTTAAAATTTTTAATTATGTTTTTAGATTATTTTTATATTCTAAATTTCTAATTAAGAAGTGATATACCGACAAAAAAAAGTTAGGTTTTTCCTTTTCAGTTTTATATTTGTGATTTTTAGATTTTAATGAAGATTTCACTATGCCACTTGAAGAAAATAAAAGTGAACAATGGTAGAGAGAACCAAAATTAGTTGATGTGATTTGGTGTTAGTTTATTTCCGTTATTGATAATTTTTTATAATGATTTTTTACTTTTGGTTTATTTTGTATTTGAAATTTAATTTATTATTTACATTAAACATTTAAATATTTATAAATTTTATGTCTTGATTTTTTTAGATGCCATAACTCTTACCTTATTAGACAAAATTATAAATATTCTAAACTATTTTTTTGATATTTTGTATATCTAATGAAAATAAAAATATATAAATTAAAGTTAAGTACTTTCTAAATGTTATTAAACATAAAAATATACACATCCAAAGTATTATTTTATGTTTATAAAAACATTTAGAAAATATTAAACTTTAGTTTCTATATTTTTATTTACATAGCTGATATATTATTATATAATAAAATTGATTCATTTATTAACCCGCGGTTCGCCTGCGGTTGACCCAGTGATCCAGCGACCCGGTAAGTCGTCCGGTTCAGTGTCCGGGCCGGGTTTAAAAACATTGGAAAAAAGAATTAAAAAATATATTTTAACGTCGTTAGCAAAACACTTAACACTAAATCCTAATCTCTAAACCATAAATCTTAAACCCTAAACCCTTGGATAAACCCTAAACCCTTGGATAAATCATAAACTCTAAATTAAAAACACTAAACACTAAAACCTTAAACCTTAAATCCTAAACCCTAACCCCTTGAGTGTTTTATTGTTTAGTGTTTTTGATTTAGAGTTTATGACTTATCCAATGGTTTAAGGTTTATCCAAGGGTTTAGGGTTTAAGGATTAGGATTTCACTACAAGAAAACAGCGGTATTCTGACGGACATTCCGACGGAAAATGAAATCCTCGGAATATACCGAGGAATTTCCGAGGAAATTCCGAGGAAACACAAAATTGGGGTTCCTCGGAATTTCCTCGGAATATACCGACGGAATTCCGAGGAAACCTCAGTCCGTCGGAATATTCCGAGGAAATTCCGAGAAACAATGTATTCCTCGGAAAAAACCGATGAATTCCGAGGAAATATTATAGCCGTTGGAGAGCCGTTGGGGGATTTTACAAAATTCCGAGGAAATTTCGACGAACTAGCCTTTTCCGTCGGAATTCCGTCGGAATTCCGTCGGAATTTCCTCGGTATGTCGGCAGGATTTAATCTATATATACAAGCACTCCTCTTCCTCTTCATTCACTCCATATCTTCATCCTCCCTCTTACTCTATTTACACACGAATTTGATTCATAAAAAATATGTCTTCTTCAAATTATTTTTGTTCTTGGATCGATCGACCTCATTTGGATCCGAACACGAGATTGCTTACGGAAGAATACCAACGAGGTATAACCGAATTCATGGGGTTAGTTCACCGACAACCGGAAGCAAAAACATGTAAGTTAAGATGTCCTTGCTCTAATTGTAAAAATAGAAAGGTTATTAAAGAGTGGGATGTTTGGACTCATCTATATTTGAGTGGGTTTACACGAAGTTACAAAATTTGGTATCATCATGGGGAAACTGATTATGAACATGGTAGTACTAGCGAACCTCAGCCAGCGGTTAGATTAGAAGAACCAATTAGAACGGATGTAGATTATGGTGTAGGTACTGAGCAGATGGTAAATGATCATTTTAGAGGGGAAGATTTACCCAATGCAGAAGCTAGGAGATTTTATGATATGTTGGATGCTGGAAAGCAACCATTGTACGAAGGTTGCAGAGATGGTCATTCAGCTTTATCATCTGCTACAAGATTGATGGGCATTAAAACAGATTATAATTTGGCTGAAGACTGTGTGGATGCGATTGCTGATTTTGTAAAAGGTATTCTACCCGAGGATAATGTAGCTCCTGGTTCATACTACGAGGTTCAGAAACTCGTAGCTGGTCTTGGTTTATCGTATCAGGTAATAGATGTATGCAGCGACAACTGCATGATTTATTGGAGGGCGGATGAACAGCGGGTTACATGCAAATTTTGTGGAAAGCCTCGTTATAAAGATACGAGTGGAAGAGTTCCAGTGCCATATAAAAGGATGTGGTATTTACCTTTGACGGAAAGGTTGCAGAGGTTGTATCTGTCTGAACGCACAGCGCAACCAATGAGATGGCATGCGGAGCACTCAACAGATGGTGAGATCAGACATCCTTCAGATGCAAAAGCGTGGAAGCATTTCCAATCAAAGTATCCCGACTTTGCGTATGAGAGAAGAAATGTCTACCTTGGATTATGTACTGATGGTTTTAGTCCGTTTGGCAAGAGTGGAAGACAGTATTCTCTATGGCCCGTCATTCTTACACCATACAACCTCCCCCCAAACTTGTGCTTGCGACGAGAGTTTTTGTTTCTCTCGATTCTCGTTCCCGGACCAGAGCATCCTAAGAGATCACTTGATGTGTTTCTTCAGCCACTAATATATGAGTTGCAACAACTATGGGCTCAAGGTGCTGAAACATACGATGTTTCGTGTAAAGAAAACTTTCAAATGCGGGCAGTACTAATGTGGACAATAAGTGATTTTCCAGCATATGGTATGTTGTCTGGATGGACAACGCATGGAAGGCTATCATGTCCATATTGTCAAGATAACACTGATGCTTTCCAACTAAAACACGGAAGGAAAACGTGTTGGTTTGACTGTCACAGGAGATTCCTACCACCTGATCATCCATATCGTAGGAGTAGGAATTTGTTTACGAAGAACAAGAGGGTGTTTGACAGTCCACCTCCGGAAATTTGTGGGAAAGATTTGAAGATACAACTAAGAGATTTTGGTGCAGAAAGGACGCCAGAAGTCGGTGGACATGAGCGTTTTCCGGTAGATGCTGTTGGAGAACTACATAACTGGCACAAAAAAAGTATTTTCTGGGATCTGCCATACTGGGAGGATCATCTGCTAAGGCATAATTTAGATGTCATGCATATTGAGAAGAACTTTTTTGACAATCTCATGAACACGATCCTTAATGTTCAAGGTAAAACAAAGGATAATTTGAAGTCAAGACTGGATTTAGTCGATATATGTGCTCGTTCAGAACTTCATGTTGATGAAAATGGTAGGGCTCCTTTTCCCATATACCGACTTGATGCAGCGGGAAAAGATGCGTTCTTTGATTGGATTTCAAACGATGTGGAATTTCCAGACGGTTACGCATCAAATTTGCGTAACTGTATCGACAGAAAGGAAGGAAAGTTTACTGGCTTGAAAAGCCACGATTGCCATGTAATGATGCAGCGCCTCCTTCCGTTCGCCTTCAAGGAACTATTACCACGAAATGTTCATGAAGCAATTGCAGGGATAAGTGGTTTCTTCCGCGATTTATGCACGAGATCAGTGACTCTTGAAGGTATTGAAAATTTGAAGACTAACATAGCCGTGATTCAGTGCAACCTTGAGAAGATATTTCCTCCCTCATTTTTTGATGTTATGGAGCATCTTGTTATTCACCTGGCAAGAGAATTGGAACTTGGTGGTCCTGTGCAGTATAGATGGATGTATCTGTATGAGCGGTATATGTTCCATTTGAAGAAGATGGTGAAAAATTTAAGTAGGGTGGAAGGTTCTATAGTCGCACAGATGATCAATGAAGAAACTTCAAACTTTGCCGAGTACTACTTTCCAGCAGAAGTTCAGACCAAAAACAGAAGACCTGCTCGGCATGATGATAGAGGCGAACGGGCAACATATCATGTTACGGTTCCAGACATTTTCACAGATGTTGGACGACTTAGCGGAAAACCAAAGGACCGTCGACTTACTGAGCAGGAGCGCAGTCATTTGCAAACATATTTGCTCACCAACTGCGAAGACGTTCTTCAATATGAGAGGTAAATAAATGAGCTTACAAATTTTTATTTTAACAAGTTGAAATTTAAATCTTAATTAATTACATTATTGTCATCATATACAGGATTTTCATGGCAGAAAAGCGGTTCGAGTATAGATACGCCACAGAGGACGAACTAGAAGAAATGAAGCAGAGAGAATTTAGTGGATGGATGTTTACTTATGTGAGTGCTTTAAACAAATTAAAATATATTTTATCACATATTTATACTAATTCACATTTATTGATATAATATATATATATGTGCTATTAATAGGTGTCTGCTGGTTTGGCCAGAGGTGAAACATTTGACGATTGGATACGTGAGATGGTCGTTGGACCAAACTTTGTTGTGAAGTCATATCCGAGATTTTGTACTCGAGGATATGCATTCACAACTCAGAAGAGGAGACGTTCGAGTACGACTTATGATGCTGGCGTTTGTTCTGCATCAGGAGATGATGTATACTACGGACACATACATGAGATTTTGGAAATTAAGTATTTGGGCATGGTTGGATTGCGCTGTACTGTTTTCTATTGTGATTGGCACGACAACACCCCAGATCGAGGTGTGAGAACAGATGCATTTGGTGTTACATCAGTAAATTCGAGGCGAAAGCTGCAATATTATGATCCTTTCATTCTTGCTTCTCAGGCCGATCAGGTAATTAAATGTTAATTATTCAGAATGATTCATCATCATGTGTATTAATTTATAATTTTTCTAAATGTTACAGGTTTGTTATATCAAGTACCCCCGGGTAAGGAACAGAGATGATCCATGGGTTACTGTTACAAGACTCAACCCGAGAGGCCGAGTTCAGGGAAGTTCTGAGCTGGAAGACCCACTACAACCAAGCACATCCGGCAACTTAAGTGCAGCAGAAGATTTAGCTGGAGTTGGCCTTGTAGTCGATTTAACCGACTTTGGAGAGGAAGCCGTCGTTCACGTAGAGGATGAACCAGTGATTGGAGAGTTTCACCAAGATCCAGATTCAGATTCATCTGGTGATGATGACTCGGAAACAGACTACCATTGAACTTATTTATTTTTTTTTTAAAGAAATACCGAGGAAATTCCGAGGAACACTTGATATAACCTCTTTCCTCGGATAATAGTTATTTGGTTTATCTAGCAAGGCAAAGCTGAATACGAATTAAAAACTACTCAGAACACAACCAAATAAAACGAAGAAACCATGTAAAAGAAATACGAACTCATAATTAAGAAACCCAAAAAAAAACTCAGTTCAAAATTAACAGAAAATAAGACCATAAAACGTTAGAATAGAAAAGAAAATAAAATAGCCGGTGATAGCTCCTACTCCTCGTCTCCTGCTCCAGATGTTCCTGCATCGTTGGGTCTCTTGGACCTCTTTCTTACCCTGTGTGTACCACTCGAACCCGAACCAGAGGTGGATGGAGAGTTGTCCCGATGAACTACATCATCCTTTTGGCAACGACACGGCCTGATACGTGAAATGGCAGCCCAGATCTTGTGTAGCATGTCGTTGTTTGTCTTTATGCTCTGATCTCTCCAATGTTGTTGCTGGCGCGAAGTGGCGTTCGGTGGAAGCTCTTGCAGCTTGTACTGGCTGGAGTCTGATGGGAGTAGCTGATGGGGTTGTGAATCATCTGGAATGGCTTGTGCAGCCTCATCTTCTCCTTCTTCATCAACCACGCCCTTGCCTTTGGTCTGATATTTTGGCGTGAAGAAGGATGGCTTGTCTACTAGTGCGGTAGCAGGGGGTAGGAACTCAACTGCAGCCTCTGAAAGTAGAGAAGTGAGACCGATCTGAGGTAGGTGGCAGTAGAGTGTTTTCTTCGCTCGGTCCTGGAATACGTAGACGTAAGGACCATCCCGATGGATCCTCGAGTGGGGACCAGCTATGAACTCCTTACTTACTAGAGAAATGACATCCAGGTAGTTCCAAGCAATGTTGTTCGATCTGTCCAGTGCTACCTCTGGTTCTTGCAGTCTACACCCACATGTCTAAGGATCCGAGTAATCACTGCACCAAATCCACATGCATTGCTCTTTTTTTTGGTTACTTTCCCCTTGTATCCTGCTAAGTTTGCGGCCAGCACCGCTCCCATGTTGAAGGCAGTAGCAGGTGGGAATGTAGAGTTTCCAAATGCCGGTAGCAAATGCCTCACACCTTGGTACAGGAGGCACAACTCCCATTGCGTGACTGATGCGGCTGTGGTTGTCCCGTATAGCAATGAGCCAATGAGGCGTGTGGCATATCTCAGTACTGGGCTCCGGATAAGTGACTCCTTTGCCTGAGAAGATCTATAAACCCCTGTGCCAATCGTTTCCCAGAAGTTCAACAGCTCTGAAGTCCAATAAAGACCAGATGTCCTCTCCCCTGCACTCAATCCAAATAGTCCGCAGAGGTCTGTGAAAGATACCTCATAGTATACTTTCTGCACTACGAATGCCAGAAAACCTTCCTGATGGCTATCATCGGGACGGGTGACGTATGCGGATGCTATGAACTGGCGTACCAACTCCGGATAAGTGGGTTCGTTGAGGTTGCATAGTTGGCCTAGACCCATGTTCTGGAACAGTCCTTCAATGTCTGCTTGGATTCCCAATATTGTCATCGTCTCAGGACATGCTAGTTGTGTAGCCGGAACGGCTACCTTCTTCATGTTGTTGTAGTGGGTGGTATCAGACTTATCCCACTTCTTTGGCCTTTGCTTCTCTCGCTGAGACGAACCCTCTTCTTGTGTGTTCTTCTTTGCTGACATTTTCGTGCGCTTCATTCTCTACAAAATAGAATCATTGCTCTCAACATGGTTATAATCAATTAAGAACTCAAAGCAACATGAAAATGAAAAGCGAAATCGAGTTGTGATAAAAAAAAACCAAATTGAAAAAAATTCTCAATCCCTAAATCATCTCAAATCCTGTTCCAAACTCGTTGATCACAGACAATTGTGTTCTATTCCATGTTTAAACATCTGTTTCATGCATATTTGATCAAGGAATCAACACGGAAATAAGAAATTCACAAAACCCAAAAAATTGCTCAAGAACACGATTTCAGAATGTGGAGATTCGCGGAGTATACCTGTCTTAGGGTGAAGACGAGTGTAGGAATCAGGTAGAGCTCGAAAAATCAAGTGGAATGGAGCCCAAAATTGTTCAAATCGGATGATTATAGAGAGAGAAAGGGGGGGGGCGAATTATAGGGGAAATCGGAGGGGATGAGAGTTCTAAGGTTTAGATCCAGAAAAGGTCAGGTTTTGCCTTATAATTCTGTTTCCAAACACGCATCGATCGATGCGTTTTTGTTCTATAACGCATCGATCGATCACAATCTTACGGCCCGGTCCATCTTTGTAATCGATCGATTTGTTTTTGTTCAGAAACGCATCGATCGATGCGTTTTTAAAAAAACATACAAGATTTTCCGAGGACATTCCGAGGAAAAATTGAGATTCTCGATCGATCGATGGGATACTCTCATCGATCGATCACAATCTTACGGCCCGGTCCATCTTTGTAATCGATCGATGCGTTTTTGTTCTATAACGCATCGATCGATGCGTTTTTAAAAAAACATACAAGATTTTCCGAGGACATTCCGAGGAACAATTGAGATTCTCGATCGATCGATGGGATACTCTCATCGATCGATCACAATCTTACGGCCCGGTCCATCTTTGTAATCGATCGATTTGTTTTTGTTCAAAAACGCATCGATCGATGCGTTTTTAAAAAAACATACAAGATTTTCCGAGGACATTCCGAGGAACAATTGAGATTCTCGATCGATCGATGGGATTCTCTCATCGATCGATCACAATCTTACGGCCCGGTCCATCTTTGTAATCGATCGATTTGTTTTTGTTCAAAAACGCATCGATCGATGCGTTTATTTAAAAAAAATTACGTTTTGAAACCCCAAACACTAGTTCCTCGGAATTTCCTCGGAATATTCCGAGGAAATTCCGAGGAAGAAGAGGGTTTCCTCGGAGTTCCCTCGGAATAATCCGAGGAAATTCCGAGGAAATAGGGTTTTTAAACTGAAAACAACGTTTTGCCGTTTGAATAACACCTATATAACCCTTATTAAGTGTCTTACGTTCATTATGAAGTCAAAAATTTGTTCCTTACCGTATAATTAACACTTTTCCGATTGTATGAACGAAATCTCGCAACATAAGACAAACACTTATACCTTTTAATGAACGGTAAAGGGAATACTTTCAATTAGTTTTGAAATTTTTTATTTCATGGTTTATGCTCATCTATACAAAGAATCCTCAATGGTATGCATTACAATTGTATAAGAAATGAAATACGGCAAAAAAAATTGATGTTTTGAAACCCCAAACACTAGTTCCTCGGTATTTCCTCGGAATATTCCGAGGAAATTCCGACGGATATTTTACTATCCGTCGGAATTTCCTCGGAATATTTTCATTTTACCGGGCAAATATTTCGCGAAAATTGAAATTAGAATTCCGACGGAATTCCGACGGATAATATCCGTCGGACCCTAGGTTTTATAACCACGAGCCACTTCTTCTTCCCCATTTCTTTCTTCTTCCTCTGCGCAAATCCTCTCTTCTCTCCGGCGATTTCCCCCTGAAATCCGACGATATCTCCGGCGATCTCCCTCTTCTCTTACACAAATCATGTAAGGACCCTATCCCACTCTCTTAGGTTCTATTTGTTAGGTTTTTGTGTGGTTTTGATAGATTTTTTTAGGGTGATTGGTTAGGATTGTGATTTGGTTGTATAATAGGTTTAGAATTGTGATTTGGTTGAATGATTTGTTTTGTTGAATTGATTTAGAATTTTTTTATAATTTTTTTTTTCTATTTATAAAATCGATTTTTGTATTTTACAAAACGATTTTTCTATATAAATTCGATTTTTTGGACTTTACAAAAAAAAAAATTTCTATATAAATTCGATTTTTTGGATTTTACAAAACATTTTAAATATCTATAAAACTTTTTTTGTGATTAAAAACTATTATTTGGGATTTAAAAATATTTTTAATATATATATATTATTAAAACTATTTTTTTGTAATTATTAAACTATTTTTATTTATTACAACTATTTTTTGTTTATTAGAACTATTTTTATATATTTATTAAAAAATTTAAATATATATAAATCTTTTTTGTGATTAAATTATTTGGGAATTTTTTTTTTATAAAAAAAATTAATTTATATATTTCTGTATTTATTAAATATATTTTTTAAATTTACAGGTCTCATGATGATCAGACCCGGCCTCGACAGCGTCGTGGTCGTGGTGGTACGGGGAGCCAGTCTCGGGATTCCAGCCATTTTCAGGATTCCCCTTCGCCCCACAGCTCCAACCATACATCTCCCTCTGCTGCACCCGCTCCTGCTCCTCTCGCTCCCGCTGCTGCATCCGCTCCTGTTCCTCCGGGTCCTCCGGGAGTGATGCGTGTTGCGGAGTTGGTTCAACAGCCCGGTCGTGACCATCTTCCGTATCTCACTCCGTATCCACATGGACGGGGTCAAACATGGTAATTAAACATTTTTTTTCTTTAAATTTGGATTCATTATTAACCGTTTGTTCTTTTAATAAGGTTCAACCGATCCGGGAACGGGATCAGCGCATGGATCAACCGTATGATGTACTCGGCCCTCGACAGTGGACATCCGACTTTCACTCACTTCCCAACCGACAAGCAGGTTCTGTGGTTTCGTCAGTTTGCGGTAAGTATTCTAATTTTTTACTTATATTTTTAATCTTTAATATAAATTTTCTACTAATTGTGTTTTTTTTTCAGCAAGAGTTCAACTGGAATTCCGATGAGACGCTCTTTATCTATCACCACTTCGTCCATAAAGTAATGGACAACTATGGGAAGCAGATCCACGAGTGGAAGAAGAAGTGGGAAATCAATAAGGTTCGATTTAATTTATTAAACCATTTTTTAATTTATTAAACTATTTTTTAATTTATTAAATTTTTCTTTTTTTTTTATTAAAAGGTCCCAAAGTCGATGAACGACACGGTCTGGAAGGAGTTGTGTGCGCATTGGGATAAGGAAGAGACGAAAGAAACTTCTTCCACCAACTCCACCAACCGCAAGAGCGACCGTAAAGGGAAGGGCATCTACAAGCATAACTTGGGTGCTCAATCTATTGCCACTCTCGGAGATCGCATGGTAAGTTCAACCGCTTTTTCTTCAATTATTTGAGTTTCAGAATTTAAATTTATTGTGCATTTCTTCTAATTTCTAATGTTTCTTTAATTTATGTTTTTTTTCAAGGCGGAAGAAAATGATGGCGAGCCGGTTGATGATCTCGCCCTAATGAGGAGGGCGTATACCAACAAGAAGACCGGCCAGATTGATGACGGTCTTGTGAGGGACGTGGTCGACCTGGTCCAAACTCAGGTGGTAGACGAAGTGTCTCAGCTTCAAACCGAGGATGACGCTTCGACGGCTTCGACCAACTTGTCCCGGTTTCGAATCAACGAAATCGTTGAATCCGTAAGTTCTTTGTTTTTAAAGTTCAATTCATTTATTTCTTGGTTTAAATTTCTAAATTTGGCTTTTTTCTATTCAGTCGGTTCCAAAGAAGAAGGGACGTTTGGTCGGTTTGGGTCGTCGCACCCGGTCGGTTCCCCTTCTTCTGCACCACCGCCCTTTGTTGATCCAGAAGTACTTACGGCCCAGTTGAAGGACAAAGATGATCGTATATCTTTGTTAGAGACCCAGATGGCGGCTCAACAGGCGGGCTATGAGGCACAGAGGAGGCTGAACCAGCAAATGATGGAGATGATGCAGAGGATGTACCCGAACGAGGTGTTCCCGGACGTGCCAGACCCGTAGTTTTTTTTTTTCCACAAACTCGGAATGTTTTATTTTTATTTGTGAAACTTTGAATATTAATTAATATGATTTCAATTTTACTTTTAATTTCATATTTTCGAATTTAAATTTCAGAAATTTTATTTTTTTTAAAAAATTAATATTTTTTACATTCCGAGGAAATTAATTATATTTTTCACTTGATCGATCGATGCGTTTTTGTTCAAAAACGCATCGATCGATGCGTTTTTTAAAAAACGTTCGGGCTATACCGAGGGACAGGTTCCTCTGTTTATTCTGAGGAACTTTTCCCTCGGTATATTCCGAGGGACATATCCCTCGGAAAATTCCGAGGGAGCCGTCCCTCGGTATATACCGAAGGAAAAGTTCCTCGGAATAAACCGAGGAAAATGTCCGTCGGTATACTCCTATCGATCGATGTATATATGTCCAAACACGCATCGATCGATGAACTTCCGAGAAATTATACCGACGAAGTTCTCCCTCTGTATATTCCGAGGACATTTCCGACAAACTAGTGATCCTCGGAATTTCCTCGGAAATTTATTTCCTCGGAATTCCGACGGAAATTTCCGAGGAAAAAATAAATTCTGAGGAATTATTTCCGACGACGTGTTTCGTCGGTATGTCGTCGGAATAACGATATTCCGACGAAATTCCGACGATTTTTTTCCTCAGAATCCTTGATGTTTTCTTGTAGTGTTTAGGGTTTAGTGTTTTGCTGGTTATTTTTTTTTGTAATTACTACTATTTTTTATTTATTTTTTTTTATCTTTTTATTTTAAAAACATAATATAATTTTACAATATTTTGTTTTTTTATATAAAAGATATCGAATATTAAATAAAACAATTTTATTGGTTGGTGAACTTAAATGTTATATGGGGTGAATCAATGGATAAGTCTTCCGAGAATACAAAAGTTTTAAATATTTGCTTAAGATACGTTGGACTAAAATACCTTGTGTAACACCTCCCAAGGTTTAGAACTATAAAGAACACATCTACAATTGTAAAAAAGTTTGTAGATATTACAAAAACTTAAAACACTGTTTTAGATTCTCAAGGTTAGGCGAACATGTATATATTTTAACTAGCAAATATTTCATAAGTTAATTGCGCATGAGTTATTTAATCCAAACGTTTAAAATTATTATTAACTTATACGAACGGAAAGATTATAAGTATGCAAGAGATGACTGTATGAATTCAGTTAATTTGAAGATAACATGTAATGCATAGCAACTAATTATGTACCTCCATATTATATACACCTATATATATATATGCAACTACCAATTGTTTAGCTATGTTCAAAAAAAAAAAAAATGTTTAGCTACTGACATGGCCACTATTGTGAGTAAAGGGCTTGTTAATTATATTTAATCAGTGTAACTACATATATTATGCATATATATATATAATTCGTAGGTGTCTTAACGAATAGTGGCCACTATGCATTATATTGTATCTTGTTTATCGTCCAGTTTATTTATATATAGACTCACTTAACGCTTCCTCTTTAGTCGTATCTTCCACTGTCCCCTCCCCAGCCTCCTACTACTAATCTTTCCTAATTTCATTCGACCTAAAATCCCTCACTATGGCTTGTAAGGCCTTACTATTATTTTTTGTGCTCACATTTCTACTGGTAACTGGAATAGAAGGGAGGATAGTTCGGGTTTCGAACAATAAAGATGCTGAAAGCGAAGATCTTTTGCAACGGTTAGGATACAATGTTTCCGAACTAAAGCGTCTTGGAGAGATTTCAGCACGAAGTGAAATAAACAGATTTTCTCCAGGAGGGCCAGATCCTCAACATCACTCCTATCCTTTGTCTTCAAAGCCATGATTTGAACAGAGTTTGTGTTGCACTCTTGTCATGTATATTATTATTTTCATTATTATCATCTCATGTCAAATATTGTAGACTTCTAAGGTCACTGTGATGTATAAATTCGTATAATATGTACGATCGAGTGTCTCCTAAAGTGTTCTTGTAATTAAGTTTAAAGGATTGTACCCATATTTTTCTTTTCTTGGCATGCGAACGACAATTCCACTATACGCATGCATGCATGCTACTAATGTATCATTAAGTTTTTACTAACATTCGTTATTGCCATCATCATATAACTAAAATAATCGTTGTATGAAATGGAAGATAATACAATGTTTTAAAATTAAACAAGAATAAAACATTAAATAGCAATGTAACACTAATTATTTTTAAAATGTATATTTACATCCTCAAAAGAAAATTAATAAGATACTATCTTTCAACCAATTCATAAAAGATAATATACATGAAACTTGGAAACCTTAGAATAATATATTATAAGATATCTTGATCAGGTAATCGACCAGGTATGACCCATGGAGAGCTCCCCTTCCGTTACTTGGGTGTTCCACTAAACTCTAGAAAGTTGTCTCTCCCGAACTGCCAGCTGTTGATCCAGCAAGTCAAATCGCGACTTTCCTCCTGGTCAGTGAAGACTCTCTCTTTTTCGGGTCGGCTGCTTCTTATAAAGACAGTGATAGCGGGAATCACGACCTTCTGGTACTCTGCCTATATACTCCCTAAAGCCTGCATTAATAAGATCAACTCTTTATGTAACCATTTTCTTTGGAAAGGGAGCTTAGAAGGTCATCATACAACTAGAGTAGCCTGGGACACAGTTACTCTAACTACAGAGCAAGGGGGATTGGGAATCAAGGATCTCCTAACCTGGAACAAAGCGTGTTGCCTACTCCTCATTTGGATGATCTTCTTCGGAGAGGACTCAGTGTGGGTGATCTGGTTTAAAGAAGTAATCCTCAAAGGCTCATTGCACAACTACTGGACAATTAAGCCAAGCCAATCTCACTCCTGGTTAGTAAACAAATTGATAAAGCTTCGACCTATTATCTTTCCCCTCATTAAGCTGAGGCTAGAAAATGGAAGATCGGCTTTATTCTGGCATCATAATTGAGCTCCAATGGGTTGCATTACCGCTATCACGTCTTCCTCCAACTCGAGACTTGGTATTCCGCATAAAGCAACGGTTGCTTCGCTATATCAGAATGGGAACTGGTGTCTGCTACCTGCAAGGTCGGAAGCAACGCTTGAGTTATACACTTTCCTTACAACGGTGGAGCTGTCTGAGAATGAAGATGTTTATGAATGGGACCTTCAAGGAACAAATGGAGATAAATATAAAACTGGAGCGGTCTACACTTACATCAGAGGAGAAATAGAGATCAAAAGATGGACTAAGATGATTTGGTTTCCTCATGCTATTCCACGCCACTCTTTCCACGCTTGGCTAGTCTATTTGAATCGTTGTCCAACAAAGGATCGAATGAGAAGCTGGGGTCTTCAGGTGGATCAAACTTGTGTGCTATGCAACATGCACCCAGAGTCTCGCAATCATCTCTTTTTCGATTGCGCTTTCAACTTTGAACTATGGTCGCGTCTCTCCACTCGGTGTTGCCTCGCTCCTGTCAGTTCGTGGGAGCAAACGGTAGCACAGATGGGTTCCCTAAGGGGTGGAAAAGCGGTTACATTGATCTCCCTCCTCGTTTGGCAAGCTACTCTCTATTGGATTTGGAATGAACGGAACGGTCGGATCCATGCAAGGCCTTTCAGAACGGTGGGTGTTATCTATAAGGCGATAGATCACCAGATCAGAAACAAGATCTCGAGTTTCAGAGACACAAGTCCCTCTCTCTCTTCAAAGATGATGCAACAATGGTTCTCTACGGCTTAACTCTACGCAACTACCGCTTCTCCACATTCACTCCCGTGACTCTCGAAACTTTCCTTCCCCAAACCACTAGCCACCGCTTTCACTTTCTTCACTGGGCCTTCCATGGGCCACAATCAATTTAGGGCTAGTTCTACTGAGATTCTATTACTATGGGGTTAATTATATTTTACTGGGCCTTGCCCTGGAAACACCGCCTAAGGGCCTGTAATATTTTCTTTTTTTTAGCTAATCAAATGAAAGCCATCTTACAAAAAAAAAAAAAAGGTAATCGACCAGCTGGGCCAGCCGCTGGGTTCTCGAGTAACTGGTATATGTCCGGTAAATTAGTTATGACTCCCATATTATAGCTCAGATCGACCTGAGACCACTTTAGTTGGAAATATAACTCAATTTTATATGCTGTAGCAAAATATGAGCTTCACATCCTCTTATATGAGAACATCCCCTATAGAAGATAAAATGGGTTACTAGAGCGGTCCATTGTGATCTATGTCGATAAAAAATGGAGAAGAAAAAAATCACAAAATTGTTGATGTTAACAAGAATGAAAAAGATAAAGATTTTTTTTATCTCAATCTCATATTCCACAATGAGTAAGTAATCTCAGTTAATTTTGAACTATGCATATAAACTGTTGATGTTACAAATTTGATTTCTAAAAATCAATAATCCAATTAAAGAGAATATTTGGCCTTAACCAATTTATTCATTGAGTTAGTAAATTATTAGCTTTTTGACCAAATTTAATTGATTTTGATGATAATACAAATAAAAATCTATGAATTATATAAATAAAAGCTTACTGTAAAAATAGGTGATTGGACCAAAGCTCATATATCCAAACCCGAATCCAAATATGAACTCAATCGTGAGTCCATCTTATTTCCACTTGATTTGCTGCATGATTTAATATGAGGGCATTTTTTCTATCATTTCTCTAAAGTTTTTAATTTTTAGAGCATTGTTCATAATATCCGTTATGACATGCCTATTAAGCAAATAACTTTTTTAAAAGACCATTTTCTTTTATTTATTTTTTAAAATTCACATATAAGTCCATTATGTTATAAAATTTCTTGGGCTATATCTATATTTCTCATGATCCAGTTATTTTATCAGAAATTTCAAAATTACCTAAACTTTTATTTAAATGAATTCTAACTTTTCGAACTATGGATAAAATCATTTGCAATATCATCTAATTTCTTGTGGCTCAGATTATTTCTAATTTAGCTAAAAGTTTCATCATAACTCTTTTCATTTTTGTATTCACACAAGCAAGAAAACAGTTAAAAGTCCTAAGACATTTTTTTTTCTACAACCTTTTGTTCATAACACATCTCTTATTGGTTAATTAATGTATAAATTTAGTTTTTTTTTTCGCTTTAAAAGAGATGCACAGCACTACAAAAAAGGTTACATCATCGAGTATTTTTTTCTTAAAGTAATAGCAACTCCTAAGTTAGTTTACCTTTTTAGAGCTTTGAAATTTATTTAAAAAAAAAATCTCACATGAAGAAAGGAATATTGATAAAGAAATAAAAAAAAAATGACTTTAGAGAAAGCAAGTGAATGGGACGGACGGTGACCTTCGAAAACCTATATACATGAACCGTAGCGAATTGTTGCGAACTAAAGTGTAAAGGTTACAGAAGAAAACTATTTTTTTATGGCTAGCCTTGTTGCTCTTAATGTTTAAATATATATTCCATCACTTTGTTAATGTATAATGAAGTAAATATTATAAAAAAATTGTACGTATGTCACACATTAATCATAGTGTATCATCCATGATATGCCTCTAAAAAATCATAGCATATCATTCATGATATGCCACAAAGTGCTGGTCTATTAGTATGCAGACTTTAAGAATCAAAATAATGTGAATTTAAAAACAATTCATTACACTTCACTTTTTAACCACGTGAATATGAGTCAATGTTTTAGACCTCATTTGAATATTCGGAAAAAGAATCCATTCATGGATTACACTTCCAATTAGAAATTAGTTTAGATCTTTTTATAAATATGAAATGAGATACCTCTAAATTAAAAAAAAAAAAGATAAAATCATCCATGATATGCATAAAAAATGGCGAAAAATAAATATTATATATGATCCAGAGGCATCTCCTTTTTATTGGGGAGGGGGGGGGGGGGGGGGGGGGAACTTATTTAGCAATTATATGTTGTTAATTACTTAATAACTCTTAAGATTTTGGCATAAGTAACAAATCGACCACTGGATAAAGATGAGGACTTCTAGTCTACGTCGACAAGTAAACTGAAAGATGTGAGGAAGGGTTGGTATAAGTAAACTATAATTTTACCTTTTACATCCATCAATAGCTCTAAAATTGATAATTTTATCATCTTATAAAGATAGGGTTTTGTCTTCATTAACTATATTAAATTATAATAAGTTATATGTTTTAATATTAAATTTTCAAAATTTCTGATGTAGAAACATTAACAAATCTTTTTAATCATAAAAACCTATACCACTTTGGGTATTGGATGGTCATACTTCAGAGGTGGAAACCTATCATTTCGGAAACTTTCCCATCTCTCATACCCTTCTGGATCCGGATCAGGGGACTGCCTCTTCACTTTTGGCAAGATGACTTCATATGTAACATAGGAAAGGAGTTAGGAACCCTAGAAAAACATGAGCTGACTAAGACATCAGCGAGAGTTCGAGTTCTTGTGGATGGTCTCAAGCCCCTCATCAAGGAAAATATCATTGAGTATGAGTCTGGAGAGGAAAGTAAAATTACCTTTGAGTATGAAAATCTGGAAAATCACTGCACAAGATGTCTACTACTCTCTCACAAGAGTGAGCACTGTCCTTCTTTCGGAGCTGCAATGGGCGCCTCCCCACTCCCTGATAGAAAGCTAAGTTTTAATGATCCAACCACAGAGGTATCTCAACCCTTTCAAGCAAGGAGACATTCACCTAGGAAAATTGCTGATAACAAAGGGAATGAAAGGGTACAAGAGTTCAACTACAGAATTGATAGACATGAAAGGAACTTTGGAGAAAGAGTTAGTACTAGACATACCAGAAACCCTCCACCTGTGAGAGATCACTTTGTTGAGTTGCCTCTCCATCAACGAAAAGGAAGAGAGGATATTGGAAAACAAATAGGTTACTCTTCCCCCCCCCCCCCCCTTACACTAAAGGGAGAAGACACCACCCGTATGAATCCACACATAGGAGGCCTTTGTTTCCCCAGAAAGAGGGGCGGGTATGGAGACAAAAGACATACCCTGCAGAAGAGCAGGAGGTGAATTCACCAGTCACCTATCTCCGTCGTCAGGCAGTAGAGTCAAACCTACAACAGGAAAATGGGGAGATTGCTGTGATTGGTAACCAGAGCCAGACAAGAGAGCAAATCTTACAGGATATCGACAAGGCAACTCAGCTGTACCTTAGTTGTGATGACCCAACGGAGGCTGCAGCACGTCGACTCAGAGTTCTAGCGGGGGATGCATCTGGACAAGTAGAGGAAACGGTTACAACCATGCTAGCAGGAAGTGACCCTCAGGCAGATGATTCACATAAAACACATCCTTTAGGTACTAGTTCTCAAGTACAGTCTAGGGACCTGATAATGGAAGAACTGCAAAATGTTACCCTACAATACCTCAGTTGTGCTGATCCTGCGGAGGCAGCAGCAAGAAGACTTAGAGTCTTAGCAGGCGATGCACAAGGGCAAATGGAGGAAGTTGCAGCCGACATTTTAGCAGCAAACACACCCCAAGCAGCAGCGGGGATTGGTATGGTTGAGCAACGAGACGTGATCGTTACACCTATAAGAGATAATGATCAAACAAAAACTACCCAAAATGACCAGCCTCAGGAAGAGCTGATGCAGAGGAGTGAGTCTGATGGGGATATCCCTCCTAGGAGGAGAAGAATAGTACCTGCAAGATTCAGATCACCGACAGTCAGTTCCAGCATCCTGAGGGGAGCAAGCTCTAAGAAAAGGAATCTAACAGGAAAGATGAACTCACCTGCTAGGAGGAATAATGGGAGACACCCTAGTGCCCGTACCAAAGCTGCAAATGAAGGAACTTCCCGACAAGGAGGCAACCCACAGATCAACCTGATCCCTGCAACAAACAAAAAGAAGGAGGATTTTCGGGTTGCTCCACACCCGGCTCCTTAGTCATAGCTAGCTGGAACTGCTGCAATTTGGGGAACACCGCAACAGTCCAGCGGTTGAAGGAGATAAACAGAAGGAACAAACCAGACATTATCTTCTTAACGGAAACCAAAAACCCCGATGAGAAAATCCTAAAAGACCTCCAGTGGTTGAACTTAGAGAAGTTTTTTACAGTACCTCCGGAGTCGCCAGGGCGGGGAGGACTATTCCTCTTTTGGAAAAAGGAAGTTACTCTCACTGTGATCGCGTCTACAAAGAACTATATTGACACACTAATCTCGAACAAAGGGGTATCTTTCCACACAATGTTTGTTTATGGTGAGCCAGATCAATCAAAGAGGCAGGAGGTTTGGAACAACCTCTCAACACTACACGGAGATAACTCGACACCTTGGTTCCTCACAGGTGATTTCAACGAAATCATAGACAATTCAGAGAAGTGTGGGGGGGCCTGAGAGAGCGGAAGGCTCTTTTTGTGCTTTCAGAACGTTTCTATCTAAGCATGACTTATTTGACTTGAAGCATTGTGGAAGTTTTCTATCTTGGAGAGGGAAAAGGCATACTCACCTGGTCCAATGTAGACTAGACAGAGCTCTATGCAACACTGAATGGTCAGACCTTTTCCCTTCCTGCCGCAGTCAATATCTCCGATATGAGGGGTCTGATCACCGGCCCCTAATCTCCTTCCTGGATACGAGAAAAAGAGGGGTAATGGAATTTTCAGATTTGACCGGAGGTTAAAAGATAATCAAGAAGTGAAAGAGATTGTCAAAGAACTTTGGGAAAGAAATGCTCATCTTCAGGTCGAGGAAAAGTTGTCTATCTGCAGAAGAGCTATCTGAAGCTGGTATAGGACTTTCCAAGAAAATAGTAGACAAGCTTTAGAACAACTGGGGAAAGAGTTAGATGAAGCCATGTCAAGCTCCATTCCCAATGACTCTCTCATCCGGGATATCAATGCAAAACTTCTAAAGACCTATAAAGAGGGAGAGAACTTTTGGAAGCAAAGAAGTAGGCAATTATGGCTATCATTGGGAGATGCAAATACTGACTATTTTCAGGCAACCACCAAAGGGAGAATAACAAAAAACAAGCTAACAGTCCTAGAAGATGAAGATGGATTACCATGCTATGAGGAAGAGCATATTGCAGAGGTCATTTGCAACTACTACTCCAAGCTGTTCACGTCTATACCAGCTGAAGGTTCTCAAACAGTTCAGGAAGCTCTAGTGCCCTGCATCACAGAGAAACAAAATGAGATGTTGATCGAACTTCCCTCTAGTAAGGAGATAAAGGAAGCAACCTTTGCCATTCATCCGGATAAAGCTCCAGGGCCCGACGGATTCTCCGCTGCCTTTTTCCAGTCTAACTGGGATATCACAGGTCCAGCCATCATCCAAGAGATTCAACAGTTCTTCTCAACCGGAAACCTTGCAAAATCAGTAAATCATACGTATGTGAGATTAATCCCGAAGAATCAAGAGACAAAAGGAGCAGAGGACTTCAGACCCATCGCACTATGTAACATTTACTATAAGATCATTTCGAAGTTGCTATCTCTACGACTAAAAAAGGTCCTCAGTCCTATCATCTCAGAGAATCAATCCGCCTTCATCCCCGGAAGATCAATCACAGATAACGTCTTGATTACTCATGAAGTTCTGCAGTATCTGAAGACTTCTAAGGCTACAAAACGATGTTCTATGGCTGTGAAAACAGATATGTCAAAAGCTTATGATAGGATTGAATGGAATTTTGTGGAACAAGTCCTGACAAGACTAGGCTTTCACAGTAAATGGGTGGAGTGGATTTTGGAATGTATCTCGACAGTAACCTATTCCTATTTGATCAACGGCAATGTATATGGCCTAGTCAAACCTAGCAGAGGAATCAGACAGGGAGACCCCTTGTCCCCATATATTTTCATCCTATGTGGAGAAGTTTTATCAGAGTTATGCAAAAATGCAGCAAAAGATGGATCTCTACAGGGCATTAGAGTGGCGAGAGGGTGTCCAAGAGTGAATCACCTTTTGTTTGCAGACGACACAATGTTTTTCTGCCATGCAACGCCAACTTCTTGCCAGTCTCTGGTCAAAATCCTAGCTAAGTATGAAGCTGCATCAGGGCAACAAATAAGTAAGGCTAAATCAGCGGTTACTTTCTCCAAAAGAACCCCCTCAACAGTAAAGGAAGAAGCCAAAACCATCCTGGGGATTATAAAGGAGGGAGGAGAAGGGAAGTACCTTGGAGTTCCTGAACATTTTGGTCGAAGAAAACGAGATTTATTCACTGCCATCGTTGATAGAATATGCCAACGAGCTGCTAGATGGTCTACCCGGTGCCTTTCCAAGGCAGGAAAGCTGACAATGCTGAAATCCGTTCTTACTGCTATACCAACCTACACGATGTCATGTTTTGAACTTCCGGTTAGTATGTGTAAAAGAATACAATCGGCCCTTACTCGTTTTTGGTGGGATGGACCAGACAACAAAAGGAAGATGAGTTGGGTCGCGTGGAACAAACTAACGAAGTCAAAAGCAGAGGGAGGCCTTGGGTTGAGGGATATTCAGCTATTTAACCAGGCTCTACTAGCTAAGATTGCGTGGAGAGTAATTACAGTTCCAGATTGTCTACTAGCAAGGATCCTTAAAGGAAAATATTGCCACAATCAAAGCTTTCTAGAGGTGGAGTTACCTTCAGTGTGCTCACACGGGTGGAGGGGGATTATACATGGCAGAAACTTGCTCCGGGAGAACTTAGGAAAGGCAATTGGGAATGGCACGTCGACAAGGGTGTGGAAAGACTCCTGGATATCCCTTGATGAACACATTAAGCCCTTTGGACCTATTCAGGAGGAAGCAGTAGACTTAAGAGTGTCTGATTTGCTTACAGATGATCGCAAGTGGAATGCGCAGAGAATTAAAAGATTCCTACATGAGTTTGCTGAAAGAATCCAATGCATCAAACCCAGTCGAAGTGGAGCAGAAGATAGATTCATCTGGCAACCTCTCCCGTCGGGGATCTACTCCACACGATCAGGCTACAACTCTATGATAAACTCCTCTCAACGTTGCAATGTGAGCCGACCAATTGCTGAGTTCGACTGGATAAAAGATATTTGGTCCACTTCATGTTCCCCCAAGATGAGAATGTTCTTATGGTCTATGGTGCAAGAGGCCTTACCCTTGGTGGAAAACCTACAACGGAGGGGCATTAATGTTGACGTTAAATGCCCAAGGTGCAAGAGTGATGAATCTGCTATTCATACCTTTTTCATGTGCCCCTTTGCGAAGAAAGTATGAAGTAAAATTCCCCTTAAAGAAGCAGTTCACATAGCTGCCACCGAGAACCTCAAATCAGTTATGGTCCGATTCCGCTCAGTGGTGTGTCTACCACCATCTGGAGTACCAAACGCCATACTCCCATGGGTGTGTTGGTCAATATGGAAAGATCGAAACTCTCTCATCTTCGAAGGGGAATGCGCACAACTTGAAGAAATCGCAACCAGGGGTATTGCTTTAGCAAGAGAATGGAACGAAGCACAATTTTCAGATATTAAAGTGCAGAGAACCCTTACAACGGTGCAGAACAACAGATCAAGAGGCCTTCCACAACCTAATCATCGGGTCTCGATCTGTATGACAGACGCCTCATGGGATGCGGCTCGGTCTAGGGCAGGATTAGCGTGGATCCTGAAAGGACCTTTGAGCCAGGATGTAAGGAGAGACGCCATGGTACAGAATTTTGTCAACTCGCCACTGGTAGCAGAGGCATTAGCAGTCAGGGAGAGACTCTATACGGCTGCAAATCAGGGGATCTCAAATCTCTGGATTGGCTCCAACAACTTAACGCTCATTGGGGCAATCACCAACAAGACACAGAGGAAAGAACTGCTGGGAATCATCAAAGACATCCACAATCTCTCTTATGTTTTTGTTTCAGTCGATTTTTTTCATGTTCATCGTGAAAACAACGAGGAGGCTGATGCGCTGGCAAAAGTCATCCATAGAAACTCAATTATGTAACGGATCCCTTTATGGGTTGGGCCTCGTTTTTTTGCCCTTTCTATTGAAGTATTTCAGTGACAAAAAAAAAATTAATCCTTCATAGATATTACTTTCTAGGAATATATATATTAATATATATAACTCTTTTTTTTTTGTAAACTTATATATATAACTATTTACAAAGACAGTTTTGGTTTGGTTCATTATCCCTCATAAAAGAGTGTGAAGAATATAATTATCGCTATATAAACTTGGATTGTACGTACGGTTTGAGAAACACATGCATTCGTCTGCAAGAACGTTTCAGAAAAAAGTCAAATAAATTAAGCTATGTTCTTAGTTCCACATGTAATTTAGGACAATTCTCTTAGATAGTTTTTTTTTTAAAAAAAATTTGTCACCAAAATAATCTTTAAAAAAAATGACCAAAATAATTTTTTTTTATTTTGGAAATTTTAATTTTAATTTTTTTGTTTTTTAAATTTTGAAACTCCACCCTCAAAATCACATTCTTTAAAACACCATTATCAATGATATGAGAAAGAGGTTTTCAAAAAATGATTAGTTGATAATTAAAACAAAAGTGATTGATGAGGTTCAAATACCCATCCAATAAATTCTCAAAGGAGCAACTAATCAACTTTTGAGATTTTCTTCCTCTAAATATTTTTTAATTCTAAACTCTAAGTCTAGATTAATTAATCTGAATATATATATATATATATGGGGTAAGAAGGTTAAATCAAAGAAAAAATTATTATGGTAGCCATTTTTAGTTTATTTTTACTAAAATAGCTTTGAAAAGGTAATCAAAAGAAATTTTATTAATTATGTTATGAATTGACAGTTCTCTCATGTATGTAGTCTGTAGATGTTAGCTAATAATCTATTCCCTTTGTTTTCTTACGTAAATAATTTTAGATGAATGCACAAAGATTAAAAAAATTATTATTTATTATTAAAATCATTTGATATATAAATTAGATATAGTCAAACCAATCATAAATAAGTCTATATTATTTGATTAGTCACATTATACCTAATAAAAATAAAAATTACATAGAATAATGAAAACTACTTATATTTTGAAATAAACAAATTTTACTTAAACTATTTATAATATGAAACAAAGAGAGTATACATTGATGATTGGATACTTATGACAGAATTGCACGTAATTTTAAAAAGTAGACTAACGTGCATGAACTAGTTAAAATAACGTGTACTCCTATTATTTAAGGAAAATTAGGTGAAATAACCACCCAAAAAACCATAATTTATTGTCTAACCAAAACCGCTCCCTCTCTCTTCTTTCTTCTTTCTATCCCTCTACTCTTTTTCTATAAAACTAATTTCACTTTTGTTTTGGTTATATAACAAATAAGCCCATTATTTAATGTCAAAACCAGTTAATCTGTAGTCTGCACAAGAAACAAAGTAATCTAAATAAATACATGATGACTGGATACTTTTAAAAAGTAGGTTCTCTTTGTTATGTTTTCGTTTTAAATTCAATAGGTTTTTATATGTGGAGTCTTTGTCGACTTGTGAGATATCCATAAAAAACCTGAATTTTAATAATTAGGATACCTGTTTTGTCGCTATATCCTTCCTAGATTCTTAATAATCTGTCCACTATATACTGATATTTATTATAAAGCATCAATTGTTGACATTGACTAAGAAAAAAAAAGTGAATCTTCAGTGTGGTATCAAAATGGTTGTCCCATGTAGGCTCAAAGGGTCGATATATGAATGTATAGAATATAAACATGTACATTTTTTGATAAAGAATATAAACATGTACATGCATGTGCCAACTAATTGAATAATATTAAAATACACTTGCTCTGTTTGTGAAAGTAAATTACACTTGCTATTCTTTTGAAGTGTATCACATGATTCACATCTATCAAGGATGGACAAGAAAGCAGTGATCCGATCCAAATTTCGACTAAAACAATATTTCAGCGAGATAATTAAATTTAAAGATCAGATAATTACACTTGTGGTTTTTACATGTTTCTAATTTATTTTACTCACTTCATCAATCAGAGGTTGTAATCATGTAATTTTGTTGTCTTTGATATAGTATTGCATTGTAGAGTACTTTTAAGTTGTATGTGTCATGTTTTCCATACTTTTTTTGAGTAATTTCTTAGATAAATTGAGCTTTGGAAGAATTTGGAACTTGATAAGGGAAATAAACAAGAGCAAAAGAAGACATAAAATAAAAGTTCAAAAAAAGACGGACAGAAAAATAAATAAATGGATGTGACAACTTCTGTGAGGCTTCATAGCGGTCCGCACCGTCCGAGACAATATATACACAGGCCGTATAACCCGACTATCGATCACTGCAAAGCTACCCTATCTTTTATTTTTTTGGATCCGACCCGGTATAAACCAAGTCGACGCCATTAGTTTGTAATACTATAAGATTTAAAAGAACACTAAAACTTTAATTCTAGTTTTTCTAAGTTAAGAACTGATCTAAACACATGCCTTAAGCTTGCTTTGAATATTTTACTAATCACTGCCAATTAGCTAATAACTATTAATTCATTAATTATTTCTTGTCATTTGTTTTTGATTGTTTTTGTTTTGCATTTTCTCATGTGTGATTGTTGATCTATAAGTTAAGGGTTTAATAGATAAGGCCGAATTGATGATTGATAAATAATATTTAGGTCTAGATCCCTTGAGAATTCCTGATTTGAGATAGGACTTGATCATTTAGACTTTATACAATATGAATATCACATCTGAAAGGTGTGAGATATGATCGAAAGCAATTTTAAATAAGTGTTTCTACCTTAACAAATAAACTAGATTTTGACCCACGTTTTAAGAGCGCAGGATTAATTTTTATACATAAAATTGTTAATTCATTTGTTAGTTCATATTAGGAACGACAAATCTATTTTTTCAGTCTGTTTTGTACTTAATAAATACTTTACATATTTGATGGAATAACCAGTAAAAACTGTAACTCTAAAAACATGTAATTGTTGATATATATATAGATATATGTTTTTTACTTTACCAATCCAAAACCTATGAACCAAAACTTCGTCAAAAATCATTGATATATATATATATATGACTATTATTTTATAAAAATTTTGTTAGTTCATAATAAAAGTAACAAATATATTTAACCCATTTCGTACTTAATAAAAAAACTGCTTATTCAATGGAATAACACGTAAAAACTGTAATTGTAAAGATATGCAATCGTTGATATATATATATATATATATATATATATGTGTGTGTGTGTGTGTTTTCTGTTTTATCTGTCCAAAATCTATAAACTAAAACTTTGTCAAGACCGAAAATATATAGAAATAAATGAGTGAATTGGATTTTAATTTTGAATACAAAAATATAATTTAATGGTGATGATATATTTCATGTGATAGGAATAATAGATGGAGATGGTGTGTTATAGTAGGAGAGAAATGTTTTTGGTTCAACATATAGAAATACTTCTCATTAATAAAAAGATGATTCGACCTTCCTTCGTGCTGTAATAATTCTAAGATATTCTTAGTTTTCTACATTTATCCTTATAATCACTTTTAAATAATTGTTTTCCATAATTAGTATTATATACATTAGATGAATCTCAATATAATTAATTGTATTCAAACAACCTGGACCGAATTCTGTAATAAGGTTATTTTTGATACAAATATCTTAATCCGTTTCAGTTACATTTGCTATTTAGATTTTTTTAGGTTCCTATAAATCAGAACCAAACTCATTCAGACCTAGAAGGATTCAACTCAAAACCCACAAATTTATAATATTCAAGCAGGGTCTAATTTCAAAAAAAAAAAAATGATATCCGAAAAAAATAACTCATATCCAAATGCATAGCCAATATTCATGTCTAACTGACTTTATAAACTAATAAAAATGATTGTTTCTAGGTGTTTGGCTAAATTAAGTGAAATAGAAAGAGTTTTTTTATTTAGCAAAATAATTATATGGAGTGAAAATTAAGTGACAATAAATGTAATATATTTTTATTATTTTGATTTAAGTTATTATTTTATTTACAAAAACATGTCTTTGAATTATGTTTTTGGCTATGTAATTTTCCACCTATTGAAATTAAAATTCAAAAAAAAACAATATTTTAGTAAAACAAACTAAACCGAACGTTTAACCATATTCAAATCCAGTTATTTTACGTTATTGATTTTATAATTGGCACAAAGTTAATGTTGATTAACTAATAAATAAAAATCTGCACTATTATTATTATTGTAATATAATTAATGATGTGATGTATTGTTAAGGTAATATAATTAATGAAATTGTTAAACTGAGTGAAATATGGAAAGACAATTAATGTAATTATATTAATAAAATTACTAAAAGGACACTATTCTTTTTTTTATACTAGTATTAATGTCCCCAAATAATATAATTACTAGAGATTGACCCGCGCGGGTCTTATATTTTTGTAAATTGATATTTTTTTCATAATTAGTGTCATATATTTTAGATGTGTCGTAGTATAACTAATTGTATTCAAAAGATCTCGACTAAATCAGGTAATATGATTATTTTTGGTACAAATATACGAATCCGTTTTAGATACATTTTTTATTTAGATATTTTTAGGTTCCTATACATCAGAACCGAACTCATTCAGACCCAGAAGAATCCAATTCAAAACTCACACATAAATTTATGATATTCAAGCGGGCCTAATTTCAAAAAAAAAACATGATACCTGAAAAGAATAACTCGTACCTAAATGAATAGCCAATGTTCACGCCTAACTGATTTTATAAACTAATAAAAATTATTCTTTTTATGTGTTTGGCTAAATTAAGTGAAATAAAAATAGTTTTTTTATTTAGTAAAATAAGTATATGGGGTGAAAAAATAAATGACAATAAATGTAATACATTTTTATTATTTTGATTTAAGTTATTATTTTATTCACAAAACATGTCTTTAAATTATGTTTTTGGCTACGTAATTTTCCACTGATTGAAACTAAAAAACTTTTTAGTAAAACAAACTAAACCAAACGTTTAACCGTATGCAAAACCCAGTTATTTTACATTTTTGATTTTATAATTGACACAAAGTTAATGTTGATTAACTAATAAATAAAAATCTGCACTATTATTATTATGATAATATAACTAATGATGTGATGCGTTGTTAAGGTAATATAATTAATGAAATTGTAAAATTGAGTGAAATAAGTAAAGACAATTAATATAATTATATTAATGAAAATACTAAAATAACAGTATACCTCTTTTTTATACTGTTATTTATGTTTTCAAACAATTATCATTTATAATGCTATTCATGTTTTCAAACGGTACCAAAAAAGTATTTCAATTTTAATAATATAGATAATGCAGATAGTAGTCTAATTAGTAATGAAAGGTTGGAGTAATGATATAATTAGTGGATTAATCTTGCCACTGTGACCCATGTTCTAGGATAGCATTTCATGATTCTTTTTAAAACGTCCTTCATTCATCTTTCCTGTCTCCAAATAGCAAATATCATTCTAAAGGTGTGCCAGTTCGAGCCCATAAGTCTATGATAGCTTGGCCCATGTATTTGTTTTTGTTCACATCGCCCATGCACTTTGTTATTCCAAATTTATTTTCCAGAAACAAATATACTTTTCTGACAATATACAACTTTCTCGGTTTCTTTTGAATTTTGAGTGTTCATTCTTGTTCATGTGTTTAGTATTACTTTCGAATTAAGTTTGGTTCGAAACTTCGGATCCATATATTTTACCCATACTTACTTTTTCTATTAATATAAAGCAAAATAAAATAAAAAGCAATTCTCTCAAATATTTTTTTTAGTTTTGTCATAAAAATAGCTTTCAACAAGGAAAATGACCAAAATAACATATTTTTTTAAAAAAAAAATTAATTTTTTTACTTTTTACAATTTGAAACCCTATCTTCAAAAACCCACCCCTTAACTTTAAACCCTAAGTCTAGATTAGTTAATCCTAGGGTATAAATATATTTTTACTTTTTAATAAAACTTCTTTTGGTTTTCCTCATTGAAGACTATATTTGTGACAAAACTTAAAAAATGGCTATCCTAGGAAATTTTTCCAAAATAAATGTAACACAAATATTTTGGGTTTATCTTATATACATAACTAATGGACCATACTTTAAGAATACCAATAAAATAAGTTGGGCGTTGTGTCAATATTGTTGGACATGTTGTAAAATTGACGTAATCTATAACCAATAACGTGTACTTTCTTATAGGGGTGAGCAAAAAAACCGATCCGAACCGAGTCAAACCTATTCAAACCGAACTAAAGTCTATTTCAAACCATTCGGTTGAAGATTTCTCCAACCCGAATGGTTCGTTTGGTTTAAAACCGAACCGAACCAAGAAACCAATGTGTTTTTGTAATTATTTAAATTGAAAATATTAGTAATACCAATATACTAAAATTCTAATACCAAACCACATATTTTCCATTTTTATTCATTAACATATATTCTTCTAACCGAATATTTAATCATTAAAATATTTTATTTAAAAGAAATAGAAAAGTCTGTATTTTTATATTCTTATATATGTAAACGTGGATGTTAAATCTAAACCTAAAACATAAAGAAAATTTTATTAAAAATAAAAGTTCTTCTCCACAACGTCATATAGAAAATGATTCATTGCAGAATTTTAAATAATAATATAAGAGACATTGATGATTCATTGCAGGCTTTTAAATAATGATATAAGAGACATTACTAATGATGTTATTTTTTTTTAATTTTTAGTAAGTTTTCATTTGTTTTAATTCTTATATACTTTTTCTTGACTTTTTGAAGGTTTTTTGTTTTAGTTTTATATTGAATTTAGTTCACATAGTTTATGTTTACATAATTTATGTTTTAAAACATAATTTTTCTTTAAAACAATTAAACTAAGAAGAGCCTAATTAAACTGATCCAAAAAAACAAACCCAACCGAACCGAACACAAACCGAACCTAACCGAACCAAACCAAACTAACTATGGTTTATTTCAGTTAGAAAAATACTAGAACCGAACTAATCAACCCGAACCAAACCGAGAAAATAACTGTAGTGCCCACCGAGTTTCTTATAAAAATTATTGATAAATATAATAAAGACACGATACAATCGAGTGAAAGGGATTAGGGTTGTGTCGAAAATAATAGATCTCTTCACTCGGCACCTGAATTTTGTTTTTCAATCGATTTCACAAATTTTCTTTTCTTTAAAACTTTTATGTTCTCTGATTTTTTAAGCAATTTTATTATGTTTATAATTCTTGGTCTGAGATGAAAACTTTGTAAAGAAAAACAATACTTAGCTAAACTAAAGATCCGACTTTGTGTGTGGTGTTTTCACTTCAGCTTCCTTAATTCATAACTAATCACAATTATTTGGTTCCTTCGTGTACATAAGCATCATCCATGGCTAAGTTTTGCAAGGTATGAAACTTTCAATTTCTAAAAACATCATCATTCCAACATTTTAGTTGATGTGAATCTTAATGATTTTGTGATTTATTTCTTTCAATAATGATATTATTCAGTACTTGCACGGAGAGAACTTCAATTCACTAATAGAAATGTTAAAATTGTAGGAACTAAAAATTGAACTGTTTAAAAAAATTAGTATGTGAACACATTAAATTGTATGTGCTGGATAGGGTTGGGAAAAATACCCAAACCCGAAAAACTAAACCGAATATGTTCAAAAAATTAGTACCGAACCTGAAGCGAAATTGGTTAAATATCTGAATATGTTCAAAACTTTGGTATATAAAGAACCAACCGAACCCGATCCGAACCAAAATATTTTGGGTACCCGAGTATATCTGAATCAGATTTATATACTTAAACAGATTAGTTATTTTTAGATTTAATATCCAAAAAACATTCAAAAATATAAGATATTTTGAAATTGTCTAAAATACTTGAAGATATATACAACTAGTCAAAAGTAAACATATAAAATAGCTAAATAGTATTCAAAATGCCAAAAAATACTTGAAATATCTATTGATTCTCCATCCAAATATTCAAACCAACCCAATTTATGTTAAGTTTAGTTTAATGTGGCTACATTGTTCAAATTTATATGTTATATAATATTTTTATTTTTAGATTTTAAGAAATTTAAAGTATATATGATTTTTTTAAAAATAATTTATACGGGTTATCCAAATCCGAATCGAAAAAAGTAAAAATCAGAACTGACACCGAACCAAAATTTATAAATATCCGCCTGAAGCATAAATTTTTAACCCTAAAACCCCAAAATCCGAACATACGTGAACCAAACTCGAATGGATATCCGAATACTCACCCCTAGCACTGAAGTCAAAAAGCTAATTTATGAACACATTAATTTTTAAATAATTGTGAAGATGTCACGTGTCAATTAATGTATGAACACATTTAGGGAGTGATTGGTAAGTGCTATGAGTGCTTTCCACAGCCCATTTTTTTTTCTACATCCACTTTAGTTTACCAATCATGCTCTAAGAAAAAATTTAAAGCTACAGCCATAAAAACTAAGATACGAAACAAAATAGCTTTGGAAATCAATTTTTCTAGAGCTTTAGTGCTCTGGAAATAATTAATCTACAGCTGCAGCGATAAAATCTACAGCTATTATTTTAAAGCCAAAAAATAAAAGCCATAAGTCTTACCAATCATCCCCTTATTATAAATATTTCTCCTTTATTGGTCCTTTTCGTTTACGTGTCGCGCGACCTGCGACCTGAGAATAAGATTACGTTCGTTTACGTGTCGTGCGGTCTGCGACTTGTGACCTGCGACTAAACCTGCGACCTGCGACTAAAACTATGTTCGTTTACGTGTCGCGCGACCTGCGATCTGCGACCTGCGACCAGTCGCGCGATCAAAATTTTCTTAATTTTTAGTCATTGTTTTTTCGGACGACTTGAATGGGAACCCACGACTGGTCGTGCAATCAGTCGCGCGACATCAAAACTAAAAACAACCAGCGATTTGCGACATGCGACCAATCGCAAGTCGCATGTTACGCGATCTCAAAACGAACAACAACCTGCGACCTACGATCAGTCACAGGCCGCATGTCGCAGGTCGCGCGATAGGTAAACGAACATGCCCAATATAGGAGAGATGTTTTAAACTATCTTTAAAGTTACTGACCGAATAACCCTAGACCTCAATGTACCGAAAAGGCAAAAGTTTTTAGTTTTTATTTTCTGTTCACTTATGATACAAAAAATAGAAAAGAAAAAGATAAACGTGAAATGCGCACGTGGCCACTAGCGTTTGCCGCCTAAACCATGATTCTTCGAGTCACATGAACATCACTCAAGGAGAGCTCAACCGTTATTTTTAACGCCATCTGAATTGGCTTTACGTGTACGTGTACCTACCCAACAACAACAGACTCTAATCTACGATCCATCGATAAAGCTACGTACCTTTGCTTTTCGCGTCATAAAAGTATGTATATTAGTTGTTGCCCAAAAAAAAGAAAGTATGTATATTAGTTGGAGTTGATGCAGAGAGATATGTAATTATATTTGGGCGCCGTCATTGCACGATGTACCGTTTTTTTGTTAACATACGAATTATAATTCATTGTACGACAAAAAGACCTAGTTTGCAAATATGTAATATGTCTTTTGTACAATAATATCATTATACCTTTGTATACAACCGTTGAAATCTGCACAAAGAAAACAATATTTAATTAATAATTTATAACTGTAAAAAGTAAAACGTGGTCTTTCATTACTCATACATCTTTTTGAATTGAATTTCTTCTCACCAAAAGAACAATCAATTGTTCTAAAGAAAAGACAACGATGAAGTCATAAATGGTGAGCACACACAACAACTCTTTCATTTCTTTTCCTTTTTTTTCTTAAATCAATTGATTCTCACAATCATGCTTTTGTTTTCATACTCTGCTTTCGTTTCTGTTTTTGTTTTACAGATCCAGTGGTGAAAAAAAGACAACGATGAAAGCGTAGACGCTGAGGACACACAACAACTATTTCATTTCTTTTTTCCTTTTTTTTAAATCAATTGATTCTAACAATCATGCTTTTGTTTTCATATTCTGTTTTCGTCTCTGTTTTTGTTTTACAGATCTAGTGGAGATGAAGACGATCTCTATATGGTGGTGAAGAATAATGATGGTGAACGAAATGAATGTGTATCGGCCTGTTCTAAAGAAGAGACAACGATGAAGTCATAAACGGTGAGCACACACAACAACTCTTTCATTTCTTTTCTTTTTTTTCTTAAATCAATTGATTCTCACAATCATGCTTTTGTTTCCATACTCTGTTTTTGTTTCTGTTTTTGTTTTACAGATCTAGTGGTGAAGAACAACGACGGCGAGTAAATAAAAGCATCGTCGTGTCGGGAAACAGAGAGGAGATGAAGACGATCTCTATATGGTGGTGAAGAATAATGATGGTGAACGAAATGAATGTGTATCGGCCTGTCTAAAAAAAGAAGAATTGAAGAAGATGAACTCGCCATCTATACTATATTCGGTGAAACGAATAGTATAGTATATATTCTTAAGTATAGCTACCTATGTACGGTTACCATACTACTTGAGGCATATTTCTATACTACTCCTTAAAAATGTAATAATATGTCATGTTTTTAAATTTGATAGGTCTCTTGTTTGTCATTTTGTGTGATTGATTGTAATATGAAATTCATTTTTCGAGTGTTGAATAAATTTGATTATTTGGAACATTCGTTTACTATACTACTTAGACTATATGGAATATAAGATATGCAACATGCTAACCAAGTAAATGTGATTTCAAGTGTTTAATATTGGAAAACAATTTATATATTGTATTTGGGTTTATAGGTTCCAGTCTAAGGTTTAGATTTAGTTTAGATTTACTAAGTAAAGGTTTGAATATAGTAAACCATATTATATATGTTCTATTTGGGTTTATGCTTCCTTGATTAGGGTTTAGCTTAATCTATTTATTTAGGTTTAGGGTTTAGTAATTAGGATTTAGAGTTTAGAGTTTAGTATTTAGTATAGTTTAATATTACATAATATTATGCACTATTTTAAGATTTTAATATTTGGGTTAGGGTTCAAATTTGGGTTTAGGTTTAAATTTGAATTTAGAGTTTAGTGATCCTGGGTTTAGGGTTTAGTAATTGGAAGGTGGGGATTGAGGTTGGGGTCAACATAACTTCTTACATGCAAGCATATACAATTCATAATTTCACCAATATGTACTATACTATTGCTTTTGTTTCATTTTATCTGAGTTTAGGGTTTATATTTGTATTTAAAATTTATATTTAGGTTTATAATTTAGTGATTAGGGTTTAGGGTTTAGTATTTGGAAGTGGGAGTTGAGATTGGGGACATCATTAATTTTTTACATTCAAGTTTAGACATTTCATAATTTCGTAAATAGGTACTATACTATTTATTTTATTTCATTCTATTTAGGTTTAGAGTTTATATTTGGATTTATGATTTATATTTTGGTTTTGGCTTTAGTGAATAGGGTCTACGATTTAGTATTTAGGGTTATGATTTAAATTTGGGTTTACGGTTTACTGATTTTGGGTTTAGGGTTTAGTAATTGGAAGGTGGGGGTTGAGGTTGGGGTCAACATAACTTCTTTCATGCAAGCATATATATTTCATAATTTCACCAATATGTATTATACTATTGATTTTGTTCTATTATATCTGAGTTTATGGTTTATATTTGTATTTAAGATTTATACTTGGGTTTAGGATTTAGTGTTTAGGGTTTAGTGTTTAGTATTTAGTATTTAGTATTTGGAAGGTGGGAGTTGAAACTGGGACCATCATTAACTTCTTACATACAATCCTAAACATTTCATAATTTTTGTAAATATGTAATATAGTACTATTTACTTTATTTCATTATGTTTGGGTTTAGAGTTTATATTTAGATTTAGGATTTATATTTTGATTTTGGCTTTAGTGAATAACATTTAGGATTTAGTATTTAGGGGTTGTGGATGTGATTGTGATAGGCTTTAATATCTAGAGTAGAGATGGAATTGGTGTTCTGTATCATTTTGTTAATATGAAGTAAATGGAATACCATTTATTGCAGGAGTGTTTTATTTTTGTCCACTTATTTATTGAACACAGTGAAAGTGAAACGTATGCGGTTATTTAATACATGACGTGGAATGTGTATCTTCCCTTTTAAGATAGTTCAGAGTAAATAATGACCATACATGTTGTTGTCAATATCATCTCACCATCTCTCCTTTACCGGTTACTTGTAAGTTCAAGGGGTTAAAACCGGCTCAGATTAAACTTAATTATTAGATACTTGATTCTGTCAAAATCAATGCTCTACACTTAATTTTCATTCCAAACTTAGTCATTTCACAAATTCATTCTTTATTTATTTATGCATTTCTTTCTCTTGACATTTTGAAGAAAAAAAAACTATCTACAGACGAGTGATAACCGCGGGTTAATTCTCACCATATTTTTTTTGCACGCATCATTCTCACCATCTTAAAATTTATCTAGTGCGCCGAGAAATGTTACACGGCTCGGATAGGGTTTTCCATGCAATGGTTTGTTGGGGAAAATTAATAGAAATAGAAATGTAATTTACATATTTTGGTGATTCGATTTTAAATTTATTAATTGACAAAAAGTTACACACAAAGTAAGAATCATATAAGAAAAAGGAGTCCAATGTCAGGTAATGTATCCTCGCTTTGCAAACCAACGTTGTAGTAATCCATCCAGTTTGCAAACCAATGTTGTTGACCATGTGTTTCATTCCACATGTTGTAAATGGTAGTTTAGAAAAGAAGTATGATCAAAATGTAATCATGAGCTTCAACGTTGAACTGCCGATCACCCAAGGTTGTGTGGAGTATCAAACCAATATATCCAAATGACCCTATAACGAGGAAAGCAGTCCCCAACTCAAACCAAATTGTACATGTACGTATAACTGCAAACAAAATAGAGCTGGTCTCTAGATTCCTCAAGGTTCCCCACAAAGAAAACAAGCTTCCATATATTTGGCAGTAAGAAAAAAAAGCTTCCACATATTTGGTAAAAAAAAATAACAAGCCTGGATGTTACATCAGTTCCTGGTTCACATGCATAATTAACTAGAGGAAATATTAAACCAAATAATTTTGACTTTGTTTCTCCTTTTTACACTTGAAAAACTCATCCAACTTTTCACTAATTGGTTCCATAACAACTTCTGGTTTTGGTGAGAGCCTGTATGCCTTCAACTTTGTAATTAAAATAAATAAATATATATATGTGTCATTAGTTATAATACTAATTAAAGTGAATAATTAGATTCTACTATTTAGGTGCCTTCTTAGGTTTTGGAAGGGATAGATTAGGTTTTTGAAGGGGCATTGTCACTTTCATGCATATGCTATACTTTTCTTAAATACTATATATAAAGTTATTCTTATCTAAATAAACTATACATATTCTACTGATGATCTATACTATACTAAAAGGGGGATATAAGCCATGGAGAGGGTGTCCACATAGGATAGAAAAATCAACCAATCAGAGAACCCGAAATTGCCATGTCATCTCATTTTTTTCGTAAAAAATAAAAAAACAATGCGAAGGTGAGAATCGAACCCGGGTTAGTATGATATATATATAGGACAGTTACCACTAAGCCATTGAAACTTTCTTGGACACATATACAAGAACCACTAAGTATATAATCACAAACTCTTATGTACATTTACAATAATATGAATTCAACTTTCAAGACTCCGATACTTTATTTTGTAAAAAAAAATAAGTAAGTGACTAAGCTAATATATTCTTAGAAAGTGTGAGAACGTTGACAAGTATGAAAAAGCATAGATTTTTGTTTTCGTGACAAAGTTAAGAATTTTGTAAAAGTAAGTTTAACATATAAATTTTCGTGACAAATATGAAAAAACCTAGATCTATACTATACTAAAAGGGGGATATAAGCCATGGAGAGGGTGTCCACATAGGATAGAAAAATCAACCAATCAGAGAACCCGAAATTGCCATGTCATCTCATTTTTTTTCGTAAAAAATAAAAAAACAATGCGAAGGTGAGAATCGAACCCGGGTTAGTATGATATATATATAGGACAGTTACCACTAAGCCATTGAAACTTTCTTGGACACATATACAAGAACCACTAAGTATATAATCACAAACTCTTATGTACATTTACAATAATATGAATTCAACTTTCAAGACTCCGATACTTTATTTTGTAAAAAAAAATAAGTAAGTGACTAAGCTAATATATTCTTAGAAAGTGTGAGAACGTTGACAAGTATGAAAAAGCATAGATTTTTGTTTTCGTGACAAAGTTAAGAATTTTGTAAAAGTAAGTTTAACATATAAATTTTCGTGACAAATATGAAAAAACATAGATTTTTGTAAAATTTTGACAAAACAACTCATAACATACTTCTCTAATGTCTTAATAAAATATTATTTAAGGATGCAATAATTAAATATATTAATTCAATAAATTTTGTAATTTATAGACAAAACAATAACACAACAAATTTTGAAACATTTGTTTAACCTATCGATTTTTTTTCATGAGAATCCAACTAAACAAGATAAAAAAATAATTAGATTTACAAATATTTAATTACCATTTTATTCAATTTTGATTAATTTCAAATTATCATAATGTATCTTTTTGAAGTTACAAATATGAAAAAGCATAGATTTTTGTACAATTTGACAAAACAACTCAAAACATATTTTTCTAATGTCTTAATAAAATATTATTTAAGGATGCAATAATTAAATATATTAATTCAATAAATTTTATAATTTATAGACAAAACAATACCACAACAAATTTTGAAACATTTGTTTAACCAATCGATTTTTTTTTCATGAGAATCCAACTAAACAATTAGATTTACAAATATTTAATTACCATTTTCTTCAATTTTGATTCATTTTAAATTGTAATAATGTATCTTTTTGAAGTTACAAAAAAATAATGTTCTTTCTTTATTACACTAGAATTATATATAGATTCTATATACACAAAATAAATATAATATAACAACATAAATTTACTTTCCCCGATTCATATGAAAACTTTTTCAGTTATCCACCAAAGCAAATTAATTAAATCAATGAAATTGTTAAAATACAGCAAATTAATATATAATTTTATTTTAAATTAAATTATTTAAAAGTGTATTTTTGTTAAAACAAAATAATAAATAAGTAAAACTGATTTGATGGTAATTTTTATGATATCAATTCTGTGAAAGAAATAGAAGCTTAATATGGAAAAAAATCTTAAATACAAAAACCTCTAAAAATTAACAAAAAAACTAATAAATTAAACTATGATATCACTTAAAAGCTTCTTAGACCATATTAATAAAATATTTAAGCGATAATTAGACAAATTTGATTTTTTTCCAGCAAAAAGTTTATTATTAATTAGCATCAGTTATTTCAAGATGTTTAAGAAATGGTGGACAAAAAAATAGGATGGACATTAATGATATATGAACTATGAATAGTACTTTGTGAAGCAGACTTAGATAACATATATGCACATACATTTTCAGTCCTTTTTGATGCCTAAATTCAATTTCTTCAGAGTAATTATTCCACAAATAGATCGTATGAGATATTGTTTTGATATGTAGATTTGTTTTTTCAATGTTAAGAAGATTGATAACTGTAAAAATGTCTCATTCGTATATGATATGTCTATAACCGAGTCCCCAACATGAGACAAGTTTGTTTAAAAAGTAAATAATTTTATTTTTCTTATATTATATAATAAATATATATTATTTACTGATAATAAAAATATAGTTATTCATCTATCACAAATATCTATGCAAATATTTGAATCAAGTACAACAATCAAACAACATAATGATTTCCACAAAGAAAATTTAAAAAATATATTTATGTTATGTAGTCATATTTTATATTTTTTAAATAATATAATACAATATTATACATTATTTTTTAGAATTGAGAAATACATATAATATCTTATCCGCGCGTAGCGCGGTTAAAAAATCTAGTAATAATAATAATAGAAAGAAACATCTTCAAGAAAATGTGGCACTTTGTTTAATCAACAGACATAATTAAAAAGAGAGATGCAACCTCGGATGTCATATATGGATTGGATGCACCTGGATTAAAATTTGACTCGCACATATATTAGCAGTTCGTCCAATTTTGGTCACATAACATACTACAACAAATATATTTAGCCACCAGCTCAATACATTTTCTCGTATAATTAAAGTGTACATATATGTGCATGTTATGTATACAAACTTGTAATCAAAGAAAACATACACTCAGAGATGTTACAAATAACTTTTGAACAATGAGGAACGGTGCAATCACTACGTGACGTTATTTTGATACTGAACTGGTCAAAAATCGAAGAAAATATGTATTAAGAATTTTGAGAATAGAATAATATCAGATTTGAACAACAAATTCCATCTAACGTATGCACAAGAGTATGATCGTGACAGCAACACAAGATATCTAAAACAAAAATAAAGTATGCGAAAATCATAGTTTATATCTGGCTATCAAACGCATGGTAAATGGTAGAGTTTCACGAAAATATCTCCTCAATCAATCAAACCGTTTGATCTAGTTATCGTATTACTCTATTATATCCAAATATTCAACTATAAATACCTAGAATTAACTAATACCCCCCACCCCCCCACCACACACCCAAAAAAAAAAAAAAACCGCGACTTTGAATAAAAAAAGGGCACGTATGTACATAAAAGAAAAACAGATTTGGTGCATATTATTATCCAAGAGCCTTTTAATCTCTACCTCTAGTAGTACCTAAGAGAATAGTCAAAACGAATCTGAGTATCCAATTTTCTGACTTGTAATCTAGTCATGGAGTTAAATAAGTGGCCTTCCTTTAGCCACCATTTTAAAATATGTTGTCATTATTGACATAATTCTTCTCGGATTATTCTGTTGTGTTATATTACCCTTAAATTAATTCAGACATACTTTTGTCGCCGTTGATTCACTACAAGAAAACAGCGATATTCTAACGGACATTCTGACGGAAAATAAAATCCTCGGAATATACCGAAGAATTTCCGAGGAAATTCCGAGGAAACACAAAATTGAGTTTCCTCGGAATAAACCGACGGAATTCCGAGGAAACATCAGTCCGTCAGAATATTCCGAGGAAATTCCGAGGAAAAATGTGTTCCTCGGAAAAAACCGATGAATTCCGAGGAAATATTATAGCCGTTGGAGAGCCGTTGGAGGATTTTACAAAATTCCGAGGAAATTCCGACGAACTAGCCTTTTCCGTCGGAATTCCGTCGGAATTTCCTCGGTATGTCGGCAGGATTTAAACTATAAATACAAGCACTCCTCTTCCTCTTCATTCACTCCATATCTTCATCCTCCCTCTTACTCTATTTACACACGAATTTGATTCATAAAAAATATGTCTTCTTCAAATTATTTTCGTTCTTGGATCGATCGACCTCATTTGGATCCGAACACGAGATTGCTTACGGAAGAATACCAACGAGGTATAACCGAATTCATGGGGTTAGTTCACCGACAACCGGAAGCAAAAACAGGTATGTTAAGATGTCCTTGCTCTAATTGTAAAAATAGAAAGGTTATTAAAGAGTGGGATGTTTGGACTCATCTATATTTGAGTGGGTTTACACGAAGTTACAAAATTTGGTATCATCATGGGGAAACTGATTATGAACATGGTAGTACTAGCGAACCTCAGCCAGCGGTTAGATTAGAAGAACCAATTAGAACGGATGTAGATTATGGTGTAGGTACTGAGCAGATGGTAAATGATCATTTTAGAGGGGAAGATTTACCCAATGCAGAAGCTAGGAGATTTTATGATATGTTGGATGCTGGAAAGCAACCATTGTACGAAGGTTGCAGAGATGGTCATTCAGCTTTATCATCTGCTACAAGATTGATGGGCATTAAAACAGATTATAATTTGGCTGAAGACTGTGTGGATGCGATTGCTGATTTTGTAAAAGGTATTCTACCCGAGGATAATGTAGCTCCTGGTTCATACTACGAGGTTCAGAAACTCGTAGCTGGTCTTGGTTTATCGTATCAGGTAATAGATGTATGCAGCGACAACTGCATGATTTATTGGAGGGCGGATGAACAGCGGGTTACATGCAAATTTTGTGGAAAGCCTCGTTATAAAGATACGAGTGGAAGAGTTCCAGTGCCATATAAAAGGATGTGGTATTTACCTTTGACGGAAAGGTTGCAGAGGTTGTATCTGTCTGAACGCACAGCGCAACCAATGAGATGGCATGCGGAGCACTCAACAGATGGTGAGATCAGACATCCTTCAGATGCAAAAGCGTGGAAGCATTTCCAATCAAAGTATCCCGACTTTGCGTATGAGAGAAGAAATGTCTACCTTGGATTATGTACTGATGGTTTCAGTCCGTTTGGCAAGAGTGGAAGACAGTATTCTCTATGGCCCGTCATTCTTACACCATACAACCTCCCCCAAACTTGTGCTTGCGACGAGAGTTTTTGTTTCTCTCGATTCTCGTTCCCGGACCAGAGCATCCTAAGAGATCACTTGATGTGTTTCTTCAGCCACTAATATATGAGTTGCAACAACTATGGGCTCAAGGTGCTGAAACATACGATGTTTCGTGTAAAGAAAACTTTCAAATGCGGGCAGTACTAATGTGGACAATAAGTGATTTTCCAGCATATGGTATGTTGTCTGGATGGACAACGCATGGAAGGCTATCATGTCCATATTGTCAAGATAACACTGATGCTTTCCAACTAAAACACGGAAGGAAAACGTGTTGGTTTGACTGTCACAGGAGATTCCTACCACCTGATCATCCATATCGTAGGAGTAGGAATTTGTTTACGAAGAACAAGAGGGTGTTTGACAGTCCACCTCCGGAAATTTGTGGGAAAGATTTGAAGATACAACTAAGAGATTTTGGTGCAGAAAGGACGCCAGAAGTCGGTGGACATGAGCGTTTTCCGGTAGATGCTGTTGGAGAACTACATAACTGGCACAAAAAAAGTATTTTCTGGGATCTGCCATACTGGGAGGATCATCTGCTAAGGCATAATTTAGATGTCATGCATATTGAGAAGAACTTTTTTGACAATCTCATGAACACGATCCTTAATGTTCAAGGTAAAACAAAGGATAATTTGAAGTCAAGACTGGATTTAGTCGATATATGTGCTCGTTCAGAACTTCATGTTGATGAGAATGGTAGGGCTCCTTTTCCCATATACCGACTTGATGCAGCGGGAAAAGATGCGTTCTTTGATTGGATTTCAAACGATGTGGAATTTCCAGACGGTTACGCATCAAATTTGCGTAACTGTATCGACAGAAAGGAAGGAAAGTTTACTGGCTTGAAAAGCCACGATTGCCATGTAATGATGCAGCGCCTCCTTCCGTTCGCCTTCAAGGAACTATTACCACGAAATGTTCATGAAGCAATTGCAGGGATAAGTGGTTTCTTCCGCGATTTATGCACGAGATCAGTGACTCTTGAAGGTATTGAAAATTTGAAGACTAACATAGCCGTGATTCAGTGCAACCTTGAGAAGATATTTCCTCCCTCATTTTTTGATGTTATGGAGCATCTTGTTATTCACCTGGCAAGAGAATTGGAACTTGGTGGTCCTGTGCAGTATAGATGGATGTATCTGTATGAGCGGTATATGTTCCATTTGAAGAAGATGGTGAAAAATTTAAGTAGGGTGGAAGGTTCTATAGTCGCACAGATGATCAATGAAGAAACTTCAAACTTTGCCGAGTACTACTTTCCAGCAGAAGTTCAGACCAAAAACAGAAGACCTGCTCGGCATGATGATAGAGGCGAACGGGCAACATATCATGTTACGGTTCCAGACATTTTCACAGACGTTGGACGACTTAGCGGAAAACCAAAGGACCGTCGACTTACTGAGCAGGAGCGCAGTCATTTGCAAACATATTTGCTCACCAACTGCGAAGACGTTCTTCAATATGAGAGGTAAATAAATGAGCTTACAAATTTTTATTTTAACAAGTTGAAATTTAAATCTTAATTAATTACATTATTGTCATCATATACAGGATTTTCATGGCAGAAAAGCGGTTCGAGTATAGATACGCCACAGAGGACGAACTAGAAGAAATGAAGCAGAGAGAATTTACTGGATGGATGTTTACTTATGTGAGTGCTTTAAACAAATTAAAATATATTTTATCACATATTTATACTAATTCACATTTATTGATATAATATATATATATGTGCTATTAATAGGTGTCTGCTGGTTTGGCCAGAGGTGAAACATTTGACGATTGGATACGTGAGATGGTCGTTGGACCAAACTTTGTTGTGAAGTCATATCCGAGATTTTGTACTCGAGGATATGCATTCACAACTCAGAAGAGGAGACGTTCGAGTACGACTTATGATGCTGGCGTTTGTTCTGCATCAGGAGATGATGTATACTACGGACACATACATGAGATTTTGGAAATCAAGTATTTGGGCATGGTTGGATTGCGCTGTACTGTTTTCTATTGTGATTGGCACGACAACACCCCAGATCGAGGTGTGAGAACAGATGCATTTGGTGTTACATCAGTAAATTCGAGGCGAAAGCTGCAATATTATGATCCTTTCATTCTTGCTTCTCAGGCCGATCAGGTAATTAAATGTTAATTATTCAGAATGATTCATCATCATGTGTATTAATTTATAATTTTTCTAAATGTTACAGGTTTGTTATATCAAGTACCCCCGGGTAAGGAACAGAGATGATCCATGGGTTACTGTTACAAGACTCAACCCGAGAGGCCGAGTTCAGGGAAGTTCTGAGCTGGAAGACCCACTACAACCAAGCACATCCGGCAACTTAAGTGCAGCAGAAGATTTAGCTGGAGTTGGCCTTGTAGTCGATTTAACCGACTTTGGAGAGGAAGCCGTCGTTCACGTAGAGGATGAACCAGTGATTGGAGAGTTTCACCAAGATCCAGATTCAGATTCATCTGGTGATGATGACTCGGAAACAGACTACCATTGAACTTATTTTTTTTTTTTTTAAGAAATACCGAGGAAATTCCGAGGAACACTTGATATAACCTCTTTCCTCGGATATTAGTTATTTGGTTTATCTAGCAAGGCAAAGCTGAATACGAATTAAAAACTACTCAAAACACAACCAAATAAAACGAAGAAACCATATAAAAGAAATACGAACTCATAATTAAGAAACCAAAAAAAAAAACTCAGTTCAAAATTAACAGAAAATAAGACCATAAAACGTTAGAATAGAAAAGAAAATAAAATAGCCGGTGATAGCTCCTACTCCTCGTCTCCTGCTCCAGATGTTCCTGCATCGTTGGGTCTCTTGGACCTCTTTCTTACCCTGTGTGTACCACTCGAACCCGAACCAGAGCTGGATGGAGAGTTGTCCCGATGAACTACATCATCCTTTTGGCAACGACACGGCCTGATACGTGAAATGGCAGCCCAGATCTTGTGTAGCATGTCGTTGTTTGTCTTTATGCTCTGATCTCTCCAATGTTGTTGCTGGCGCGAAGTGGCGTTCGGTGGAAGCTCTTGCAGCTTGTACTGGCTGGAGTCTGATGGGAGTAGCTGATGGGGTTGTGAATCATCTGGAATGGCTTGTGCAGCCTCATCTTCTCCTTCTTCATCAACCACGCCCTTGCCTTTGGTCTGATATTTTGGCGTGAAGAAGGATGGCTTGTCTACTAGTGCGGTAGCAGGGGGTAGGAACTCAACTGCAGCCTCTGAAAGTAGAGCAGTCAGGCCGATCTGAGGCAGGTGGCAGTAGAGTGTTTTCTTCGCTCGGTCCTGGAATACGTAGACGTAAGGACCATCCCGATGGATCCTCGAGTGGGGACCAGCTATGAACTCCTTACTTACTAGAGAAATGACATCCAGGTAGTTCCAAGCAATGTTGTTCGATCTGTCCAGTGCTACCTGCTGGTTCTCGCAGTCTACACCCACATGTCTAAGGATCCGAGTAATCACTGCACCAAATCCACATGCATTGCTCTTGGATTTGGTTACTTTCCCTTGTATCCTGCTAAGTTTGCGGCCAGCACCGCTCCCATGTTGAAGGCAGTAGCAGGTGGGAATGTAGAGTTTCCAAATGCCGGTAGCAAATGCCTCACACCTTGGTACAGGAGGCACAACTCCCATTGCGTGACTGATGCGGCTGTGGTTGTCCCGTATAGCAATGAGCCAATGAGGCGTGTGGCATATCTCAGTACTGGGCTCCGGATAAGTGACTCCTTTGCCTGAGAAGATCTATAAACCCCTGTGCCAATCGTTTCCCAGAAGTTCAACAGCTCTGAAGTCCAATAAAGACCAGATGTCCTCTCCCCTGCACTCAATCCAAATAGTCCGCAGAGGTCTGTGAAAGATACCTCATAGTATACTTTCTGCACTACGAATGCCAGAAAACCTTCCTGATGGCTATCATCGGGACGGCTGACGTATGCGGATGCTATGAACTGGCGTACAAACTCCGGATAAGTGGGTTTGTTGAGGTTGCATAGTTGGCCGAGTTCCATGTTCTGGAACAGTCCTTCAATGTCTGCTTTGACTCCCAATATTGTCATCGTCTCGGGACATGCTAGTTGTGTAGCCGGAACGGCTACCTTCTTCATGTTAATGTAGTGGGTGGTATCAGACTTATCCCATTTCTTTGGCCTTTGCTTCTCCAGCTGAGACGAACCCTCTTCTTGTGTGTTCTTCTTTGCTGATGTTTTCGTGCGCTTCATTCTCTACAAAATAGAATCATTGCTCTCAACATGGTTAGAATCGAGTTGTGATAAAAAAAACCAAATTGAAAAAAATTCTCAATCCCTAAATCATCTCAAATCCTGTTCCAAACTCGTTGATCACAGACAATTGTGTTCTATTACATGTTTAAACATCTGTTTCATGCATATTTGATCAAGGAATCAACACGGAAATAAGAAATTCACAAAACCCAAAAAATTGCTCAAGAACACGATTTCAGAATGTGGAGATTCGCGGAGTATACCTGTCTTAGGGTGAAGACGAGTGTAGGAATCAGGTAGAGCTCGAAAAATCAAGTGGAATAGAGCCCAAAATTGTTCAAATCGGATGATTATAGAGAGAGAAAGGGGGGCGAATTATAGGGGAAATCGGAGGGGATGAGAGTTCTAAGGTTTAGATCCAAAAAAGGTCGGGTTTTGCCTTATAATTCTGTTTTCCGAACACGCATCGATCGATGCATTTCTGAATAAATACGGATCGATCGATCACATTCTTACGGCCCGGTCCATCTTAGTGATCGATCGATGCGTTTTTGTTCTATAACGCATCGATCGATGCGTTTATAAAAAAACATACAAGATTTCCCGAGGACATTCCGAGGAACAATTGAGATTCTCGATCGATCGATGGGATACTCTCATCGATCGATCACAATCTTACGGCCCGGTCCATCTTAGTAATCGATCGATGCGTTTTTGTACAAAAACGCATCGATCGATGCGTTTATAAAAAAACATACAAGATTTTCCGAGGACATTCCGAGGAACAATTGAGATTCTCGATCGATCGATCGGATAATCCCATCGATCGATCACATTCTTACGGCCCGGTTCATCTTAGTGATCGATCGATGCGTTTCTGGACATATATCCATCGATCGATCGGTTTATTAAAAAAAATTACGTTTTCAAAACCCCAAACACTAGTTCCTCGGAATTTCCTCGGAATATTCCGAGGAAATTCCGAGGAAGAAGAGGGTTTCCTCAGAGTTCCCTCGGAGTTCCCTCGGAATAATCCGAGGAAATTTCGAGGAAATAGGGTTTTTAAACCGAAAACAACGTTTTGCCGTTTGAATAACACCTATATAACCCTTATTAAGTGTCTTACGTTCATTATGAAGTCAAAAATTTGTTCCTTACCGTATAATTAACACTTTTCCGATTGTATGAACGAAATCTCACAACATAAGAGAAACACTTATATCTTTTAATGAACGGTAAAGGGAATACTTTCAATTAGTTTTGAAAATTGTTATTTCATGGTTTATGCTCATCTATACAAAGAATCCTCAATGGTATGGATTACAATTGTATAAGAAATAAAATACGGCAAAAATAATTGATGTTTTGAAACCCCAAACACTAGTTCCTCGGTATTTCCTCGGTATATTTTCATTTTACCGGGCAAATATTTCGCGAAAATTGATATTATAATTCCGACGGAATTCAGACGGATAATGTCCGTCGGAACCTAGGTTTTATAACCACAAGCCCCTTCTTCTTCCCCATTTCTCTCTTCTTCCTCTGCGCGATTCCTCTCTTCTCTCCGGCGATTTCCCCCTGAAATCCGACGATATCTCCGTCGATCTCCCCCTTCTCTTACACAAATCATGTAAGGACCCTATCCCACTCTCTTAGGTTCTATTTGTTAGGTTTTTGTGTAGTTTTGATAGATTTTTGTTAGGGTGATTGGTTAGGATTGTGATTTGGTTGTATAATAGGTTTAGAATTGTGATTTGGTTGAATAATTTGTTTTGTTGAATTGATTTAGAATTTTTTTAGAATTTTTTATTTTTTTGTATTTATAAAATCGATTTTTGTATTTTACAAAACGATTTTTCTATATAAATTCGATTTTTTGGATTTTACAAAATCTTTTTTGTATATAAATTAGATTTTTTGGATTTTACAAAACATTTTAAATATCTATAAAACTTTTTTGTGATTAAAAACTATTATTTGGGATTTAAAAATATTTTTAATATATATATATTATTAAAACTATTTTTTGTAATTATTAAACAATTTTTATTTATTAAAACAATTTTTTGTTTATTATAACTATTTTTATATATTTATTAAATATTTTTAATATATATAAATCTTTTTTTGTGATTAAATTATTTGGGATTTTTTTTAATAAAAAAAAAAAATTATATATTTCTCTATTTATTAAATATATTTTTTTTATTTACAGGTCTCATGATGATCAGACTCGGCCTCGACAGCGTCGTGGTCGTGGTGGTACGGGGAGCCAGTCTCGGGATACCAGCCATTTTCAGGATTCCCCTTCGCCCCAGAGCTCCAACCATACATCTCCCTCTGCTGCACCCGCTCATGCTCCTCTCGCTGCCGCTGCTGCATCCGCTCCTGTTCCTCCGGGTCCTCCGGGAGTGATGAGTGTTGCGGAGTTGGTTCAACAGCCCGGTCGTGACCATCTTCCGTATCTCACTCCGTATCCACATGGACGGGGTCAAACATGGTAATTAAACATTTTTTTTTTCTTTAAATTTGGATTCATTATTAACCGTTTGTTCTTTTTATTAGGTTCAACCGATCCGGGAACGGGATCAGCGCATGGATCAACCGTATGATGTACTCGGCCCTCGACAGTGGACATCCGACTTTCACTCACTTCCCTACCGACAAGCAGGTTCTGTGGTTTCGTCAGGTTGCGGTAAGTATTCTAATTTTTTACTTATATTTTTAATCTTTAATATAAATTTTCTACTAATTGTGTTTTTTTTTCAGCAAGAGTTTAACTGGAATTCCGATGAGACGCTCTTTATCTATCACCACTTCGTCCATAAAGTAATGGACAACTATGGGAAGCAGATCCACGAGTGGAAGAAGAAGTGGGAAATCAATAAGATTCGATTTAATTTATTAAACAATTTTTTAATTTATTAAACTATTTTTTAATTTATTAAATTATTTTTTAATTTATTAAACTCTTTTTTTTTATTTATTAAAAAGTCCCAAAGTCGATGAACGACACGGTCTGGAAGGAGTTGTGTGCGCATTGGGATAAGGAAGAGGCGAAAGAAACTTCTTCCACCAACTCCACCAACCGAAGGAGCGACCGTAAATGGAAGGGCATCTACAAGCGTAACTTGGGTGCTCAATCTATTGCCACTCTCGGAGATCGCATGGTAAGTTCAACCGCTTTTTCTTCAATTATTTGAGTTTCAGAATTTAAATTTATTGTGCATTTCTTCTAATTTCTAATGTTTCTTTAATTTATGTTTTTTTTCAAGGCGGAAGAAAATGATGGCGAGCCGGTTGATGATCTCGCCCTAATGAGGAGGGCGTATACCAACAAGAAGACCGGCCAGATTGATGACGGTCTTGTGAGGGACGTGGTCGACCTGGTCCAAACTCAGGTGGTAGACGAAGTGTCTCAGCTTCAAGCCGAGGATGACACTTCGACGGCTTCGACCAACTTGTCCCGGTTTCGAATCAACGAAATCGTTGAATCCGTAAGTTCTTTTTTTTTAAAAGTTCAATTCATTTATTTCTTGGTTTAAATTTCTAAATTTGGCTTTTTTCTATTCAGTCGGTTCCAAAGAAGAAGGGACGTTTGGTCGGTTTGGGTCGTCGCACCCGGTCGGTTCCTCCTTCTTCTGCACCACCACCGCCCTTTGTTGATCCAGAAGTACTTACGGCTCAGTTGAAGGACAAAGATGATCGTATATCTTTGTTGGAGACCCAGATGGCGGCTCAACAGGCGGGCTATGAGGCACAGAGGAGGCTGAACCAGCAAATGATGGAGATGATGCAGAGGATGTACCCAAACGAGGTGTTCCCGGACGTGCCAGACCCGTAGTTTTTTTTTTTTTCCAAAAACTCGGAATGTTTTATTTTTATTTGTGAAACTTTGAATATTAATTAATATGATTTCAATTTTAATTTTAATTTCATATTTTCGAATTTAAATTTCAGAAATTTTATTTTTTTAAAAAATTAATATTTTTTACATTCCGAGGAAATTAATTATATTTTTTACTCGATCGATCGATGCGTTTTTGGACATAAATCCATCGATCGATGTGTTTATAAAAAAAAGTTTGGAATATACCGACGGACCTTTTCCTCGGTTTATTCCGAGGAACGGGTCCCTCGGAATATACCGAGGGAACAGGTCCCTCGGAAAATTCCGAGGAATATGTCCGTCGGTATATTCCTATCGATCGATGTATATATGTCAAAAAATGCATCGATCGACGAACGTCCGAGGAAATATCCCGACGAAGTTCTCACTCGGTATATTCCGAGGACATTTCCGACAAACTAATGATCCTCGGAATTTCCTCGGAATTTTGTTTCCTCGGAATTCCGTCGGAAAATTCCGAGGGATTTCCGAGGAAAGAAGAAATTTCGAGGAATTATTTCCGACGACTTGTTTCGTCGGTATGTCGTCGGAATAACGATATTCCGACGAAATTCCGACGATTTTTTTCCTCAGAATCCTTACTTTTTTCTTGTAGCGATTACTTTATCTTTGTCAGTTATATAATGTGTATAACCGAAAAAGTGACAATGGATAAGCTTTGTTGGGACCTACTGATCATGTGGATGGATATAAGTCGGTCCGACATAATTTCCATGTGGGCAATACCTAGATTTGTCGACCTTATAACTTTCAAGTATTATATAGTAGATAACATTACTAACCAAAGAATGTGATTTACTGAAACATTTTTTGATATCGCCTATCAACTGATACGGTCAATTTCGGAAAGAGTATATTTAATGCTACGGAGTGGATTATTACTACACTGTCTTCTATAAGTTTGGTATAACTTTCGAGTAATGTCAGAGAGTAACTAAATCACATGTTACTAGACTACTAAGTAAACTGCCTCGGCCGAAATCCAAATCTCATCCACCAGGTAAATTGCCTCGGACGAAATTCAAACCTCATCTACCACTTGACCACAGTCATCCATACATTTTCTGTTTTTTGTTTATTTTTAAGGAATTCAACACTGGTGTTTCCGTGGATTTAAGTTAGGAAACAATTTATAACCGGCAAAAACGTTCATGATCTATAGATTTTAAAGATTTTATTGAGCTTTGAAGAAATTATCTGATTTGATATATAAGAAGCACACAAAAATGACATAAAATTATGTAATTATGATCTTCTGCCTTCAAAAGCAATAATTTTAATTTTTAGTAATGTATCAAACGAAAATTTAGAATCATTTTAAAATTAAACAATAGTTTATTAAATATAAATTTTAAATATCCATTTTAACTTTAGTGTTATTGAACTAGTGATTTATTTATTTTTTTAAAAATTATATTTTAAGCAAATATTTTTAATATGATCAAATTAGTGAACTTTTGATGATTTCAAAATGTTTTGATAAAATCGTTAATTAAAAATACAAAATTCTTTTAAATTCACTAAAAATATCTATTAGTTTATCAAAACATAAAATTTTGTTGAGATATTGAGTGATTTGGAAAATTTTATCAATTATTAAGCAGGGGATATTTTATTTGTAAATCGACAAGTACTGGTTCATTATTTTATAATGTTAAATTTAAAATGATTGATATTAGGTATTCTATAATTTATAATGATTCCTCTTTGAAAAGAAAAAAATTCCTTGTACTACTGTTTTTCTTTATCTTTGTTAGTAAAATTATATAACAGATTTGATAAATAAAAAACTACCATCACCAACAATATTCCAGGTCCATAAATAATAGTCTCTTCGTTATATAATGTAACATATTTTGGTTAAAAAGAAAAGAAAAATAAAAAATACTTTAAAAATAATCAATCGTAATTAATATACTAAAATATTATTGATCAACTAATTTTCAGTAAAGTTAAAATTATTTTTGAAATATCAAAACACCTTATATTTTAAAACATCAAATCTTCATTAAAACATTTTACACTATGGATGGAATCATATTTCCGAACCGAAATAATAAATGTGTAGTTAGTTTATTTTCCATGATGAGATACAAAATAATGACGTTAAGAAAACTCTATCAAAAATTCATTAAATACACCAACTGAATTAGACTAAATAACATATCACCCCTTAAATCTATTTCTAAAGTTACATTGATGAAACATGAAAAAAAAAGATACCATACACAGTAAAAACTCTATAAATTAATATTCTATAAATTTGTAAACACTATAAATTGATAAAAAAATCGGTCTCGAATTGGACCAATTCAAAATATGACACAAATCGATAAAATAATAAGATAATATTTTTTTAGAAAGTCTTATGTAAATATATGATCCTATTAAAATATTAAATTAATAATCTATGTTTATATACATTTTATATAAGTATAAATTGAACATTATATTTTGAGTTTTATATTCACAATGAAAATACCTTTGTTTTTCTTAACATTTCAATATATTTTAAAAATATTTAGTAAAATTATATCAAAAATCATATATAAATTATATGAAACATAAAAATCTACACCAAATAATATAATAAACAATATGAAGGTTAAATTATAAAATTTAATTAATGTATACATGGTGAAATCAAATATTTTCTTATTTTATAAATAAAAAAATAGAAAACAGAAACAGAAGTTTTTTTTTTAATTAGTAAATTTATAAATTAATAAAATATTATAGTCCTAACATTATTAATTTATAGAGTTTTCAATGTACATGTGTTGAACAGAAACAGAGATCAAATGGGTTTGGTCATTTGTCGGCTAACTAAAACAAAAGCAACACCTTCCCATTTTTTGTCATTTTGGTCCGACAGAACAAATGTTTCTTCGTCTCCCTTTTCCATGACTTTTTTCGACGTATGAAAACTTATCAGCGATTTCAAATATTCATATCCACACATATGCGGGGATTTCACTAAAATCATCCATCATGTCCCCACTGTCCACTACCAGCTCCATACATCCCCAGCTCAAGTACTCAATGAGCTCTGACCAGAGATTCTTCTTCTCCATGAACCGGAGAGTCATCATCAGACTCCTTAGCAACATGAATCATTTATACTGATGCTGAGATAGCGTTCCTTAGCAACATGAATTATTTATAGTGATACTGAGACAGCGTCTCTCTATCAACTCCTTGGACTGAGACAACATATATATATATATATATGCACTAGTTCGTCGTTCACATTCATGATTCAAGGCTTTGAATAGAAGAGCTCCCGATCACCTGCTCTTTTAATGATTATTTAAGGATTTGGGAAAGAGAACTGGAAATCGTTAATTAGAGATTTGATAAGAAGAACTGAGAACAATTAAGATCAAACAAAAGTTAATGTTAATTACAAGAATACTTTGGTCAAATCAACACAAATTCGTGCATTTCTGACTTGCATAAAATTCACGCTTATTTTGAGAAAACTGTGTTAATTTTAATTCAATGATGTTTTCTTATATAAAAACCTACAACTTAATACATAGAATAATTTGATTAGAAAGAAAAATACATACTGAACATATTCGTAAAAATATTTTGACTTCTTATTGAAATGTTTATAGTTCTTTTCTTCCAGCATATTTGACCCATCTCAAACCATTGTCTTTGTCACATAGTTTTAAAGTATAATATGAAATGTTGTAAGAATTAAATTATACGCCTTCATTATTTACTTGCACACCTATAAAGCTGATTCGTCTGTATTGATTGATATATACATTAACACTGCTATAAATGCAACTAAAATAAAGTTTATAATACAATGTTTATACTACAATGTGCCGTTTTGTTTTTTCTTTCTGTTTTTGGAAATCAACTAGGTTTCTCTTTTTGTTTAAATATTTTGAAATAAAACAGGCTGTGTGCTATATACAATTGATTTTTTTTTCTATATACAATTGATTTCTAGTAAACCTACGATTATAAAATTAATGGTGACGTAAAAACTGAAGGTTGTGAAAACTGTTCAAGAAAATCCACAGTAAATAGCAAAACCAAATTAATGAATTAAAAATATATACAAAAGCCTATAAACCTCGCATGAGAATCTGGGTTAGTTGACATTTTTATATTTATCCTGGTATAATCCTAACATCGAACTTTTTTAATTATTAATCAACCATATACATGTAAAGTAAATACCTAATGGTCCATGAAATATAGATTTTCACCTGAGAATTTCGAAAGTTGGATCAGTTGAATAACCCATGTCATATTGCTTTTGTGCGGACGTGCATAAGTTTTATAATCCTAATATATGAGTCAGATTTGCCTTTCATTTTTGTTGTGGATCCCATCATGTTCTCTCCACTGAGCCAAACGACTCAATACTTAGTATGTTCGCTAGATCTTGTGTTCTATAAATAGAATATATCATTGCATACAAGTCATCACACTCTCTCTCAACTTCATCCCATTTTGTATCTCTCGCTCTCTGTTTCTCGATCCTAAACGAGTTACCTTTCTTCTCATCAATACCCTGCGATGGAGAATTTAATCCTTAAACAAGCTCTTATCATGCTCCTAATAATATTTTCATCACCAATCTTGAGTACTCAAGCCCGAATCCTCCATGCAGATAGAGTTGCAAACATGGGCATTATAAATAGTCAGGTTCTCCTACGTGAGCTCGGGTTTGATCTCTCCAAGTTCAAAGGATATAATGAAAGGAGGTTTTTAGTAGATTCGGAAAGGGTTTCACCGGGAGGACCTGACCCGCAACATCATTGAATGATCTATACGGATATTTTACTTGACCGGAGATTCAAGCACAATAATTGTGACTGATCCATGCAGGTCATTTAATATCGCCATATATATGCTTTTCTTCTCTCGTTTTCCCCTTCATAAATCTTACGTACAATTTTGTTGTATCAAGGTTTTGGTGTTCTTGTACCTCCTTGTCTTAATACATTAAACTTTTTCTCTGTATGTTTTCGTGTGTCTCCAATGAGTTACCTTTTATGTAACAGCAATTGGCTTATACATAATATTCCCCGGTTTGAGTTTTACTTTTTCATTTATAAGGAAAAAAAAGTAAAGGTAGAGAATATAGTAATTGATATTAGCAGTTCCATATACTGATATACATATGATCAAAACGATTACTTAGAGAGATTTGATGGCCAAACTATTAATTTAAGTTTTATAAAAGATAACTGTAATAGTCATCATTCAAGATACACTCCGGAAAATCATATCTAATATATAATTCGTTTTATTTATGTGACTTTGGAAGAGTAAGAGCATCTAACCAACAGCTTGTATTCTGTTAGTTCCATGTTCTCTAATGTCGACATTCGAGTTTTATGTACTGGATTCTTTCATTTCGCTTATGTGAAATATATTTGGTGATTACATATTTTAAAGTTCGACGACGTTTGCTTAAGAAGTGTTGTCATCAACTAAAGATTTTAACTATATATATAGTGACTGGTAATAATCAAGACTGCGAAATTGTAGAAACAGTTTGTTGCACTCTTACAAATCGCCGACATTAACTAGTGTTAAAAATGATGAGAGGTTCAAGAAATTTAAACTATGAGCTTGACAAATGGCAATACAAATGAACATATTCTCCAACAAAAAGATTCATCTCGCGCACATATGTCTACGCATATACAATCTGTTGACTTCGTTCGTATTACTTATTTATCAATTAATAATATTCTAGACTTGGCATTCTCATTAGTCAAGGAAATTACTTTCACCCGTTGAAACCATATAGAATATTGATGACCCATACATGCGACAAGATTAATAAGTTGTTGAAAAATAAAAAAATAGTACGTCTCTTGACTAGATACAAAAAATGATTTAGGACTTGCCAAGTGAAAGTTTGCATAACAGATATATACGCATGTTCTTGATTTTACCAAAAAAAACTATTTAGGAAATGATTGGTAAGGGCTGTAGTTTTATATTTTTTGCTGTAAAATTTAATCTGTAGATTTATCTGCTGTAGTTTTCATTGTTGTAACTTTCTAAAACACTCATTTTTGTTCTGAAAATAAAGCTCTGTATAGCCATATTTTGATTTTGCGGAGATTTTTTTGTTGTGAGTTTTTTAAGGAAAGAAAAACTCGATTAGTTGACATATTTAGCTCTAGATTAAATTTTAACTGTCCAGAGCATCTACCGCCACGACCAATCATCTCCTTAGTATTGGTGAATATTTGGATACATATATTCCATTTGCTATGGCAGAAGGATTAAAATCAGTTTTGGATACGGATATAAACATGAAGTAGTTGTTTGAAATCTTTGTATTTTATGAATTATTGGAAGATATGATTCGCACATGAGATAGCATATTGGAAATTATCATTCTCATCAGCTAATGGGCCTGATACTTGCCATTCTTGAGATTAAAAGCACTTGAAAGGATAAATGGGCCTTGTTTACTTTTCTCCTAGGGCAACGTGATTGTTTATCAAATCAGTAAACCCATTACAAGGGAAAACGGCTGATTCATACATCAACAAGAAGTCGCGGTCCCGATCAGTACATACACTCACACTATGTGCTAAAACATACTTCAACTCAAATTATATTCAAATTTCATACGCCAACTCACTTTTCGGTAAATTCATACATTGACTGTGTCTCCGTTAGTCAAATATTGTTGGAGCCTTACGTGGATTTAACTGATGATTACGTAGAAATTAAGTTCAAAACGACTTTGTTTTATTGGAAAAAAATTGTTTTAAATTGGTTTAAAGTGGGATTCAAACCCGGGTTACCTACAATAACCTATCCCCTACTCGACCACTCTGCCATGTATGATTCACCATATTAATAAATCACATACACATATTTAACATTCATCGGTTCCGGGTTCCCAAAAAAAATTGATTTCATTTGGTGTACACAGGGATTCGAAACCGGGTTCCTTGAATTAACGCATCCCCACTCGACCACTCCGACATGTATGCCTCACTGTTTTAATACATCACATATATATTCATATGTGAATACATCATGTTTCATTATAGCTTCTCACCTTTCTCTTGCTTCCCCTGCAACCCTCAAAATTTAGAAAATGACTATTTGTGCTCGTTCATTCATTAGTTTAATAATCTAGAAAGCAAAATATTTCTTTTAACGTAAATCTACGTCTGTGATCTTGTGGTAGTCTCTATTTTAAATGGTAAAAGAAATGGAAAACTGCATCATATACCTAAACCCAAATATGGCTAACAGACTTTAAATCACATAATGCTTAATCGTTATAGTGATTACTATAATACCTATAGTGATGTATTCACATATGAATATGTATATGTGATGTATTAAAACAGTTAAGCATACATGGCAGAGTGGTCGATCACTAAAAAAAAGTCTACATTGATAGCACATTATTATAGCTCGTTTTACTGAACTGCTGTCGTAGATGAGTTTGAAAGTTCTGTATTATATAATAGCATTAGATACATGCTATGATAGATTTTTAGTAAGCGGAAACCTAAACTTAGATTTTCTCTCTAGACACTATTTTTTCCTCTCTAAATTTATATCAAAATACAGTTTCATCTGTCTTATTTTTTATTGATTGATATATTTTGGTGAGGATAACTAACTTTGAATCTCTGCTATCCATAAAATCTTATCCAACGGTGAGTATGGATATTGAGAACTTCTCTCTCAATTTCAATCTCTTCAAGTTCTAACTCTCTCGCCATCTCTACCTCTCTGATCTCTATCTCTCCTCTATCTCTTTCAATCTCAGTTTCACTACTACCACCACCACCGAGAGAGGAAGAAGAAGAAGCAAGATGGTGGTGATTCATGGAACGTGACGGCGATTCGCGACGGTCTCAGTCGTCCCCCATCTCGACTGCGTCTCCGTTGTCACCTCGTCTCCATCAGTTTCTCATCTCTGTCGTAATCTCTCTCTCTCTCTCTCTCTCTCTCTCTCTCTCTCTCTCTCTCTCTCTCTCTCTCTCTCTCTCTCTCTCTCTCTCTCTCTCTCTCTCTCGATATTGATTCATCGATGATTGATTAGATGATATGGGTTTAGGGTTTGTGTTCCTAAAGTTATGGCCTTTTTCAGTTAAAGACTTTGTTTGCTTCTCAAAAAGATGATTGATAATGGTCTGAGCTTCCTGAGCCTGCTCTTGGTATCAACGCTAGACTAGCGTCGCTAGTGATGGTATGCAGAGGAAATATTGACTCTTTCTTGTTCCTGTCCATAGTGAAGTGTTAGCTACACTGAGACATGTCTTTTGTATTCAAATTTACGAGCTTTCTTAATATAACTTATTCAGTTTATTGATCACTTTTGTTTTTGGGTTTGATTACACATGGAAAAAGGTTGGTAGGGGTACATAATTGTTGAAGATATAAGATTTGATTGAACAACTTAATGCTAAAACTGTAGCCGTTTCACCATTCTCGTATGATGTTAAGAGGGAAGACGTGGAAGCCTTCTTCAGTCAGTATGGAAAAGTAATCCGCTACTGATTGATTTTTTCAATTTTATGTTTGGAGTATAGTTAAAATGACTGGTTATACATGTGTATGAGATATGTATGTGTTTTCTTTTCAGGTTAATAGTGTGAGGATGCCTCGTCATGTAGCAGAGACGAGAGTGCTTTTTAATGTTGCCTTGGTTCCCTACCGAAGAGGATGCCCAAAATGTTATGAAGCAAAGTTTGGTCTTTGCTGGTCTCGAGTTGGATATGAAATCAAAGTAATCCTACTTGCTCAGCTGTCTGACTTGGGTATGTATTGAAGTGAGACATGAGCTAATGCAACAAGAGGACGCATTGGCAGTTCGAAGCTGTGTATGTTAGTTCTATATGTTGGTAAAACTTTGATGTCATGTAAGACTTGTTTTAGTTAATGTAATAGTTTTTTTTATGTATTTTAGATCATTTAAGCAATTTGTTACAAAAAGAAAAGAAAGATAATTTATGCAATAAAAAATGGATTTTAATATATGTGTTTTAAAAAAAATTATGTACTTTTAGATTGAAAAATATTTGTATTTTAATTTATTTTTGAGTGCAAAATTAAAGGATAAAATGATAATTAGAGTTTTGTTATATGGATTTTGGTGTACTTCAAACCCTGAACTTAACCCCAAACTAACCCTAAACTCTAAATACAAAATCTAAATTTTGAACTTAATCCTTAATCAAATCTACTTATATGGTAAATCATTTATTTTAAATTAAATACTATAAGTTTAATTAAATAAATGTTTTCATATAGTCATAAATCATAATTACCACAAATTATGTTTAGTTTAGATGGTCAATGTACAAATTGATCTCCAAATCTTAACCCTAAACCCTAAACCCTAAACCATTAACTTAAACTCTAACCCACTAAACACGAAACTTAAACACTAACACTAACTTAATCTGTAAACTAAAATCTAAATAATTTGAAAATTAACCTATACATTTTTTTATTATTTAACTTCAAACATTAAAAACAGTATATAACACAGAAATATAAACACAAATAAAAAAAAATCTCACTGCATAAATATTGTCCATTAGATCAGTCTCAATCTAATGGACCAAATCCCTTCCTTCTTATTTTTTTATCTCTTGTTTTTCATTGGATGATGAAATGTTGGTGTGGATAACCAAGTTTCAATTGGAACCATTGATTAAATATAATCCAAGGGACATAAACATTTTTAATGGTTTTCTCTCTCCTTTCTCTATCTCTGCTCCTCTCCTCTTCTATTTGCTCAAGTCACGAAATCTTTTAGATCCTCTCCTCTCCTATGCAATATTCTTCTCGTCTATGAAACCCCTCTGCTTCTCCAACCACCATTGATTGAAGCTTCACCACCACTCTTTTTGAAACCGTCACTCGTCGTCACCACCATTGCCGTTCGACACCACCACCACCACGACCACAACGGTTCGACCTCTTTTTTAAACCCCTATCTCTCTCTCTGCCTCCATCTCTCTATTTTTAACTCATTTTGTTTGTTTTAGGGTTGGAAGAGGAATGGCGTGCTTCCATGGAGATTGAAGACATGTGTAATGGTCATCTCTTTCTCGAGCTTGCCCCTGTCATCAACGGTCTCGAGCAGTGTGGTCCTGAGCAGAGGAGACGTCTCATCCCTTCGGTCTCGAGCTTGCCCCTGTCATCACCGGTATCGAACTCGTCCCGGTCGTCATCAATGGTGCCGGAGATGAGACAGAATGGAGGAAGACATCGAGAAGAAAGAGGCAAAGGAGGAGGGAGGCGGCACAGAGAGATTAGGTTTAGAGTTAATTAGGGTCTGGTTAGTTAGGTTTAGATTTTGGTTAATTAGTTTTTGGTTTAGTGTGTTTTGGTTTACTTTTTTTTAAAAAAAATTCTGGTTTAGTTTTGTAAAACTAATTTTATTTGTAAATTGATTTTAATTAATAAATATAATTCATTTTTAATTTTAATTTTAATTTTGGTTTAATTTTAGTTTTAATTTATAATAGTAAATATAAATTTAACGGTGCTATAAATAAAAAAATATAATAACAATATATAATTGCTATTGCATAAGAATCTATCATAGCACGAAATTTAAATCGATAATCAATTTGTAACAAAAAAATAGTGTTATTAAGTTAATAACATCATTTAAATATTGCTATCGTATCTACACATTTCGTAGCGTAAAAAAAAAAACTATTGTAGATGGGGTACCTATGATGGTTGCCGATGACATAGCATAACAGAAAACGCTATGAAAGCTCTAGTATAACGTTTTTCGTGAGCTAAGAATGTACATATTTCTTGTAGTAACAATATATAATTGCTATTGTATAAGAATCTATCATAGCACGAAATTTAGATCGATAATCAATTTGTAACAAAAAAATAGTGTTATAGGTAAGTTAATAACATCATTTAAATATTGCTATCGTATCTACACATTTTGTAGCGTCAAAAAAAAATTCTATCGTAGAGGGGGTACCTATGATGGCTGCCGATGACATAGCATAACAGAAAACGCTATGAAAGCTCTAGTATAGCGTTTTTCGTGAGCTAAGAATGTACATATTTCTTGTAGTGCGAGTGAATCATACAGGGCAGAGTGGTCGAGTGGGGGATAGGTTATTGTGGGTAACCCGGGTTCGAATTCCACTTCAAACCAATTTTTTTCAATAAAACGACGTCGTTTTGGGCTTAATTTCCACGTAAACATCCGTTAAGTCTACGTAAGACTCCGTCAATATTTGACTAACAGAGACACGGTCAATGTATGAAGTTACCGAAAAGTGTTGGTTGACGTATGAAATTTGAATATAATTTGAGTTGAAGTATGTTTTAGCACAGGGTGCGAGGTGTATGTACTGATTGAGGCCGCAAACTCTTGTTGATGTATGAATTTGCCGTTTTCCCCCTACTTTAATAATAGCCCACAACAACAATACTCACTAGCTAGTCGGTACTTTTAGTCAGGGCAAAATAACTAGCTTGTTTATTGTTAGAATCAACTGTTCTAGATCAGGCTGTGTTGCGCAGCATTGCATGTTGGTGGAGATCAATTCCAACTTCCAACAATCACCTTCCTTTTTTTCATATGTCTATCACATAGACTCCATATTGTGTAAATAAATATAGTCATCTATCTGCATATCTTAAGGGGGACCAACGTTTTTAGAGGAACAATACTTAGGTTCACCCATATGGTGAATGATTAAATTCACCACACTCTTCATAACCAATCAAAATGCCATATATGAGTATTTAAAAAAGATAATGAAAATAAAAACGTTGATATTAATTAACGTCGTCTGCAAAATTCTATAAATCTAAACTCGAAAACCATAAATCCTAAATCCAAAACACTAAACCATAAATCCTAATCCTAAAATCTAAACCCTAAATCTTAAACCTTAAATCCAAACTCTAAACAATAAACCCTAAATCCTAAAATCTAAACCCTAAAGCCTAAACCCAAAACTCTAAACCATAAACCCTAAGTCCTAAAATCTAAACCCTAAATTCTAAACCCTTAACTCTAAATCCTTAACTCTAAATTCTAAACTCTAAACCCAAAAATTCAAATCCTAAACCCTAAACTCTAAATCCTAAACCCTAAACCAAAACCTATAAACCGTAAACCCAACTACTAGGTAATAAGATTAAGGTTTACGGTTTAGAGGTTTGGGTTTAAGGTTTAGGATTTAGAGTTTGGTTTTAAGATTTAGAGTTTTGGGTTTAAGATTTAGATTTTTGGGTTTAGGGTATAGGATTTAAAGTTTAGGGGTTAGGATTTAGGGTTTAGATTTTAGGATTTAAGGTTTATGGTTTAGAGTTTTGGGTTTAGGCTTTAGGGTTTACGTTTAGGATCTAGGGTTTATTGTTTAGAATTTGGGTTTATGGTTTAAGATTTAGAGTTTAGATTTAAGGATTAAGGTTTTTGGTTTAATGTTTTGGATTTAGGGTTTATGGTTTTAGAGTTTGGGTTTAAGATTTAAGATTTAGAGTTTAGATTTTAGGATTGAAGTTTATGGTTTAATGTTTTGGATTTATGGTTTATGGTTTTAGAGTTTAGGTTTTTAAAATTTAGAATTTTGTAGACGATGTTAATTAATGTGGTTGTTATTTTTTTCAGCTATTTAAATTTTTATTTTTATTGTCTTTTTAACTATTTGTACATGACACTTTAGTTGGTAATAAAAAGTGTAGTGAATCACCGTGGGGACGGACCCAAGTATTGTTCTTTTTAGAGTACAGTACTTATTGTTCCGTCGCATACAGCTTCTTTATTTCCTTTTTTGGTAGAAGCGTCGGGACAAAGCAAACTATTGTCTAAGATTAGACTACTATTATTACACCTAACGTAAACGTGTGGATACAATATACATAATTTTTAATTAATTAATATAAAACATCATAAATCTTTTTCAAATAAGATATAAAGATATTTTTTATATTTGTTCAAAAAAAAAGAGAAATTTTTTTATATTTGTTCAAAAAAAAGAGATATTTTTTTATAAAGATCGTTTTTAACTCAAGAAGAATATAAAAGGATCACCACTTTTTTATGAAAGACATTACTTATGGATGAAATATGTTCCTCAAACGCTCAGTTGAACATACACATACTCTACATATTGAATATTCATCAAAGTTAATATTACAGATTGATAAGATGTTAGGTTTGACCTTTTTTTTTTTTTTTTTTTTTTTTTTTTTTTGATCAAACAACAGCTTTATAAATCATTAGTCCCCATTGCTGGAGAAATTGTTTACGTTAAGCAATAACAAAGCCAAACCGGCTAAAACATATGCTGCTACCATAGCAAAGCAAAACAATGAGATATAACACCATAAGATAAGAGCAAACATAACACATAAACAACACATAATGTCGCTGAGCAGTCCTCGAAACTCAACGCCAATCGTGCTAAGAAGTGAAATGAAGCTTTGGGAATTGGAGAGCACAAGTACTGGTCTAACGCCCGGGATTGAAACCGCAACAGAAGCAGCTTTAACAATCAGAAGTTCGGCATCACAAGCAGAGGCGACAAAGCACCAAATGGATGAGCCTTTGAACAAAACAAACATGGAAGCATACATAATCTTGGGCACACTACTCCCTGCAACAGAACCACTCAAACCGAATGGAACATATGGGAGGCAATCATACTTCACCAAGGATAAACAATCCAGAAACACTGAAAAGATAGAAACAACAAGTGTTTCCTTACGAATCTACCACAAGCGATGAGGAAGCAACTTCAAACTATCATTTAGTGGAGTGAAACCAGAAACTAGACTGCATACTGCAGAGAATCGCACAGAGGCGAGCGCGCCGTAACAAGGCACGAGAGAACACTCAAAGGACATCATCGAAGCAAGCAAGATAGAGATAGAAAGTTTCAAATCTATAACCTGCAGGGATGTATCCAGTAGAAGGATTAATGGTTCCAGTGATGGCGGTGAATGAGATCCGGTGGTGGGAGACATGGTGAAAATGAGAGAAGGGTGAGCTTCAGGATAAGAGGTGATGGAGACAGATCTGCCTACTGCAGTAAGGGGTCGTATGAACACGACAATAAGATTCACCAGACCAAAATCTTTTAGAAGAAAAGTCTTTTTGAAGATCTGGCTGCTCAAATCTATCTCTCTAAAAGTTTGAATTTTTAGATCTAGATCTGAAATGGTGAGAGTAAGGACAGGGAAGCAAACAAAAGTGGAAGGGATTGTAAATGCTGAAGTTAGGTCTGGTGGGTCTGGGTCTGGCGGTTCCGGTGAGGAAATGCCGGTGACGGCTGCGGTCATCAGAGAACAACGAAGGTAAGCTGTTCTCTCTCTCTCGCACCCCGGCTAAAAATGTTAAATGTATAAAAGTAGGTTTGACCTTTATTCTGCAGATGTGAGGATAAATTTGCGATTCTAAAGATTTTTTATTTTTTTTTGGTAAGAGATTCTATAGATTTTTTATCAAATATTATGTGTATTTAAATTGTTAATGCATTAGATAGTAGTTAATAAAACGATATAATATTTTTACCTATATGATAGAAATTGACGTCCATAAATGTACTTGCTCAACTGATTTTGTTTTTTCTAATAAATAATAAAATCCTATTTTTCTGCTAAAGAGTGGAGATCTTATACGTATTAAAAGTTAATATTTTCACAAACATAACACGAATAACTATGTAAACATATCTATTTTTTTTTGTCAGCCTATGTAAACATATCTATAAATATGTCTATAAGATATTCTAAGAAAGAAAAATAAAATTAGGACCTTCAACATTTATAGTAATATATTGGAATGGTCTTTAATGTATCATTTTAAATTTATTTGGTCTCCATAAGTATTTATTTTATATTTATTTGGTTAAGTATAAGCATTTATTAGGAAGAATGATATACCCAAAAAACGGAACGCGTCAGCTGCACCAAACACGGCGTCTCTCTCAAAGATCATCATTTATAAGTTTCCTTCTTCTTCTTCTTCTTCTTCCTCTGCTCAACAAAGACGACTGACTCATCACGACTGTAACAGAAAACTCGCTGGAGAAGCCACCATGTGCGAAGATGACTGCCGTCCTCTCGGTTTCCTCTTAGGCCTCCCTTTCGCCTTCTTATCTCTCCTTCTCTCCATCGTCGGTGTCGTCATCTGGATCGTCGGGTCAGTCCCGAGATTTCTCCCCTCTCTTAGTTTCGATTTCTCCTCCTAGCGCTAGTTTAGTTCTGATTCTTAAGTAAAATAATCCTCTCAGCACCGAAGATTCGCGTTTCGGGAATCTCTGTTGATGCTCTGCTTAGGTTTTACGATTTCGTCGTATTGAAATTCGAAATTGGGACTTTGGATGATCATCATACTGATTCATCACTCTTATTCTGATTCTGGTGATTTTTTTGGTTGTTATCGCTGCAGATTGTTGTTGTCGTGCATATGTCCGTGTTGCTTATGCGTGACGATACTGGTGGAGATGGCGTTAGGGTTGATCAAAGCCCCGATTCATGTTATGGAGTGGTTCACTTCCACCATACCTTGTTGATCTTCTTCTTCTTCTTCTACTTTCATGTACATGAATAATCAATCTTGTTATTGCATTTGCTTTATTGTTTTTGTTTTTGTTTGAGAATAAGTAACAACATGGTGTTGCAGTTATATTCATGATAGTTCAATATTCTACCTTCTTTTTCGTCCTCCTTTGCAATATTGTCATTGAGGATCCATGTCCCTGTCATTTGTTTGAATCCATAGTTATCTTCAAAAGCGTCTAAAAACCTTTATTAATCAAACTTGACACCCCGATCAAATCCACGCCGTGCAAGTAAGCCTTAGAGACCGTTTCAGGTACTCTGATTTCTGTATGTTGATATGGAGGCTGGAGCTCCTCCCCTACATCTGTGAACCTGAATTCCGGGTAACGCGGACTGAGATCTAGGAGATTTGCCCTGTTGCACTTCCACATACTATTAGACGGCCATGTTTAATGTATTGTTTCGGAGTTATTACAGATCCATTGTATGACCAACCCTGAGATTAACCAACTATAATTGGAACGTTTTCGTAGATTTCCAAACCTTAAATTGAAGCGAATTATATTGGGTTTCCTTATAATTACTAGGACATGAACCTGGGCCTTACGCTGGAACATGCTACTAGTTGTTGTAAATGTATGCTTGAAATTTTCATAAACAATCTACGTTATAATGAGACAGTTTCATCACTCCTGATGCGACACGTCAGCAGGTAAGTGGGTCTCATTTTTAAAAAGTGTGAAAAATGTCAAATCTGCGGCTAAAACCCAGATTACTGTGATATAAATACCAACATTTATACCACTGAACTAAAGGATACTTTGTATATTGATTACCGAAACTAATATATATTTATGAAGAAATTCTTATAGTGGATCCCACACATAACTGTAATGTTTCAATACTCACGTGTAACTGTCATCATTGAAACCTATTTAGTAAAATCCGCATTCTGGCCCAATAAAACTTATAAGTGGGCTAGATCTCTTTTGTATGTATCTAAGATTTTTATAGTACTCTGTCTCCACCGATAAACCGAAGCGTTACCCTTTTAGCTTATCAAAAAAAATTCTGAAACTTTTCATCTTCACCTCTCTATATCTCCAACGATCAGTTATGGTACCGTTTCACCTCTGAAACGATCCGTCTCAGTATATATAATTTCTCAAACAAACCTTGAGACTCATATTTCTTATTAAATTACTCCTAAATTGAACTGTCGCAGTTTTTAGCCAACCTTCGAAGATGTCAGCCTCCAGTGTTGTTGTTGCTTAATCGGTCGTTGTCCCCGCCAGCTTTCTCCGCCTAGAACATAGTACCTAGGAAAAGGTATTGACAATTTGACTTTCTATGGAATACTATATACCATATTTGGTTAATCAATATTCAAGCTATCAGTTTTAATACTTTAAGCGTATGTTTCTCTGGGCAGAATTCCGAGATCCACGGTTCTATCCCAGTTCGTGTGAATCGCTACCATCCATCGCTACGATAGGGGGTCGATCGTGAAAGTTGATTGATCGCTTTGAAGTTGTCCGATTAACTAATATGATGTAAACTATGTTCTGATGGGCTATAACGGAAAGTTATGTGGTTGCTAGGACCAACAGAGGCTGCAAGGTTGGGTACATCTCAGGCGGAGCTGAAGGACGGTACAACTAGAACGCCTATTGTCCGGCTTTTATCGTGCCAACGTGCTATGGAACTTAAGCCTTCCTAGGAGAATCCAGATCACTTCGAAACGTCGGCTGTCATTTTCAACAAGTACCACCAAGATGTAAATTTTTTTATGTTTGTGGTGTGGTTCGACTCAAGATTGAAATTTTTGCTGATGAAATAATGATTTTGTGGATGCATGTCAATTAGATTTACGAGGCTACAAACTGTTCACTGTACATTGGCAGGGAAAAAATTGCTATGTATTGTTCAGTTGTAACACCGGTGTGGTGCAATGGGGATGGACATGGTAACCAAAGGTGTGCATAATGTTATTGAGTTCCTCAGCGATGATTCCCCTGACATGGATGTGATCGGAATCTCTGGTGAGTTCCTTTTGTATGTTATTGGTTTGATTTTAAAACAATGCCTTTTAGCTTAGTGTCATCTTGAGACTTAAAAACTTGAAATTTATTTGTCAGATAACTTCTTCTCCGACATTAACAAACCTGCTGCGGTGAACTGCATCGAGGGACATGGCAGTAATTAGAAGAGAGATAAGGAACAAGGTGTTGAAAATGAGTGTGTCTGGCTTGGTGGAGCTCAATATACTCAAGAACCTCACCGTCTATGTTGTTGCAGGCTCTCTAGGTCGATTCAAATCTCATGCCAGCAACATAGTGTTTGATGTATTCATAGCTACTTGTCAAGATCCAGCCCAAAACATGGAGAGCTCTCAAATTGATGGAAGCCATTAATAGCAATCACTGTACCTTCACTATCTCCACCATCACTGAAGATACCACCATAGAGAACCATGGCAAGGTTGTCTAATTTTACTTGTCATCACGTTCATGTATTTCAAGAGCACAGTGAGAACATTCTTCCAAGCAGTGAAGGTGACATAGGATTGGTAGCATCATCGGGCCCGTCTGTTTTGGGAGACAAGGTCAATGAGGAATGTGCTGCAGCAGATCCTCCAGAGATTTCAGACGCTCAGAACAACCGCAAGCGCTGCCGTGAGTGATTGGAAATATCTATTATATTTCTATCAGCCCGTCAACGTCTTTCTATGCAATTTTAAAAACTGCTATTATCTTTATTTTCCATCATAAACTTTGGATATTTTTTCCCTTGTATGTTTTCTTTGTTCAGAGATTTTATTTCTATTTTGGATTATTAATGAAACGTCGACGGGTTCTAACTCATACAAGATTTGTCAGTGATGTATTTTTTTGGTTTACCTATTTCTGAAATTTTTTGTCCACCATAAACTATTTTTAACAAAGTCGAATAAAACTCTAAAAATAAATAATTTTGCAACCGTATAATTTTATAAATTTTTCTAGAGTTATTAATTTTTTAAAAAATAGTTTATTACAATTCTATATTTTGAAATTAATTTAGGTAAAATAAGAAAATAATTTAATTTATTGTTCGATAAATTGTTTAATTTTTTGAATTCAAATTTTATATTTTGTTCCTTACACTATTTGTTTTATATACTAACAACTATTTAAGTAAATACTAAACAACTTCATAAACTTTATCTTTTGAACATGAAAGCGCTAATAACGCTAATGGTCGATCAAATCATTACGAAAATAATGCATATGAATTCACCGGTCATTCTTATATCAACTTAATCAAACTGTGTGACTTCTAAATGTTATGTTCATCACCATTATATACAACACGGAAAAACAAAAGTGGAAAAAAATAAACGACAAAATCCCGTACACAAAACTATACAACGATCAATAACTTATCCGGCTCCGCGCAAGCGCGGAGGCTATACCCCTGGTATACACAATACGTGAATAAAATTTTCACTATTCTAAAGAAACTTTACTAACGTACAAAACATATAGCAATTCTAATCCCTAAACTGACAAACTTTACAACTTATGAAACCATGATAACCGTATTAAACACCTTTCATTAATATTTCCCTCTTCCAGCACGAAAAAACGATCAAAGAGTTTATATAAACTTGACCAACAAGTAAGAAGACAATGGAAAAATAAAGTTCAAGAAACTCGTGAGAAGCTTGGACAGAAAGGAAGTGGATTGTTAATGGATGACTGTAGATTTCTCGTCTTACACACTCCTATTTACTGCGGCTAACACACATAATAATCACACAGATATAAATCTGAAAGAAAAAACCCCAAAAACTCAGTCTACCATGGATTAATTATCTTATTCAGTTCTTTAAAATGATCAACTACCATTGTTTACACCCAAGCATATTAAAATTATGATGAACAGAATCGTAATGAAAAACGTGAGTCAATCTTAATTAAAGAACCAGCATTGCTACAAATGTTGATTTTAATATCTTCTCCCTAATCCTAACCTAACACTCAAACTAATCATTTTGATAGAATCCCATTTATAAAAAGCGCATGCACCTCTATCCTTCAGATCAAACATCTATCAACAAATCCACCATTATAAACCAGCAAATATGGTGGTTGATAGACACCATGACATACCGTCTTCACGCGTACCCATAATTGACCTAAGCAATCCCGATCAAGAGCTGGGGGGTTTTTCAGCTGGTCAATCATAGGATCCCCACGGAGCTGATTCAACGTTTGCAGAATGTCGGGAGGATACGCGAGGAAGTACACATTAGACCTAGAAAAGAGAAGAGGTACGGTCGATCAACTCTTCCATAATATCTGGCCACCTTCGGCCGTGAATCCTAAGAATCCTCAAGATTACAGGTACGAATCAACTCCAAATTAAATTTTTATTTTTTTAAAATTAGTTTGGAGTCCAAATCTAAATAATCAGCACATGGGATTCAGGGAAGTGAACGCGGAGTGCACAAAGCACGTAAAGATGCTATCAGAGAAGATTATGGAGTGGTTGTCAGAAGGGTTAGGGTTACGTCGTGAGGCTATTAACGAAGTTGTTGGCGGTGAGTATCTGCTGAATGTCAACTACTATCCACCGTGTCCACATCCCGACGTGATCAGGGGATTGAATCCACACACAGATGTTAGTGGGCTCACACTCCTCATAACCAATGAGATTCCGGGATTTCAAGTGTTCAAGGACGATCAATTGATTGAGGTCGAGTATATCCCCTTTGCTGTTATAGTCAACATCAGCGATCAGATCCTAGTATGTTTTTAATTAGATAATTGTAAAACCATAAATTTTTCTTTCGTTTGAGATATCATATAAATAATGATCCGCCCAGTTAACAAAAATCATGATTTTTTTTATGTGTAATTTTTTTTTTTGACCATTTTCTTAAAACTATATTAAATTTTACATATTTTAATTAGAATATTTTTAATATCTTTACCTTTTTATTTGAAATGCAACTCAATATTTTTTTTAAAAATTATAACAAAATATTTAAAAAAATATTTTTACAATTTGTTTGAAAAATATGAAAATTACATTTTAAATTAAAATTATCCTAAAATATGATAAGTTTTGATGTAAACGAAAACTCAAATTATGTCAAAAATAATTATATTCAATGACAATAACAATTTAAATTGATTATTTTTTAAAAAATACATTTACAAAAATATTGTTTGAAAGAAAATTCATTTCTCTTTCAAATATAAAATGAAAATATTATAATTAAATAATAAAAAAATATAAATAAAACCATAAATTTAGCAAATGACAACTGAGTTATATTATGTTAAAATTTTATTTCTAACAATTTAGCAAATGACAAATGAGTTATGAGCAAATAATACCATATAATTTTTAAAAACATAGCAATTCTTAAATATTTTTTGAATAAATAAATATTTTTTAATTTAATCAACTGAAAATAATATCCGTACAATTGTGTGAGTCAAATTCTAGGTTTATTGATGCATGTTATATATTAGTGTTACATGTTTTAGGTAACATTTTAATGATGCACGTTTTTTAAAATCTCCATTATTAAAATTATGCACGTAAAAATAACTTATGAGTTTTTTTGGTTGATTAAATGACATTATGTCCAAATTTATTTAAGGATATTTCATTAAGGTAACTGAAAAAGACAAACAATAAAATAGGAAGTTTAAATTTATTTAAGCATATTTCATTAATGTAACTGAAAAGACAAGTAATAAATTAGACAATTTTATTTGTTTTAAGATATTTCATAATTGCAACTGAAAAAAATAAGTTAAAAAATAGGAAGTTTAATTAATGAAGTAAGAATATTTTCAAATGGGTACTTCTCTTTTGATAATATAAATATGCTTAAAATTTTACGTAAAACTTTCTATTATGTTGTTAATTAGTGCTATATTTTAAATATGGTAACACGGATTTGCAGAGGCTTAGCAACGGAAGGTACAAGAGCGTATTGCATCAAACGACCGTGGATAAGGAGAGAATAAGAATGTCTTGGGTTGTCCTGGTTAGGCCTACCAAAGATACGGTCGTGGGACCTTTTCCCGAGCTTATCGGCCAAGACGATCCTCCCAAATTTAGGCCCATGCTATACAAGGACTACATTTACCGCAAGGTTCGATACTTGCCGTTCTCTGATCTGGACTCATGATTAACGTTTTTTTTTTTGAAAATAACTCATGATTAACGTTAATCATTTCAATAATCCGCGGAGAGACTTGTGTGTTTAAAGTAACTGTTTTTTACTCGTTGTTGGTGTGGTATGCTGTATTTTAGTGCTTGTTGTTTCTCAATTTGTTATCTAAAATAAGTCTTGTTGGACAAAAATGAGTCTATCTGTTGTTTTATACTAGTCTTTTTTTTGTTATAAATGATTTGTTTCTTTCTTTGGTTTAAATATAAACAAACGAAGGAACTCCAACTTAGCATTACCCGCACTTTAGGCATCAAAACAAAGTTCACAGCAATACCGGAAGGTAGAAATATAGTCACATTAAATCATCAATAGACGACTCTTTGTAAGCAACTTCACAACGCAACTTATGCGAACCTGATGGAATGAGATCAGGGAGATTTGCTATTCTCAAGATGTTGAGGTGTTTGAGAGGTTCAACGAGTCTTTTGAAGCTGAGGTCACCGATGAGGGGACTCCCGAAAGCAAAAACTGTAACACAAGAAAGCCTATCTCCAAGACTTGTTGTGGTCCTAAGCCATTCATTATGGATAAACTCTGTAGCTGATAGAATCGATAGAACTGCTCCCATATGGCCAGTTAAAATGATGCTAACTTCTTCATATTTGTACAATTCTAGTGACCTTTTCTCTCCTTGAACCTGAAAACCAAGACAGAGACATACTAATGGGAAGATAAGTAAAAAACCAAAATAGATAGGGGATGTTACAGACAGAAATGTTGATAAAGGAAGGCCCCTTTTAAGTGTATATAGGCACGTTATCATGGGTTGAATATATATATATGAAATGAAAATAATATAAAAATATATAAGAAACTAAGCCAATAATGTAACTAGTAATATTGTTAATTACATTGAAATATTAAATTAACAAGGGAAGAATCACAATCCCAATCACAAGAATACAACAAATTATTCAGCAAATGGTAGAACAAATCAATATGCAAAACGGGAACTATGAAGTAAGTGATGCGTATAGAAGTAGGTTCCAAGTGTCAGGGAGACCAGCAGGGAGACACCAATGGCTACAGTCTAGACCCTTTGAGATACCATTGTAGAGACTTGGGTGTGCGTCTTTGCGATACTGCGAGAGAGTTGTGAGATCAAGAAGACGGACCGGTTTCTTGATTCGGCTCAACACTTTGTTAACCACAACCCAACCTAAGGGAAATCCTCCTGGATATCTTTGTCCCATGAACGGCTGAGTTTGGCCCTTGCACGACTTCAATGGTTCGTTCCACTCTCTTCCACTGTTTTGAATGAAACACAGTTTATGTTTTGAAAATGTATATGGTAAATTTCATGGGCTTTGAATTCAAAACTTTATATTATTTTGAGTCTATTCTTAAACTTTAGACGGAAGGAGTTGAGAGAAAAGGTATTAGAACTTACTCGTAGTGGACAGGAGAAACGCCTTGAAAGAAGACTTGAGTGCGTGAAGAATCAATATTGTAGTTAATCCAACGAGCCCATGTGTTTAGTCCTTTGTAAAAAGCCACAAGCCTGTTCATGTCTTTGTACAATTTGTTTCCTTCCCTCATATAATCCCACCTAGCAACCATTATTGAACATATAAATTATATGAAATAACTAACAAGTATATATAAAAACGCTTGAAGAAAAATGTCAAAAGAGAAAGGAAGAGATCGAGAGGGTTTTAAGGTTGATGTGATCGTACGGCTGGATTCCGGCGGTGTGAGTCCACCAATGCCAGGAGTTGAAGATCAGAACGTCCATGCCAAGCCAAGCATTTCCTTGTTTGATGGAGTCAAGCACAAGCACTCGTCCTGCCTTTTCTTGAACCACGTCTACTAGAAACTGTGTTCTATACAGAAGTATTGTCACTCCATAGTCCTGCACATATTTAATTTTATTTAGTGACAATACAAAATTGTTACATCAAATTATATTAGTTGATTTATTCATAAAAATGGAACTCTTTGAGACTTGTTTTTCACTGCTTGTTAAAAGAAGCCATTATGTCATTAGTTGTACTACCATCATTCAAATTTAGGCTTATTTACATTAGGTGGCACATAACTAGTACCCACACAATTTATACTATCATGCATTTTCTTTCTTATAAGCATGTCAAACCGGTATGTTCAAAATATTTGAAGGAGGCATTCATAGGAAAAGAACTTGATATTTGTGTGTATATGATTCCTAACATTGATATTGAAAAATAAAGGAATATATACAAAACATATTTATGTAATGTGAAATATTACTCTTAAAACATGTATATACTCTCTATTAGTAAGCCAAAAGGAGAGAGACACGTAACGCTAGAGACCGGAGTTAGCCCCAATGAGTACAAACTTGTCACTGTTTAGCCGTTGTGTAGATGTATGAAGATCGCCAAAAACAATTGATATTAGGTAAAAATAACTAGTTAAATTCGGGAAGGCCCCGCTACTAACTTATCATATAGTGTGGTGACTAGAAAACGACAATGAAGAAAGAAGACATTGGCATAAGTGGTTATCAAAATCATTTTGTACATCGTATCTTAATGATCTAATATGTCGTTTATCTTTGGAGCTATTGAGAAGACTCTAAGAAAGCTTGACTAATAACTCGCAAGACATGTCAAAATGGTCCATATTTTAGTTCTCTCCTAACCCATAGTGTCTCGGCCACGAATTTAATATCCTTACAGTTTGCGAAAGTTTATAGGATTTCTTAACATTGTGAGAAAATAAATTATAGATGGTGACGTTGCATGAACTCTTTTTCAACGTCAAAGTGGAGTTTTTCGTAATCATATCTCATATATAAATATAGTCTTTTTCTACTTTGTTATTTATTACTACATGACAAGTGTTTCATCTATCGAACACCAAACTTAAAAGGATATTAGCATAGCTACGTAACTAATCTTCATTAGACATAGCCTCTTATCATGCAGGACTTGTTCTCTTTTTCTCTTATGATGTAAAACTAAATGCCCAAAATTAAAAGAAAGCCGAAAATGTTGAGACAACGTTAATATATAAAGGTTTTATATTAGAAAGAAAATAAGTTTTACTATATAACATATACATACATATATAAGTGTTCACCCCCAAAACGGAACTTTACCCAATAACAATTAGCTGAAAGAGTTAAAATGTTTTGAAGAATACTTTAGTGAAGCTTTTATATGGTTTAATTGATTACCAATTAACTGACGTTTAATATTGATCGATGAATATTTCCATATATGATACGTAATAATTATGTCACTGTTTTCATTAGAAATGTGTAGATTTCGTTAATAAAGGCAGGACATCAGGCGATGACTGTAGCCATCAACAATTATTTTCTACAAATTAATAATTTAAGTACGGTTCTACTTTCTAGTGGTGTTTAAGTGTTCACTTAATAAAGCTAGAATCTTTCGTAAAATCAAGGAAGAATGAGCAATAATATAAGAGAATCAAAAGTAGCTCTATGAAACGCTTACTTTTAATTGAAGTTATTGATATAAGAATAGGAAAAAGAGAAGAAAAACACAGAGCAAATAAATAAGAAAATGAAGAAGAAAAAACCTGGAAAGTGAGAGAAGTGAGAGGCTGTCCTCGACGGAGAGAGTACTTAGCATTAGGGAGAGATGCATGAATCAAACATGCCAACGATTCGAACATATTAAGACTCAGTGAGTCACCAACCATCATTATCTTCTTTCCTCTCATTCTCCTCAAAAAGTTCACCCCATCAAATCTGCTAATTTTATCCAATGAGGGAAAATGCGTTACAAACTTCACTGACGTTTGTTTCATTTTCACTACACGTATTTTTAGCTAATACTTATTTCACCTGACGACTGCAAACCAAATATATTATATAGATTTTTGCGTATACGTTTATATGTAATGTGTACTTTTTTTGCTTTTCAAATGAACTCATAATCTATACCATCTTAAACAATACTCATTTGTCAGTTCTGAACGTAAACAAGAGCAAACGTTTGTGTTTACATATACAAAGCTATACAAATTAAGACAAAGAATGTGTTATACAAACACAAAACTTTAAAACAATCGAAACCTGAGTTTTCATTTCAACTAATTAAAAAAAAAACCGTAGTTAAATACATGTGCAAAGTACCTTGGAAGAGAACATGAGAAAGGTTGCCATAGGAAGTGTTGATAGTAAGTGTCAGGTCGACCCGCTTTCTGGCAATTGAATTCAGGGTCGAGGAAGGGACAAGAAAAAGGACTATAGAGAGGATATGAAGAATCATAGACCCATTTGCCTCTAAACCAATTGCATGGCCTCTCCCCGGTTAAAAAGGTTGTGTTGTTTTGTCCCAAGAAATGTTGTTTAGGTTGTGCTAATAATAGTTCAGGGTGTGAAGAGAGAAGTATGAGAAACAGAGAGGCTAACATGGGTTGAAAACAGAGTTCCATTTTACTTTTGGGGTCACCAAGAAAGAATGATCAAAACTTATTCTCCAAGCCTTAAGCTTTTTATAGATTAAAAAAGTATTTATATATCTACAATGAATTTCTTCTTTGCCTTTCTTGTTTCATTTTTGTGTACATATACATATTTTATATTTATTTGTGTTAGACGATCATTAGGCTTAAGATAAACTTTATGCTTGTAAAAGTGGTGTCAAATTAAATTCATCCGAAATAGATTAATTGAAACTGAACCAAACGTTTTTGCCAGCCAGTTAGTTACGTTCTAGATAATCCCATATCAAACCAAAACTGTATTTTCAGCCAAACCAAAAAAATTATAATAAAGCAAACAACAAAAATATCTTTTTATAAATTTTCCGCACAGTTTGATATCATAATATTAAACAAAAATGGGTTTCTTTTAAAACCGAAACCTGATAATCGATTTATTTTCAGAATAAACTAAAAAGGATATATTTGAAAAAAAAATATCACTACAAAATTCACGTTTTGGTTATTGAAAACGAGATTAAATTGTTATTAAGAGATTAGTTTGTCTGTCATCAATCATGTTTCTCATTTTTCATACATGTTTAACGGTATATGTTTGATCTGCGCTGCCATAGGTTAGCTAACATGCATGTTGTTAGAAGAACGAAAAGACAAAGGTGATGTATATATATAGTTGCAGTTTGCACATGTTATGATGGGTTTTCGGGTGCCTTGCTTTTGCTAACTCGACTACCACTTTACTCCCAAAGCATAATTAATTTTATTTTTTGCATTTTAATTTCATAACTAAGCTTTATCAACCTACACCTAACCAATGATGCTTTTTTCTAGTGACTCCGATTTAGGTAATTCATTGAATTTAATTGTTTCAATTTTGACTACGTTTACATATTAGTGTGTAAAAGGAACAAATATAGTAACTATTTCTCCATAACTGCGTGATGTTGCAGAGTTTGGAAGATGGGGTGGTTATTGAGACTGTTTTAAGTCTAGCAGGATTACAGTCTTGGCATAGTTTGTCTTATGGACGTTTCCAGGTAGGGGATTGGTTCAGCCAATTTTTTTTATAGATGATTGTATGTTTTGTAGTTTCTCTGAATCTCTGATATCATTATTGGTTCTCACAATTGTAGATGGAGCTCTGCCTTCAACCTGATCTAATAAAAAAGTGGAAGAGGTCATCAAAGAAGTCGGCAGCTGAGGCTTTGTCAAAGGGAGAGCAATTTGATCCATCCTCATCACCTAAAGCAAATTTTGTTCGAGGCCTAATTGAAGAATTCGTCGATGTAAGAAGCATGTTGTTATTAGGCTGAAGTTGTCTATGTTCATCAAAATATTTTCACATAGTTGTGACAAATTCATATATTTTCTTCCAGGTGCTTGATCATGGTGTTTTTGCGGATGGGGTTGATGCAAGTTATTTGTAGTCAGAGCCGGTCCGTGTATTTACCGGGCTGGAAGCAGAACGAAGAAAAAGTGGCCTATTTATGTTTAATTATTTAAAAAAGAAACAACTTTAGAAAAATGTCACTTCGTAGAGTCTCGAATCCTCACCCTCACATAGCTCAAATTTCACCATTACCACTGGAGCTATGGATAAATATTGTGAAAATGTGGCCGCTAAACGTGATAATTTAATGACGGCCGGAATCAGCCGCTTCTCCCGCTTACCTCCAAGGCCGGCTCTGTTTGTAGTAGGTCAAAACCTGATAATATCTCCGTTACTAATCATGATACGCTGTGTCCATTTCTGTACCATTCAGTTACTGGACCTTTTTTTTTCTTACTCCATCTCTTCGTATTGATTATTACAGATACTTGCGACCTCTTGTGGCGGATATAGCAGTTTTTGCCAAATGTCGACTGAGTGTCATCTATAAACATGAAAAAGGGATCAAGCTTTTTGCCCAATTAGTTGACTTGTTAATGCAAAAGAATTTTTTAAAGAATTTTATACAACAGTGTCTTTTAAAAAATATATAAAATAATTTATTTGTTTGTAAAAACCATATTTGTTAATTGAAAAGGTAACATCCTTTTTTCTTATATTTATAGTTAGTTTAACGTTTTACCCTAAAATTACATTATATATACATATTTATATATCATTATCGATACAATAGGCAGCTAACTAAAATTACTAATTGTATTTTATTTTTAATTATATATATAACATACAAGGAAAAGTTTTTTAATCTCTTTTTATTAAAAAAATTACTTTAAAATGTATCAAATAATTCACCAGATTTTACAGTAAATAATGATTATATATATATATATATATATATTTATAAAGGAAAGAAGCTACCTTTTCAATTAACAAATATGGTTTTTACAAACAAATAAATTATTTTATATGTTATTTAAAAGACAATGTTTAATAAAATTCTTTAAAAAATTCGTTTGCATGTCATTAACACAAATAATAATTTTATATATTTGTTGGTGCATTTAAAAATATATTTTTTACAAAAAAAATATTTGTTAATAAAAAAGCTTAAATATGTTTCTTATCTAGAGTTAATTTTACTGTAAATTATATTATATCTAATTTTGTATATTATTATTTATATAATACATAAGTAATAAAAAGACTAAGCACTAATTGTATTCGTAAGATTATTTGAAAAAATTTTATCTAATTTTTTATAACTTACCAAAAGTTATAATGGTAATTAGATATAATTGATAACATTAAAATAGAAAAAAATCATGCACTCGTGACACGATTTTCTTAAATATATATTTGTTATAGCCATTATTGATAAGCCTTTTTTTTGGTTACTGATGGAAATTGGTTCTTTTAGTTTATCTAGAGCTGAATTGAATAAATTAAAAAAAAAAATCATCAACTAATCAAGGTAAAAAATTAATTGGAAAGCTTTCATAAGCATGACACATATGTAAAAATAACTAAATTAACTTTTCAAACAATATATAGTAAAATATTTAGGGACGGCACTGGCCATGCATTGGTTTAGTCCTCACTTTTTTTTTCTCATATCTATCTCGTGATATAGATTCAAACGGATCACTAACCTGTGTGTTCGGCCCTTTTTACATTCATTTTTAAGATACTTTATTTTTGTAAATATTTTTGTAGCAAATAAATAAATGTATTATTTGTTTCATCAATTTTGGCTAGCTGTTCTACTAATAATAAGACTTTGTTTTGTCGTCTACTAATAATAAGACTTATAAATCAGAAGACTATACAGTAAAATGTTTTGTTTTTTTTTTTTTTGGTCAAAGTAAAATGTTTTGTTGTGATTGATGAACTTTACTTTGTTCTTTGTTGTTATGTCTCGTATTACATTTTGTAACTTTTTTCAAATCTTGTGTTGATTACAAAGTTTGTATACCATTTTATTATATTAAAATAGCACTGTAATAGTGTTTGGATCCAAAACATGTATATATTAATCAAGTAAAGAATATAACATGTTTTTTTTTGGTCTAGTCAAAAAAATTAATCTTTTAAAACTTGAAAATAAACTATTTTAACTTAATAGTGTGTTCTGTTTGACAGAAAATATTGAGAGTAGATATATAATTTTAGTTTAGTGATATATTTTAAGTTATCAGCTTTTAGTTTACATTACATTCTTTATTTTATTAAAATTTGAAATAAATTAATTGGAGATGTTGTATATATTATTTGAATTCTTAAAACTATTATTTTCATCTACTTCTTTGTAGTAAATCAAATTAATGATTCTATTTAGTTTTATATACCATTTTGATCGTTCTATATAACAAAGGAAACCCATCCTTCTTCTTTTTTGAACAAGGAAACCCATTCATCGCTGCACAAAAAAAAAGAGGAAACCCATTCATTTAGAGTTCTTGATCTCTAATGAGCCTTTACATGTTTTCTGATCAAACCACTATGAGTTTTGTTGTAACAAGTATGTATCTTGTGTGAATAGTCGAACAGCGTGTTGTGTGGTTTTAAGCGAAAGTTCAGTGCTTTTTCATTTCAAAGGCAGCGTAAATGAAGATTGAATTAACAGCTGTTTGTTATAATTTGAACTAATCTTGAAAAAGAGTTTAGGGCTTGTTTCATAATACACGAAGTGTCCTAAGTTTGATGAATTTTGAGTTCTTGTTTTGAAGTCACTGTCTAGTAGTATTGAAGGAGTTACCAAGTGGATATGAAAACATTGCAGATTTTTTAATTCCCAACACTATAAATATTTTGATTGCGAGTCTCAATGCTTCTGTCTATTTAATCAGATCGAATTCGTAGAGAGCTAATTATTAAAGTAAAGATAATAATTATTAAGAGTACGTTTATCATCCAGACACACACAAACGGCTCATCAAACATACATAATGAGCTCTGACATTAAACATATGTAAGAAAGCCTCAAGGTTGCATTGTATAATCTCACACGATTTATTAATTACTCCATCCGTTTCTGAATAAGTGTCATTTTGACATTTTTTACATATATTAAGAAAATGTCTGAAATATATGTAAGTTGTTATTAATTACATCTGTCTAACCAATAGTATTTTAGATAAATAAAATTATTTATAAAATCAATGCAGTTTGTAATTAATTTTTCAGCTGAAAGTAAGTATAATTTGTATTGGAATTGTAAAGTAACATTTTTTGTGTAACAAAAAAATGTTAGAATGGCACTTATTATAAAACAGAGAGAGTATTAAACACCAAAGATACGACTTATTGAGAGGGGGAAGAGAGATTTCCCTGTCGTGGATCTCGCCGGCAAACTCAATCATATGAGCTACATACAGAATAAACACAAGAATTCATGAGAAGTTTTTACCTTAGAAATCAAAGAAACAATTAGAAACAAATTTTTCAATGTACCTAGGACAGAGTAACCCAAACATCGAAACAAGACTGGTTCTAACTTAAGCATGTTGTTAAAGATTTTTGGACTTCCTTTTTATCTGACTCTGCTCTGGTCTTTCTGTGCAACTAATTTTTGGTGTCTTCGTTCAGTTATGTCCAAATGATTCTTGTTGTATTCATTTCATATGAAACTTCCATAAATTTCACCCTTTTTCTTATAGTTCCATCTTTTATTACTTTAACTTTAACTTCAAACAAGAGAATGCAATTTGTTGTGTAGAATGCGCTAAACATCAAATTCAACGCTTTTCAGGATGTCATCAGCTGGAACTGAGACCTGAAGCAGCAAGTAAACATAAGAAATGCAAGAAATTGGAGGAAGAGCAAGTAATGATGTTTCCTCCCTTTGCTAGGAATAACAAAACATAACACGAGTGATTTTCATGTACATGACAAGAGTATAGGACAATAGGATCAGGCTGAACTCCATGTAGGTCACCAGACATACTCTCAGATCTCCCTATAACATTATCAGAGACCATCAGAACAGAGCAAATAGAACCAAACACCTATGCTCTCTTGTCAAGAGGGTGTGAAGCATCAACAAATTCACCATTTATCTTCTTTCTGGCACTTCTTCCAATAACTTCATTCTACAAACTCTGTAACCATACCGTGACTTTCTTTCTTATTCGGATGTAGCCACCTTCCCCATTGGGAGATTCCCAATAGGGAATTCCATATTCGTCAAGGTCAGATTTAACTAACAACATGTCATGTCGAATGGGGTTGCCTGATAACGCTCAGAATGTAATGGCCTGTAGATTTGATTCCAATAAGATTATCTAAAGACGGGTGGTAAACTTTTATGGCCACTGCTACGGGTGATCTGGCAAGGCATCTTATCAGATCTATCTCAAAAGCTGCTTCATCTACCAATTAAAAAATAAATAACAATTAGAAAAAAAATATTATATTTAAAAAATACTCCTTCTGCTTCAAAATAATGTACAATTTTCACACTTATTAAGAAAACACGTAAAATTTTGACAATAAACACATTAATTTCGTGTTTAGCTATTTCCTACGATTTTTAACCAATCAAAATTTGGTAAATACAATTAATGTCTTTGAAGTTTACAATTTGCCATTATTACATACATTGAAAATGTAAAATATGGATCTTTTAGAAACATTTTTTTCCTAAAACATGGATCATTCTGAAACGGAGGGAGCATATGGAATTGACAATTTAAAGAAAGATTTTAATTTTTTTTTAATATAGAAGATTTAGAAAATAACTATACCTTCATAGTCTTCCATATGGTGGACAATAATACTTCCAGCTCTGTAACTTTGCTGTCCAACGAGCGTATTTTCCGGAGTGGTACTATGTAGATCGAATCACAGAGGAACTACATGTTCCAAGACGGACCCTCCACTAAGCAAGAATGGTACAGCTGTTTCAAACGATGAGATCGACTCATCCCATGCATGGTCTTGGATTTTGTATTCCATAAAGAGATCACCTACTTTGTTTATAAGGTACTGTATGGACAGTTGTGCGTCGATATCTAGTGCCTCACGGAGTTTGAGAAGCGCAACTAAATGTTTTGTTAGACTGATGGCCCAGCGTACATTCTTTTGGTCTTGATTAAGAATATTTTCCATTATCCCCATATCGCTGTAGGTGGTTATACGGTCACTCATCCTGCAAGACAAACCCAAAAAGAAAATGAAAACATCAATAACCATTTCAGTTTCCCAGATCTATGTTTTCTACTCGACATTCATTTTTTAAAAATAAAAGTACTAGGTGGTTGCCCGCGAATTCGCGGATATAAATATTGTATGAAAATATATATTATGCATACAATGTCATATAGTTTGAAACATTAAAAAATATAATTTTTAACTTCAAATAGTTTGAAAATCAGTCATAAATTTTTTATAAATTTGATGCAAAAATAACTAATGAATATTTAGTAATAACAAATGCTTGTGAAATTATATATGTAATTATCACATTAACTTCACCAACACATATTATGCATCTTCTTCGGTCTCTTCTTATTTTTCTCATTATCATTTCGTTCTTTTTATTTAATTTTTGCTAATATTTTCCTAAATTTAACATATTTTTTGCCAAATATTTATTTTTCTCTCAAAATAGTAATACAAAACATACAATCAATAAACTAAAAAAACCATCTTAGAATTCTATTCACTCATAACATTAGTTTTTTCAATCATAACATTACCTTATTCACTATATTATTTGACTTAAATGCAAAACATTTTTTAAATCAAAGTTCTCGCATGTTCCGTTAAACATAATATGTCCAATCTTCAAAGCCTAACTATTTATAAATAATATACGGACATTATAAGAGATTAGTTAATATTATAGATACGGCTATATTTTTGTATGAATATGAAATCATTATATCGATTTCTATAAATTGTTTTATATTCATTACTTTATGTAGTATATAGATATAAAAAGAATTGATCAAAAATTATTACACTTTCTATAACTTTAAAAATTAGCTACCATTAATTATTATTTATAATATCATTTAGGTTATTTGGCAAGTGATAATAATTACTTTTAGACTTATATTTTATTTTAGATCTAATTAAAAATTATAAAAAGTTTCTTTCACTATACTCCCTTCGTTTCATAATACTTGATGTTTTGACTTAGTGCATAAAGATTTAGAAAATTACATTTAAAAAAAAAACATTTTTAAAATAGAATTTTAAAATCAGTTAACTAATTATAAAAAAGACTGTAAAATTTAATTGGCTGAACAGTTTCCAATAAAATTAAAGTTAACCTTAAAACCTCAGAACTTCAAGTAAATTGAAACAAAATACTCCTTCCAAAATATCATCTATATTGGAACGGAGAGAGTATTATTTAGTTTATAAATATAAAAAACAAGTTATCAAACGTTATTATTCTTTATATAATTTCAACAATTAGTTCCATAAATCATTATTTGTAATATAATTTAGATTATTTGGCAAGTGATATTAATTGGTTTTAAATTTTTTTTAAAAAATTTAAATGTAAACTAAAATAAATAAAATTAAAATTTATCGACCAAGCAAATCATAACAATTTTCTTAAAACTTCCCAAATGATCGACATGTAAGCAAAAATCACTTAAGTGAATTCTCGTTTAATATATAGGAGAATTTTTATTTTTATAAATGTTTTATAAACTCATATAAATAATTTAAAATTAAGATGAAATCATTTTGTAAGTGATATATAGTGTATTTAATGATATTTAGCATCTCATTTAGTTCATTTTAATCACTTTAGATTGCATTTAGGAGTCTACATTGCATATATTTGTTCATATATGTGCATTTGGGTTTTGAGTGTCCAATTGGAAGTTTTGGGCGACATTGGAAGGTTATAATTTCAATCTACAAAGTTTGGGGACTATTTGAGAAAAGATCAGAAGACGAGGGACCATTCTGATATTACATTGGATTAAACTGTACCATTGAAAGATTCAGGGTCAATTCGAGAGGTCTTTTGTGGCAATTTAAGAGTTTGGGGTCTAATTGTGAAGAACCAAAAGCTAAAGGACCAAGCTTGCAAGAAGATCAAAAATAGCCATTGGAGCTCACGAGCTTCTCTTCGCCGGATCTGAATCCTGACGGCGAGGCTTGATTCGACGAGAACTGAGTACCGGCAAGTTGCAGACGACTTGGACGGTTCTTCACGGTGGATTGGAGATTTGATTGCGGCGGAGATGACCACGAGGAAGACGAAGCTTGGCTGACGTCGACGGCGTCCGAGACGGAGGAGCAGAGCACGACTGGTTGACGACACGGGCTGAGCTTGGCTGCGGTGGAGAGGAGATACGCCGCGAACTCACACAGCGGGTTGGTTGCGACCGCGGAAACATGGCAGAGACTCGAGCTTGGGAAGGAGCCGACGCGGGCTGAGCTTGACCGCAGATTCGTGGCAGAGAGCTCCAGGGAGAACCGCGGAAGACAGACGCGTATGAATGTAGACCGCGGCGAAGAAGACGAGCCAGTGGGTGAAGCTTGACAGCGGTGTGATGAAGGAGACCAAATGCAAGTCGCCAACGCGTTCGCAAACGCGATTTTGTGACAAGTGTTTGATGTTTGCGACTTCAAAACTGCGATAGCGTTTGGAAAAATTGCGATTGGCGTTTTAAATCAGCTTTGACTTGGTTATTTGGTTTGATCTGGATTGATCCGGTTTGATGTTAGAGTTTCCTAGAGGCTAAAAACCTAAATTATCTCATTTTCACTCCGGACTTTGTCTAATGTTGTAAAGTTTGGATTTTTTTATCAATTTATATGGTGTTTTTCTTGCTCATTAACATGATTAGCATTGGATCTCTCATAGATTTAAGGTTTCTTATGGAAATTAGTTAGTAGACACCTTTCGGATTCGGATTCATAGATCAAGGCGATTAAGATCCGACCACCTTACTTTTTTAGGGTCTTGCCAGAGTCTGAACTCTTAGAAAATTGTTTGAGAAAATGACTCTAGTTTCTTGTTGAGTAGATATACGGTTGAGATTGTCCCAAACTTATTTAAATTATAAATATATAATAGGAAAAAATTCACCATGAAAAAAAGGAAAAGAAGTGGAGTGGTCCTTAATGGAAATGTAAAATAGACGAAACAAGAAGGCAATTATTACACAACCACTACGGGAAAGACTACACATGTACACGAGATCATGACTTCGATGAAGATGAGAGCCTTATTAAATCATTACTCATTAGTATGTAACAAGAGGAAGCCTTTAAAGGCTGCTTCTATGTTGAGCTTATACATTCTTTATATACAAAGATAGTGTTTAGTTACTTGTATTACAAGTGTAAACCATTGACACTTCACAGAAGCTCCCATTCAGATTCTTGTGATGATCGATCTTCCTCAATCTGTTTCAGATTCTCGCCACATTCTCTACCATTGTGCACATCTTCTGTGTACCATTGACGAGCAAGTTGCTTGTATTCTTGTTCTCTGTTTTGCTTCATTCTTGAAGATATAGCGTCTCTGATCTTCTGTAGAAATCAGTTTATTAGAAGTTAATAATGAATGCAAACGTGAAACGAAGAGAGAAAGAGATAAGAACCTTGTAAGGTTTGCGTTTGTCATTCTCCTCCTTGTCAGGAAAAACACAATGCAACTCGTCTCTGTCCACAATGATACAGCTTTCTTCAACTGATCTTCCACTAAGCTGTTGAAGAATCTCTGACTTCTGCTCAGAGACAGAACTCGAACTAGTTTTACCATCAGATCCTGAAGGTAAGCTTATGGCAACACATGGTTGAATCACTGAATCTTTACACCTAACAGAGTCAGCCACTGCAAGACTGTGTTCATCTTTGGTTCTAATCTCTGCATCTTGACTTCTAACAGAACTAACCATTGTTAGACCGTGCTGATTGTCGCTTCTATAACACTCCTCTTTAGAGACGAGTCTTGCCACTTCACCTGGAGGAGGAGGAGGAGGATCACTTGACTTTACAGTTCCAACATCGTTTCTAACACGAGTTCTATGAACCATTGATAAACTAGTTGAGTCTTTCTGTATGCAAGGCCTGGTGACTTCTTTCTTAAACCCTTGTTTGCGACCGAGTCTTGTCCTTCTATACGGACCTCCGCAACTAGACTGGCTTGGAGAAGTACAAATATCGTAATCATCTGCGTCAAGACCACGGAGCTCCATTGCAAATCCATCCTTCTTCCCCTCGGTTACATCTTGTTCTTCTCTTTTCTTTTTGAAGGAAGAGCAAACAGGAGCGTATTCATGTAACGTAGAGACGGGTGATTCTTTTCCTACAGAGTCGTTGGGACGCAGATCTTGAACCACATCGGAACAGAATCTCTTCACAGAGTTCCCAACGTACTTAGCTGTGTCCTAAAAAATACATAAAGAAGCAAACCGAAAAGTTAGAAACTGACATGGTGAGCAGTTATATACAAGTGGTTAAAGGATTAACCTGGACGATGATTTCTTCGAACTTCTGGTAGACACTTCCTACCCATGCTATACCTTTAAAATCCATTGTAATCCCCCGATTCAAGAACGTTCTTGTGTGCGTCCTGTCACGGGGAAAGAGTTCAAATTCAGAGAGATCAATGAAAAGCATAGAAAAAACATGAATGGTTAGTTTTTTAATAGAGAAACAGGATTGCAAGAGAACAGAACCAGCTACATATCAACTTAAGAAAGAAAAAGACAATAGCTTTGAGACAAGATATCAGCAGAGATTATGCAAGAGAAGATGGGTAAATGCAACTTGTAGCACAGGTGTTTCCACTAATGATCCTGAGAGACATTTTTTAGAAGGTTTCTTTCTTGTTAACCAAAAATATAATTGTAACTGCAGAAACAAGCTATTGCTCTGTATCCACATCTTTCTATAGCTGTAAGAACTAAAACAAAAACCATGTCTTTTTAATAAACCCAGAACTAGAAAAGTTCAAAACTTGTCAAACAACAAAGTTAAGCAAGGAAGAAATCAAGGATCATGTGACCAAAAAAAAACTAAGTTTCTAGATCATTAAAGTAACAGATTATACTTCTTAAGATCAAAACTAGTTCTACAATTCACAAACAAACAAACAAAAAATTGAAATTGAAGTGTTTATGAATTTAAGCTCTCTAGAACAATCTGAGCCGAGAGAAGCAAACTTTTGTGAAATTCGCGACGGGTGGGAGGGGAAGGAGAGAGAAGACGTGATCAGTAAGAAGAAGAAGAACCCTAAAACCCACTTGTGCAATCAATCAATCAGAAATTGAAAACAAAAGAATAGTATTTTGGAGAAAGGTAAGAGAGAGAGAGATGGATGGATCATTAACCTCAAAGCAACGTACAAGGCATCAGACCCAATCCTGGTTTCTCAAATCAATTCAGAGTTTTTTTGTGCGTGAAAGATTAGAGTTTTGAGTAAGTTTTAGCGATGAAGCAAGCAAAAAAAAGGCAAAACTTTTATTACAGGAAACTCCCGGTTCGGGTTTTAACCCACCCATCTGGTTTCTTCTTTATCGGGCCCAGAGAGATTGCGTTGACAATTGTTTTTCTCAGAAACGTTTGCTTTTCAACTCAACACGTGGCACGCAACTGGGGATGGATAATTCCATTCCACTTTTTTTTTTGAAAGAATGTTAAATTTTATTCCTCGAAAAAACCTTTTTACAAAAGATGCTACCCTTGTATCAATCTAGAGTTAAAACTCTGTACAAAACCCCTATAAAATAATCAAAGCTAATCACACTCTAGTGCCAAACCAGAGTTGCAAAGCATCTTCCATACCCTTTACTCTTTTAGCTCTCATCACACTAAGTTTGTTTCTCACCCCCTTATCAGTCACCTTCTTCAACACAGTTATAGGCATTAGCTTCTCCCCATGCCTAACTCTATTTCGTTCTCTCCATATTCCATATACTGCAATGTGAAACGCATAACGGAAACATAAAAGCCTCTTTCGATCCATGTTACAACCCTCCGCAGCCAACTGCATGATCTCTGACCAAGAACTTGTATAAGAACTCTCCATAATCCCTTTAACAAGATTTTCCCAAAGTTGTATAGAGTAAGAGCACTCAAAAAATAAGTGGTCTCTACTTTCCCTCGCATTTTTACAGAGCACGCACTCATCATCAGCTCCTAGATTCCAATGGATTACTCTTTCCATTGTAGACAACCTATTAAGATTCGCCAACCACACCATAAATGCAAATTTAGGAGTAGCCTGAGTAAACCAAACTCCTCGGGTCCAGTCATACTTCACTCTATCACCTCTCATTATTTTCCAAGTCTCAGAAGTGGAGAAAGAACTTTTAAAACCCGAGCCTCTTCTCCATAGACTCACATCCTCCTTATCTCCACTTATATTGTCTCTTACTCTGTTCAGACTCTCTTCTACGGCATTTAACATCCTTGTTCTATATCTTCGACGTCTACAGGGCCTAGAGATAGCATCTTCGACCGTAGCTTCTTTACAAACACCCATGTCTATAAAGCCTCGAGCACCCAAAAGATCATATAGGACTCAATTCTCATTCCAGCAATCAAACCAAAATGAAGTATGACGCCCATTACCTACTTCTTTTCTATAAAAACCTTTTGCTATCTCCCTGATCTTAAGCAGTTTCCTCCACATCCAGGAACCATTTTGAGTTTTCTGATTCACTTCCCAAAAGCTTTTCTTCTTCATCAGATTAACCTTAATCCATTTACTCCATAAAGACTTACCCGACAGAAGCCTCCAAATAAGTTTCATCCCACAAACCAGATTGACTTCTTTCAAATCTCTAATACCCAATCCACCTTCATCTTTCTGTTTACATACTTCTTTCCAAGCAACCTTTGCTCTCGAGGTTATAAGATCAGGACCTGACCAAAGAAACGCTGCACAGAGCTGCTCTACTTCTTTCATACATTGGCTTGGGAGTCTGAATGCCGCAGACCAAAAATTGACAATACTCATTATCACAGCTTTTATCAGTTGCATTCTACCTGCATAAGACAGACACCTACTCGTCCAAGTGTTCATCTTGCATCTGATTTTCTCCACCAACGGTTGATAGTCGGGTCTTCTCATTACCTGGGTCATAAGTGGTAATCCCAAGTACCTCACAGGAAGTGTACCTTCAGCCAAAGGAAAGTTTCTTTTGATCCTAGCCTTTTCCTCTACAGCCACACCAGCCATGTATATAGTAGACTTCTCAATACTTATCTTCAAACCCGACCATACTGCAAACTCATCGAACACTGCCAAAGCGCCTTCAACAGACTCTTTTGATCCCTCTACAAACACCATAAGATCATCCGCAAAGCACAAATGGGTGAGAGATAGTGAACTGCACCCTGGATGAAGCCTGAACTTCTTCTGCATAGCAGCCTTGTCTATTTGCAGAGACAATATATTCATACACAGTACAAAGAGATATGGAGAAAGTGAGCATCCCTGCCTAAGCCCTATCTTACTTTGAAAATAACCAGCGAGCTCCCCATTCCCTTGTACTGAGAAAGATGGACTTGTGATACACAATCTGATCCAGTGAATAAATTTCACAGAAAAACCCAATGCTTCCAATCCCTTCAAAACAAACTCCCACTGAACCGAATCAAACGCTTTTGATATATCAATTTTCATAACGCACCTTGGGAAGATCGACTCTTTATGATAATCCTTCACCATCTCTGCCGCTAGCAACACATTCTCCATAAGTAGCCGCCCCTTAATGAACGCCGACTGGTTTTCACTAATAATACTAGGCAGAAGCTTCTTCAATCTATTTGCAAGAATCTTAGACACTACTTTGTATAAGACATTGCAGCAAGCAATTGGCCTGTAATCCCTCATCACCATCGAATAAGTCTTCTTGGGAATAAAAGCCAGTATCGTTGAGTTTACTCCTTTTGAAAGAAACCCGAACTTGAAAACAGACTGAATAGCCACCACAAAATCACTCCCAATGAATTCCATTCCACTATTGATCAAAGTGAATAACGTATCAATCATACAAAACATGCCATCTTATAGTTTTCAATTTTGTTAGATTTCTTCTGCGATCAATTTCAGTTTTTCTTGAATATGAGTAGTTATACGTAGGAATACCATAAGATATTCAAGATTATTAACACATGTGCAAAATGATTTGGATTTTGAACAAGACTTTTAACTTTATAGTAGTTATAAAAAACCACACTTTTATTTTAACTGATCAAATAAAACAGTTTTTAGTTCGGTTCAATAAATCAAGTGCTTGCTTATTACTCCGTACTTGTTCGAATCATGAATTAGTTTATCTTATAAATAAATAAATACGTAATTTAAATGACCGCACAACAATTTATAAATTTGATGACCTAAAACGCTTTATCCTGATACTTTTCATATAATAGTTGTCTTAGGTTTTTTTTTTTACAATATTTGAAGAAAAGAAGTGCTACTTTATTCACACGTAACTCTTATATTCTTTACAAAAAATCGAATTGTATTCACAAATCGGCTGGAAGAAAGAGAATTACAAGGAAGCTAGACCTAATTCATTACACTGATGAAAATCAAAACAATAAAAGGTATCAACAAGATTGCTATAACAAAAGATCAAAGCCAACAAGCTGAAAAAGAAACAGTGCTTCAAAGAGGTGATGGTCCCATCTGATATTGTGGAGCATTGGTTGGTGAAGTAGCCAAGGGAGAAGGTGAAGGAGACATAGAAGAGCTTGGTGATCTGACTGGTCCCGGAACTGGAGCAGCCACTGGACCCAACGAGACCGGGAAGACGAGGATGCCAAGCTTTTGTCCTATGTCGCAGTGACCAGGAACTCCGCATATGAAGTGTTGAAATCCAGGTTTGGTTAGAGTTACCGTGTCTGATCCAGTTTGGTACCTCGGTAACGGATTAGACGAGTAGCATAGCTCGAAATCATGGGGAGTGACTTCAGTGACGTCGTGGAACTCGTTGTTGTATTCGAAGACCAGTGAGTCTCCTACTTGAAAAGTTCTTGAAGAAGCCCAAGCTTGGTAATCCACACCCATCATGGTCCATCCGCTCGAGTCGCCGACTTTGTGAACCGTTCCTCCTACTCCAACCCCAATAAGTGCCACAATAATCATAAGAGAAGTGAAGAAAAGTTTGCTATTGATCCAAGCCATAATTGATGGTTGTTTGGTTCTTGATTTTTAGAGTCGAGAGAAAAGTTTGGTAGGTATCTTTAGGGGTGTCAATTCGGGCTGGCCCGGCCCGGTCCGGCCCAAACCCGCTAAGCCCGTAAATATTTGAGCTCGGCCCGGCCCGGCCCGAAAATAATTTGGGCCTAGAATTCAAAGCCCGGCCCGGCCCTTATAGGGCTACAGGGCTTTTCGGGCTTTTGTGGGCTTTTCGAAAAATAATTTGTCATTGTCACTTCCATCGTTTTAATACATGTGAATTTTCATTAAAAAAAGAGTTTCATTTTTTAAAAATAAAAAAGTATAAAGTGAGTTTAAAATTTTCTTGTCTATCACAATTTTTTTATTTTTTCGTATGTTTTAAAAAGATTTTATACACAAACCAAATTTAATAAGATTTAAATAATCAAATATCAATTAAAACAAAAAATATAAGAGAACAAAATTTATGATAAACATGGTCAAACGTTTTATACTTTATATTTTGAAAATAAAAACATGTTGTACATGAAAGAAGAATGTACTTTTGTAAAATTTAAAATGTAACACTTGTAATGATGAAACAATAAAGTGCATTAAAAACTTTTATATTTGCTTTATTAGAGTTTAGATAAAAATATTAAAATAATATATCAATACTAATAATAGTTTTGATTACAAGAAAGAAGGATAATATTTACGCTAAAATATAAATTTCGGGTTTTCGGGCCGGCCCTAGCCCAAACGGACTTAAGCCCAAAATACCCAAAGCCCAAATGGGCTTAGCCCGAAAGGCCCAATTTTTTTTGGGCTTATAAAGCTAAGCCCAAGCCCGGTAATTTTTAGGGCTGGGCGGGCTCGGGCTACGGGCTTCGGCCCTAATTGACATGTCTAGGTATCTTATGGAGAAGTGATTGAGTTTGTTTTGTGAAAAAATCTAGTTCCCCTATACATGTGTTTATATAGAAACCGAGGATTCCAAGTTAAGGAAAAATTAAGATAATCAACTATACACAATCTCAATAAAAAGGGAAATTGTTGAATATATATTTGGATATTTTGAGGCTGTAACTGGTAACTCATTTTAGGAATGAATGGAATAAATGGAATTGGAATTAATGGAATAAAATGGAATGGAATATAGATAATTTGAGGAATTAATGGAATGATATATGTATTTATTTTTAATTATATTTAAATTAATCCATTCCATGCATTCCTTTCATTCCTCTACTTTTTTTATTATGAATAGTTTTTAACGTGATTCACAAATTTTTTCAGTTATCCCACATGAATTAATGGAATCAAATTTTTAATTTTTTTCACTTAACTGGTAACTTTTTTCTGGAATGCTCGTGAATGACTAATTTCACATGATTCCATTCATAAAAAATGCAATCCAGTTACAGCCTTAATGATGTTTAGTTTCTGTACTTTCTTCCCTTTTCTGAATAAAGGAAACAGATAAACAACGACCGTCTTCAATATAAATTTCATTTTTTGTTTGCATACGTTATAAAAAAAATTCCCATTTTTCTTAGTTTTTGTATAGTTTATTATATTATAAAATTTCATCGGATTATATTTTTCTTGTTCTTTTTATCCGACTTGCCTCCAGTATTTTCTTTGAGTAGCGAAGTCCATATCATGGTTTAGAGATATCTGAGATTATAAGTAATTCTATATATTATTTTCATAAATGCCAATTTCATTTTTAGATAACCGGTTTGGATTAAAGTTCAGAATAACTTTCTAATTTGGGTGTGGGGCGAGGATTCTTAGAGCATGATTAACCTGGGGTTCTTAGGATGGGGTTCTTAGCGGAAGTTAAGAAACTGTTTCTTAACTTCCGCTAAGAACTTCACTATAAGAACCCCGAGTTAATCATGGTCTTAGTGTACTATCGAATGGTAGTCCAAATTGATGATAATGCAATTTATCAGCTTTAAAAAGAGTAAAAATAATTGCTAATTACACAAATAATACGTCAAATCACATGATCACACACCTGGTTAAAAATCAGAAAAACTCCGATTCACCAAAATAAATTTTTTTCCCTCTGAATGGTATATGAGTGAGAAGAGATAGAAAGTTATATTTTAAACATATCATCTTATAGTTTTGAGTTTTGTTAGATTTCTTCTGTTGTCCAGATTCATTTTTCTTGAATAGTTATAGTCATATGTAGGAATACCATAAGATATTAAAGATTATTAAACAAGTGCAATGATTTTGGATTTTCACCAATATTTTTAGTTGTTTACTTTTATATTAGTAAAAAAAAAAAAAAATCACATTTTATTATTTTTATTTTCTTGGACAAGTGAACTTTTATTTTAAATGATCTAATAAAACTGTTTTTTTTTGTCCAATATATAGATCAAGTGCTCACTTATTATTCCGTACTTGTTCGAGTCATGAACAAGTTTATCTTATAAATATGTAATTTAAATGGCAACACACCACTTTTATAAATTTGATGAACCAAAACACTCTATCCTGATACTTTTTATATAATAGTATTTCTTAGGTTTTCTTTTCTTTAACAAAATTTGAAAAAAAAAACAAAAGCGCTACCTTGTAATAAATGATGATTCATACGAAACTCTTATATTCTTTTAAAAAAATCGAGTTGTATTAACAAATCGGCTGGAAGAAAAAGGAATTACAAGAAAGCAAACCAAATTCATTGCAATAAAAGGTATCAACAAGATTGCTAAAACAAAAGATCAAAGCCAACAAGCTGAAAAAGAAACAGTGCTTCAAAGAGGCACTACAAGAAAACAGCGGTATTCTGACGGACATTCCGACGGAAAATGAAATCCTCGGAATATACCGACGGAATTCCGAGGAAATATCAATCTGTCGGAATATTCCGAGGAAATTCCGAGGAAAAATGTGTTCCTCGGAAAAAACCGATGAATTCCGAGGAAATATTATAGCCGTTGGAGAGCCGTTGGGGGATTTTACAAAATTCCGAGGAAATTCCGACGAACTAGCCGTTGGCGTCGGAATTCTGTCGGAATTTCCTCGGTCTGTCGGCAGGATTTAAACTATAAATACAAGCAATCTTCTTCCTCTTCATTCACTCTATATCTTCATCCTCCCTCTTACTTTATTTACACACGAATTTGATTCATAAAAAATATGTCTTCTTCAAATTATTTTCGTTCTTGGATCGATCGACCTTATTTGGATCCGAACACGAGATTGCTTACGGAAGAATACCAACGAGGTATAACCGAATTCATGGGGTTAGTTCACCGACAACCGGAAGCAAAAACAGGTATGTTAAGATGTCCTTTCTCTAATTGTAAAAATAGAAAGGTTATTAAAGAGTGGGATGTTTGGACTCATCTATGTTTGAGTGGGTTTACAAGAAGTTACAAAATTTGGTATCATCATGGGGAAACTGATTATGAACATGGTAATAATAGCGAACCTAGTGTATACCAAGCCCCAAGATGAGAAAATTTGAGTAGATTGAGTGGTCAGTCAGTTTGAATCCTTTGAACATTCTTAAAAGCATGGATGTTGTTGGTTGATCAATGTTTGTGGCTTTTCCATGTTTCACAGCCTGCAGTTGATAGCTGAAAGAATGGTACTCAGATATTAGTTATTTGGTTTATCTAGCAAGGCAAAGTTGAATACGAATTAAAAACTACTCAAAACACAACCAAATAAAACGAAGAAACCATGTAAAAGAAATACGAACTCATAATTAAGAAAAAAAAAAAAAAAAACTAAGTTCAAAATTAACCGAAAAAGTTATGGCAGATTCCTAAATGGAACTATGACAAGTACCCTCCCCCAGACTTAGTTTACACCGTCCCTGGTGTGACAACAGAAAATAAGACCATAAAACGTTAGAATAGAAAAGAAAATAAAATAGCGCGGTCGGAAATCAAATGGCAATACTGGCCGGTGATAGCTCCTACTCCTCTTCTCCTGCTCCAGATGTTCCTGCATCTTTGGGTCTCTTGGACCTCTTTCTTACCCTGTGTGTACCACTCGAACCCGAACCAGAGCTGGATGGAGAGTTGTCCCGATGAACTACATCATCCTTTTGGCAACGACACGGCCTGATACGTGAAATGGCAGCCCAGATCTTGTGTAGCATGTCGTTGTTTGTCTTTATGCTCTGATCTCTCCAATGTTGTTGCTGGCGCGAAGTGGCGTTCGGTGGAAGCTCTTGCAGCTTGTACTGGCTGGAGTCTGATGGGAGTAGCTGATGGGGTTGTGAATCATCTGGAATGGCTTGTGCAGCCTCATCTTCTCCTTCTTCATCATCCACGGCCTTGCCTTTGGTCTGATATTTTGGCGTGAAGAAGGATGGCTTGTCTACTAGTGCGGTAGCAGGGGGTAGGAACTCAACTGCAGCCTCTGAAAGTAGAGCAGTCAGGCCGATCTGAAGCAGGTGGCAGTAGAGTGGATGATACGTAGACGTAAGGACCATCCCGATCGATCCTCGAGTGGGGACCAGCTATGAACTCCTTACTTACTAGAGAAATGACATCCAGGTAGTTCTAAGCAATGTTGTTCGATTTGTCCAGTGCTACCTGATGGTTCTCGCAGTCTACACCCACATGTGTAAGGATCCGAGTAATCACTGCACCAAATCCACATGCACTGCTCTTGGATTTGGTTACTTTCCCCTTGTATCCTGCTAAGTTTGCGGCCAGCACCGCTCCCATGTTGAAGGCAGTAGCAGGTGGGAATGTAGAGTTTCCAAATGCCAGTAGCAAATGCCTCACACCTTGGTACAGGAGGCACAACTCCCATTGCGTGACTGATGCGGCTGTGGTTGTCCCGTATAACAATGAGCCAATGAGGCGTGTGGCATATCTCAGTACTGGGTTCCGGATAAGTGACTCCTTTGCCTGAGAAGATCTATAAACCCCTGTGCCAATCATTTTCCAGAAGTTCAACAGCTCTGAAGTCCAATAAAGACCAGATGTCCTCTCCCCTGCACTCAATCCAAATAGTCCGCAGAGGTCTGTGAAAGATACTTCAAAGTATACTTTCTGCACTACGAATGCCAGAAAACCTTCCTGATGGCTATCATCGGGATGGCTGACGTATGCGGATGCTATGAACTGGCGTACCAACTCCGGATAAGTGGGTTCGTTGAGGTTGCATAGTTGGCCTAGACCCATGTTCTGGAACAGCCCTTCAATGTCTGATTTGATTCCCAATATTGTCATCGTCTCAGGACATGCTAGTTGTGTAGCCGGAACGGCTACCTTCTTCATGTTGTTGTAGTGGGTGGTATCAGACTTATCCCACTTCTTTGGCTTTTGCTTCTCTCGCTGAGACGAACCCTCTTCTTGTGTGTGTTCTCCTTTGCTGATGTTTTCGTGCGCTTCATTCTCTACAAAATAAAATCTTTGAAACAAGTGAGTATGCAGTATATGTTTTTCAAAGCAGCACAATAGTAACACGAGTTCAGTAAACACTAGCGACTCAGCTAAGGAACATCAATCCATAATCAGTTCATTCCCCAGGTTCATCATTCCAATATGTATTTCAACAACGATTTGCTCTCAACATGGTTATAATCAATTAAGAACTCAAATCAACATGAAAATGAAAGGCGAAATCGAGTTGTGATAAAAAAAAAAACAAATTGAAAAAAATTCTCAATCCCTAAATCATCTCAAATCATGTTCCAAACTCGTTGATCACAGACAATTGTGTTCTATTCCATGTTTAAACATTTGTTTCATGCATATTTGATCAAGGAATCAACAAGGAAATAAGAAATTCACAAAACCCAAAAAATTGCTCAAGAACAAGATTTGAGAATGTGGAGATTCGCGGAGTATACCTGTCTTAGGGTGAAAACGAGTGTAGGAATCAGGTAGAGCTCGAAAAATCAAGGGGAATAGAGCCCAAAATTGTTCAAATCGGATGATTATAGAGAGAGAAAAAGGGGGGGGGGGTCGAATTATAGGGGAAATCGGAGGGGATGAGAGTTCTGAGGTTTTGATCCAAAAAGTTTGGGTTTTGCCTTATAATTCTGTTTCCCGCACACGCATCGATCGATGCATTTTTGTACAAATACGGATCGATCGATGCGTTTAAAAAAAGGCTCCCGAGATTTTGTTCGATCCATCGATGGGATAATCTAATCGATTGATCACATTGTTACGCTTTGGTCCATCTTAGTGATCGATCGATGCGTTTTCGGACATATATCCATCGATCGATCCGTTTATAAAAAAACTTACAAGATTTTCCGAGGACATTCCGAGGAACGCTTGAGATTCTCGATCGATCGATGGGATAATCTAATCGATCGATCACATTGATACGCTTTGGTCCTTCTTAGTGATCGATCGATGCGTTTTTGGATATATATATATCGATCGATCCGTTTATAAAAAAACGTACGAGATTTTGTTCTCGATCGATCACATTGTTACCCCAAACCCTGTTTCCTCGGAAAAGCCTCGGAATATTCTGAGGAAATTCCGAGGAACACCTGATATACTCTATCGATCGATGCGTTTTGGTACATATGTCCATCGATCGATCCGTTTAAAAAAAATTGACGTATTGAAACCCCAAACACTAGTTCCTCGGAATTTCCTCGGAATATTCCGACGGAATTCCGAGGAAGAAAAGGGTTTCCTCGGAATTCCCTCGGAATAATCCGAGGAAATTCCGAGGAAATAGGGTTTTTAAACCGAAAACACCGTTTTGCGGTTTGAATAACACCTATATAACCCTTATTAAGTGTCTTACGTTCATTATGAAGTCAAAAATTTGTTCATTACCGTATAATTAACACTTTTCCGATTGTATGAACGAAATCCCACAACATAAGAGAAACACTTATACCTTTTAATGAACGGTAAAGGAAATACTTTCAATTAGTTTTGAAATTTGTTATTTCATGGTTTATGATCATCTATACAAAGAATCATCAATGGTATGCATTACAATTGTATAAGAAATGAAATACGGCAAAAAAAAATTGATGTTTTGAAACCCCAAACACTAGTTCCTCGGTATTTCCTCGGAATATTTTCATTTTACCGGGCAAATATTTTACGAAAATTGAAATTAGAATTCCGACGGAATTCCGACGGATAATGTCCGTCGGACCCTAGGTTTTATAACCACGAGCCCCTTCTTCTTCCCCTTTTCTCTCTTCTTCCTCTGCGCGACTCCTCTCTTCTCTCCGGCGATTTCCCCCTGAAATCCGACGATATCTCCGGCGATCTCCCCCTTCTCTTACACAAATCATGTAAGGACCCTATCCCACTCTCTTAGGTTCTATTTGTTAGGTTTTTGTTTAGTTTTGATAGATTTTTGTTAGGGTGATTGGTTAGGATTGTGATTTGGTTGTATAGTAGGTTTAGAATTGTGATTTGGTTGAATAATTTGTTTTGTTGAATTGATTTAGAATTTTTTTATTTTTTTTTTGTATTTATAAAATCGATTTTTGTATATAGAATCGATTTTTGTATTTTACAAAACGATTTTTCTATATAAATTCGATTTTTTGGATTTTACAAAATCTTTTTTGTATATAAATTCGATTTTTTGGATTTTACAAAACATTTTTAATATCTATAAAACTTTTTTTGTGATTAAAAACTATTATTTGGGAATTAAAAATATTTTTAATATATATATATATTATTAAAACTATTTTTTGTAATTATTAAACTATTTTTTATTTATTAAAACTATTTTTTGTTTATTAGAACTATTTTTATATATTTATTAAATATTTTTAATATCTATAAATCTTTTTTTGTGATTAAATTATTTGGGATTTTAAAAAAAAAAAATTAATTTATATATTTCTGTATTTATTAAATATATTTTTTTTAATTTACAGGTCTTATGATGATCAGACCCGACCTCGACAGCATCCTTGAAGGACAAGGATGATCGCATATCTTTGTTGGAGACCCAGATGGTGGCTCAACAGGCGGGCTATGACGCACAGAGGAGGCTGAACCAGCAAATGATGGAGATGATGCAGAGGATGTACCCGAACGAGGTGTTCCCGGACGTGCCAGACCCGTAGTTTTTTTTTTTCCAAAAACTTGGAATGTTTTATTTTTATTTGTGAAACTTTGAATATTAATTAATATGATTTCAATTTTATATTTTCGAATTTAAATTTCAAAAATTTTATTTTTTTAAAAAAATAATAATATTTTTTACATTCCGAGGAAAATAATTATATTTTTTACTCGATCGAACGATGCGTTTTTGGACATATATTCATCGATCGATCTGTTTATAAAAAACGTTCGGAATATACCGAGGGACATCTTCCTCGGAATATACCGAGGGACACCTTTCCTCGGAATATACCGAGGGACAAGGTCCTCGGAATATACCGAGGGACATGTTCCTCGGAATATTCCGAGGAAGATGTCCCTCGGTATATTCCGAACGTTTTTTTATAAACGGATCGATCGATGGATATATGTCCAAAAACGCATCGATCGATGAACTTCCGAGGAAATATCCCGACGAAGTTCTCCCTCGGTATATTCCGAGAAGATTTCCGACAAATTAGTGATCCTCGGAATTTCCTCGGAAATTTGTTTCCTCGGAATTCCGTCGGAAAATTTCGAGGGATTTCCGAGGAAAGAAGAAATTCCGAGGAATTATTTCCGAGGACTTGTTTCGTCGGTATGTCGTCGGAATAACGTTATTCCGACGAAATTCCGACGATTTTTTCCCTCAGTATCCTTGCTGTTTTCTTGTAGTGCTTCAAAGAGGTGATGGTCCCATCTGATATTGTGGAGCATTGGTTGTTGAAGTAGCCAAGGGAGAAGGTGAAGGAGACATATAAGAGCTTGGTGATCTGACTGGTCCCGGAACTGGAGCAGCCACTGGACCCAACGAGGCCGGAAAGACGAGGATGTGAAGCTTTTGTCCTATGTCGCAGTGACCAGGAACTCCACATATGAAGTGTTGAAATCCAGGTTTGGTTAGAGTTACCGTGTCTGATCCAGTTTGGTACCTCGCTAACGGATTAGACGAGTAGCATAGCTCGAAATCATGGGGAGTGACTTCAGTGACGTCGTGGAACTCGTTGTTGTATTCGAAGACCAGTGAGTCTCCTACTTGAAAAGTTCTTGAAGAAGCCCAAGCTTGGTAATCCACACCCATCATGGTCCATCCGCTCGAGTCGCCGACTTTGTGAACCGTTCCTCCTACTCCAACCCCAATAAGTGCCACAAGAATCATAAGAGAAGTGAAGAAAAGTTTGCTATTGATCCAAGCCATAATTGATCGTTGTTTGATTCTTGATTTTTAGAGTCGAGAGAAAAGTTTGGTAGATATCTTATGGAGAAGTGATTGAGTTTGTTTTGTGAAAAATCTAGTTCCCCTATACATGTGTTTATATAGAAACCGAGGATTCCAAGATAAGGAAAAATTAAGATAATCAACTATACACAATCTCAATAAAAAGGGAAATTGTTGAATATATATTTGGATATTTTTAATGATGTTTAGTTTTTTGTACTTTCTTCCCTTTTCTGTATAAAGGAAACAGATAAACAACGACCTCAAAAGTGTTATTGGTTTATATATTTTGATTGATTTAGAAATCCATATAGTATTTATAAATCCAAGTAAAATATGCAAATCCGGAGGTTTTCCCTCGGATTTGAGTCTTTGTATTTTTAACTAAAAAATCCAAACAAATCTATTCAAATCCATTATAAAATCAAATAAATTAGTAAATCCGTTCGATTGAATAACACTTGATTTGATACAGAATTTATGAATCATTAAACCAATAACACACGATTTTAATACAGATTTGAAAATTATAGAACCAATAACACTAGATTTAGTTCGGATTTTCAAATCCATTAAAATACAACAACCAATAACCCCTACCAAAATTAAATTTATTTTTTGTTTGCATACGTGATAAAAAAAATTCCCATTTTTTTTATTTTTGTATAGTTTATTATATTAAAATATTTCATCGGATTATCTTTTTCTTGTTCTCTTTATCCGACTTGCCTCCATTATTTTCTTTGAGTAGCGAAGTCCATATCATGGTTTAGAGATATATGAGATTATAAGTAATTATATATATTATTTTTCAAAAAATAGTAATTCTATTATTATAAAATAATTATTCATAAATACCAGTTTCATTTTAGATAACCGGTTTGGATTAAAGTTAAGAATGACTTTCTAATTTAGGTGTGGGGCGAGGATTCTTAGAGCATGATTAACCCGGAGTTCTTAGATGGGGTTCTTAGCGGAAGTTAAGAAACAGTTTCTTAACTTCCGCTAAGAACTTCACTCTAAGAACCCCGAGTTAATCATGGTCTTAGTGTACTATCGAATGGTAGTCCAAATTGATGATAATGAAATTTATCAGCTTTAAAAAGAGGAAAAATAATTGCTAATTACACATATAATACGTCAAATCACATGATCACACACCTGGTTAAAAATAAGAAAAACTCTGATTCACCAAAATAAAAAATTTTCTCTCTGAATGGTATATGAGTGAGAAGAGATAGAAAGTTATATTTTAAACATATCATTTTATAGTTTTGAGTTTTGTTAGATTTCTTCTGCTGTCCAGATTCATTTTTCTTGAACAGTTATAGTCATATGTAGGAATACCATAAGATATTAAAGATTATTAAACAAGTGCAATGATTTTGGATTTTCACCAATATTTTTAGTTGTTTACTTTTATATTAGTAAAAAAAAAAGAAATCACATTTTATTATTTTTATTTTCTTGGACAAGTGAACATTTATTTTAAATGATCTAGTAAAACTGTTTGGTCCCGGAACTGGAGCAGCCACTGGACCCAACGAGGCCGGGAAGACGAGGATGCCAAGCTTTTGTCCTATGTCGCAGTGACCAGGAACTCCGCATATGAAGTGTTGAAATCCTGGTTTGGTTAGAGTTACCGTGTCTGATCCAGTTTGGTACCTCCCTAACGGATTAGACGAGTAGCATAGCTAGAAATCATGGGGAGTGACTTCAGTGACGTCATGGAACTCGTTGTTGTATTCGAAGACCAGTGAGTCTCCTACTTGAAAAGTTCTTGAAGAAGCCCAAGCTTGGTAATCCACACCCATCATGGTCCATCCGCTCGAGTCGCCGACTTTGTGAACCGTTCCTCCTACTCCAACCCCAATAAGTGCCACAAGAATCATAAGAGAAGTGAAGAAAAGTTTGCTATTGATCCAAGCCATAATTGATCGTTGTTTGGTTCTTGATTTTTAGAGTCGAGAGAAAAGTTTGGTAGATATCTTATGGAGAAGTGATGAGTTTGTTTTGTGAAAAATCTAGTTCCCCTATACATGTGTTTATATAGAAACGAGTTATTCTTCACCCCGCCAATAGAATTTCTTTATTTCAAATCGATATCTTTTAAAAAAATATATATATATTTTCAAGTTATATTATATTTTTAAAATAAAAAAGTAAAAAAAACAGAAAAAAGAATTAAAAAAAAAATTTTAACATCGTCAGCAAAACACTAAACCCTAAATCCTAATCCCTAAACCCTAAACCCTAATCCCTAAACCCTAAATCCTAAACCCTAAACTCTTGGGTAAACCTAAACCCTTGGATAAACCCTAAACCCTTGGATAAACTCTAAACCCTTGGGTAAACCCTAAACGCTTGGATAAATCCTAAAATCTAAATAATAACAAACCCTAAAACTCTAAACCCTAAATCCTAAACCATTGAGTGTTTTAGTGTTTAGTGATTTTGATTTAGAGTTTAAGATTTATCCTAGAGTTTAAGATTTATTCTAAAGTTTAGGGTTTAGGGTTTAAGATTTAGGATTTAGGGATTAGGATTTAGGGTTTAATGTTTTGCTGACGACGTTAAAAATATTTTTTGTTTGTAATTACTACTTTTTTTTATTTATTTATTTTTACCTTTTAATTTTTAAAAAATAATATAATTTGACAATATTTTGTTTCCTTTTTTAAAAGATATCGAATATGAAATAACACAATACTATTGGTTGGTGAACCCAAAAATAAGTCTATAGAAACCGAGGATTCCAAGATAAGGAAAAATTAAGATAATCAACTATACACAATCTCAATAAAAAAGGGAAATTGTTGAATATTTGGATATTTTTAATGATGTTTAGTTTTTGTACTTTCTTTCCTTTTCTGTATAAACGTATCAGATAAACAATGACCGTCTTCAATATAAATTTCATTTTTTTGTTTGTTTATGTGATAAAAAAATTCCCATTTTCTTAGTTTTTGTATAGTTTATTATATTAAAATTTTTCATCGGATTATCTTTTTCTTGTTCTCTTTATCTGACTTGCCTCCAGTATTTTCTTCGAGTAGCAAAGTCCATATCATGGTTTAGAGATATTTGAGATTATAAGCAATTCTATATATTATTTCTAAAAAACTAGTAATTCTATTATTATAAAATAATTAATCATAAATACAAGTCTCATTTTAGATAACCGGTTTGGATTAAAGTTCAGAATGACTTTCTAATTTGGGTGTGGGGCGAGGATTCTTAGTGTACTATCGAATGGTAGTCTAATTTGATAATAATGCAATTCATCAGCTTTAAAAAGAGTAAAAATAATTGCTAATTACACAAATAATACGTCAAATCACATGATCACACACCTGGTTAAAAATCAGAAGAACTCTGATTCACCAAAATGAAAATTTCTCTCTCTGAATGGTATAGGAGTGAGAAGAGATAGAAAGTTATATTTTAAACATGTCATCTTATAGTTTTGAGTTTTGTTAGATTTCTTCTGCTGTCCAAATTCATTTTTCTTGAATAGTATTAGTTATATGTAGAAATACTCCTGTTCGGAAACTCGGTAGGCGCTACGCATGCCGTTGGATTAATCGGTAATTATTCGGCGATTTGTTTTAGGTTATATATCATATATTTTTAACATGTAATGATAGTGAGGTGGAGTGGTAAAGTATCTTTACCTTAACTAAGCAATCTGACTTCGAGTACCAATGAGTGCATTTTAAGGGATTTTTTAGGTTTTTTTTAATGAAGGATAAAACCGTCATTTACGTATGATCTTCCTCTTAGGTTTCTGGTTCTGCAACTCTAAAAACGCGACCGCTATCAGATTTTGACGAGTTTTATAGCAATTTTCTTTGTTTTCTGTTGTTTTTGCCAAAACTTCACAAACATAAAGTTGATTACTAGATCTACAGGTTCAAATAAGTAAAAAATGTAGTTTTTTTCTTTCTAAACCTGATTTTCTAAGTGCATATTTCCAATTCGCCACGGTTGCTCAACCTATAGCGATTTCTCGGCTGCTAAATCAGCTGGGCGACCGAGTTTTAGAACAGGGAGAAATACCGTAAGATATTCAAGATTGTTTACTTTTATATTAGTAAAAAAAAAGGAAATCACATTTTATTATTTTTATTTTCTTGGACAAGTGCACTTTTATTTTAAATGATCTAATAAAACTGTTTTTTGGGTCCAATATATAGATCAAGTGCTCACTTATTATTCCGTACTTATTCGAGTCATGAATAAGTTTATCGTATAAATATGTAATTTAAATGACAACACACCACTTTCATAAATTTGATGAACCAAAACACTTTATCCTGATACTTTTTATATAATAGTATTTCTTAGGTTTTCTTTTCTTTAACAATATTTGAAAAAAAACAAAAGCGCTACCTTGTAATATATGGTGATTCATACGTAACTCTTATGTTCTTTTTAAAAAATCGAGCTGGATGAACAAATCGGTTGGAAGAAAAGGAGTTACAAGAAAGCAAACCAAATTCATTACAATAAATTAAAGGTATCATCAAGATTGCTATAACAAAAGATCAAAGCCAACAAGCTGAAAAAGAAACAGTGCTTCAAAGAGGTGATGGTCCCATCTGATATTGTGGAGCATTGGTTGGTGAAGTAGCCAAGGGAGAAGGTGAAGGAGACATATAAGAGCTTGGTGATCTGACTGGTCCCGGAACTGGAGCAGCCACTGGACCCAACGAGGCCGGAAAGACGAGGATGTGAAGCTTTTGTCCTATGTCGCAGTGACCAGGAACTCCACATATGAAGTGTTGAAATCCAGGTTTGGTTAGAGTTACCGTGTCTGATCCAGTTTGGTACCTCGCTAACGGATTAGACGAGTAGCATAGCTCGAAATCATGGGGAGTGACTTCAGTGACGTCGTGGAACTCGTTGTTGTATTCGAAGACCAGTGAGTCTCCTACTTGAAAAGTTCTTGAAGAAGCCCAAGCTTGGTAATCCACACCCATCATGGTCCATCCGCTCGAGTCGCCGACTTTGTGAACCGTTCCTCCTACTCCAACCCCAATAAGTGCCACAAGAATCATAAGAGAAGTGAAGAAAAGTTTGCTATTGATCCAAGCCATAATTGATCGTTGTTTGATTCTTGATTTTTAGAGTCGAGAGAAAAGTTTGGTAGATATCTTATGGAGAAGTGATTGAGTTTGTTTTGTGAAAAATCTAGTTCCCCTATACATGTGTTTATATAGAAACCGAGGATTCCAAGATAAGGAAAAATTAAGATAATCAACTATACACAATCTCAATAAAAAGGGAAATTGTTGAATATATATTTGGATATTTTTAATGATGTTTAGTTTTTTGTACTTTCTTCCCTTTTCTGTATAAAGGAAACAGATAAACAACGACCTCAAAAGTGTTATTGGTTTATATATTTTGATTGATTTAGAAATCCATATAGTATTTATAAATCCAAGTAAAATATGCAAATCCGGAGGTTTTCCCTCGGATTTGAGTCTTTGTATTTTTAACTAAAAAAATCCAAACAAATCTATTCAAATCCATTATAAAATCAAATAAATTAGTAAATCCGTTCGATTGAATAACACTTGATTTGATACAGAATTTATGAATCATTAAACCAATAACACACGATTTTAATACAGATTTGAAAATTATAGAACCAATAACACTAGATTTAGTTCGGATTTTCAAATCCATTAAAATACAACAACCAATAACCCTACCAAAATTAATTTTATTTTTTGTTTGCATACGTGATAAAAAAAATTCCCATTTTTTTTATTTTTGTATAGTTTATTATATTAAAATATTTCATCGGATTATCTTTTTCTTGTTCTCTTTATCCGACTTGCCTCCATTATTTTCTTTGAGTAGCGAAGTCCATATCATGGTTTAGAGATATATGAGATTATAAGTAATTATATATATTATTTTTCAAAAAATAGTAATTCTATTATTATAAAATAATTATTCATAAATACCAGTTTCATTTTAGATAACCGGTTTGGATTAAAGTTAAGAATGACTTTCTAATTTAGGTGTGGGGCGAGGATTCTTAGAGCATGATTAACCCGGAGTTCTTAGATGGGGTTCTTAGCGGAAGTTAAGAAACAGTTTCTTAACTTCCGCTAAGAACTTCACTCTAAGAACCCCGGGTTAATCATGGTCTTAGTGTACTATCGAATGGTAGTCCAAATTGATGATAATGAAATTTATCAGCTTTAAAAAGAGGAAAAATAATTGCTAATTACACATATAATACGTCAAATCACATGATCACACACCTGGTTAAAAATAAGAAAAACTCTGATTCACCAAAATAAAAAATTTTCTCTCTGAATGGTATATGAGTGAGAAGAGATAGAAAGTTATATTTTAAACATATCATCTTATAGTTTTGAGTTTTGTTAGATTTCTTCTGCTGTCCAGATTCATTTTTCTTGAATAGTTATAGTCATATGTAGGAATACCATAAGATATTAAAGATTATTAAACAAGTGCAATGATTTTGGATTTTCACCAATATTTTTAGTTGTTTACTTTTATATTAGTAAAAAAAAAAAAAAATCACATTTTATTATTTTTATTTTCTTGGACAAGTGAACATTTATTTTAAATGATCTAGTAAAACTGTTTTTTTTGTCCAATATATAGATCAAGTGCCCACTTATTATTCCGTACTTGTTCGAGTCATGAACAAGTTTATCTTATAAATATGTAATTTAAATGGCAACACACCACTTTTATAAATTTGATGAACCAAAACACTCTATCCTGATACTTTTTATATAATAGTATTTCTTAGGTTTTCTTTTCTTTAACAAAATTTGAAAAAAAAACAAAAGCGCTACCTTGTAATAAATGATGATTCATACGAAACTCTTATATTCTTTTAAAAAAATCGAGTTGTATTAACAAATCGGCTGGAAGAAAAAGGAATTACAAGAAAGCAAACCAAATTCATTGCAATAAAAGGTATCAACAAGATTGCTATAACAAAAGATCAAAGCCAACAAGCTGAAAAAGAAACAGTGCTTCAAAGAGGTGATGGTCCCATCTGATATTGTGGAGCATTGGTTGGTGAAGTAGCCAAGGGAGAAGGTGAAGGAGACATAGAAGAGCTTGGTGATCTGACTGGTCCCGGAACTGGAGCAGCCACTGGACCTAACGAGGCCGGGAAGACGAGGATGCCAAGCTTTTGTCCTATGTCGCAGTTGTTGACATGAAGAATTAAACAAAGGGAAGTAGTAGAGGAAGTAGGAGAAGTGGCCATATCACTTACCAAATTGGGAGGAGTGGCTAGTCCACTACTAGTTAGTGGAGGAAGTGGGAGGAGTGGCCATATCACTTACCAAATGGGGAGGAGTGGCTAGTCCACTACTAGTTATTTATTCTTCCACCATTGAGTGCTTATTGCTTTTGTTTCCTTTAAATACACCATGTATGTTACACAATTCAATACAAACATTTCTTTCATTCTCTCAATCTCACAAATCCTCTCATTCTCTTAAATTCGCAAATTTCTCTTCTCTCTCAAATACTTACGGTTACTTCACTCCTTTTTTACTTTGTTCGTGTGCTTCATCACGGTTAAAACACTTAGAAGCTCTCATAATCCCACAAATTATCATGGTATCAGAGCAGCAACAATCTTGAAACCTTTCTAAATTCCGCAAAATCAAAACTCTGTTTCTAGTTCTTAAACTTTACCTCTGACCAAGTAAATCCTCAAGATGGAGAACAACAACAATAACAACAACCGAATCAGCATACCTGTGACCCTGAAGGGGATTAACTACCTCTTGTGGGCCAGGATGGTGAAGATTGCCCTTGGAGGAAAGGGTTTGTGGAGTCATGTCTCAGCAGAAGCAGCTCCAAAACAAACCACCCAAGGAGAAGATGGACAGGAGATTGTGGTAGCTACTGATGAAGACAAATGGGCTCAGGAAGATCTCATGGTTCTCACGGTGCTCCTTAGCTCCCTAGAACCCGCCATCATGGAGTCTTACTCCTACTGTGAAACTACCAAGCAGCTGTGGGATACACTCTACAAAGTGTATGGAAATACCTCCAACCTTACAAGGGTCTTTGAAGTAAAAAGAGCTATCAATACCCTCAACCAAGGAGATATGGAGTTCCAGCCTCACTTTGGCAAGTTCCGGTCTCTTTGGGCAGAGATGGAACTACTCAGACCACATACTACCGACCCCGCCACTCTCTTAACCAGGCGTGAAGAGGACAGAGTGTTTGGACTACTGCTCACGCTTAATCCATCTTATGGGAGCTTAATCAAGCACATCCTGAGAGCTGACAAGTTACCTGACCTGGATGAAGTATGCGCTCAAATTCAGAAGGAAGAAGGCTCTGTGGGCTTATTTGGAGGCAAGGGAGACTTAAACATGGCACATCAAGCTGAACGAGCCGTGTCAAACAAGGCAGCTTACAAGCTAGATGAGAAGAAAAACTTGACCTGCGATCACTGCAAGAAGAAGGGCCACATGAAGGACAAATGCTGGATACTACATCCGCACCTCAAGCCCAACAAATTTAGGGACAACCGCCCTCAATACCAAGATGCAAGAGCCAACTTCTCAACTGATGGTGCTGAGCCAACAACACCAATCACCATGGGTATAAGCAACCTAGGTGTGGGAAGAGCTACTGCCTCCACATCAGGCTATGCCACGCCAAGAGCCAATCTAGATGAGACCATCAAGAAGTCTGACTTAACCGCTCTCATCAAGGCTCTCAAGGAATCTGGTATATCTAAAACTCTTGGTATCTCCCTTAATGCTTCTCACAATGCAAATGGTTCTATGAATAATTTTAAATCGGCTAAGCCCTTAGTTATAGACTCTGGTGCTTCTCATCACATGATAAGTGATTTAGAACTGATTAAGAACATAGAACCGGCTTTAGGAAATGTGATGATAGCAAATGGAGATAAAATTCCAATAAAAGGTGTAGGTGAACTTAGATTGTTTGATAAAGAATCTAAAGCTTTCTATATGCCTACATTTGCCTCAAACCTACTGTCTGTTAAAAAAGTAACTAATGATCTCAATTGTCAAGTTACTTTCACGCCTAACAGTGTATACTTTCAGGATATTGATTCTAGTAAGTTGCTTGGCAAAGGTGTTACCAAGGGAGACTTGTACTTACTTGAGGACACAAGACCTGTATCTCAATTATCGTGTGTGTTTCATTCTGTTTCTGAATTCCCTAAAGATGAAATCTGGCATGCTAGACTAGGACATCCCCATTCTCGTGCCTTGAACATCCTGTTGCCTAGTATTTCTTTTAAAAATGAGTGTGAAGCGTGTATATTAGGAAAACATTGCAGAACTGTGTTTCCTAAATCAAAAACCCAATATGAAAACTGCTTTGATTTGATTCACTCTGATGTGTGGACTGCTCCATGTGTATCTAGAGAACAACATAAATATTTTGTGACATTCATTGATGAAAAATCTAAATACACATGGATCACTTTGTTGCAATCTAAGGATAGGGTGCTAGAAGCATTTAAAAATTTTCAGAACTATATTACTAACCATTTCAATGTTAAGATTAAAATTCTTAGATCAGATAATGGTGGTGAATATACTAGCACAACCTTCAAACAACATCTAGCCTCACATGGAATCATTCAACAAACCAGCTGTCCTTACACACCCCAACAAAATGGTGTGGCTGAAAGAAAGAATAGACACTTGATGGAAGTGGCAAGGAGTATGATGTTCCATACAAATGTACCCAAGCGGTTTTGGGGGGATGCAGTAGTCACAGCCACCTACCTAATCAACCGCACACCTACAAGAGTCCTCTTTGATGCCACCCCATATGAGGTACTAAACAAATCTAGACCATCAATTGATCATTTGCGTGTGTTTGGGTGTGTGTGCTTTGTTTTGATTCCAGGAGAACTAAGAAACAAACTGGAGGCAAAGAGCACAAAGGCAATGTTCATTGGATACTCTACGCACCAAAAGGGGTACAAATGCTATGTACCAGAGACAAGGAGAGTCCTAGTATCCAGAGATGTTAAGTTCATGGAATCCAAGGCCTATTATGATGAGAAGAGTTGGGAGGAACTCAAAGATCTATCTCATTCTGCCTCGGACAGAGCTAACAACCTGAAGATTCTTATGGAAAGACTCGGCATTAACCTAGAAAAGGAACCAGAGAAAGGCCGGGACACTACTCCTTATAAAGAGACCATGGTTCATAACACTGAAGACTCTCATCCTGACCATGAAGGGGGGAATGAAGATCAACCGGCGCAAGCTCAACCTGAAGAAAACCCAGTATTATCTCATGATCAAGATGAGATGGGACAACCAGACACTGAAGCTCAAGAAGGAGAACCAAGCAGCAGTAATGAACCTGAGCAGACACAAGTCCTAAGGAGAAGTACAAGGATCAGAAGACCAGCCTCAGATTGGGTTAAAAATGATTTTGTTTACTACAATGCTCAAGCTGTGGCACATCCAGAAAGTGGATTATGCTCCCTAGCTCACTATCCAGAAGAACATCAAGTCTTTATGAGTTCATTGGACCTGGAATGGATACCAAGAACATATGCAGAAGCTATGGAAGATGATGAATGGAGGAAATCGGTGGATGATGAAATGAGGGCCATGGAGAAGAACAACACCTGGTATGAGACAGAACTTCCAAAAGGGAAGAAAGCCGTGACCAGCAGACTCATACATACCATTAAGTATCTTGCAAATGGGAAGCCAGAAAGAAAGAAGACCAGACTGGTGGCAAGAGGATACACACAAGTGTATGGAGAGGACTATCTAGACACCTTTGCACCAGTGGCCAAGCTTCATACAATCCGGATTCTACTCTCATTAGCAGTGAACCTAGAATGGGACCTTTGGCAAATGGATGTGAAGAATGCTTTCCTGCAAGGAGAACTAGAAGATGAAGTGTATATGAAACCACCTCCGGGGATGGAAGAAATGGTGAAACCAGGGAATGTCCTTAGACTCAGAAAGGCAATCTATGGCTTGAAGCAATCACCAAGAGCTTGGTACCACAAGCTAAGCACTACATTGAATGGAAGGGGATTTGTGAAGTCTCAAGCGGATCACACACTCTTCACTCTCACCAGCAAGCAAGGAATTACGGTAATTCTAGTCTATGTGGATGACATCATCATCACGGGTAGTGACAAGGAGGGGATCAGTTTAACCAAGACATTTCTCAAGGCCGCATTTGACATCAAAGACCTGGGAGAACTGAAGTACTTCCTTGGCATTGAGATGTGCAGATCAAAGGAAGGATTATTCATGTCCCAAAGAAAGTATACCCTGGACATATTAAAGGAGGCAGGAGATCTTGGAGGAAGACATGCCAAGACACCACTTGAAGAAGGTTACAAGGTATTGCGAGAGGGGGAGTATGAAGACACTCCATTTGAAGATGTCAAGCAGTATAGACGGATGGTTGGGAAGCTGATCTATCTAACCATCACTCGGCCAGATGTGTGTTTCGCAGTTAATCAAGTGAGCCAGCACATGCAAACTCCCAAGGTTCATCACTGGAACATGGTGGAGAGGATTCTAAGATACTTAAGAGAAGCGCCAGGACAAGGTGTATGGATGGCTTGCAACAAGAACACTGAGGTGATAGGATACTGTGATGCAGATTGGGCTGGAGATAGAGTAGACAGAAGGTCAACCACCGGTTATTGTACATTCATTGGAGGGAATCTTGTCACTTGGAAGAGCAAGAAACAGAAAGTAGTATCTTGTTCAAGCGCAGAAGCAGAGTACAGATCAATGAGGAAGCTAACCAGTGAGCTTATCTGGATAAAGGGGCTTTTAGGCGACTTGGGAATTGAGATCACCTCTCCCATGACCATGCACTGTGACAACCAAGCCGCAATACACATTGCATCCAACTCAGTCTTTCATGAAAGGACAAAGCACATAGAAGTAGACTGCCACAAGGTCAGACAAGCAGTGGAGCAGCAAGTGATTCTCCCATGTTATACAAGAAGTGCGGATCAGCTGGCTGACATCTTCACCAAGGCGGCCAGTAGCAAAGTTTGTGAGTCCATTCTTCCAAGACTTGGACTCATAAACCTTCCATGTCAATGATCTCCTCACCGTGGAGTATTCTACTCTTTTTCCTTTGCTTGGTTTTTATCCCAAGTGGTTTTTCCAAGAAAAGGTTTTAATGAGGGAATACTTCATGGCTTTCCAAGCTTGACACTCACTACTGTCAAGCTTGAAGGGGAGTGTTGACATGAAGAATTAAACAAAGGGAAGTAGTGGAGGAAGTAGGAGAAGTGGCCATATCACATACCAAATGGGGAGGAGTGGCTAGTCCACTACTAGTTAGTAGAGGAAGTGGGAGGAGTGGCCATATCACTTACCAAATGGGGAGGAGTGGCTAGTCCACTACTAGTTATTTATTCTTCCACCATTGAGTGCTTATTGCTTTTGTTTCCTTTAAATACACCATGTATGTTACACAATTCAATACAAACATTTCTTTCATTCTCTCAATCTCACAAATCCTCTCATTCTCTTAAATTCGCAAATTTCTCTTCTCTCTCAAATACTTACGGTTACTTCACTCCTTTTTTACTTTGTTCGTGTGCTTCATCACGGTTAAAACATTTAGAAGCTCTCATAATCCCACAAATTATCAGCAGTGACCAGGAACTCCGCATATGAAGTGTTGAAATCCTCGTTTGGTTAGAGTTACCGTGTCTGATCCAGTTTGGTACCTCGCTAACGGATTAGACGAGTAGCATAGCTCGAAATCATGGGGAGTGACTTCAGTGACGTCGTGGAACTCGTTGTTGTATTCGAAGACCAGTGAGTTTCCTACTTGAAAAGTTCTTGAAGAAGCCCAAGCTTGGTAATCCACACCCATCATGGTCCATCCGCTCGAGTCGCCGACTTTGTGAACCGTTCCTCCTACTCCAACCCCAATAAGTGCCACAAGAATCATAAGAGAAGTGAAGAAAAGTTTGCTATTGATCCAAGCCATAATTGATCGTTGTTTGGTTCTTGATTTTTAGAGTCCAGAGAAAAGTTTGGTAGATATCTTATGGAGAAGTGATTGAGTTTGTTTTGTGAAAAATCTAGTTCCCCTATACATGTGTTTATATAGAAACCGAGGATTCCAAGATAAGGAAAAATTAAGATAATCAACTATACACAATCTCAATAAAAAGGGAAATTGTTGAATATATATTTGGATATTTTTAATGATGTTTAGTTTTTGTACTTTCTTTCCTTTTTATGAGTTATTCTTGGGTTCACCCCCTAGGATGAACCTAAAGGTTCACCAACCAATAGAAAATTGTCATTTTAAATCTAGTATCTTTTAATTAAGAAAACCAAATAACTTGGCAAATTATATTATATTTTCAAAATAAAATTTAAAAATAAATAAAAATAATATATAAAAAACGAATTCAAAAAAAAAAAATAATGTTGTCAACAAAACACTAAACCCTAAACTCTAATACTAAAACCTAAACTTAAATCCTAAACCCTAAATCTTTGGGTAAACCTTAAATCCATGGGTAAACCCCTAAACCCTTGGAAAAATACTAAACATGTTGTCAACGAAACACTAAACCCTAAACACTAATCCTAAACCCTAAACCCTTGGGAAAACCTTAAACCCTTGGGTAAACCCTAAACCCTTAGGTAAACCCTAAACCCTTGGAAAAACACTAAACATTTGGATAAATTCTAAATTATAAATCTTAAACACTAAACTCTAAATCTTAAAAATAAATATTTTTTTTAAAAATAATATTTTTTTAGAACTATTGTTATTTTTATTTATTTAATTTTTTATTTTTTATTTTAAAAGCATAATATAATTTGGCAAGTTATTTTGTTTACTTAATTAAAAGATATTAGATCTAAAATGACAACTTTCTATTGGTTGGTTAGGTTCACCCTAGGGGGTGAACCCAAGAAAAAGTCTTTCTGTATAAAGGAAACAGATAAACAACGACCGTCTTCAATATAAATTTCATTTTTTGTTTGCATACGTGATAAAAAAATTCCCATTTTTCTTAGTTTTTGTATAGTTTATTATATTAAAATTTTTCATCGGATTATCTTTTTCTTGTTCTCTTTATCCGACTTGCCTCCAGTATTTTCTTTGAGTAGCGAAGTCCATATCATGGTTTAGAGATATATGAGATTATAAGTAATTCTATATATTATTTTTCAAAAAATAGTAATTCTATTATTATAAAATAATTATTCATAAATACCAGTTTCATTTTAGTTAACCGGTTTGGATTAAAGTTAAGAATAACTTTCTAATTTAGGTGTGGGGCGAGGATTCTTAGAGCATGATTAACCCGAAGTTCTTAGGATGGAGTTCTTAGCGGAAGTTAAGAAACAGTTTCTTAACTTCCACTAAGAACTTCACTCAAAGAACCCCGGATTAATCATGGTCTTAGTGTACTATCGAATGGTAGTCCAAATTGATGATAATGCAATTTATCAACTTTAAAAAGAGTAAAAATAATTGCTAATTACACAAATAATACGTCAAATCACATGATCACACACCTGGTTAAAAATCAGAAAAACTCCGATTACCAAAATAAAAATTTCTCTCTCTGAATGGTATATGAGTGAGAAGAGATAGAAAGTTATATTTTAAACATATCATCTTATCTTTTTGAGTTTTGTTAGATTTCTTCTGCTGTCCAGATTCAGTTTTCTAGAATAGTTATAGTCATATGTAGGAATACCATAAGATATTAAAGATTATTAAACAATTGCAATGATTTTGGATTTTCACCAATATTTATAGTTGTTTACTTCTATATTAGTAAAAAAAAAAAAATCACATTTTATTATTTTTATTTTTTTGGACAAGTGCACTTTTATTTTCTTGGACAAGTGCACTTTTACTTTAAATGATCTAATAAAACTGTTTTTTTTTGTCCAATATATAGATCAAGTGCTCACTTATTATTCCGTACTTGTTCGAGTCATGAACAAGTTTATCTTATAAATATGTAATTTAAATGGCAACACACCACTTTTATAAATTTGATGAACCAAAACACTCTATCCTGATACTTTTTATATAATAGTATTTCTTAGGTTTTCTTTTCTTTAACAAAATTTGAAAAAAAAACAAAAGCGCTACCTTGTAATAAATGATGATTCATACGAAACTCTTATATTCTTTTAAAAAAATCGAGTTGTATTAACAAATCGGCTGGAAGAAAAAGGAATTACAAGAAAGCAAACCAAATTCATTGCAATAAAAGGTATCAACAAGATTGCTATAACAAAAGATCAAAGCCAACAAGCTGAAAAAGAAACAGTGCTTCAAAGAGGTGATGGTCCCATCTGATATTGTGGAGCATTGGTTGGTGAAGTAGCCAAGGGAGAAGGTGAAGGAGACATAGAAGAGCTTGGTGATCTGACTGGTCCCGGAACTGGAGCAGCCACTGGACCCAACGAGGCCGGAAAGACGAGGATGTGAAGCTTTTGTCCTATGTCGCAGTGACCAGGAACTCCACATATGAAGTGTTGAAATCCAGGTTTGGTTAGAGTTACCGTGTCTGATCCAGTTTGGTACCTCGCTAACGGATTAGACGAGTAGCATAGCTCGAAATCATGGGGAGTGACTTCAGTGACGTCGTGGAACTCGTTGTTGTATTCGAAGACCAGTGAGTCTCCTACTTGAAAAGTTCTTGAAGAAGCCCAAGCTTGGTAATCCACACCCATCATGGTCCATCCGCTCGAGTCGCCGACTTTGTGAACCGTTCCTCCTACTCCAACCCCCATAAGTGCCACAAGAATCATAAGAGAAGTGAAGAAAAGTTTGCTATTGATCCAAGCCATAATTGATCGTTGTTTGATTCTTGATTTTTAGAGTCGAGAGAAAAGTTTGGTAGATATCTTATGGAGAAGTGATTGAGTTTGTTTTGTGAAAAATCTAGTTCCCCTATACATGTGTTTATATAGAAACCGAGGTTTCCAAGATAAGGAAAAATTAAGATAATCAACTATACACAATCTCAATAAAAAGGGAAATTGTTGAATATATATTTGGATATTTTTAATGATGTTTAGTTTTTGTACTTTCTTCCCTTTTCTGTATAAAGGAAACAGATAAACAACGACCGTCTTCAATATAAATTTCATTTTTTGTTTGCATATGTGATAAAAAAAAATTTCCATTTTTCTTAGTTTTTGTATAGTTTATTATATTAAAAATTTTCATCGGATTATCTTTTTCTTGTTCTCTTTATCCGACTTGCCTCCAGTATTTTCTTTGAGTAGCGAAGTCCATATCATGGTTTAGAGATATATGAGATTATAAGTAATTCTATATATTATTTTTCAAAAAATAGTAATTCTATTATTATAAAATAATTATTCATAAATACCAGTTTCATTTTAGTTAACCGGTTTGGATTAAAGTTAAGAATAACTTTCTAATTTAGGTGTGGGGCGAGGATTCTTAGTGTACTATCGAATGGTAGTCCAATTTGATATTATTGCAATTCATCAGCTTTAAAAAGAGTAAAACTAATTGCTAATTACACAAATAATACGTCAAATCACATGATCACACACCTGGTTAAAATTCAGAAGAACTCTGAATCACCAAAATGAAAATTTCTCTCTCTGAATGGTATAGGAGTGAGAAGAGATAGAAAGTTATATTTTAAACATGTCATCTTATAGTTTGGAGTTTTATTAGATTTCTTCTGCTGTCCAGATTCATTTTTCTTGAAAAGTAATAGTTATATGTAGAAATACCCCCGTTCGGAAACTCGGTAGGATTAATTGGGAATTACTCGGCGATTTGTTTTAGGTTATATATCAGATATTTTTAACATGTAATGATAGCGAGGTGCAGTGGTAAAGTATCTTTACATTAACTAAGCAATCCGACTTCGAGTACCAATTAGTGCATTTTAAGTGATTTTTTTAGGTTTTTTTTAATGAAAGGTAAAACCGTCATTTACGTATGATCTTCCTCTTAGGTTTTTGGTTCTGCAACTCTAAAAACGCGACCGCTATCAGATTTTGACGTGTTTTATAGCAATTTTCTTTGTTTTCTGTTGTTTTTGCCAAAACTTCACAAACATAAAGGAGATTACTAGATCTACAGGTTCAAATAAGGAAAAAATGTAGTTTTTTTTTTAAACTTGATTTTCTGAGCGCATAGTTCCAATTCGCCACGGTTGGTCAACCTATAGCGATTTCTCGGCTGCTAAATCGGCTGGACGGCCGAGTTTTAGAAAAAGGAGAAATACCATAAGATATTCAAGATTATCAAACAAGTGCAATGATTTTGGATTTTGACCAATATTTTTAGATGTTTACTTTTATATTAGTAAAAAAGAAAGGAAATCACATTTTATTATTTTTATTTTCTTGGACAAGTGCACTTTTATTTAAAATGATCTAATAAAACTGTTTTTTGGGTCCAATATATAGATCAAGTGCTCACTTATTATTCAGTACTTGTTCGAGTCATGAATAAGTTTATCGTATAAATATGTAATTTAAATGACAACACACCACTTTTATAAATTTGATGAACCAAAACAATTTATCCTGATACTTTTTATATAATAGTATTTCTTAGGTTTTCTTTTCTTTAACAATATTTGAAAAAACAAAAGCGCTACCTTGTAATATATGGTGATTCATACGTAACTCTTATGTTCTTTTTAAAAAATCGAGCTGTATTAACAAATCGGTTGGAAGAAAAGGAGTTACAAGAAAGCAAACCAAATTCATTACAATAAATTAAAGGTATCATCAAGATTGCTATAACAAAAGATCAAAGCCAACAAGCTGAAAAAGAAACAGTGCTTCAAAGAGGTGATGGTCCCATCTGATATTGTGGAGCATTGGTTGGTGAAGTAGCCAAGGGAGAAGGTGAAGGAGACATAAAAGAGCTTGGTGATCTGACTGGTCCCGGAACTGGAGCAGCCACTGGACCCAACGAGACCGGGAAGACGAGGATGCCAAGCTTTTGTCCTATGTCGCAGTGACCAGGAACTCCGCATATGAAGTGTTGAAATCCTGGTTTGGTTAGAGTTACCGTGTCTGATCCAGTTTGGTACCTCGCCAACGGATTAGACGAGTAGCATAGCTCGAAATCATGGGGAGTGACTTCAGTGACGTCGTGGAACTCGTTGTTGTATTCGAAGACCAGTGAGTCTCCTACTTGAAAAGTTCTTGAAGAAGCCCAAGCTTGGTAATCCACACCCATCATGGTCCATCCGCTCGAGTCGCCGACTTTGTGAACCGTTCCTCCTACTCCAACCCCCATAAGTGCCACAAGAATCATAAGAGAAGTGAAGAAAAGTTTGCTATTGATCCAAGCCATAATTGATCGTTGTTTGATTCTTGATTTTTAGAGTCGAGAGAAAAGTTTGGTAGATATCTTATGGAGAAGTGATTGAGTTTGTTTTGTGAAAAATCTAGTTCCCCTATACATGTGTTTATATAGAAACCGAGGATTCCAAGATAAGGAAAAATTAAGATAATCAACTATACACAATCTCAATAAAAAAGGGAAATTGTTGAATATTTGGATATTTTTAATGATGTTTAGTTTTTGTACTTTCTTTCCTTTTCTGTATAAACGTAACAGATAAACAATGATCGTCTTCAATATAAATTTCATTTTTTTGTTTGTTTATGTGATAAAAAAATTCCCATTTTCTTAGTTTTTGTATAGTTTATTATATTAAAAAATTTCATCGGATTATTTTTTTCTTGTTCTCTTTATCTGACTTGCCTCTAGTATTTTCTTTGAGTAGCGAAGTCTATATCATGGTTTAGAGATATTTGAGATTATAAGCAATTCTATATATTATTTCTCAAAAAATAGTAATTCTATTATTATAAAATAATTAATCATAAATGCAAGTCTCATTTTAGATAACCGGTTTGGATTAAAGTTAAGAATGACTTTCTAATTTGGGTTTGGGGCGAGGATTCTTAGTGTACTAACAAATGGTAGTCCAATTTGATATTAATGCAATTCATGAGCTTTAAAAAGAGTAAAAATAATTGCTAATTACACAAATAATACGTCAAATCACATGATCACACACCTGGTTAAAATTCAGAAGAACTCTAACTCACCAAAATGAAAATTTCTCTCTCTGAATGGTATAGGAGTGAGAAGAGATAGAAAGTTATATTTTAAACATGACATCTTATAGTTTGGAGTTTTGTTAGGTTTCTTCTGCTGTCCAGATTCATTTTTCTTGAATAGTAATAGTTATATGTAGAAATACCCCTGTTCGGAAACTCAGTAGGATTAATCGAGAATTACTCGGCGATTTGTTTTAGGTTATATATCATATATTTTTAACATGTAATGATAGTGAGGTGCAGTGGTAAAGTATCTTTACCTTAACTAAGCAATCCGACTTCAAGTACCAATGAGTGCATTATAAGTGATTTTTAGGTTTTTTTTAATGAAGGGTAAAACCGTCATTTACGTATGATCTTCCTCTTAGGTTTCTGGTTCTGCAACTCTAAAAACGCGACTGCTATCAGATTTTGACGCGTTTTATAGCAATTTTCTTTGTTTTCTTTTGTTTTTGCCAAAACTTCACAAACATAAAGGAGATTACTAGATCTACAGGTTCAAATAAGTAAAAATGTAGTTTTTTTTTCTAAACCTAATTTTCTGAGCGCATAGTTCCAATTCACCACGGTTTCTCAACCTATAGCAATTTCTCGGCCGCTAAATCGGCTGGACGGCCGAGTTTTAGAACAGGAGAAATACCATAAGATATTCAAGATTATTAAACAAGTGCAATGATTTTGGATTTTGACCAATATTTTTAGTTGTTTACTTTTATATTAGTAAAAAAAAAAGGAAATCACATTTTATTATTTTTATTTTCTTGGACAAGTGCACTTTTATTTTTAATGATCTAATAAAACTGTTTTTTGGGTCCAATGTATAGATCAAGTGCTCACTTATTATTCCGTACTTGTTCGAGTCATGAATAAGTTTATCGTATAAATATGTAATTTAAATGACAACACACCACTTTTATAAATTTGATGAACCAAAACACTTTATCCTGATACTTTTTATATAATAGGATTTTTTAGGTTTTCTTTAACAATATTTGAAAAAAACAAAAGCGCTACCTTGTAATATATGGTGACTCATACGTAACTCTTATGTTCTTTTTAAAAAATCGAGCTGTATTAACAAATCGGTTGGAAGAAAAGGAGTTACAAGAAAGCAAACCAAATTCATTACAATAAATTAAAGGTATCATCAAGATTGCTATAACAAAAGATCAAAGCCAATAAGCTGAAAAAGAAACAGTGCTTCAAAGAGGTGATGGTCCCATCTGATATTGTGGAGCATTGGTTGGTGAAGTAGCCAAGGGAGAAGGTGAAGGAGACATAGAAGAGCTTGGTGATCTGACTGGTCCCGGAACTGGAGCAGCCACTGGACCCAACGAGGCCGGAAAGACGAGGATGTGAAGCTTTTGTCCTATGTCGCAGTGACCAGGAACTCCACATATGAAGTGTTGAAATCCAGGTTTGGTTAGAGTTACCGTGTCTGATCCAGTTTGGTACCTCGCTAACGGATTAGACGAGTAGCATAGCTCGAAATCATGGGGAGTGACTTCAGTGACGTCGTGGAACTCGTTGTTGTATTCGAAGACCAGTGAGTCTCCTACTTGAAAAGTTCTTGAAGAAGCCCAAGCTTGGTAATCCACACCCATCATGGTCCATCCGCTCGAGTCGCCGACTTTGTGAACCGTTCCTCCTACTCCAACCCCCATAAGTGCCACAAGAATCATAAGAGAAGTGAAGAAAAGTTTGCTATTGATCCAAGCCATAATTGATCGTTGTTTGATTCTTGATTTTTAGAGTCGAGAGAAAAGTTTGGTAGATATCTTATGGAGAAGTGATTGAGTTTGTTTTGTGAAAAATCTAGTTCCCCTATACATGTGTTTATATAGAAACCGAGGTTTCCAAGATAAGGAAAAATTAAGATAATCAACTATACACAATCTCAATAAAAAGGGAAATTGTTGAATATATATTTGGATATTTTTAATGATGTTTAGTTTTTGTACTTTCTTCCCTTTTCTGTATAAAGGAAACAGATAAACAACGACCGTCTTCAATATAAATTTCATTTTTTGTTTGCATACGTGATAAAAAAAAATTTCCATTTTTCTTAGTTTTTGTATAGTTTATTATATTAAAAATTTTCATCGGATTATCTTTTTCTTGTTCTCTTTATCCGACTTGCCTCCAGTATTTTCTTTGAGTAGCGAAGTCCATATCATGTTTTAGAGATATATGAGATTATAAGTAATTCTATATATTATTTTTCAAAAAATAGTAATTCTATTATTATAAAATAATTATTCATAAATACCAGTTTCAGTTTAGTTAACCGGTTTGGATTAAAGTTAAGAATAACTTTCTAATTTAGGTGTGGGGCGAGGATTCTTAGTGTACTATCGAATGGTAGTCCAATTTGATATTATTGCAATTCATCAGCTTTAAAAAGAGTAAAACTAATTGCTAATTACACAAATAATACGTCAAATCACATGATCACACACCTGGTTAAAATTCAGAAGAACTCTGATTCACCAAAATGAAAATTTCTCTCTCTGAATGGTATAGGAGTGAGAAGAGATAGAAAGTTATATTTTAAACATGTCATCTTATAGTTTGGAGTTTTATTAGATTTCTTCTGCTGTCCAGATTCATTTTTCTTGAATAGTAATAGTTATATGTAGAAATACTCCCGTTCGGAAACTCGGTATAGGATTAATCGGGAATTACTCGGCGATTTGTTTTAGGTTATATATCATATATTTTTAACATGTAATGATAGTGAGGTGCAGTGGTAAAATATCTTTACCTTAACTAAGCAATCCGATTTCGAGTACCAATGAGTGCATTTTAAGTGATTTTTTAGGGTTTTTTTTAATGAAGGGTAAAACCGTCATTTACGTATGATCTTCCTCTTAGGTTTCTGGTTCTGCAACTCTAAAAATGCGGCCGCTATCAGATTTTGACGAGTTTTATAGCAATTTTCTTTGTTTTTCTGTTATTTTTGCCAAAACTTCACAAACATAAAGTATATTATTAGATCTACAGGTTCAAATAAGGAAAAAATGTAGTTTTTTTTTAAACCTGATTTTCTGAGCGCATAGTTCCAATTCGCCACGGTTGCTCAACCTATAGCGATTTCTCGGCTGCTAAATCGGCTGGACGGCCGAGTTTTAGAACAAGGAAAAATACCATAAGATATTCAAGATTATTAAACAAGTGCAATGATTTTGGATTTTCACCAATATTTTTAGTTGTTTACTTTTATATTAGTAAAAAAGAAAGGAAATCACATTTTGTTATTTTTATTTTCTTGGACAAGTGCACTTTTATTTTAAATGATCTAATAAAACTGGTTTTTGGGTCCAATATATAGATCAAGTGCTCACTTATTATTCCGTACTTGTTCGAGTCATGAACAAGTTTATCTTATAAATATGTAATTTAAATGGCAACACACCACTTTTATAAATTTGATGAACCAAAACACTCTATCCTGATACTTTTTAGATAATAGTATTTCTTAGGTTTTCTTTTCTTTAACAAAATTTGAAAAAAAAACAAAAGCGCTACCTTGTAATAAATGATGATTCATACGAAACTCTTATATTCTTTTAAAAAAATCGAGTTGTATTAACAAATCGGCTGGAAGAAAAGGAATTACAAGAAAGCAAACCAAATTCATTGCAATAAAAGGTATCAACAAGATTGCTATAACAAAAGATTAAAGCCAACAAGCTGAAAAAGAAACAGTGCTTCAAAGAGGTGATGGTCCCATCTGATATTGTGGAGCATTGGTTGGTAAAGTAGCCAAGGGAGAAGGTGAAGGAGACATAGAAGAGCTTGGTGATCTGACTGGTCCCGGAACTGGAGCAGCCACTGGACTTAACGAGGCCGGGAAGACGAGGATGCCAAGCTTTTGTCCTATGTCGCAGTGACCAGGAACTCCGCATATGAAGTGTTGAAATCCTGGTTTGGTTAGAGTTACCGTGTCTGATCCAGTTTGGTACCTCGCTAACGGATTAGACGAGTAGCATAGCTCGAAATCATGGGGAGTGACTTCAGTGACGTCGTGGAACTCGTTGTTGTATTCGAAGACCAGTGAGTCTCCTACTTGAAAAGTTCTTGAAGAAGCCCAAGCTTGGTAATCCACACCCATCATGGTCCATCCGCTCGAGTCGCCGACTTTGTGAACCGTTCCTTTTACTCCAACTCCAAAAATTGCCACAAGAATCATGAGAGAAGTGAAGAAAGATTTGCTATTGATCGAAGGCATCATTGGTGTTGTTTGGTTCTTGACTTTTTGAATAGAGAGAAACAGGTTTGATAGAGATTTATGGAGAAGTAATGAGTTTGTTTGGTGAAAAAATAGTTCCATATACATGTGTTTATATAGAAGCCGAGGGTTCTAAAATAAGGAAAAACTAAAGAAAAAAAAGGAAAATATTGGATGTCAAGATTTTTATTTTTTTTGGTTGAAAATTTGGATAATTTAGTTGGTCTAGTTTTGATACTTTCTTTCCTTTATGTGTTCGTGAAACTAGAGAATACAGTGACGGTCTCCATCTAAATTTCATTCTTGTTTCTTTAATTATTATATTTTTTTCATCATATTTATCTTTTTCTAGTTCTATTTATCAATTTCGCCTTGTGTTGCAAAGTCATGTTCATGATTTAGAGAGATAAATGGATTGAAACGTCCATGATTGTAAGGAAGGTGACATCGATCTAGGTTTGAAATATTTTAATAACATGGTTGCGTTTCTGATAGCTTCACTTATGGTTCATCTTTGTCCGGAACATCATGGCCCAATGGTAAGGACGGGCTCCTTCCTGCACCCAGGTTGCGAGTTCGAACCCTGCCGGAGGGAACTACCTCATGATGTCTCTGGACACCCCACACGGATATGAGTCCATGCATTAGGGCCCATTTGAATACCCGGAGAGAGGGTCTATCCGTGGGCTGCACCTCCCCTTAGGGATTAGTCTGGGCCTCTCCATGGGCCTGGGATACCCCCAGGTTAATCAAAAAAAAAAAGAAGTCCATGGTAGATGAAGCTTGTAAGCTTTACAAAGCAATGATTGACTATGGTTTATCTCCTTCTGAGGTGACTCGAGTCACATTAGCATATGGTATTGTACGAGGAATGATTTAGCTAATGCAATGATGTTGTTGAAACCGTTAGATAAGAGGCTCTGGATTAGAACGTTTAGGACACTATTGAGAAAGTTGTGTAGCGAGAAGAAAGTTGGAGTGGCAGCTCTGTTCTATCAGAAATTGTTGGAGAAAGATGGTAGCCCTGATCGTGTTACTTTAGCTGCTTTCACTATGGCTTGCTCCGAGTCTGGTGGTAAAAACAACCTTGTTACTGATCTGAGAGAGAGAGAGTCTCCAGCGGAATAGGCTAGAAGTGTTTATAAGCTTTGAGCTCTCCGTTTGAAGAGCAAATACACATTGTTGTACCATTTTACTGATGTAAAAGTAGAATAGTTATGACCAGTTTTCTCAAAGATATCAACTTTGTACAGAGACCTAACCAGGCTGAGCCTAATTAAGTTAAAAATATGTGAACTTTTTGTGTTCTTAGAATTGTATTTTGTTCTCTGGGAACATGATCACAAGTGCTTCAGTCAGTGGGCTTGACAAAAACAGTAACATGGGCCTGCCTAAATTTTTTTGACTGTGTATATAAACTGTATCCGCCGAATCTTTTAGAGCATGTTTAACCTCTGTCTCTTAGCAGAGATTCTTAACTTATAATTTGACATTTTTTTTTTACACTTTTCAGATAAGAAACCGCTCTTATATCTCGTATTTGAAAGATGGTTTTTAATTTTTCTTTGTTAAAATCTAATAAAAGTTAACAACGTCTTTTAGCAGCGAAGCTAAAAACTCCAGTTAATGATGGTCTACACAGCACGAAGAAAGCTAGAAGCTAATTGATGAGTACGATCATCAGCCAAACAAACAAAGATAACCGGATCTAATAGATGAAAGAAACTACGAAGATAACCGGATTTAATTAATAGATGAAAGAACCGACAAAGATAACCAGATTTAATTAAATAGATGAAGGAACCGACTAAGATAACCGGATGAAGGAACCGACTAAGATAACCGGGTTTAATAGATAAGTGCTCCTTATAACATTTTGTAAGACCGAAAAAGAAGAAGCAAAAATCGGTTTAGGGTTTCCACTCGAGTTTCTCTGAAGCGTCGATAGAGAGACTGAGAGAGATCGACAAAGGCCGTTAGAGATCTAGGGTTTATTCCTAGTTCATAGTCATGTGGAACAACAACGACGGTATGCCGTTAGCCCCTCCCGGCACCGGCGGCCCGATGATTCCGCCGCCGCATCCTTCTTACACCGCCCTTCCGCCGCCTTCTAATCCAGCTCCTCCGGCCGAGCCTACTCCCGAGGAGGCCGAGGCGAAGCTCGAGGAGAAGGCCCGCAAATGGATGCAGCTGAACTCGAAGCGCTACGGCGACAAGAGGAAGTTCGGATTCGTGGAGACTCAGAAGGAGGACATGCCGCCTGAGCACGTCAGGAAGATTATCAGGTGAGGTTTCTTCGAGATCCGGCTTCATCGTTTCTTGATTATTGATTTTTACTTGGATTGAGACTAAATCTCTGTTTGTTCAGGGATCATGGTGATATGTCATCGAAGAAGTTTCGTCACGATAAACGTGTGTACCTTGGAGCTCTTAAGTTCGTCCCTCACGCTGTGTTCAAGCTCCTGGAGAATATGCCTATGCCTTGGGAGCAGGTTTTTTATAACTGATTATCTGCTTAAGCTTCAGCTGTTTATTGATTGTCCTCTTGTTTATTTATCTTTAACTCCCGTTTTCTTCCAGGTTCGAGATGTAAAGGTTCTCTACCACATCACCGGAGCTATTACATTCGTCAACGAGATTCCATGGGTTGTGGAACCTATTTACATGGCTCAGGTGTGTTAATAGCCTCTCTCTTTTCTTGCGTTTGAGTTTCCTAAATGTAATTTTGAGTGATATTTATTCTTTTTTTTTGTCTTGGTTTTACAGTGGGGCACTATGTGGATTATGATGCGAAGGGAGAAGAGGGATCGTCGTCATTTCAAGCGAATGCGGTTTCCACCGTTTGATGATGAGGAGCCTCCACTGGACTACGCTGACAACTTGTTGGACGTGGATCCTCTTGAGCCAATTCAGTTGGAGCTAGACGAGGAAGAAGATTCTGCTGTGCACACTTGGTTTTATGACCACAAGCCACTAGTGAAGACCAAGCTGATTAATGGTCCCAGTTACCGGAAGTGGAATCTCTCTCTTCCGATTATGGCTACCCTTCACAGGCTTGCAGGCCAGTTGCTGTCTGATTTGATTGATCGCAACTACTTCTACTTGTTTGACATGCCGTCTTTCTTCACCGCCAAGGCTCTGAACATGTGCATACCTGGTATGCTACTTTCCTTCTCTTCTGGAATTTTGATAATTTTGTTTCACTTTGGTTTTTTCTCTTCTAATGCTTTCTGTCACTCTTACCCAGGTGGTCCTAAGTTTGAACCTTTGTACCGTGATATGGAGAAAGGGGATGAAGACTGGAATGAGTTTAACGACATCAACAAGCTTATCATTCGTTCCCCTCTTCGAACTGAGTACAGAATAGCGTTTCCCCACCTGTACAATAATCGTCCCAGGAAAGTCAAACTCTGCGTGTATCACAGTCCTATGGTGATGTATATAAAGACCGAGGACCCTGATCTTCCTGCGTTTTATTATGATCCCTTGCTTCACCCGATAAGCAACACCAATAAGGAAAGGCGTGAAAGGAACGTTTTTGAAGATGATGGTGAGGATGACTTTATCTTACCAGAGGGAGTGGAACCTTTGCTGAAAGACACCCACCTCTACACTGACACTACAGCTGCTGGCATTTCATTGCTGTTTGCACCACGACCTTTCAATATGAGGTCTGGGAGAACAAGGCGGTCAGAAGATATTCCCCTGGTGTCAGAGTGGTTCAAGGAGCACTGGTAAGCTACTGGTCTTCTTCTGTTCTCTTTCCCTTTCATAATTTACTTGTATATTTACTAATACTTTTCTGAACTCATTTTCTGCAGTCCCCCAGCTTATCCGGTTAAAGTTCGAGTTAGCTACCAAAAGCTTTTGAAGTGCTATGTACTGAATGAGTTGCACCATAGACCACCTAAAGCCCAGAAGAAGAAGCACTTATTCCGCTCTCTTGCAGCTACAAAGTTTTTCCAGAGTACCGAGTTGGATTGGGTTGAAGTGGGTCTGCAAGTCTGCAGGCAGGGGTATAATATGCTGAACCTGCTGATCCACAGGAAGAATTTGAACTATCTGCATCTTGACTACAACTTCAACCTTAAGCCTGTTAAAACATTGACCACCAAAGAGCGAAAGAAGTCACGTTTTGGGAACGCTTTCCATCTCTGCCGTGAGATCCTCCGGCTGACAAAGCTTGTAGTTGATGCCAATGTCCAGTTCCGACTAGGAAATGTTGATGCTTTCCAGTTAGCTGACGGTCTGCAGTATATTTTCTCCCACGTTGGCCAGTTGACGGGTATGTACCGGTATAAATACAGACTGATGAGGCAGATTAGGATGTGCAAGGATTTGAAGCACTTGATATACTACCGTTTCAATACGGGTCCTGTGGGTAAGGGACCAGGATGTGGATTTTGGGCTCCAATGTGGAGGGTATGGTTGTTTTTCCTTCGTGGAATAGTTCCTCTTCTTGAACGATGGTTGGGGAATCTTCTTGCTCGTCAGTTTGAGGGGCGTCATTCAAAAGGAGTTGCCAAAACTGTCACGAAACAGAGAGTTGAAAGCCACTTCGATTTGGAACTGCGAGCTGCTGTCATGCATGACGTTCTTGATGCCATGCCAGGTTTCCATTCTTTCGAATGTGTATTTACTTGTGTTTTCAATCATGAAATTGTCTTATAATCTTTTGGTTGATATTTTCTTGTTATGTGCAGAGGGTATCAAGCAAAACAAAGCTCGGACAATATTGCAGCACCTTAGCGAGGCATGGCGATGTTGGAAAGCTAATATCCCTTGGAAGGTCCCTGGGTTACCTGTGCCAATTGAGAATATGATCCTGCGTTATGTCAAGTCTAAGGCTGATTGGTGGACAAATGTTGCTCACTACAATCGTGAGCGTATCAGAAGAGGGGCTACGGTTGATAAGACTGTTTGCAGAAAGAATCTTGGAAGGTTGACTCGTCTCTGGCTAAAGGCAGAACAGGTCTGTACATTTTACTTAAATGTCTTCATTGATTTGCTTAAAAAAGTTCTATAAATAAGTGTCATTTACTGTTTCGAGTAAATTAGTTCCATGTATTCTTCATTATCAGTTCTCTGATAATTATCCTTGTAAACCTGTCACAGGAACGGCAGCACAATTACCTGAAAGATGGTCCATATGTCACTCCAGAGGAAGCACTAGCAATTTATACAACCACTGTTCACTGGCTGGAATCGAGGAAGTTTTCTCCAATTCCATTCCCGCCATTGTCGTACAAACATGACACAAAGTTGCTTATCCTGGCCCTTGAGAGACTGAAGGAATCATACAGTGTCGCTGTGAGGTTGAATCAGCAGCAGCGAGAGGAGCTTGGTCTGATTGAACAAGCGTATGACAATCCTCATGAAGCTCTGTCTAGAATTAAACGTCATCTCCTCACCCAGCGTGGCTTCAAAGAGGTAGCTTGACCCTTCACTATATATTGGAGAAATGGGTTGAACATATGTTGCCAAGTTATTGTAGTAAACTGATGGTGAATCCGTTCTTTGCAGGTTGGCATTGAGTTTATGGATCTGTACAGCTACCTGATTCCAGTTTATGAAATAGAGCCTCTGGAGAAAATTACTGATGCCTATCTTGACCAATACTTGTGGTACGAGGGTGATAAGCGCCACCTGTTCCCAAACTGGATCAAGCCAGCAGACTCAGAGCCGCCACCACTTCTGGTTTACAAGTGGTGTCAAGGTATCAATAATTTACAAGGCATATGGGACACAGGGGATGGGCAATGTGTGGTGATGCTCCAGACTAAGTTTGAAAAGTTCTTTGAGAAGATTGATTTGACCATGTTGAACAGGTATCTACTAGTTTATTAATGGTAAATTAATTCTCAGATTTGTGTGCTAATAAGTATTGTGTTATTTTTTTCAGGCTGCTTCGTTTGGTTCTTGACCACAATATTGCGGATTATGTGTCTGCCAAGAATAATGTGGTTCTGTCTTACAAAGATATGAGTCATACTAACTCGTATGGTCTGATTAGGGGGCTTCAGTTTGCCTCTTTCGTTGTTCAGCTTTATGGACTATTGCTTGATCTTTTGCTTCTTGGTTTGACTCGGGCGAGTGAGATTGCTGGGCCACCACAGATGCCTAACGAGTTTATGACGTTTTGGGATACAAAAGTGGAGACACGTCATCCCATAAGACTGTATTCCCGGTACATAGACAAAGTTCATATAATGTTCAAATTTACCCATGAAGAGGCCAGGGATCTTATTCAGCGCTACCTTACTGAGCATCCTGATCCCAACAATGAAAACATGGTGGGATACAACAATAAGAAGTGCTGGCCAAGAGATGCAAGGATGAGGTTGATGAAACATGATGGTATGCTCTTTCTTTTTATGCTGTTCGATAGAAATTCATGCATGTTTTTGTTTTTGTTTTTGTTTCTCATTTTTTGTTCATCTCTCAGTCAATCTTGGTAGAAGTGTCTTTTGGGACATGAAGAATCGTCTTCCTCGGAGCATCACAACTTTGGAGTGGGAGAATGGCTTTGTCTCTGTCTACAGCAAGGATAATCCTAACCTGCTCTTCAGCATGTAATGTTTTATTCGAGTATTCTTGTCCAGTTGTTGCTAAGCGAGGTCTTCGTTGGGACCATAGTTTGTTAGTGCTTCTGTCATCACTAATACTCTTGCAATTGTTCCTGCAGGTGTGGATTTGAAGTTCGCATACTTCCAAAAATCAGGATGACTCAGGAAGCTTTCAGCAACACAAGAGATGGTGTCTGGAATCTGCAAAATGAGCAGACCAAGGAGAGGACTGCCGTTGCTTTTCTGCGGGTTGATGATGAACATATGAAGGTGTTTGAGAATCGTGTGAGGCAGATCCTTATGTCTTCAGGATCAACCACCTTCACCAAAATTGTCAATAAATGGAATACAGCTCTAATTGGTATATGTTACGAGCGTGCTTTGTCACCACTGATAGCTTTTCATAATGTGTGGCTCATTAAGCTGAGCGCAACTTTTTTTTGTGTACAGGTCTCATGACTTACTTCCGTGAAGCCACTGTGCATACGCAAGAGCTCTTGGATCTACTGGTCAAGTGTGAAAACAAAATTCAAACAAGGATTAAGATAGGGCTGAACTCAAAGATGCCTAGTCGGTGAGCAAATGTTTTTATTAAATTATGGTCGACATGGTAGAGCTGTATATTAATGTTTCTGTAGTCTGATTCTTTTTTTATTTTTCCTTGCCAGATTTCCTCCTGTTATCTTCTACACTCCAAAGGAGATTGGAGGGCTGGGAATGTTGTCAATGGGTCATATTTTGATTCCACAAAGTGACCTTCGGTACAGCAAGCAAACGGATGTTGGGGTAACCCACTTTAGGAGTGGAATGAGCCATGAGGAAGATCAGCTTATACCAAATCTATATCGTTACATACAGCCTTGGGAAAGTGAGTTTATTGATTCACAGCGGGTGTGGGCAGAGTATGCTTTAAAGAGGCAGGAAGCACAGGCCCAAAATAGGCGTCTTACATTGGAGGATTTGGAGGTACGTAACATACTTGTCATTTGTTACATCCTTACCTAAGTAGAGTTCTGAGATGATATAGGTTTTTGGGAGGATATCTATGTGTAGCCTTGTTCTTTTTTTGGAAGCCCAAGATTAAGATTATTTTGCATTTTGTCAGGTTTCTAAAATATTTTGTTTGGCGTGTATGATAATGTGACAGGACTCTTGGGATAGGGGAATTCCTCGAATAAATACCCTGTTTCAGAAGGATAGGCACACGTTAGCGTATGATAAAGGTTGGAGGGTTCGGACCGACTTTAAGCAGTACCAGGTCCTCAAACAAAATCCTTTCTGGTGGACACATCAGAGGCACGATGGGAAGTTGTGGAACTTAAACAATTACCGAACTGATGTTATCCAAGCTCTTGGAGGTGTTGAGGGTATCCTTGAGCACACTTTATTCAAGGGGACATAGTAAGTCTTCTTTTCCTTTGTTTATCATTTTTTCACGATCACATTTTCTGTTCAGTTGCTCGCAACTTTTATTTAAGGGCATCACATCAAGTTTGCTAAACTTTTTTGTGCTTCAATTGAAATCAGTTTCCCAACGTGGGAGGGTCTTTTCTGGGAGAAGGCATCCGGGTTTGAGGAGTCGATGAAGTATAAGAAGCTGACGAATGCACAGAGGTCTGGTCTGAACCAGATTCCAAATAGAAGATTCACGCTTTGGTGGTCGCCAACAATTAATCGAGCGAATGTGTATGTGGGTTTCCAAGTGCAATTGGATCTGACCGGAATATTCATGCATGGAAAGATTCCTACACTCAAGATATCTCTGATTCAGATTTTCCGTGCCCATTTGTGGCAAAAGATCCATGAGAGTGTTGTTATGGATCTTTGTCAAGTATTGGACCAAGAGTTGGATGCTTTGGAGATAGAAACTGTTCAGAAGGAGACAATTCATCCAAGGAAGAGTTATAAGATGAACAGCTCTTGCGCTGATGTTCTTCTATTTGCTGCCCATAAATGGCCAATGTCAAAACCAAGCCTGGTTGCTGAGTCAAAGGATGTGTTCGACCAGAAAGCTAGCAACAAGTATTGGATAGATGTGCAACTTCGGTGGGGAGATTATGATTCTCATGATATTGAGCGTTATACTAGGGCCAAATTCATGGATTATACCACTGATAACATGTCAATCTATCCATCTCCAACAGGTATTTATTACTTTTCCAGTTTTGTTAAGCTTTTGCTTTTATGCAGTTCGTTTTATATTTTGAGAAAATTCGTGCAGGTGTCATGATTGGGCTTGATCTGGCATACAATTTGCATTCTGCCTTCGGCAATTGGTTCCCAGGTTCTAAACCTCTTCTTGCCCAAGCAATGAACAAGATCATGAAGGTACTAGAATTTTTTATATCAGGCTGGTCTTGTGCAGAGCTCTTTTTGTTTAAATATATAGAATTTTTAAGTCAACTTATCGTTTGAACTATGCATATTGCAGTCTAATCCAGCTTTGTATGTGTTGAGAGAGAGGATAAGGAAAGGTCTGCAGTTATACTCATCTGAGCCTACAGAGCCATATTTGTCATCTCAAAACTATGGTGAAATATTCAGCAATCAAATAATATGGTTTGTGGATGATACCAATGTCTATCGTGTCACAATTCACAAGACATTTGAAGGAAATTTAACAACAAAGCCAATCAATGGTGCGATCTTTATTTTCAATCCAAGAACTGGGCAGCTATTCCTGAAGGTATGTCTTCTTCTACCATTCTTTACATTAAGAATATGCATGTTGTGACGCAGCTTCTTCTTTTTATTAAGTCCTATAGTATGCAGTTGGATGTTAAGTAACTGCTTTTTGTTTCTGTAGGTTATCCATACAAGCGTTTGGGCTGGTCAGAAGCGTCTTGGTCAGCTAGCGAAATGGAAAACTGCTGAAGAGGTGGCTGCACTTGTGAGGTCTCTCCCTGTTGAAGAACAGCCAAAACAAGTTATTGTTACTCGTAAAGGAATGCTCGACCCCCTTGAGGTCCACTTACTGGATTTCCCCAACATTGTTATCAAGGGAAGTGAACTGCAGCTTCCGTTCCAGGCGTGCCTTAAGATTGAGAAATTTGGTGATCTGATTTTGAAGGCCACAGAACCGCAGATGGTCCTATTCAATATCTATGATGATTGGTTGAAGAGTATCTCTTCGTACACTGCCTTTTCAAGACTTATTCTGATCCTTCGTGCGCTTCACGTGAATAATGAGAAGGCTAAGATGTTGTTGAAGCCCGACAAGTCTGTTGTCACTGAGCCACATCACATCTGGCCCTCTCTCACTGACGACCAGTGGATGAAGGTAATTCCTCTGTCACTTTACATTTAGTTAGTTTCTTATTCGATAAGATCCCTCTTAACCTGATTTTGACTTTACATTTAGTTAGTTTCTTATTCGATAAGATCCCTCTTAACCTGATTTTGTCTCTGTATCTACAGTTTTTTTTTACTGGTCTCGAGTTATTTATAGTATATTATGCTTCTGTTTACTGATTCACAATTATGTTTAATTTCAGGTGGAGGTAGCTCTTAGGGATCTTATCCTATCTGACTACGCAAAGAAGAACAATGTGAATACCTCAGCTCTGACACAATCAGAGATCAGAGATATTATCCTTGGAGCTGAGATTACCCCACCCTCTCAACAGAGGCAACAGATAGCTGAGATTGAGAAACAGGTACCCTTATTTGTGATTTCTTTAGAACAAAAAACAAGTCTCTGCATATAATTATGTGATCACTGTGAACCTATTCTTCTTTGCAGGCAAAAGAAGCCAGCCAGCTTAATGCAGTCACAACCAGAACGGTAAATGTTCATGGTGAGGAGCTCATCGTCACTACCACTAGCCCCTACGAGCAAACTGCATTCGGTTCCAAGACAGATTGGCGTGTGCGTGCAATATCAGCTACCAACCTCTACCTCAGAGTCAATCACATCTACGTGAACTCAGATGACATAAAGGTTAGAATCCAGTTTAAGTAAAAGCCTTCTCTGTTCTTTGCCCAATTGCCCTTAATATTAATTCTTGCTGTTCACAGGAGACGGGATACACATACATCATGCCGAAGAACATCCTGAAGAAGTTCATATGCGTAGCAGATCTTCGAACTCAAATTGCTGGATATCTATATGGTATCAGCCCACCGGATAATCCCCAGGTTAAGGAAATCCGTTGTGTTGTGATGGTGCCGCAGTGGGGAAGTCATCAGCATGTGAACCTGCCGTCAGCTCTTCCTGAGCATGATTTCCTTAATGATCTCGAGCCATTGGGATGGCTGCACACACAGCCTAACGAGCTACCTCAATTGGCACCACAGGTAGTATTATTATATACGCATTTATCTTTTCTATACCTAATAGTTTCAGCCTGTTAAACCCGTTACTAACTGATGATGTCTGTGATTAGGATGTTACCGCTCATTCCCGCATTCTGGAGAACAACAAGCAATGGGATGGAGAAAAGTGTATCATCCTAACATGCAGTTTCACTCCGGGATCCTGCTCTTTGACATCATATAAGTTGACCCAAGCCGGATATGAATGGGGACGTCTCAACAAGGACACAGGCAGCAATCCTCATGGCTACCTTCCCACCCATTATGAGAAGGTTCAAATGCTGTTGAGTGACCGCTTCCTCGGATTTTACATGGTAAGGCGGAGCACCAGTGATAGTTTCTTTTTTTTTTTTGTCTTTGATGATGATATAATGCTCTGCTGATTTTTGAAAATTGTTTTGTTGTGATATATAGGTTCCTGAGAACGGACCGTGGAACTACAACTTTATGGGAGTGAAGCACACGGTGGGAATGAAATACAGCGTCAAACTTGGATCCCCAAAGGAGTACTACCACGAGGAACATCGACCCACTCATTTCCTAGAGTTCAGCAACATGGAGGAGGCTGATATCGCTGAGGGAGATCGTGAGGACACCTTTGCTTGACCATTATGTTTCTACCATGTTTTGTTGCTAGACTTGTAATGTCGTTATGTACGAGTGACCGAGTATTACTGCATTGTGTGTGTGGTAAGACTGTAATGTACCCAAGTTAATTTATGACTTTTTTTGCCAGTAGAGCTAAATCTTTTGTGTATATGCAAATTGCTCATGGTAAGTCGAGAAACTTAGTTTTTTTTTTTGAAACACTAGAAACTTATTTATGTCTTTCAAAACTAAAATGCTATTTGAAATCTTCAGAGTTAGAAAGGCGCTTCTGGGATGTCAAAGTTTAGTGCTTATAAATTATAACCAAAAGAAAACAGTCACCACCATATGCCATGGCTTTTTGTCCCATGATGTATAAGCATTTTCCGTTTCTTTCATGCAAATTCATATAGTCAAAGCTTTTTGTTATGTTTATTAAAATAACCAAACCAAACCTTTTTAAAAAATTTATTACATAGCTGATCGTATATGTCAAGCAAACAAACATGAAAACAAAATCTCTAAGTTTTTAGTTTTAATTTTCTTTAGTCTCTTCTTAATGAAGTTTAACGTTACTATAAAACTCAAAGATCAATTAAGAATAATTCAATTTTTATTAGCTTAAGAAAATATCTCAAAACTTAAGCTCTCACAAATATCTCTCTAAACTATCAAGTTATGTCGCAAGTTGACATCCCCTTATATAAATCTTAATATTTCCTAATCTCATTAGTAAAACCATCGTTATCTAAAACAAAACTTAAATAGGATAATGATAACTTTTTTTTTTGATAAGGGATAATGATAACTTGATCTCTAAGTTATCTTTCAAGTTTATCTCCAACAGTTAGTATTATATTTTGTTTATTAAAAGCTTTCATATATATATATATCAGCACCGTACTAGAGATATTATCCTTTTTATTTGCAACAAATATTAATATCGTTCCAAAACGAAATCGAAGCTAGCTAGCTATAGATAGGGTTTACAAGCAATCGTCTCCAGCCGGCATGAAATCACGTCGGAGAAACGTCCCTGAGGGCCATAATACAATCGTAGATCAATGCCAGTCACGAACATGCACCGAAGAATACTCAGAGACAATCCCACATGATCTCATAATCGAGATAGTTTCGAGATTACCGACGAAATCGGTGGCGAGATGTCGTTGCGTATCCAAGCTCTGGTCATCCTTACTCGTCCATCCATATTTCACGGAAACCTACTTGACAAGATCATCGGCTAGCCCGAAGATCTTATTCGCCTGCGTAAAAGACGGCAAGGTATCCTTCTACACCTCACCTCAGCCTGATGATGACAAGGCGTCGTCTCCTATAACAGCCACTTATCATATGAACTTCACCTTTGACCATGTTATTGATATATACAGTCCTATGAGTGGTTTGGTCTGTATCAGAGATGGTCGGATCTTAAAAGGTAGGAAAACTGCAGCCATGGTGTGGGAGATATGCAACCCTAGCACCGGACAATCCGTTATTTTACCCAAAATGAAGTCAAGGAAGTGGACTGGTGCGACAAGCTTTTTCGGTTATGATCCCACTGAAAATCAGTTCAAAGTATTGTCAATGTTCACTGACAATGACTTCTCTAGCGAGCATCAAGTTCTAACACTATCAACAACTGGGAAACTGTCAGTGAGAATTGTCGAATGTGGCATACCCCACTGTCCTCTATCTGATGGTATATGCATCAATGGTGTTCTGTACTACAAATCTTCCACCGAAAAACGGGTCCGTGGAATAATGTGCTTTGATGTCAGGTCCGAGACGTTCAGATTTGTTAAAGTCATGGAACCTTTCATCGGAGCAGTGCATCCTCAAACAACTCTGGTAAACTACAAGGGTAAACTGGCTTCAGTTATGTCGGGATGGTCGTATAACTTTATTGGTGAAACATGTACAAGTTTTGTCATGTATGTTGTACAAGACCTGGAAAAACAGGAATGGTCCAAGCATAATTACAAATTTGCTCCTGGGCTGATTGATGGATTCTTTGCTGGAGTGACTGTTGCAGGTGAGTTAGTGTTGTCGCCAAAGTTCCCATCAACTCCTTTTTATGTTTTTTACTGCAGTCTTGAGAGGAAATCTATAAGAAGAGTTGAGATCCAAGGAATGGGAGGGTTCAAACAAGTTTATACATTTGTAAACCATGTGGAGGATGTGAAACTTATGCGAACGGTTTAGGACAAGTCTGGCTATTCTTTAAGTTCTCATCCTCACAGGGGTCATAGATGGTTTATTTATTTTTATTTTTTTTAAATGAATTATTGGAAGATTTATATTCTCCTGTCTATGTGATTAAATTGATCTGTTCTTAGATAACACATATATTCTCATGTTCATATATTCTTCTTCTCTTTTCTATGGTACTATAGCCACTATTATAGAAAGGTCCAGACCACCCAACCTAACTTGACTGCAAATGCCACGGACACGATTTATATATATAGTAAATAGACTGTTGAAAGATCAGAGCGTAGAAAGTGTTTTTGTTTTCGATAGTACTAAACATACCGGTTCAGAACTCCAACCAAACCAAAGCAGCTTTAACCAGTTTAACGTAAACCCATCAAGAGACTTGTAAACAATATAGCAGTATACGTGCCAAAGAAGATAGAAGTGGAGAAAGCAATACTGCGAACAAGCATATCATAGAACTAAAAAGACTTGATATTCTTTAGCCCCCAACTCCAAACAAATGAGTTAATCCATTTACAGAAGTATCAACTAGTAACAAAGCAGAAAGAAAGTGAAAGGCTGTTTCTGAATCTCAGTCCTATATTCCACCAGCAGATGTGGTCTATCTACAAGAAAAGAAAAGCTAACACCTAAACCCAACCAATGTATCAATATCACACGTGTACCTAGCGCATTAGGGAGAGAAGTCGAACTGCAAATCAAGCATCGTCGTAAAAGGAAGTGACAACATCTGTATCCTCAAAAGATCCCAAGTCCGGAAGAGGAGCGTTGACGTTTGCGTATCCTGAGGTGGAAAAAAGCAGGTCCAAGCCGAAGCAGTCCTCATCATTGCTACTTGGAACATCATTGAGAGTCTTGAAATCGAGGTCGCTGAAGGCGTCCAAGTAGCCGCAGTCCACTTCCTTGGGAACAAGAGCAAAGTGTAGTTTTTCTTCACGCCTAAAGGACCAAAGATCAAACTTTTCACCCTCTTCAAACTCGTTGTAACCTGCAAGAACAGGGTTCCAGCCAGATAGAACCAAGTTCTTCTTCCATTGTTTCAACCAAACTCCATACGTTATGTAATTCGGATCAAGAAAGATAGCTTGAACCCCTTCTTTACGTGTTGCTTTGGCATCTCCTTCCAAGACTCTGATCTCTTCATCCCTTAGAAACTCTTCTTTGCTCAGAACCTTGTTCGCAGGAAGCATAAGACGTGCCTGGCTCTGCTTCACGTCACTCGCGTACAACACTTTATCGGCGATAACCAGTCGTGCCTCCATGCCGTTGAATCTCCTCAGAGCTTCAAGAACCCACTTTGGTGGCTGAGGCTCTACCATCGTGCGTAGGTTTAGAGACGAGGCTTCCTTCGCAAGAAAATGGAGAAATAGAGAGTGCGAGGAGAGAGATGATGATGATGATAGATTGTGAACTTTATATAGTCGTTGTTACGAGAGAATATGTATGACGTCAGCACTAACCCTTTCTTTAAATGCCTCTTTTTATTATTTTTACTCCTACAGGCCTAAACACAATTACCCTGAACTGACCAAAAAATTTATATCGAACCGGATTTCAAGAGTTACCCGATATTTTATCAAAAAGTTTGAATTATCAGATATTTATTTCTTCTGAAAATTTGATTTGTGCATCAAACTTACCAAATTAACTGAAACTATTTGAGTAATTTGGGTAAGTTTAATGGACAATCCAAATTAACTGAAACTATATGTGCCAGTTTAAACTTTTTGTCATCAACAGTTTAAACTCGGATTTGACCCGAAATCTTTTTGGGAATAGCACAGCTTCTTCGTCGTTTCAATCAAACCAGAATGAATCTCTTTGTAAGAAGCTTGACTTGGATACATAAAGTGGTGGAAAATCACCAAGAAGTTGAGTAAATCTCATAGGACTTGGCATGACGAAGTTATCTCACTTTCAAATCAGGTGATTCCAGTTTCCCAGTTTGGGAATAGCACAGCTTCTTCGTCGTTCCAATCAAACCAGGATGAATCACTTTGTAAGACGCTTGATTTGGATACATAAAGTGGTGGAGAATCATCAGGAAGTTGAATAAATCTCATAGGAGTTGGCATGAAGAAGTTATCCCACTTTCAAATCAGGTGAGTCCAGTTTCCCAGTTTGGGAATAGCACAGCTTCTTCGTCGTTCCAATCAAACCTGGATGAATCACTTTGTAAGAAGCTTGATTTGGATACATAAAGTGGTGGAGAATCACCAAGAAGTTGAATAAATCTCATAGGAGTTGGCAAGAAGAAATTATCCCACTTTCAAATCTGGTGAGTCTAGTTTCCCAGTTTGGGAATAGCACAGCTTGTTCGTCGTTCCAATCAAACCAGAATGAATCTCTTTTTAAGAAGCTTGACTTGGATACATAAAGTGGTGGAGAATCACCAGGAAGTTGAGTAAATCTCATAGGAGTTGGCATGACGAAGTTATCCCACTTTAAAATCAGGTGATTCCAGTTTCCCAGTTTGGGAATAGCACAGCTTCTTCGTTGTTCCAATCAAACCAGGATGAATCACTTTGTAAGAAGCTTGATTTGGATACATAAAGTGGTGGAGAATCACCAGGAAGTTGAATAAATCTCATAGGAGTTGGGATAAAGAAGTTATCCCACTTTCAAATCAGGTGATTCCAGTTTCCCAATTTAGGAATATGATAGCTTGTTCGTCGTTCCAATCAAACCAAGATGAATTACTAGGTGAGAAGCTTGATTTGGATA